>NW_025814856.1:77477500-79877500 GCF_022079265.1 Lynx rufus | reverse complement strand
GTTTAGGATTAATACAGTGGTGACTGAGAAACACTAGACTCATGACATTTATTCCAAGTAAGAGGGATTCTTTATATACAGTAATAATGTAATATGTTTAACTTGAAAAAATACATATGGGGGGGGGGCTCCAGTTTGTTCTGATATATAAAGAGTTTGGAAGTTGTCACTCATGTTCTTGTAAGAAAAAACCTGAACAAAGTGAAAGTCAACGATTTGAATGAGTTTTCTTGGAGCCATCAGAGAATTAAGGCTGCAGGGCAAGTTGTCACCTCAGAATCTGGAGACAGGTAGGAAGTGTTAGGGGCTGGGTGTGGATTAGCAGGAAGCTCCTAGGGGCTGTGGTCTTAGAGAGGCCTCCACATTTCAGTAGATTTTACTTCCAGAAACCCCACTAGGTTTTCATTATGAAGAGCCACGCAGAAACACTTGGGTTTCTGGCAGGGGGAGGGGGGGAAAGAAACCATTTTGAAATCTGCCCAGAATGTTCCCCATAACAAAGGCCTCTTCAGCAGGTGATGTAGACTTTATCAGAGCCTTATCTGACTTTGGGGGAGGCAAATTACCCAAATCCAGCCCTCTCTAGCCTTCCTGTCTCACCTAAGGGGGAAGACTGCTGAGAGACACTAGTGAACATTACAGCCTCAGGACACTCCTACTGAAAGACTGAGGTTTAGTACAGCCTTCCAGAACACTTTCTCTCTCCCTTCCCAACAGGGCTACAGAATATTAACAGTGGATCACAGTTGAAAGAGCAGCAAAGGTGCAGATCCTGTTTAAGGGGGAGTTTCAGGGAATCACAGACACAACAGGAGAGACAAAAACAAGGACGTGAGAGGAAATGAAATCCCTTGACACCTACAGCTACAGCGAACGTGAACCACAGTCCAATTCCTAGCCAGATTAACATTAAACCGTATGCTGAACGCCTACTTATCTCAGTCCCTATTTCCCAATACATGATGTCTGGCTTTCAACAGAAATTTGTAAGGCACACTGTTTCAAAGCAAGAAAAAACATAGTCTGAAGAGGCAAAGCAAACATCAGAACCAGATTCAGCTAAGATTCAGACTTTTGAGTTTATTTTTTTTAATTTTTTAAAATTTTTATTTATTTTTGAGAGAGACAGAGACAGAATGTGAGTGGGTTAGGGGCAGAGAGAGAGGGAGACACAGAAGCAGAAGCAGGCTCCAGGCTCTGAGCTGTCAGCACAGAGCCCGACACGGGGCTCAAACTCACGAGCTGTGAGATCATGACCTGAGCCGAGGTCGGACGCTCAATTGACTGAGCAACCCAGGCGCCCTCAGACTTTTGAGTTTAAAGTAACTAGGACTGGGGCACCTGGGTGGTTAACGTCTGAATCTTGATTTTGGCTCATGGGTCATGAGATAGAGCTCTCCACACTGGGCTCTCTGTGTTGACAGCATGGAGCTTGCTTGGGATTCTCTGTCCCTCTGTCTGCCCCTCTCCAGCTCGTGCCTTCTCTCTCAAAAATAAGTAAAACATTAAAACAAAACAAAAAACAAAACAACCCCCCCCTCCCCACCACAGAACTGAATGAATGCTGTGATGGGCTCATTAACAGACTGGCCACAATCAAGGAAAGACTCAGTGAGCCAAAAGATGTGTTAATAGAAACTCCCCAAACTGAAATGCAGAGAAAAAATAATGAAAGGACAACAAAACAAAACAAAACAAAACCCCAGAACAGAATATCCAAGAAGTGCAGAACAATTTCAAAGAGTGCAACATATATGTAATTGGAATACCAGAAGAAAGCAACAACAGAGCAAAAGAAATAATTTGAAGTAATAACAGCCAAGAATTTTCCAAAATTAATGATACCAAATCACACATGTAGGGAATTCAGAGAAGGACACCAAGCTGGATAAATACCATAAAAACTACAACTAAGCATATAGTATTCAAATTGCAGGAAACTAAAGACAAAGAGAAAATCTTCAAAGAAGTCAGAGGGGAAAATGTCTTACCTAGAAAGGAGTAAGGATAGGAATTATCTGGCCTTTTCATCAGAACCCGTGAAAGCAAGAAGAAAGTGGAGTGAAATGTTTTAAATGTTGAGAGAAAAATCCACCAACTTAGAATTCTACATCCAGTGAAAACATCCCGCAAAAGTGAAGGAGGAATAAAGACTTTCTCAGACAAACAAAAACTGAGAGAATTCTTACCAGAAGACTTGTCTTTCAAGATGTATTAAAAGAAGTTACACAGGAAGAGGACAAATTATACAGGCGGAGAACTTTGGAGTACATAAAGAGAACAATGCAGATGGAATAAATTAAAGTAAAATTAAGAAATTACATTTCTTCTTTAAAAAAATTTTTTTTAAAATGTTTTATTGATTTTTGAGACAGAGACAAGAGCATGAGCAGGGGAGGGGCAGAGAGAGAACGAGACACAGAATCCAAAGCAGGCTCCAGGCTCTGAGCTGTCAGCACAGAGCCCGACGCGGGGCTTGAACTCACAGACCGTGAGATCATGACCCAAGCCGAAGTCGGACGCTCATCTGACTGAGCCACCCAGGTGCCCCCATTTCTTCTTCTTTTTTTAAGTACATATATTTTGAGAGACAGAGACAGAGAGAGGAGAAAACGAGTGAGGGAGGGGCAGAAAGTGAGGGAGAGAGAGAGAGAATCCCAAGCAGGCTCCATGATGTTAACACAGAGACCAATATGGGGCTCAAACTTACAAACTGCTACGTCATGACATTAGCAGAGAGCAATGCTTAACTGGAGTCAGATGCTTAACTGACTGAGCCACTCAGATGTCCCACTATTTTTTTTTTAAGATTTTTTATTTGTAAGTAATCTCTACACCCAATGTGGGGCTCAAATTCACAATCTCAAGATCAAGAGTTGCATGCTCCACTGATTAAGCTAGCCAGGCACCCCTACATTTTTTATTCTTAATCAAGCGAATAGATAACTCTGTCCAAAATAATAATAGTAACAGCGAATTGGGTGATTATAGCATATGGAAAAGTGAAATGAATAAAAGCAATGTTATAAGGCACAGTACAAAGGAATTGGAGAAACTATTATATGGCACCTGTACTATCCACAAAGTACCTGTACTTTAAATCAGTGTATTGAATCAATATGGTAGTGTTGAGAGTGGATCATATTACTTATAAATGTATATTGTAAATTTTAGGATAGTCACTAAAATTTTTTGAAAAGTAATAAATTGATACACTGAGAAGTGAGAAAATGGAATCATATACAATGCTCATTTAAAATCAGAGGAAGTAAAGAGGGGAGGAAAAAAAAGTACAAAGAATTAGTACAACAAACAGAAAACAGATATTAATCCTATTATATTAGCTATCAATTTAAGTGTGAGTGATCCAAATACACCAATTAAACACCAGATATTGTCAGAGTGGATCAAAAAAAACCAAGACCCAAGAATACGTTGTCTACAAGAAGTGCACTTTAGGGGCGCCTGGGTGGCTCAGTCCATTAAGCATCCGACTCTTGATTTTGGCTCAGGTCATGCTCTCACGGTTCGAGAGATCAAGTCCCTTGTTGAGCTCTGTGCTGACAGCACAGAGCCTGCTTGGGATCTTTTCTCTCTCACTCTCTTTCTGTTCCTCCCCTGCTCACAGTTTCTTGCTTTAACATTTTATTTTGCCATTAATATTTTATTGGACCACAAATGGATATTCTCTCGTTATTAATTTATTTTTTCATTTTTTAAACTAAGCTGTATGCCCACTGTGGGGCTTGAACTCATGACCCCAAGATCAAGAACTGCATGCTCTAGCCACTAAGCCAGCCAGCAGCCCCTCTCTGGTTTTAGAAGTATAGCTGGTCAGCGTAATTAATGTCTATTTAATTTTTAAACTTGAGTGTTATTGACAATGTTATGTTCGTTTCAGGTATACAACACAGTGGTTCCACTTCTCTGTATGTTATGCTACGCCCACAAGTGTTAGCTACCCTGTGTCACTATACAACACTATTGCAACATCAGTTATGTCTTTATCTGTCTTTGCTGAGCCTAAAATTAGGAAATTACAGGTCTCAGAACAAATATATCACTCATGTCCTAAGTTTTACGAACTCCTCAAAGTTTTGTGAAAAACAACTCTCTCCACTATCTTGACTATCCACTTAACAAAGCTCCCACTTTGTGATTTATTTTCCACAGTTTCATTATACTGCTGGGTTTTTCCCTTTCCCACCACACTTTTGGACTGTTTTTCTCTTAAAAAAATTCTTTTTAATGTTTATTTATTTTTGACAGAGAGGCAGAGCACGAGCAGGGGAGGGGCAGAGAGAGAGGGAGACACAGAATCCCAAGCAGGCTCCAGGCCCCGAGCTGTCAGCATAGAGCCCAACGTGGGGCTTGAACCCACGAGTCATGAGATCACGACCTGAGCTGAAGTTGGAGGCTTAACCAACTGAGCCAGCCCAGGCACCCCCGGAATGTTCTTCTCTTGACACTAGTTGGTATATGCACACGAACTACTGGACACACGGACTCAGGAGCTCCTTCAAGGCAAGGTCTACTTAAAGACAGCAACACAGTGCTCATTTTTTTTTTTTTTTAAGTTTAGTTATTTTGAGAGACAGAGAGAGGGTGAGCAGGACAGAGAGGGAGGGGGAGTCACAGAATCCCAAGCAGACTCCACACTCAGAGTGGAGCCCGATGCGGGACTTGATCTTACCAGCAGGAGATCATGACCTGAGCTGAAATTAAGAGTTGGCCACTTAACCAACGGAGCCACCCAGGCACCGCAACGCAGTGCTTTTCATATCCTAGGGATGCAATAAACATTTGTGGAATGGATGCAGCATGTTTTTCCTACATAATAGCTAATTAGAGACATCAATAAGCTGGGCATAAGCAATAAGCGTGGGGGATGGGCAAAAGGGAAGAGGATTAAAAGGCACAAAATTCTAGTTATAAAATAAGTAAGACATGGGGATACAATGAACAGCATAGGGAAGCTATGTAACAACTTTGTATGGTGACAGATGGGAGCTAGACTTATCAATGTGATCACTTTGTAATATATATAAATATATATAAATATATATAAATGAATCACTGGTTTACACTTGAAACTAGTAATGCAGGTCAACTACACTTCGGTTAAAAAAAATCAAACTGTATCTAATTTTGGATTTTCACCTTTGGGAGTTATCCACATTACGACTTCCTCCTAATTAGTGCACAGAGGCCCTGCCCTAAGTAGCCAGGATGGCCCAGTAAGGAAACAGACTTTTAACTCCACAAAGCTGTTACTACAAACAAAAACAAGGGGGAGTCAGAAGAGTGTGCGACTTGTGATCTCAGGGTCATGACTTTGAGCCCCATGTTGAGTGTAGAGATTACTTAAAAAAAACAACAACAAAAAACCAAGTTAGACAAAAATCTCAGCTCTGCCTGAACTGCCTTACTATTTCCACACATCCTGAGTTCTCAGTTAATGTTATCTAGTCACATAATCCTCATTCTCATCCCCAAAATCTCAATTTATATTCGACAGATTTGAAATTTAGAATGTAAATCGAGGCTGTACTAAGGATTAGCTTCCGCATGATTTAGAGAAAACTCTGGAGTGTCATTGGAACTGCTTAAGGAAAATTTCAAGCATTATGAAATATTTCAGAATCCATTAAGGAGCACAGATTTGTTATGTGCTCCCAAAGCAAAAATATTTACTCCAATCCTTATAAAACTTAATAATCAATTACGCATTTTAAAATCATATTTAACTGGCTTTCCCATAAAACTTAATAATCTATTAAGCGTTTCAAAATCACACTTAACTAGCCTTACTCCCAACCTACATACTCCAACTTTAACACTCAAAACAAATGTACCATTATACTGGTGACATGCAATAAAGGGGTCTTTCTAGAACTTCACTATCCAATAGGGTAGTCACTGTTCATACTGGGGCTAGTCCACATTGAGGCCTGTTATAAGTGTCAAAGACACAAGTCTTCTGTACTAAAGACTTAGTACCAAAAGGAGAATATATGTAGCTTTAAGATTTTTAAGTAATCTCTATACCCAATGTGGTCTAGAACTCTCAGCCCTGAGATCAAGAGTCGTATACTCTACTGAGCCAGCCAGGTCCCATGTATTTAGCTTTTATTTATTTATATTTTAAAGTTTATTTTTAAATTTTTTATATTGAGAGAGTGAGAGAGTGCACAAGTGGGGGAGGAAGAGGGGGAGGGAAAGAGAATCCGAAGCAGGCTCTGCACTGTCAGCACAGAGCCTTATGCAGGGCTCAAACCGTGAGATCATGACCTGAGCCAAAGTCGGACACTTAGCCAACTGAGCCACCCAGGCGATCCTCAAAAAATACATAATTAAAGTTAACCTCCTTGTCTCTCTTAAAGTTAAAAAAATTTGGGGGGGGGAGGGAAACAAAAATAATATAAAAACAGGGAGGGGGACAAAACAGAAGAGACTCAAATATGGAGACCAAAAAGGGTTGCTGGAGAGGTTGTGGGAGGGAGGATGGGTTAAATGCATAGGAGGCATTAAGGAATCTACTCCTGAAATCATTGTTTCACTATATGCTAACTAATTTGGATGTAAATTTTAAAAAATAAAAAATAAATTAAAAAAATAAATTGAGGGGCGCCTGGGTGGCGCAGTCGGTTAAGCGTCCGACTTCAGCCAGGTCACGATCTCGCGGTCCGTGAGTTCGAGCCCCGCGTCAGGCTCTGGGCTGATGGCTCGGAGCCTGGAGCCTGTTTCCGATTCTGTGTCTCCCTCTCTCTCTGCCCCTCCCCCGTTCGGGCTCTGTCTCTCTCTGTCCCCCCCCAAAAAAAAAATAAAAATAAATAAATAAATTGATACAACCACTTAAAAAAAAATTTTTTTTTAAAGTAATCTCCACACCTAATGTAGGGCATGAACCCATGACCCTGAGATCAAGAGTTACATGCTCTACTGACTGAGCCAGCCAGGTGTCCCTCTTTTTACTTTTTAAAAATTATAGTACAGTTGACACACAATGTTACTTTAGTGTCAGGCGTACAACATAGTGAGTGAGTCCATACATTATGCTTTGCTCACAAGTGTAGCTACCGTGTTATCATACAATGCTATTATAGTATCACTGACTATATTTCCTAAGTTGTGCCTTTTATTCCCATGACTTATTCCTTCCCTAACACTGGAAACTTGTACCTCCCACACTCCTTCATTCCTTCTGCCCATGCCTCCTCCACTGGTAGCTGTCAGTTTATTCTCTGAATTTATGGATCTGCTTCTGCTTTTCAGATTCCACATGTAAGTGAAATCATATAGTATTTGTCTTCATCTGACACATTTCACTTTAGCATAATACCCTCTAGGTCCATCCATGTTGTTGTAAATGGCAAGATCTCATTCTAAAGCTGAGCAATACTCCATTGTGTGTCTTTTTTTTTTTTAATGTTTATTAATTTATATTGAGAGAGAGAGAACGTAGGGGAGGGGCAGAGAGAGGGGGAGGGAATCCCAAGCAGGCTCCGCACTGTCTGTGCAGAGCCTGACATAGGGCTCAATCTTACAAACCGTGAGATTGTGACCTGAGCTGAAACCAAAAGTTGGGTGCTTAACCGACTGAGCCACCCAGGCGCCCCTGTAGGTGTGTCTTTACCCCTTCATCTATCAATGGATCTTTTTACTATCTTAATGTGGCTACTAGAAAATTTTAAATAACATACTAACACACATTATATTTCTATTGGGCAGCATGGTTCTGGAGAAACATTTGGAGCTTCTGACCAGATAGTATGCATTAGAAGACGAAGGCCTTGAACAACTTCTCCCACCACTGTTCCCTGGTGCCACCTTTTACCTGCTGGCCACTTGCCAGTCTTCAGCACAGGTGGAAATGCCGTGTTACTGTACTCCTGTTACACATCAAAACCACATGGATTCTAGCCATCCTTGCTTTTTAGTGATCTGCTTCCGTTAGAAGCTACAGTGTGTGCCAGTCAAGAAGGAACATTTTGAAAAAAATTTTAAAGTTATTTATTTTGAAAAAGAGACAGCGTGAAGGAGGGGCAGAGAGACGGAGAGAGAGAGAGAGAGAGAGAGAGAGAGAGAGAGAGAGAGAATTCTAAGCAGACTCTGTGCTGTCAGCATAGAGCCCAACGTGGGGCTTGAACCCATGAAACCATGAGATCATGACCTGAGCTGATATCGAGTCAGACGCTTAACCAACTGAGCAACCCAGGCGCCCCAGAAACATTTTTAATTACGGCAGTTAAGACTCTTTTGGGATAATTTTCCCATATAGGGCAACAAGGCCATAGAGCCTTAACACAGGTTGAAGGAAACCTTTGGACAAGATGTTTGGATGCAATCAAGGGCAGAAAAGGAGAAAACAGGATCACAGGTGGTCCTGGAGAAAGCCAGGAAATGGAAGCAAATTTCAGGAACACTCCTGGGGTGATCTATGTCAAGTGGGAACTCTTCAGTCATCAACAGGGGCCCCGGATCTAACTGCAAGGTCATCCCACTCGCACATGTTCAACATGTGCCCTTGGTATTAGGGTCGCTGGTGTCACACCTGACCAACATGGATTCCTGTGTTGGGATGACGGACTGGTTACCTAAGTGCCATCCAGCACGGCAGCTGCCACCCACACACACAGCAATGGAGCAGCTGGACTACGGCTAGCACGACCGGAAAGCTGAATTTTACATGTTAGTTAGCTCACATTTAAATTAAGCAGGCGTGGCTGGTGGCTGATGCACCGGCCACTGCAGGTGTGAGCCTTGCTTCCCCAAGGGTGGTGTGCAGACGAGCAGCATAGGACCCTCTGCGAGCTTGTTAGAAATGCAAAGTATTTCTGACTTCACCTGGAGTTCCTGAAGTACGTTCCACAGCATTACAAGATTGCCAGGGGATTCCCATGCACGTTAAAGTTTGGACAGCACTTACTTAGAGTAGTGGGGGGGGGGGGGTCTCATTTGAAAACACTAGAGCCCATAAAATTGTATAAAAAGTTAGCATACCTAGGAGTGCCTGGGTGGCTCAGGCAAGTCTCCAACTTCAGCTCGGGTTATGACCTCACAGTTTGTGAGTTCGAGCCCTGCGTTGGGCTCTGTGCTGACAGCTTCAGATCCTTTGCCCCCCTCCCCTGCTTGCACACGGCACTCTCTCAAAAATAAACAAGACATTAAAAAGAAAAGTTATCGGGGCGCCTGGGTGGCTCAGTTGGTTAAGTGTCTCTTGATTTTGGCTCAGGTCATGGTCTCACGGTTCCTGAGATCGAGCCCCGTGTCGGGCTCTGCGCTGACAGTGCAGAGCCTTCTTGGGATTCTCTCTCTCCATCTCTGGCCCTCCCCTGCTTACACACGCTCTCTCTCTCTCAAAAAAAAAAAAAAAAAAACAATATTAAAATAAAAAAGTTATTTATGTATTTTATGTATGTGTAGGGGTGTGTGTATGTGTATACACGTGTCTTCTTTCCTTCCCTGGAAACAACATCCATACTTTTTCCTCAGATTTTGCAAGTTCCCAAACTGAGAAGTTTTAGCCTACAGGAATATGACCCCATTAAGTAGGAGAGCAGATTTCACCAAACAAAGAAAACTATGAAGTTATCCTCTGCTATGTACTCTTCAGTTAATGAAGGGCAAAACCCGGCCATTCCTAGCTCTGAGTTCTTCCACTGAGCTCTCGTCATGTGTGGTAATGACACGGATACACTGTTTTTATTTCAAAATATGACATATACACACATCAGTAGAGGCTGCGCACACACATGTGCGCATACACACACACGTATAAATATTCTATTGTGTACCACAAAGATCCTTATTTTTTTAGTGCAAAATTGGCCACAAAGAGCATTCCAGGACAAAGACCAGTTTGTGCTAGTATGTATTGCTGGCACAACTGGTAAAGGTTTAAAAATTTTTTTTCTTTTAATGTTTATTTATTTTTGAGAGAGAGAGAGAGAAAGAGAGAGAGAGAGAGACAGCATGAATGGGGGAGGGGCAGAGAGAGAGGGAGACACAGAATCCGAAGCAGGCTCCAGGCTCTGAGCTGTCAGCACAGAGCCCGACACGGGGCTTGAACTCACAGACTGTGAGATTGTGACCTGAGCCGAAGTCGGAGGCTCAACTGACTCAGCCACCCAGGAGCCCCACAACTGGCAAAGGTTGAAGTACCAATGTGCTACTGTAGGTGCTGCTCATTTTTTGGTTGGACTCAACCAGGAAATATTTTTTTCAATTTGTGTAATGACTGTCTAGTTATCCTCTACAACATAAAACCATGAATAAAATCAGTTGATAGTATGACTATTTAGCTTACTTTTCCATTAGTAAATAGTGCTGAGTTTATATCATAATAAAAAAAATAATGGTCTTTTGTTATTTCTTTTAGCCAAAAACTTACAAACGAAGGTGTAGTTAGGGATGAGGCTGTTTTCAGGCTTATAAACTTGCCTCAGAGAAATATCCCCCCCTTTGTTAACAATAAAATGTCCTGACATCTCTGCTAAGGCAATGATTGATTCCTGGAGTTAGATAGTGTCCTAGAGTCTCAAAACAGCTCTAAGAGGGGCACCTGGGTGGCTCAGTTGGTTGAGTGTCTGACCGGCTCAGGTCATGTTCTCACAGTTTGTGAGTTCGAACCCCACATCAGGCTTGCTGCTGTCAGCACAGAGCCCATTTCAGATCCTCTGTACCTTCCTCCCTGCTTGCATGCTCCCAAAACTAAAACATTAAAAAAAAAAAAAAATGGCTCTAAGACTCTGCCTGATTCACTATCTTCCAGCTGGTATTTAAGAGGAAACATGCACAAACTGTTAGTTGGCTAATGCCAGGGGAAAATGAACTCAACCTATACGGCTCTAAGTATTCTCAGATGAAGAGAACATTTCTGAGTTTGGACTTTTTTTTTTTCTGGTAATATAAATTTATAAATGCAGAACTACTGATTGTACTTGCATTAGGCAGAGTTAGGTCCCCTTAATAAGCATGTTCACTAATCAGTCTGATGAAGGAAAATAACTCGGGAGCACTGGAAACTACAAACAGTCCAATACACATTTAATATATTTGGCTTTTGTAGGTAAGAGATTCTTTAGAAACCAGCCAGCTAAAAGGGCTATTTACCATGACATTTCTAATATCTCTCCACCTCTGTAGTGTGATGGATGCCATTAAAACACAAGGGCTGAAAAACAGTCCTGAACTGTCCAGTACCAGATACGGGACAAATGTCACCCACCCTGCTATGGCGTGATGCTCCTGGTACAGAAGGTCTTCTCCATTCTTCTCTCCAGAAAGCACACTGGAAAGCAAGTGAGGGGTGTTATTGTAAGAATAACCTTGAATCCAGTCCATCATTGTCCAAGAGTCGTATAGTCGGACACTCAACTGTATGATTTTCATGACATCTCACACCTGATCATGACACACACCTTTGTGTCGACACCATCTCTGAGGATCCCTCAATCACTTATTGCCTTGCCCTCAGTCTGGGCCAAGGTTCTCATCTGCACTCAGTTTTAGATAACTTATTTAACTTATTAACATAACTAATACAGGGAGCGCCTCAGTGGTTCAGTCGGTTAAGCATCCGACTTTGGCTCAGGTCATGATCTCGCAGTTCATGAGTTTGAGCCCTGCGTTGGGCTCTGTGCTGACAGTGTGGAGCCTGCTCGGAATTCTCTCTTTCTCTCTCTCTGCCCCTCACCTGCTCGTGCTTTCTCTCTCTCAAAATAAATAAATAAACTTAAAAAAAAACCACCCATAACTAGAAAGGAGTTTTAAAAAATATTTATTATATTTTGTTCTAGAAATGGTAGAAAATAAAAACTGGTGCAATTATGTCACACATCCTTGGCAAGGCATAGTCAGCCTTTCACACCAGAGAAAAGTTTTACACAATGCCAGAAACGGAAATACCCAAGCCGAAGGTGACAAAGGGTGAGGCTGCTGATCGGAGGAGCCCTTTTGTAAAGGTTTAAAGTTTTCTTCTCTGCCGTCATTTACTTGTGGACAAATACCAGTCCAGTGGAAAGCATTCTGAACATAAAAGGCACCTAGAGTAAAAATCACACCTTGACTAATAAAAATAGCGACACATGTTTACACTGAGAAAAAAGGTCCTATCACGCAACTGTCCTACAAGGCAACGATAATATAAATGCAAAAGCTACTGCAACTAAAAGATCTATCCACACTTACCTAAACCTGGCATGGGAGTTAGATGATGACAGCCACTTTTGCATCTATAACCTGGACATGTTTTATCATCATTTAAATAAGCATGAGTACTGTACTTATAGGCGGGGTGGGGGCATCTATTTATCCATAGTCAAGATTTGCTTTGCTGCATTTTCTCTTAAAATGCATTGCTGCATATTCCATTCATGGCTACATGAAAAATTCATGTCATCCTTTAAGAATGAAGCGAAACTTAAAATTGCAAGTTTAAACCGAAAGTCCTTTTAAATTATCATAAAGCCAAATAAAGCTGATGTTTTACTATGATTTAAGCACCTGAAATATATTCTGATCAATTTATATTCTCTGAGCTAGAATTAGGATCCTCAGGATTTGTATTATGTGTACAAATATTGCAAATTAAGCTAATAAAAACTTGAAAAAATACAAATAATCTTTAGCTACAAAGATCTAAAATACACCTATGGTCTGTACTAAGACAAAAATGAACAAGAAGCCAGCAAACACCAGTCTGCATGTTCTCGTCTGGGGAAAAAGGACTCAGCGGAGCCAGGTGGTGTTCAGCTGGGTCTGGTTCTTGATGCTGGTATCCATTTTTAGCACTTCGCGAATGGCCATGGTAGCGTAGGTAGAAGGAGGAAGAGAAAAATCCATCTTCAGAGCTCTGTATTTGCCTTCTGCCAGGCAAGAAAGAAGAGAACGGTCAGAAAAGGAAGGCAGCTGCAGAGAGACTGGGGCGAGTCATATAATCGCTACAGAGAGGAAAGAACTGGGCTCTTCTGCAGGCACCACCTCCCGTGGGGCCTCAGAGAATAAAATGTAGAAGTGAGATCAGAAGTATATGATCCAGCCGAATCCCGACAGTAATTCTACTTGGAACCTTCAAGAAGGGCACAGGGTGGAAACAGACGAGGGAATGGCAGCCAGAAGTTGACAATGACAATGCAGATTTCATGTTTTAGACTCTGTTCCTGGATATTCCCTCACCTTTGTTCACTCAGTAGGGGAGGAAATATTCAACCACCTAATACCATAATGTTCATTCATTTTCAGTGAAATCTATTGTTCTAATCACCTGACATCAAGCTATAACCACGAAACCAAGATGACAAAACACAAAATAGCAATCACTGGGCAGGTGGAAGGTGGCAGTTTAATTTATGTTTTCGTCTGAGAAAATGTTTCAAAGTTGACACAGGGCTGACGGCTGAGTAAACTTACCAGAAGCAAACACCGGTGGTGGTTTCCCTTCTAGGTTGTCCACATCTGTGTTGAAGAGTGGAATTTTGGGATCATCATATGCAACGACTTCCCTTCAAAACACACAAATAAAGTGTGAATGCAAACTTCTATGAAAGGAACTAAAACTGCTCATCACCATTTTCTTAGAAAGGAAAAAACACACAGGCCTGTGTAAGAAATTCTAAGGGGAAGCTGTTCAATAACAGAACAGGGCCAGATTTTACATGTAAGTATTGCTTTTGTATGATATACAACAAGATGACAAATGATGCCAGACTCTGTTAAAAAAAATATAAAATGCTTCCTTAGGATGGAAATTCTTTTTCTATGTAGGTGGAAACTTCACTTGGTGAAGATGTGAATTAGTAATGGCATTTGTATCTTCTCCACGGTGGTCATCACTTCTAACAGCACCGTGTTACTCACCAGAAACAGCTCTCTGGGGTGGGGAAGACCAAATCCAACCTGGCCAACCTCATCCCACAACCCAGAGATGGAGACAGGGAAGAGAGAGAATCTCCCGGCAATGGACAACTAATTCAGGATTTAGTTTTTAAAATTATCAAACAGAACTGAGTTTTATAAAATTATCAAATAAATATACTGAAATATTTTAAATGAGTTAATACATGTATGTTTTTTTCTTCAGAACATATTAAAACAAACAGATCAGTGTTTGAAACTCATAGCTAATTCGGAATAAAGGTAGCTTGCTCAGGGATAGCTTTATAAGCAAATCTTAGTTTTTTCAAAGTAGGGAAAAAGTTTAAATGTTTCTTCCTTTTTTTTTTTTTTAAAGCCTGATGCGGGCTCAAACTCACGAACTATGAGATCATGACCTGAGCTGAAGTCAGACACTTAATTGACTGAGCCACCCAGGTGCCCCTTCTTCCTTTTTATTAACGTTTATTTTTATTTTTGAGAGAGAGAGAGAGAGAGATCTCACAAGCACGTGCATGTGTGCAAGCAGGGGAGGGGCAGAGAGAGAGGGAGACATAGAATCCGAAGCAGGCTCCAGGCTCTGAGCCTGACGCTGGGTTTAAACCCATGGAATGCGTGATCATGACCTGAGCCAAGGTCAAACACTTAACCCACTGAGCCACCCAGGCGCCCCACTCTGCATAGATCTTCAATAATTTAGCAAGGTCTATAAAATGTAAACTTAACCACTTACACTCGTTTGTTTCCTGATGATTGAAAAATGCAAGTAGAAGTAATAATGATAATAGTAACAACAAGTAATGCTTCTATGCCAGGTTGTCAACACTGGACAATAAACATGTGATGCAAAAGCTTTAAATCTCACGTTGTAATTCAGTTCTACTTCCTTCCAGACTATCACTCACCAACTGACATTCTGAGGACGAATAATGATCTTTCGGTAGGCTCCTGATAAGGAGTAATCTCGAATTTTGTGTCTCATGTTGTCAATATCCAGATTGTCTGCTGTGAGCATTTCCCTGTAGGCTTCGCTAACTGTAAGATACAAAAAGTTAGCTGGAATGCAGCATGTGAGCAAGCCACCTTCTGCCAGACCACAAATAAATTCATAGCATCCTAACATATTAGTCCCTCTCATTTATAATCCAGCCTGTTCTCTAGAATCAAAATTTAGGGATTAACTACTAGGACTAGATGTCTCCAGCTTAGATTTGAGCAACTTGTAAGTTATCTCTCATAAGCAGCCACAGTATCTGGGGTGTAAGGTTCTCAAGCTAACTATAAAAGGCCATTTCAAGAGAAGTTATTAACCTATAATTTATACATGCTCAGAGTTGGAAGAGAGCATGTACAGAGGCCTCCAATTCCTGAAGAAGGCAGTTATAAATAAATGTATAAAAATAAGAGACCTGGGAAAACAATCTGGCTCACCCTCGCCCCTGATGTGGAGTCTTTTTTATAACACCTGAGAGAGACAGTCACCCGGCCTTTGCTTGCAGGTTGCCATTTACGGTAACGTCTTTGTGAGGCTCACCAATTGTTAGAAAGTTCCTTATTCCAAGCTGAAATCTGTCTTTTTATAACTTCTGTTCACTGCTTTGCAACACAGCAGGTTAACTGCCCTTTTTCACATGTTCACACAAGTGCTGGACCTTTAAGCCGTATCTTCTTTAGGCCACACACACGTTCTTTCAACTGTCCCTCTTCTGACATTGCTGTATTCTCCACAAAACCCTTCATCTGCCTCAGGGTAGCAGAATGATGTTCAATAAGAACTCCAGATACTTTTTATATAGACTACTATCAAGCCGGACCTTTACAGAAGTAAGAATTTATATTTAACTCTATTAAATGCCTTCTGTAGTTCTTTTAAAAAATTTACTTTTTATACAATTAGTATTAACAGTTTTGGGTAACATAACTTGTAAACATGATAAGCAGATTTTTAAAAAATGTTTATTTATATTTGAGACAGAGAGAGAGAGTGCACGAGCAGGGAAGGGGCAGAGAGAGAGGGAGACACAGAACCTGAAGCAGCCTATAGGCTCTGAGCTGTCAGCACAGAGCCCGACGCGGGGCTCGAACCCATGAACTGTGAGATCATGATCTGAGTTGAAGTTGGACACTTCACCTACCGAGCCACCCAGGCACCCTGCAGATTTCTTATTCAAGTTATTCATAAAAAATATTGGGTAGACCAGGATCAAGGAAAGACTCCCTCACAACGTATCTCTAAGACAACAGGGATCCCTAAATTGAGCACTGCTGGATGCCAAGCGCGCACATGTAACCGATCCACATGCCCATCCAGTCTACGAGCCCCTGTCTTCGCCACAAGGATTCCATGAACAGACTTTGTCAAAAGCTGTATTGAATTTATGGCTTAAATGGCATTACCCTGTGCCATAGGGTAGGCAGACTGTTCCCCTCCCCCTCCCCCCTCCTATTCATTCCCTCCTCCTTTTCTCTGCTTTCTCTCAGTGAAGTCAACCTCACATAAGAATTAGAAGCACAGCAATCTGATTATATTAATTTGTAAGTGGCAGATGACTAACTTTTGTCAGTATTTGCAGTATCAAAGAAGGGTGTTAATTCCTAAGCATTCTGTAACTTGTATGGTTACAAGGAATATAACATTGATAAGCAAAATAATCATTCTGACCCCTCGAGAGAAAAGATGTCTTTTTTTTGTTTTTTTAAGTTTTTACTCATTTGAAAGAGACAAAGGCAGTGTGAGTAGGGAGGGGCAGAGAGAGAGAGAGAGAGGCGGGGGGGGGGGAGGGAGGGAGAGAGAGAATTGCAAGCAGGCTGCGTGCTGCCAGCATACAGAATCTGACATGGAGCTCTAACTCCCAAAACCTCAAGATAATAACCTGAGCAGAAGTCAGCCCCTTAGCTGAAGGAGCCACCCAGGAGCCCCTCCACCATTTTGTTTCTTAATTTAAATTACCCAGGGGCACCTGACTGACTTAGTGGAACATACAACTCTTGAACTTGGGGTACTTAAGTTCGAACCCCATGTTGGGTGTAGAGATTACCTAAAAATAAAAATTTTTTAAAAATTATCCATTTGAGGGGCGCCTGGGTGGCTCAGTCGGTTAAGTGTCCGACTTCGGGTCAGGTCATGATCTCATGGTTCGTGGGTTTGAGACCCGCATCGGGCTTTGTGCTGACAGCTCAGAGCCTGGAGCCTGTTTCAGATTCTGTGTCTCCCTCTGTCTCTGCCCCTCCCTCACTCATGCTCTGTCTCCCTCTGTCTCAAAAATAAACATTAAAAAAAATTATCCACTTGAATACCTTTCAGGGAGACTTTATATATGTAAACATAGTTTATAAATGTTTGAAATCTAAACATTTTCAAGTCTGACAGAAATGAAAGTTCTAAAATCATATTTAAAGTACTGATTTTTTCCCCTCTCTCTATTCTTGGTGGCTGGTAAGTGGCTTAAATATGTCAGGCTTTGTTTTATCTACTTTCCCCTGACAGGGAACTTACTTTTATGCTTTGGGTAGATAACATCGAAACCAGGCAAAGGCATTACCACATCATGGATGGAGTAATTATTAACATCTTCTTCATCAACATAGGTGGCTGTAGCTGCAAATTGACACACAGATAAATTAAGAAAAACTACGAAAATAGGTGATATTTTCATGAGCTTGATCTTCAAAAATTATATGCAAGCTGACACAGGATGAGTGGCCTACAAAATTTAAGGAAATTAAGTTAGATACCTTTCTGTCTTTTCTGCTCTACCCAAGAAATAAAATCATGGATTCATAACAAGTGGAAAGTAAAAAAAAACAAAAAACAAAAAACAAAAAAACAAACAACATTTATTTCTCAGCTGCACCCTTATGTTTTTAGAATGCTTTAAAAAAACAAGCTGCTTTCCCCTTTTTAAACAACCCTACAAAATACTATCTGGAAAGCTATCGCCATTGGATGCATTTTGATAAAAGAATAATTTTAAATCAGTCTGCGTTTAGAGGATGAAATGTGATGGCATATGGGACATTAAAACACACTGGATGTAATCAACATTGGAGGAGATTAAAAACTATTAATCCAGGATAATCAAAATTTCTCAACAGGACCCTTAGTGGATTTACTGGGTATACATGTAGATGAACAGGCTATGTCTTCAGACAGGAGAAGGGCGGCTGGGTGTGCCAGAACATGGACTTTGGAAACAGGCCGACTTTGATTCTGAATCTCTGCCTTTTCTTTTTTTAACCAGATGTGGAATCTTGTGAATCTTGTCTGAAGAACACAGGGAACACTTCACAGAATACTGTGAGCTTTAAACCAGAAGAGGTAGGCAAAGGGCTTAACACAAGGCCTGACACAAGGTGGGGGCTCAGCATCAGAGGGGATCAGCTGTGTGTTTTATGAACATTGCCGGCACAGAGTACGCACTAAGTGTCTGTTACGTCACGGCCCGCGTGTGAAGTGAGCTCTGGTCGAGCGCTGACTTACAGAAACTCTTTAAAACTGGCGGACAACAGCTGAGGCGCCAAGGCAAGTCCAGAAGTATAGAGGAGTATTTGCTAGACCCAGATTAAAGTTTAGAAAAAGACTTAAAGACAACATCTCATTCAAATCTTCTTCTAGCCAAGAAAATGGAGGCCCAGAGACCCAGAAGAGAATCAGGCGCTTACTCAAATCGTATGCATATTTTGATTAGAGATACAGATGCAAAGCGTTCCGTCTGAGCTTACAATGCCTTTCCATTTAACCTTACTAGACACCCCCCACGCTCCCCAAGCAGTGGCCAGGCTGGATTTTAAGCACTAGTGTCAAATGACTGAACCCTAGTTTGGTGGAGTCAGGAGGATATCTGCCTTTTTACCTCCTTTGAGAACGAGGTCCCCCGGGACGGGTCTCAGTCCATACTCCTCTATCCTCTTGCTTACCATGTTATTCCACACATAGCTTTGGTAGCTATGAATATACATTAAGCGATTATTTCTTGGTATCTGGAGGGAAGGATAAAAAACAGGCAAGGAAAAAAATACGTTCTGAATATTAAAAGTACTGTACTTTCCCAGGCCTCCCACTTGCTCAGTGGTGACCCTAGAACAAGAAGCTCGTAGCTCAAATCTCATCTCTGTAAAGGCTTATAGCAACAGCGAATGATGCACGGCAACCAATTTTAGAGACAGAACTCCTCCGACTACGGGGTGCTCATGGTCAGCTTCCATGGCGGCAGCTCCCACATGTTCATGCAAATAAAGCAAGTCCTGTGGAGCTCACACCCTAAACCAAAGACACGGCCCTCAAAGTCTAGAAATTCACACATTGGTTAGTTACACAGCAAACAGTGCTTCCTTCCTGCTAATGGCCGTGGAGGGAGAAAATCTGAATGACTGAACTGACAACTGACTTCATGCAGTAAAAATTCTTTCTTGTTTACCAGGGGAAGAGTAAATGAGACGTTAAGTTTAAGAGTTAACCTTTAGTCCACGAGGGATCACAGCCATCTGAACACTGGCAGAGGCCACACTTGCCAAGATGGTACCCACTCCTGAACAACCACAAAGAAACCAAACTAAAATGTAATCACTAGGGCGCTTCCCGTGCAACCTCTTACTGAGGCAGGTTGCAGTCCTGATGCTGGACAATGATCAAGAAGTGCACCCTAAGATGGATTCTGAATTTCTCAAGTAGCAAGATACTTAAAATTAAATTTAAGTTAAATTTCCTTAAATTAAATTCCTTAAGTTAAATTTAATTAAATTTAAATTAAATTTCCTTGTAGGCAGTATTTACCACTTTCATGCTTTTCTCAGCCCTCCATGTGAATAACTGTTGCCAACGCCACCCACACCCACCACCCTCCCTCGTCACCATTCAGGGTACACACAAGGATCACTCAGGTAACACACGTCTCCGAGATCACCAAAGGATCCTTATTTACCTTCTGCTCTTCTAAAATTTAGTAAAATATTTAAAGGTAAAATTTAAAAAGAATTAAGCCACCTCAAGTCATTTGCCTGACTTCACAAATAGCACTCACTATGCCAAATGCAGAGACTATATTCTTCATTCCATATTTTGAAAGTCCTCGCAGCAGCTGCCCTTCCACACACCTTTTGACAGGTAGTTTTCTGAGGGCAGCAGCTGGGTCTTTGGTCTTCGCCCACTCTTCCCTGCACTTAACCAAGTAGCCCTTTTCAGCTGGGGGGAAAAAAAAGTTGTGTTAAAACAATTTATGAAATGGACGGATTTCCGTAACTTTAACGCGCTTCCTAGAGAACACAAAATTAGAAAATGCTCTTTGTAACACAGGTACTCTGAACAGATTCTGCTCATTGAGAATACCTGTCAGGAGGTGAGAAGGTGGGACGGGGAGAATGTACAGAATGAAACAGCTTCGTCGATATTAGCCCCCCCGCCACCTCCAGTATTGAAAGTCCATTACTGTCCCCTTATCACGGCTGATTTAACAGAAGACAAAACCCAGGGAGCCTTTTCTCCTTTCTCTTCTTCTACTGTGTTGGCAAATTTGATAGAAACTCTCCTTAAAAGTAGGCAACTTTATCTCTTTAATTTGGAAATGAATAATTACCCAAAGGGACTAAATATTTTGATAATTTGTAAAGTAGTATTTAAATCATTTTTTAGATGATATGAATTTAGACGTACTTTCTGGAAAGTAGCTAACAAACTAAAATCGTCAACACTTTTTGCCCAGTTTTTAATTTCTACTACACTATGCTTTAACAAATTAACCACAAGTGAGATGTGTTTGGATTCCTGCACGTTCAGGGGTTTAGTAGTGTATGGGGCAAAAGAAATATATTTGTTTATGAATTAATATATTAGATGAACTAAAGAGCTAAACACAGGATACAAATTATAAACCTCAAATATATACATAAAATTTGTGAAAAAATAAACTATCCTTTTAACTTTACTATAAAAACAATTAAAAAAAATTTTTTTTAACATTTATTTATTTTTGAGACAGAGAGAGACAGAGCATGAATGGGGGAGGGACAGAGAGAGAGGGAGACACAGAATCTGAAGCAGGCTCCAGGCTCTGAGCTGTCAGCACAGAGCCCGACGTGGGGCTGGAACTCACAGAGCGGGAGATCATGACCTGAGCTCAAGTCAGACGCCCAACCGACTGAGCCACCCAGGAGCCCCAAAAACAATTTTTAAAATTTCTGAAATACCTACCTAATATACACAGATATTTTTTATTCAAAGTAATTCCACAAATACCTAACAAGATATTCTATTTTTTTTCATTAACATGAATTTTATTCTTACCTCCAGAACGGGGTTTCAATATTAAATCCATGACTTCAGTCCAGGAATTCTGTAATATAGCTCTAAAATGAAACAGCATTTATTTTACTTTAATTTTTTCTACTTAATTTTACATTATTTTACTTAATTTTGCATTAAGATAAATTTTATATGCTGAAATTTATGGAGTAAAAAATTGTGTTAAAATTCTATATATTTTATTAAACTTAAAAATAAGCTGAAAAACTAATGATATAGGTTTCAAATGTAAATGAGAAAAGAACTCAAAAGAGAGAAGGAAATTAAGAATGTTTACTTATTAACATTTAACATCACATCAACTTCTATTTTTATTTATTTATTTAAATGTTTATTTATTTTGAGGGAGAGAAAGAGAGGGAGGGTGGGTGCAGAGAGAGGGTGGGGAGAGAATCCCAAGCAGTCTCCACACTGTCATCACACAGCCTGATGCAGGGCTCGATCCCATGAACCACAAGATCATGATTTGAGCCAAAACCAAGAGTTGGTCGCTTAACCAGCTGAGCCACCCAGATGCCCCTTATGTCACAGGTTTTAAAAGCTATAATAGTAAATACTACCAAGTCATTAAGCTGTTAAACATGGTATCTGTACCAATCTGTACTAAAACTTATTTGAAACCTCTCAAGAAATTTCTCCCCTGTGTTAAATACCTTCTTGCCTAAACAAAGAGTAACACTTTATCCTTCCCTATTATTCTGGCCCAAATGGAAACATCTTTACTTTTGTTGGTTATAAGTTATACATGCTTCTTAAAAATTAAACAGTACATAAGAAAGGTTACCTGTAATCTAATTTAACACTTTATTATTTTTTAATGTTCATTTATTTTTAGAGATAGAGTGTGAGTGGGGGAGGGGAAGAGAGAGAGGGAGATACAGGATCAGAAGCAGGCTCCAGGCTCCTAGCTGTCAGCACAGAGCCTGATGCGGGGCTTGAACTCACAGACCGCGAGATCACGATCTGAGCCGAAGTCAGACACTTAACTGACTGAGCCACTCAGGTGCCCCTAAATTAACACTTTAGAGTGTATTTTTCATGACTTTTTAAAAAAGATTTTTAAGTAATCTCTATATCCAACATGAGGACTGAACTCACAACCCTGAAATTTAAGAGTCATGTGCTACACCAACTGAGCCAGACAGACACCCCCATGACTTTTCTTGATACATCTATAAGTGTACACAATTTTTTCTTTAACTTTTATTGTACTATCTTTGGCCTTGCAAAAATTCTATTTTGCCTATCATATCTGCGATTTTTTTCTGTTAAGATATTTGGTCTTGGGAGTTATGCTTAGAGAGGCCTTCCTGACCATAAGAATATAGAAATACCTATTAATTTTAGTTTTAGTTAACTAGGGTTTTAGTTTTTCATATTTAAGTTAACCCATATGGGATACTTTTGTATATTAAAGTGTATAAAATGCTGTTTGGTATCCGATGATGTGCTCATATGGATTATTTATCCACTAATGTGATTAATTACATAACAGATTTTCTACTACTGGCCATCCTTGCGTTCCTGGAACAAGCCATGCTCTATCAGTCTTTAAATATTCTCCTGGGTGACACGTTATGTAGCTGGCTAGGCTATCTGCAACACCTCCCAAGAGAAGAGAGTTCTAACTCAGGACTAGGCATTGGTCTGCCAGGTATCATAGAAGGAGCTGTCTTTATTCAAAAACCTTTGTTATCTGGCTGGCCACTTGATTTTGTAAATACTTTTATTGTAAAGCAGCTGCGCTCAGCCATTTACACACTGTGTATGACTGGTTCACACTGTTTTAACAGTGGAGGTGAGTTGTTCTATGAACACTCCACGGCCCACAAAGCCTAAAACATTTACTATGTGGCCCTTGGCAGAACAAGTCTGCCAACAAGTGGTATAAAATATTGCAAAGTTTAAGATGCTACCATATACATGCAAGTTCCATATACACTGCCATATTAAATATTCGCAGATGTGGTTACAATAGGCCATTCTATCTGGCCCACTACACATTAAGATGTTTTCTACTTTCCCTATGTTCTCTTTCTTTACCTTCCTTTTTTAAAAAAAATTTTAAATCTTTATTTATTATTTTTGAGAGAGAGAAACAGCATGAGCAGGGGAAGAACGGAGAGAGAGGGAAACATAGAATCCGAAGCAAGCTCCAGGGGCTCAAACCTATGAACTGTGAGATCATGACCTGAGCCGAAGTTGGACACTTAACCGACTGAGCTACCCAGGCGCCCTATTATTTACCTTCCTTTTTTAAAAAATTGTATAAAATACATATAACATCGAACTCATCATTTTAGCCACTTTGAAGTGTACAGTTCTATGGCACTAAGTACATTCATATTGCCGTGAACAGTACTACCTGCCTCCAGAACTTTTACATCTTCCTCAACTGAAACTCTGCACACATTAAACATTAATTCCCATTTCTTCCTCCTCCCAGCTCCTGGCAACCAGCACTCCACCTTGCGTATGCGTCTAACCATTCTAGGTCCTCACGTAAGAGGGATTACAGTTATTTGTCCTTTTGTGACTGGCTAATTTAGCATAAAGGTCTTCAAGGTTTATAATCTTGTAGCATGTGCCACAAATTCCTTCCTGTCAAGGCTGAATGATATTCCATTGAATCTATGTACCATGTTTTGTTTATGCATTCACTTGTTAATGGAAAGTTGGTTGCTTCCTTCTTCTGGCTATTGTGAACAGTGCTCAAAAACACAGGCATATAAATATCTGTTGAGTGTTTGCTTTCACTTCTTTTGGGTATATACTCATAAATGGAATTTATGGACCATACACTAATTCTACATTTAATTTTTTGAAGAGACACCGTATCATTTTCCATACAGACTGTACCACTTACATTCCTACCAGCAGCGCACAAGGGTTCCCATTTCTCCACATGTTCAACACTTGTTTTATTGTCTTTTTTTTTAACTAATGGCATTTCTAATGGGTATATAGTATCTCATTGTGATTTTGATTTGCATTTCCTTAATGATTGGTAATACTGAGCATCTTTTCATTATTAGCTTATTAGTCATTAATGTATCTTCTTGGAAGAGGGGCGCCTGGGTGGCTCAGTTGGGTGTCTCACTTCAGCTCAGGTCATGATCTCATGGTCTGTGAGTTCAAGTCCCCCGTCAGTCTCTCTGCTGACAGTTCAGTCTGGAGCCTGCTTCGGATTTTCTGTCTCCCTATCTGCCTCTCCTCTGCTCACATTGTCTCTCTCTCTCAAAAATAAACATTACAAATATTTAAAAAATATGTATCTTCTTGGAAGAAAGTTCAAGTTCTTTGCCCATTTTAAATCAGGTTATTTTGTTGTTGTGTTGTAGGAACTCTATATATTTTGGATATTAACCCCTCATCAGATATATAATTTGCAAACATTTTCTCCCCTTCTGTGGGTTGCTTTTTCATTCTGTTGATAGTGTCCTTTGGACACAAAAACTTTTTATTTTCTTAAATTTAAATTTTATTTAAGTTTTAGTTAACATACTGTGAAATACTGGTTTCAGGAGAATTCAGTGATTCATCACTTCCATACAACACCCAGTGCTCATCACAAGTGCTCTCCTTAGAACCCATCACCCATCTGTCTCATCTCCCACCGAGCTCCCTCGATCAACCCTGTTTCTTCTCTATCATTAAGAGCTTCTTGGGGCGCCTGGGTGGCTCAGTCGGTTAAGCATCCGACTTCGGCTCAGGTCATGATCTCGCGGTCCGGGAGTTCGAGCCCCGCATCAGGCTCTGTGCTGACAGCTCAGAGCCTGGAGCCTGCTTCACATTCTGTGTCTCCCTCTCTCTCTGACCCTCCCCCATTCATGCTGTCTCTCCCTGTCTCAAAAATAAATAAACGTTAAAAAAAAAAAAAAAAAGAGTTTCTTGTGGTTTATTTGCCTCTCTTCCTTTCCTCCCACCCCTTCCATACATTCATCTATTTTGTTTCTTAAATTTCACATATGTCTGAAATCATATAGTATTTGTCTTTCTCTGACTTATTTTGCTTAGCATGATATGTGCTAGCTTCATCCACATCATTGCAAATGGCGAGATTTCATTCTTTGTGAAGGCTGAATAATATTCCATTGTACATATATATACACATCTTCTTCTTTTTTTTTTTTCAACGTTTATTTATTTTTGGGACAGAGAGAGACAGAGCATGAATGGGGGAGGGGCAGAGAGAGAGGGAGACACAGAATCGGAAACAGGCTCCAGGCTCCGAGCCATCAGCCCAGAGCCTGACGCGGGGCTCGAACTCACGGACTGCGAGATCGTGACCTGGCTGAAGTCAGACGCTTAACCGACTGCGCCACCCAGGCACCCCCACATCTTCTTTATCCATTCATCAGTCAATGGACATTTGGGCTCTCTCCATAGTTTGGCTATTGCTGATAATGCTGCTATGAACACTGGGGTGCAGGTACCCCTTTGAATTTTATTTTTGTATTCCTTGGGGAAATACCTAATAGTGCAATTGCTGGATCATAGGGTAGTTCTATTTTTAGTTTTGAGGAACCTCCATACTGTTCTCCAGAGTGACTGCACCAGTTTTCATTCCCACCAACAATGCAAGAGGGTTCCTGTTTCTTCACACCCTTGCCAATATCTGTTGCTTCTTGTGTAATTCTAGCCATTCTGGTAGGTGTGAGGTGGTATCCCATCATGTTTTTGATTTGTATTTCTATCTGTATTTTGATTTGTATTTTGATGATGAGTGATGTCGAGCATCTTTTCATGTCTGTTAGCCATCTGGATATTGTACACAAATATCTTAAATTTTATGGAGTCCAACCTATTTTTTTCTTTTGGTGTTATAACCAAGAAATTGGCAACCAAATGTCATGAGGTTTTCCCGTTTTCTTCTAATTTTATAGTTGTAGCTCTTATGTTTAGGTCTTTGATCTATATTAATTCTGGTAAATGGTGTACGATAAGGGTCCAACTTCATTTTTTAATGTTTATACCCAATTTCCCCAACACAACTTACTGAAAAGACAGTCCTTTACCATTGAATGGTCTTGTCATCCTTGTTATTTGACCATATATGCAAAGATCTATTACACCTTTAAAGAAAAATGTTTTACTTAGGTGTAATTCATGTATCCATATAATTCATCCATTTAAGTACACAATATAATGGCTTACTGTATACTCACAGAATTGTGCAACATCACACAATCAATTCTGGAACATTTTTATCACCCAAAAAGAAATCCTGCACCCATGAGCAGTCACTATCTATTACTCCTCTCCCAGACCTAGGCACCACTAATCAACTTCCTTTCTCTATGGATTTGTGTAATCTGGATAACTCATATAAATGCATCCTACAGTATTTTGCCTTTTGTGACTAGCTTCTTTCACTTAGCATGTTTTCAAGGTTTATCCATGTTGTAGCAAGTATCAGTACTCCATTCTCTTTTATTGTCCCTTTGTTTTAAGGGGGGGTGGGGGAGGGATAGAGGAGGAGAGAGAGAATCTTAAGCAGGCTCCATAGCCAGCCTGGAGCCCAGCTCAGGGCTCGATCTCACGAATCATGAGATCATGACCTGAGCCAAAATCAAGAGTCAGAGGCTTGGGGCACCTGGGTGGCTCAGTCAGCTGAACTTCTGACTCTTGGTTTTGGCTCAGGTCATGGTCTCACAGTTGGTGGATTTGAGTCCCACGTGGTGGTCACAGTATGGAGCCTGCTTGGAATTCTCTCTCCCTCTGCAAATAAATAAAACTTAAAAAAAAAAAAAAAAAAAAGAGCTGGAGGCTTAACCAACTGAGCCACCCAGGTGCTCATTGTTTATTTTTATTGTTGAATAATATTCCATTGTGTGGATACATCACATTTTGTTTATCCATTTATCAGTTGATGGACATCTGGGTCGTTTCCCTTTTTTTGGCTGCTATAAACATTGGTGTAAACTTTTGTATGACACACGTTTTCAAATTCTTGAGTATATACCTAGAAGTGCAATAGCTGAGTCATATGGTATTTGGTATAGAGGACTAGCCAGGCTGTTATCCAAAATAGGTGTACTATTTTACATTTTTATCAGCAGGGCATGCAGGTTCCAATTTCTTCACATCCTCACCAACACTTTTTATTGTAAGCCTTTTTGACTTTAGCCATTATAGTGGATGTGAAGTGATAGCTCATTGGGGTTTTAAATTGCTTTTCCCTAATGATTAGTGATTCCCTAATGATGTTGAACATCTTTCCATGTGCTTTCTGGCCATTAATCTATGTTCTTTGGAGAAATGTCTACTCAGATCACCTGTTTTTATTTTAGTTATTTTTTTTGGAGACAGAGTGTGCACGTGTATGTGAGTGCAGGAGGGGCAAAAGCAGAGAGAGAGAGAGAGAAAATATCTTAAGCAGGCTCCACGTGGGCTTGTCACAGACCCTGGGATCATGACCTGAGCCGAAATCAAGAGTCAGACACTCAAAAGACTGAGCCACCCAGGTGCCTCTCACTTGCCCGTTTTTAGACTGCCATTTGTCCTTGTGTCTTTGCTTTGTAAGAGTTCTTTAAAAATCTTGGACGTAAGTCACCCTTCCAAAACTCGAAACTAAGGGTTTTGTTTTTTGTTTTTGTTTTCCTATGATGGTAACAGTGGGCTTCTTTGAAGCTAGGAAATATTCTTATGTTGTGGAAACTGTTGATTTGGGATTCTAAATGCACTGTATACTCATACTGTATACTTAAGGCATGCAATGCAATTTTTGTTCCTTTGTATTTTTGATAAATCTGATCTCATTTTCATTAATCACTTTACACTATCTTTGGAGTACAAAATTTGCAGGGTCCCACCGCTGTTCTGCCAAATTCATTACAAATTCAAAAGTTGATACAGTTCTCCCTTAAATATTCTGTCCCATAATACAATTAACATCTTCACTATCTTTATCAATGTCCTTTGGCCATTTAGCAAGATTGAAAACATCATCATTTATTATCTAATAATAATGATTACCAGTTACTTTAGTTTTCTTCTTGGCAAAAATTCTTTCTGTGCTTAGGATGCTTTAGTTTTAAAATATTACTTTCTGGGGGCGCCTGGGTGGCTCAGTTGGTTGAGCGTCCGACTTCGCTTAGGTCATGATCTCACAGTCCATGGGTTCGAGCCCCGCGTCGGGCTCTGTGCTGACCGCTCAGAGCCTGGAGCCTGTTTCAGATTCTGTGTCTCCCTCTCTCTCTGCCCCTCCCCCACTTGCACTCTGTCTCTCTCCGTCTCAAAAATAAATAAACATTTAAAAAAAAAGTATTACTTTCTGGGGACGCTTGGATGGCTCAGTTGTTTGAGCTTTCGACTTTTGATTTTGACTCAGGTCATGATCCCAGGGTCATGGGATGGAGCCCTGCATCAGACTCCACGGTAAGCATGGAGCCTGCTCAAGATTCTCTTTCTCTCTCTCTCTCTCTCTCTCAAATAAAATATTATTTCTGCTTATTGAGCACTTACTGTATTTAAGGCATAGAAATAGATGCTGCATAGACACCATGTCACTTCCATTTCACCACCCTGTGGGGTTAGTATTATGATCTCCATTTTACAGATGAGTAGTCTGAGGCTCAAAACCCAAGTCTGACTTTACTGCCTGAGCTTTTAACTTTTACAACACTGCCTAAAGAGGTAGAGGAATACTACATCACAGATTTTTATCATGTTGTGTTTTTAAAAACACATGAACAGATGCAACTTCGTGTAGTCGGCTGCTGCAACCATGCACTGGAAGTCCAGAAAAGTCCTCTGTTCCTAAGACTACGGAGGAAAACTGGTGAGCTCCAGCAAACCCCAAGCCTAAATTTCACCTTTGCTACAACAGGGGTTTGAAACCCAAGGAAGAATGCAAACTATGTAAGCTCTCAGATTACCACCAACTCATAACCTCTACAATCCTAACTCCCATGAGAATGATTACTTTATGTAACACAGTCTACAGGACAGCAGGGCAGCATATACAGGTTTAGGTTTATGAAACCAAGTATTTAGTTATTTTTCAAGTTAATTTACTTACTCATTAAGTAACCTCTACACCCAACATGGGGCTCGAATAACGCCGAGAGTCTAAGTGTTTATTGATGGGATCCCCACCCTACCTTACCCTAGAGGGATTCCCTATTTACTGCCTAAAAGAGAATCAGTTTTCTTTTTAATTTTTAAATATTTATTTTTGAGATAAGGAGTATAACCAGGGGAGGGGCAGAGAGAGAAGGGGACAGAGGATCTGGAGCGGGCTCTGCGCTGACAGCAGTGAGCCTGATGTGGGCTCGACCTCATGAACAGTGAGATCATGACCTATGCTCAAATGACTGAGCCACCCAGGCGCCCCAAGAGAATCGGATTTCTTAAAATAAATTTTACCACGCAATTTATATCCTATGCCACTGTCTTTAAAGGTGGGAGAGTGGAGATGTAAGTTTAATAAACTGGGAAGTGCTTGTTAACAGAGATCACAAACTACACCATCTCTGTCAGGCTACTCTGGGTCGGAGTCACCCAACTGCTTATTGTACTGAGCCAAGATTTACCTATAAAAAAAGAAACTAAAAACAGAATCCCCGATGGGAGAAAAACTTACTTTTTGGGTTATACCCTTCTGAACACTGATGTATTTTTATTTTTCCCATGTACATGTATTATCTTAAAACACAAAAAAATTAGAAGGATATTATGGATCAGTTGATGAGATACACTGGCTCATTTGGCCCAGACATGAATAGTTATAAATGACAGCAACAGGGCACCTGGGTGGCTCAGTTGGTTAAGTGTGACTTCAGCTCAGGTCATCATCTCATGGTTTGTAAGTTTGAGTCCTGTGTCAGGCTCTGTGCTGACAGTTCAGAGCCTGGAGCCTGCTTCGGATCCTGTGTTTCCCTCTCTCTCTGCCCCTACCCTACTCACGGTCTCTCTCTCAAAAATAAATAAACATTAAAAAAAATTTAAAAATCACAGCAACAAAAAATCTTTCTTCTTTTTTCATGAGAGCTCTTTCAGACAAAAGTTAAGGAATGAAATACAAACCTTCCAACTTGATATGTGGGGACAGCGGTAGTTCCAAATCTTTGCATTCCATAGTAGTTAATAAATCCAATCTCCTTGAGAGAGTTCATGGCTTGCTGAACTTGTTCATCCGTTCCTGTTATATTTCTGTTAAGGGCCCAAATTTCCCAGAAAAAAATTTAGTCAAACATATTCATGGATACATATAAATGATATGGCTTAGCTTCCATGCTTTCCCCTTTTTTAAAAAAAGGTTTTAGGGTTGCCCTGGGTGGCTCAGTCGGTTAAGCATCTGACTTCACCTCAGGTCATGATCTCCCGGTTCATAGGTTCAAGCCTGGCATCAGGCTCTATGCTGACAGAGCCTAGAGCCTGTTTCAGATTTTATGTCCCTCTCTCTCTCTGCCCCTCCCCCATTCAAACTCTCTGTCACTCAAAAATAAACATTAAAAAAATTTTTTTAAGTTTTATTTAAGTAATCTCTACACCCCACGTGGAGCTCGAACTCATGACTCTGATATCAAGAGTCACATGCTCTTCCTACTGAGCCAGCCAGGTGCTCCTCCCTGCCTTTCCCTTATCCCTGGTAGCCTTCTCTCTACCTCCTGAGGACTCTTTTCTTTTTCTCTTTTCTTTTTTTAAATTGTAAATGGAAGCTCTGCACCCACTAAACAATAGCTCTCCTTTCCCCCTCCTACGCCAGGCCCCAGGTAACCTCTACTCTATTTCTTGTGTCTGTGAGTGCGCCCATCCAGGTACTGCATGTAGGCGGAAGCACAGCCTCTTGATCTTTAAACCCTGTGTTGGAAGCAGAAAGCTTCTCTCCGAAGGAAGGGCTGAGTTTTGAGAGGTGAGGGGGCGTTGGCACAAATATTCCAGCAGTACTTGCTCTCCCGGCCCTATGGGGCTCTGCTCTGCCTTCCTTTCCTACCACACCTGTTAGTGCCAGCTCACCTGGGTTGATCACTGGTGCAAACAGACGTGAGGTGCCCCAGCAAGACCCTCTAGTCTGCATTCCTACCTGCAGTTCTTTACCTGAGGACAACAGTGAAGTGGTTCCCTTGAAGCTCTCCCAATTTCAGAGGGTTTTTCTGATAGCTGAAATTTCCTAGCTTAAAGTTCATCAAGCACTTGTTCAAGTGGGCAAGTCTTTGAGCAGTTATTCTAAAAAATATAAAATAAAAAAAGGAGCATAAAGAGATCATGAAATACTGCCTCACTGAAAAATAGTCCAGGACGCTTGTTACTTGTTCCTACTTGAAACCAGACTGCAACATGCTATGAAGAGTGAAAAGGGCACCCCAGCAGCTAGGGTGGACAGATGTAACCTGGGCCATATTTATATTCATAAAGCCTCAAGTTATTTATAATGAGTAATGAGTAATGGGACAATCACGTAGGCGCAATCTGCTACTTTTTGTGACGGGGGAAGGGTGAGGCAAGGGGATAAGAGCAGAGAGCAATCCAATACAACTGCAGAGATTGTTATTAAACATTTTAAAGAGTCAGTCCCATTTTCAGAAAAATATTGTAATCTTGCTACAGGAAACTTGGAAAAGTACAAAGAAAGGCAATTTATAGTTTCATTACCTGAAAAAAATGTTAATATTTAACTTTGTAATTCCTCCCATTCTTTTTTTTTTTTCATTCTTTTCTTTTTCTTTTTTTTAAAGTTTATTTTGAGAGAGAGAGGGAGAGAGCAGGGGAGGGGCAGAGAGAGAGAGAGAGAGAATCTGAAGCATGCTTTTTCACTGTAAGTGCTGAGCCTGATGTGGGGCTCAAACCCACAAACCAAGAGATCATGACCTGAGCTGAAATCAAGAGTCAGACACTTAACCAACTGAACAACCCAGGTACCCCTCCAGTCTTTTCTTCTTAAACACATGATAGATATAGACAGATAGATAGACAGACAGACAGATAGAGATGGAATCTTACCACGAATGTGTACCTTGCTATCATTTAAAAGGTATTAGAAAGTGTTCATGAAAAATCCCTAAGTAGTAATACATGTAGAAAAACAGAGGACTGAAAAACTTTTGTCCTTTCTCCAGCCCTTAACAACTCTCCCCACCAGTAGCCAATGTTAATAGCTTCTCATGTTTCCTTCCAGAAACACTTTCTGTATATAGAAGCATGTAAGTAGCTACTGTCTCCTCTCTTTTAAGTATTTTTTGGGAAGCTTTTAACATAAATGTCATATATATGGAAAAATACACAACCCATAAGTGTTCTGCTTGATGAATTTTCACAAAGTAAACACAACCATGTAACTAATACCCAGATCCTCCCTTTTAGAAAACAAATTTCATTACATTATAAATTGTTCAGCATCTTGTTTTCACTTAAAAATGAATATCTGATGGGGCACCTGGATGGCTCAGTCGGTTAATCGTCTGACTTTGGCTCAGGTCATGATCTCGTAGCTTGTGGGTCTGAGCCCTGTGTTGGAATTTGCACTGATAGCCTGCTTGGAATGCTCTCTCCTTTTCTCTGCCCCCCCCCCCCCCGCACTTTCTCTCTCAAAATAAACTTCAAAAAAAACAATGAAAATCCGAGGTTTACTTTATTCACGCAGTACTTCTGAAGCTGCCTCGTTCTTTGGCCAGCGGCACAAGGATGGCTACTGTCCTACATGGATATTCAATCCTTTACGTGACCAGTCTCCTTTGAAGGGCATTTAAATTGCTACCTATCTTTTGCTATCACACACAATTCTATAGCAAATAACCTTACACATACTTCTTTGTGCATCTATATAGGTACATGACTGGAATAAATCCCTAGATGTGGACTTAAAATTTTAATCCCTATTGCCCTCCAAAAATGTTTTATCAGGGCGCCTGGGTGGCTCAGTCGGTTAAGCGTCCGACTTCAGCTCAGGTCATGATCTCGCAGTCCATGAGTTCGAGCCCCGCGTTGGGCTCTGTGCTGACAGCTCAGAGCCTGGAGCCTGTTTCGGATTCTGTGTCTCCCTCTCTCTCTCTGACCCTCTCCCATTCATGCTCTGTCTCTCTCTGTCTCAAAAATAAATAAACGTTAAAAAAAAATTTTTTTTAATTAAAAAAAAAGTTTTATCAATTTATGTTCACACTATTAATATGTAAGTGCCTGCTGCCTCATCCCTGTGTCTCCTCCCATAGCATATTATAAACCTTTTTGAGCTCTGCCAGTCTGTTAAGAATGGTATTTTATCTTGGTTTTTACCTACATACTTCCTACTGCGAGGAACATTTAAACATTTCTACATATGTTGACTGCGAACTGCTTGTTTGTTCTGTTACCTATTTTTTTAACCTATTTCTAAGATGTGTTTACTTATTTAGAGAGAGCGAGAGCTCAAGCGTGTACATGAACAAGGGGTGGGCAGAGAGGAAAGATACAGAATCTCAAGCAGGGTCTGCGCTGTTAGCGCAGAGCCTGATACCAGGCTTGATCTCATGAACCACGAGACCGTGACCTGAGCCGAAATCAAGAGCTAGGACGCTCAACCAAGTAAGTCATCCAGGTGCCGCTGCCACCCGCTTCCCCCCCCCCCCCGCCTCCACCTTTTTTAAACCTATTTTTGATATTATTTTTCTTGCTGTTTTTATATAGTAAGGTAATCTCTTTACCACACGTTTTGCAAATATCTCCCATTTTGTGAGTTTAGAGTAGTTTATACTTCAGAAAATTTCCTGACTGTTAAATTATAAAAATTCAAATGACAGAAAGTGGCAACAATGTAATGAACCTTATACTTTGCACGGAGATTGACCAAATGTTAACTTTTCCCAAGATTTACTTTACATCTCTTTCTAGATCTATAAACACCCACACAGTAAATACTTGACTGACCCATGTGAGTTAGTTGCAGACATCACACCTTACTCCTAGAGAGCGGTGTGTGTGTCTCCTAGAACAGGCAGTTGCCTGCCTAACCAAGCGGGTCACGCTCAGGAAGCCTAACATGAAATTCCACACTACCAACAAGCAGTCCATATCCAAACTCACTCAATTACCCAGTAACACAATTTCGATTTTTTTTTAAGCTCCTTAAATTCAAGATCTAACCGAGGACCACACACTGCCATTGGGACATCCAGTTATTCGCCATTAAGGTATCTGGATCTGCCCAGCCTTTTGCATTACGTTGGTATCGGGCTTTTAGCAGAATCCAGGCCAGCTGTTTTACACCATGCCTTTACATTTGGATTTGTCTGATTGACGCCTCGTGATTAGACTTAGGTACACATATTACTTAGGTGATACTGTGGCTTTTTTGGTGTACCACAGCAAAAGGCAATAATGTTCAGTCTGTCCATCACTGATGGTATAAACTTAATCACTGGGTTATGATGGTACTTGCTAGGTTTTTCTACTGTAATGGGACCTTTCTCTCTTTTCCCCTACCATCCATCCATCCATCCACTTAAAAATGTTTTTTAGTTTTGAGAGAGAGAGAAAGAAAGAGAACATCAGCAGGAGAGAGGCAGAGAGAGGGGAACAGAGGATTAAAGCGGGCTCTACACTGACAGCAGAGAGCCTGATGTGGGGATCCAACTCAGGAACTGTGAGATCCTGACCTGAACAGAGATGCTTAACCGACTGAACCACCCCAGGCGCCCCTTCCTTTCTTTGTAATTAGTAAACTGAAGGGTGGTATTTTAAAAACTGGGCAACTACCCTGTTCTCCCACAGTCTTGCATCGGCTTGTTCAGGTATCTGAGAATTCGTATTGCCTGAAGCAAATACTACTGGATTGATGTGAGTGTTTTTCTGTACTACCACTCCTGCTTTAGCTGGCATTCTTCCGTAAATAAGGACTATATAGTAAAACTGTAGTTATGTTCATGAATATTTTTTTAGTAGGTCTGGGATTTAAGTCATCCTTAGAAAGAGTATTCCTAGTTGGAGATTATTATTAAAGTATGTTAAGTAGAGTACATATACAGTTGTTTTCCTAGTAAGAAGGGCACTTCTGTTTTGTTTTGGCTTAGAGTAGTGATTACTTTTTATCATGGCTCATTTAGAGCAGAGTCGGCCTCCATGGGTTCACTAACCCACTAATTTTCACTACTGGGTTTTTACAAGTTTCCACTGGTTGTGGAGAAAAATAGAACTCTGGGCACTGTTGTTCCAGGGGCTGAGGGGGAGCTTCCGTTTCTCGCTCCCCAGCCCACCTCTGATGCAAAAAGTGGATGGTTTAGGAAGGAGCAGGATAGGTGATGCTCACTCAGAAGGTTTTCCTGTTCTCGCCACCTGCTTTACACCATGCAGCTCGTCGTGCTAAGCAACGAGGTCAAGGGAAGAAAAGGGCAACTGTTTTTCACATACAGAGGCAACCAGGTCAGCTGCAGCTCAGTGGCTTGGACTCCACATTTTAAAATAACAGCATCACATGTGCCTTTTTGATTTATGTCCTTTTAAAAAGGTACATTGTGGGGGCACCTGTGTGGCTCAGTCAGCTAAGCGTCCAACTTTGGCTCAGTTAATGATCTCACAATTCACGGGTTCGGGCTCCGCATTGGGCTCTGTGCTTACAGCTCAGAGCCTGGAGCCTGCTTCGGATTCTGTGTCTCCTTCTTTCTCTGCCCCTCCCCTGCTTGCACTGTCTCTCTCCCTCTCAAAAATAAACAAACATCAAAACACTTTTTTTTAAATAATAAAAATAAATTTTTTAAATGTTTATTTTCGAGAGAAAGAGAAAGAACGGGAGCAGGGGAGGGGCAGAGAGAGAGGGAGATACAGAATCTAGAACAGGCTCCAGGCTCTGACCTCTCAGCACACAGCCTGATGTGGGGCTCAAACTCAAGAAGTGTGAGATCATGACCTGAGTTGAAGTCGGACACTCAACCAACTGAGCCACCAAGGTGCCCCAGGGATCTGACTCATGATCCTGACTCAGGTCATGACCTTACCATTTGTGGGATTGAGCCCTGAGTCAGGCTCTGTGCTGACAGTGTGGAACCTGTGTGGGATTCTCTTTGCCCCTCCGGTGCTCTCTCAAACAGAAAATAAACTTTAAAAAAATAAGACAATGGTTTTTCATTTGAAATTGATTTTTAATATTTATTCATTTTTGAGAGACAGAGCACGAGTGGGAGTAGGGCAGAGAGAGAGAAACACACACATGCAAAATCTGAAGCAGGCTCCAGGCTCTGAGCCATCAGCACAGAGCCCAATGCGGGGCTCAAACCCATGAACTGTGAGATCATGACCTGAGTTAAAGTTGGACAGTCAACCAACTGAGCCACCCAGGAGCCCCTCATTTGAGATTTTCAAATTTTGTCATGTTAAAATATTTTTATATTGTTATGACAACATTCATCTCTACTTTGGTAAAGAGGTTTTTTAAAATTAGAAATAATCTGGAGTGCCTAGGTGTTTTAGTAGGTTAATTGTACAACATGGGCTCAGGTCACGATCTCTTGGTTCACAAGTTCGAGCCCCACGTCAGGCCCTGTGCTGACAGCTCAGAGCCTGGAGCCTGCTTTGGATTCTGTATCTCCGTCTCTCTCTGCGCCTCTCCTGCTTGTGCTGTCTCTGTCTCTCAAAAATAAACATTAAAAAAGAAAATTAAAATAAATAAAATAAAATTAGGAATAATCCAATATGCTTGAAAATAATTCATCAATTGAAATTTACTTTTTTACTTAAGATTCCCCAATTTGTGCCATCTGGGTTGTTCACAAGTTCTCAAAATTATAAATAATGCTGCATAGTATATCATTGCACATAAGAAAACAGTTTTAAGTTCTTCTAAATTCAGATTTGCTCTGAAAAGATAGCTACTCTGAGAACTACTACAATGAAGAGCGTTTGTGCTTCACTTTGTTGAATAATATACTTTACGCTCTAGACTGGTTTTCAGCACTGGTCCCTGAGCTCATTCTTGCTAGCGGGAGACATGGTCCAGCTGTGGCCTGAAATACAAGAGTTGGAAGTGTGGGTGTGTGTGTCTGAAAGTGGATTCTGGGCCTCGGGCCTGTATAAAAGGCTGAGCTCTGCCCCAAAGTGCCTGGTCTATACACCCAAAGTAGCAGATCGTGGACGCAGCCCCACAAAGGGGTGAACCGTGCCCTGCAGTGTCTGAAGTCCCAGTGTTACATGAAAAATTATTGGGTTTTATCTTATTCCTTAGTTAAAAATATGCTGCTACTGAGTTAAATAAATTGCTTAAAATGCACCTATATAATATCAGCTTGCCATTTCATCTCACAGAATTCTCTTTTTCTTTGTTGAAAATTTCCCTATACTTTCTGAAGGCAATCAATTCTTTGATGCATATCAATCAGCTTATTTGTTTCCTAGTTCAATATGTGCAGAAGCAGGCTGACCAAATTTGAGAAAAAAAATCTGTCATTGCCCCATTAACACAAAATGTAGGAAGCTAACCAGAAGTTGGGAAACGGGCAGAGCTCGTACTCCATCCCCTCCCCACCACCAACCCCTTGTCCAACCTGAGAACCACATAGCACAGAGCAGGTCAGGTCCAGCCTTGGACCAGCTGCTCAGAGCAGCTCCATTAGCAAAGGGGCACCAGGCATTGACTACATACAGAGGGGGACACTGGCGGAACCAACAAGGCATAAATTCATCCAGGAACTATATCCCAAAGAATTCAGGAGGCAGAGGGATTATGATGCACAGAGTGAGGAAGACGAGGACAGAACTCTTTGGTCAGTAACAACTACACAGAAACAAAATAAGTTTTGGCAGCTCTGGGGAGATCCTGGAGGGCACTCTGAGAGAGCCATGGAGGTGCCTGACAGCTCTGTTGTTTTCCTTCTTTTTAAGGCTGAGATAGAATTGGGGCGCCTGGGTGGCGCAGTCGGTTAAGCGTCCGACTTCAGCCAGGTCACGATCTCGCGGTCCGTGAGTTCGAGCCCCACGTAGGGCTCTGGGCTGATGGCTCAGAGCCTGGAGCCTGTTTCCGACTCTGTGACTCCCTCTCTCTCTGCCCCTCCCCTGTTCATGCTCTGTCTCTCTCTGTCCCAAAAATAAATAAACGTTGAAAAAAAAAAAATTAAAAAAAAAAAAAAAGCTGAGATAGAATTAACATAACCTAAGATTGGTAATTTTAACTGTTACAAAGTTCAGTGCTTTTAGTATATTCACAATGTTGTGCAACAGTTACGGCTATCTAATCCCAGAGCGTTTCCATGATCCCAAAAAACCTTACACCTACTTACCCCTTTCCCGCTGGCTGTAGCCCCTGGCAAGCACTCACCTACTCTCTGTCTCTACACATTTCCCTGCTGTGGACATTGCATATAAATGTAATGAGATCATATGTGGCCTTTGGTGCCTGACTTCTTTTACTCAGCATCACATTTTAAAGATTCACCCATGCTGTAGTATGCATCAGTACTCCATTCCTTCTTATGGATGCATCACATTCTGTTGCCAATCCCTTTATTTTAAAGTTTTTTAATTCTTTATTTCTTTTTGAGAGAGAGAGAGAGAGAGAGAGAGAGAGAGAGAGAGAGAGAGAGAGAGGGAGGAAGTCACAGAATCCGAAGCAGGCTCCAGGCTCTGAGCTGTCAACACAGAGCCTGATGCAGGGCTCGAACACACGAACCATGAGATCATGACCTGAGCCGAAGTCAGACATTTAACCAACTGAGCCACCCAGGCGCCCCTCTACTGTCTATTCTTGAACATACAACAGACATGTATTTCTGAATCCCACTGGCACAGGAGAAAGCAGGAGCTATACTCATTCTGAAGGATGGATATTCCCTGATAAGAGATGAAGTGGTATAGACAGTATCTTCATGATACTGTTCACAGTTGTAATTTTGACGATCTCAGATGGAGCTCTCTGGTTTGTAAATTCATAGTGAATTCTGTGAATAACTTGGGAATACTAAAAATCTCACTCTCAAACATAAGGAGCCAACGTAAGCAACAGGTTGCATATCAGCCCTTATTAACAAAGGCACTGAAACTGGCCCAGGTTCAAAAAGGAGACTGGCAGGAAGAGGCAAGAAAAGAAACAAATCATTCTGAATGAGGCTGTTCCTGCCTGAGATCCTGTGAAAATGACGAGGTGGCTGGAGAGTTAACATGAAGCTGAAAAGCAATGCTGCTTACCCCTAGGATTGAGCGATTCAGCAATAATTAAAATGCCTGTGTGGCAGAGAGGGTTTATCCTGTCTACCAGTTCTCACGGGAAAGGCCGCCTGCCTGGCCCCGGGTATCCATTAAGCAAACGAAGGGTGTAGCCTGCATCCGCGAGATAAGTGCTATGTGCTTTCCAAAGGCCAACGCTGAGGTGTCTAATATGGTTTCTTACTAAGTCAACAGGAAGATGATAAAAGCAGCAAAGGGCTATGGAGACAGAGCGCAGTGTGATCAAGTAGGACACCTGGTGGCTGACCAAGAAGAGAGATAAATATCTTCATTCCAAATATTCAAAGATTTCATATCATGTAATGCAATCTAAAAGAAGGAGATGCCATGTTCTGACCCTCAAATTAGCAAATGATTTATTTTATTAAAAAACAATTTTAACATTTATTTACTGTTGAGCGACAGAGTGTGAGCAGGGAAGGGGCTGAGAGAGAGGGAGACACAGAATCTGAAGCAAGTTCCAGGCTCTGGGCTGTCAGCATACAGCCTGATGTGGGGCTCGAACCCACAAACCATGAGATCATGACCTGACCTGAAGTCAGACGCTTAACCGACTGAGCCACCCAGACATCCCTGATTTTTTTTTTTTTTTTTTTTAAATCACAAGTTGTGTTAGGGAGGATTCTGGGGAAGCAGAATAGAGGTGGTAAGTGGGTACTGCCTTTCCATAGGGTAATTAGGCCTTGGTATCAAAAACCCAAAACCTGAGTTTCACATTCTCTTTAAGTCAGAATTCCACTGCTAAGTTTATCTTAATGGAGTTTTCACAGATGTGCTCAAGATTTAGCTACCGATATGTCTGTCATGGAATTGCTTATAAATAGCAAGAAATGGGAAACAATGTCAACATCCCCAAATAGAGTAACAGTTCATAAATTAGGATTCGCCATATATCTAAATATCTTTTGCTATGTACTAAAAGGGAAAGAGGTACACCATTTACTGTTCACGAGAACACATTCTATATAAATATTTTGGTTCAAAGGAAAAGAGTCGCTCACAAAAAACACACCGAGCTGTGCACAAGGCAACTAGGAGGAAGGACAATTATGGCTTAACTTTCACTTTCTACCTTGTTCTCTCTGTGATGAAAACAAAACTAACTTACTTATTTTTTAAAAGATTTTGTTTTTAAGTCACCTCCACACCCAACATGGAGCTTGAACTCACAACTGAGATCAAGAGTTGCATGCTCCACTGACTGCCAGCCAGGCGATGAATTTACTTTTTTTTTTTTTTTTTACTTATTTTTTAATTTATGTGAAAAAAATTCACAGAGCCAGGCAGAAAACACAGGAATTGTCTACAATGATATTTTAGCTCCCAAAGGGAAGGCAAGAACCTTCTGTGTCCCACATCCATGGAGGATGGAAAACCTGAGCCCTCAAATCACTGCTGTTCCCCATTTCTGACTAGCCCCCACCGGCCCACTCCCCCTGGAGGCGATTTCAAATCCTCACACTCTTTTCAAGTTCCCCTCCCCACTCCTGCCCCCTCCACTCTCAGCAGAGGACTCCACATTCTATGTGTCATGGGAAGAAAAGGAACAGGCCACCAAGTAGAACTTCTTGAGGTATCTTGGGGCCCTCTCTTTCAAACACATCAGCATTTGCACACACAGTAAAGTCACGGAGAGCAGACGTTCTTACTCTGCTTTCACTACTACATCCTGCCTCCATCCCAAGGTCAAGGAGGAAAAGGACTGGAAAATGCAGCAGGGTGCAACCGGACGCTTAACCCCAACACCACTGCAAGTGAATCCAAACAGTGGGAAAGCAGCGGACTACAGGGGATTGTGGGGCAGAGGAGATGCCACCTCAACTCTATGAAAAGATATGGGAATTACAAATAAATATATGTATTTACTGTAAGCGAGAACAGCAAGTATAAACAACTTTACTTTTCATTACAGCATAATTAACCTGTGGTAAGCTGTACATATTCAAAACGTACACGTTTTATCGTGTGAATAGGCCCAGGAAACCATCGCCACATTCAAGATAATGAACATACACAGAAGTTTCCTCCTGTCCCTTTATTTCTCCCTCCCACCACTCCTTACCTTGGGGGAGGAGGGGGCATAGATGAAAGCCTAAATTTGTCTGACGTCACAGAGCTACAAATACATCTTTTCCCCTTCCTTTCACTAAGCTGGCTGGGTTCAGAGCTCCGTTCTCCCACCCCCAGGACATTGCAATGGCCCTGATCTCCAGGGTTACCCACCTGCTCCAGTCACAACCCCTACTCCTGCCCCTACACACGGTCCCTCTGTTTATTATATCACGGTCAAGTCCAAGATCCTCACCGAGGCCTATGGCCCCTCAGGATCTGGATCGTGCCGTTCCCTTGAGCCTTATTTTTGCTAGCTCCCCAAGACTCAAGTGCCTGCCAAGTACCCCATGTGCTGCGCTCCCCAACTCGTTTCCAGCATCTTTTCACAAGCTGTTTTCTTGATTCAAACCAGCAACCCCAGACCCTCACGGCCCCAGGAAACTCCAACTTGTCCTTCTAGAATCTGGACCAGTGGTTCTCAACCAAGGCGATTTTGCCCTTTAGGGAACATTTGGCAAAATCTGGAGACATTTTTGGTTGTCACAGCTGGGGGGCAGGGGAATGGGTTGGGGGAGAATGCTGCTGGCATCTAGTGGGTAGTGACAAGGGCCACTGCTAAACGTGCACAGGACAGCCCCCAGCAAAGAATTACCCACTTCAAAAGGTGATGGCACAGGCCAAGAAGCCCTGATTAGATGAAAACTCGCACATCCCAATTTCTGTGCAAGCCTCCCTGGCCTGCCCCCCAAAACAAGCCCCATGCTTTGTTGTCAGGTCTGTCCCAACAACCCATTTTAGCCTTTATCGCACTGTGTGATAAGTTCTGATTTACTTGTCTGCCTGCTCCATTAAATTATAATTGCTTCTAATGCAGAGACCATCTTTTCATCTGTATATCCCTGGTGTATAACAAAAGAGCTCATTCACTGTTTTGTAATTAAATTTTAAATAACTCGTATTAATAATGAATAAACTACAGAGAGGAAGGAGAGAAAGAAGCACTTATTCTCCTGGCTCTACCACAAAAATCCTTTAAAAACCACACAAATAATACCTGTTTGCTGTAAAAATGTTACAAAATACAGATAAGAAGAAAAAAAAGAAAAGTGTGTTTTTGAATAGGCAGAAGCAACCGTTTCAAGGGGGGAGCGGAGGACTCTGGAAGGTGGTGCTAGGGTTTCTACAGAACGAGTCCCAGTATGTACTCTATACTTACTTGAGAACAGCAATCTCTTGAACGGTTATGGCCCGTTTATCTTTGGTTCCCATGTAGGAGAATATGTTTGGTTTGACTCTGGTAAAACAAAAACAAACGTATGAACTTGCACACCATTAGGAAACTGTATTTCTCATAATTTAAGATTCAAAATAAATATAAGAAAGTAAACGCTGCCCAAATAACTCCTTTCTTAGCAGGGCCCGACTTAGAACATTTGTGGTGAGTGAGTAGCATGTCATTCAAAGACTGGCTAGCCAGTAACCACAAAGGAAACAATGCATTTCCTACTGATCGCAGGCTGTTCATTAGATTACACACCTGTGAAGGTAAAGAGAAACTCATTTCTGACAACATACCACTCTGAAAATTTTACATCTTCAGTTTTTAAAAAGTTAATAATAATGTGAAGTTTCCAAAAACACATGCTATTTCTTTGCATTACGAAAGCCAAATGCTAAAATAGGGATAGGAATAGTTTTGATGTAAAAGTGTAAGTAACTACATTAACTAAGAAGTATTCTACAGAAACCGTTCCACATGAGAAGGAAAACCACAGGAAAAATTTCTTGAACTCTGTGCACTCCCCAACTGCAGATCTCAGAGGAACTCCCTCCCCAGTGGTCTATTCTCCCAGGCTCAGGTACAGACAGGTACCACTGACTCTCTCCCAGACAGCTAACAACTGGAGTAAAATAAAATGTTACTTACAGAGTACTGCGTCCTACAGGCTGAATGATCTTTTCCCCCAAATCCATATGTGGAAGCCCTGACCCCCACTACCTTAGAACAGTAACTGTATTTGGAGATAGGGCCTTTCAAGAGGGGGTTAAGTTAAAATGAGGCCAGTTTAGGGTGGGCCTTCTGAGCTGACTGGTGTTCTAAAAAGAAGGGAAAATTTGACCACATAGACGCCAGGGACACATGCACACAGAGGGAAGACCATGGCAGGACACGGAGAGCTGGTGGCCATCTGTAGGCCAAGAAGAGGCCTCAGAAAAAAAACAAGTCTTGGGACTTCTAGTCTCCAGAGCTGTGAGAAAATCTGTTTGTTACTTAAGCCACCAGTCTGTGATATTTTGTTATGGCAGCCACAGCAAACTATCACACTGTGTACCATGTTTAAACTGGGTTTACTATATATCAGAAAGTAAATTTCCATTGCACACAGATTTGCTGCGGTGTCTGTATCCATGACGGAAGAAAAATTCTTCGGCACCGGGCCCATCCTCAGAGACTCCATCTCTGCTATATTTGCACTCCTATGAGAAAATCTGACTGGTCTCAGGTTTTCAATCTAGTCAATATCCAAGAATTAAGAGTTTACAGTCTAGTAAAGCAAATCCCAGCAAACACATTGAAGCATGGGCTTCCAGGGGAGCAGGTTAATTTTTACTTTCAGCTGGACAGACTGGTAACTCTCAGCTCTACGTGAACTACTCACTTAAAGAATTTCCACCTCGGATCATTGGCAATAAGCAAGGAGGTTAGAAGAATTCATCTACTATCTAAGGAAACTATAATTGGGAGACACATTTGCTATCCATTTGCCTGTTTTCCCACTCCTTTTTCATTAGCGTGCAAAGAGGATTTTGTATGGGCACAAGAACAAGATACTAACCGTAAATATTTAGACAGTACGTTAATAGCATCCATGGTGTCTTTGTTTTCCTTGTAGAGTACAAAGTGGCAGTAACTTCCCCTAGATTTTGGCCAAGAATGTTTTCTTGGATCTTAAAAACAAAAAAATTAAATGTTATATATACCATAATAAAAGCGATCTAAGTTTTTTCTTATGAAACCTACAAGCTCATTTTTCACCAAAGAACCTCTGAGTGAGAAATCAGATCTAGTCTGACAAGAAATACAGGTTAAATGGTTACAGTTGTGCAGACTATAGGAATTATACTTCCTGTGATTGGGTACGCAACATTGTCCATATTTACAATCAAAAGCTGAAATGCAGGTTGTGTGATAAATGAGTGAGACTACACAGTGATCCTCACACAGAGAAACAGAGAGGTCCACCGTTCCCCCGATGGCTTCTAGGTGGGTACTGGCCTTCTAGAACACACACAGTCCAGAGGGAAACAGCACTCCAGTTGGCATTATACACCTTGCTTTGTGTCCTCGGCCAGGTGTTCACACACCCCGGATGGACGCCTCCACAGGGACGAGGATAAAGTTTGTGAAAGTTGTCACAGTGACAGGTTTGAATTTTCCAAAGGCTACTTCGGTCACAAAAGTTTAGTTAATACTAGTTGGTTTACAAATGTTTACCTGACAGAGCAAGCAGCTGCCATTCAAAACAAAATGGGTCATTATTCTTGGGGAAAAGGAAACTAAAAATTAAGCCAAGTTAAACGTTAACTTCTGAACTACAGTTAGTTTGATTGTTCAACTTTCTGAACACTGGCAAATCTGTCCAGACTTCGGAGAACTTTTAAAAGTATTCTTTTAAATGAACATTTTAACTATACTGTAATGTAGAGACAGATTTTTAAAAAAATATTAGGATTTAAACTTTGATTTTGAAAAATCAACATATTTGGGAGAAAATATGTAAGCCACAATCACACTTTCAGACGCTGTACAATAAGACTCGTGGGTCTGGAGCAACACACAGCTGCCACTGTTACTTGAACACATCTAATTCACTTGATTTCTGTAGCTCCATGAAAGAACAACTGTGGAAAAATACTTCATACAATCCTTAAGAGTCGTCTTCTCTTAAAAATGTTCCCTTGTCTTTGTCCCTAAAATAATCCTTTAGCATGAACTCATGAATCCTTCCTCTTCACAGAGATAAGAAACTCCTGGCACTGAAGTTGCTAAGACACCTGGCTTTGTCAAGGCAAAAAGCATTCTCGATAGGCCAGTGATTTATGCTACAATGTAAAGAACAAATGAACCAATAAATCATCTCGGAAAACTGCCACGGCACGTATGCTAGGCGATTGGCTTTTCCTTTCTGATAAATATGAACGTGAGTCTTTTCTGTCTTGGAGAAAAAAAGTATTTCTTTGGCTCTTGGTGTGAATTCCTCACAACTCATCCTCAGAAGATTGTGAATAAGAGTATTATTTTTGGCTTTCCTTCCAGCTCACTACAGTGAAATAAAACTGTCTATACTTAGCACTTGGGAGAAAAATCATTGGCATTTCATTTTATCTACATGAAACACCAACCGCTCTTACCTGCTGCAGTTCTGACCTCTGTCCAAATGCACAGCATAAAGAGCACAAGAGAGCAATGTTTAATTCAGAATAACGTTAAAGTGCTTAAGAGGTGAACATGCAAATGATCGCATGGACAGGTTACCGAGGACTGCTACGGCACCTGCTAGTCATGTGGTGGGTTAACAGCCATTCAGACACGAGCAATGGAATGTCTCAAAGGCACATGGTGAACGAGGAGAAAACTCACCTACAGGGACAAGCCTCCCTGTCTCAACCTCCTCACCTCCTCACAATGACATGTCAGTGCGTCCTCAAAGTTGCATGGGTACACTGTCTGTACCCGCGGGATGTAGCAAAAGGTTTAAGACTGAATACAATATACCATACACCTGAAACTAATATTACACTCTTATGTCAACACACTGCAATTTAAATAAGAACTGAAAAAAAGACTGAATACAAAATGCTTCCACATTTAGAGACTTGTTTTCACAGAGTACTACCTAAGATTATTTTTAAGATTACCTAAGTAATTACTGCTTTGTGTTTTTCTGGGTTTTATGAGTTTCCTGCAGTCAGGTACAACAACTTTACTTGAAAAAAATCATTACAGAAACAGTTCTCCAGAACTGATAAATTAAAAGGGATTTGAGATGACTTAAGAGACTTATCTATTGAATGAAATGTTCAGAACTTGTTTCTATCATTATTTGACAAGTAATCTGTATGTAAAAGACATTTTTGAGACAGGGAAAAACTGGACGTGCCCTGAGTATTAGATATTAAGAAATTATTGTTCCTTATGTTGGATGTGATACTGGTATGGGGTTTTAGGCCTTAGCTGCTAAATACATACTGGAATACTGATAAGTGAAATGAAGTGCTATGTAGAATTTTCTTTAAAACACTCCACAAGAAAAAATAAGCAGGAGGAGAAGATCAAAGAAAAACAACAGAATGTCAGTCCTGAAGATGGGTGATGGGGGTACAGTGGTTCAATACTACTTTGTGCACCCGTCTGAAAATGTCCGTAATAAAAAGTTAGCAAAAACTTGTGATAAAAATTGATGAAGTGCAAGCTATACTTTCCCTTAATAACCCCTCAGAGCATTCACAAACAACTATAATGGTGAGAAATAAATGAAGCCACAAGGTGAAAAAGCTAAACGCTATTACACCTTGAGGGAGACCATGACAACTGAGTATGAGTTTTCGCTCACACACATGCATCTTTTATTAGCAAAACCAAGCACTAAGCATGCATACAATTATCTCCTCTGTCTAAAGCAGATACAAAGGTTCTTTTTCTAAGTGTACTCAGGATACAAAATAGCAAGCATATGTATTAATTAACTGGGAATATTTTGAATAACAGAAAAATCAACGAGTCTCAACTTATTTTGAGCAATTTGACTTTCTCAACTCTGAATCCTTAGAACTCTAAGTAGGATATGAGTAGCTTTGTAATTGAAGAGAATTTAAAATAACTTTGAGACTTTTTTTCAAGACATTCTGATTTAAAATGTGAATTCAAAAAATTCTCAGGCTGAGATCACTGGAAGCAACCTTCTGATGGTCTGATACAGCAGCATCAGTAGAGCAGAAATAGAAACCAACAGCAGAAGAAACCATATTCAGGAAGATTCATGTACTGAGCTGAGATCCTCATGAATAAGGAAGGAAAAAATGTAGTTTGAGAAAGATGACCGTATGGGGTAGCCTGCAGAACATTCTTTCCTCCTTATTCGAGGCCATTTCCACGACTGCACCCCTGCTCACTGACCTTGCCAGCACCCTCAGGACCCTGCTCCACCCACTACCACTCTCCTAACATAATTTCTGCCTGCCCACTCCCCCCTGGCTCTTTCCCTTCAGGATACCAATATGCCCACAGCTCTTCCATTTTAAAAGTCAAACCTGGGTGCTTGGGTGGCTCAGTCGGTAAGCATCTGACTTCGGCTCAGGTAATAATCTCACTCACAGTTCATGAGTTCAAGTCCTGCATCAGGTGAGCACAAGTCCCGCCTCTCTCTCTCTCTCTCTCTCTCTCGCTCTCTCGCTCTCTTGCTCTCTCTGCCTTTCATGGGATTCTCTCTCTCTGCCCTCGCTCACTTGCGCCCTCTCTCAAAAAAAAAAAAAAAAAAGTCAAACCGATGCCTCCCTTTCAACCATGATGCTTTCCTTTCTTCTTTTCCTTACAGCCTTTTAAAAAATTATGTATATATATATATATATATGTAATCTCTGCACCCAACGTGGGGCTCAAACTCACAACCCCAAGATCGGGAGCTGCATACTCCTCTGACTGAGCCAGACAGGTGTCTCTCTTTACAGCTTATTTTATTAAAAAAAAAAAAAAATGTTTTTAAAGTTTATTTTTGAGAGAGAGACAGAGCACGACAGAGGAGGGGCAGAGAGGGAGGGAGACAGAATCCAAAGTAGGTTCCAGGCTCTGAATTGTCAGCACAGAGCCAGAAGAGGGGCTCGAATCCATAAGCCACAAGATCATGACCTGAGCTGAAGTCAGACACTTAACCAACTGAGCCACCCAGGAGCCCCTGCTGATAGCTTATTTTAAAAAGCAGTCTGGGGGTGCCTGGGTGACTCAGTCAGTTAAGTGTCCAATTCTTGGTTTTAGCTCAGGTCATGATCTCACAATTCACAAGTTCAAGCCCCACATCGGGCTCCATGCTGAACTCAGAGTCTGCTTGGGATTCTCCCTCTCCTTATCTCTGCCCCTCCCCTGCTCATGCACGCTCTTGCTCTCTCAAAATAAATAAGTAAACTTTAAAAAATAAATAAAAATAAAAAGCAATCTGTATTTATTGCCTTCTATCTCAACCCACTATGTAACCTGGTTTCCAATCTTACTCCACTAGAGCTGCTACGGTCAACGCACCAATGATTTCTATGTTGCTAAAAACCAATGGATATATTTCAGAAGTCTTATCTCACTGAACCCATCCATAATATTTTCCACTGCTCATCACTTTGGTTATTGGCAGTCACTCTTCTTGGGGATTCCATAACACCAGTCTCCCAGTTTCCTTTTTATCTGTCTGGCTCTGCCTCCCGCTGGTCTCTGTGGATTCCCTGATCCAGTATCCCTGCTGGGAACCCTTCATTTCCTTAAGTATGGGAGAACCTCTATATATCATGCAGCGGATTTTTCCTTTTTCTTTTACTTAAGTCTTTGAAAAGAAGTTCTTAGAGGCATCTGGAATATATACTATGCTTCTCAAAATATAAATTAATTTCCCTGATTAATGACTTATAATAATTATACTTCCAGAAAAATACCATAAGTATGCTTTGGTAGGCGAATCAAACTATGCTTAGATAGGGCCCTATCTATCTGACTGGATTAACAAACAAATTAACATCTGAGTTAAAACAGCTGGTAATTTGTAGTGTTTGGGCACCATGATTTAGAATCCACCATGCCCATGTTTTAGGATGCCTGGCTCTAGATGAGAAGAGTTTAGGTAAGAATACTGCAAATCTGCTAGATAATGCATGTAACAATTTATATCAGGGTGTGGTAGGAAAGGAGTGCTAAAAACACTATAAACTTATCTTTGCAATGAAGCTTTAAAAGCTAATTCATTCAGGGGCACCTGGGTGGCTCAGTCGGTTAAGCATCCAACCCCCGATTTTGGTTCAGGTCATGACCTCATGAACCTCAAGCCCCACATTGGGATTCTCTCTCTCCTTCTCTCTCTGCCCCTCCTCTGTTAGCACTCTCTTTCTCAAAATAAAAAAATAAATTTATAAAAATAAGTAAAAGGTAATTGTTCAAACGCTAGGCAAGGCAGCCCAAGAAGACAAGCTGTCATTGGCACTGGATTCTGTCTACAGAAGCAAGAACAGTCTCTGGATCCTAGCTCTCTCTACTTTTCCAATGGTATTTAACGAACAAGGTACTCTCGCTGGGAGGGAGCTAGAGCTGCAAGAGGTGAACGCAGGCTCTCCAGTGCCTGGGTCTAGCAGGGGGTGGGAGACAACAGTTTAGACATCTAGTCTATCTTTGACCAAATGCCACATCTCAAGCCCAAAAGGTTTAGATCTCTTTGCAAGTGACGATCCAATGTGACCTGGTTTTGTGATTCTTTTTAAACTGGGAAATTCATATTTTACTGAAGATGTGTAAGGGCAATGGAGAAGGGTGGTTTGCGTCATACATGCTCAGCAGCTGACCTGAAAAATCTGAAGGAAATTTTTTTCTTTGGGAAAGAAAAAAGGTGGGTGTGGCATAAGCTTAGAGAATGTGGATACAGACAAAATGTGAGAGGTCTGGCACCAGTCACTTGAGGGGAAAGGGTGGGAAAACTGAAAGGCCACCGTGACCTGCAAATGCCCTAACATCCCTCCCTGCCGATCACAAAGCCTGGCATCTTCTAAGAAACAAAGATCATTTCCAAGAAGCAGGAGTCTGCAGAGCAAGATTTTGCCTTTTCTTCTCGCCTTTGAAAGAGGGTGGCTGACCGATGGGGACTGCCTTTCTACAAGGGGCATTTCCCTAGCAGCCGTTCTCAGCCTGGGCTCCTTGAGACAATAAAGACTGAATGCTGCAGTAGTTAAGTCACCCTCTCTCCTCCACATCTAGAATAGTTACTAGCTATCTGCCAAGCTTGGGAGAATGCAAAAAGAGTCACTCGAATCATTCTCCATGGGGTTTAATTCTGCTGAAGAACCCTGGCTGGAAGAAAGCGTGCTAAGGTACTATCTTATACTGTGACTCAGACATCAGAGAAACACACAGTAGCCAAGCCATTTGTCTGTGGTTTGAGAGGTGATTAGCAACCTGTGCCCTCAGTTGTTCCAGAACACATCATCTCATTTTCTTTTTGGTATCTCCGGGGAAGTGACCTCCAATGTCCACCTTCTCTTCCCCAGCTGCTCAAGATTTCTGATTCCTGTGTCACTATCCAGACTGACCGAATTGACTACATAGTTTTTGCAGGCACAGCTAACTAAACTTATCTCTGCTCCCATTTTTTATACCCTCCCCCATTTCACTAAAATCATACTTATAAACAATTAAGGCTTCATCCATACACAGCATTAGCCTGAGAGAATACTCATAAAGCACTAACCACACGAAGTCTTTTGTTATGTAGTCTTGGAATTCCTCTAACAAATTTATCTAGAAACGACTCTTTACTAATAGAAGCCATCATTGGTAGGAAATGAGGGTGAGGAACTATCTTTTTCCCATTCTAATTTTCATTAGAATTATGTCTGCTGATTTGGCAGAAAAATTCTTCTTAAGATTATATGCAAGCATATATGGCTGTAGAAATTCTTTTAGAGGGGCGCCTGGGTGGCTCAGTCGGTTGAGCGTCCGACTTCAGCCAGGTCACGATCTCGCGGTCCGTGAGTTCGAGCCCCGCGTCGGGCTCTGGGCCGATGGCTCGGAGCCTGGAGCCTGCTTCCGATTCTGTGTCTCCCTCTCTCTCTGCCCCTCCCCCATTCATGCTCTGTCTCTCTCTGTCTCAAAAATAAATAAACGTTAAAAAAAAAAAAAAAGAAATTCTTTTAGAGCATAAATATCAAAGAAATTCACTGACAACACACCCATTTCAAATGAATCATATACAACGAAAGATGAGCTTGGGTGGAGGGCCGCTTTGCCATGTATTCCATGTTTTTTATGTGTGAGTGAAGAAGAGACTCAGGGTTGTAAAGCAACAGCTCTTGCAATGTGCCACAGGGACTTTTTGTTCATCTGAAAGCTTTCTCTCCTCCATTAAGAATACAGAATGAGCAACGTCCTTCCATTTTCTTCTTGAATTGCCGCTGAGCCCATTCTGCTCTTCAGGGAACATATCAAATTGCTACGACTATCTCTCAGGCACCACTGTAAATGTAGCAAATCTTCACTCACATAAGAGACCTAATGCCCCTAACCAGACAGTCTGCAGGATGGTGCTGGCATCTGAAGTGATATTATTCACCTCTTTGAAGGAATGACATGATTGATATCCTTTTCTGCATAACAGCAAAGTAGCCCTTGAACATGAACAGGCAAGGAACACGAGAAGCAGGATGCCACCCGTGACCAACAGACAGATGAAATGCCACGTCATGCACACACTTACTTGCCAGAGCCTTTTTTCCAGCTGCATGGTAGGCTACAATATATTTCTTCCCCTCTCTATCCTCTGTTTTTGTCTCTAATCCTGGAAACAGAGATTTAATCGCTTGATGGATGATGGTTCTTTTCTCTTTGGTGTCCTCAATAACCTATTAAAAACAAATCATGCTACTACTGATTGAAGAAACATTAAATGGGGAAATAACACTAATGAAGTAGTAAAATCACTAGTCAGGTTATCAGCTATGCAAAGTAACAGAGGTACATGGGTATGATTTCAACAATCCTTTTTTTTTTAAATTATTTTTAACATTTATTTATTTTTGAGAGATACACACAGAGTGCAAGGTGGGGAGGGCTGAGAGAGAAAGGGAGACACAGAATCCGAAGTAGGCTCCAGGCTCCGAGCAGTCAGCACAGAGCCCCGCGCTGGGCTTGAACTCACGAACCAAGAGATCATGACCTGAGCCGAAGTTGGGACGCTTAACCAACTGAGCTTCATAATACCGCACATCTTAAGAGCCTGTTTATGGGGCATGACTCTCTGCCAGGCACTATACCAGGAACTTCAGAGTCACTGTCTTAGTTAATCCTTATCATCTCCCTACCATGCTACCAGTATACCCACTTGGAGATCAGGAAAACGAGGTTAAGAGAAGGACCTAAGGTTTTACAGCTGGAGGGCAGCAGAGCCACGTGTACAGTCCAGGCTGTGACTCCAGAGCCACCCATCACAGATACCCCTGCTCAGGGACTCTGCTGGGCGAACACCTCAGGGCTCACAGATGGAAATGGAGGCAAGCCGTGCCTTTCAGGATATCAGAAACTCAACTCCCTTGAATAGTCCAATCTACACTGCCTCACAAAGAATCCTATTCCATACTGGATTATTTTATAATGGTGTTCTCATATATTCGTAATAAAAAAAAAATCAACATCAAAAAAGGTAAACTTATGATGTAAGGAACTGTTGCTCAATTTTTCAATGTGTCTCACACTAAGAAATACATTTCACATCTGGAGTCAACAGTCAGAAATATATACATGCACCTGCCTTACTAAAAATCTAGAGGGGTACCGGGGTGGCGCAGTCATTAAGCATCTGACTCTTCATTCTGGCTCAGGTCATGATCTCACGGTTCATGAGTTTGAGCCCTGCATCAGGCTACGTGCTGACAGCACAGAGCCTGCTTCAGATCCTCTCTTTGCCCCTCCCCTGCTCATGCTCTCGATCTCAAAATAATACATTTTTTAAAAATTTAAAAAATCTTACAAAATAATATTTATCCTTAATACGTATAATACACTGTTATTTTCTATTTAATTTATTGCACTTAAACAAATGTCGGGGGACACCTGGATGGCTCAGTTAGTTAAGCATCTGACTCTCGATGTCGCCTCAGGTCATGATCTCACAGTTGGTGGGACTGAACCACCCGCAGTCGCTTCTAATTTCACCTGTTTCTGCACCTGTTTAAGTTTCTACAAGATTTAAAATTACAAACATGGCTCACATAATTCTACTGGACATCACTGAGAAGAATAAAATTTTCCTAACAAAAGCTTTTGAAAAAACATCTACTAGCCCATTTAGTAGCTGAGCTCTCCTTTTCTTCAATAGCAGAAGCTGAGTCAAGTTGAGCAAAGAAATGTTCCCTTACTTCTTTCCCAACTCCTCTCCCTCCAAGACCCACTTGACAGCCAGAGGCTGCTGGAGGGAGAGCCAGGGCCAGGGCCTATTAGGCCACACATCTGTTAGATGGTGGCAGTCCTTTGGCTACAGACACTGTGACAGAACAGTCACTTTGTGGTCTGAACAACACATTTCTTTCTTTTTTTTTTTTTAATATTTATTTTTGAGAGAGAAAAAGAGACAGACAGACAAAGAATCTGAAGCAGGCTCCAGGCTCTGAGCTGTTGGCACAGAGCCCGACACGGGGCTTGAACTCATGGACCGCAAGATCATGACCTGAGCTGAAGTTGCACACTTAACTGACTGAGCCACCCAGGTGCCCCGTGGAACAACGCATTTCTTTGTTGACTTGTGGTCATATAAAATTTTCTTACAACGTAACATTTTTTTGCTATAGTATGTCTGGATACTGGTTATTTGCCACTGATCAAAACATTTTTAGGGTAATGCTCTTTTACATCAAATAGGGCAAAGTCATCATTTCGTCAACTACTGTAATTTTTCTAATAGATGCTTATAGACTTTACCCAAAAAGAAGCAATGAAAATCCTGAAATGTATGTTTTTGTGCTATTTACCTCGATGGCAACACTAGTTTCCTTATTTTTAAAAAGCTGGAGCTCTTCTAAACGCTGCTTTTCTTCAGCTGTCAAAACTGTAAATACGTCTTCCGTTGGATCCTTGAAAATAATGAAACTCCCAGTGAGTCACACACAGAACTCAAAGCTGTTACAGCTCTATAGTTCTGGATCTCTCGGAAGTGCTATTTTATAGGGAAAGTGGCTTGTCAGAGAGCTGCTCTCACCTCTTCATCCACGGGGACAGACAAGTCATCCAAATGGCTGATGCGTCCGTCTTTTCCTATTTCATGAACAACAAAGTCGGAGTATCTGATGAAAAGAAAACACAAACTTTCAAAGCATTAACATTTTGCTTCTGATTAATTTTAGGAGGAAGTTTATCAACATTAAACTTCATGGTTATACGAAAATTTTTTTTAATTTTGGGGTTTTTTTTTTGAGACAGCATACTTGCGAGCAGGGGAGGGGCAGATGGGGTGGGGGGAGAGAGAGGGGGAGAGAGAGAGAGAGAGAGAGAGAATTGCTACGTGGAGCTTGACCCCACAACCCTGGGATCATGACCTGAACTGAAACCAAGGGTCAGATGCTTAAGTGACTAAGCCATCCAGGAGCCCCAAAACAGGAATTTTTTTTTTTTTTAAATTCTTCATTACTAAGTTCATGTGCAGTTTTTTTTTCTGGTTTCTTAAAGAATGCTACGCCACAGCTTGCATTCTTCACACAGAACGTAAAGACCCTCTGAGCTTTAGAATATTCTTTCAGAGAAATGCATAAATCAAAGCTTATTACCCTATTGATTATATAAACAGTCCATACTAAAGTGAATCATAAACTATGGCATGGTTAATTGAATCAGAACCCCGTTGGGGCGCCTGGGTGACTCAGTCAAGTCAGTTGAGAAGCAGACTTTGGCTCAGGTCATAATCTCAAGGTTCGTGAGTTCAAGCCTGGTGCTTTGCGCTGACAGTACAGGGTTGCTTCGGATTATCTGCCCATCTTCTCCCTGCCCCTCCCTCCCAATATAAACATTAAAAAAATATATATCACAACCCAGTATATCTACTATGAACCAACCTGAAGCTTGCTTTTATGCTAAATATTCTACACACATTATTTAAAACCTTCTCAAAAACCACAAGGTAGTATTAGGAACCATTTTTTGGATAAGGATACTATGTAAGTAGTCTAGATTCATACCCAGATCCTTCTGGCTCCAAAGACTACCTTCTTTCTACTGTAGATGTGACACATTCAGGTGGAAGAGTTAAGGATTTAAGATTTTAAGACCAATTCAAGAGAAAACTTAAAACCATTTAAAATAATTTATTTTAAAGAAGTGAACAGCACTCATTTACATATTAGCAAGGCTTGACACAAAAATTATTATTTTTTTTTTTAAAGGGAGAGCTTACACAATTTTTTTTTTTTTAACGTTTATTTATTTTTGAGACAGAGAGAGACAGAACATGAACAGAGGAGGGGCAGAGAAAGAGGGAGACACAGAATCCGAAACGGGCTCCAGGCTCTGAGCTGTCAGCACAGAGCCCGACGCGGGGCTCGAACTCACGGATCGTGAGATCGTGACCTGAGCTGAAGTCGGCCGCTCAACCAACTGAGCCACCCAGGCGCCCCAAAAATTATTTTTTATTTACTCATTTGACCTTGAAATGGCTTCATCTGCTCATTTAGACAGCTCTCCTCCATCCTATTCCTTCGTGATCGTCAATAAACCATTCTTGGGGACAGAAAGTTAAATAGAACATATTGGTGATGGAGACGCGGGGGGCAGGAGGGGGGGGTAGAGACACAGAATCCGAAGCAGGTTCTAGGCTCCAAGCTGTCAGCACAGAGCCCGATGTGGGGCTCAAACTCACAAACTGTGAGATCATGACCTGAGCCAAAGTCAGACACTTAACCAAGTGAGCCACCCAGGCGCCCCTTGCTAATTTCTTTCTAAAGAACAAATAGAATGCCAAATTATGGAGAGAGCCCAATGTCCATTGACTGAAGAACATTTAGAGAAGATGTGGTAGATATACACAAGAGAATATTACTTAGCCATCAAAAAGAATGAAATCTTGCCACTTCCAATGACAATACACTGTGGGTAGAGCTACAATGTATTACACTAAGCAAAATAAATCAACCAGAGAAAGGCAAATACCATATGATTTCACTCCTATGTGGAATTTAAGACACAAAACAGAAGAACAAAAGAGTGGGGGGAGAGAAGAGAGGGAAACAAACCACAAGAGACTCTTCATGATAGAGAACTGAGGACTGATGGAGGGAGGTGGGTGGAGGGGTGGGCTAGATGGGTGAAGGGTACTAAGGAGGGCACTTGTTACAATGAGCACTCGGTGTTGTATGTAAGTGATGAATCACTGAATTCTACTCCTGAAACCAATACCGTACTGTATGTTAACTATAATTTAAGTAAATAAAAAACAAAAAACCACAAAAACAAATAGAACAAAAATAACTTTACATGTAAGTGAAACATACCTTTCTTTTTTTTTTTCCTTTTTTTTTTTTTTTTTTAATTTTTTTTTTTTTTTCAACGTTTATTTATTTTTGGGACAGAGAGAGACAGAGCATGAACGAGGGAGGGGCAGAGAGAGAGAGGGAGACACAGAATGGGAAACAGGCTCCAGGCTCTGAGCCATCAGCCCAGAGCCTGATGCGGGGCTCGAACTCACGGACTGCGAGATCGTGACCTGGCTGAAGTCGGCCGCTTAACCGACTGCGCCACCCAGGCGCCCCGAAACATACCTTTCTTTCAAGATGCCTGAGAATCCCTGATGAGAACTTACAAACTTGGTGATGCCAACGTCAAGTTCAGTGAGGCCATGCTTCATCATGTCTGCAAAACTCTCAGCTTCCTCCTCCTCCTCACCCTCCTCAGAGAGGCCATCTTCCTCCTCCTCTTCCTCTTCTTCCAACTGCACATCAGAATTCTTTGTACCCTCTCTGGCACTCACAGCCTCAGGTGGCTCAGGCACGTTGACTCCACTGGGTGGAGAGACATGCTCCAGCTCGCTCTGACTTTTGGTCAGACAATGGTCCAAGATCTTCTGTCTTTTTGCCTCCTCAGCTGGGGCCACCCTGTCATTGTCTTCAACAGCAACAGACCCACGTTTCAGCGACACACCAGTCACTTCTGTCATCTCCATTTTTAAGGCTCCAAGAAAACATTTAAGAGAACCTTTTAGGAAGGAAGAGAGCGCAGGAAGTAACAATCACTTCCTTAAAGTGGGTTTCAGCAAACAGAGGCACAGTTAACTTTGTTCCTAGGGTTCTAAAACTCATCTATTAAAATAATTTTTCCTGATGCTGGTGTATATATTTGGTGGCATAGAAAAATGGCACAACACTTCTGCATAGAATTTGAGAGTATGCCTCAAAAAAAACTTTAAAAAATGTATGCCCTTTGACCCAGAAATACTACTTTCAGGGTGTATCTTAAAATAACTGAAGTGCTTACAATTTTAGGTTTAAGGATACTCATTTCAGTACTTTTACATTAACAAAAGACTAAGAAAAATGATGCCTGCGTCTGTAAATTAAACAATACAATGAAACAATATGAACAGAAGCTGGGAAGGATGGTTTCTTCTAGCACAGAATATGGGTGGCTGGGCACAGCAGGGAGACGTGCTGGTTTTAGTGAATACCGTAGTTGATCACTTGAACTGTGTTTCATGTAGATTATTCTTTAAAAAAAAAAAAACCTGATTAAATAAAAATAGTGCATAAATACACTTATTGACAGGAACGCATACTAGTATATTAAAAAAAAAAAAAGCAAGGGGGATGTGAAGTTGTTTAATGGGTTATAAAGTTTCAGTTTTGCAAGATTAGAAAGAGTTCTGCATATTGGTTCCACTACAGTATGAATGTACTTAACGCTACTGAACTGTATGCTTAAAAGTGGAGATGATGCTACGTGTTATGTGCATTTTGCCACAATTTAACCAATACAGACTATCGTGTAAGCAACCCACACACAATGTAATGAGGGAAAGTCTAAGAAGCCATACACACCTCCCAGGACTGGGCGGCTTGCCAGAGGGGTAACATGTGGCAGTCAAAATAAATACATTTATCTAATTTGACCTTACTTGGTGCTCTTGGTAAATTAAGGATAAAAGTTTTCCTACATTAATTATATACGGAGGTGCTATAATTAAAATGCTAATGAACTTACTAAGCATACTCATAAAGAACATAAATGAGCAGAAAACTAACATTCTAAGGTTCTCCAAAGCCTAGTTAACAAGAAACCCAACTACAGAAGCATCTACAACAGAAAAATAACAACAATGAGCTAAAGTTTAAGAATCCACATTTGAAGGGTGTCTGGCTGGCTCAGTCAGTGGAGCACGTGACTCTCTTGATCTTGGGGTCATCAGTTTCAGGCCCATCTAGAGATAACTTAAAAAAAAAAATCCACTTTTGATCTTGGCTCACTGTCAACAATCTAGAATGGAAAGAAAATGTAAAGAAGAATGCAAATAGATGCACAAAATGAAAGAAAAAGGGATGATGACTATAAAAAAAAATGGGAGAAAAGGTACAGAAAGATGCCAGTAAAACCACTTTCCTTTGAAAGACAAAAAAATTAAATAAAGAAAATGGAAGAAACCAAGAATCTGGAACAGAAGTAGACCACAACTATACAAAAATTACCTCTAATTCAATTAGGAAAGCATTTATTCTCTATTTGTTCTAAGCAAGGTCAAGTAAGAAAAAGAATGGTTTATGAAATGCTGGTGCTATTCATGCTCACTTTCTATCAACAAGGCTGCCCTCACAGAGCCTGCGCACCAATGTGGGAGACACAAAGGGCGCAGGTCACTCGGGGACTACAGGAACAAAGACCTCAGAGGGCACTGCCGGTGAGGGTGTCAGAGAAGACACCTTTCCTTATGGCAGACCAGAAACGAACACCTGAGCCCGGCTGTGAGGAGCGGGTGAGGTCGCAGAACGCGGGGAGGAGGCTGTCTGGGGGGGATGGTCGGGCATGTGCAGAGGTGTGGGAGCCCAAGTAGGGTAAAACACACAACGGGCGAGTCTGGAGGTAAAGCTAGCAAGTGGGCAGATGCTAGACCAGCAGAATGGAGGGGATTCCATCCTGAAAGTCAAACCACCACTAGACTCGTGAGTTAGAAAGGTGTCGCAGTGCCTCTTTGAAGAGAAACAGGGGTTAGATAGAAGATTCGGTGAGAGGGTACAGCTGAGGGTCACTTGGCTGTCTCAGTTGGAAGAGTGCGTGACTCTTGATTTCGGGGCTGTGAATTTGAACCCCACATTGGGTGTAGAGATCACTAAAAAAAAGAAAACTTAAAAAAGAGGGTATGACCAAAATTGAGTCAAGAAATTAGTATAACATGATCTAAGACTGAGACAAGGGTGACAGAAACAAAGTTTGGATTCAGGGACATTTAGGAGGTGGTGGGAACAGGACTGGATGACAAATGTGGGCAAAAAGAGGAAAGACCCTAGGATGACTCAGGTGTTCTGCCTTAGGGATCTCAGAGGACAGGGGAGCTCTTCCTAACACGGAACCCCAGAAGAGAAGCAGGGAGTAGGAAGACAAGCCCACTTATGGTCCTGAGGTGTCACAGGTACCTGGGAACATCCGGAAGCCAGTCACTACATTGTGTTACACATACTCTCAACCCCAAACGTGCAATGGCGTCCCAGCTGGCATGCCAGGGTCCACTAGTAGATCCTGATACCTTTCCACGCCTGAACTCTCAGCAGGGAGGAAAGCACAGCCAATGACAACCACATCAGTATCATGGCTCAGGGACTTTGCTGTCAGCACATGTCTACCTCCTTGCCAGAATGCAGAGAATTCATCAAGCTCCTTTTTAACAACTGATGGTCATAAGCCACATCAATTACTTCCTCTGCAGAAATGTCTGCTCCATCCTGCTTTGACACTGCCCGTCATCCAGCAACCTGTACCATTATCTTCCACACACCTGCAACAACTCAGGCCCAGTCCCAATGAGTTCCTGCTTCCAGTCTGACTGCTCATGAGCTCTCTCCAATGGGAAGTCCTCCACACCTGTCTAAGATCACCCCTGGCCTCATCAGTCCTTCAAGGCTCATCTGAAGGCCATGAGTCCTGACTGCTGTGCCTTCCTCTCTACTAACTCCGTCTTCCCATTTTACCTCCCTTCATCTGCACTACCATGTGGGCACCTGGGCACCATACTTTTCTCCTGCCATTTTCTAGCTGTCCGTCGAAGTAAATTAATTTCTCCAAGCCCCTGTTCTTCATCTGTAGAATGGGAATGACATGTGTATCACAAGACTGCCGCGAAGATTAAATGAAATGATAAACATTATATCCTGGTTAGATATAGTAGGAACAAAATAAGCTAGTCCCCTTTCCCCCCTCAAGAAGTCTGCAGATTTTTTGAGGACATTATTTCTTTTATACATGCCATAGAATTCAGAGTGGTATAACAGCCTTCTATAGACATTTTGTAGATTTCTTGGAACAGGTGCTGAAACTGTTCCCCACCTGTAGAGATCAAAGTCACACTAAGTAGCAAATGCCTAATGAAATAGTGGACCTGGACAAGCACCACGAATGGCCCACTAACATACATGACAGGCAGACACTGCACGTCCCTGAAAGCACATGCTGTGAAGTATTCTGACTGAAACTCTATGTCTAATTGGTAGTTTCGACAGCACACAGAGACAGAAGATGTTAACCACCACCATGGGGAAGCAATCAGCAACATTCTGAATGTGGGAAACTCTACCAGGACAAAGACAGTTCCCTCAACTAATAAAAAGCAAGGGGAAAAAGAGGGAGGGGAACTTACATATAAACCTACAAAGAAATGCAACGAGTGGATCCTTCTTCAAACAAGTCAAGTATTTAAAAAAAGCATTTAGAAAAGTATTTGATGGCTGTAGCAACTTCTTACTCCACATGTCTCCAGAGGCAAGGGAAACAAAAGCAAAAATGAACTATTGGGACCTCATCAAAATAAAAAGCTTTTGCACAGTGAAGGAAATAATCAGTAAAACTAAACGGCAACTGACAGAATGGGAGAAGATATTTGCAAATGACATATCACAAAAAGGGTTAGCATCCAAAATCTATAAAGAACTTATCAAACTCAATACCTAAAAAACAAGTAATCCAGTGAAGAAATGGGCAAAAGACATGAATAGACACTTCTCCAAAGAAGACATCCAGATGGCCAACTGACACATGAAAAAAATGCTCAACATCACTCATCATCAGGGAAATACAAATCAAAACCACAGTGAGAGGGGTGCCTGGGTGACTCAGTGGGTTAAGCGTCTGACTTCAGCTCAGGTCATGATCTCATGGTTTGTGAGTTCAAGCCCCGCTTTGGGCTCTGTGCTGTCAGTTCAGAGCCTGGAGCTTGCTTCGGATTCTTTGTCTCCCTCTCTCTCTCTGCTCCTCCCCCGCTTACACTCTGTTTCTCAAAAAATGAATAAACGTTAAAAAAAAAATAAAAATAAATTAAAAAAAATTTTTTTTTCAACGTTTATTTATTTTTAGGACAGAGAGAGACAGAGCATGAACGGGGGAGGGGCAGAGAGAGAGGGAGACACAGAATTGGAAACAGGCTCCAGGTTCTGAGCCATCAGCCCAGAGCCCGATGCGGGGCTCGAACTCACGGACCGCGAGATCGTGACCTGGCTGAAGTCGGACGCTTAACCGACTGCGCCACCCAGGCACCCCAAAAATAAAAATAAATTTAAAAAACCACAATGAGATACCACTTCACACCTGTCAGAATGGCTAATATTAACAACTCAGGCAATAACAGATGTTTGTGAGGATGCACAGAAAGAGGATCTCTTGTGTACTGTTGGTGGGAATGCAAACTGATGCAGCCACTCTAGAAAACAGTGTGGAGGTTCCTCAAAAAATTGAAAATGGAACTACCCTACGACCCAGCAATTGCACTACTAGGTATTTATCCAAGGGATACAGGTGTGCTGTTTCTAAGGGGCACATGCACCCCAATGCTTATAGCAGCACTATTGACAATAGCCCAAGTATGGAAAGAGCCCAAATGTCCCTCGATGGATGAATGGACAAAGAAGATGTGGTATATATATACAATGGAGTATTACTCAGCAATCAAAAAGAATGAAATCTTGCCATTTGCAACTACGTGGATGGAACTAGAGGGTATTATGCTAAGTGAAATTTGTCAGTCAGTGAAAGACAAATATGTGACTTCACTCATATGAGGACTTTAAGATACAAAACAGATGAACATAAGGGAAGGGAAGCAAAAATAATATAAAAAACAGGGAGCGGGACAAAACGTAAGAGACTTTTAAATATGGAGAACACAAAGGGTTGCTGGAAGTGTTGTAGGAGGGGGGATGGGCTACATGGTCAGGGGCATTAAGGAATCTACGCCTGAAATCATTGTTGCACTCACTACACGCTAACTAACTTGGATGTAAATTTTAAAAAACAAATGAGTAAGCATTTGAGATGATGAGGGATGCAAAATACTGGGAATATTTGATGACATCAAGGTAGTACTGTTAACTTTTAAAGGTGCAATTATGTTACTGTGGTTACATTTAAAAACAGAATCCTTATGTTTTAGACACACTAACAAATATTTATGGTTGAAAAGTTACGAAGTCTGGAATTTGGCTTCAAAATAATTTACCAGTGGTGAATGGAAGTGGAGGGGGTACAGATTTGAAACCAGGTTCATAATTATTGAAACTGAGTGATGGGAACATGGGGAGGTTATCACATCTTCTACGGTAAGCTTTTTATTACAAAAAATTTCAAACATATGAAGTATAAAAAGATACACAAACTATTGTGTTCTGATCAACCACTATTTTACCCTTTCTTCTGTTCTGCTCTCTCTCATCACGTGTTCTTCAAACAGGTCCCAAGATACCGTCTCTCCACTGTCACTTTTTTTTAATAATTAAAAAAAAATCTGATGTGCAGGCCTGATGCGGGGCTCAAACTCACAAACCATGAAATCATGACCTGAGCCAGTCATTTAACTGACTGAGCCACCCAAGTGCCCCTCTCCACCTTCACTTCTTCAAGTGCCCCAAACCTCCACATCTGTTAGCCACCACTCAACACTCTTGCTCACTGGTGCTGCTTCATGATCCGTGCTAAACCCCAACCAAGTATCAAACCTACTGTCTAGGTCTGTGCTCCTGGATGCTGCTGGAGAAAACCACAGCAGGTGAGGGGGTTTCCCCTCTTAAACAGCCATCCCTACTCTCATGGCCATGCCTGGTCAGTACAGTCTTCTTCAAGTCCTGCTTGCGGGCCTCCTCTGACAGATGTCTACCCCTCTTTCCAGCATATGCACTAGACCACTCATTATAACCATTCCCTTAAATAAGACAACCCTCTTAAAAGTCCAGTCATTCTAACACTCACTCCTAAGCGCTGCACTTCATCCCCTCAACAAATACCTACTGTGCACCCTGCGCTAGGCAGTATTCCAGGCACTGCGAAAAGACACTGCAGCAAATCAAATCAACGCCCTGCCAGTGTGCAGCTGACGTTTAGTGAAAGATCTGGCTTCTGCCTCCCACACACCAATGAAGTGTTTTTTTGTTTTTTTTTTTTAAAGTTCAGCAATGGCTTCCTTGTGCCAAAACCAGTCATTCAAGCCTGGCTCTAATTGACATCTTTTCCCAACTGGACACAGTTTGCCACTTTCCTTCCTTGAAACTCTTTCTACCCCTTTTTTCCTGCCTCTTGAGGTACTCTTTTCCCCTCCTTCTCTGCTGCTGCTTAAATTTGGGCATCTCTAGGTTCTTACCCCAGTCTTGTTCCCTTCTCACTCTCACATTTTTCTAGCCAAGACCCATCTCTGACTTCCCAGTTTGCTTGTTAAGTCCAAAGCAATAGCTGTCAAGCTGAGCAATTGCAGAGTGCACCCAGTGAGCTCATTCAAGCCTCTCCTCCACCCTATGGCTCTGGGTTCATTAGCATTGCCAGATATCGGTGCCTTACTCCAGCTGACCCAGCTAGGAAGAGCTGAATCAAATGCTCAAATTCAACATGCCCTAAATTGATCTCATCATCTCCCACCACCAACACACATTATACCTCCCAGCTCAGGGAACGTTGCCACCAACTACCAGTCACCTAAGTCAGGAAATGGTCATCACCCAACTCCTTGCTCTCCGCTGCACCCACATCAGTAATTTCGTGAATAAAATCCTGCAAAGTTTCAAACAGCACTGTTATGCCTAACATCCCTGGCGTGAGAATATTAGCAGATCACACATATGAATATCACACACTGGTTTCGACCCGATCTACGTTCTGCCGTTTATGAGTGGGCCACTTACCCTCTCTAAGCTGAGGTTTCTTTCTCTGCAAAGCTGAAAAATGATGAGTTGCTCAAAGGTATGTAATAGCTGTTCCTATTCAACTACTGGTCATTAATATTTATTATGGATGGTTTGTACAGCAGAACTGTATTGCTGAGTCTGGGGAAAAAACAAAGCTTCTTAGGCTTCTTTTGTTCTCTGGGCTAATGATTAAACACGGGTTTCTTCCTTCAAATACCATTTAATTTTAAGAGTCCCTCAAAGCACTGCCAACAGCACCAAATAAACAGGCCTTTAATATTTTTGAGCAGTCTTTTCTCGATATTTGTGGACACTTGCCTAATCTCTTTTCCTTGTTATATTTAACTTACAAGACAAGCTCATTAACTAATCTCACTTTTGTGTTTCAAATGAAATTACAAATACTTTCCATTTGCTTTAACTAATAACCCTACCATACACATTAATTATTAAAATATACATGGTACCAATGATTATAAGTCACTTAATATGTATTTTGCTAAGTTCTTTCAGTGGGCCTAGAAACTGAGAACATATTTACTGGAACAGCTGTTCAAACTTCTGGACTAGGAGAGACAGAGCTCAAATTAGCATTGTTTTCATGAACAAGAACTATATAAAAGGGAAGACTAAAATGCAGTATGATTTTTTTAAGGTTTATTTATTAGAGAAAGACAGAGACAGAGCAAGTGGGGAAGGGGCACAGACAGAGGGAAAGAGAATCCCAAGCAGGCTCTGCACTGGCAGTGCAGAGCCTGATGTGGGGCTCGAACTCACAAAACCAGGAGATCGTGACCTGAGCCGAAACCATGAGTCAGATATTTAACTGACTGAGCCACCCAGGTGCTCCTGCAATCTAATTTTTAAATGAGGGGAGGGAGCGAGCAGATCCTGTGAACACTGAAGATGCTGGGAAGAATTCAATCAGAAAAATAAACCACTCAGGATGCCCCGGTGTGATTTCCCTAAGAAAAAGTTTTGCATTCAGGAAAATCCAAATATACATATTCAAGCATGCTACCTCAAAGCTGAAATGACTGGCTTTTTAAAAAGGGGAGGAAGGGTAGAGAGTACAGCTTTATGAGGTTTTTTAAATGTTATTTTAAAAAAAAGTTTTTAAAGAGATGCTATGCTGCACAAATACACTATTCAAAATAGTAATCAGTCAAGTAATATAGACCACACCACCACCAAGAAGAGGATCTACTGATACTTACCTGTGAACCTCAAAGTCCTATGCAATTTTTTGAAGGGAATACTAAAAAAATGGGTTTTGTTTCTTTTATACTCCAAATGACCCAACTGACATTAGGAATATTACAATTTTATCAATATTTTAAAATCTTTTTCATTAAGATACTAAATTCACCAATAAGCTCTCTTTACATCCACAACAACAAAAGTTTAACATTTTCAAAATTGTAATACAACACCGATAATCCCTTAACATTATTTCTGTAAAATGAACATTTAAGCCATATTAGTCTTAGTCCTACCTATATTTCAAAATACAACTTCCACTTTTTTTTTTAAATTTTTTTTAATGTTTTATTTATTTTTGAGACAGAGAGAGACAGAACATGAACAGGGGAGGGGTAGAGAGAGAGAGGGAGACACAGAATCCAAAACAGGCTCCAGGCTCTGAGCTGTCAGCACAGAGCCTGATGCAGGGCTTGAACTCACAGACCGCGAGATCATGACCTGAGCCGAAGTCAGATGCTCAACCGACTGAGCCACCCAGGCGCCCCTTTAAATACTTCTATCCTCCAGCCTCTGCAAACTGTCAACAACCCCTCTGGCTCACTACAAAGAGCACTTTCTGGGGCGCCTGGGTGGCTCAGTCGGTTGAGCGTCCAACTTCGGCTCAGGTCATGATCTCACAGTCTGTGAGTTTGAGCCCCGCATCCGGCTCTGTGCTGACAGGTCAGATCCTGGAGCCTGCTTCAGATTCTGTGTCTCCCCCTCTCTCTGCCCCTCTCCTGCTTGTGCTCTGCCTCTCAAAAAATAAAATAAATGTTAAAAAAAAATACACACACACACACACACACATATAATAAAGAGCACTTTCTTCAGGGCAGAGCACACTCTACATTCTAATATGCAAAATCATTAAGTCCATTAGATTTGTTCATCCCACAAATATGTGAGTACCCCTTATGAGTCTGGCACTATCTTAGGCACTGCGGAAAAGGGGCAATTTCTTGTTCTCTTTGAGTTTATATTTATTTATTTATTTTTATTTTTTTAACGTTTATTTATTTTTGAGACAGAGAGAGACAGAGCATGAACGGGGGAGGGGCAGAGAGAGAGGGAGACACAGAATCGGAAGCAGGCTCCAGGCTCTGAGCCATCAGCCCAGAGCCCGACGCGGGGCTCGAACTCACGGACCGCGAGATCGTGACCGGAGCTTAAGTCGGACACTTAACCGACTGAGCCATCCAGGTGCCCCAGAGTTTATATTTATTTAAGGAAATATCAACGAAAACAATAATAATCTCAGAGACATACACCCGTAAGAGCTACAAATAAAGCAGAGTAAAGGGAAGGGGAGAAAAAACTATAGACATGAAAAGATGTGTATGGGGAGAGTTCCAGGCAGCAGGACCAGCACAGGTAAAGGACCTGAAACAGGAGAAAACTTAAGTCAACGGACCAGCTGGACTGCAGTATCTCTCTCCTACTTGGGGTCAATATACCTTTTATTAATACTTGCATCGCCTCAGCCTCTACCAAAAGATGTTCAAAAGGAGCTGTTAAATGATTAAACAAAATTATCGCCTATTCATCCCCTTTTCACTATGACTGTACGGCCTATTTTTGACAGATCCCTCAATTGCCAAGGTATCCCCAAGGGAACGGAATATGACTGCACAGACGACTGGAGACTTGAAACAAAAGCCCTTGGTAATCCAAGATTTGTGAAATGAAAAAAAAAAAAAAAAGTGCCCTGACAACGGGATTAAATATCTGGCAAACAAACTCTCTCCAAACCCTACTTCTTGGCAGGCACCAATAACCCAGGCAATTAGGATGTACTTCTAAACCTCTCAGTGCAGGGCTGGCGGTAAGGACTCGGCGTAGATGAGTTTCAACATGCACAGCAGCACCTCCAAACATCCACTCATTAAACACAGACCCGGTGGAGAGCTGGAGAAAACACTCCTGGTCCCCAACCTGTTGGCTCCTACTCTGGGAAACGTGTACAAAAATAAGCATTCAGCTGGGTGCTTGCCTGGCTTGCAGTAGCCTCGCAGTTAAGTAGTGATGGGTGAAAACGAGGACGAGAGAAAGCACGTGGGCTTTACCCTGCGGAAGACCGGCCCCGCGATATACCGAGGCTGTAAGGGCCCCGGGATAGAGGCCGGTTTTCTCTTTGGCGAGGAGAGGAGTTTAGGGAGCTCCCGGGGCAAAGAAAGGGAGGAGAGGGGCTGGGAACCGAGGGCGGCCAGCGCCACAGAGAGGCGGGAGGGCACTGCGCCCCCTGCCGATCGGCCCCGGAAGGGGGGGCGGGGCTGGCACCGCGGGAGGAGGACCGCCAGGCTCCAGCCGCGCTTCCGCGGGCAAGGCCAGTAATGGAGGCGCTGTGGGCAAGCCGTGCGCTCACGCCGCGGCCGGGACGCCTTCCCAGGCCGCACTGTCCCTCCGGGCGGGGCCCTGAGGCCGGGCCGTGGAGCCCGGGTGGCTGCGGCGAGGCCGCGCACTTACCCGGGGCCTGGGAGCGCGGGCGCGGCCCGGGCCGGGCGGCGAGGGGGCGGGCGCGCTGCTCTGGGCGCAGGAGTGCGGCGGCGACGAGGGCCACTCGGAAAAGCCAGCTGCGAGGGCGCCCCGGCATAGACAACGCCGTCAGCGCCTTCAGCCCCTGGGGCCCGGAGCGCGCGGGTGCACTTGCCGGCCGCGGAGCTCTCACACGTGCTGCGCACCGACGCGCCGCCGCTAATCTGCCCCACCCTCGGGGCGGGGCCCGCCCTCCGCCGCCGGCCCCGCCTCCGCGCGGGCCCGGAGCAACGAGGCCCCGCCCCTCTCCGCCGCCCAGTGACCCAGTGGCCTCTGCCTGGAGGAAGCTCGTTGGTTCACTGCGGCTTTGCCAGCTCACGGCGGCGGGAGCCTGTCCAGGCCCTGGGCAAACAGTGATTTCTCCAGGGCCCGGGCAAACAGGGATTTCATCGTGCACCAAAGAGTCCTTCAGACAGTCTTTAGGACTTCTAAAGTGGCCGTGGCCATGGCCTTAACGAATGCTTCACGTATTTTAATAAAGGTTTCTTCCACATGGTTATGGCCGTTTTGTGTTGCCCCCCACATGCGGCTAGTTTAAGGAAAAGAATAACTTTAGAATATATTGTTCTATATATTATTCCTTCAAGTGCAGGGGATCCGAGAGAAGCATGTTCCCACTTCTTCTATTTACCCCTCCTGCTTGACGGCTCCTCAATAGGATAGGCTCCAGAAAAAAACTGATCATAGCAAGTTTGTGCTTCTGTGTGAAGAAAAATAAAATCCATACTCCTTCCATGCTCTTCAAGTAGCACACGTTTCGCGACCAAATTCTGGCCTCTAATAGTTTTTGCACTATTTTGCCAAATTTCAATCCTCAGTGAAACACCTATACATTATTTCAAGTCCTTTAATTTCTATTAGACTTGGTTTTTTAAATTGTGGTAAAGTACATGCAACATAAAATTTATCACTTTAATCATTTTGAAGTGTACATTCAGTGGCATTAAGTACATTCACAATGTTGTACAACCATCACCAACATCCATCTCCAGAAGGCTTTTCACCTTGCAAAGCTGAAACTCTATCCAGGAAGTAGCAAATTCCCAGCCTCCCCACCTCTTAGCCCTGGGAACCACTATTCTACTCTTCTCTCTGTGAATTTTACAGTTGTAGGTAACTCCTATAAGTGGACTCATATAGCCATATGTCTTTGTGACTGCCTTATTTCCTTAATGTTCATCCATTAAGGATGCAACACGTGTTGCAGCATGTGGCAGAATTTCCTTCCTATCTAAGGCTGAATAATATTCCATTACATATATATAGCACGTTTTGTTCCCCTATTATCAGTTGAGTTGCTTCGGCCTTTGGGCTATTGTGAATAATGCTGCTATGAACACGGGTGCTCCAATATCTATTTGAGACCTTGCTTTCAATTTCTTGGGGTATATACCCAGAAGTGGTATTGTTGTATATTAATTCTATTTTCAATTTTTTGAACAACCCCACTTTGTTTCCTATAGTAGTGGTAGACTTGTTTTTAAAATCTGGGTTTACATTATCCATACTCAGTATGGATAATTCACTCAGACTGGTAGGATTCTACACTGTCTTTCTCTGAGATCAGTCACCTCAGTTGAGGACAGTTTTCTGTCCCTAATCCATGTATAATCACATGTCCTGGGCTATGGCTAATTCATAGGTTAATGTCCCAATGACAGCAACTGCACATATGTTTACCACAGACACAGTAAAAATTCAATCCTAAACTTTAAATTTTTGTATACTTTAAAATTATCTTCTCTGAGGCCGAACGCCTCATAAATGCATATGGAAGGAAAGAACATTCACATTCCTTTGGCTGTTAGCTAGCTAGATCCATGATCAAAACTTACTGCATTTTATCCTGAACCGCCTCAGACAAGGTCCAAGTGAAACATGCATTTTTAGTTTTCTGTTTTTCAAAATGACAGCCCTTATTGGCTTTTATAGTTAAAATAATACAGAAGTGTTCAAAGCCTGTCCCAAATTCCAACTCCCTCTAATAATCATTTAACAATTTAATGTTCTCCTTGACTTTCAAATTGCATCCTAACATGTATGTTATGTATAATATTCGGGATCCTGCTTTTAATCCACACCAGCACTATGGACTGGTAAGGGCCCAAAACATACAATGTATCTCTTGTTTCATCCTTATTATTGCCTACTATTCTGTCCATCTAAGATTGCCTCTTTACACTCCCCAGATAGTAGTCAATTGTTTTCTGTGCTCCCTCAGTCATTGCAAACATTTCCGTTGTTGAGCCTACTGCATTCAATCTTAGTTTATTTTCATTTCTGTTTCCCTTACCAGAAGTGAATTCTCCAGAAGCAAAAATCTGGGTTTAGAGCAATCTTTTTTTCCCTTTAATGTTATTTTTAATTTTTATCAGAGTATGCATGTCTGTGATTTAGAGCCAAATAATTCTGTAGAAATCTTATAAATTGCAATGAAAGAGCAGAGACTGTACCCCCTCCCCTTACCAATTTCCCCCTCCTTGTCTTTTAACTGGTTATTTTGATATTTACTTTCATTTCTCTATATAAAATGTTCGCATTGCTATTTCTCGATTTCTCACTTCTAGGCGTTATCTGTTGATTTCACTCAGTGGGAAATGAGGATTTAATTCTTCTTTCTTTCCCTATCCTTTTCCCCACCGCCACCACACTTTTCATCCTTTGATCTGCTCAATCTAGTTATATTGTCCTTTTTTTAATAGGTTTCTGTTTACTTCATTATGATTAGGTAAACATTACTTACATCTTGGGCCAAGTAGTATATACTATGATCACTTTTCTTCTCCTGCTCAGCTTTTTGTTTTTCCTGCAGTTATTATCTTATTTTGGTTTACTATCCATCACCAAGCCAAGCCCAAACTTTTTAACGATTGTTTCAATCTCTGCTTCCCAAGACTTAGATAGACGAGGTGTTCTATCAGTTTCATCTGAAAATGGAATCTCTTCTGGGCCTTCTGGACCTGTACCAATCCATGTCTGGTGAAGAATTGTTGTCAGGGCCTCTCAAATCATTTTTCTCCTGCATTATATCTTCTGTTTCCTATATCCTGTATCTTCTTTTTTTCTTTGTTTAGTCCCTCATTTTAGTAGAGCACAACCTCCAGAAGCATCCTGAGGAAGGAAAAGTAAATGAAAGGGAAATTTTTTGAGATCTTTGAATGTTTGGACATACCTTTATTGTTTACCCACACTTGATTGGTATTTGACTCATCAGGTGTAGAATACTAGTTTGAAATAAATCTCCTTTTGAAATTTGATAGAATTTGCTCCTATGGGGTACCTGGGTGGCTCAGTCAGTTGGCTCAGTTGGTTAAGTGTCAGACTTCGGCTCAGGTCATGATCTCACGGTTTATTAAGTTCAAGCCCTGAATCAGGCTGGCTGCTGTCAGCGCAGAGCCCGCTTTGGATCCTCTGCCCCCTGTCTCTCTGCTCCTCCCTCGCTCACGCTCTCTCTCAAAAATGAATAAACACTGGGGCGCCTGGGTGGCTCAGTCGGTTAAGCGTCCGACTTCAGCTCAGGTCACGATCTCGCGGTCCGTGAGTTCGAGCCCCGCGTCGGGCTCTGGGCTGATGGCTCAGAGCCTGGAGCCTGCTTCCGATTCTGTGTCTCCCTCTCTCTCTGCCCCTCCCCCGTTCATGCTCTGTCTCTCTCTGTCTCAAAAATAAATAAAAAACGTTAAAAAAATAAAAAAAAAAATGAATAAACATTAAAAAAAAAAAAAGAATTTGCTCCTATGTCTTCTAGCTTTCTTTGTGACTGTTGAGAAATTGAAAGTTATGTTCACTCTTGACTCTTTGTTAAGTGATCTGTTTTTCTCTCTAGAAGCTTAGGATTGTCTGTTCCCCCCCACCCCCATGTCCTACAATTTCACAATGATGATTTGGGATGAGTCATCTTTTATCCATTGTGCTGGGCACTCAGTGGGCCCTTTTAATCTGGAAACTCGTGACTTTTAGTTTGGAGACATTGTCTTGAATTTTTTGGTGATGATCATTCCTTCCCTAAGGAGTGATTGGTTTTTCTTTCGGAACTCTTATTTTTCAGATTTTGGATCTCCTGCAGTGGTCCTCTAATTTCTTTTTTTTCTTTCTTTCTTATTTTTCATTTCTTTGTCTTTTTGCTTCCCACCCCCCCGATATTTCCCAACATTTATCTTCCAACTCTTTTATTGAACTTTCCATTTCTGCAATCATATTTGTCTCTGAATACTCTTTTTATTTATTTATTTTAAGGTTTATTTCTTTTGAGAGAGAGAGAACGAGAGCAAGTGAGCAGGTGAGGGGCAGAGAGAGAAGGGGATAATCCCAAGCAGGCTCTGTGCTGAGCCCCAGCTGGGGCTCAGACTCATGAATGGTGAGCTCATGACCTGTGCCGAGATCGAGTCCAACACTCAACCGGCTAAGCCACCCAGGCGCCCCTCTAAATACTCTTTTAAAAATAGTATCCTGTTATTTATTGTTTTATGGTTGCAGTGGTACCTCACATCTCAAGATATTGATTATATATATTCTATGTACAATGTATATAGACAATGTATACAGAATATATATATTTTAAAGTTTTCTTCTCACTAAATGGTTTCTGTTTCCTCTATGGGTTGTTCCCTCCCACCCTCCTTTGTTTGTCTTTTTGGTACCACCTCCCATGTTTGTTTTTGAAGTCAAATCCCTGGGTCCTCTACCTACCTCTTGCTTCCAGATCCCTCATGTTCCTCCTTCTTGTCAAAGGCCACGTTTTTTGGGCCTCTGCACGGGGTAAAGTGCATATTTGATGCTGAGTCCTCTTCTGCCATTCAGCTCCCAGTCGTTTACAACCAGATATGCACCCTATAGGCAGGAAAGTGGAGGGTCATTTCTAGCTGGGTCTGATCAGCCTTAAAAGAAAGATCCCAAGGGGCGCCTGGGTGGCGCAGTCGGTTAAGCGTCCGACTTCAGCCAGGTCACGATCTCGCGGTCCGTGAGTTCGAGCCCCGCGTCAGGCTCTGGGCTGACAGCTCAGAGCCTGGAGCCTGTTTCCGATTCTGTGTCTCCCTCTCACTCTGCCCCTCCCCCGTTCATGCTCTGTCTCTCTCTGTCCCAAAAATAAATAAACGTTGAAAAAAAAAATTAAAAAAAAGAAAGATCCCAAGATAATGACATTGGAATTTCCCCCAACTAAACAGGCCGACCAAATTACATTAAAGTTGGCCAACAAGCCCCCTCACACTCCGAGAACATCTGGGGTCTCATCTAAAGGATAAGCTGAACACAAGGAATTTACACAAGTTCACAAGGAATTTATGGTGTAGAGGGTGGGGGTACCTTCAAGCTCCATCCGCAAGGACCCCCGCGAGGTGGAGGTGTGGCGGAGGTTGAGAAGGCCCGCCCCCCTTTCTCCCGAGAGCCTGGGGGGCTGGCGCCCGCTTCCTGAACGGCCGTGCTGGCCCCCTGCCAGCAGAGGGCGCCACCGCGCATGGCTGGCGGCTGCGCGGGCAGGGCCTCTCTGGGAGGAGAGGAAGAAATCAGAGAGACGGCGAGGGGAAGTAGAGGTGGCGCCCAGCCCCACGGTCTCCCAGGGAGAGCCGGTGTCTGGCCGCTGGCCTCAGCGGAACTCTACAAGCCACGCTGGCTGCTCATGGAGCCGAGGACTCGCGCGGAGACGGGATGCTCCTGGCCGCCGAGATCGGCAAGGCGCCGGCAGCCCCGGTGAGGCGGCCCTGGTGGCCCGGGGAGGGGACGCTGGTAGCCCGGGGAGGTGGCACAGATCTCCCAAAGGAGATTGCGTCGGTGAGGTGGCCCTGGCGGCCTGGGGACGTGGTTTCCGTGGCCCGGGGAGACAGGCCTTCCAATCTGGCGAGGTGGCACGGACCTCCCAGAGAAGGTGGTCCCAGGGCGGTGGCTCTGGCGACCCTGATGAGATGACACAGATAGTTGTCTCTAGGGACGTAGAGACATGCCCTGAAGGCTGGGCAAGGTAACTCCAGCGGTTCTGGGGAGGTGGCAGTGGTGGTCCTCAGGGTCACCTGCGTCAGATGGCCCTGACCCCTCAGGAAGACCCCAGGGGAGGGAGTCTGGGACCTCGCGCCCTCTGGGCATCCTGAGGAGTTCCACCTATCACTCCAGTCTTAATGTGTTTGTTACACCTGTTCTTCTAGTGCTGCTCTGAAGGTGGTAACGAAAGGAAGGACGTCGAGGAGAAAAGTAAGCAGACTCGAAACACCTTACCATTCTTTACCCAGCCATCTCTCCTAAACTCAGCCCTCCAGGGTCTGCGGAGCAGAAGAGTCATAGCCTGTCTTTAAGATGAATCTCTCCATTTTTTTTTTTTTTTTTGGTACAATATACTTGCATTGTATTAAGTACTGGTTATCATCATGCACTTATCTTTCTAAAATTGTAAAATGTGGGATAATTTGAAGATAAGCTATACTTCCTGACCCGGACTTAGTGCAGGGACTGGTGTAGTTTCACTGGAGTCCGCCCCCCGCACCAATTCAGAATAATTGGGGCCTGCCTGTTATCTTAATGAAGCAACAACTTATCAAGCATCAGGAATTTGGAGGGGCTAATTAATGATCTAGGAGAGATGACCACCGCCTTAATTGGAGTCAAAATGGTAACTGTTTAGTGGTCTTTACCTTCAGTGAATTTGCCAGTAAAAGTTGATCTGGGAAGAAAAATACAAGGGATAACTTGTTTCCTGAATCTTGGTCTGGACAAGGAAGAGGGAAAAGGTCAGCATCTCCATTTCCTATCGAGGACAGGAGCACATGTCAGGGATGTGGACATTTGTCATTTTACTGTAATGAGCTAAGCATGGTAGGCTTCTGGAAATCAGGGAATCTTCAGTGGCTTTTGAAGTGAAGTTTATTGGGGGAGGAAGGGGAAAGGCATGTAACAGCTTTTCCATCAGAGGGTTTTTGGTTCTTCTGACCATGGCAAATAGTCTAGGAATGAGTAGTGGTAGGAGGAAGGGTGCCCACATTACCATAATGCCTTCAGGAATTAGGCTTGCCTTACCATGCCTGCGGATACATTCTGCCTCGGAAGGAAAGCTCTAAGTAGCCCATAGCACTTGATGGTCATGGCTCAGCTCCTTTTTTAAAAGATTGGAGAGTACCCTCTATCTTTTAGTTAAACCCTTCCCTTTCCCACCTTTGCCCATTCAGATGCCTGAGAAGTTGATGCCTACTGAGATGTCATTTAGTAGAATGATAGACACAGACTATAGACTTCGTCCTTATCCCTCCTTTGGTGGCTTGGTCAACTTGTTTGCAATTAGGGGTGCTTATTACAAGAAACAGAAAAGGAGAGTCATAAAAACCTCCCAAATCACCAGTGTGTCATCTTAAAGAATGTCATTTGACCAAGAATGTACTTACTGCATTTAAATGGTGATGTCAAAAGAATAGAATTTAAAAGTGGGTGCAAAAAAAAAATTTTTTTTTAATGTTTATGTATTTATTTTGAGAGAGAAAGAGAGAAAGTATTTCAAGCAGGCTCCATAAGACAGCCGATGTGGGGCTCGAGCCCACAAACCATGAGATCAGGACCTGAGGTGAAATGAAGAGTCCGAGGCTCAACTGACTGAGCCACGCAGGTGCCCCCCCCCAAAAAAAATTTTTTTATTAAAAAAAACAGTAAGTAAAAGTAAATGAAGATAGAATTTGCTCCCTAAGCTACAGGAAAACATTCCCTCCACAAAGCCCTGCCTCTAGGTGTCTGCAGATGGAATGTACAACGTACTTGTTTTATTCAAGATTAAACTAGAAAAAGAGGACACTGTGACTCTTGTCCATAACCGTAGATGGATTCTGCATTAATGAAGTTTGATGCAAACCAGCCTATTCTCATATTTGAAGGAGAAAAAAAAGTAAGAAACTTGGGTTGAGGGTCAGGAAACATGGATTTTAATGCCGTGTATAACCTTTAGGTGTCAGCTGGGCAAATGGTACAATTTATAGTTGGGAAGTCAAGGCATAGATTTATGCTAGTTTTGCTCCTAGTTACTGGTGGGCTACTGCTTCTCATAGCACATGGACGCACTTTGAGTACTCATAAGTTGAATAGAACAAAGGAAAATTTGGGTTTGGGGGCTGGGGGAGGAACATAACCTAGTACTAAACACATTGGTATGTATTCTCTTAATCCTAAACGAGCAAAATCTGACAGTTACATTTTGCATTTAGGCATTTCTCTCTCTCTCTTTTCATATTTTCATTTGATCAGAAGTAACAGTTTCGTAATGAGGCTGATTATAATCTCTTGTCTAACCTCTTGCCTTCTCTCATTGCTGCTTTCTTTTTTTTTTTTAATTTTTTTTTTTTCAACGTTTATTTATTTTTGGGACAGAGAGAGACAGAGCATGAACGGGGGAGGGGCAGAGAGAGAGGGAGACACAGAATCGGAAGCAGGCTCCAGGCTCTGAGCCATCAGCCCAGAGCCCAACGCGGGGCTCGAACTCACGGACCGCGAGATCGTGACCTGGCTGAAGTCGGACGCTTAACCGACTGCGCCACCCAGGCGCCCCTCATTGCTGCTTTCTTAAAACTTCATTTTTGGTGAAGAGCCAACTTCTACAAGGGCAGCTCCAGGAAGAACAGAGGCAAAGTTCAACCAGTATTGCTCCCCAGGAGGCTCCGTATTGTTTCCCCAGCTTTCTCTCTCACACACACACTTTTTTTTGTTTTTCTTTTTTCTTTTGTTTTTTTTTTTTAGAAATTGCTGTAGTCTTTGTAACTAAACATAAACTAGTACAATCGAGCTTTTCATTTGTTTACAAACAAACACCGTGAATGGTTTGTTTACGGAGGACCACATCCTTTAGTTAAACCTGAGGTAGAGAAATGCACTGCATGTTCAGGTTTATTCTAAGGTTTGGTTTCCAGGAAGTCTGCTTTTTCTCTGGGGCCTTATTTTATAGCACTTACTTTCATCTGGAAATCAATTGCTGTTCCTCTTACACTTCTACATTATCTTTTTTTTTTTTTTTTTTAATCTGTAGGTGCTACTCAAATCTAGGGAGATTAAGCCCCGTCTGCGGAATAATTCACACCGTGGACTGAGTGGAGTCAAGCATGTTGGGCAGCAGGGAGCCTAGGGACCCCACAGTGGCACGCTCGCAGCTACCATTATACCGAGTTTCCTAACCTTCTGCTGGAAGGATTCCATGAGTTACCAAAAGGGAATAGCCTGCACATGGAAACAGATACTACAGAGGAAACAGTGTATCTCAGCACACCAGGGTGGTGTGGAAAGAGACGCGGCAGCCATTGCGAATCTTGTCACTCTTACCTTCTTTGTCAGGAAGCTGCTGTGGCCTTCCACTTTCTCTGGCGCTTAGGGCACGTCCACCCTGGAACAGATATAGAGCTGGAGATACTCTGGAAGAGAGGAGCAGTGCTGTCGGTCCAGAAATTTAGGACAGTGGAAGATCACTTAATTGCCTTTGAAGTGAATCAAGCATTTACTAGAAGTTTGTTTCTTTAAATAAAAATTGAACATTTTTCATTTATGTATCTGAATCTTGCCTCTTTCCACAAAGAATTAGAGGCAGCTTAAATTGCTTAATTTTGCCTTAAACATTGTGGATACTGGAAGAAGGTATAGACGCTTGCAGAGTGAAAAACTGACGTGGAAACGATAGGCAATGCTAGGTTTCAGGCGGAGAGCATCTGCCCACATGCTAAATGGGATGGGAGCAAAGCTACCCAGGAGCTCCTGGTTTCACTGCACATTGTTTGCTCAGCCACCGTCCATGTTGCCTCTGCTCCCACTCTTCCCGAGAAATGGCTCAGGGCTCCAAATCACCTGTTTTTGTCACATTTAATAAGTACACTGTGGATTGGTGTGAGTCTAGTTTATTTGCCACAGAAGGATCCTCACGTCGGACTGTGCAATTTAGTGGTTGCATCAGTCATTTTGGATTTTCCTTAGTAATTTGTGTTTTCTCTCAAGCTCCCTTTTTTTCCTTTTTCTGACATGGAAAGTTTTGTATAATGGCATTTGAAGCTTTTGAAACTTTTTTACTCGGGGCTCCAGGGTGGCTCAGTCGGTTAGGCATCTGACTTTGATGTCAGCTGAGGTCATGATTCACGGTTTGTGAAATCGATCTCCACATCGGGCTCTGCATTGATAGCATGAGCCTGCTTGGGATTCTCTCTCGCTCTCTCTCTCTCTACTCCTCCTCCATGCATGCTCTCTCTCACTCTCTCTCAAAATAAATGAATAAACATTTTTTAAAACCCAACTTTTTTACTCTTACATAAGGAAGAGTTTTTACTCGGTCACCTTTCAATTTTTTTCATAGACTCAAAATCTTTCAATACTATTTTTTTCTTTTTTTAAGGCATTTTTTAAAAGAATTCCTTTTTTAAAAAATGTTTATTTTTGAGAGAAAGAGAGCATGCAAGCAGAGAGAGAGAGGGACAGAGGATCTGAAGCAGGCTCTATGCTGACAGCAAAGAACCTGATGTGGGTCTCGAACTCACACTCTGAGATCATGACCTGAACTGAAGTCGGACACTGAACTGACTGAGCCACTCAGGTGCCCCCCTTTGTATATCTTTTGTATTTCCTTTAATCCTATGGTGCTTGGTAATGTTAAATAATTGTTATTCTTTCATTTTAGATGACATAAATATTGCAGCTCTTTTTGGAAATGAACAAGTCAGTGAAGATACAGATAATGGTGATCTCACTTCCTACGTGTCTGCATTTATAGAAAAAGAAGTTGGAAATGACCTTAAATCTTTAAAGAAACTTGATAAACTCATAGAACAGATGACAGAAAATAAAATGCAGTTAGAAGAACAGGCAAGTATTAAAACTCATTGAAATAATACCAGAATTGTTCAATGACATCATATAGGCATCACCATTATTATATATCACTGTTGTTCTAGGGAATTTTGAAGATACAGATTATGACAAATAGTCTAGTCATTTCAAACTGTTTAATAGGTTTTAAGGACCTACAATGTGCTAGGTACTTTACAAATTATGTAAAAGACAAAGTTCCTGCTGGTCTGATTTAGGTCTTAAAAACATAATGACAGCTAACATGAAAAAAATTGTTTTTTAATGTTTATTTAAGAGAGAGAGAGAGAGAGAGAGAGAGAGCGCGCGCGCGCGCGGGGGAGGGGCAGAGAGATAGAGACAGAATTCAAAGCAGGCTCCAGGCTCTGAGCTGTCAGCACAGAGCCCGACTTGGGGCTTGAACTCACAAACCGTGAGATCATGACCTGAGCTGAAGTTGGCCACTTAACCAACTGAGCCACCCAGGCACCCCTGACAGCTAACATTTTAAGGAGTTGTTCATACAGTGACTTTTAAAGTCAAGGAAGTAATTCATGGTGTACAAAAATGTCATAACACCATCATTCCAAACTTTTTATATGTGCGCTCATGAGGAGAAAACCTGAAAATAAGTATGACATAATAATGGTTATTTCTGAGTGGTTGGTTAACAGGTGATTCATTTTCTTTACATCTTTCTGTATTTTCAGGTGTTTTCTTTTTACAGTGAAATTATTACTTACAATGGCGTTTAAAAAACCCAATGAATGTAATCTTAAAAAAATAAGTGGATCCATTTACTTGCAACAGTGTGTCAAGGATAAAAGATTCATATCATGTAACTGCTACATTGGGTTAAGTGTGTGGGTATGTTCGTGTGTTAGCCCTGGGTTGATAGCCATCCTGTGTTCCCCCATCCCCACCCCCTCAGCTCTCACCTTTCCAGTTTTTCCACCATGTCTGCCCTATTCTCCTAAGCATGGCCCAGCCCCACCCCCTCCGTCCACGCCTGCGGCCAAGCTGTAGTGGGCTCTCTGAGGAAGTCACAGGCTGAGCGGATGGATGCCAGCCCTGATATGTGGTCTCCAGGGCTCCTTCCTTGGGAAGGTCGGCTCCTCTGCCACTCCCCTCATTTGTTCTTACAAATTCTCCCCAGGATACCTGCCCCATCTGGCCATTCCGTCTTCCCAAATAGAAAAGATGAAGGCCGCTTAGCATGACTCTATTGAACAGTCTACCCCACATTCCACAAACTTCTTTGCAGCCATGTCTACTTCTTAATTCAGCTGAAGATCAGTCTATGGCTGTCCTCGTGCCTCAGATTCTACCTGCCACCGGAGTGATGTTGCTTCGTGGTTTTATAGTTTCCTCCTCTGCTCCTCAGCCAGTCCTGTCCCCTCAGCGTAGGGACACGCCCACGGCTCTTCCTGAAAACAGAACACTCCCCCCTCATCTCTTAGCCAGCGCTAGTCCCTCCCTTTTGTTGTTAGGCTTCCTCAAGAAGTCCCCTTTCTTTGTGTCTGTCTCCACTTCCCAACCAGGCTTGTTTCTCCGATGACCCTGGAAGCTGCTGCCAAAGCCCCTAACTGAACCTTAAATTCAGCATGTCCCAAACTGTACTGCTCTGTGTCTTCACATGCTTCCCTTTCTTGGAAAATGGCGCCACTATCTGCCTGTCACCCGGGCCTGAAGCCTGGGAACCTTACTAAGATCGCCGGTCATCCTGCCTCCTCTATCCCATCTCCAGAACATCTGACCTTTGCCCCCTTCCTGTCTCTGCCCGCCACCCAGTTCACCCAGTTTAGGGCTGCAGCCTCTCACACACTGGATGGCAGTTTGCCCGTCTTCTGCTTCCTTCCCATCCCGCAGTAACCATCGCTCATTTTTATCCATTACAGAAATGATCTCATGTGTGAATAAGCAAATATATATATAGTTACAGTCTTTTCTGTATTGTGTAAGCGCGTGTATACTTAAAATATGCATGGCTTAACTTTTTATAATTAATGTAACACATGACTTGCTTTCCTATCAATGTATATAGATCTCTCTTTTTGAATGGTTTTATGGTATTCAACTATGGTTGTACATAATTTAACTAGGCCCTTACTAGTGGACATTTTTGCTGTTTCCACTTTTTAGTACTACAAATAATATGGGAATAAACATAATTGTTTATCACGTTACCTTTTTTTTTTTTAGATTTTTTATTTTAAGTAATCTCTATACCCAACACAGGGCTCGAACTTACAACCCCTACATCAGGAGTCTCGTGCTCCCCCAACTATGCCAGCCAGCCGTCCCTGACTTTCCAAATCATAAATCTAACTGAATGATTACCTTATTAAAAACTCTTAATGGTGGGGCGCCTGGGTGGCTCAGTCGGTTGAGCGTCCAACTTCAGCTCAGGTCATGATCCTACCGCCTTGTGAGTGAGTTCGAGCCCTGTGTCAGGCTCTGTGCTGACAGCTCAGAGCTTGGAGCCTGCTTCAGATTCTGTGACTCCCTCTCTCTCTCTGCCTCTCCCTTGCTCATGCTCAGTCTCTCAAAAAATGAATAAACGTTAACAAAAATGTTTTTTAAACTCTTAATGGCTTCCCATTGCCTGTTGGAAAAAGCCCACATCCTTCTAAGGCACAAGATGCTTCTCTGATCTCGCCTCTCCCTACCAATCTAGGTTTGTCTCTTCTTTTTTTTTTTTTTTTCTTTTAACATTATTTATTTATTTTTGAGAGACAGAGAGAGACAAAGGATGAGCAGGGGAGGGGCATAGAGACAAGGAGACACAGAATCCAAAGCAGGCTCCAGGCTCTGAGCTGACATCACAGATGTGGGGCTCGAACCCATGAACCTCAAGATATGACCTGAGCTGCAGTCCAACCCGACTGAGCCACCCAGGTGCCCCTAGGGTCGTCTCTTCTTTCTATGTGTTCTTGAACTGTATTCTGTGCCTTACTCAGCTTTGCTGGTCTCTCATCATGACTGAGCCGTTCCTTTTGTCTGGAATGTCCTTTCCTTCCAAAGTTCCCCAGAAAATTCCCACCGGCCCTGAAGAGGTCTTTGCAGGAGCCATGTAAGCCCAGTTGCCTTGCATCTCAACACCTCATTATCCAAAGCGTGGGAGCTTGTTGGAAATGCAGAATGTCAGTCCCTACTTCAGACTTAACAACTCACATTTGCATTACACCAGCTGTCTAGGCAATTCCTGTGTACATTCAGGTTTGGGAGGCACTACCTTCGGACACCACTGTACCTAGCATCTATCTTTTATTGCATCAGTCCCATAATACAGTAGTTATTTGCTTCCATTTCTCTCCCATATGAACTGAGCTTAAGGGCAGACACCATGTCTTATTTATCTGTTCCTAGCACAGTGCCTCACACAAAGTGTCTAATCAGTCTTGATTCAATTGAAATTCCTCTAGAATAGTCTTTATGTTGTATTGATACCTAATATTTGTATATGTTTTTCCATGTGCTAGAAGAAGAATTAGTAAATACCACATCTAAAGGCGTTACCTGTATATTATCTTCCCAAGTCAATGGTTCTTGCCGTAGACTTCAGTCAGAATCACCAGGGTCACTTTTGCAACAAACATGTACTCAGACTTTTAGAATAGAACTTCATTTGTTTTTGAAGGAAAGTGTTTGGTAGATAAAGCATAAGAAAATTCTCTGTCTGGACCCTCTGAAAGTGCTGAGCTTCATGAAAGATGCAGAGGTGCTTACAGGGGCATCTGCTGCTGCCCACACATCCCCACGTATGACATTTTGTGTTTAGGTTTGGTTGGTGCAGGAGGCAGAAATCGCACCTTTCTTTTGAAGCTTATAATTGACAATTTTCAATTCTTTTAGAACAAACATGTATTTTGAAGATGATAATCTAATTAAAACATTACAAGGGGGCTCCTGGGTGGCTCAGTCAGTTAAGCGTCCGACTTCTGCTCAGGTCATGATCTCGTGGGTCTTGAGTTTGAGCCCTGCATCGGGCTCTGTGCTCAGAACCCACTTTCCGATCCTCTGTCTCCCTTTCTCTCTATCCCTCCCCCAGGGGTGCTTTTTCTCTCTCAAAAATAAACATGAAAAAAAAAAGTGTGAAAATTTTATCTGATTGTTGCTGTTTTTTGTTTTTGTTACAATCAGGTACTTACAATTTCATCAGAAATCCCTAAAAGAATTCAGAGTGCCTTAAAAAATGCAGAAGAATCAAAGCAATTTCTTAATCAGTTTCTGGAGCAAGAAACTCATCTCTTCAGTTCCATTAACAGCCATTTGCTGACCGCACAGCCCTGGATGGAAGATCTGGGGGCCATGATTAACCAAATTGAAGAAATTGAGCGCCATCTTGCTTACCTTAAGTGGATTTCACAAATTGAAGAACTAAGGTAAAAAGGGCTTCTTTGTTCTCATAATTATTATTTTCCTTTGAGGCTCTGTCTTAGCAGTGCATGCATGCCATTAAATAATTGAGTTAATTAAAGATTATAATAATGTAATTTTCCTGGTTGTTATGAAAATAGTATTATAATAATTCTTTTCCTTTTTTGTGAATGAACATAAACTTTTCAGGGAGCTTAATTTGCATTTGAAAGAAAGTGATCTAAGTAAAAATTTTAAGTCCTGTAGTTGTATTGTGAACACAAAATAAAAACTATTATTTATAATACCAAATTAATAAACAACTCTTCAATGTGGTAATATTACTTTTTAGACACGATCAGTTAATAAAATGGATTGCTTTCTCTAAAATTTGAATTTCTTTCAATGGGAATCCTCTAATAAGAGATGTACAGTATTCTTAAATAAGTACAGTTTTGCTACCTGTGGGTAGAGGGAAAAAAAGTACACACTTCTTTCTGAATTGAATTCTGAATTGAATCACTAGTGTTAACTGAGAGTGTCTGGTATTGTCTTTCAAACAAGCTAAATTAACATTTCTGCCTAGATTGGCAAAATTATTTGGTTTTTGATATAGTCCCCCAGCCCCTCCATACTGCATGGTTCCATCGTGCTTTGTTTTAGCTACTCTTGCTCAAAGCTGTCGGCAACCATTAATATTGTCTGGAAGACTTGAAGAAGAAAAGTCATCCAAGAGTCTTAATGTCCCATTGTGTATCGGAGTTAATATATTTTATGTTACGTCTTCCAAAGAGTAATGCAGTATCACTTTGTCCTGTGTATTTCCCGAGATTTTAAAGAATTTTACCTCTCAGCATGGTGTGAAGTCTTTGTTTTGCATATATAAGTTTAACATTTACAGAAAAAATGATACACCTAAGATTGTAGTGTTACCAGTGATTCCAGAAATCAATTTAAACTTTTTAGATCATCTCCTTGTTGGGATAAATTATTTGGGGTGAACAGATTTTAAATCTTGCTACTTTTTACTTCATTTTTCTTTGCCCCTCTGGAGGAAAACACCAATAAGGAGCAATGTTAATAACCTTATTATTAAGTAGAGTAAGTTGTTTAAAAGCCTCACTCTTGTAGTAGCCAAAGCAATAGGTTAATTAACATAGGACTATGGTTATGGATAGCCTTTTTCTGGTGTTGGGATTGTTTAAGACAAGTTTGCCCTGGGCATCATATTAGAAATAGGAATCAAGTTCATAATCAAATAGAGCATAGCTATTTCTCCTTAATAACATGTTCTTTGCTCTCGATGTGATAAATCTCTATTTCTGTCTTCCTTTGGGTTTTTAAGATTTTCCTCATCTAATTTCTGTCTAACATTAACCTGCTTTTTATTCTGTAGCACTTTCTCTTTTTAAAAAAATTAGTTTTTTCCTTAGAACTAGCATCTTTTATTAGCTCTGCTTCTTGAATACCACAGTATCGCAGTGTCATTATGCACAAACCCTGTTTCCCTAGCTTTTTCTGTGCTCTGAATGCCATTCATGATGCTGTGTTGTGTGGAGAGCTATTTCACTGTGTCCTGGAAAGGAGTCCTCCCTTACTCTGTGCTTTTGTGTACATTTTACATTGTTTTGTAATATTTGTACATTTCTTAAACACAGCAGTCTTCCTTTTAACATAATGCAACACTTACTTTGGCTTTATGTTTCTTTGAAGTGGGAAATCAGCAAGAAGGTTTTAATTTGCCATGATGCACAGGGAAGAACCTTACAGGGGAGTAGGCTCCGTGCATGCTGACCATCAGAACAAGCCCATAAACGGGGATCCTGGTGGCTCAGTCACTGGAGCGTCCGACTCTTGATTTCAGCTCAGGTCATGAGCTCACAGTTCGTGGGTTCCAATCCTGTGTCGGGCTCTGAGCTGACAGTGTGGAGCCTGCTTAGGATTCTCTCTCTCCCTCACTCTCTGCCCTTCCACCTCCCTCACACACATGCACTCTCTCAAAATAAATAAATAAACTTAAAAGACAACAAGAAAAGAACAAGTCCTTAAAAAAAAAACTACTGGTGCTTTAAATGCAGAAATAATGGGTTTCTTGACACCCAATGGGACAAAAGAGTGCTTTCAATTCTGGTAGTAGCTATAAAAGACAAAACTGGTTGGAAATCTTAATAAAAATGATTAGAGAAAGAGAAGAAAGAAAAATGAGAGAATGGGAGTAAGGGATGGCCACAAGAGCTGACAGGAATAAATAGAATAATACAAAAACGCGAGCTAAGTATTCTTGCTGAGGCCTGAAGCAGTGACCGTGAAAAACACAAGCAGCTCTCAGAGGAGAGGAAAAAATGCTTGTGCATAGTGGAGCTCTGCAGGGTGGAGATACACATTCCTGTTCCTAAGGAGGACGCCGTGTGCGCCCCAGGAACATACACCAAACGGGGGACTGGAGTCCCAGCACTTTGGCGGCCGGCAGAGGATGCCTGGAGGTACACTCCCGCCTCAGGTTTCCTACAGGGGGCGGCTCCTGAACCAAGGTCAATTATTGACAAGGTCACATTTTGTTCCTTATTCTTAGCTGTTTAAGCTATGAGATGTTATTTTTATCCAAAGAAACATCTCATTTTCATTTTTCCTCATTTTCATTTTTTTTATTTTTTTAAATTATTTTTTTCAACATTTATTTATTTTTTGAGAGACAGAGAGAGAGCATGAGCAGGGGAGGTGCAGAGAGAGGGAGACACAGAATCAGAAGCAGACTCCAGGCTCTGAGCTGTCAGCACAGAGCCCGATGCAGGGCTCAAACTCATGAACCGTGAGATCGTGACCTGGGCCAAAGTCAGTCACCTAACCGACTGAGCCCCCCAGGCTCCCCTTTAAATTTTTTATTCAAGTATAGTTGACACACAACATCTCATTTTTAAATAAAATGTTTTGCTCTATGAAGTCAAATAAGGCAAAATGGTGGCTCACGGGATAAATTTGTCCTGAAGACATCTTTTATTTGGCTTGTTTCAAAGGATTTGATTAATTGATTTTGCATGAAAGTCTTGATTTCTGGCTTTCCTAGAAAAAATGTTAAGCTTTGGCCACATTGGTAAAAAGAAAGCCACTTCTGGCTGCCTCCTTCTTCCTTGCACGGAACCTTATACACCACAGGAGGGAGATGTCATTTTTGCTGCACTTGGAATTTTGACAGACTATCTTTGAAGTTTGCTTTGCCTCATTTTGCAGTGATAACATTCAGCAATATCTGATGACCAATAACGTCCCAGAGGCAGCCTCTACTCTGGTGTCTATGGCGGAACTTGACATCAAGCTTCAGGAATCATCTTGTGCTCATCTTCTTGCTTTCACAAGAGCCACTGTTAAATTCTGGCATAAGATCCTCAAGGACAAACTTACAAGGTAAGGAATTCACCTGTTATTTCATGGTAGCTGCTTTCACATGGATATTCGGTGACCATTGTATTTTACTGAAATACATGTGTTGCTTTTTCTGTTACAGTGATTTTGAGGAAGTTTTAGCCCAGCTTCACTGGCCATTCATCACACCCCCCCAGTCGCAGACTGTTGGCTTGAGTCGCCCAGCAGGTGCCCCTGAGATATACAGTAACCTGGAGACACTGTTTTGCCAGCTTCTGAAACTGCAAACCTCGTATCTTTGTTGGAGATAAAACTTACTAAAATTGCTTTTTTTTTCGAGAGTGGATTTGTGGCTAGAGAGTAAAACTTTTTGAAAGGGACTAAGAAGCCAAACAGTAGTACTAGGTTTGGACTTGATCTGTATATACCCGCAGAGTGATGGATTGTGCCCTTCAGAGCGAATAGCGTTGGGGGCAGCGGGGTCAGTCTGAAATATATGACTGACCCAGGTTTATATCACATGTAGGTCTCTTGGGACGACAGAAAAAAAAAAAATGGGCAATAGGGAGGGAAGTTTAGTAATCTAGTGTTAATAAAGGAATTCTTGATTGTGTTTCCTTCCTCACTACTGTTTTTTATGTTAGGAAAGACAGGGTAATTCTAATAACATATTTCATGCACTTTTTATGAAATCATATGCAATGTAAAATTATGTCTTATAATTAATTTTACTTAGTATCTTATATATTTGTTAGAAAAATATATTGTGTATCTGTACATACATACACGTGTGTGTGTATATATGTGTATATATCCATATATCCATGCATATATATTGTTTTGTATCCTTTTCTTTTTCCTTGACTTGACTATGTCAGAGATGAATTACTTACTGAGCCAAAACAACTTCCAGAAAAATACTGTCTTCCTGCATCCCCGTCTGTCATCCTGCCCATCCAGATTATGCTGACTCCCCTTCAGAAAAGGTTCAGGTATCACTTCCGAGGGAACCGACAGACTAATGTTATAAGCAAGGTGTGCTTTGCCAACTCTTGTCCTTCGTTGTTATTAATAGCAGTTGTTAAGCATCCCGATCCTCTTTCTGGTTTAAGTTAAAATCTGATCCCATTCACATTTCTTTTTTTTCTCTGAAGAGCTAAATTCCTGTTTTGTCCTTGCCTTAATAGATCTATTTTGGGACTTGTGTTGATATGCCATGGGACTCCGCTCACTCATTAGCACGTCATCTCACCAGTGTCTCAAGTTGCCCCTTGGGTGTGCTGTGACATTTGTTGGGGGCACTTGTGACAACTGGCTCCACGTGTTTCACTGTGCGAATTGCTCCTTCAGGCTTTTATATATATATATATTTTATATATATATATATATATATATATATATATATATATATATACCAGAGAGAGATGTGAAAGTCCACAGATAGTCGAGTATTCACTTTTGAACAGAGTGCTGATGCTACCATGATTTATGGCTGAGGTGCCTGGGTGGCTCAGTTGGTTGGGCATCTGACACTTGGTTGGGGCTCAGATCATGCTCTCACAGTTCAAGCCCCGCATCAGGCTCTGTGCTAATGGTGTGGAGCCTGCTTGGGATTCTCTGTCTCCCTCTCTGCCCCTTCCCCACTCGCTTGCTCTCTCTCTCTCTCTGCCTCCCCTCCTCCCTCCCTCTCTCCCTCCCTCTCTCTCAAAAATGGATAACCATTTAAAAAATAAGTGAAAAGCTTTAAAAAATTTTAAAACATTAAATGATTTGTGTGTGTACAAGAAAGTAAGGAATGATGGGGATGGCTTTGAGGAAATTCTCACCATCTCACCAGCATTTTAGCTGAGGGGTTACAGCCATATATGTTGGAGATACTCTGTTTTTTGTTTGTTTCTTTGTTTTTTGGTTTTTTTTTTAGAGAAAGAGGTGAGTGAGTGAGGAGGAACAGAGGGACAGGGGGGCAGGGGAGGGAGAGAGAGAGAGAGAGAGAGAGAGAGAGAAAGGAAGGAAGGAAGGAAGGAAGGAGGAAGGAAGGAAGGAAGGAAGGAAGGAAGGAAGAAAGGAAGGAAGGAAGGAAGGAAGGAAGGAAGGAAGGAAGAAAGAAAGAAAGAAAGAAAGAAAGAAAGAGAAAGAATCTTAAGCGGCTCCATGCTCAGTGCGGAGCCCAATGCGGGGCTTGATCCCAGGACTCTGAATGACCTGACCCAAAATCAAGAGTCGGATGCTCAAATGACTGAGCCACCAGGTGCCCCTATATTAGAGATATTCTTGAGATTTTTCTTTAACTTGACCAGAAAAACAATCAGGCATTTGTTTTTAATGAAATTTGATTGAATTCATTGAGAATTAGAACTCTGTTGCCAGGGTGTGGAGACTACCTTATTTATCCTTAAGTTTGCTACATTTAATGCAGTGCAAGTAGCAGAGTGGTTCATTTCAGTGTTTTGAATTATATGTTATTGCACCAGGCTTACCCCAGGCGTTGTATGTGGCATTTATAAATGAGTTTATAGGCTTTATAGAATTTTAAAGGGGTCAAGGGATAGGGAGTTATGTTTGCACGGGAAGGAGTTGAGTGGCAATTGCATTTCTGGGTCTTAAATTCAGTTTATTCTGTTGTACTTTATGGATCTCCTCCTTTTTTGGATGAGGTGTTGGTGGAAAGAAGAATAGAACCAATTAGTAAGTAGCGAGACAAGGCAATAAACCTACAGCTGTAGAGAGGCAGTAAGAATTTGAGGTTAGAAAATTGTGAGTTATGTTGATTCCTTTCTTTTTTTAAAATTATTTTCTTAACTTTTTAAAAAATATTTATATTTGAGAAAGAGAGGGAAGGAGAGACAGAGTATGAGCGAGGGAGGGGCAGAGAGAGAGGGAGACACAGAATCTGAAGCAGGCTCCAGGCTCCAAGCTGTCAGCACAGAGCCTGACATGGGGCTCGAACCTACGAACCCCAAGATCATGACCTGAGCCGAAGTTGGACACTTAACTAACTGAGCCACCCAGGCGCCCCATGTTGATTCCTTTCTAAAGTACATTTCCACTCTGTCATCAAGCCTAAACTACACAGCCCCTGAGATTAGGGATGCCCCTTACTCACTTTTGTATTTCTAGCATCTAGCACATAACAGGGATTTACCCTCAGTAAATGTTTTTGAATGCCTGTCCAACAAAACTTGGAAGGTTTGTAGAATCATTTCTAGGGACAATTTAAAAAGCTGCCTATTTACATTTACTTTTCTATGATTTTACCTGTTTTAAGGCATATTTTTTTCTTACTTTACCTTTTGAAAAGACAAACCAGAAGAAAATCAGGTTTAAAAGTTATTTTGGAATGTAATTTACAAAAAAACCAAACACAAAACAAAATTAAAGGCCATCGGTTCTTTGTAATGCTCATCATTTTACATATCTCCAAAGTGCTATGTTTTCAACACATACAGTATTGTAAATTTATGAGTTTACTGACTTATGCCACCTTTGGGAATTTGTTGGGAGTACATTGGGAAACATCTGATTAAAGTTCAGAGCAGAAATTGTGTTCTTTTATAAGAATCTTCACCTAATTTGTGTAAGTGCTATGTGTATACAATTAACTAGAACCATTTAATTGTAACTTTCTGGTCAGAATGACTTAAGAATTCAGACTATTTTAACTTCCTTCCTTAGCCTGAATGGTACTTGGCTCAGGTACTTATGTGGATTGGGAATCACACTCAGTTTCTGGATGAGAAGATTCAGCCAATATTAGACAAAGTAGGCCCTTCGGTAAATGCAAGGGTAAGAAACTGTGTTCTTAAATTGTTCCAGTTTTAGAGTTGTGTGTGTCCGCGAATAATCTGTCATTTACCTTACCTCCTGCTTACATGTTTCTTTCAGCTTGAATTTACCCGGGGCCTCATGATGCTCGTTCTTGAGAAGTTAGCTGCAGACATCCCATGTCTGCTCTATGATGACAATCTCTTCTGTCATCTGGTGGATGAGGTGCTTTTGTTCGAAAGGGAGCTGCACAGTCTTTATGGCTATCCCAGCACTTTTGCCAACTGTATGCATATTCTGTCAGAGGACACCTGTTTTCAGAGGTGGTTGACTGTGGAGAGAAAATGTAAGTGTTCAGTAGCCATCAAGTGGAGAGCATATTATCTCCTTTTGTGTATATTACCTTTTGGTGTTTTTCTCCACCCGCTCTGGGTAGAAACTAGAGTCATCTGGATTTTTCTTGGTTAAGGTTTACCAAGTTGCCTTTTCTTCCCATCAGACCAGTTTTTCTTGTACTTGCACCATCCACGTTTCTAGAATGGAAGAGTCAAGCCAGTATAGGATACAGCTAACTTTTATAGATTGTACCATAGTACTTCCTGTTCTTTGTAGTGTCTGTTGGATGTAGCTTGTCTCATCAGTTTGACTATTTTGAAGATTTTGGGTAGGGGTGGCGGGGAGAAGTAGGGAATCTTGTTCAACCCTAACACAGAGCGTGTTAAATATAGTGCAACTGGTGGGAGGTTGTAGATTTGGTTTTTTGTTTGTTTTTTACAGAAAAACCATTACTCCTAAAAACTTGTGCTGAAAATTAAGAATGACTGTAACTACTTAATTGACCTGTTCCCTTTTTCTGCATATCAGTTGCTCTTCAAAAAATGGACTCAATGCTTTCATCAGAAGCTGCTTGGATATCCCAATATAAGGATATCACTGATGTGGACGAGATGAAAGTTCCAGACTGTGCAGAAACTTTTATGACGCTACTCTTGGTTATAACTGGTAAGTATAAGTCTTTCAAGATACAACTTTCTTTTAGGTAAGCTTTTTTTTTTTTTCTTTTGAGAGAGAGAACGAAAGAGAGAGCGAGCGCATGCGTGCACACAAGTGGGGGAGGAGCAGAGACAGATAGGGACAGAGGATCCAAAGTCCAGGGCTCGAACTCACAAACTGTGAGATCATGACCTGAGCTGAGGTCAGACGTTCAACTGAATGTGCCACTCAGGCGCCCTGAAGAACTCGTGCTTTTTAAAACATTTTCTATTTGGGAAATTTTCAAACATACACAAAAGTGATTGTGATACCATGAAGCCTCAAGTATCTGTTATGAAAGTTTAAAACAATGATCACTTCTATTATATTTTTTTCTCCTAGAGTATTTTAAAGAACATTTCAGGCATCTTATTTCACCTGTAAATTCTTAAGTGTATAAGTCTTCTAACCTGTCATAGTTTCTCCTTACTTTAAAAAAGAAGTCATTTTTTTGTTGAAGAAATGGGGTGATTTTAAAAAAAGTTTTATTTTTATTTATTTGGGGGGGAGGGGCAGGTAGAGAGAGAGAGAGAAATCCCAAGCAGGCTCCGCACCGTCAGCACAGAGCCTAACACAGGGCTCCATCTTACAAGCCGTGATATCATGACCTGAGCTGAAATCAAGAGTCAGGTGGACACAACCAACTGAGCCACCCAGGTGCCCTGAAATGGGGTGGTTTTTATATGTACATGATGAGGTTTTGGGGTGATGGTGGGGTTCGGAGCTGACGGCCAAGAAAGAATTCTTGAAGATGTCTTTGGTGCAAAAAGGTGATTTTATTAAAGCATGGGGGCAGGACCCACCTCCAAACCCCACCATTACCCCAAAACCTTATCATACAGCTCTGTGACTTACAGTGGAGCTACATCCTGATGAAGGTATCCTAAGTTAAACATTTTAAGTCAAAAATGCATTTCATACACCTAACCTACTTTATAATAAAATGTTGAATAACTCCTGTAATTTATTAAATACTGTACTGATAGTGAAAAACAGAATGGTTGTATGAGGACAAAATGGCTGTAAGTGCATTGGTTGTTGACCCTCATGATCCCATGGCTGATGGAGATATGCCGCTCTCCCGCTGCCCAGGATCATGAGAGGGTTGTATCCCATATTGCCGGCCTGGGAAGAGATCCAAATAAAATATTCAAATAATTCCTATAAATGTGTATAGCTTTTGTACCATTGTAAACTTGAAAAATCTTAAGTTGAACCATAATAAATCAGGGCCCATCTATAATTTCCTCATGCCTTTAAAAAATTAAACCGTGGGGCGCCTGGGCAGCTCAGTTGGTTAAGCATCTGACTTTGGCTCAGGTCACGGTTCGTGGATTTAAGCCCCGCATCTGGCTCTGTACTGACAGCTTGAAGCCTGGAGCCTGCTTCAGATTCTGTGTCTCCCTTTCTCTCTGCCCCTTCCCTGCTTGAGCTGTCTCTATCTCTCTCTCTCTCTCTCTCTCTGTGTGTGTCTCTCTCTGTCTCTCTCTCCCCCCCCCTCAAAAATAAACATTTAAAAAAATTGAGCTGTAATTTCTATACAATGGAGAACATAAATCTGAAGTATACAGTTCAGTGAGTTTTGACAAGTACATATACTTGTGAAACCTGCAACCTTGTAAAGTTTAGAAATAGATCCGTGCTTGGATGGTCGATTGATTATTTGACAAAGGTACCAAAGCATGTCAATAGGGACACCCTGTAACTGTGTCCTGGGCAGAAGCAAAACTTTCACATGTCTTGTTAACTTTCTCCACAGACAGATATAAAAATCTTCCCACAGCTTCCAGAAAGCTACAGTTCCTGGAGTTACAGAAGGACTTAGTAGATGATTTCAGGATACGGTTAACTCAGGTGATGAAAGAAGAGACTAGAGCTTCCCTTGGCTTTCGATACTGTGCAATTCTCAATGCTGTGAACTATATCTCAACAGTACTAGCAGACTGGGCTGACAATGTTGTAAGTTAATGTGCTTTTATTTATTTATTTATTTATTTATTTATTTTAACATATATATTTTTTAGTTTATTTACTATTTTTTAAAATTAATCTCTACACACAATGTGAGGCTTGAACTCACGACTGTAGATCAAGAGTCGCATGCTCTTCCGACTGAGCCGGCCAGGTGCCCGCTAATGTGCTTTTTATATTAAATTGTAGATTTTTCACAGTTTTAGTTAAACAGTTTTTGTTAGTAGTATTAACAGTTTTACCTTTTGAAATTTTGAATTTACAGCAAGCAGAAATTACACATTAGTAGAATAACAATTAGGCCAAACCTAGGGGGTGTGATTAAATTACATTTTTTTCTCAATTCGCAAATAGTTACATAATCCTAATAGTTTAATCATTGGAAAAGAAAGCCAACGTCTCATAAAATAGTGGTCTATAGAATGAACCTTTTTCCTCTTAATTAGACTTTATCTTGGGAAATATTCATGTATGGTAATTGCCATCTCAGAAAAAGCTAGGATTGAGAAATGGTGTCAAAATCCATAAAATCCAGGACTTTAAGGAAGATAAAATAACACCATCTGAGGGGCACCTGGCTCGCTCAGTCGGTAGAGCCTGCGCCTGTTGGTCTCAGGATCGTGAGTTCAAGCCCACATTGGGGTAAAGATTACATAACAAAGTAAAATAAAAGTAATAAAAATAACATTTGATACCCTTTGAATGCCTTTAAATCATGAGTAAGTAGAATAATAAAATGAACTCCTATGTTCCTGTCATCCAGCTTCTTGTACCAATTTTGTTTTATTTAAGCCTCTTCTCCACATCCCACACTTGATTATTTTGAAGATCTTAAGGTATATTTCATGATAAATATTTCAAAATGTATCTCTAAAATAATTCCTTAAAAAAAAAAAACAACCCATAACCACAATACCATTATCACATCATCCAAGAAAGTTAATTTCTTATAGTGTGAGGTGTCTTAAATAAATCTAAAAATCAAAACCTTGGGTCCGGTTAGCAAGTACTGTAAGGCCTTTTGCCTCCAAGAATTTTATTTATCCTTCCTTTCTCCACACACATTCATTTGGTCTGCCTATATACAATTATTAAATAATTTCTGTGTACTCTTTTTATTAATCCAAGGACTATAGTGGTTTTCAAGGCTTTTGCTAACCAGATTTTCCAATATGTATTTCTAGCCAAAAATGAAGAAACTTAATTAGCCTTTAAAACTTTAACATAGATTAATTCCTTTGATGATGTTTAGATATTAGAATGACCTCAGAGGAGCTCCAGGAACTTCTTGGACAGGGTGCTCTTGGGTTTGGAATCACTATTCCCTGATCATGTGTATAGATACAGAAATCAGCTTGGGTTTTCACCACTGTGTCCCATGAAGTAGGTTTCATGACAGAAAGTATTAACAGAGAATTTGCATGACCATAAAACAGTGAAGTATATATTAAATGGAAAAAAAAACAAACTGGGGTGCCTGGGTGGCGCAGTCGGTTAAGCGTCTGACTTCAGCCAGGTCACGATCTCACGGTCCGTGAGTTCGAGCCCCGCGTCGGGCTCTGGGCTGATGGCTCAGAGCCTGGAGCCTGTTTCCGATTCTGTGTCTCCCTCTCTCTCTGCCCCTCGCCCGTTCATGCTCTTTCTCTCTCTGTCCCAAAAGTAAATAAACGTTGAAAAAAAAAAATTAAAAAAAAAAAAAAAGAAAAGAAAAAAAAAACTGTACTAAGGTACATTGTAAATGTAAAGTATTATATGATTGTGTCATGAAATGAAAATAGGAAAGTAAAACAACAAAACAACTACAATGTTAACTAAAGACTTAATAATACCACTTTTTAAATGTGGTAGATAAAGTGGGAATTGAAAAATTCCAGGGTAGAATAATTCGAAAGCTTGATTAACTGAGGATTGGTGATAAGTTCATAGTATACTAGAAAACATAATTTTTGAGTGTGTTCACATGAGTCACAGAGGTGGACAAGGTAAATTAAAATGTCTGTATATTGTCAAGTCTTAATGTAATAAAAAAAAGCAGAAATGAAATATAATCAAACATAGGCATTTAAAAATACTCAATGTCCAGGTTAAGGACAGAGTCTTGAAAACATAATAAGAATAGATATATGTTTGTTTTTTTAAGTTTTTATTAAAAATAATATATTTTAAATTATGAATTTCTAACAAAAAGTATATACTGCTAACGCATTATATAGAAAATGTATTCCTTTACTGTGAAAGAATAAACAAAAAAGTCTTTATCTTAATTACATACAGGGTAATTAATTAAAAAAATAGGAAACAAAAATAAATGTAATAACAGACATAAATAAAATAAAAACCTGATAAACATAGTTTATATTCTGGACTCTGGCTGGGACTTAAAAGTCTTTTTCAACAAAAATGTTAACTGAGATCCACATTCATAGTATCATTCTGCTAAGCAAGGAAGATAAGACACAAAGTAATTATTTCATAAAATGAATATAGAGTGTACTGACTAATGCATTTGTTTATAAAGTCACCTAATTAGAACACATGGGCTGTATTCTATTGCGTATGCTACACAATTCTCATTGTGTACTTTTATGTGTTGTTTTCCTCATTTTAGTAAGTACTTTTTTCACTCAGCCCCCACACTGCTCCATTTTCTGCTAAGCTTTGTCATAAAACAAATTGTCATTCCTGATTCTTGTGCCAGATGATCTAATAAGAGACTCATTCGAAGCCAGATTTTTAGCTTCAACGAATTATTTGTGGAACATCATTAACTACTTTTACTTGGTGCCATAGTCTGTTAACGAAGATGAATTGGCCATCATCCCTGTCCTTAGGAAATTTGTAATGCGCTGCTGAATTAACTGGGTCCTTCTGTCAACAGAAGAATAACCAAATTTAGAGTAGCTCCTCAAATCATGAATGAATTTTTTGTCCTTGTATGTTATGATTTTACAAATTCTGTTTAATATAAGAAGTTATTTACCCATTTTCATGGTCTTTCAGCCTGTGAACGCTTAAAATAAAAATCATTAATGCTCTTGTATTGCCTAGATAGAAAAAAGGAAGAGTGGACAGAGCTCACCTTCCATTAATTTCGATTCTGTACTAATAGTTGTCTGTCCATTGCCAGATTGCACCAAGCCAGACATACCCAGCCATTCAGAGTCAGGAATTTTTCAGTTGTAGGTGACAGAAGCTGGATTGATGCTGGCCTGATTGGGGAGGGGGAGTGGGGTGAGTCGGTGAGGAATCTGTTTGTGTAACTGAAAGCAGTAGGCATGGCTGCCCTGGACTTGTTCCCTTCTGGCTTCATTGTCAGGCAGGCTCTGGGAGTGTGGCCACAGGTGGCTCCAGGCTCCCACTGTCCAGGCACTGAGAGGACCAGTGCCTCTTCTCTGATAGGTTCAGCAGAAAATACCAGTGTGGCCTCTCACATGTCCATCCCTGAACAGTCACTTATTGTGGCCATATCCTGTCCCTTATTAATGGGCATTTAGGTTGCCTTTAATCTCTTGCTAAATATCCACAGCGTTATTTTTCTGTAGGGCAGAAAAAAATAATACATATTCTACCTAAAATGCCACTGTAAAAATGACATTTTAATTCTCTTAACTCTCATAAATCTGCTTACTACAACTCTCAGTCTGTGTTCGGAGAAAATGAGTACTTAAAGAAATCAGCCATCAGGGAAATGCAAATTAAAATCATAGTGAGACATCACTAAATATAAACCAAGATGGCTATAATAAAAAAGACATAATAACAATTGCTAGTGCAGAGGTAGAGAAGTTGGAACCCTCACACACAGCAGGTAGGAATGTAAGATGGTACAGCCACTGTGGAAGAGAGTCTGCAGGTCCTCAAATAGCTAAGCACAGAATTACCGTATGACCCAGCAGTTCTACTCCCGGTATACCCAAGAGAATTGGAGACATTTGTCCACACAAAACCATACACACAAATGTTCACTGCAGTATTGTTCATAATAGACGAGAAAGAACCCAGCTGTCTGTCATCTGATGAATAGCTAAATACAATGTGGTACGGCCGTATAATGGAATATTATTAAGCAATTAAAAGAAATTAAGTACTGATAACATCTTACAACATAGATGAACCTTGAAAACATACTAAGTGAAAGAAGCCAGTCAGAAAGAGCCAGAAATTATAGGATTCCATTTATGTGAAACATCCAGAAGAGGCAAATCGATAGAGACAGAAAGATGAGTGGTTGCCTAGGGTGGGAGGGTGCACGGAGGGGATTGGGAGATGATGGTTAAGTGTGGGGTATCTTTTTGGAGTAAAGAAAACATTCTAAAATTGACACTGGTGTTAGATGCACAATTCTGAATATACACTAAAAGCCAATATATTGTACACTTTAAACAAGTGAGTTGTAGTACATGAATTATATTTCATGCTGTTAAAAAGGAAGCATCTTAATGACCATGTTAATACATTTTTGCTTTCAGTTCTTCCTGCAACTTCAGCAGGCAGCACTGGAGGTCTTTGCAGAGAATAACACCCTCAGTAAATTGCAGCTGGGACAGCTGGCCTCTATGGAGAGTTCTGTCTTTGATGACATGATTAACCTACTGGAGCGTTTAAAGCATGACATGTTGACTCGCCAAGTAGACCATGTTTTTAGAGAAGTTAAAGATGCTGCAAAATTGTATAAAAAAGAAAGGTAAGTCCTTCATATTTTCTTATTACTCAACTCTCAAATCCAGTTTGCTAAAAGTTGAAAGATGATAAATACCTATATTTCTCAGACTATTCCAAAACATAGAAGAGGAAGGAAAACTTCCAAATTCATTCTGAGGCCAGCATGACCCTGATTTCAAAACTAGACCAAGACTCCACAACAAAAGAGAACCGCAGGCCAATATCCCTGATGAACATGGGTACAGAAATCCTCAACAAGATACTAGCAAACCAAATCCAACAATACATTAAAAGAATCATTCACCATGATCAAGTGAGATTTATTCCTGGATTGCAAGGGTGGTTCAGTATCACAAGTCAATCAGTATGATACATCACATCAACATAAGAGAAAGGAGAAGGATAATGTGATTATTTCAACAGATGGCAGAAAAAGCATTTGACAAAGTACAACATTCATTCATGACAACAAATCCTCGACAAAGTAGGTTTAAAGGGAACATATCTCAACATAATAAAGGCCATGTGTGAAAAACACACAGCTGATATCATCCTCAGTGGGAAAAGCTGAGTGCCTGTCCCTTAAGGTCAGGAACAGGACAAGGTTGTCCACTCTCACCATCACATTCAACCCAGTACTGAAGTCCTAGCTACAGCAATCAGATAACAAAAAGAAAGAAAAGGCATCCAGATCGGTAAGGAGGAAGTCAAACTTTCACTGTTTGCAGATGACATGATGCCATATATAGAAAATCCAAAAGACTCCACCAAAAAACTGCTAGAACTGATGAATGAATTCAGCAAAGTCAGTGTACACAATGTACAGAAACCTGTTACATCTCAGCCGAAAGAGAAATTAAGAAAACAGTTCCCATTTACAACTGCGCCAAAAACAGTAAGATACCCAGGAATAAAACTAACCAAAGAAGTGAAAGAACTATACTCAGAAAACTACAAAACACTGATGAAAGAAACTGAAGACGACACAGAGAAATGGGAAGACATTCCATGCTCATGGACTGGGAGAAAAAATATTGTTAAAATGCCTACACTACCCAAAGCAACCTACACATTTAATGCAATCCCTATCAAAATACCAGCAACATGTTTCACAGAAGTAGGACAAACATTTCTCAAACGTGGATGAAACTACAAAAGATCCCAAATAGCCAAAGCGATCTTGAAAAAGAAAAGCAAGCTGAGGCATCACAATTCTGGACTTCCAAGTTCTATTACAAGTCTGTAGGATCAAAACAGTATGGTACTGGCACAAAAACAGACCCATAGATCAAAAGAACAGAATAGAAAACCCAGAATAAACCTACAACTATTTGGTCAATTAATCTCTGACAAAGCAGGAAAGAGTATCTAAAGGGAAAAGGACTGTCTCTTCAACAAATGGTGCTGGGAAAACCAGATAGCTGCATGCAAAAGAATGAAACTGGACCACTTTCTTACACCATACACAAAAATAAATTCATAATAGATTAAGGACCTAAATGTGAGACCCGAAACCATAAAATCTTAGAAAAGAATATAGGCAGTAATTTCTCTGACATTGATCATAGCAACTTTTTTCTAGATAGGTCCCCTGAGGCAAGGGAAACAAAAGCAAACAACAACAAAAAACAAAAACTATTGGGACTACATAAAATAAAAAGCTTCTGCACAGCAAAGAAAACAATCAACAAAACTAAAAGGCAACTACTGAATGGGAGAAGATGTTTGCAAATGACCTATTTGATGAAGGATTAGTATCCAAAATAGATCAAGAACTGGTACAACACCCCCAAAACAAATAATCCAATCAAAAATGAGAAGACATGAACAGACATTTCTGCAAAGAAGACATCCAGATGGCCAACAGACACATGAAAAGATGCTGATCATCACTTAACACCAGGAAAATGCAAATCAGAACCACAGTGAGCTATCACCTCATAGTTGTCCAAATGGCTAAAAATCAAAACCACGAGAAACACGTGGCACCTGGTGGATCAGTCGGTTAAGCGTCTGACTCTTGGTTTCAGCTCAGGTCCTGGTATCACGGTTTCATGAGTTCAGGCCCCATGTCGGGCTCTGCACTGACGGTGCGGGGCCTGCTTGGGATTCCCTCTCTCCCTCTCTTTCTGCCCCTCTTGCTCGCTCTCTCAAAATAAATAAAACACACACAAGAAACAACAGGTGTTGGTGAGCGTGTGGAGTAAAAGGAACCCTTGTGCACTGTTGGTGGGAATGCAAACTGGTGCAGCCGCTCTAGAAAGCAGTATGGAGTTTCCTCAAAAAGTTACCCCACGATTCAGGAATCACACTACTGTGTATTTACCCAAAGAATATGAAAACGCTAATTCAAAGGAATACATGCATTCCTATGTTTATGGCAGCATTATTTACAAGAGCCAAGATATGGAAGCAGCCCAAGTGTCCACTGATAGATGAATGAATAAAAAAAATGTGGTGTATATCTACAATGGAATATTATTCGGCCATAAAAAAAATTTTGAAACCTTGCTATTTGCAACAACAGGGATGGAGCTAGAGAGTATTATGCTAAGCAAAATAAGTCAGTCAGAGAAAGACAAATACCATATGATGTCACTCATATGTGGAATTTAAGAGACATAACAAATGAACAAAGGAAAAAAAGAGGGAGGCAAACCAAGAAACAGACTCTTAACTACAGAGAACCAAATGATGGTTACCAGAGGGGAGGTGGGTGGAGGGATGGGTAAAATAGGTGATGGGGATTAAGGCGCGCACTTGGTGATGAATATCAGTGATTAAAATAAAAACTTTAAAAAAGATTGAAAGATGATATATGCAAATTTCCAAGGTGTCTAGATAGCAGAGTTTGGCCTTTTGCTCTACAAACTTTTAACCATTTTTGATAGAAAGCTTTCTAAAATATATTCAGACATTTATTCAGTTTATTTATTCATCCTGAGAGAGAGAGAATCCCAAGCAGGCTCTGCACTGTCAGCACAGAGCCTGACATGGGGCTCAAAGCCATGAACCGGGAGATCACGACCTGAGCTGAAATCAAGAGTCAGAGACACTCAACCAACTGAGCCACGCAGGGAGCCCTGTTCAGACATTCTTAATCAGAATAAACTGATCCTAATTTAACCCTCAGATGTAGTTGTGACTACAGAGATAGTCACAACTGGTCTGGGATGTGGGGCTGAGTGGCCTGGTGCCCCAACAGTACTCTGCATGCATGCCTGCAGGGTACTCTGTATCCACCGACATGATTCTGTGGTCTCTGTCCCTTTCCCCACACTGCGTACTCTGTGAGAACAGGCAGGGTCTGTCTTCTCCAGCACAGTCCCCGTCACACCGAACATTTGTAATCCGTTTGCAAGTGTGCTTAGTCCCTGTTATTCTGCCGAAAACCAGAGCATAAAATTACCTGATGTCTTCAATGCTAATACATGTTACATTTTAACCACTTTGTAATTATTTCAGTAAGTCACATTAAGGAAATGATGTGTCATCCTCATTAAATAAGGGAGTATTTAATGGAGAACCAGTGTATCAATATAGTTATATTTATTTTCTGAGACAGCTTTTAATGTTGGGCTGTACATTTTGCTCTTATCCACCCAAGATGCCCCAGGACAGTGCTCTTCCCCACATGTAAAATGATTGGTCACATCTCTAAAAGTACAAGGTTTTGAAGATTCTGTAGTAAAATGTAACACGCTGCAGGCGGTGCGGTCTTGGTCCCTCGCAGGTGGCTGTCGCTGCCGTCGCAGTCGGAGCAGGCGGTGATGTCCCTGTCCAGCTCGGCCTGCCCGCTGCTGCTCACCGTGAGAGACCGCTTACTCCAGCTGGAGGAGCAGCTTTGCTTCTCCTTGTTCACAGTCTTCTGGCAGGTGCTTGTGGAGAAGCTGGATGTGTACATCTACCAAGAAGTAAGCAAGAGCGGGCGGCGTTCCGGGGCCCTGATGGCAAAGGCACGTGTGACACGAACTGCTCTTTGTTTCAGATCGTTCTTGCCAATCATTTCAACGAGGGAGGGGCAGCTCAGCTCCAGTTTGATATGAGTCGGAACCTGTTCCCCCTGTTCTCCCGATATTGCAAGAGGCCAGAAAATTACTTCAAACAGTAAGCTCAGAACTTAACAATGACTGTTGATGGCATCAAGCTTTACAGGATGTTGATTCCTCTTTTCACAGCCCTAGGGGCCCCGTGATGTGTGGTGGGATAAATAGAGCGTCAGCTAAAAATTGAAAACACTCATCAGGTACCCAGCTACTCTAAGGTGTGACCCATGACCCCCGTCCCCCCCAAATTTATCAGAACTGGATCTGAGTTATGGGCTGGGCTTTGTTCCCAGCATTGGTTTCATGCTTCTATTTGCCTGTTACTGGAGAGACAAATGGAAAATAAAGGCAAGTGCAGTTGTACCATAGTCAATAAATAGAAGAAATTAAAAGTATGCCTGGTACCTAATAGTAGGCCAGGCATGAAGAAAGTGGTTTTCTTGCATATTTATGTTGATTTTGGTTCTAAGCGTAACTATAAATGAATGTCAGAAAAATTCTTCAAACCATTTTTAGAATTATTGGTTTGAAATTTAAATTATTGGGGAGAGGAGTTTGAGATTATAAAGTAGTCCCTTTAAAGTTATTATAAAATGAAAAAATGATTTTTATTTTAGTAAGAGATCTGAATTTTTTTTTTCTTTTTTATTAGTTTCTCTTCCCATATTGTAACCTACCTAAAGTCTTAGCCACATTTAATAGGCTATTATGGGGGCGCCTGGGTGGCGCAGTCGGTTAAGTGTCCGACTTCAGCCAGGTCACGATCTCGCGGTCCGTGAGTTCGAGCCCCGCGTCGGGCTCTGGGCTGATGGCTCAGAGCCTGGAGCCTGTTTCTGATTCTGTGTCTCCCTCTCTCTCTGCCCCTCCCCCGTTCATGCTCTGTCTCTCTCTGTCCCAAAAATAAATAAAACGTTGAAAAAAAAAATTTTAATAGGCTATTATGTTAGTGTCAATATTACCTTTTGGTGAGTAACACACACATATGGAAAACAATGATCCTATCACATTATAGTAATCTAATGAAATAGAAACACTGTACGCATACATTGTCCTTACATGTTAAAAGAGCCAAATAATAAATCCATAAATATTTTCTAGAGAGGGATGTGGATTAGCAGTGCAGGGAAGCTGTTTAGTTTCTGAAGATGAAAATATTATGGAACAACGTGATGACACAGATAATGGATATCTCATTTCCCTCCTGTTTTTTTTTTTCTTAAACAGTGTCAAAGAAGCGTGTATTGTTTTGAATCTGAACATTGGCTCTGCCCTCCTTCTGAAAGACGTCCTGCAGTCAGCCTCAGGGCAGCCTCCTGCCACCGAGGCCTTAAACGAAGTTGGAATTTACAAACTGGCTCAACAAGATGTTGAGATTCTACTTAATTTGAGGACAAACTGGCCTAACACGGGAAAATAAAGCATCTTTTCTTGTTTTGGAGTTTTGGTGTTTAACAAAGAGGAGGCCAACTGGATGTCAAGTTATGTGACGAAGTTCTGAGTTAATGAAACTGGACAGTTGAAAACTTTATGGAATCATTTATTATCTTGGACTGATGGCATTATTAAAATGCTGCCCATATTTCCTCCATCCTCTTGTTCCTAAGAAAACAAAACCAGAAAACTCAGAAGTCATGAAAACTCCGAGTAATTCCATTTACAAATGTAAATGCTAAGTATGTCTGTTGAACAAGATACAAGAGCAGAGAATAATAAATTACAAGCAATTTTCAATTTCCTGTGCTAATTAAGGGAGACTGTTGTAGATAATCAAACACAGCAAATACATTAAAAAAAAAAATCACTTTAGAATATATGTTCATAATTGAAGTTCCCGTATCTGGTTTGGAAATTCACTGTCTTTCCTCTAAGAAAACATTATGAGGTGGTGACCAAAATAGAATTGCTCTCATATTCCACAAATGTCCTTACATTTAAAATCCTTCCTGATTCCATTCCAGGACAGTGGGCAGGCAGCCTTTTCTTTTGGATGAAACATTTCAGGCCAGGGCACTGTGTTTCAGTCTCTCCCCGGGGCAAGGATGGGAATTAAACAGTTTTTGTTTAATATTTATGTAACTAATAATGAGACGGGAATCTTAAACTTTCTTTTTTCTTTGACTTTTCCTTGGCTTTTTGGACTATGTTACATACCAATTTCTTGATTAATAAATCCTTAGAGAACAAAACATTTAAACAAATTGAATTACATTGGTTAGAGGCCTTCTACAACTATCAAATGTTATTCCAATTTTTTTGTTTTCTGATTCAGCATTTAGTTAGTACTTTTAAAGCTGTAATATAACTTGCATCTAAAATTGTCCTAGGGCCCCTGGATGGCTCAGGTGGTAGAGCATGCAACTCTTGATCTCAGGGTGGTGGGTTTGAGCCCCATACTGGGCATGGGGCCTGCTTAAATAAGTAAGTAAATAAATAAAACTGTCAGGCTGGCATGCAACCTATCCTATTTCTTTATTATTATTTTTTTACTTATGTGGGGAGGAATGGCAGAGAGGGAGGGAGGGAGAGAATCCCAAGCAGACTCCACTCTTTTGGCATGGCGCGATGTGGGGCTCGATCCTATGAACTGCAAGATCCGTGACATGAGCTGAAATCAAGAGTCGGACACTCGACTGAGCCACGTAGTCTCCCGTACTGTTTTTTGTTTGTTTGTTTGTTTTTAAATAAGCTCTACACCCAATGGGGGCTTGGACTCCTGATCCCAAGATCAAGAGTCACATGCTCTACTGAGTCAGCCAGGGGCCTCACAACATACACTGACGGTAAATACTTACCTGGTGATAAATAATTTTGAGGAAATGCTTTGAGAGAAATTCTATTACTCCATATTTTATACAGAAATTTCCCAACTAGGGATTTGGGCTCAGAACTTTTCTGTTAGTTCCAGCACACTGGGGCTTCTCCACCTCATTTTCTGAGAACTGCTGGGCTTTCCCACTGAGAAAAGAATGGAAGTGCCCCAGAAACTTCCCAATTCCAGCACCTTCTCCCTCTGCCGCCTGCCCCCAGGCTTGACATTTTGCTGTCACCCCTCGCTTTCTAGACAGCTGAAAGTTTCAAGGGACTGAAATGTTTCTGTCAAAAGGTAGGAACTTACGTTTTAAATTGTTTTCATTGTACTTTAAGTCATGCCGTATTATTTAAACATCAGTCACGTAAAAATAAACTTACACTTCACGTCTGAATTTATCCAGAGTTACTGCATGTCCATCATCTTTTAAAACTTCATCTGCAGTCAACAGACCCAGGGTTTTTAAGGCTGTAAAATCAGAATGAGAAGAAAGGAAAATTTACGAAGCGAGAATTATTTTCAGCTAGGGAAAGTTATGGAATGGCCACAAACTATTGCTTTAATTGAGATGATAACTGACCTTCTCTGTACTGCACGAACGATATGGTGCCTTTATTCGAAGTGTCCATCATCTCAAACATAGACACAATGTTAGAATGATCCATAAAGAAAGGAAAAGCCAAGCCTGTCATTTTGGCAATTCTCAGTCGTTCCAATACAGATATTAAATACTCTCTTGGTTTTTCTGCAAGAGAATAGTGCCAATTCTTTCCAATATAAAATTAAGATACATCACAAGTAGAAACAGTCATTTAACAATTATTAAATAACTATGTTCAAGGTATTGTAATAGGCACTGGGGACACAGGCCTTGCTTACAAGAAAAGCAAGACATCGAACAATTAACTATGTATATAAGTGTTCTGCAGAGATGGGACCTGGGCTTTTTTTTTCCCCAACTCCTCAGGTGATTCTAATTTGCAGATAAGAGTAGAAAAGCAACAAAAAGGAAGAGCATGATGCAGGGAAGAAGGCAGCCAGCTAAAAGAAGCGATAAAATATAAATAAAAACAGGGGCTCTTGGATTAATTAATACCCTCTTCCAGGGGCGCCTGGGTGGCGCAGTCGGTTAAGCGTCCGACTTCAGCCAGGTCACGATCTCGCGGTCTGTGGGTTCGAGCCCCGCGTCGGGCTCTGGGCTGATGGCTCAGAGCCTGGAGCCTGTTTCCGATTCTGTGTCTCCCTCTCTCTCTGCCCCTCCCCCGTTCATGCTCTGTCTCTCTCTGTCCCAAAAATAAATAAACGTTGAAAAAAAAAAAATTTAATACCCTCTTCCAATTAGGAAGCATGAATGTTCTTTTTTTTTATTTTAAACTTTTTTTTTAATGTTTATTTATTTTTAAGAGAGAGAGAGAGAAGGAGATAGAGCATGAGCAAGGGAGGGGCAGAGAGAGAGGGAGAGACAGTCTCCGAAGCAGGCTCCAGGCTCTGAGCTGTCAGCACAGAGCCTGATATGGGGCTCGAACTCATGAGCTGTGAGATCATGACCTGAGCTGAAGTCAGACACTTAACCGACTGAGCCACCCAGGTGCCCCATCTTTTTTTTTTTTTTTTTTTTTGAGAGAGAGAGGGTGCAAGCAAGGGAGAGAGAGAGAGAGAGAGAGAGAGAGAGACGCGCACAGAAGTGGCTCACCCAAAACAGGACTCGAACTCACGAACCGTGAGATCATGACCCGAGGTGAAGTCCGATGCTTAACCGGCTGAGCCAGCCACGCACCCATGAATGTTCATTTCTAACATAAAAGCAGTATTTTGGATAAGCAGACCATCTTTCATTTAAGCAATACGAAAGATAAAAAATGAAGATCCACTTTACAGAAATAATGCAGGTCAGTTATGATGAAAAGAAGCCAAGAGAAGGTGCAGCAGCTTAGGTGAGTGCCACTCACTACACACACTATGCACACACACCACACACACAGTAGTGTGTGTATATATGTATGTTTGTATATATATAAACGTGTGTATATACAAAATTCTTTAAATTTGTTTTTCTCATTGAGAATTTCATAAATATACAAAAGCAGGAAAGTAAAATGAACCTGTCACCAACTTTTAACTGTTAAAATTTGTGGCCAGTCTAGGGGCACCTGGGTGGCTCAGTCAGTTGAGTGTCAGACTCTTGATTTCAGCTCAGGTCATGATCTCGCGGTTCAGGAGTTGGAGCCCTGCATTCGGCTCTGCACGGACAGTGCGGAGCCTGCTTGGGATTCTCTCTCTCCCTCTCTCTCTGACCCTTCTTGTCTCTCTCTCTCTCACAAAATAAATAAACTTAAAATAAATTTTAAAAAATTGTGGCCAGTCTTATTTCACCATCATCTCATCCAGGTCCCCTTTTCCTGTATTATTCTGCAGTAAATCACAGTGATCATATTTCATTAATAAATATTTGAGCGTACATCTCTGAAAGAGAAGGACTTCTTTTGAGATACAACTGACATGTAACATTGTGTAAGTTTATATAACATGTTGATTTGATACATTTATATTTCGTAATATGATTGCCATTGCAGCATTAGCTAACACCTTCATCACATCACATAATTATTATTTCTTTTTAGGGGTGGGAATAATTAAGATAGAGTCTCTTGGCAAGTTTGATATTTATGATACAGTAATATTGTCTGTCAGCACTATGCTGTGCATTAGGTTTCCAAGACTTCTTTACAGCTGCAAGTCTGTACCCTTCCACAACATCTCTCCTACTCCCACCCCCACTCATTGTTCTACTCTGTTTTTACAACTTTGGCTTTTTCAGATTCCACATACAAGTGATAGCATGCAGTGTTTGTCTGACTTAGCTCACTTAGCATATCCTCAAGGGCCGTCCATGTTGCACATGGCAGGATTTCTTTCTTTCTCACGGCTGAATAATATTCCATTGTATAAACATAGCACATCTTCATCATCCATCCATCTGTAGACAGACACTTAGGCTGTTTCCATATCTTGGCTCCTGTGAATAATGCTACATAAACATGAGAGTGCAGGTATCTCTTTGAGATCCTGTTTTCATTGCCTTTGGATATATACCCAGAAGTGGAATTGCTGGAGCACATGGTAGTTCTGTTTTCATTTTTTTTGAGGAACCCCCATGTTTTCCACAGTAGCTATACCAATTTACATTGCTACCAACAGTGCACAAGAGTTCCTTTTTCTCCACGTTCTCACTTGTTATCTTTGCCTCTGGGATAATAGCCATTCTAACAGGTGTGAGGTGATATTTATTTGCATTTCCCTGATGATTAGTGACGTTAAGCATCATTTTATGTACCTGCTGGCCTTCTGTGTGTCTTCCTTGGGAAAATGTCTAGTTCCTCTGCCCATTTTTAAAAATGTTTATTTATTTATTTTAGTAATGGCTACACCCAAGGTGGGGCTCAAACTCATAACCCTGAGATCAGGAGCAGGGTGCTCTTCTGACTGAGCCAGCCAGGCAGCTCCCACTGCCCATTTTTTAATAAGATTTTTCTTTGTTATTGAGTTGTAGGAGTTCTTTCTATATTTCAGATATTATCTGACGCATAGTTTGCAAATACTTTCTCCCATTCTGTAGGCTGCGTTTTCATTTTGTTGATTCTTTCTTTGTGGTGCAGAAGCTTGTAAGTTTGATGTGGTCCGAGTTGTTGATTTTTCATCTTGCTGTTTGTGCTTTTGCTGTCATATCCAAAAAATAATTGCCAAGACTTGTGTCAAGGAGCTTCTCCCTAGGTTTTCTTCTAGGAGTTTTATGGTATCAGGTTTTATGTTTAAGTCTTTGATCCATTTTGAGTTCATTTTTGTGGGTGGTATAAGATAGGGATCCAATTTTATTTTTCTGCATGTGGTTACCCAGTTTTCCCAATATCCTTTGTTGAAGAGGGAACTTTTTTCTTTTTCCATTACTGTAATGCCATTACCACAATACCATTCATACATTAAAAAAAAATTTTTAATACCTCCATATAGCCAGGCAGTAATATTTCCAGTTGTCTCACAAATTTTATTAATTGTGAACACTTCTTAAAAATAAAAAAAAAAAATAGCAGTGGCTCATTCGGTTAAGCCTCCAACTCTTGATCTCAGCTCAGGTCATGATCTCATGGTTCCAGGATCAAGCCCTGCATCAGGCTCTGCACTAACAGTGCAGAGCCTGCTTGGGATTCTCTCTCTCCCTCTCTCTGCCCCTCCCCTGCACACGCTCTCTCTCTCTCTCTCTCTCTCAAAATAAATAAATAAATAAATAAATAAATAAATCTTTTAAAACATTTTAAAAAGTAAAAGTAAAAACACTTTTATTCAAATAGTATTCACATATTGTGATTATGTTTTTAAATCTCTCTTGTGCCTTTTCGTACAAATTTTAGTAGACTACAGAAACAAATGGGTCACTAAAGGCAATCACATCATGTATGTAGTCTTCGGTTGCTTCTCCCTGAGCCGTCTATCAAATTCAGAAAGAGAAAAAAGGCCAATTTCAAATTTCAATTCACTGCATTTCTTTTTTTTTTTTTTTTAATTTTTTTTTTTTCAACGTTTATTTATTTTTTTGGGGACAGAGAGAGACAGAGCATGAACGGGGGAGGGGCAGAGAGAGAGGGAGACACAGAATCGGAAACAGGCTCCAGGCTCTGAGCCATCAGCCCAGGGCCCGACGCGGGGCTCGAACTCACGGACCACGAGATCGTGACCTGGCTGAAGTCGGACGCTTAACCGACTGCGCCACCCAGGCGCCCCAACTGCATTTCTTTCTAAGGATAGAGTAAGTAAATAATTCTAAGGGAACTAGGTGTGTTATTACCGTATATCCCTTAGACTCCTTAGACTCCGTATATCCCTTAGATGCTATAATGTTCAGGTCTGGAGTCTATAATTTATACTCTGCCTGCTTCTACAAATGTTTTGGGGTCGCCTGGGTGGCTCAGTCAGTTAAGCGTCCAACTTTGGCTCAGGTCATGATCTCGCGATTTGTGGGTTCGAGCCCCGTGTCGGGCTCTGTGCTGGAAGCTTGGAGCCTGGAGCCTGCTTCAGATTCTGTGTCTCTCTCCCTCTCTGTTCCTCCCCTGCTCGCACTGTGTCTTTTTCTCTCTCTCTCTCAAAAATAAATATTTTCTAAAAATTAAAAAAAAATGTTTTGAAAGTGCTTACAACAGAAATAACAGATGTAACTTTTTAAAAGATTTTTATTATTTTCATTTTTTAAATGGTTTATTTATTTATTTTGAGAGAGAGAGCGAGCTCATGCACAATCAGGGGAGGGGCAGGGGGCGGGGCGGGCAGAAAGAATCCCAAGCAGGCTCTGCACTGTCGGTACAGAGCCTGACAAGGGGTTTTGATCCCACGAACCATAAAATCATGACCTGAGCCAAAATCAAGAATCGGATGCTTAACCAACTGAGCCACCCAAAGCACCCCTAAAGATTTTATTTTTAAGTAATCTCTCCACCCAACATGGGGCTTGAACTCACACCTCCAAGATCAAGCATCGCAGGCTCCACCAACTCTGCCAGGCAGGTGGCCCTAAAGAAATAACTTTAAAACATGAAGGGAAGATCCAAAGGTTACTAACCACCTAAGTTACATCAATGTCAGCTGATAATAACAATCAGTTCTTCAAGGGGGACAAACCTCAAGTTCCACATCTTAATAATCGCAGCTAACGTTTATCGAGCCCTCTCTACGTGCCTAGTGTTCTTCATAACAGTCCCTTGCCAAGGCCCAGAGCTAGGATGAATCCAGGCAATGTGCCTCCCAAAGCTGTGGGCTTTACCGCGCTCCACTGACTTAAATATACGAAGCATCTGGAACGCCCAAACCTAGTCCACCATGACAGTTTCTACTGAACTTTTCTTCTCCATCACTCTCAGATATATCTTATCCTCACTTACGATTCCACAGCAGCATCTCTCATCTGGGTTACTACAACTGCCTCCTGTCTAAAAATGAAATTCTAATTTTATTAAAGGCACCCCCTAAGCACGTATACTCGCTCCTTCCATAGCACAGAATGGTCACTGCAAAGTGGCTGTGAAGCCAGGGGCTCTGTTTCCCAGTACAGTCTAGGCGAGGCCACGTTTTCCTACCACATGACTTCAGGTTATGCTAGGTTTGGGCGTTAAATGAGTTATAATAATCTGCAGGTTTCCAGGGCTTTTAGAATTTTGGAGTTGAGGATGTGGGATTGTGGACCTGCTCCCTCGATATAACAATCCAATCAAACTGTCTAGTCTTATTTTCCATAAATCCCTTACAATCCAGGGTTTTGACACTGGGATACCTGTCATTGTGCCAGAGACTTCATAAGGACCCGAGACAAATACAGTATTTCTTCCTGAGAATCAATCCTACTCTGATAATATGAAATATTTACATTAAGAAACAGATATGTCTTGGGGCACCTGGGTGGCTCAGTCGGTTGGGCGTCTGACTTCAGCTCAGGTCATGATCTCACCACTTGTGAGTTCAAGCCCCATGGTCGGGCTCTGTGCTGACAGCTCAGAGCCTGGGGCCTTTTCAGATTCTGTGTCTTTCTCTCTCTCTCTCTCTCTCTCTCTCTCTCTCTCTCTGCCCCTCTCCCACTCACAGTCTCTCCCTGTCTCTCAAAAATAAACATTTAAAAAAATAAAAAATAATAATAAAAAGAAACAAATATATCTGTAGAAAAATGAAACTTGGACATTTTTAGGGTAAAAGAAGTGACTCCAAAGAAATGTGTTATTCAGCATCAGGCTAAGGTCTCAGACACCAAAGGTACAAGTCCCCTCTCCTCTGCCATTAGGGGGCCTTGCGCAGGGAACTTTGAAGGGCACTGATATGCATTCTGAACGTCAGCCAAACCCTCCTTAGCTTTTCCTCAGTGTTTCTTCACCTGTCCTTTTCTCCACCCTGCCTCACCCCCTTTGGCATTTGTACAGATGTTTCAAGAAGTTCATATTGTTAGAGTGGGTAACAGCATCTCAGTTTCTTACACTGATCATTATTTAAATTATGACTATATGGGGCGACTGGGTGGCTCAGTCGGTTTAAGCGTCTGACTTCAACTCAGGTCATGATCTCTCAGTCCGTGGGTTCCAGTCCCACATCGGGCTCTGTGCTGACAGCTCAGAGCCTGGAGCCTGCTTCGGATTCTGTGTCCCCCTCTTCCTCTCCGCTTCCCAGCTCACGCTCTTTCTCTATCTCTAATAAATAAACGTTAAAAAAATTTAAATTGTGATTGTAATGGGGATTATGGTATTAATGTGTAACTACTCCCAGACTCCCCCTTCCTTATCCTCTGCTGCTAAGAGAATTTGTCTTTATCTGAGATTCTCTTCCCCCCACCCTGCCTTCCACAGAATTCTGTTTTTGCCAAATGGGTTCAAAGCCTTTTAAATTAAAGGAGAAAAATCAATCCTTGAGATACTCTACTGGTTGACACAATAAAGAGCTAGAAAGAAAAAGGACAGGAAAAAAGGAGGAGACAGAAAAAAATCTACAAATTAAATAAGACCACAAAGCACCTAGTACAGTGAATTAGAAACAAACAAACAAAACAACCCCCCTTTAAGGCATATAAACATTTAGAACACCAGGGATAAAGTAAAAAGACAAACCTAAAGACTTCCAGATGAAGAAAACATCCCTTATATTAAACAGATCAAGAATCTGATGACATCATGATATCAGACTCTTCAGAGCAACAGTGGCAATTAGAAGACAATGGAACAACGCCCTCCAAGTTCTGAGGGCAGTATTTTCTAACCAAGAATTGTATCCACCCTGGTTATCATCATGTTTGAGAATAGGATGAGACATTTTCATATATGCTCCAACAAAGCACAGCCTCTCAAGGAGCCGCTCACTAGAGGATGTTCCCCTAGAGAAAGGGGAAAAAAGCAAAAAAAAAAAAAAAAAAAAAGGAGGAGGCCCAAGCCCCACAAAACAGCCTTTAGGGGCACCTGGGTGGCTCAGTGGACTAAGCATCAGACTTCGGCTCACGTCATGATCTCACAGTTCATGGGTTAGAGCCCCATGTGGGCTCTGTTCTGACAGCTCGGAGCCTGACGCCTGCTTTGGATTCTGTGTCTCCTTCTCTCTCTCTGCCCCTCCCCTGCTGGCGCTCTCTCTCTCTCAAAAATAAAAAAAAAAAAAAATTTTTAAATCAAAAAAAAAAAAAAGAAATCGGGCTTTAAGTGCAGGAGACAGGTGAAGTGGATTAGGATCAGAGTGAGGGAAAACCCTGAATCACAGCTGAACTGCAGGGCAGTTGAGCGATCATCCAGACTAGAGCAGGCAGAGAGCTGGGGGAGGCCCTGGGGCTGTGGACTGGATGAACGTAAATGTACTGGGAGGACATCTACGCTTGTGACAGCAAGGGAATATCGATGAATTGGCGACAATTGCAAAGACAATTTAAGTAAACATTTAAAATGTAGTATTATTAATTTCAGGGAGAACAAAGGAAATACAATCATAGCATACTACGTGGATTAGCTGTGGATATTTGCCTAATAATAATGTGATAATGGTCACACCAAAATTGAATTCTAACTTTCTTGGGAAATTGGAGATGAGTGGGAACAGGTGTGAGTGCGTGTGTGTGTGCGCGAGCGTGGACACGTGGGTGCAGGTGTGTAAGAGAGTTAAAAGTTTCATCTTCCATAGTATAAAGCTAAGCCTAAACCTAGGGTGCGGGGGGCACTAGTAAGTAGCAGTGCAAGTCTGTGAGTTAGAAATATCAAGGTAAATAGCTAAACGAATGGGAAATCATTTCGTCTGTAGAGTGGGAATCTGGGACATGGAGGGAAATGCCGTTATTCATGATAAGCCTTGGAGTGGCTTTTGATTTTTAAACCCCATACGTATACTTTTATAAAAACCAAAATGAAACATCTGTTGGTTGCCAGGCATAGGGCTAATTTGTATACTACTCATTTAATCTCCCCCACGTGTCCATAAAATGGGTACTATTATTTCCATTTTCCAGAAGAGGAGACTCAAGGGCAGGCTTGCGCCCACACGCACGTAGTACTAAGCAGGCCCCTCCTTGAAGCCTCTGTCCCACCAGCCACAAGCCTCCGCGCACCTGGCTAGTGGTGGGCACACAGAAGCCGTTCAGGAAGTACTTGTTTGAGGACCACAGCGTTAGTTGGCAGAACGGCTCAAGTCGCCGAGATATAGGGGAGAGTGTGCGCGTGGAGGTGGGGGTACTGGAGAGGGGAGCCGGCCGGCGGCCGCGCGGGCGCGGAGGGATGGCGGTACTGGGAATTTCTGGCAACCGCTCCGCGCCGGGAGGCGGAGGCGGTGGGACAGAAAGCCGAGCGGTGGTAAAGACTCTTACCTGGCCGGAAAAAGAGCAGGGTGCTGGTGAGATAGTTCAGCAACTCCATAATCCGATGTTTTTCCAAATAATCCCTGGCCTCCTGCTCTCTGCTGCCGCGGGCCTGCATGGCTCTGCGTGGCGCCGTTGCTAGGCGACCCGGCAGCGCCTGGCCGTTCGGCCCCGCCCCCTGCGCCCGACGCGGTCACGTGACGCGCCTCTCTTGAAGGCGACCTGGACAGGGAGTTCTACACTTCACCACCAGGAGGAAGCTGGGGGCACCGATGGGGTGGGGCCTATGCGGAGGCTGAGGGTGACCGGTGCACAGCCCCTTGCGGGCGGATAGTCCGCTTCTCCCACCCCCCATCCCCCGGGGCTGAGGGCGGGCCAGATTGTCTTTTCCTGTTTTTGTCTGGTACTCAGTACTTGTTGATCCAATGAATGAGACCTCACGTGGTAATTAACAGAGGATGAACTAATAACGGAAGGAACTTGTGCGATTCTGGAGGCTACGGTGGAGTTTTTTTTTTTTTTTTTTTAAAGTTTATTATTTTGAGACAGTGCATGCAAGTGGGGGAGGGGCAGAGAGAGAATGATCGAGAATCCTAAGCAGGCTCCGCACCACCACACCACCAGCGTAGAGCTCCTCCAGCGGCCAGAACTCACAAACAGGGAGATCTCGATGAGCCCAAGTCTGACAGTCTGAGGCTTAACCCACTGAACCCCCACCAAGCGCACCCGCCCCCCACCCGTGGAGAGTTCTAAGTACCATCTTTGGTGTGAGCAGCTTGTAGCACAGCGTTGGCAATGGGGCAGGAAGGTAGCCCATTTTCTCCACTGGATCGTCGGTCAGGACACATGCTGGGATCCTGAGCTCCAACATCTTTGCTGCTTAACTAGGCTGCGTGGAGTTGGTCTTATCTGAGACCATCTGACAGTAGTTTTGAGGGAGGGTCACTGAGTAAGATGGGATGCAGGTACCTAGGAGGTCCTCTACTCAATCATCACTGTACCTTCGAAACTGAACTCTAGGCTGGGACATTGGTCCTTGAGGGCCGGGCTCTGAAGCCTGTGCCCTTACCCTTCAACAGAGAGCCCATTGCAGGTACTTCAAGGAGAGAAAAGACAAATGGCCAATAAACATATGAAAATACTCTTAGCCTCTTCAGCAATCCTGTAAACAAATTAAAACTACAAGAAAATGCCATTTACATCTACCAGACTAGTAAAAATTAGGAAGTTGGACCATATCGAGGGCTGGCAAGGATACAGTACCACAAAACAGTGATGATGGGAGCGTAAATTGGAACATTCATGTTGGAAAAATGATTTGCAATTACCTTGGTAATAGAGACATGTTTCTGCACTATGACCTAGAAATTCCACTCCAAGAGCAACTCTTGTCCAGGTATATCAGGATATATGTACAAGAATGTTCATAGCACTGTTCATAATAGCAAGCACTGACAGCAGCCCCAAAGTTCACCAACAGTACAACTGATTTGGTCGCCTGGCTGGCTCAGTCGGTTGAGCAGGTAACTTCTGCTCAGGTCATGATCCCATGGTTCGAGAGTTCAAGACCTGCATTAGGCTCTCTGCTGTCAGAGCAGAGCCTGCTTCAGATCCTCTATCCCCTTCTCTGCACCTTCCTCACTCATGATCTCTCTCTTTCTCTTTCTACAAAATAAATAAACATTAAAAAAAGAGAATACAATGGGATTTTAAAAAGCTGTGGTATATTACACAATGGAATGCTATAAAGCATTGTAACAATGCATTGTAGCTACTTGCAAACATATGGGTGGATCTCAAAAGTGTCTTATTGTCTATTGTCTCAGAATATGTAGTATAAAAATCAATTTATATAAAGTTAAAAAAGCATACAGAACTAAACAATACATTGTTTACATATTATAACATATGTAGGAAATCTATTAAGAAATGCAAGGGAATTGTACACAAAATTCAGCATAGTGTTTGCCTTGGAGGGGAGAGGAAAGGGAATGGGTTTTTGGAGGAATATCCTGGGGATTTCAGGGGTAATGGTAATGTGATTTTTCTTTGCCTGAATGGACTAAGCTTCTTTATACTTAATATGTATTTTATAGGTTTTAAAATCTACTCAGCATTTAGGGGCTCCTGGGTGGCTCAGTCGGTTAAGCGTCTGACTTCAGCTCAGGTCATGATCTCATGGTTTGTGGGTTTGAGCCCTGCATCAGTCTCTGTGCTGACAGCTCAGAGCCTGGAACCTGCTTTGGATTCTGTCTCCCTCCTTCTCTGCCCCTCCCCTGCTTTCACTCTGCCTCTCTCTCTCAAAAATAATAAACATCAACAAAAAATTTTTAAATCAGCATTTAATAACAATAATTTTTAAGCAGTTGAAAAACAGAGTAGAACAAGGAACCAGAAAGTCAATGCCAGGAGACTGAACCAAGTCTGAAACAGAAGGTAGCCAAGGTGCTGGGGATGTGGGAGATTGAATCTTCAGAGGTCGGGCCTACCTTAAGAATTCTGTGCCCTGAGCATCTGGGAGGACTAGGGAAAGAGACTTTATAGCCAGTGGTTGGGAGATTGACACAACCTTGAGCAAAGTGGAAGGACAATGCTCTTTGTCTTCAAGGTCTGGAGGAGGAGTTCCAAGAAGGAGGAGGAGTCATTTCTCTGAAATGGCTTGAAAACTGTGTGCCCTAATCTGCAACACAGCTTTGGTCTCTAAGAAGGAGAATATTTCAGGATGATGTAGGCGAGTGCTTTTCTAACTCTTTAGCAGCAGAATCCTTTGAAGACATCGTGCGTGGAATCCCCACATGTAGAACAGATTCAGGCGAGCACCACATTGGGATTCACACACATGACAGGGCTCCATTATCTAAGCTCCCTTAGTTGTATTTTTCTCACAGAGACATGGCTGGCAGCCTGAGTGATCCCGGTGGCAGAATGCACTGGAGCCTGGAGAGCCCTTACAGAACTAAGCTGACAGAGCAGATGCATTATTCTGGAGCCTGTGGACCTGAGGGCTGCCTGGGACCCCTGGTTCTTGATGGATTCTGGGGAGAATTTGAAACTACTGATGTGGTCTCTCTTATTCTTCAGTACGTTTTGATCCTTCCTTTGGGGACTTGCTTTATGTTCCTTGTTGGAGGTGACAGTGAGGCACAAATGGCAAAGCCCAATTTATGCAACCCCCTTCCAAAATAATGACCACCTAAGTGCTTGACCCTTCAGGGTTGACCAAAAGATGTGTGGTCACTTAGGAGAGTGACTCTGGCTCAGAACAACAGAGGCCAGACAATGGCTGGGGACTAAAACAGAGAGGGTCCCCTGTGGGAGGGGATAAGGGTTATGGAAAGCAGAAGACAGAGGGGGCTGGTCATGGTATCTTTTGACTGACTGGCCAAAGGCCCCATTGGGGGGAGGGGCCTCCATTAATGTTCTTTAATGGAGGGAGAGAAGATTGTGTGGTGGTCCACTGGAGACCGTGAATTCTGCTTATTGCTCTAAGCTCCAGACATTTGGTCTTCTCCTTAGGAACTTCATTTACTTTCCACAGGTTACTCAGTCCCTGAATAACTAGCTCTGCTCTTTGAACCTCAGATGATACCAGCACCTTGACATTGAAATGCAGCGATCTGATTCCCAGTTGCCTATGGCGTCAGGCTGGGAGCTCATGGGACCGCGCTGACATCTTCCGGCCTCACTGATTGTTTTCCGTGCCAACAAGCCTGACTACCTTTGTGGGCCCCATGCTCCCTCTCACAACACACCTCGGGCAGCCAAGGCCTGGGATCTACAATTCCCGCGGAAGTCATGCTAAAGAGAAGTGTCCAGATGCCACCTAGTGGAGTCAGCTATTCTCTGCTGATGCCATCTCTTAGGCCGTTTTGGGCTTAATTAATCACCATCATCAATATTTCATTCCTTGCTAGGTAATGAAATGCTGAGCAAGATTCCGGGGATGGATGTACCCCAATTTGTTTATCCATTCACCCGCGGAAAGACATTTGGGTTATTTTCAGGTTGGAGCTATTGCAAATAGAACTGCTGTGAACACTGGGGTATAGATCTCTGGGTGGACATGTGATTTCATTTCTCTTAGGTAAATAGCGAGGGCCGTGGAATTGTCTGGATCATACGGTAAGTGCAATTTTTGGAGAAACTGCCAAACTCTTTTCCAAAGTGGCTGTACCATTTTACATTCCTGAATTGGTAGCTGTTAAAGGCCTCCCAGGTGATCCTGGTGGACAGCCAGGACTAAGACCCTGCCTTAGGGCAGCCTGTGAGGCTGGAGCTGAAGGTCTGAGAAACGTTGTTCAGGAGGCCCGAGAGTCTTGGAGCTCCCAGCTCATGTTTGGTACGGTTCCACAACATTCAACCCAGGGCACACACTGGAATCTCCTGGAGAGCCTTTTACAAACACAGTGTCTGTCCTTTTACCCACAGGAAGTCTGATATAATTGCTCTGGGGATGGGGTGGGGTGGAGGGAGGTCAAGGGCAGCACAACTTTTTAACAGCTTCCTGGGTGGTTCTAGAGCTCAGAGTGACCAACTTTCCTTGTTTGCCCAGGACTGCTAGGGATCCAGTTCTGGGAAGCTTTCTCCTTCTCCTCCTTTTCTCCCTCCTTCTCCCCCTCCCCCTCCTTTTCCCCCTCCTCCTCCCCCTCCTCTCCCTCCCCTTCCTCCTCCTCCTCCCCCTCCCCCTCCAATATGGGAAGCTTCATGAATTTGTATGTCATCCTTGCGCAGGGGCAATCCTAACCTTTCTGTATCCTTCCAATTTAAGTAGATGTGCTGCCGAAGGGAGCACAATTCTGGGAAACTTTCAGTGCTAAAACTAGGAAAGTCCCAGGTCAGCTTAACACTTGGTCACCCTATTTGTGGACCGCTAGCATAAGGAGCCCTGCTTTGGCGTCAGACTCCCCAGTCCTCCTGTCCACCAGGGATTCATAGCTCAGGGTCGTGTGCATGTTTGGGAAGCATGTATAAAAGGGAAGTGGAGGGGACAGGAGTGGCCAGAAGAGACTGTGGGGTGGTACCCTCTCTCTTTTCTGTTTCAGACAGGGATAAGTCAGAGATGCCTCAGCTGGGAGTTTTGCTTGCTGTTAAAAAGAGGGGGAAATATATAAAGCGTAATTGTTCTGAGAAAATATAGGTGAGGCAGTGTACTGTGATGGCCTCTGCAGCCAGACCGCCTCTCTTTAAAATCCATTGTTACCACTGACCATTAATAACTACGTGATCTTGGGCAAAACACCTAAATTCTCTGCCTCAGCTTCTTTCATGGATATAATGGGGATAATTTATCTACCTTACAGGGGAAGTCTTGAGGACCAAATGAGTCACTTATGTAAAGCTATTTTAAAAAGTGGTGCCTGGGGGCGCCTGGGTGGCTCAGTCAGTTGAACGTCCGACTTCGACTTAGGTCATGATCTCATGGTCTGTGGGTTCGAGCCCCACGTTGGGCTCTGTGCTGACGGCTCAGAGCCTGGAGCCTGCTTCGGATCCTGTGTCTCCCTCTCTCTCTGCCTCTCCCCCATTCTCACTTTGTCTCACTCTGTCTCTCAAAAATAAATAAATGTAAAAAACATTTTTTTTAAAATAAAATAAAATAAAATAAAAAGTGGTGCCTGGGGACACCTGGGTGGCTCAGTCGGTTGAGCGACTTCGGCTCAGGTCATGATCCCAGGGTCATGAGATTGAGCCTGGGTTCAGGCTCTCGGCTGACTGTGGAGCCTGCTTGGGATTTTCTCTCTCTCTCTCTCTCTCTCTCTGCCCCTCTCCCCTGCTCATGCTTTCTTTCTCTCTCTAAAAAAAATTTATTGACTTTTATTCAGTACTGAGAGACAGAGTGTGAGCAGGGGAGGGGCAGAGAGATTAGGGGACACAGAATCCAAAGCAGGCTCCAGGCTCTGAGCTGTCAGCACAGAGTCTGACGCGGGGCTTGAACTCACAAACCGTGAGATCATGACCTGAGCCGAAGTCGGTCGCTTAAACCGACTGAGCCACCCAGGTGCCCCTCTTTCTCTCTAAAATTAAAAAAATAAAATAAAAACGTGGTGCCTGTACTAAACATGGTATGTACTAAGTGCTACATAAGTATTTACTATTATTATCTTAACAGCCTTTTTAAAACGAGAAAGGGAAATTATGGGGCACCTGGGTGGCTTAGTCGGTTAAGTGTATGACTTCGGCTCAGGTCGTGATCTTATGGTTTGTGAGTTCGAGCTGCACATAGTGCTCTCTGCTGTTAGTGAGGAGCCTCCTTCAGATCCTCTCTCTCTCTCTCTCTCTCTCTCAGCCCCTCCCCCTCTCATGCTCTCTCTCTCTCTCTCTCTCTCAAAAATAAATATTTAAAAATTAAGAAAAAAAAAGAAGAAGGGGGAAATCTTGACCAAGCACAGTAGTCCCATAACGTATGTCCCCCGGCTGTCCTCCTAGTTTCCTATTGGAGGATTTTTTGGGGTAACATTTCAGATTTTGTATTGCAGCTTTAAGAAACTATAGCCTCTTGGTTCTGTGTGGCAATGTAGGAGGAGCTAAAAGTGTATTTGCTATACACTTAAAGTTCTTGTGCAAATCCTAAGACAGATGTAAGTTTTGGAGCCTGATGAGTTTATTTTCACCAGGTTGTTTCACTGGTGAGATGATGCATCTTTTTTTTTTTTTTTTTTTTTCAACGTTTATTTATTTTTGGGACAGAGAGAGACAGAGCATGAACGGGGGAGGGGCAGAGAGAGAGGGAGACACAGAATCGGAAACAGGCTCCAGGCTCTGAGCCATCAGCCCAGAGCCCGACGCGGGGCTCGAACTCACGGACCATGAGATCGTGACCTGGCTGAAGTCGGACGCTTAACCGACTGCGCCACCCAGGCGCCCCGAGATGATGCATCTTAAGAGGGTTTTTTTTTTTGTTTGTTTTGTTTTTTTAAGTTTATTTTGAGTGAGAGAGAGAGAGAGAGAGTATGAGCAGGTGAGGGGAAGAGATAGAGGGAGAGAGAGAGACTCCAAAAGCAGGCTCCTCACTGTCAGCACAGAGACTGATGCAGGCTTTGAACTCACTAACCATGAGATCATGACCTGAGCCGAAATCAAAATGTGGGTGCTTAACTGAGCCACCCAGATGCCCTTCGAAATTTTTTTTTTTTTTAAAAGAACACAGTCTAAAAGTGACACCGTATTAGTCTTTGTGTTAGGGAGAGCTAGCGCAGGAGCCCGTTTTAACTGTGCACCTGTCATTTAGCAGGGACACAGGGTGCTGTGGAGCTCAGGTCTCAGAAGTTACATGTCAGTCTTTGTCAAATGGTGACATTCAGTCATCTGAGACAGTGCTCCATCTACTCAGAGGCCATATCCAGCCCTTCCTCACTCTTCATTGACCTAAAAAAGCTAAAATGCTAAGGAATGTTTGAAAACATTTTTCCAGCACATATTTAAATCGATTTTACAAAACATGCAAGTGTAGAAACTCTCAAAGGCTGCCTGCTCACTGGCTGTGCGATCTTCGCCAAATTTCTTGACCTCCATAAAGTTTGGTTTCCTCATCTGTAAAATGGGGGGAATAATCTCACCTATCTGATAGGATTATCACAAAGATGAAATGAGAAAAGATGGGAAACAGATAATCATGTTATACTTTACGCTTATTACTACCACCATCACTACCAGGGTCATTGCTACCACCACCAGGGGGATCCCTGTTCTTTTATATTAAAAAAATTTTTTTAAGTTAATTAATTTATTTTTTTGAGGCAGAGAGAGGGAGAGAGAGAATCCCAAGCAGGCCCCATGTTGCCAGCACAGAGCCTGATGTGGGGCTCAAACCCATGAAACCGTGAGATTGTGACCTGAGCCGAAACCAAGGGTCAGATGCTTAACCAACTGAGCTACCCAGGCACCCTGGGCATCCCTGTTCTTTTAGCCATTTTCTTTTTGCTAGAGTAACAGAGGTATGGCCTAGAGCTGGGAGTCTGCTCGGGTGCAGGCTGGAAGTCTTTACTCTCCTGGCAGCTGGTAGCTAGTGGGGACGAACAAAGGGTGTGGTCTCTCATGGCTGCGACAGGCTCAGGTGGCCTACAGTCCTGTCTTCCCTGGCTGAAACTGAGAAAGCATTTCCCCAAATATTCCTACCGCACTGATGTCAGGCTTCAAGTACATCTGTGGATCTATGGGCTTTTGTACGTTGTCCTGCAACCTAATCACCCTTGATATTACATTCAAATGGAAGAATTTTTTAGGTTCCGAATGAAGCATTTGGAGCACAGCCCATAGACTGGGGCTAGCTTTTACAACAAAGATAGAGAATTGGTTTGTATGTTATTTTTGAAATTGAGATACCCATTTTACCCCATGCAGTTTTTTTTAAATTCATTTTTTTATTAAAATTAAAAAAATGTTTTCATTTATTTTCAGGAGGGGGAGGGGCAGAGAGAGGGGGACACAGAACCTGAAGCAGGCTCCACGATCTGAGCTGTCAGCACAGAGCCCGACTTGGGGCTTGAACTCGTGAACTGTGGGATCATGACCTGAGCAGATGTTGGATACTTAACCGACTGAGCCGCCCAGGCGCCCTTTGACTGCTTAATTTTTTAATACAACATCCATTGTATGCCTGTCATTATTTTAGGAACCATGTGGCATTGAACAAGACAGCATCTTGGGACTGTAAGGGGATCCCTTAAGGTAAACTTGAAGTCCAAGCAAACATGAAACCTACATGGCTTGAAAGAAGAAGCCCCGGAGTGCCGGTGCACCCCACATGCATTACCAACACAAAATCTCCATGGGGAAATCCCGTATGAGGGAGGATTGCCTTTAAAACCACCCCAAGCATTCCATTTTTAACCACCTCCAGAAAGTGGAGTCGTAATTAATTATATATGCTCACTTTTAGTTTCTCGCTGGTCCTATTTCCAGACTTTTTAAGCTTCCAAGCCCACAGCCAAACACCGCACTCTGGTCAACACAAATGTGAGATTGCCTAATGGCTCCCATATATTTCATCATTGCTTAGGTCTCTGATATTATACTTACCTAAATTTTAAAAATAGCAAAGCAGGGGCATCTGGGTGGCTCGGTCCGTCAAGCGTTCCACTCTTGATTTTGGCTCAGGTCATGATCGCACGGTTCGTGGGTTAGAGTCCTGACAGCTCAGAGCCTGCTTGGGATTCTCTCTCTTGCCCTCCTTCTCTGCCCCGTCCCCACTTGTGCCAGCTCTCTCAAAATAAATTAAATTTATAAAACAACAACAACAACAACAACAAAACCACACAGCACAGCAATGCACGCAAAATGTAACAAATTAAAATTCTACAGTTAAGGATGAGAAGAGAGGATTTCATGCTTTGTCCTAGCCCCGATTCCACCCCGAGCTAACTTTCTCTGCTGAGCCTGGTAACCCTGATTCCCGAATCTCAGTATCCCATTCCATTTTCCTAGAAAATAACCTTTCAGTTTCCAGTTGGGGGGCAGAGAAAGAGCAGTCACTTGGTGGCATTTGGAAGGTGAGGGGGGCTCCAGGAGCCCAGCAATCTCCTGTGAGATCTTCAAACCTTTTTGCCATTTTCACCCCATAGCTGCACCTCTCCTCTATGGCTTCTACTGGCCTGGGGGATTTGGGGAGAAAATGGGCTTCTCATTAGTATTCTCCTTAAATCACTTTGTAACTTTCTTCTTTCTGCTGACACAATTATCCCTCCAAGTCTGCCATTTACTTTTTTGTCTGTGTGTAAACTTTTAAACTTCAAAGTGCCCAGTGAAATGAACAAATCTTAAGCATACAACCTGATAAATATTTCGCCAATGATTATATTCATTTAACAAGTTCCCAGGTCAAGATATAGAACATTTCCTGCACCGGAAACCTCCCTTGTGCCCCCCAAAGGTAACAGCTATTCTATAAATCCGTCTGTTGGTATTCATGGCTTTAATTCACCAAGGTTACTTTGAATGCCAATTCATTAATTAAAATGTTGAACAGTGCTGGGCTCAGCGTAGACCTGGCGGGAACATCCTCTAAGTGCTTGAAGGTGAGTGCCTCTGGAGGCACCCTCTCTGTACTCAATGTGCATCTAGCCCATGTCAAATTTTTCTCAATTTATTGAGTTGGACAGACTTGCAAAAATTGTAAACCCAAAAACATGCATCTGATTTTTTTCCAAAAGAAAAGCTCCAGAATCATGGTTTCCTTTCCATTTACTTCCCTTCACTGTATGGGCTCTGCCTTTACCCCATTCCAATAATGTACCAGAATTGCTATCCTCTCCCTGTCAGCCCCCAACTCGGGGTCTGGATTATTCAGGCAAGTGGGGAGATGTGTATGTGGGGGCGGGGGGAGGGTGAGTGATAAGACCAGCTAGGAAATCAGATAGGGAAGTGAAGGGAGTTGAGAGAAGCTGAAAATCCTAATACAGGCTGCACAAGCTCCTATTTTTCTAGCAGCTTCCACAGTGCCTGCTCAGGTCTCAGAGGAAGCAAATGTTTTTGTGATGATGTTTGTTTGGATTAGACATTTACTGAAATATTTGAAGGTGAAAGTAAATTCCAGAAGAGTTCCAAAAATTTCTTAAATTGAGAGAATTTTTCCCATATTAATGACCTTAGATCAGATCTGTGTTTTGAAATGTCACAATAAATGCAACACCGCCGAGCTGTTGGCAAGCTTCCCAAGTGATTCTGTACTGACTCAGACTTTTGTGGGACTGATTTAGTTTTTGAGGCATTCAGCTTCTTTGTGCTTTCTCCATTTACTTTTCTAGGTGAATGGCTTATGAGGATGTAATGAATAGAAAACACACTTATTAAAATACATTCCTGGGAACTTCGCTCAGAAACATGAATGTGTAATGAATATATAAAGCCTGCTGCTGGGGACTAATCCCAACCCGATCAGAAAGCAAGAAATAATCCATCGGGCAAGTAGTTATTGCCTAATGGGAAAAATCAAAAAGGAGGAAAATATTTTAGTGAAATAAATTCCAGAGACCTGAATAAGCCAATGAAGAGACACACAGAATTTTAAAACACCATTCTGGAAAAGTCTGTACGTGGAGTTTATTTCTATAGGAAGCAGTGAGATACCATGGAAAGAACAGTAGGCGGAAGGAACAGACTTACCCCATCAACAAGCTGTGTGGTTTTTGTACCTCCTTTGACCTGTGTCTCAATTCCTCACCTGTAGAAGAGGGTCTTTAAGATCACTTCCGGCTTCCATATTGATTCTCCAGGCCTGTGACTAGTATTGAAGCAGTCTTCTCAAAAGTCTGGGTTTGGAAAACACAGAATGTATAGGCTCATTTCAAAATGGAGTTGTTAAAGGGGCACTTGGCTGGCTCAATCAGTGGAGCGTGTGGCTCTTGATCTTGGGGTTGTGAGTTTGAGAGCCCCATGTTGGGTGTGGAGATGGCTTAAAAATAAAATCTTAAAGAAAAAAAAAAAGGAATTAAAAGTCACCCAGCCCAATGTATTGATGGGTGGCCAGTCATGGGCAGAGCTCAGAACAAATGGAGATATGATGTCCTTGGTGAAGCCACACACTGAGGTTTTATAACTGTGGATAATTGAATTGTACAAACATTGATTTGCAAGGTGCTTACTATGTGCCAAGTTTCAAATCTGCTTCCCTGGCTTTCTTCTCTGCACAACAGTGAAAACATTCACTTGGGCGTGAGGCAGAATCCTAAGAAATTTGCCTTAGTTTGCTTTGGAGCTCCAATGGCCCTGCCCTGCCCTTAGTGTGCTCAAACCACTCTCCAAGACTGTCTTTTCCAGGCCAGGACTCTGCTTTGATAATGAATCTCAAATGTGCTCTCAACACTGGGGCAATCTGCTTTCACTAGTCATTACTTAATTCTTTCTTCACACGTGTCCCAAGCTCTCACACACACTCACCTTGCCCCATGGTCACTGAGAAAATGGAAGCCGTTAGATGTTTCCTGTCTTCCCAACAGCCAATCTACAAGGTGACTTCTTCCCCACTGCCCTGGAGGGAGTGCCCCTCTACCTAACGTTCTGTTAATTAAACAAGGAGGCCCTTAGACTGAGGTGGCTCTAAGGCCCTGGTGGCCTAGGTAGTAAGCAACCCAAAATATGGGCCTGTAAATGCCACTAAGGACAACCAATCACAAAACTTCCTTCCCTTCCACCTTTTCCCTGTTAAGTCTCTTCTTGAGCTCCTGTTGGTGGAGTGCTCCCAGCTCCTTTCTGTCTGGTGCCGCCTCATTCAAATCCATTTTTGCTCAAATAAACTCTTAAAGTTAAAAAAAATTTTTTTTCTTAATGTTTATTCTTTTTTTTTTTTTTTTGAGAGAGAGAGACAGAGACAGAGAGACACAGAAAGAGGGAGACACAGAATCTGAAGCAGGCTCCAGGCTCTGAGCTGTCAGCACAGAGCCTGCTGCAGGGCTCGAACCCATAGACTGTGAGACCATGACCTGAGCCGAAGTTGGATGCTTAACAGACTGAGCCACCCAGGTGCCCCTAAACCCTTAAAGTTTTTAAAGAGGTCTCAGTTTCTCTTTTAACACTACAAACACATGTGTTGGGTTCACTTCCCTCTTGCCTTCTCAAAGCTTCCCCCCCTTAAAAAAAATGTTTATTTTTGAGAGAGTGAGAGAGTGGGGGAGGGGCAGAGAGAGAGAAAGAGCATCTGAAGTAGGCTTTGCACTGACAGGAGAGAGCCCGATGTGGGGCTTCTACTCACAAACCGGAGATCATGACCTAAGCCGCTCAACTGACTGAGCTTCCCAGGCATCCCCCACCCCCACTTATTTTTTTAAAGTTTATTTATTTTGAGAGAGAGAGTGTGAACACAAGTGGGGGAGAGGAAGAGAGAGAGAGAGAGAGAGAGAGAATCCCAAGCATGCTCCCCGATGTCAGCACAGGGCCCAATGCTAGGCTCGATCTCATGACCCTGAGATCATGATCTGAGTCAAAGTCAAGAGTCAAATGATTAACCGTCTGAGCCACCCAGGTGCCCCTACTCTCTTTTTTAATCACCCCCTGTTTCTTCAGCTTTTCCCTCCCCTACTGTCCCAGTCTTACCAGCATATGAATCATAATCTTGTCTTTTCTCCTTTAAAAATCAAAATGAACAAAAGAAACACAATCCAAACACTCTGTTGAGCCTTCTAAATCTCCTTAAGATTTGCCTACTTATCTGAATTTCCTTCAAACCACTCCAGGCTGGCTGTGGCCCCTACCCCCCCCATCACACTTGCTTTGCTAAGGTCACTGTACTGGGTTGAATGGTAACCCCCCAAAAGATATTTGAGTCCTAACCCCTGAAACTGTGAATGTGAACCTATTTGGAAAAAGATGTAATTAAGTTAAGGATCTGGAGATGAGATCATCCAGGACTTAGGGTGGGCCCCAAGTCCAATGACAAATGCCCTTACAAGAGAAAGGCAGGGGGAGATTTGGGACATGGGAGAGACCTAGGAGATAAGGCTGTGTGAAAATGGAGGTGGAGAGGAGAGTGATGTGTTTATAAGCCAAGGAATGCCACAGACTACTAGCAGTCAACAGAATCTGGAAGAAGCCTGGAAAGGTTCCCCTCTAGAGCTTTCAAAGGAAGGGCAGCTTTGCTTGATTTGGGACTTCCGGTCTCCAGAACTCTGAGAATAAATTTATGCTGCCTTAAACCACCACATGGTGGTAATTTGTAATGGCGGCCCTAGGAAACTAATGACCAATGAACTCCATGTTGCAGAATTCCAAACACCATACCATCTCCATCTTCCATTTTGCAGCAGTATTTGACTCAGCTGACTGTTCCTTCTTGGAGCATCTTATGGTCCTGGTTTCCAGAGAACCACTTCTTGTTGGGTTCTCTCTTCTCTTTGTGAATGCTTTATCTCAGGGTTCTTTGCTAGTTTTCTGCTTCCACTTAACCTCTAAATGTGTACTCTGCCTGCTCTATATTCTCTCAAGTAAATCCCACTCACACCTGTGGCTCTAAATATCCTCCACATACTGAAGGTTCTCGAACTGGTGCCTCCAACGTGGAGCTGCTGAGAGTTTCAGTCATGTGTATCCCATGCCTCCTTGACACAGCAGCCTCAGTGTTCCGGTGACACTATTTATGAGCCAACACACATGCACAAAACAGGACTTCTGAGCTTCACCAAACACTCCTCCTGCCTGCCCTCTAGAGAACTCCTCTGGTTTCCACATCTGAAGAAATGGCAGCCCTCTCCACCCAACACGATTGCTCTACCACCAACCTGGGAGTCATTTTTCCCTACTCTCAGATCCAGTTCCTAAGCAAATCTTGTCAATTTAATATGCAAGCTATATCTCGATTCCATTCACTTCTCTTTATCTCTACTGTCACCATCCTGGGACCACACGACATATCTACCTGGTCTCTTGAAATAGCTTCTGAGTGATTCTCCATACAGCAGCCAGTACTCTTAGCAGATTCTGCTGTGCCTCTACTTAAAGTCCTTCAAAGGATTGCCATTGAACTGAGCATGAAATCCAGACTGTGTGTGACCTTGCCCTGCCTTCTGTCTATCTTTCTCCCTCTGCTCCATCCACAGTGGATCTTCCTTAGGCTCCTTAAGATTCCTCAAGAACTTGCAAGTTTTTCCTAACCTTGGACCATCTCTGCCTGGGATTCTGTCCCCCACACTCTGTGCCTTCAGCTCACTTCCTCAGGGAGGACTCCCTGATAGCACCCCCCCCCCCAATTTTACATCGGCTTCTCCTGTTCTTTTCTCTCACAGAACTCAATCTTTTCCACCACGGCATTTGCCACAATCTGTAATTACACATTTGATCATGTGTTTATTTATTTACTGTCTTCCCCACTGGGTTGCTTCCAGAAAGCAGCTGGGACTGTGTCTGTTTCTCTTCGCTGAACACAGAGCGCCTAGCTCAGGGGCAGCCACGACAAGATGCTCCATAAACATGTGTTGAATGAATTCCCTCTCTTCTAGCAAATGTGTATTTTAGCAGGAATGCTCATCAGGTGGGAGCACTTTCATCCAAAAGAAAAAAGAAATGACAAACATCTAAATTTTATGAAAACCCGAAGACTTTGTTTTACAAACATATAAATTATTTTATTTACAAAGCCATGTTACAAAAAAAAAAAAAGCAAAAAAAAAAAAAATTACAATCGCTCACTGGAGAATGTCTCCAGGCCTGGTGCTGAAACCATGGCAGTATCAATAGATACGTGTTTGTTCTTTCCTTTTAAAACTGTAAGCCATAGAATTTACTATTTACACCTACTTTAGACATTTATTCTGCTTACAATATCACAGGCATGGAATGAATTCTATCTGGTAGTGCTAATATGTAAAGGTATGGGACAAAGAAGGAAAATACTTAGTGTTACAAAATATGGATCGTAGAAAAGAAACCCACTCCACAAGTGTGGCATTTGTTTAGAATGTTTGGACATGCTTTCTCCAAAATTCTTCTGGAAAAGGTTCTAAAAATCGGTAGTAGGAAAGGACAAATGAGCAGGTGCAAATTCTTGTCTGTGCAACAACAGTTATTGAATATACCCCATGACTGACCAGCTACGTGAAACCCACAGAGTTTTGTTAAAGTGCCATGGGCCGACGGCATAACAAAATATAAGGTGTAAATAGAAAATTTCTTTTTTTTCTTTTTGAAAACAAGAGTTCACTGAGAATCAGCAATAATAGAATATGCTGTAGAAACTATTCTCTACAAAGGTTGATCAGCATTATTTACAATTGGTACATTGATACAAAAGAAGGCATACAAGTTATCCAAGTCGCTTTTTTTTATGGCTGACAGGTCTATGCATTGTGTTATGCTTAACAACCAGAGCTTTCGAGCCTCTATGGCTGGCGACAAGTCACGAGATCTTCAGGTAGATGGGGGGTGGGGTGGAGGTGGTGGTGATGTGTGTGTGTGTGTGTGTGTGTGCAGTCAAGGGGCTGGGAAGGGAGGGGTTGGGGGGGATGAGCAGAAGTACCCAAAGGAGATCACCCTAATAATGCTTAATAGGCTGGTCCAGTTGAACTCCATTAAAACAAACCCAAAGAAAACCTTTTATTTGCATTCCACTTTTCAAGCTGTGAGTTTTTAATACATCATTATAAAGTAAACCTGTGGTTGATTGTGAAGGAAGAAACACCGTGGGTTTTCCCTTTTTTGCTCAGTTTTCCAGCAATGTCCTCACCTTGGTCAGAGCCAGTCTTTCACCAAGTAAGCAGCATCGGTGGGGGGCCTCTTTATTCCAGCTTGCAATTCCAGATGGAGACAGCTCACACATCGAAACCTATTGAATTGCTCCGTTAGTCCCTGTCGAGACATTATTTCTCAGAAGCAGCCACTTAATCTCTCAACCTTTGTTTTCCCTCTTCGAGTGTAAGAGTTTATAACTCAGAGGGTTATTTTGTTGCTGAGATTTTTTTTTTTGTTTTTTGTTACTCCTGCAAGTTTTTACAACTTAAAATAAATTATAAACAAAACAAAAAAAACCAACAGACTTCTTAAAACCGAACAAGACAAAAGTTGTGCAAAAATAACAAAGATATGTACATACTTTTCAGTTGGAATAAATGTACAATAAAAACATAATTCAAAGAACATTTTAAAAATATAAACATTGCTTAAACTTTCCTACGTTTCATATTGTTTCTGAAACTATTCTGGTCAGTTAGCTCTGTAATATAGTAAAACATAAATTATTACAAAATTAACACTATAAAAATTTACTTTAAGAATATCTTCTAAACTTTTTTCCAAAGGGTCTAACCTGTTTATAATTTCTTAAACATTTATAAGTCTTAAAATCTGCCTTAACTTTTTTTTTTTAAAAAAGAAAGAGTAACCATCTTCCCTTCAATTTGCAGTCTCTTTTTCCCAAGACGTAAATAAACCAGCATATAAGTGCACTTTTAACACTGTAGAAATAAAAATGAAATCGTCTGAACTAATGTCCTGGTACCTAATATCAACTCCTGATTTTTAAAAAAATCTTCATTTTATATTAAAAATTTTAGGAATCCTATAAGAAACACTGTCAGTGCAATTCCATTGATACAAATCACTCCGTTTGCTTCCCGTCTTCCCAAAATCTAATGTGGTGAAACTTAACAGTAGTCTGATCTTTGGGTTGAGGGGATGGGGAAGAAAAGGGGAACTTGAGGGCCGGGATGAGGGTTTGGGTCCAGCTGTAAAACTGGCATTCATTTCTGATTTAGGGATGAAGCAAAACTTCCTAGGATCTCTTGCTATTATCTCGTCCGCAAAGTTTCATGATTAATAGCGCAGGATGCCTATGTCATATTGTGAATTCCTGATTATGATTCCCTCTTAGAGCTAATCGTATTGCTACTTCTTTCAAAACTCCAGTGTGAACAGTTTTGTAGCTGCAGGGCTCTGGCTTCTTTCTTCCCTCTCTTCCAAACGGCTCTTCCTCATTAGGCGGTGGCTGGGCTTACTATGCCTTTCTGGGGGTGGGGGTGCTGTGAGTCGGGGCTTGTGATAACCTAGTATAAGCTGATCTATGGGAATGCTGATTGCACGGGACCCTGGGGCCCAGGGCACGGAGGGGCGCGGGCAGTGCTAGTATTTATTCTCACCAGGCGTTGGATACTTAACCCTCCACGGAAGCTTTCCCTCAGACCCTTCCTGCACCCCCACCCTTGCGTTTTCTCCTCTTGCCTGGCCCCGGAGGGCAGCTTAGGAACCTCCATCGCTGTGGGCACTGGGGTCTCATGCCCTTTTCCCTGGGATTCCTCCTTCTCTGGCTCACCCAGCTTTGGGGCCCTTGTGCACGGCACCCGGGAAGGGATTTGGCAGCGTGGATTCCTAACAAGCTCCGATGATCAGTCACCCAGTTTCCTCGGTCTTTTGAGGGATATCTTCCCCTACCCATACGCTCTGCTTCCTGTCACCTTCCAGGCCCATTCCAGCCCCTGTTCCTGACCCAGTATATCCTCTCTGAGCTGCACAGCTGGACAGTGGTATTGGGTAAACGACATAGTTCAGTGGCCACTTTTCTCCAACTTGCCCACAGCGTCGGGCTCCTACGGTGCTGGTGCAGCGCAGGAACCTGCTGGGGGCGCTCAGCCCGGCCCCGCAGCTCTCCGCTCTCGGCAGAGACACAGGCTGTTTCCCAGCAAAGCCCCTCCCCCAGCACGCTGTCCAGAGGGGAGCTCGTGAGAGCCAGCCCCTTCCCGAAGGCCAGTGGGGACCCCGTGAGCGGCAGGTGGGAGGGGATGGAAGGGACAGGTGGGAGAGGTCGAGGGAAGGAGCACGGCGTGTGCTCAAGTTCAAGAGTTTCAGACAACGAAAACCAGGAACTGACACTTGCAGCGTCTGCTCTCCTGGCTGGAGCAAAAGGATGGTGCGGTAGCAGCATCGGAAGCTATAGAGGGCCGACCCCGAACTTGGAAGAACGCGTACACGTGGCAAATGAAGGAACCGAAACAAAACACTGGTACTGTTTTCTGTGAATCTTAAATTCACGTTCTTTTGCCTTTTGCTTTCTCTTCGGAACTAAAAACCGGTCAATTAAAAAAGGAAGAAGAAAGGCCAGAGCCACCCGCCGGCACAGGAAACGGACTCTCCCCGGCTGCGCACACCCCTCCCTCCTCCTCCCGCCTCAGCCCCGGGTGGCCAGGCATTGGTTTGGAAGTGGCTTCACAGTCTTGTTACGGAAGAGTCCTGATCCTGCCCGTTCTGTTGGTGGTCTTCTAGGAAAGAAAAGAAAAGCTTGTGTAGAAACCACACACTGGGGATTACCCGCAAGAACTCAAGAACGGAGCCTCCGCTTTCTCCGTCTGGCGTGACCCTTAAGGCTACCGTCCCATCTCTTGCCTTGGGCAAAGAAACGAGGCAAATGAGCAAAGGAGGGGCATGTGAGGTGGCCACAAAGATCCTAGCTTGGGGGAAAACACAGGGGCAAACCCTGTGGACATGCATGTGGTGGGGTGGGGGTGTGGTTCCCTTCCCAGAGAGAGAACTGCAATAATTAACCACTTTTTTTTTTTTTTTTTTGGCCTCTGTTCATTTACCTTTTCCTATCTAACCTGTGCACCACACGGAGAATTATCTAAGGAAGAAGTGTAGTGTTGGATTAACATAGAGGCTTTGGGTTCAAGTTACTTAGCCTCTTCGCCCGGGTATCTCCAATCTGTAACATGAGGCTCATCACTGGTCCTTCACAGGGTTGCTAACAGGTCTATATGTATGTAAAGGGCTCAGCGAGGCACCTGCAGAAAAAGCCACCACAAACGGTGGCTATTTGATTATTATTACATTTGTTAAGGGTGACCGTGTGGCCTCTGGGTGGACCCAGCAACCCGTGCAGGAGGCTTGTCAAGATCAGAGGCAGGTTGCCAGGGCCCAGACCCCTGCCCCCACCTACCCCCCACAGAGGATAGGCTTCAGGTGCTCAGGCACAAAGTGACCCAAAATGATGGAGACGCGCTCCTTGATCTAGGGATACAAAAACGGTTTTCCTATAATCTTCACCCACACACCACCCTGACATCTGTGGGGAGACCTCAAAGGCCGAAATGCAGACACACACATTGCAATTTGTTCTCTACAAAACCTGTAGCCCGTTGAAGACAACATAACACCACCATACGTTTATTTTTTCCAGTCACATGTAACCTACAAACCCCATCCCCTACCCACCCTGGCTTCCCCCAGGGGCACGCACAGTCCCTCATAGCAAATCATTTGTACACTGACTACTCTCACACCTTGAATTTGTAAAAACTGCTGCATCTACCCTGGATGTTCCCACCAGGAAACCACATCTTGAACAGTAGCTACAGCTCACCAGAGGCCTTGAGAGAGGACTGACTGATGGGTGTCCCTAGCGAGGCCCTGCAGTCAAAACCATTAATTTTCTCAACAACGTTAGGAGGTAGGCATCACTTTTGCTATTTAACAGATGGAAACACTGAGACCCAGAGAAGTTACTCTGCTAATAAAAATCGGGGCTCATACTTGTGTGCTATGTGTTAGGCATTTTCTAGAGGCTTTAGGTGAATAGATTAATCTTCACAAAAGCCACAGGAGGTGGGGGCCATTATGATCCCCTTATGGGTGAGGAAACTAAAGCACAGAGAAGTTAAGTAACTTGACCAAGGGCACACAGCTACTAACCAGAAGGCCTAGCTTTGGAAGCCAGGAAGCTTTGTTCTTAGCTGGAGCAGAGATTCGAGCTAGGGTCTGCCCCACTGCCCATGCCTCTGCGTTGGTGACCCTGTGCACATCCCCCTCAGTACCTTACCTGTCGGCTGTGTCCTGGGCTGGATATGCTTGAAGGACTGGACTGTGACAAAGGTAGGCTGCTATTTTTCCCAACCTGAAAGACACCAGCGAGGCCCACTCAGATCTGCCAGCCCGTGAAAGACTCCGGGGACCCTGCGCCGCCCGGGGTACAAGAGCGCCATCCCTCCCTCCGAGCGGTGCATGGCTAGTGTTTCCATCTCAGATGGCAGAGGAGATGAAAATGCCTTGGGAGGCATCTTGCTGACACCCTTCCCGTCCCAGAGAGAAAGCAGAATGGAGGGGAACTCTTCATTCTGCTTCCCAGATGTAGACCGTGAGTTTCAGGGGGTGAGGATAAAGGCATCTGGCAAGAGGCCCGGCCCCTCCTGGGGGGGCATTTAACCCTGCAGAGGCCCCAGCTTTTCCATCCCTGACCTCGCAGAGCAGTCCCAGACCCATCTGGTTTCCGGCTCAGATTCCCTTGGACTAGCTCAGGATAAAAGCCTGCATCTTTTTCTGGGTCAGTTTTCTTGGCCAGAGGACATAGCCAACACCTTGCTATTCTTCAGAAAACAAGGCAAACGGCGCTGGGGGCAGGTGGGTGTGGCTATGGGGCTCCTTCCCTTTCTCTGTGACCGTCCTGGGCACCTGGGGAGCTGGTTCCTCAGGTGATTACCATTCTGGCAGGCAGCTCCTCCTGGAGCCTATAGAGACCTATAGAGAGCATCGTCCTCTACGTTAACTCACCTTTGCATAAAGACGTTTGCCTTACATTGGCAGTCTTGTTATGGTTCAATTTAATATCTCTGTGGGAATTCTGGTCTTATGCTTCCCAGATACAATTTAAGAGAGCCCCATTTGGTTCCCAAAGCCCATACCTTGAATTTCTCAACCTATGTTATGCTTCTCCAGTTTCCTAACGGGATCAACACTGATTGCAAAGGCCTTTCCCCAACACTTGGAGATCACCAGTGGTGACCCTGGACAAAGCCTTTTCTTTCTTTCTTTAAAAAAAAAAAATTTTTTTTAACATTTATTTATTTTGAGAGACAGAGAGACAAACCATGAGCAGGGGAGGGGCAGAGAGAGAGGGAGACACAGAATTTGAAGCAGGCTCCAGGCTCTGAGCTGTCAGGACAGAGCCCGATGTGGGGCTTCAACTCACAAAACACGGGATCATGACCTGAGCTAAAGTCAGATGCTTAACCGACTGAGCCACCCAGGTGCCCCTGGACAAAGCCTTTTCTTAATGGCCTGGTGACAAGCACCCAGGCAAGTATTGCCTGCATTAGGGAGCCAGTGCTGGCTAGATCAAGGCAGCTGTTCAAGTAATCTGCTTTTTTGATTTCCCTCCTGATAAATACTCTGCTGGAGGCTCGTCTGCTCCTTTCAGGACTAATGCATTGTGTTTACTAAACTTTTTCGTTCACTCATTTTTGACTAATTCATTGTGTTTACTAAATATTTCATAGAGTCCTGCTGACCCAAGAACAAACAGGGCAACATTAACACAGAGGCCTGGGGGTTAAGAGTCTAGACTCCAGAGTCAAATTGCCTAGGTTGAAATCTCAGCCCTACTATTTCCTTGCTGTGTGACTTTGGGCACATTGTTTAACCTTCCTGTGCCTCGGTTTACTCATTTGTAAAATGGGGGTAATAACAGGTAACAATGAAAGGAATTAATATATCTGAAGTGCTTGGAACACAGCCCATCCCAGAAGTAAGTGTTAGCGGCTAGAACTTTATATAAAGTGGGTGACACTAGGTGCACCTGGGTGGCTCAGTCGATTAAGTGCCTGACTTGATTTTGGCTCGGGTCGTGATCTCACGGTTCATGAGTTTGAGTCCCACACTGGGCATTGCGCTGACAGCACGGAGCCTCCTTGGGATTCTCTCTTCCTCTCTCACTGACCCTCCCCTGCTCTTTCAAAATAAATACATAAATAAATAAAAACTTTTAAAAATAAAATGGGTGACACTATAGCCTTGTTGCTCAGGGTGTGGCCTGTAAGCCAGAGAGTGGCACCCCAGACCTGTTGACAAAGAGTCTGCAGGTTCATAAGACCCCCAGGGGCTGCCTGTGCAAGTTCAAGTTTAGAAAGCCCTGGTTCTGCCCTTCATCCTGAGGCCTGGAGGTGGCCCGGACCAGCAGCTTAGTCTGTGGGTGCCAGCCCCTTTCCTCTGCACCCCTGGAATTGGGGGCGGGGGGGAGGATCAGATGGTGGCGCATCTGCTGCAGCCACAGGGCTCTAGTGGGAGGACCTACATCTCCCCCTGTCTCCCCTTGGCCTCAGTGTGCAGGCTGTCCGGCCCCCGAGATCCAAACGTGCGGTTTGTCAGGTGTTTGCCTGTGATTTGTGAACCCCTCCCCAGATGTTCTCTTTGTGAGGTTGTAACAAGTCTCATATAAAGATGACATAAAAATTAAAACATCTGTTTAACTGCCTCTCATCCCTCCAGAGTCCTCCTCCCTAGACAGGGCTGGCCTTAGGGTCCGGCCCACTTCATTCTAAATGTGGGCAGCTGTAGCCCCTTGTTCGCTCTGCTGCCCTGGTGGGGCTCAGGCTCGGGCCCTCCCACCACCTCTGCCCTCTCCTAGCAGAGTCTGGAGGGGGTGGGCCTTTGCTAAGTAGCTCCCCTGCCTGGGAGAAAAGATCAGATTTGAGGATGGCTGGTCTTGGGCTCTTCTCAGACCACGCCCCACTTTCCCAGACTTCCTCACAACACACCCTCCTATTTGCAGGTGGCATCGGACCCTTCTGTGCCTATAGGTGTGAGATGCAGTTTTATCATAGGAGGAGGTGGGGCCGAGGTTGCCTGGAAGAGTGGGGACAGTCAGTCACCCCGGGAGGCAGTAGCACCGCCTACCATAGCCCAGGTGGCCCGGGTCATCACTGGACCTGCCTGGGCCTCGGGCTCTCACGGAGGGGATTCCCATAGACCAGATGTAATGAAATTGTGCTCAAAACTCAAGATCCAAAAGCGACAGAAGAGGAGGGGGAGCTCAGACTCTCCCTGTGCCTCAGCGTCCCCATCTGTAGAGTGGTGCTGACAATTGCACCGACTGCGCTGGGTGGTGAGGTTTAAAGTAAGTGACATGCGCGCAGCGCTCGCTCGCGACAGCTTACTTAGCACGCAGCGGCAAAGTACTCGTCAACTACTCAGTTCTCCGAACGGAGGCTGCTCTGTTACCTGAGCTACCTGGCTGAGCAGGGGCGCTGCCCAGCTCCCTCTGCCCCCCCCAGAGCCCGTGAAGGCAGCGCCGGGAGGCCCCTGGAAACACGGGTCCCTTACCTGCCGAGAGGAGGTGCTGTTAACGGGATCGGGCACCGGTGCGAGAAGGCCGGGTGGGTTCTTTTTGTGAACGCTATTCATACCAGGCATTTTAGTGATTTTACAGGCTTTGCTACTAGAACTCGAGTTCTTACGCTTTTTTCCTTCTGATTTGTCAAAAGAGAGGGGCAGCGAAGACACGGCATTGTGTGAGGCCAGAGAGAGGTCCCCTGCAAGGGAGGGCACAGAGAGGGGACAGGAGTCACTGCTGCCGCCCACCGAGCCCACGTGTCTCACTATGTCCGCGGGGCCACTGGGCAGCGAGGTCCGTCCTGAGGGCTCCAGTTTGGCACTGAGTGGGCTCACCCCATTGTTGGAGTTGTGCACAGACAGACTGTTATAGGGAGGGGCCGCCTGATAGGAGTTCAAAGCTGAACTGGCATTCAACACACAGTTCTTTTTGTGGGGCCCTGATAATGGAGACGAGAGGGATGTCTGCAAGGATAATGAGGAGGAGGAGGAAGTCGAAGGCTGCGGCTTCCTCTTTTTGTTACTTGGAGACTCGTCGCTACGGGCGGACAGGTCTTTGACTTTTGAGGATTTGCTGGTTTTGGTTTTGGATGGCTTGTGGGATGGGGAAGGGATGGCGGCTGGTATCGGGGACACGGCGGATGGGGCCTTGAAGGTTGAGTCCATGATGCTGAGGGTTGCAGCCACATGGGGGAAAGCTGTGGTGTGTGACATGAGGGCGCTCGGGTCCGGCGACGCCACAAAAGCTGCGTTTGAGAGCATGGCTGATGTCATTATGTAAGAAGAGGTGAGTCTCGAGCTGATGGGGGCTGAAGGAAGATACACAGCACTGGGGTTGCTGAAAGGCTGTAAAACGGATGCTGGAACGGGGGTGGAGGTGTGGGCTGCTGGCGAGGGCATGGGGCTATCTGCCGCAGGAGGGATCTTCCTAAACATGAGAGAAGAGTGAGAGAGAAACCGTGAGAAACAGGCTTGGCACTGCTCCAGAGGCTCGAGTAAGCGTGAGCCTCAGGGCTACAGAGGAACCCCAGTAGAACCAGACTATGGAGGATGAAGCCTTGGAGGATGGCGGACTCTGAATTATGGCCCTTCCCTGTGGCTCCCCCCATTGCAACATCCAGCAACCTATATTGAATGCTTTCAGGTTTTCACATCCTTGTCTCCACGCTTGGCTACCGGATAATGGCTGATTTGGCTTCGTGAATAAAGGCGAATGTTATTTAGAATAGAAATTTCCCCAACAGTGTTCTTGCTCTCTTTTTTTTTTTTTTTTTTTTTTTTCTGGCAGTGATGAAGGTGGTTTTTAATGAGCAGTAGTCATTTCACAGTTAGGTCCTGGCTTGAAGTAAGAGGTGTGAGGACAGGGCTTTGCCACCGGCACCCCGGGGTCACCCCTGCACACTGCCGCTCAGGGCTTCCCAGCCCCTCCTGTGCCCTGCCTCCCCCCTGCTCCCAGGCCAGCATTCTCGGGCCTTTGCTGCCTGCAGGCTCCGGTTTACTTCAGAGAGGCGTGTCCACGTGAGCCTGGGGCTGCTGTTGCCGATTTATTTCTATTCACCTCACCCAACCTTGGCTCTCGCTCTGGGGAGCTACAGTGGGGGTGTGGCTGCCCTCCCACAGGCCTCCCCATCTCTGTGTCAGGGTGAGGTGAGAAGATAGGGACCCGCATGTATCCAGACAAGGGGATCGGGACTTTCCACTTTGTTCTGAAGACAGATGCAGGATGTGGGCACAGGAGAACACAAGGTCAGGGGGAGGGGGGTCTTCCAGGAGGTTGGGGGTCCCTGGGAGCAAACTCCCTGTCTCCTGTACTCTGTGGAACCAAGGGCAGCACCAGTGGCGGGTCACTCTTGGGGCCTGCCTATAAACTCTGTCTTTTGACTCCCATGTCCAAACCATGGCCTGGGTCAATATTGCTGCTACTCTGGGAACCAGGAGGAGGAGCATAGGGGCTTTGGGGGTCTCCATTCGTTCCTGATTTTATTCTGCAGGAAGGGATACTGACCTCAGGAGCCAGGTGAGTATTTTCAAACGGGCTCTTTCCTGGTTCTCCCCTTGCTCCCCGCCCCCCACCCCCCGCTTTTGCCTGGAAATCATTTTCAGTGTAGCTGAGCCCCCCACCCCCACCCCAGCAGTTAGGAACTAGCTCTCTTTCTTTGAAAGTGGTACTTGAAGGTGGGCAGGCTTGGGGCCTGCACCCCCATAGCTTCGAGCAAGACGTGAGACGAGGCCTCTCGAAAGCCCTTCTGTCCTTGGAGGCCACTCTCTTGGCTGCAGCAGCAGGACGAGGCCCCACTGTGAAGGAAATGCCTCTCCTGGCGCTGCCCTGAAGATTCAGTGTCCTGCCTGCAATTTGGTGGAGCCTATGGTTTCCATCTTTAGGGTGGAATCCAGAGGAGTCCTTGAATACAGAAGCACAGTGTCCTTGAAAACATCAGATCAAACAGATCAAATATAAGAGAAAAATGTTGCCAAATCCACTGTGGCCACGATGACGTTCGAAAATCTACTTTTTCTTAGGCCTAAAGAACGTAAAAGATCCTGTCCACACTAAATCAGTGCTACGTTAGTTCTTGTTGCAATGAACTAATGAGTGAATGGATGGATGGATGGATGGATGGGTGGGTAGGTGGGTGGGTGGCTGGATGGGTGGGCAGGTGAATTCTCAGCAGCAACATAACTAAGCATGCTGGGCAAGGACTCCCATGATATCAGACCGGAAAGGTCTAGACACGCCCTTAAAACTGTCTGGCACTGCACAACCCCTTCCTGACGCTTTAGGGGCGATTCCTTGGAACGTGTGGCATGAGCACACTCTCCCTGCTGTCTCTGTTCCTGGCTGTGGTGCCACAGGCAATCCACTCCATCTTTCCCTGACTCAAGTTTCTTACTAGCTAAAATGTGGATAGAAATACACGTGGGCAGAGGTTTGCAGTTACTTGTAATAAATGTTATTTTCTGAATACCAGATGGCTTATTTAGAGAGGACCCCAATCAGTGCCCTTCAGTGGGATCTACTCTGAACGTCCCAATTTGTAACTTTCCCATTCAATAGTATAAATGTGTGCTTCAACTTGTGTGGACAAGCAGGGCTGAAGTCCCCAGTCTTGCCCAGCTGGCACTCAGGACTGGGATGGATGCTACTTTTTAGCCTACTCTCTATCCCTTTCCTTCTTTCCCCCCACTAATCATAAGTGGATAGCAGAGGCAGAGGGGAGAGAGGGCAGGGGAGTGAGGGGCATGTGGAGGCTCACTGTCCCGGGGGGGTCCCTCCCCCTCCCCCCCCATCCCGTGCTAAATAGTTTATATGTTTTTCTAGGTGCCAAATGGCAGCGGATTTCAGCTTTGCGGACTGTGCCCTGGTTTAAACTTTGCACGCCGGCCTAGGGAAGTCCCGTACAAAAGCCCACAGATGCGCATAAATTACTGACAGTGCCCATCCTCCCCTGCCAGCTGGCATGGAGATCCAGATGCTGACCTGGCTGAAAGAGAATACTGTGTTGGCGTCTCCTGATGCAGAGTTAAATGCTTGTTAAAGAAAAAAGAGTCTTGGCCGTTCCTTTTCTTCCTAATGTCTTCCACGCCCCCATCGGCTGCCATCCCTCCAGGTTCGGGCCCGTCGGGGCCTGGGGTTTGGGCAGCGAGGTTGAGAGGGCAGCGGGGTGCTACGCTTTCCAGAGTTGACACCCAGGCAGCCCCAATGTTGCTCAGTGACAGCAGATTGGTTAGGCAAGTCCTGAAAAGGGGGGAGGGACCTGACGCCCTGTGGCTCGGGTTTCTGTGCCTGAGGAGGAAAGGAATATGGAGCTTGAGCTGACAGGACACCAGGTAGCGAAATACAGATCAACACATTCCTTCCACGTGTCCGGGATTTACACTTCCACAACACAGGAGAGCAAAGAGCGGAAAGAATCACCGGGGCGGGCTGCCATCTTGGGGGAACAAGTGCAGAAGGATAAACAACCAAATAACTGAGAACACGGTAACCCCGCATGCAGCGCCCGTGTGTTGGCGTTTAGAATGGACACAGGCAGAAACCAAGGGTGCCTTTTAGACACACTGAGCAGTCGCTTCAGTGGGAAGAAATGATAAGCTTCTCTTGTGGCCCTTTCCTACTTTGTGGCAAGTGTCAACGTTGAGTCCACTAGGCCAGTTTACGGCACACACCGTGGGGCTTGTTTCTGCTACGAGCTTGGGTCCAGAAGCTCTTTGGGCGTCGTGGTGAAAAGGGGCTGCCTGGGAGAGAGGAGGGAAGCTGGGGGAGGGGCAAGTTCTGAATTCTGTTCCCAGGCCCACCACCCACAGCACCCTCCTGTGTCTCAGGAAAGCCTTCCTGCCCTTCCTGGGCTTCCCTGGGCAGGCAGGGTGAGGGGTTTGGCGTTGGCCTTTCCCGGGCCTAGACCTAAGGGATCCATCCATGACTCTAATGGGTTGTGAGGTCTTAAGAGCTCACCTGAGTAGGGGTGGGGGTGGGGGCTGCCAGTGGGCTTGAGTGGCCGGCACTGGTGCTCCTTATGTGTCGTGGTTGGAGAGGGTCTAGCTTGTCATTCTCTCATAGTGGCATTTGCCTAAATCAGGAAGTTTTCTTCCCTTTTTATGACTCTCCCATTGGGAGGTGTTGGAGAACAAAGGGGGCTCAGAGAGATGGAATAGAAGCTGGGGTTTAGGGTGGAGAGAAACACAGGGAGAGGCGAGGAGAGAGATCTAGCTAGGTGGGAAGGGCCAAAGACAAGCTTAACCAACTTCAAACATCGCCTGGGCTCTGCCTTGTTGGCCGCTGTACATATTTTTTTCCACAGGACATTAAACAATTAGAAATTGGTCCATAACCATAGTGAAGTTTTTAGCATCGACACTGTAGCATTGACATTACAAACAGAGGCATATTCTTAGTATCCTTAGATGTTCTCAGTCAGAGCATAAAGGCCCTTTAACACTCTTGCATACACGAGATCTTATCTACTACTCTTTTCACCTAGTTTAGAAGATTACCAACAGAAAAATGATCTCCAAAGAAAGACAAAGCATACCATATATCCAACGCGTCTCTGAAAAACTGGGGGCAAGGCATTAAGAAGCGCTGACATTAAAGAATTAATCATGGATCCTATTCTCAGAATCATTTTGCTCTACGAAAAGCCAACTACCAACATTGATCTAGAAAGCTGGGGTTCAGACCATCGTGGGGCAGCTCTGAGCACATACAGCACGAAAACTGCGCACTTACTTCCACATCTGGGAATTCAAGTGTTTTTCTACCATGGAGTTTAGTGCGAATCGAAAACGATCCCATCTTCTATCAAACACATAGTACCCTCGTCCCATGAGGCGACTCCCGAATGAGCAAAACTGTGAGGAAAAAAAAAAAACATTTAAATTTTGATTACAGGTTAATAAGCTAATATAGACCATGCAGAGAAAAATAACATTTGCACAAAAACACACAGGGGTACAATTTTACTCAAAATAAAGAAGCAAATAGTTCCGAAGCCAAAAATATTTCTGCGGTGCTTTCGTTTGTGTTTTAGATTTTCTGCAGAACTTGTTGTTATGACTCAACAATAGTGACATTCAGTTTTCTGTGGCACAGAGGGCTACCTTCTCTACACCTGGACCAAACCAGCATTTTAGGGTAAAAAATCCCCGCAAAAAACAAAAAAAAAACAAAAACAGCAACAAACCAAACCAAACTGAGAACAACCAGCAGCCAGGGTGATTTTTCAGCACCGCCCGCTTACGGTGTCATCCATCCATCTTCTCCGGGGACTCGGCGGTTCCCTGCCTCTCATTACGGTCACAGAAGCTGCTTGTCCTGATGCAATCTGCCATCTGGTTGGAGCTTTCCTATCTGTTGTCAACAGAGCCACTTGACTTCCAACTAGGCTGAACTCCTTCCTTCCCTAGTCCTGACCTCACGTCCGCCCCTCAGCACTTCTAGGCAACATGTCACCACCACCAAGCTTCCATTCGTGCTGTTCACTCTGCTGGCCACCCCCTTCCCCCTTCTCTCGCAGTCCCAATTCTCCCCTCCCCCAGTGCCAGAATTGCGACTCTCATTCCCAATGGCCCTTATCTGACCAACCTCGCCCCTTTGAGCTCTCATGGCACACCTACTACATACTTTACTGCATTTCACCATGGAATCACTACATGGCTGTTTTGTGTGTGTGTGTGTGTGTGTGTGTGTGTGTGTGTGTGTGTGTGTTTTAATGTTTATTTTTTTTTTGTTTTTTTTTTTCAACGTTTATTTATTTTTGGGACAGAGAGAGACAGAGCATGAACGGGGGAGGGGCAGAGAGAGAGGGAGACACAGAATCGGAAACAGGCTCCAGGCTCCGAGCCATCAGCCCAGAGCCTGACGCGGGGCTCGAACTCACGGACCGCGAGATCGTGACCTGGCTGAAGTCGGACGCTTAACCGACTGCGCCACCCAGGCGCCCCTAATGTTTATTTTTGAGAGAGTGAGAGACAGAGCACGAGCAGGGGAATGGCAGAGAGAGAGGGAGACACAGAATGTGAAGCAGGCTCCAGGCTCTGAGCTGTCAGCACAGAACCTGCTGTGGGGCTTGAACTCACGAGCTGTGAGATCATGACCTGAGCTGAAGTCGGATGCCAACGAACTAAGCCACCCAGGTGCCCCAGCTGTTTAACGTTCTATGTAAATAATGCCTATGCACCTGGCTTGATTATAAAGGTATCAAGACTGAAAACCTCATTCTCCTCTTCCTCCTCAGTATGAGGTTGGTAGGGAAGGGATTTGGGCTAAAGAATGGATTGGAGAGACAAGGTCCCACACAATGTTTATAGCAAATCATCACATTTAAAGCACAGGGCTAAAACATGAGCGGTAAAGATGTTTAATGAACGTCACTGGATTATGATGTTAGGGCAGGCAGAAGGCCAGTAGACAGAAACACAAGTGGACTCTGAGAAGGTGGCATGTGGCTGGTCTAGAGCTCAGGCGAGTCTGCATACGACTCTATAACTCAAACACAGCTTCTCCTCTTTCCCCCAGACCTCCCAGCAGCTCCCTGGCCTCCGTCCCAGACACAGTGCTGGGTTTGGACTCATTCCACAAACCCTTCCTGGAACCAGCCTTTGGAACAGTTCTTAGGAGGAAATGCAAGACCTTCCCTTTGTTTTGTTTCTGCTTATGTTTTGGGGGTTTTGCATTAGAATTTTGCCACCCATCAAATCTGGTACTCCTGATGAAAAACTCTTTCCTGCACTCTGATTATCAAGTGCTTACTGATTGAGCAAGAAAATATACAAAGGGGATTCTCCAATGTGGAAGCTGGTCCCCAGCAGCATGTGGGACCTGTTCCAGGTCTAGGCATCTTTTCTTCCTGCATCCCAGTTGCTAAAGACACCCTGAATTACTGTTTCGTTACAAAAAATGATTTAATGTATCAATTGACCATGAGAGAAAGGACAAAGCATAGAAACAATCCATGGCCTTTCCATTTAAATCAGCAGAACATTAAGGGCACACCAATCTGCCCTGCCCAGAGTTGAGCTAATCCACCGTAGCCTGGCAGTTTGTCATTTGGACAAATATCCTGCACTCTGGAGTCTGGCCTTCTGGTAGAGCCCAATCTCTTTTTTAGACTTGGAAGCTGGAGGCCCTCTACGTCTCTCATGCAATATAGCTGCAAGGTTAAATGCCCCAAGAGGCTCCTGTTCTCGGTCGCACACTGTGCCCTCAGTGGAGCTACAGGTCTTCACTGCACGGGCCACCACGGCAGACTCCACTGGTAGCCGGTCTCATCAACCGCCATCCCACCCCCGCTTCTCCCCACCCTTTCCTTGCTAATGGATCTGCACTTTTGTTCTGATATCTGACATAGAGCAGGCAGCAGGGAAAGGGGGTCTCTTCCCAGAACCTTGAGAAGAATCATGGCTACTTTCATCCCGTGTCACTGCAATCCCATCCACCAACTGGGCATGTGACCCGTTTCTGCTAGATGTGAATGGAAGCCTGCTGGGGGAGCTCATTGGAAGATTTTCTTCCCCGAGAAATGACAGAAGCTGGCTTCTTAGAAAGACTCCCCTTCCATTCGTCCCTTTCCACTCTTTGGAGAATACTACTGGGTGAGGATGTGACCAGAGCTGTTGCAGACACAGTGAGATCATGTAGGACAGGCAGAAAGGGTTGAAGGGATTCTCCCTCAGAAACACCATATTGCAGGGGCGCCTGGGTGGCTCGGTCGGTTAAGCGTCCGACTTTGGCTCAGGTCATGATCTCACAGTTCATAAGTTCAAGCCCCTCATCAGGCTTTCTGCTGTCAGCACAGAGCCCACTTCAGATCCTCTGTCCTCCCCTCTCTCTGTCCCTCCCCAGCTCTTTCTCTCAAAAATAAATAGACACAGGAAGGAAGGAAGGAAGGAAGGAAGGAAGGAAGGAAGGAAGGAAGGAAGGAAGGAAGGAAAGAAACACCATATTGCAGAGATGCTGAGCCAAGCTTGGAACCACCTATCTCTGGACATCCTGTTAGGTGAGAGGAATAAACAACCATAGTGTACTGTATGGGTTCAATTTTTTATTCCTGGCAGTCAAAGGCATTCCTCATTGTCCCTATTTCTGTACTGGCCAAGCAGCAAAGTCTTAGGCTGCTTGTGAACCACAGGTCAACATCATCCCCAGAAATAGGAAGTGAATTGGCCTTCATTCATCACACAGATAGAAGGGAGGAGGAACTCACTCCGTCTTGATGCATGATTGATTTTTTTTTTTTTAAAGATCTTCTTTATTTAAATAACCTCTCCACCCCACACGGGGCTCGAGCTCACAATCCCGAGATGAAAAGTCGCGTGTCTCACTGACTGAGCCAGCCAGGTGCCCGATTCAGGATTGGTTTTATCTACACAGCCCATGACACTGAGGGACAGTCGAAGCTAACCTTGCAGGGCTCAAGCTGGGAGCAGAGCAACCTGGCCGTGGGGTCCCACGTTCCAGGACCCCCTGCCTTTAGCTCTGTGATGGTAGCACCAGGCAGTCCCTTCTTAAGTGTTTGGAGGGCAAACATAATCAAGCCTTCAGCTCATGCCTCCTTACATTTCCCACCTTGATTTCAATGACCTTTTGAATTGTCAAAAGTGGACTCTTTCAAGGAATTGGGAAGGAATTGTACCTTAATGTTAATCGCCAATCATGCTGACATGAAATGCTTCCCCCTCTCCTCTCCTCTCCTCTCCTCTCCTCTCCTCTCCTCTCCTCTCCTCTCCTCTCCTCTATACACACACACACACACTCTCTCTCTCTCTCTCAGTTCTGGTGCCATATGGTCACACTTACTAATAACAATAAAACTCCAAATCAACAGGGGAGAAAGGCGGCTAGGGCTGGCACCTGGCACACCGCTAAGACAGACAGTTTCCAAAGCAGGCGAGGCAGACGAACTCTGTAAAACCAGAGGCTCCATATTCCGATGCGCAAGGCCACAAGGCCAGCTCCCCAGTGGGCTTATATAAACACCGTTTCTCAAGCATCCTTGGCCCACAGATACTCAGGTGTTTAAAGGATTATAACCAGTAGGGAGCCCTGCCCTTTCCTTCTGTGATTTTCAAGGGTATTTTGAAGGCAATCATTCAACGTCAGGGTGTACCTTTCCATAAAACACTGTGTTGGCAGCCTCTCCTTGGGAGTGCGTGCTGTCTGACATGATGACCTAAATGCCCGCAGAGCACTGGGTCGGGGGAGGGGGGAGGAATGCATGGATGGAAACAAGGTGGCCTACCGCAAGAGGTCTGGGGTGGTGGGTAGAGAAATGACAGTCTAACTTCTCGGGTTCGTCGGCTCCGTCCATCTCCCCTTCATCACTTGACAGTCGGCTGGTGAGGTCACCTCCAGCTGGGGGTAGCGGGGGTTCCGGAGTGCAGCCACTGTGATTTGAAGATGTGTTGCTACTGATGCTATTTGCAGATGATGGTCTAAGGGCAAGGAGAGAAACGGACAGAATAAACTTTTCTGAGGCAGCAAGACCCATTCAGCTGAAGGGAGCTCGGAAGGAGACCCATCGGCTTTCTCGACATACCAAGGAAGGCAGGTCAATGGCAGATTGACACAAGGCAAAAACTCAGGCTGAGAGCAGGTTAGCTCTCGGTAAGAGAGCCGACCAGCTCTCTAAAATGATCCTGTGGAAGTTAGGCCCTGCCGGGCTTCAATTCAGGCACCAGGGAAAACTCCCATAGTGTAAGTGGAACATAAAATACAGTACTGTAACAGAGTTAACTTCAAACCAGTCTTCTAATGAATGCAGTCACAATTACTCATCTCTTTGCACCTAAGTAATTTGCACTTGCCAGATAGTTGCTTCTCTCTGAAAGTAGACCCTGACAGGAAGTTCAACAGAGTAAACAACTTTGAACCAATTAACAGACCATCGGTGATGATGAAGATAGCCCCATACTTGTTGTTACTCTTAAATTATAGCTTTATGCAACTGTTACCCTACTGGCATGAAAAAAGGTTTTGCCCCAATGATGGAGCACAAGTCTCTTACTCCACAGCCAGATTTGTTTCTTTTTTTTCTTTTCTCTCTCTCTCTCTCTCTCTTTTTTTTTTTATAAGTAAGCTCTATACCCAACGTGGGGCTTGAACTTATGACCCTGAGATCAAGAGTCTCATGCTTTGCTGACTGTGCCAGCCAGGTGCCCCCAGATCTATTTCTTAATATCAAGTCACATGTAGTTCAATTGTATCTTCTGAGGATGGATGTGTCCATTTAATTTTTGACAAGCCACCAGAACCACAGGCTGGCATGACTGGCTTCTAGTGGGTTCTGAAGAAATAGGTTTCTTTTTTTTTTTAATTTTTTTTTTAACGTTTATTTATTTTTGAGACAGAGAGAAACATGTCTGAGCATGAACGGGGGACGGACAAAGAGAGAGGGAGACACAGAATTGGAAGCAGGCTCCAGGCTCTGAGCCATCAGCCTAGAGCCCGACGCGGGGCTCGAACTCACGGACTGCGAGATCGTGACCTGAGCTGAAGTCGGACGCCCAACTGACTGAGCCACCCAGGCGCCCTTGAAATAGGTTTCTTAATGAAGGCATGAATGAGTTCCTTGTGTATGAACAAAACCTAGCAGATCTCATCTCAATGACGGCTGAGCTTATAGAAAAGCAGTGTCATAGTCAGAAGCACTACATGCTTCACAAGCAGCAAAAAACAAAACAAAACAAAACAAAGCAAAACCAAAATCAAAAACAACACATTCATGTTGGTAAAAGAGTTAGAAGAGGAATAGTCAAAGTTAGCTGTCAGTTGTTTTTTCTGCTTTTTCACTTTCATCAGGTGATTGACCAAGGAGAAATAAAGGGAGAAAAAGAAGTTTTGGAGAAAAAAAATTAGTTTTCTGTATTCTTCTCTGAAAGCTGCCCCTTCAAGCAGTGTGAAACAGCACCGTTGATTTTCTCCCTATTCCCTCAACTTCCCTCGGAATTCTTCGTTGCTCTGAAATCTTTCCAGCTGTCAAATACCTGAGTTCAAACCAAATCCCCAAAGCACAGTCATTTAACTTAATTATTTATTAATGTTTATTTATTTTTTGAGAGAGCGTAAGTGTGGGAGGGGCAGAAAGAGGGGAACAGAGGATCCGAAGTGGGTTCTGTGCTGACAGCAGTGAGCCTGATGTGGGGCCTCAACTCACGAACCATGAGATCATCACTTGAGCCGGAGTTGGACGCTCAAGGGACTGAACCACCCAGGTGTCCCAAACACAGTCATTTAAAGCAAAGCCGCAAAGGTCCCAAACGTCCATCAACAGATGAATGGGTAAAATGGTATATCCATACAATGGAATGTTAAACCTTAAAAAAGAAGGAAATTCTGTCACATGCTACAACATGGATGAATCTTGAAGACATTATGCTAAGTGAAATAAGCCAGTGACAAAGGACAAATATTGTATGATTCCACTTATATGAGGCACCTAGAATAGTCAAGTTCATAGAGACAGACAGTAGGACAATGGTTACGGGTGATGGTGGATGGGGAATGGGGAGTTAGTGTTTAATGGGTACAGAGCTTCAAAATGAGATGATAGAAAGTTCTGGAGAGGGATGGTGGTGATGGTCGCACCACAAGGTGAAGGTACTTATGCCACATACTGTACACGTAGAAACGATTAAAATGGTAAATTTTACATTATGTATATTTTACCATAGTAACGAAGCCCATAAGAAACCAAACCCAAGGCCCCAGGTAGTTTTTTTAGTGTTACTACAAGAACTCTGTTGCTGTGACACTTTGTTCCTGACTGTCACCTTCCCATATTTATGAAAACAAAAATGCCATTCATTCTGCATGTTCAAAGTGTATGGTCCGGAGGACACATCTCCCCAGGTGCATTCCCACATACCTACTCCCTTGTATCAGAAGGGGCAACGTTATTGCCTATTTACGGCTGAAGACACATACAGGAAAACAATGCTGATAATGCTGAAATATAAAGAAAGAAAGCAGCATCCATAATCCTGCCACTCAAGATCAAATGCTATTACCATTCTGATTTATATCCTTCCAGATTTCTCTACTGTGCATACACGGGCACATGCATTTTTAAGCAAGAACTGGCTCACACTGTATATACTATTTTCAGACATGCTTTTTTTTTTTTGCCTAGTGATGTTGTAGAAATCATTCCATGGGTAGAATTAGATCATTTTTAATATCCCCAATATTCCATAGTATGGATAGATCATAATTGACTGAATTATTACTTAACTATGTCTATCGATGGACATTCACGTTGTTTCCAAAATTTCTAGCAGCCTCTTTTTGAGGCCTTTCCCACTGTGTTAGGACCTCCTTGTCCTACAGGAGATAAAAGTGAGCTGGATTTTATTTAGTGTGATTAATAGCATCACAGTTATGTAGGAAAATATCTTTACATTTATTATTATTATTTTAAATATTTTTGAAACTTTACTTATTTAGAGAGAGGGAGAAGAGAAGTCGCCTCCCAAGCAGGCTCCATAAGAGCCTGACGCAGGGCTCAAACTCACGAATGGTGAGATTATGACCTGATCCGAAATTAAGAGTCCATTTAACCCCTAAACCAAGAATGGGAATTTCACTTATCTTGCTAATGATTGATTTGTTAAAGGGTGTGAAAAATACATAAATTTTTTTTTTCCTCTGGGGAGGTTGCAAATTTTCCTCACTTTTAAAAAGAGACACAAGGAAGTGGTCTCCACCTTCATCTGGAAGTACCAAGTACCACAGCCATCTTGCTATAAAACTTTGAACATGGGGGCGCCTGGGTGGCTCAGTCGGTTAAGCGTCCAACTTCAGCTCAGGTCAGGATCTCATGCTCTGTGAGTTCAAGCCCCGCATTGGGCTCTGTGCTGACAGCTCAGAGCCTGGAGCCTGTTTCGGATTCTGTGTCTCCCTCTCTCTCTGACCCTCCCCCATTCATGCTCTGTCTCTTTCTGTCTCAAAAATAAATAAATGTTAAAAAAAAAAATTAAAAAAAAAAACTTTGAACATGAAGCCCGAAGACCGAAGAGGGTGGAATAAAAGAAAGGCAGGGAATGTGAGCCGATTCCGCATCTTTGGGGACTGGTGCCCTGTCGCCTCTGGACTTCTTGTCACATATGACAACAATTTTTTAAAAATTTTTTAATGTTTATTTATTTTTGACAGAGAGACAGAGCATGAGTGGGGGAGGGGCAGAGAGAGAGGGAGACAGAATCCGAAGCAGGCTTCAGGCTCTGAGCTGTCAGCACAGAGCCCGATACGGGGCTCGAACCCACAGACTGCGAGATCATGACCTGAGCCGAAGTCGGACGCTCAGCTGACTGAGCCACCCAGGCACCCCAACGATTTTTTTTTTTTAATTTTAATTTTTAGAGAGAGAGAGACAGAGCGAGACAGAGAGTGAGAGAGAGAGAGCACATGAGCGGGAGAGAAGGGCAGAGGGAGAGAAAGAGAGAATCCCAAGCAGTCTCCCCCATCAGTGCTCAGTAAGGACCCTGACATGGAGTTTGATCCCACGGCCTTGGGATCATGACCTGAGCCAAAATCAAGAGTGGGATGCTCAACGGACTGAGCCACCCAGGCGCCCTGCATGTGATAAAATGTTTAATTATTTAAGTGATCAGGAAGACTAGGTTTTCTGCTACTTGCGCTTGAAGCATCCCAATGGATACAGAGTGAACATGAGATTTTAACATACTTTGAGAAGACAGAACGTGTCTGCAGAAGTGTTAATTGCAGGGCCAGGAGCTGGCTGACCGCAGAACCTGGAGCTACCTAGGGCTGCAAAAGTCATGGGTGAGGTGTGGGCTAAGTCCTTCGAAGGAGAGCTGAAGGTCTTCCCACGTGGTAGCTGGACCTACAGGTCAACACCACGACCTCACATGGCCAGATGATGCACCACTGCCCCTGCCAGGTCCCACCCTCTCCAACCAACTCTCCAACAAGAGAACAAAGGTTTACTCTGCAGAGAAACTGAACTGGAGAGACCCTAGACAAGGGGCTGCCGGGCTCGGCAGAGATCAGGAGAGAAGCACAGGGCTGGAAACAAGGTGACTGTGGGCTATCTCTAGTTAGTGGGCACTTCCGGAATGCCTATCACCATGAAGGATTCATTCCCTGAGAAACTGAATGGCCTTGAAAAAGCTTCCAGATCTTGCCTTTGAGAATCCTTTTTGCTGACAGACCCACACAAAGACTTCCAATCAGCCTGTTAGTGCTTCTCTTTTAAATGTGAATGGTTAGGCACCCCACCCCCCCTTCAGCTCAGGTCAGATCTTGAGGTTCATGAGTTCCAGCCCCACGTCAGGTTCTGTGCTGACAGCTCAGAGCCTCGAGCCTGCTTCAGATTCTGTGTCTTCCTCTCTCTCTGCCCCTCCCCTGCTTGTGCTCTCTCTCTCTCTCTCTCTCTCAAAAATAAATAAACATTAAAAAAATTTAAATGTGAATGCTTAGGGATCACCAAACATTCCTGGAACATCTCCATTATGAGACCGACTAGCCAAACATCAAATGCACAGCACGAAAGAAATCAAGATAGCAAAGGAAAGAGGAAACAATTAAAAAAAAAAACCCCTATCTTCAAAGATATTAGAATGGTATTACCTCTGCAAAATGATAGTATCTTGTATGATATTCTGAGAAGCAATTAGAAGTTCTTTTTATCTAAGAACCAGATCCTAGAATTTTAAAAAGTGAATCATAAGTGGATTATTTCACATACACTTTTGAAGGTAAAATAAAAGAAAATCTTTCAGAAAGTAGAACAAGAGATGAAGAGAAACAGGGGAAAAGAGGTAAAAGAATGAAAACATCAGAGCAAAAGGTCCAACATCCAGCTAATGGGAAGTCAATAGAGAGAATAAAGACAATACTGGGGAGAAAATTAGCCAAGATGTAGCATAGGAAAATATCCCAGAAACAGGGGTTTCCAGATGAAAAAGATCCACTGAGTACCCAGTACAATGAATGAAAACAGACCCATATCCAGTGATACCTGAAATTTTAAAGCCCCAGGCTTCAGAGATTAAAAACTGATCACGCACAAAGAAATGAGAATCTGAATGATACCAAACTTCTCAATAAAAATTTTCGATGCTAGAAGCCAATCAAAAAATGCCTTCATAATTCTGTAGGGAAATGATTTTCTTTCTTTTTTTCTTTTTTTAATGTTTATTTATTTTTGAGAGAAAGAGAGCACAAGTTGAGGAGAGGCAGAGAAAGAGGGAGACACAGAATTCGAAGCAGGCTCTAGGCTCTGAACTGTCAGCACAGAGCTCGACACGGGGCTCAAACCCACAAACCATGAGATCATGACCTGAGCCAAAGCTGGACGCTTAAGTGACAGCCACCCAGGTGCTCCACGCAGGGAAATGATTTTCAATCCAGTTACATACTCATAGAGATTATCAATTAAGTGTGAGGGTAGAATAAAAACATTCAGGGGTGCCTGACATCAGGTCATAATCTTGCAGTTCTCGAGTTTGAGCCCTGCATTGAGCTCTGTGCTGAAAGCTCAGAGCCTGGAGCCTGCTTCGGATTCTGTGTCTCCCTCTCTCTCTGCCCCTCCCTGACTTGCACACATGTGCTCTTTCTCTCTCTCTCTCTCAAAAATAAATAAAAACATTAAAAAAATTTTTCTCAGGCGTGTAAGGGTTCTAAAAATTTACCCCCTTGAACCTTTTCACAGGAAACTGATGGAGGAGATACTCTACCAAAATCAAGGAGCAAGCCAAGAGAGAGGAAGGCAATGGGATCCCGGAAACAGGTGCTCTGACACAGAGTGGGTGGAGAGACTTCCAGCATGGCACGAACTCTATTTTTCATTCTAAATCTTTTGGTTCTATTTGACTTTTGAGCTATGTGACCACTTTACTTGGATTAAAAAAAATAAAGTTTCATTAAGGAAAAAAAGAAAACAAATGGTTGAAACACTTAAGAGTAAATTCTGCTTGCCAGATAAAAGAGCGATGAGGGGAGGAGAATTCTGGAGAGTGAAGCTGAGCATGGAAATCCGTGTCCAGAGCAGAATTGGCTCCGAGAGCGGAGCCGGAATCACGAGTGATGATGGTGTGCAAGGCACCAGTGAAGAAGGAGCTCTGAATGTGTTCCTTTCCAGGCTTGTTTCACTCGAGATGTATCCACCCTCCTGGCGATGATGGGAGACGCTTCCAAGACGTTCCAGCAGAGCCTGGGGAGGGAAGGAGTGTGCTGGAACCAACCTGTGTCTCAGGAAAAACAAGGCTTGGCAGGGAGTGATGGGGAATGGGACAACCAGTCATGGGAAGGTGTTGAAAACATTGCTCAAGTTTGGTAAGCTGCCATCCCCCTCAGCACGACATCACCCTCCGCTCTCCAGTTACCAGTCTGGTCTAAAGACAATGTACGTGATAAAGGTCTGTGCCCAGTTCCACTCAGGGAACCTTACAGAAAGTCCCCTCCCCCACCCCTTGGATGAGGCGTGAGCCTCGGGCTGTCTGAGTGCTTTGGGGAAGAGAACACAAGGCAACTGACCTTAACTGGGTCCTACTATGTGCGAGGCATGCAACGTACGTTTTCTTGTGCGAGTGACCCACTGCCTTAGGTGGGTATAAGTGCTATCTACACTTCTCAGATGAGGAAATGGGTGGCAAAGCTACTAACAAGTGGACATGAGACTTGATATGGTCTGCTTGACTTCAAAGCCCCCCATATTGAGAAATGGATGTAGAAAAAGCAGAGGGACAAATATTCAGCTGAGGCTTACAGTGTAGCCATAACATTTGTCCTAATGAGGCATAAGTTGCAGTCGCTTTCACTCCAGAAGCATCTTCGCCCTTTTTTAGGTATCCAGAACCTTCTGCCTGTCTCCTCACTACCCTTGTCAGTCTAAGAGTCATTGGGTTTTGCCATTTTTATACTTTAAGATTAGATGTGCGAGCGTCTATGAGACAGAAGGGAATGTGCCTAGATTTTGTCAGTCTTGGCTTCCACAGCCTATCTTTTCCTCCCTCCCTCCTGGGGGCCAGAGACTGGCTTGTCAGAGCCTGGCTTAACCCTCTGCTCTCCTCCCCCTTTCCTAAAGAATCCTCATGGTTTTGGTTAGTCTGGTCATCTATAGCTCTTGGGATGTTCCCTTAGAGTCGGGACGAAGAAACAGAGCACAGTAGCATGTTATTCAAGGGCCCCCAGGTTGGTAAGCAGTGGCCAGAAGGATGGGCAACTGGAAATTAGGTGGCACCAAGGCCTTTATTACTCACACTGCTTTCCCATGAAATGCTACTATGACTGACTACCAGTTTCCATTAATTGAGTGCTTATTAGGAGCTTAGTACTTATCACTTAATTCTTCTTAGCTCTGCTTTACAGATGAGCTGCTTGAAGCTGGAGAAACCCAGAAACAGGATGGTGCTCATCTTGTTAGCAAGCATGGAGCTGACGTTTGCACTTCCAACCTTGTTCCAATGCTTGTTATCTGACTTAAACTTGTCCAGCTCTAGACCTAAGTTCTTTTCTCAGGAACCCTTGACAAGAATGGGTTGCAGTTCAAGAATATGAGAAGTGAAATATTTTCAAAGTTGCCAAACAATATGTAAGAAATAAATTCACACAGGGCACCTGGGGGGGCTCAGTTGGTTAAGCGTGTGACTCTTGATTTTTGGCTCAGGTCACCCACCATATCACATTCCGGATTGTGAGTTTGGGCCCCACATTGGGCTCTGTGCTGACAGTGCGGAACCTGCTTGGGATTCTCTCTCTTTGCCCCTCTCCGGCTTGTGCACACGGGCATGTGCTCTCTCTTTCTCTCTCAAAATAAACAAACAAAAAAAGAAATTCACACGTGGTAGCATTTCCTACAAAAGGAATTCATGATTGCGAAGGGATTACAATATTTCCATTTACATGTGATAATTTTTTTGCCAATTAGCAATAATTACTGTGACTGAAATATTAAAATTTTTTTTAATGTTTATTTATTTTTGAGACAGAGAGAGAGAGACAGAGCATGAACGGGGGAGGGTCAGAGAGAGGGAGACACAGAATCCGAAACAGGCTCCAGGCTCTGAGCTGTCAGCACACAGCCCGACGTGAGGCTCGAACTCACGGACCGCGAGATCATGACCTGAGCCGAAGTCGGCCGCTTAACTGACTGAGCCACCCAGGCGCCCCGTGACTGAAATATTATATGTATTGTATATCATGAATATGAGGAAACAATGTTTTATGTTTTAGGTGAGGACATTAAAATTCTTTTTTTTTTATTTAAGATTTTAGTTTTTTTTTTATGTTTATTTATTTTTTACAGAGAAAGACAGAGTGTGAGAGCAGAGGAGGGGCGCAGAGAGAGGGAAACACAGAATCTGAAGCAAGCCTCAGGCTCTGAGCTGTCAGCACAGAGCCCAACATGGGGCTTAAACTCACGAACTGTGAGATCATGACCTCAGCTGAAGTCGGCTGCTTAACCGACTGAGCCACCCAGGCGCCCCTAAAGATTTTAGTTTTAAGTGATCTCTATACCGAACATGGGGCTTGAACTTACAACCATGAGATCAAGAATCACATGCTCTACTGACTGAGACAGCCAGACGCCCCAAGGAGGGCATTAAATTCTGATCATGCTTTTTCAATCCCTGATTGTATGGCATTTCATCCTAAGTAAAACCAAGTGAAAAAGAACATTATTTCCCACAAAGTTTGAGCAGAGTTCATCCCTGAGTTTTCTGGTGCCTACCTCAACCTTGAAAAACATCTTTAACAATTATTGTTAGCCAACATTTATAATGCACCCCCTTTGCCTCTTCCATTCAGAGACATTCTTTTTGCTGATTAACCTCATTCTTTCTCTTTCTTCTGCTTCCTTATGAGAACATAAACACTTGGCATTTCTCTATTGACAAACATTCCCTGGAAAATTAAGTAAAAAAGGAACATTAAGAAGCAGCTCTTAAACCTCCACTGCCTGTTTTTGCTTTTTTAACAGCTGCCCCGTGGCTTCTCCGTTACACCAGGTACTCTGTCTGCTAGGGTGAGAAATGCCTCCATCTTGATGGTGAACCTGAACCATACAATAAAGGAGGGTTTTCAAACTGGGTTCCCCAGAGCCCTTGGGGACTTGACAGGGATCCCTCGGGTGGGCTGGGGGGACAGCAGGCTGTGAGTTATATGTGTGATGGAAGCAGAGTTGAGCTGGAGTTAGGTGGAGGCAGGACTGCTTTTTTTTTTTTTTTTTTAACGTTTATTGTTGAGAAACAGAGAGAGACAGAGCATGAGCAGGGAGGGGCAGAGAATGGGAGACACAGAATCTGAAGCAGGTTCCAGCCTCTGAACTGTCAGCACAGAGCCCGACGTGGGGCTCGAACTCACGAACTGTGAGATCATGATCTGAGCTGAAGTCAGATGTTTAACCGACTGAGCCACCTAGGTGCTCCAAGGTCTGCTTTTATATTGGGTACCATGTACGGTTTTGTAGGAATAAAAAAGTTCTACAGCCACAAAAAAGTTTGAAAGCCGCTGTACATAGGCTTGAATCCCCTCCCAGAAATTTGGAACAGAACCATCTGCTGAACTCCAAAGCTAAGGAAAGGTAATATCCTTCACCAACATCTGGCGTGACAGTAAGAAGTAGTTGTAAAATGATCCTGCAAAATGGTGGGACACGTAAGTTGGTAGTAACAACACAGCAATGGTTATGATGCAGGAAATGTGTGTGTGGGGCCATTCCATCTACTGTGTCCTCCTGAACCTGAAGCCAAGGTCGGCGGTTCTGACAGAGGGACTCTGGCTATCAAACTGGATCTGGCTTGTGCCAGTGGAAGGCATGAAGGTGAGAACCCAGTAGATCAGTAACAACTGTCATCAAATATTTGCTTTTGCTTTAAAAATCAACTCCATCCCCTTCTTTTATAACTATGTTCTCTTTAATCTTTAAAAAAATTTTTTAAAAAAGCTTATTCATTTTGAGAGAGAGAGAAAGAGAGACAGAGAGTGAGTATGCGAGCAGGGGAGGGGCAGGGAGAGAGGAAGAGAGAGAATCCCAAGTAGGCTCCCAACTGTAGGCTCATGAACTGTGAGATCATGACCTGAGCCGAAATAAAGAGTCGGACATTTAATCGGCTGAGCCACCCAGGCGCCCACAACTGTGTTCTCTTCATGCCTAGTTGCTGACTAAACAATTACCCCTTGAGATTCATACTGTACGCATTAAAAATGATCTGAAAATACCACTATCTACAAGTCTCATATTTTGTTATTAATGTTTCCTTTTCATGAAGTTCTGGATATTTGAGTCTTATCTTCTAAACTCTAGATTCTTTTTTTTTAAAATTTTTTAATGTTTATTTTTGAAAGAAAGAGAGAGAGAGACAGAGACGGAGTGCTAGTGGGGGAGGAGCAGAGAGAGAGGGAGACACAGAATCCAAAGCAGGCTCCGGGTTCCGAGCTGTCAGCACAGAGTCCGACATGGGGCTCGAACCCATGAACCTCGAGATCATAACCTGAGCTGAAGTTGGACGCTGAACTGACTGAGCCACCTGGGCACCCCTAAACTCTAGATTCTTAAAAAGCAGGCTCTAATTTCGTTCATCTCTGTACTACTGCTTGGAAGTACCTAACATAGTACAGGCCTACCTCAGAGACATCACGGGTTTGGTTCCACCCCGCTGCCATAAAGCCAATATTGCAAGAAAGCGAATCGAATTCATTTTTGGGGAGGGCGGTTTCCCAGGGCATAGAAAATTATGTTTACATTGTACTATAGTCTATTAAGTGTGCAATGGCATTATATCTAATTTACATACTCTAATTAACAAACACTTCGTTGACACAGAGACATAGTGCGCGATTGCTGTTGGGAAAATGGCACCGACAGACTTCCTCGATGCAGGGTTGCCCCACACCTTCAATTTGTAACAAATTGCAGTATCTGTGAAGCGCAATAAAACGAGGTCTGTCTGTACCTTGCTTATGAAGCAAGCACTAGATAAATATTTGGGAATGAAGGGCTCCCTGTCTTATTACCTGGAAATCGGTCGGCTGCTTAGTACCCCATGGCCCATCAAAACAGACACGCATAGATTTTAAATCGTTCTTAATCCAAATGGGTTTTAATTCTGTTTTCTGTTCTTTCCTTTCTGTCCAGGACAACCAAATAAAACCCCAAACAGATGGCTCAGCTTTCTTGGTGTGGAGGGAAATGTAAGGACAAACAGCCTCTGTGATGCCAATTTTCCTTTCGCCCTGATCAGAGGAGACTCGTGGAAAAAAAGTCACAAGATATCGTGGCAAATGGGCTCCTAAGGTGTGAGGACTACCCCACTCTGTGTCGGGAGCGTCCAACTAATCTAAAAACCCAGGCCACCAGAAAGTTGCCTGGTGGCTGATATAGCTCAGCCTTTCCAGGTATTAACTTCCAGATTACTCTTGCTCTGTAAAAACACATACTATCTGAAATATATCTGCTATGGTGATGATGATGATGGTGATGATGGTGATGATGGTGATGATGGTGATGAGGATGACGACAGCAGGAACACCCACTGAACACTATACGGTGGGCACTGGCCGAGCCCCTTATGCCTGTGATCTCACTTACACTTCACAACCGCCTTACGAGGTAGGGCTCTTACGACTTCCAGATGCCACGTGATCAGCCCACACACGACCCAGCAAGACAGAGCCACTTGACCAAGGACTCAGGGCTTCTACTGCCGAATGGGACTTACCTAGGAAGCACAGAGTTAGGCGGCCTGGATTTTGCAGGGGATGCGACTTTCGGTTCTGGCCCAGAGCTCCCCGAAGGTCCTGGCAGAGAGTCCTGCGCTGGCCCCGGTTGGTTTGGAAGTACTTCCCTCGCCGAAGTCAGGAGATGCTCTTTATCTTTAACTTCTTTTTCGCGGGACTTGGCTTTGTGTTCTGCCAGAAGGAGGTCAAATTGCTTTTTCCGGCCTGGGACTGCCCTCCGATGGCTTAGCGAATGTGTCTAAGGAGAAGAGAGATGAAAAGCACAGCCTCTTTGATCAGCACATAAACCTGCTTCCCCAGGCCCTCCATTTCAGAAACAGCAATTCATGGGAATTTGGAGGTGCTTGAAAAGTCAACTTCAAGGCAACGGCTCCTGTTCTGTGGCTGGGAAGAGGCAGACACCACACAAACGCAACCATGCCCTACACTCCTGGCGTTAAGAAGCCAAAGCTTCCTCCAGAAAATGGCTTAGGATGACCAGCTTCCGCGCAGAGCCCACGGAAACCTCTCTGGATGAAAGGCAACGGTGAGGGCGCGCTAGAGTTAATCCAGGTGCAGGTGGGAGGCTGGCTTTGGCCCGGACACACACGGCCGGCCACCGGGCAGAGGGGGCCACGGCCTCGAGCCCGGGGAGCACTAGCACTTCAGTGTGAAATACGGGGGCCGGGGGCTACCCGATGGCGGCCGCCTCGCGTCGGCTGTCCCCGTGGCCACCCGGTGTGGCCGGATCAGGGGCGCGGCCGCTCGTCCTCCCCTCCGGGGCTGCCTTTCAGGCGCTGCCGCCGTTGCCGCCGCTCCCGCATACATTAAAACGTAGCAGGGTTTAGAACCGCCTGTGAGTGCCTATAAATACAATTTACTGTCTGGCCTCACAAGTAACAGGGGAAGCCTATTTTTTTTTTTTTTCCTTCTTAAAAAGCCAGCCAGCTTGAGGCAGGCACTCTGCTACCATGGAAGAGAAGAAAGCATTTCCCTTACAAAGAACAGCTGGGGGTCATGTCGAGGTTCCACACCCTGCCGTGTGCAGAGAGTGGCATGCAAACATTTCGACAAAGGCCCCAGCGAGAGCAGGAAGTATTTTTTATGGAAAGAGAAATACCTTGCAGGTGAGGGATCTTGTGCAAGGTTTCTTTGTCTCGGGATCCAATACTCCACAGTGTTTATTTGGGTCAAATTCTCTCTCTGGTTTAAGAAACAAACAAAAAATATAAGAAAAAAGGAGACTAAATAGGATTTGGCATTAAGACTACATTTAAAAAAAAATGCACATTTGCACCAACAAGTGAGACATTGTCAGGCAATCTGGGTTTTTTGTTTGTTTGTTTTGTTTTTCTTTTCCTTTCTTTCTTTTTCTTTTTCTTTTTTTTTTTTTTTTCCCCCAACCGGCCACTAAAATGCTTCAAGAACCGCTCAGGGGAAAATGGCGCTCCCCTTTGACCCCTGAGTTCCAGGTCCAGCTTCGGGAGGGATGTAAATGCAGCACAAGGCGCCGGGGGGAGGGTGGGGACAGGCACCGGAGGGCGAGGAGCCCTGACGCTGTCACACTGTATGTCACTTGAAGAGTTCCCCAGGTACTTGGCACTTTGGTCATAGCTGGCTGCAGACCAGGAAGAGGGCCTGAGGCCCAAGGGCCACTGTGTCCTGGGCGGCTCCCCCCACCTTGCCTTCCTGCTGGTTTTTAGCCATTTAAGTGGGAGATTATTCCTTGACAGGTCAGTGTGACCTGCCTCTCTTGTGCTTTGCCACGTCTTCAGCACCAGGCTTTCCGCGCAGCCGTGCTGACCAGAAATGTCGTTTACCTGATTCGGGAATGTTCTGGCCGAGTTGTAGGCAGGGGCAGGGGAAAGTTCGGGTGTGTGCTCTATGTGTGTCTGCATAGTTGTAAGTTGCCTGGAGGGCAGGGCCTGCTAGTCTCCCAGCTTGCTTTGCACCCAGCACGGGCCCTGTTGCTCCAAATGGGAATGAGCCAGGGCTAGCCAGCCTGTTGGGGCTGAAGGGCAGCTGCAGAGAGGCTAGGCTTTCTCCAGTTCCCGCCTTCTCCCTGGACTGTGGATGGCTCATGGTGAGGTTACTTCTAAGGACGCTGAACTTTTTATGCCCACTTATGGATCCTTTGCTCCTTCTGGATTACAGCAATGCTCCCTCCCCCTGGAGAAGGAGGGGAAGTGAGGCAATCCCTCAAGGACCCTTTAGGCTTCAAAGGTCCACCTCTCAGATGGTCTGTGCTGTTTCTGGAAGGCACCCAGCAGACACCTGAGTCCTGAAGCACAGGGATGACACAGCTCTTCTGGGCATTCAGGGAGGCCGGCAGCCGTGTTGGTGGGTGGGTGTGCGGGCGGGGGTTGTATATAAATTTGGGAATGTCTCCTTAAGAGGTCTGAATAGCTGCAAACTAAAAGGAGGTTACTCGGAGCACAATAACTGAATGTGTTCTGTTTTTAAAAGAGGGTTTGGGGGTTGTGCTGGTGGCTGCATCGGTGGTGATGATGATGGTTTGATAAAAAACATTCTGACGTCCAAGACAGATTTCCTGGTTGGCTATCAAAATGCCTCCCACCTCTTTTTGTTTTTGTCATTGTCATCATCATCTTCTCTTTCAAAGACTTGATTTTTAAGTAATCTCTACGCCCAATGTGGGGCTCAAACTCCCAACCTCGAGATCAAGAGTTGCATGTTCCACCGAATGAGCCAGCCAGGCACCATCCCCCCCCCCCCCACCCCGCCTTTCTCTAGCTTCACTTTTAGGACTAGAAAACTGTGAGGCCTGGAGACACCTGTTTCCTGTGTGCCCTCGCTGCCCACCAAGGAGGGCCTGGGCGCCGGGCCCCAGGCTGCCTGCCATGGAGTTCTTTCCCTCAGGCCTGTCGGAGTCAGACCGGGGCCCGGATCCACACCAGCTCTCACACTGGCCCGCAACTGAGCAGGTTGCTTGGCTGGGCAGTAGGAGCTGGCCGCCAAATGTCAAAGCGAGATAGAAACAAGCGAGATAGAAACAAAAGACCCAATGAGACAAAACAACCAACAAGATGCAAAACCAACAGACAACAAGAACCCCCCCCCCCCCATATAACTTCAGGTCAGGGTGCAGGCTGGCAGCCATGGTCACGCTTCTGCCTCTGGACACTGCCCAGCCGGGCCTACTGGTTTTTCCAGGGATGTTACCGCCCAGCTCTGCAGAGTGAAATTGAACTTTCCATTCAGGAAGAGAGCCAGGAGTAGGGGGCTCCTGTCTACACAGGGAGGCCCCGCAAGGCTCCAAGAGACTGCCAGGCCCTACCTTCCTTCCTTGATAGTGGGTGAATAGTACATAGAGACATTTTTAGGGTAAAAATTTTCTGAATGCTTTGGGGCCAAAGTACTTTTAAGAAATAATTTTTTTTTTTTTAAGTTACAGATGTAAGACAGGAAAACCAAAATACACATTAACACAAAGTACAAAATAAAAATGACCCACAATTCTTAGGTTGATTAAGAATTATGCTCCTACTAAAGGGCCCAGTTTCTCTCTCACAGGGTGGTTTTCGTTGTATTTTCTTTTTTCTAGTCAACATTTGATAAATGCCCATGGTGTGTGAAGACGTTATAAAGTTTATAGCTTTTCTTGGTCTTTTGGAGGAAGCAGAACTGCCAGATTTAGTTCTACAACAAATCCAAAGCCAATGTCATCCCTATGGGGGCCTCTAAGGGCAGCCATTGCCTCAAAGACTGGCCAAGTGCACCTTTCCAGGCATCCTGAGTGTCTATGCAGACAACCAAGAAGTAGATCTGGGAGAAATCCCTCAACACCTCACCTGCTGTGCTAGCCCAAGCATTCCTGAATGGCAATTCCAACCTGATTATGTGGGAAAGGCAGTGGTAGCTCCAGACCACAGAATCAACATGGCAACCAACTAGACCAAAGGACAGAGTGGGGTAGATGGGACTGTCCCGAGCCCGCCCTGAGGTACTGTGGGGTATCATTATGGTTGTCCACCTTCCCTGCACTGAGGCTTCCACGGAAACCTGGGGAGCAGGCCAGCCTGTCAGCACACGGTAAGACCATCACAATGCATGGGCTGTTGTGGTTGGTGGAAAGCATCCTGCCTCCCGGGTCAAGAGGATCAACTCCCACTGAGTCGAGCGAGAGACCTCGTCCGACCCGGAAATAAGAGAACCATTTCTCCCTCGCATTTTTAGGCAGGGGTCCTGTTTGCACATAAATTCCGTGTCCCCCTTAAAATGAAACAGACCTGCTTAATTGTAAGAACACACCGCTCCTTGGTTACGAATATGACCCAGAGGCGCTCTAATCATGAGCCCGACTCTAACGACACAGACACATACCTGAAAGTCTCCTGTAAGGCTTGTTGTTGTTTTTGGTGCCATTTTGGTGTTTCTTGTCTATTGTGGTGGGCAAAATTCCTTTGCCATTTAAGATCTTCTCTGGGGAGGGTGGCACTGACTTAGACATCAAGACTGGCTTAATTAAAGGTGGGGTGGAGACGGCAGAGGACGAGGTGGAGCAGGAGGTGACCGCAGTAGTGGTTGTTGAGTTCATTTTGACATTGGCACCATCTGCCTTCACTAGATTAGGGATTTTCTCTAAACTGACTACAGGAACCGGAACGCTGAAAAATAAATGAATAGACACACACAATTGCCTTCTTTGATACATCTGGTCCGCTGAGAAGCTATACCCGCTTACCCTCATCAGAACACTTCCTTATCACTTATTTATACTCCTCTTACAAGCGAGCAGCGCGATCCCTTGATGGGAGGGAGATTTGTGCCTTGGAAAGGGCCAACGGGGGGTTCGAGGCTGGCGCAGCGCCAGGGATGGCATCGGAGCTGACTGATTACCTCCTGTACCGGCTGTCCTCATAGACCCTGCAGCTCCCCCTTCTCAGCCCCGACATGTCGGCGGTCTCTGAGACAGCACCTTGGGCAGAACAAGGTGCCCGCTGTGAAGCTCAGAAGAGATGCTGTTTGTCCCCTGAAGAGGGTGTGCCACCGTGCCACTTGCTGACTCACATCCCCTCCCCCTGCTGCTCGCTGGTCTCCCACCTCGGCGATCAGGCCTGACATCTGCTTAGCTCGGGAGCGCTGACAGGCTCACGCCGCACGGAGGCATGGCTGCGGGCCAGCAAGCCATGCTACCTGCTGTTGGAGGACTTCTGGATCACTCCTGTCCTGGGGACGGGCTCAGACTGAGAGAGGCACCATGTAACATTATCTAATATGCCATTTTAGGCAGCTAGTTATGTAAATAGGCAATTCTCAAGGCTGGCAGGTGAGAGGATGAATTTTAAGAAGACAGAGCACAAAGGTGCATGTTTGCTCTTCAAAATCTGTCACCATAGCCCCACTTCCCTGCGATTTCTCCGATAATGGATATGCGTTTGATTTCTGTGCATGTAATGCTGGGGGACCCTGTGTCTGGGGGGGCTGTGGAGGATTCTGTCTCAGGGTCTTGAAAGATGAGATGAGATGAATAAGCTTTTCTCTGGTTCCTGAACTGTTCTCTTTCCTCCTTGTAGGAGGGCAGAACGCTAACACTTCAGCTCCCCAATCATCTCTGAGCTGAGAGGAGCCGACTTAGCTATTTGAATGCCAAATGATCTAGAATATAGCTTATACATACGTGCAGACAATGTAGGGCATGAGAGAGAGGCTGATTCTGCAGGGGAGGAGTCTCATCTGTCCACATGGCTGGCTGGCTCCTCTCAGATTTAGTCACAGATCGTTTTTTGGACCAATTTGTTCATGAAATTATTTTAGCGACCCCTGAGCCCTTGCCTCTTTGCTGACTTTGAAACAGGATCACAGGTGTTATTTATAGGTCTTTGCCAGTGAGAAGGGCACTCAGTGGTTAAGCAGATTGTTGCTGGACTTCACCCACTTTACCCTCGGACCATGTGCTTTCTTGACCTGGGGAAGGATGGTGTGGGATTTCAAGCCCTGCGTGAAGGGAAAGTGGAACAGTGGGTTTCAGTAATACACTAAGTCCCTGATAATTTCGTCTTTGGTCAGTGTCTCAATCACTGAGTTATGTCCCGACTGCTGCTACCTTCTATTTAACGGCAATTTGCAAAGTACTCACAAAGCACTGAAGCACAAGAAGCCCTTGAAAAGTCAGCACGGTAAGAAGCTGGAAAGAGGTTACCTGCTGAAATTAGTGCTGCATTCCTGATTTTTTTTTTTTCTGAATGGTAAAAAAATGTAAAACCATGGGACATGGGATTCTTCTAGGCTCCTTCCCTCACTCAATTTTAAAAGACACAAACCATACAAATTAGGGTCTTGAAGAGATAGGCGTGCACCCATGTTCACAGCAGCATAATTCACAACAACCAAAAGGTGAAAGCAACCCAAACGACAATTAACGGCTGGCTGGATACACAAACTGTGGTATATCCATTCAGTGGAATATTATTCAGCCTTAAAAAGGAAGGAAATTCTGACACATGGATGAACATTGAGAACATTATGCTAAGTGAAGCAAGCCAGTCAGAAAAAGACGAACATCAGAAGATTCCACTTTTGTGAGGTACCTAGAGTGGTCATATTCATACAGACACAAAGGAGAAATATGGTTGCCAAGGGCTGGGATTGGGGGAGAACAGGGAGCTGTTATTTCATGGGTATAAAGTTTTGCAAGATGAAGAGTTCTGGAGATTGGTTGTACAATGTGAATGTACTTAACACTATACATTAAAAGTGGTTAGAATGGCACATTTTCTTATGCGTATTTTATCACAAGTAAAAATACAAACCACTCCCTCCCCTCCAACAAATCACAAAATTCATGGAACTTAAATTACATGTCAATATCCTGGCTTTAAAAACACATATTATAAAGGCCTGCTTAAAAAGTTCCTGTTGAGGGGCGCCTGGGTGACTCCGTCACTTAAGTGTCTGACTCTTGATTTTGGTTCAGGTCATGTTCTCACCGCTGTGAGATGGAGCCTGATGCCCTGGGCATGGAGCCTGCTTAGGATTCTCTATCTCTGCCCCTCCCCCACCCATGCGGGTGCTCCCTCTCCCCCTCTCGAAAAATGAAATGAAATGAAATAAAATAAAATAAAGCTCTTATTGATTTAGTCACCTTTGTCCTGATCTGTTGATTTCTGTTTTTTTAGAATAAAAAGTTCAACTTTGGGTGGGAGGATTCTCTAGTGCCTGAGTGGCCTACTCTGATATCCTTCTTTGTGAAGCCCAGTAAATTCAGGAAAGGAAATTAGGGTCCTGGGGTTTCAGGCTGTTGTTGCATGAGCTGGTATGAGTAAAGGGAAGGCCTCTAGTTTCTGTGGAAAATGGCCAGGGCACATGCTGAGTACCCATGAGTTCAGCCGACAAAGATATAATGTTGGGCTGGAATAATCTAGAGCAATCGTAAGAACTGAAATAAATGTAAACACCAAGCCAAATGGTCCTCAAATGCTCATGGTACAGTTTGTGTTTCTCCCCTAAAGTCAACGTCCAACTCCAACATGCTCCTTAATTCAGCCACGAGAGCACAGGTCCACTCGGTCCAGCCATCTGGAACAGTGCCAGCTGACTCATCTCTTTGGTAACGCTTCTTTCCAACTGTGTGTTAGTGAGTGAGCTTGAGCCAGGTGAGCTAATATCTGTGACTGATCTCCCAACTTGGAATTTTCTCCACTATATAACAAGTGTGGTGCAGTCACACCCTCTACTGCCAATGCTTCCAGAACTCCAGACTTCAATCCCAACACCCATAGGCAGGATGTGGAATTGGAGCCCATCAGAAATCAGAAGAGAAGGCTACCGTGAAGTTCCCTGGGATTGAGTTTTCTTGCATTGGAATGGGAGGCGTTAGGGAAAAAAGTCTGATCAAGAGTGTTTCAAAGGGTTCCAAAGACCAGATGAATTGTAAGGAGCTGAGCCACTGAGTAAACGACTCTGATGCCAAGTAATTGGGACCCATCTTGGCAGTGGGAGGGGATAGGAGACTCAGTTGTTTTAGGTTGGAATTCTAAGGGTGTCCAGTAACTAAATGGAGAAGGGCTGTAGATAGAGTGAAGGAGGAGAACCTGGGAACTGACCTGGATACTTTTTTTTTTTTTTTAAGACTTTATATTAAGTAATCTCTACCCAAAATGTAGGGCTTAAACTCACAACCCCGGGATCAAGAATTGCATGCCATTCTGACTAAGCCAGCCAGGCACCCCTGACCCGGATACTTTTATCTTTGGTTGTCCCTCTGCCCCTAAGGTTTTGGGCTTCCCCTCTAAGGTAACCTGCCTCTGGTCTGAGTTGAGAAGGTACTTCTGCTGGGAGTTAAAGCAGGGAAGCAGGCAGCTCAGTGGTGGTGGGCAGGGTCAAACACATCCTTAGAAGAAACAAGAATCAGAGAGAGAGAGGTGAAAAGCCTTCCTGTTTGCTCTTGCCAACTTGATTCCCCAAGATAAATGTCAGCCATCAGTCCACTGGAATATTTAGTCTTTTTTCTCCACTACTGTTGGCAACAGCTCTCAGATCATAAACTAATGAACAAAGGAGGAAATGATTCCAAGATGGTGCCACACAATTTGGAAAACCGATCCCAGACATTCCATCTCGTTTCAGCTGAGAGCCCTGGTCCCTGCTTCACTTACACACACATCCCGCGTGTGTCTACACTCCAGGGTGTGAGGGTGCGACTGTCTGGAAACCATCATCTCACGACTGCCTCCTGCTTTCTCCCATGGTGCCCTTTCTCACTGTCCCACTCCCCCTACCATCACCGCTGGCCAGTACAGTGTCCCAGCCCTGGGCAGTGGACCCTGAATAACAGGTTTAATTTTTTCCATTGGAAAGAAGCCAAAAGATTCTGACCGCTGCTTTCTCAGTGTGGGTATCTCCCCTGCATGGAATCGCACTAACTCAAACATCTCCACGTGGGGTCGGGGAGCTGGGAGGGGTGGGTAGTTGGAAACACCCAGATGACTAAGCAGTTTATCACTCTGTTTGCTCAGGTGATAAACAAGCCTGGCAGTTACCGCCTCCCTCCCCAGGAAAGCCCAAGCCCCTCAAGTTTCAAGTTCCCTTTCTGTCTTAAGGGATGCAACTCACACACTTCCTGAGTCCCACAATTAGTTGCATTTATCACCTCGCTATTGTCCTTTCTTGGAGGAGCAGAGTTTGAAAGGGAAAGGTGAGTCCGGCTCTGTCCCTGTTGCTTTCATAATGCCTGTTTTGTTGGCTGCCAGGGAGACCAGGGCTGCAGCTTGTTCCCCTGCTGTGTCTAATATACTGGGAGTAGTTATCTCCTTGTTAGCCCTGTATCTCTGTCTCTGGTCCGGGGAAGGGATCCTGGGAAGTCCTCCCTCACCCTCCTGGCTATGTGGGGGAGACATCTACCTTGCTTCTTTTCTGCTGCTTTGGCTGCCATGTCTTCTTCCTGAGTGCCTGTCTGAATTTATCATTCAGGACCGAGGAGGCTGCTCTGGCTTTAAGAAAAATGGCTCTCCCGGCACCAAGTGGATTCCTGCCCGGGGTGATGTCTGCAAAAGAGCAGAGGTGGAAGAATCTCACGGTGCCGTTTCAAGGGCCACCCGTGTCTTTCGGGACCAGCTGCTCTCCTGCCAGCTACAAGGTCCTGTGGATCTCATTTATTCTTTCATCATCAACAGATAAGTCTTAAAAGAACGGTTCAGAAAATCTGGAGGCCTGCAGAAATCGTTGCCAGCTCTGCTCTACTTACCGGCGCAGGGTAAAGATGGATTTGACAGGCAAGAGCCCGAAGACATATGGTATTTGTGCTGTGGGTTATGTGTCTGATGAGAGTTCTCAGCTGTCTGATTTCTTCCCACCAATTCTTTCGACAAAGGCCCATGTGCCTGTGCTACTGGCCTGGCAGAATTTTGAGGATCTCTGAGTCACTGCCAGATCCTTGAACAGGCCACCTCACCCAGCCTCCTGCCTTCTAAGCAGTGACAGTATTTAAGTCATCCCAAATAAAAGGGGGGATTTACTCTATTTTAAAAGATCCTCAGAGAAGGAATTAAATTTGGCTCATTTGGATGCATTCTGGGAGCAGCTATCAGGACATTATTTACATCAAGTTTAAATTCTTCAAGTGGAAGAAATACCTGGGACATTCTTAAAGCCTGAGGGTCAGGCAATTGCTAAGAATCAGCCTCAGTAACAGAGCTACAAAGTCCTCAATGGATAGAGGAGGCACTATGTAAATCCCGATGAATGAATCAATTTTTTTTTTTTAATCTGGAAAAATAGATTGGGAAAAACTTTTAGAAAGCCAATTTGTAAACACCTTAAGCAAACAGAAAACAGGGTAATCAACCACAGAGCACATAAATTAAAAAAAAAAACAAAAACCTGCCAGATTAATCTAATATTATTTTGTGGCTGAGGGTCAGGTCCGGTGGTCAGGGAGAAAGCACTGTGTTTACTCTCTCCTGGCCTTTGCACAGCTTTGGATTCGCTCCCATATAACCCACCCTCAATAAACTGGGAAAACGTGGTCAGACCACAGAGCTATTGGGGGTGAGAGGCCCTGGCAGCAGAGGCAAAAAAGATTGGGTAGTGGGGTCTCGTGCCAGCCCAGAGCGGTACCCAGCAGAGCTCACAGGGGCCTGTCGCCGGCCAGGAAGGTTAGAGCATCTCCATCAGTGACTTGGGTGATGGGCCAACATCTCCATCAACTCGGAGGAGAGGTGGTTAGCCACTGAGAAGATGTGGGACTTTCCCTTCAGCCCATTATGAATGGGGGAGAGATGAACCTGGGGACTTTGACGAATTGTAAAAGTGGCCAGGAGCAAGTGAAACAAGGAGGGTTGGATGTCATTGCTCTACAGGGCGTTGCAAGATAGTTTAGGATAATCGTTAGGAATATAGGCTTCAAATCAGACAAACCTAGATGCGAATCCTGCCAGTTGCCTTATGGTAGAAAAGCCATCAGACTTCCCGAGTCCAGGGCCTCGGCAAGCCCGTAAGGACTTCTGTGAGAATTAGAAGAGGGTGGCTGACCTGGAAAGTGGAAATGTGCCGGTTTCAGTTCCTCCCTGCCTCCTCGGCGGGGACAGACTCATATAGGCATATGGGGGCTGCCCTCCCTATCTTATTTCAGGAACTTACCACTCTGGGCCTCAGTTTCCCTATCAGTAAAATGAAGATCATGGTGGAGATTTGAGGTGATTACATGAGATCATACAAACGGAGTGCTTAGCAAAGTGCTGGGCACACAGTTGGCCTTCAACAAATTGGAGCTAAAATAAAAAGGGGAGAGAAGATTGTGCTGTCCCCTCTCCCTACTGACCCTGAGTCTTGTGGGGTATACCTCTGGGGTGCAACTCATCAGAAACTTGTGTCCTCTTTGCCTTCTGGTCCGACAATGGAGGGAGGGCCACACAAGGCGGGAGGAGGAAGGGGCTGGTGGCCTTCCATATTTACCATATTCACCCAGGGGAGGATCACTTTTGGGGGTGTAGTGAAGAGGAAAAACAGAACTAGGTAGGACATCTTCCCTTCCCCATTGCTTCTCAATCCCTGATCTTGTATGCACGGCCCAAGCCTGGACGAGAGGTTAGAGATCCCAGCTGGAGAACATATTCTGGAGGAAAAGTGAGCAGGAGGTAACGGGGGTCCTTCTGGCTCTAAGACATCTTCTGTAAGACTGACTGGATGGGTTCTCAGCTGCTCCAGATTTCCTGGAGGCAGAAGGCCCCAGCACCAGCCTCTGTTAAGTCTCTCCAGCACTTTGGTTAATCAGGGTTTCGCAAGGCCCGGAGCTCAGAAGGTGGTCCCCAAACCCGCTGGGAGATCAACAGGCACTAAATGCCATTCCTGGTGAGTCGTAATGCCCTAAGACTGTGGGAAAAAATCAGCAAGCTAGAGGAGAGGAAGATGAAGAAGGGAAAACAGAGTCCTGGCACAGCAGGGTAAGTCGTGCAGGACAGGCTGTCTCTAGAGTGCACTTGGACCAGCTTGCCTGCTGTGCTGCTGCCTTGGGTGGCACATCCAGGAGGAGTGAGACCAACCCTAGGCCAGACCAATTGCACCTGCTCTGACAACTAAAAGTGTCAGTTAAAACGAGTACCGAGTGAAATTCACATCAAGGCATAAATGGTATCAGAGCCTCTGAGGGCAGGACTTGAGATGTCAGCGACCAGGAAGCAAGTGGATCCTGGAGGGAGCGCTGGTGCAGAGAAGAACAGAACCCCAACCCCGCCCCCCCCCCCCACCCCAGCCCAGGACAGGCTCTGGAGAAGCAAGCAGGAGCGCTCCCCTCTGTAGCCACCAGAGGTCATTGGCTCCCGCTACCAGAGCTGCAGGCGGCTCCCGTCTGCCCGGCCTGTTCCTCGCCTTCCAGACCCAGCACAGCCAAGACATTCACTGTCTCTCTCGGGCCCAGGAGCCAACACCGACTGGGGGGCGGTGGGGAGGGGAGAGGACTCCTCACAGAACATCCTCCTTCACCCCCTGCCAGGGGAGGCCCGGAGCCAAGCCCTGGGCTCAGGTCCTCAGCTTTTGCTTTCAGGAAGCTTGTTCTGAGCAGACTGGGGATGCACAAATGGCACGGTGTCCCTGGCTGCCTGTGGGTGTCCCAGCCTCTGCTCCCCACCGTCCTTCACACATGAAGAGCCCCAGGGAGCGTCTTCCCTCACAAGTGGCCTGGGAGCCAGGGTGTCACTCACTCTGCTCTTTTCTTCTCCACATGGAATCCTGGGCAGGCAGCCCTGCACCCCAAACACCTCCATCCAGAACACTGAGCACACTGTTTAAACCATCAAGAGCTGGAGACTTGACATGGACCTACAGCAGACTCAGGAAATTCTTTGTCCCAAACTAAATACTTTGTATTAAAACAAAAAACAAAAAACAAACTCTTCTGGTTCACAACATCACCATCCAGTCAGAGACCTTGGCTCTTTCCTGACATTCGGTCACTCACAGGTCTACCTGCTGGTCATTGTTGCTCGCCTGAACACTGATGAAAATCCCTACCACCAGTCTTTCCGTCCCAGCCTCTTCTCAGCCTCCACTCAGCTCCCGTGCAAATCTGACCCCGCCGTCCTGCTGTTCCAAAGGCTTGGAGGGCTCCCCGCTGTCCAGAGTCCAACCTCACAGCCCAGCCCCCCACAGCCCGCGCCCTGGGGAACCTTCCCCCACAGCCTGGTGGGGCTCTTACCGCTCCTTAAACACCCGGCTCTCAGCTTGGCTCCCGGCCTTTATGTGGGCTGGGCGGTTCCTTCTGTGGCGGTGCCCTCCTCCCTCCTCCGGGTGAATACTCCCCCATCTGCCCAGATCCAGATGAAATGTCCTCTTCTCTCTCAGGGCTGGCTGTTCCTTCCTAGGTGTTTGTGCCACATTTATCATGTCAAATGGCAAGGTCTCAGTTGTATGTTAATGTGGCCTGACCAGAAAATGGGCTACCTGAGGACAAGGACCTTGACCAAGTGTCCATGTTGCTCTGGAGTTACCTCAGTGACATATGCGTTATTTGGCACTGAGGAAGGGCTCGGTGAATGGTCAATGAGTGAATTAATGTTCTCAGAGAAGGTTAAGTCACATAACACGATAAAACCAAACCAGTGCTCCGCCAGAACAAACGCTGGAGGTAAGTGGCAGCCTGCAGCTGTCTCCCTTCCTGGTGGAGGAGCCAGAGTGATTACAAAGGGGGGGGGGCGGCTTGTCGATCCCCACCCCCCATCCACTACTCCTCTCATTGTCTCTTGACACTCATATACTGAGCACTTGCCACTGCTGGCCAGGAGGCTATGGAAGATAGTACCTAACCTTCACCCCCAGTTTATAGAGGAGGAACCTGGGGTTTAGAAAGGTTGCCTCAGGGCATTCAATCAGCAAAGTGAAGGGCAGCAGTGGGGCTTGACTTCAAGCAGCCCTCAGGACGGTGCACCTGATCTTAGCACTGGCAGTGAGAAGTCCTGGGGTAGAGTCCCAGCTCCACCATCGTCCAGCTGTAATCTTGGACCATTCTCTTCATCAGTGTGGGCTGCTTCCTCATCTTGTCACCGAGCAGACGTGAGGCTCTGGAGGCGTCTAATAAGTACCATGTGCAGTGCGAGCACAGAGGACGGTGACTACTAATCTTTGTGGCTCCTCCTCCCTTTCTCGGTCATGTCATTTGTTTCTTTCCCCAGCTGTCCTAGCCTGTATGTTCCTTCCCTAGACTCTAGTCCCTATTTCTGAGCACTTTTGGGACTTGACAAGGTCAGCTGAGTTTCTACACAAGGAGCTGTCCATTGTCCTTATCTTGATCATCTGGAAACCCAGTGAGCCTGCAGCACTCAAGTGTTTCAGTTCCTATGCCTCTGTGTCCTGGAAGGGACATGGTCCCCCCGGATGCTCTAACATTCTGGCCTGTTCCTCCCATCCTCTCATGACTGCCCTTTCCATTCCCTCCCTCTGGGGCTCATCACAGTAACCTCCATCTACTTCCCTTCCTCTACCTGCCTTTCCCCCCCTCACCCTCTGCCCCACTGCTCCCTTAACACCCAAACCTGCACCACTAGGGGTAAAAACCAGCCCCAGAATGCCCCCCTCATGTCTTGTGTGAGGGGCTGCATTTGTAAGTGGGGTCTAGGGAGGGACTTCTGTGGGATGCTATACCGACTCCTTGGTTCCCTTCTGATTAGGGTTTTCCTCGTAGTCAAGTGCGTCCTGGGACATGCGTGCAAACGCAGGCAGAGGCCACGGTACAAGGATGCGCTGAACTTGCCTCTTCCTTAATTTAAGGGAAAATAGCTTCCCCTTCTTGCCAGAGCACAAAGGTTTTTCCTTTTTATCATCCAGGACCATACTTCTCCCTTCCCAACTCTCATAACTGTGATAGGGACAACAGTCCCATGATGGGAGCCTGGCAGTCTGATTTCTCACCCAGAACTCAAAAGACAGCTATTTATACCTGTCGTTTCCTTTAGCATCAGAAAAATCGCATGGGGGGGTGGGGAAGGAGCAGTTCTATTTCACAGGCTCCTTCATTCATTCACTCATTATTCATTCACTTAGCAAATATTTGCTGGGATGCTGGATTCCATGCTACACCACAGGAGGCCAGGGAGCTAAAGGTCCAGATGGAGGCAGGGGAGGATAAAGATGCAAATGAGTATAAGAGACAACGAAGGCTCTTACAGCAGTAGCTTGAGTGCTAGTGGGAGCTTAGAGGAAGAAGCATAAAAGTCTGGGAAGGGGCGCCTAGGTGGCTCAGTCGGTTAAGCATCTGACTTCGACTCAGGTCCTGATCTTGTGGTTCATGAGTTCGAGCCCCGTGTCGGGCTCTGTGCTGACAGCTCAGAGCCTGGAGCCTCTTTCGGATTCTGTGTCTCCCTCTCTCTCTCTGCCCCTCCCCCACCCACGCTCTGTCTCTGTCTCTCTCAAAAAGAAACAAACATTAAAAAAAAAAAAAGTTGGGGCGGCTGGGTGGCGCAGTCGGTTAAGCGTCCGACTTCAGCCAGGTCACGATCTCGCGGTCCGTGAGTTCGAGCCCCGCGTCGGGCTCTGGGCTGATGGCTCAGAGCCTGGAGCCTGTTTCCGATTCTGTGTCTCCCTCTCTCTCTGCCCCTCCCCCGTTCATACTCTGTCTCTCTCTGTCCCAAAAATAAATAAACGTTGAAAAAAAAAAAAAGTTGGGGCGCCTGGGTGGCTCTGTCGGTTGAGCGTCTGACTTTGGCTCAGGTCACGATCTCGCGGTCCGTGAGTTCGAGCCCCGCGTTGGGCTCTGTGCTGACAGCTAGGAGCCTGGAGCCTGTTTCGGATTCTGTGTCTCCCTCTCTCTGACCCTCCCCCGTTCATGCTCTGTCTCTCTCTGTCTCAAAAATAAATAAATGTTAAAAAAAAGTTAAAAAAAAAGTTAAAAAAAGAAAAGTCTGGGGAGACTTCATGGAGGAAGTGACACACATGCAGAGAGGTTGCTTCTGGTAAGGGAAACAGCACATGCCAGCACATGGAGGCACGTCTGAGGAGCTACAAATAGACTGGGACGCCTGGAATATGAAATGAAGGAGTTAAAGTGTTGGCGGCAGCAGTTGGACAAGTGGGAAATGCCAGATCATATGTCCACCTCCGAAGAGGTTAAGCCTCTGCTCTGTAGGCAAACAACTGAGAGACCCTGGAGAGTTGTGAGCAGGGCAGGGGCATGATGCACTCAGGTGGGGGGTGTGGACGGCAGACTGGGGAAGGGCACGGTGAGGGGTAGGGAGACCAGGCAGAGGCCGCCACAAGAATCCTAAGAATCTGGGTGATCAGAGGGTAAGTTGGGTCACCTGGAGGGTCTGCAGCACTTCGGAACTCTGAGATTTCCCCAAGCGGGAGCCCGGAGAAGACTCCCTACATCCTCTGGGAGCCATTAATACGGAGCCGTGGTCTTGCCCCCACTTCATGGCAACACCAGGCAAGAACCGATAAGCCAGCCTCGTTTCTCCCAAGGCACTCAGCCAGGGCCTCTCAGCTCTTCCCCCTCTGCAGAGAGTGCTGGGAAAGACTTCCACACCACTCCTACTCCCCAAACTTCCACTGCTCCAGGGGGACACAGCCCTCGTTCTAAGCATCCAGAGGAGCCCTGCCTGAGGAAGGAGAGGGACACCCTCCCCCACCTCACTGTCGGGCACACGCAGGAGGCCAGGGAGCCTGCTGATTTTTCTTTTGCTCTGGCTCATTTTCCTTCTGGAGCAGCGGGCTCATCTCCTGCATTTTTAATAGCTGAGCGTATTTAGCATTCAGCACACACGTGTGGGTTGATAAGGCCCAAAGAGAAGGCAACAAGCCATGCAGGGAGGAAAGCCTCCTCCCTGCTCCCGCCCACGTCAACGGGTTTGCAGGTTTCAGTTCCCTATGGCTCTCTTCCTGGACTAGGATAGCTGAAGTGACAGCAGGTGGGAAAGTCAGACTGGCTGACTTAGTCCCTATGCAGGGCTAGTCCCCTGGCTGAGTAGGAAATCAGAAGTAAAGGCTGAAATGTTCATTTTAGCTCAAAAGGGCTGAATAGCCATAAATCCCTTTTGACTTCCACCTAGAGACAGAATCTCATCTTGTGCCCCTCCCTCCACCTTTATGGGCTCCATGGACACCTGGATGGCAAGACCACTGGCAGGGTATTCTCTGGCCTGACCCCCTGCAGGACCATGCACCAGTGGAGAGGGGCTCTGACTGGGGGCTGGGGGGGGGCGGCACTGGGAGTGCTGCTGGGCAGACCCGCACGGGACAAATTTGGTAGCACAAGGATGCCCTCTCTGTTTCTCCCTTTCTTCTAACGCGGAATTATTTTCTAACCTCCCCATCCACAGAAGGGAGCAAATAACAAACCCACGGGCCATTTCACCTTGCGTGAGATGCCAGGAGGTCAGCCTCAACTCAGGAGTGGCGTTTTTATTTCCGTACATGGGAGTTTGAGCTACTTGGAAAAGGGTGCCCCTAACCTGATGTTAAGTCTAATCTGAAGGCCACAGTCCACCACCTGCACCCAAGACTTGTGCTTTTCTGACCTCTAGGGGCTGCTACAGAGCTCCTCTAGGGCAGGGGAGTCTCTGCACGGCCCGACTGGGACCTCCAGGCCGGTTCCCACCTCACACCTAACAGCGGCAGGCTAATGTGGGAGAAGAGCAAATGTTCCTTCCACCCTAGAGTCTATCAGTTCCAGCGGGGAGCATAACATCCCAGAGACGCCAGGAGCCACATTCATACACCTGTGAATCAAAGAACCAGAGGGGCTTACCAAGGGTCACCTGGCCAAGGTGTCCAGGTTTGTGCGGTCTGACACAGCAGCCACTAGCCATTTGTGGCTATTGAGCATTTAAAAAAGTGGTTGAGGAACTGAATTTTGAATTTTATGTAATTTGAATAAGTTTGATTCAGTTATTAGAAAATGTCTAGGGGCGCCTGGGTGGTTAAGTGTCCGACTTCGGCTCAGGTCATGATCTTGTGGGCTTGAGACCTGTGTCGGACTCCACACTGTCAGCACAGAGCCCGCTTCAGATCCTCTGTCTCCTTCTCTCTCTCTGCCCCTTCCCCACTTGCATGCTGTCTCTCTCTCTAAGATAAATAAACATAAAAAGAAAGAAAGAAAGAAAGAAAGAAAGAAAGAAAGAAAGAAAGAAAGAAAGAAAGAAAATGTTTAAGTGTGTCTGGAACAACTTGGGTTTGCGAATTCATTTTATGGTCTCTAGTTGTTTATGAAACCTAAAAATGGATAAAATATTTCTGATGAAAACTTGGTGTCCAAAGTGACGGGTGCTGTAGGTGTAAAACACACAGGATTTCGAAGACTTGGTAGAACAAAAAAACAAAAATTATCTCGCTGATTATACGTTGAAATTATAAGATGGTGGATATATTAGGAAAAAAGTAAAAATTATCTCACTGGTTATATGCTGTAATTATAAGATAGTGGATATATTAGGGAAAAAACCAGAAAATTATCTCACTGATTTATGTTGAAATTATAAGATAGTAGGTATATTAGGTTAAATAAACTATATTAAAAATTGTTTCCTTTCCCTTTTTCCAACGTGGCTGCTAGAAAATTTACATTTCCACGCGTGTCACACACTACATTTCCATTGGATGGCACCAGCCCAAACACGTGTAGATAAAAGGTTAACTGTCCCAAGAATAGAAATCTTACAATCCTTTTCAACGGTCAGATCAATTTCACTCAATTCGACAAATATTTACTGACAAGGGGACCATGTTTGCGGAGCGTGAGGCCCCACCATGCAGGAGATTCCGCAATTGCTTCTGAGCAGAAGGAATGACACGAGGTCTCACCTGTGGCAGACCATGGACAGAGTCATGGGAAAGGTAAAAATGAAGGGTCCTGGGAATTAAAAGGGAGATGCCAGCATACCAGTGGCCTGCAAGGAGGGAATGCGTGAACGGCAGGTAGAGGAAGGTGGCCAGTGGGACAGGCAGTGAGGGCAGTGGGGGATTTGGACCAGGAAAGAGGGCCAGGATGCTATGGGAAGAATCTCGACTTTGCAGTCCCTGCCTCCTCAGGGCCGTCTTCCCCGGGGCCCCTGACTCTCCTTGGCCCTGCCCTCGGCCCCTGCTTCTCTCAAGCCACGTACCTTCCCCAGAGGGTGCGTCTGTACCTACGGTCTCAAGGCCTGTGTCTCCACTGATGACTGTCAAAGCTCCATTCCCAGCCCACACCTCTCTCCTGACCTCTGGGTCCAAACGTGCAATGCCACCAACCGAACATCTCTATGCGGACCTTCCTCGGATACAGGGATGCCTAGTTTTACTGCATTTCCCTTTGTTGAACTTTGCACAAACTGTGCTTTTTTTTTTTTTTTTTTTTTTTACAAACTGAGGCTGTGTGGCAACGCTGCGGTGAATAAGGCCATTGGCACCATTTTTCCAATGGCACGTGTTTACTTCATGCCTCTGGGTCACATTTTGGTAGTTCTTGCAATATTTCAATCTTTTCATTATTATTATATTTGTTGTCAGTGATCTTTGATGTTACTATTGTAATAATTGTTTTGGGGTGCCACGAACCACCATACGAGATCGCAAACTAGGTGATAAATACGTGTATTGATTGGTCCACTGACCAGCTGTTCCCTGTCTCTCTCCCTCTCCTCGGGACTCCCTATTCCCTGAAACACGACAATTATTGAAATCAAGGGACACCTGGGGGGCTAAGTTGTTTAGGCATCTGACTCTTTGTTTCAGCTCAGGTCATGATCTCACGGTTTGTGAGATTGAGCCCCACGTTGGGCTCTGTGCTGACAGTGCGGAGCCTGCTTGGGATTCTCTCTCTCTTTCTCTCCCTCTCTCTCTGCTCCTCCTGCATGCTCTCTCTCGCTCTCAAAAATAAATAAATAAACTTAAAAAAAATATCGAAATCAGGCCAGTGAGTAACCCTACAATAGCCTGTAAGTGTTCAAGGGAAAAAAAAGTCACACGTCTTTCACTTGAAACCAAAAGCTAGAAACGATTAAACTTAGTGAGGAAGGCCTGTGGAAAGCCAAGACAGGCCAAAAGCTAGGCCCCTTGCACCACACAGTTAGCCAAGTTGTGAACGCAAAGGAAAAGTTCTTGCAGGAAATTAAAAGTGCTACTCCAGGGAACACGTGAATGATGAGAAAGCAAAACAGCCTTACTGCTGCTAAGGAGAAAGTTTGAGTGGTCTTGGACAGAAGATCAAACCAGCCACGACATTCCTTTAAGCAAAGCCTAATCCAGAGCAAGGCCCAACTCTCTTCAATTCTATGTAGGCTGAGAGAGGCGAGGAAGTGACAGAAAAAAACATTTGAAGCTAGCAGAGGTTGGTTCATGAGGCTTAAGGAATCTCCATAACATGAAAGTGCAGGGTGAAGCAGAAGGTGCCGATGTAGAAGCTGGAGTAACTCTCCGGAAGATCTAGCTGAGATCATTAATGAAGGTGGCTACGCTAAACAACAGATTTTCAGTGCAGGTGAAGCAGCCTTCTCCTGGAAGAAGATGCCATCTGGGACTTTCAAAGCGAGAGGGAAGTCAATGCCCGGCTTTAAAGCTTTGAAGGACTAGCTGACTCTCCTGTTAAGGCAGCTGGTGACTTTAAGTTAAAGCTAATGCTCATTTATGATTCCGAAAATCCTAGCCTCCTTAAGAATCACACTAAATCTACTCTGCCTGTGCTCTCTAACCAATACAACAAAACCTGGACGACGGCACTCTGTTTACAACATAGTTTTCTGAGTATTTGAAGCCCACTGTTGAGACCTACTACTCAGAAAAGATGCCTTCCAAAATATGACTGCTTATTTAAAAAATTTTTTTAATGTTTATTTATTTTTGAGAGAGAGAGAGAGAGAGAGAGAGAGAGAGAGAGACAGAGGACAAGTGGGGGAGGGGCAGAAAGAGAGAGAGAGACAAACACAGAATCTGAAGCAGGTTCCAGGCTCCAAGCTGTCAGCACAGAGCCTGACGCGGGCTCAAACTCATGGACTGTGAGATCATGACCAGAGCTGAAGTCGGATGCTTAACCGACTGAGCACCCCAGGTGCCCCAGAATAGGATTGCTTATTGACAATGAATCTGGTCACCCCAGAGCTCTGATGTAGGTACAATGAGGTTCATGTTGTTCTTATGCCTGCTAACACAACATACATTCTGTAGTCTATGGATCAAGGGATGATTATGTCTTTCAGGTCTTATTATTTAAGAAATAGACTTCATAAGGCTATAGCTGCCACAGATTGTAATTCCTCTGATGGATCTAGGCAAAGTTAAATGAAAACCATTTGGAAAGAATTCACTATTAAGTGAATTAAGAGGGATTCGAGACTGTAGTGCAGGAAGTAACTGCAGACAGGTGGAAACAGCAGAACTAGGATGAGAAGATGGAATGAGATGAGAATGAGGAGCCTGAGGATGGGGCTGCATGGCCACGATCTCATGATGGAAGTTTAATGGATGAGGAGTTGCTTCTGATGCATGAGCAGAGAAAGTGGTTTCCTGAGATGGAATCTACTCCTGGGGAAGATGTCCAGAAAATAGTTGAAATGACGACAGAGAATTTAGAATATTGTATAAACTGGGGCGGCTGGGTGGCTCAGTCGGTTTAGCATCCAACTTCAGCTCAGGTCATGATCTCACAGTTCATGAGTTCGAGCCACGCATTGGGCTTGCTGCTGTCAGCACAGAGCCTGCTTCGGATCCTCTGTCCCCCCTCTCTCTGCCCCACCCCTGCTCACGCTGTCTCTCTCACACAAATAAATAAACGTTAAAAAAAAGAGAACATTACATAAATTTAGTGGCAGGGTTTGAGAGGGCTGATTCCAATTCTGAAGTGGGTAAAATGCTATCAAACAGCATGGGAAGCTGCAGAGAAATCGTTCTTGAAGAATCCACCAATGTGGTAAACTTTGTTTGTTGTTGTCTTACTTTAAAAATTGCCACATGGCACAAAAACAGACACTCAGATCAACGGAACAGAATAGAGAACCCAGAAATGGATGCACAAACATATGGGCAACTAATCTTTGACAAAGCAGGAAAGAATATCCAATGGAATAAAGACAGTCTCTTCAGCAAGTGGTGCTGGGAAAACTGGACAGCGACATGCAGAAGAATGAACCTGGACCACTTTCTTACACCAGACACAAAAATAAACTCAAAATGGATGGAAGGAAGCCATCAAATCCTAGAGGCAAAAACTCTTTGACCCCGGCCATGGCAACTTCTTACTCAACACGTCTGCAGAAGCAAGGGAAGCAAAAGCAAAAATGAGCTATTGGGACCTCATCAAAATAAAAAGCTTCTGCACAGCAAAGGAAACAATCAGCAAAACTAAAAGGCAACTGACAGAATGGGAGAAGATATTTGCAAACAACATATCAGATAAAGGGTTAGTATCCAAAATCTATAAAGAACTTACCAAACTCAACATCCAAAAAACAAATAATCCAGTGAAGAAATGGGCCAAAGACATGAATAGACACTTTTCCAAAGGAGACATCCAGATGGCCAACCGACACATGAAAAAATGCTTAACATCACTCATCATCAGGGAAATACAAATCAAAACCACAATGAGATACCACCTCACACCTGTCAGAATGGCTAAAATTAACAACTCAGGCAACAACAGATGTTGGCGAGGATGCAGAGAAAGAGGATCTCTTTTGCATTGTTGGTGGGAATGCAAGCTGGTGCAGCCACTCTGGAAAACAGTGTGGAGGGTCCTCAAAAAATTAAAAATAGAACTATCCTGCGACCCAGCAATTGCACTACTAGGTTATTTACCCAAGGGATATAGGTGTGCTGTTTCGAAGGGGCACATGCACCCCCATGTTTATAGTAGCACTATCAACAACAGCCAAAGTCTGGAAAGAGCCCAAATTTCCACTGATGGATGAATGGATACAGAAGATGTGGTATATACATATATATACACAATGGGGTATTACTCGGCAATCAAAAAGAATGCAATCTTGCCATTTGCAACTACGTGGATGGGACTGGAGGGTATTATGCTAAGCGAAATTAGTCAGAGAAAGACAAATATCATATGACTTCACTCATATGAGGACTTTAAGAGACAAAACAGATGAACATAAGGGAAAGGAAATAAAAATAATATAAAAACAGGGAGGGGGACAAAGCAGAAGAGACTCATAAATATGGAGAACAAACTGAGGGTTACTGAAGGGGTTGTCGGAGGGGGGTGTGCTAAATGGGTAAGGGGCACTAAGGAATCTACTCCTGAAATCATTGTTGCACTATATGCTAATTTGGATGCAAATTTAAAAAATTAAATTAAATTCAAAAAAAATTGCCAGTCACCCAACCTTCAGTAACCATCAACTCGAGGCAAGACCCTCCACCAGCAGAAAGATTATGTCTCATTGAAAGCTCAGATTGAAAAAAAAAAAAGAAAGCTCAGATGATGATTAGCACATTTTATAGCAATAAAGTATTTTTAAATTAAGGTGTATACATTGTTTTCTTTAGACACAATGCTATTACACACTTCACAGACTACAGTGAAGTGTGTACATAACTTTTATATGCATTGGGAAACCAAAAAATTCATGTGACTTGCTTTATCGTGATATTTGCTTCATTGTGGCAGGACCCGAACCTTCAATATGTTTGAGGTATGCCTGTACTTCATACTCCAATGACTTCCCAGTTTCATCCTCTCCTCCCCACCCTAAACTCTGGCCCTTTCTATCCTCCTCTTGAGAAAGTGACAGGACCGGTCAACATCCAGTTGTCCAAGTCTGGACCAGTCTTCTCTTGCATTGCAAGCTGTGTGTGCAATGAACACTAGAGTCCTGTGGCGTGTTCCTCCCTATTATTTGTCCCCGCTGACTCCTTCTGCACATGCCCACGACTGCTGCCTGGGTACAGGACGTCACCACAGCTCACCTGAATTATGCAAAAACACCCTCACTGCTTCCTGAGTGGCCCCTCAAGCCATCCTTTACACTGGGGGCAGCTCAAAGCTGCTCCTTTAACAGCCCCATGGGGCTTTCAGGATGGACTCCCAGTCCCTACACTTAGCACACCCAGTGGAACTTTCTAATATGGCCCTGCCCGCCTCTCCCCGCATGCAAATACGATTGCACATTCTGGTCCCTTTGCCTGGGACCCTCTTCCCACACTCAAAATGTTAAAAACAATTGTGTTAAAATATATATAACATTTACCATTGTAATCCAGTTTTCTTTGTCTAGATTATTGCTACTTATCCCTCAAATTCAGCTCATGTGTGACCCCTTCTGAAAAACCTTTTCTGAGTTCTCAGGCTGAGGTAGGTGCCTGTCTTTTGTGCTACAAATATCTTGGCTCTTATCCCATTGCATTCTGTGTTAGCTTATGTCTCTTTTTACAGACTCCCTAAGAGAGTCTGTGTCTTATTTAATCTTGCATCCACAAGGCTTCAGTGTACGGTTGTACAGGTTATGCACTGCACTAGGATGTCTGATTGAGGAAGTAGGTGACGAAGACCATTAGCCAATTGTGCACTCTAGGACGGGGCTGTATCCAGGCCTTTTTCTATCTTGCACAGGGATGCCATAGGAGACATTGGGGGCCCTATATATCCTCAGGCCTTGTTATCGAATTGGCACATAGTATTATAGTAGGTGCTAATTAAATGTTAAATTGAGTGCAGACAGGTGGATGGATGTTCTACGCAAAGGTACCAGAGGAAGACACGGTGGGTAAGCTGGGATAATGGGATGGTACTGGACGATTTAGGTGGTTTGGAGCCAGTTTGTAGAGGGTCTCTTATGTTGGGCTAGGGGCCTAACTCTTAATCCAGTAGGCAATGAGGAACCTTTGAGAATTTTTGAGAGGACTGTGACTTAGAATCACAAAATACTCAGGCTTGAAAATGGGACTCAGAGAAGTGAAGTGACTTGTTCAGGTCACACAGAAAGTTTGTGGCCAAGCCCGGGCTTGAATTGGCTCTTTTTTTTTCTTTTTTTTTTTTTGCCCCTGGCTCAGTGCTGGCTCTTCTATACTGCTCCCAGAGAAGTCTGCCTGAACAGAGGTGGAGCCCTCCCAGCCTCCAAGAAAAGTCTTCACAGCCTTCCTGAAACACACCCCTGGCGACAGAGGGCAGGGGGACGACGGCCTGGCTGGCTGGAGGTGAGAAAGGAGGACGAGGCTGCAGTGAGCCTCCTTCTGGCCCATCCCTTGTCCGCCTTCAGATCTGTCTGCTCGAAGGTGGGCACATCACCCATTAGCTTTCTGCTCTTCACACAAGGCAAGCGTTCTGGTTTTTTGAGCCCTTTTTGTTTTGTTTTCTCCGTAAGAAGGATTTCCCTCCTTGAGACACTTTTGATTGCTCTTCTTCGGGCCCTGGCTAATTTTTTTCAGACTCTTTCAGAACCACCTTCTGCCCTATAGCAGGTCTTAATGAGCACGTGTAGAGTTGGCTTCCACGGAGTGTGGACACTGATCTAACCCGGGGTCTCCCCGAAGGCTGGCCTCCCGGGAGAATGCTTGGTGCCGTGTCTCACCCTGCCGGGACCACGTGTATCATCGGACATCTGTGGTGTTCATGCTAGGATCTTCTGTAACTCGTGATTCTCCTTCTGGCTTATTCCTCACGAGCCCCTTGTCCAGCTCTCCTCGCCCGGTTTCTCGGTACCTCCGTTCTGGACTCTGAAGCAGTGACTTTATCCTTGTCCTTTTTCAACTTCATTTCTCTAGTGTTTCAGAGAGATTGGACATCTCGGCCTTTATTGCCAGTTATAAGGGCTCCGTCCTTTGGCGCACACAACAATGACATGATCGTCACATATGTATCGAATGCGTGCTCTGCTCCAGACATTGCGCTTGCTGCTTTGTAGCGCTCTTAACCCTCACACGATGCCACAGGATGGAGCTATTATCAGCTCCGTTTTATAGATGTGGAAAATTGAGACACACCAGATCAAGCAACTTGCCCAGAGCCACCCAGCTGAGATCTGTAGGCAGGTGGGGATCCCACAGCTTGTGCTTCTGTTGAGACACCTGGTGCTGCCTCTGCAAACAAGCTTGGAGGTGCTCTGCGAGGTCACTGATAAAATAGAGACTCACACTCCGTGCGAGCAGGTCCAGGGGCCACCAACCGTCACTCTCTGGCTGGATCTTCCCTAACCTGCTCTGTCCCTAACAATTCGAGAGAACACAGCTTGCCCACAAGGCCCACCTGTTTGACAGGTAACTCCCCTCCTTGACACCTGTGTTTAAAGCTTTCTAGTCAATCGCAAGAGGCTCTTTTCATTGATCTGGCATAATGAGCTCTGTACAAAGTCATCATAATTTCCAGAGAGCAGTGACAAATTAAATTGATGGATGATGTCAGTCCACAGCTTTACTAGGGATGAACTTAAGTGTAATTAACGATCATTAATTAACAGAACACTTTTCCCTTTAAATATATAAATTAGGCAGGCTCCACACTTATCCCCTGTCTGCCTTCACAACGCCCGACCGAGAAGGCTACAGGCTCTGTCATAAGCCCGTCCTAGGTGTTCCAAGTAGAGGCTGTCAGCATTTGAAGACATTTGCTTTTTGCTTCCTGTCCTCCTTTCCAATTTGGTCCCTGAACTGTCCAGCCCATGGGTAACCTTTTCTGACTCTTGGGTAAAGACTGAGATTAAAACAAAAAAAATGAACCAAAAGATTCTGATGCTTCACGGGCCCCCTGCAGCTAGCTCTCCCCCACCCCATCAAAGGGGTGCTATTCTCTTTGGATTTCCTCTTTTCCTCCAGTGGTCAGCTCCCAATGACCTCTGTGCCTCTGTGAGCAGCTATTCCCTGAGCCGAGGCCTGGCTGTTTGAGGCAGGGAGGCTAACCGGGGGCCCGCCTCCCAGGGCCGAGGGGCTGGTCCGTGGCCTCACACCCCCTAGGCAAACTGTTTGAGCTTTTGATGATTTACCTCAATGCTTCTCTTCACTGGGGCAGAAAATTGAGAGATGACCGCATAACTGAGGAATATTTCCCTGTTACCCTTTCCTGAGACCCAACTTGGCTCAGCTCTCAGGGACAGCAAAGTGTCCCCTGTCAGGCATATGTAGTGCTTTCAGGTCCTGGGTTCCCTCTTGGAGTTTGGGTTTCTCACCCCATCATTCCACTTCTCTGTCCCATTCCCCCCCTCATTCCCCAAATTCCCAGACTCGATGCCCAGGAACAAAGCCAGAGAGTAAACATGGTTTCCTGTGGTGACAGGGACGGGGGGGGGGGGGGTGGGGGGGGGTGGGGGACAGGCAGCTGCTGGCTGCCAGTGCCCGACACTCACCATGCTTTGTCCCTTGATCCCTTCGCAGAAAAGACCGTGTGCTGTTTGCTGCTGGAGGTAAGTAGATTGTCTTTGGGCGTTTTGAATGGCTTTGAGATGCTGTTGGCAGAGTTCTGGCCGCTGAGACAGGCTTTTGTTTTCACCTGTCCTAATGATGTCCTGGAATTGGAGGGTGGAGATGCTGGAGAGGGAGAAGGTCTACACATTGAACCGTGTCTTCTCTCTACAGAGGAAGAAAGAATAGAACTCAGCACAGGCAAAGAGAAAAATGCTTATCTGGCCGGGTCGGCACCCCCGAAGCCCCAGTCCTGACTCCCATTTGTCTTGACATTCGCTCCTCTCTCCCCAACAAACAGCAATGTCATTCTGAATGTCTGTATCAAATGACACGTGAAACTAATATACCAAGGTTCTCGCAGGAGGCATTTACCAGGCTATCCTTCTGCGAAACCACTTCCATAGGATGAGCAGAGGGGACACCAGCTGTCATCAGAACACAGTGGGATAACCACACAGCCAATCCCCAGTCAGCTACTCAGAGGCCACAAGGTCCCTCAGGGCAGTGAGTAGGGCAGGACTCCCAAGAGAACAAACAGGAAATTCTTGAACCTGAACCCCTCCCACCGCGCCCCCGCCCCTCTCTGCAGAAGCAGAAAGGTCTGAAGGACCAGCAGGGCTGAATAAAAGGGTCTTTGTGTGCCAGAAAGTGGCTTGGCATCTGTCCATGGGACACTGTGGCCTCTCCAGGGCTCACCAAGGTCCAGGGCCACCGCTGTTGGGCCAGGACCTGAGGGAGGGCATCAGTGCTTGAGGGAGAAGTCACAGATGTGCGCCTGGGTTTAGGTGGACAGGCACAGCCTCTTGAGGTTCCACAGAAAATCCCAGAGCTCCAGATGAACATCCTCACTTGTTCTCACTTGCTCAGCCCCTGAGATCTCAACTCAATGGGCAGGATGAGGACACTGACCAAGAAAACAGGTGCATGGGGTAAAGTTCTTAACTGTTACAGGTCTACAGATTTGATCCAAGCTAAGAATCCCCTCTCAAGAAAAATGCATAATTATAGGAAAGAATCCTGGACCCCCAAAAGACGAAGGCTCTGAAATCCTAAGTCCCCTCTCGCTTTCTGGTGCCTACGGCAGGGCCCCACATTATCATTAGTGCTTCATTCATGTGTTGAATAAATAAATGAAATTATAACAGATGTCCTGATGGTGGTGCCTGGCTGGCTAGGTTGGTAGAACATGCGACTCTTGATCTCAGGGTTGTAAGTTTGAGCCCCAGAGTGGGTGGAGAGATTACTTAAAAATAAAATCTTAAAAAAAAAAAAAAATGTCCTGATGGGAAGAACAAGAGATCACAAATCTGGACATCTGTGTTGAACGTGATAATGAACAAGGTAGAAGGCAAAGATGGCAGTCCACAGTGTCCTTCCATCTCCAAGCTGGGGATCAGCCTTTTCTCATTACTGAGACCTTTCTGGCAGTTATTCCAGGCACCTTGACCTGGGAGAAGAAAGCAAGACCAACCTGACCATCAGGAATGGGACTCTGGGGTTCCTCTGTGTTCCCTCATACCAATGGGCTGCCAGGTTGTCTCAAAGCAGATTGACTCTAGTCCTCTGATGAAGTGGGAATTGGGGGGAAAGTGGATTTTTTTTTTTAAAGATTTTTTTTTCAATGTTTATTTATTTTTGGGACAGAGAGAGACAGAGCATGAATGGGGGAGGGGCAGAGAGAGAGGGAGACACAGAATCGGAAACAGGCTCCAGGCTCTGAGCCATCAGCCCAGAGCCCGACGCGGGGCTCGAACTCACGGACCGCGAGATCGTGACCTGGCTGAAGTCGGACGCTTAACCGACTGCGCCACCCAGGCGCCCCAAGGGAAAGTGGATTTTTAAGCATCATCTGGTTGTTTGGTTCTTTGGCCTCACCAGTGCCCGTAGGTTGCCTACACTGAATAACTTTACTGGGTAAGTTTTCTTCATTGAATCAGAGCTGACCTTGCATGCATGTTCAGTCCCTAGCACCATCCTGCAAGTCTTGAAAACCAAGAGCTGATCCCAGGGCATCTTCTGTGATGTAGTGGGAGAACCCTGGGCTGCGAGCCAGAGATCTAGGCTCCGACTGCAACCACACCACATTATTAAGCTTATGATCTGGACTTCACCACTTGCACATTCTCAGTTTCCATGTCTTTATCTGTAAATGAAGTGGGTCCCTAGGTGGCCACTAAGGTCTCTTTCTTCTCCATTACCATAAATACAAGACATACTTACACCAGCGCCTTCTCTTCTCATCCCTCATGATTCCTGAATATCATGGCAATAATTACAGCTGAAGTATTGAAATATTTTACTCAGGCAGGATCTTCCTTGGAGGAATTCATCCTTTGTGAAGTTGTACTGGCCTTTACGACTCCTGTGAGACAGGCAGGAAGCTGCTAGACGTCTCCACCCTCCTCACGGGTGACTGGCCAAAGAAGACCCAGAGGGGCGAAGTGACTCGCCAAGGTCAGGGCCAATGGCTACGCAAGGAATGGGCCTCCGTGCTGTGTGCAGGGGCCTAGCCAGTTCTCAGGAAGGCAGGAAATGGGGTGTACCGTGACCAAGATTTGAAGCCAGGAAACTAGGAAGTGCGGGACTTAGCATCACGGAAGGTTAGGACTGGATCGAAAGTCACCTGGTCCGATCTCCTTGCTGATGGGGGAGGTCAGAGAGGTTATCAGTCGGGAGCCTGCAGGGCAGAGCTAGTTGGGGGCAACATAACTCTGTCCTTGGGAAGTGTCCTGCTTAGCAATTTTTTTTTTTGGCAGGGGTTTCCAAAATTAAAATATGACTTTGATTTTTACCACTACTGTTTGGGAACTTTCTTCATTTACTCACTTGCTTATCACTTGCTCAAGCTGACCAAGTGGGTAGGGGGAAAGGATGTGCAGAAACAAATATTCCTCAGCTCTGGTGGAAGAAAAGCTTTGAAAATGAGAAATTTTGTTTTGCCGAACTAAGAGTTAAAAATAATACTAGTAAATGGAGAGAGACAAATACCATATGATTTCACTCATATGTGGAGTTTAGGAAACAAAACAGATGAGCAAAGAAAAAAAGAGACAACCCAAAAAACAGACGCTTAACTACGGAAAACAAACTAATGGTTACCAGAGGTTGGGGGCGGGGTGCGGGTAGTGGGTGAAAGAGGTAATGGGGATTAAGGAGTGCACCTGTCGTGATGAGAACTGAGCGCTGTATAGAATTGTTGAATCACCATACGTACACCTGAAACTAATATAACACTGTATGGTAACTATACTGGAATTATAATTTTAAAATACCACTACTATTACTACTACTAATGCATGTAAACAAAGACCAATCACAAGGAAGGGTGCCATTATGGACAAAATGAATGAGCCAGACCAGTGATTCTAAAGTCGTCCTCTCTGTTTAGTGACCCAGCCAGCACATTCTACTGCTAAATTCACAGAAAAAAGGAAATCAACGGATATGCTTTTATCTTGGTTTTATATTTTAGTTCTATAAATTTTTCTCAGATGACTAATTGGAGAACAAATTGTATATGAGAGAATGTTCATCAAAACTTGAAAACAGCCTTTCACCCTTAATTTTTTTTTCATGTGTGATTTTGTATTGTAATAAACAGATTAAAGCAGTATTTCCTACTTGACCCGTTCCTTATTGTTCATACCAAAGTAAATCCATCACTATTTCAAGGTATTCCACAAAGAGACCCGTACTTCTGTCCCCTGAGCTTCGAGAACAAGCTTGCCAGCCGCTGGTGCAGGCGAGAAAGGCTGTGTACGAATTTCAAGTGGGGAACTAGGGTCACCGTGATCAGAGCTTCCCCTAGGAGGCGAGTTTCACACTTCACTTGCCGAAGCTTTTGAAAATGGTAGAGCTGGTGTCCTGGGTAGCGCAGAGTGAGCGGATGTTTCAGAAAGACCCAATTCCCATTCAATCTGTGTTTCTCTAGTCTGTGAATACCCGCCTGTAGATAACTTACATGGTTTTGCCTTTTGGTGGAGAGGCGGTGGGCTGGTGATAGGAACGGTGTCTTGGTTTCTTGTAAAAATATATTTCTGTGCAGGTGCGATGTCCCGGGTAAAGTGTTCCAGATTTATATCACAATCATTCTGATACAAGTCCTCACCTGCCCTGGGATTACTTATTTTTTTCTGTTTTGGTCAAGGGAGGGCCTAAGGTAGATCCTTATAATTTTTCTAATTCCATTTGCCCTGCCCAGTAAGAGTTTATAGGACATTGTATTTTTTATTCACTATTAAAATATTTTATAGACTTTTTTTTTTAATTAGAGAGGTTGAGAGAGAGAGAGAGAGAGAGAGAGAGAGAGAGAGCGCACACGAGCAGGGGAGAGCGACAGAGGGGGAAAGAGAAAAGATCTCAAGCAGGCTCCATTCACGCTTAGCCCCAGTGCAGGGCTTGATCCCATGATCCTGGGATCATGACCTGAGCCAAAAACAAGAGTCAGATGCTCAACTGACTGAGCCACCCAGGTGCCCTTAAAATATTTTATAGACTTGAAAAAAAATTTTTTAGAGAAAAAGAGGCTTTTTCTCTAATTTTTCTCATTCTTTGTTAATGTACATAGATGTATTAGCAAAACTGTAATTAATGGATATTTTGGAGTATTCTTTTTTTAACAAACATTATTCCGTTTATACATTACTAATTCCCATATACTGGTCATTTTAAACGGTGGAGTAATATTCAATCATTGCTCTATATTATTTAGCCCCTCTCTTATTATCTACTTACCATCTGGCTTTGTTTTTTTTTTAAAACAATTTATTTAAAAAGTGTTTTAGGATTATTTCTTTGAGGTATAGTTCCCAAAGTGAAAGACTGCAATAGCTGATAGCTCTTGCAACACATTCTTTCCAGACAGAAAGACCAAACCAATCTGTTGTGCTAATGCTAATATGAGTACCACTTACGTGCTAAAGTGGAAACAGAAAATCACTGTGAGAACACACCTGTAGAATTAAGTGCCCACTACACCAAGAACAGCCTCGGTGACTGATCTTGAATCAGCAACCTCTGGTCTCACCCCTCTGTCCTCTGGCCAACACTACTAATAATTTACTAAGAACTTCCAATATACCAGGCACTCTACTAAACTCTTGATTTATCTTACAGCATTTAATTCTTACAGTACCCTAAGAGAGATATTATTATTTCGATTCTACAGATGAAAAAAACAGCTTCAGAGACGCGAGTGTTGCCCAAGGTTACAGAACTAGAAAACATCAGAGCCTGTGATCTGATCTCTACCACCCTGAAATCTTGGAAGATGTGGCAGTGGATGGGGAGAGCCTCAGGACACCCCCTGCCCTCCCACCCACTGTGCATGGGAATTTCAGCGGGGCATCCCCGCTCCCCTAGGGAAAGGAAAAGAGACACCTGTCAGCAGTCAGCAACCCCACTCCACAACCTGAGACCTCAGCCTCAGGGTGTTGGGGACCCCAGGCCCAAAGAAATGAAAAACCAAACCCTTTTACTTTTTTTGCTTATCTACCAAAAGTAGTCCAGACCATGGCCTCGGCAGCTGGCCACCTGCTTCACCATACATGCCTTAAGCATCCAGGTGGGACTCCAGGGCACACGGCTGTGTGGAGGGCTCGCAGACACTGCCTCCCAGCATTCTGGAAATCTCTGGTAGGTGTGGGAAGCCTGGAGTCTCCACAATCCTCTCCCCTTCCTTCCTGCGGGCCAAATCCACCGGGTTCTCCGGCAATTCTGTTGCAGAAAAAAGTTGGACCTCCCCCACCTCGTGCTTGTTCACGGAGGTATTTTCATACTCACAACATCAATATCCTGCGTTGAAAACGTCAGCCCAGATGCCTCAGGAATGGCTGAGCCAGCCACCAACACCCGGTGCGGCTCCCTGTACCAGCCTTAGAAAGAACTTGTCGGGAATTTTCCAATACGGTTTTTAGGGGACCAATCCCCTCCCAACAGACTTTGAGCACCACCGTCACCTGTGGCCCGCCACGGTTGTGTAAACTCACTCGGGCTTAGGCTAGCACCTGACCTTCTCATTTGACAGTATACACTCTCTTTCAGCCCCCACCTCTGAGGGCAGGAACTTGGCCAATCATTAGCTGGGCTCTATTTTATCAATGGATTCTATCTGCATTCGCAGCCGCAGTCAGGATGCCTTCCATAAAGGACAACTCTGAATTCCAAGGGACCTTCTTCCAAAAGCAAACGAGCTGGCAGGTGAGGTGCACGGCATAGCCCTCGGCATGGGGGAAACCACATAGGAACTGTGCTAGTTGTATCCTGCGGCCACTCAGGGAGGGAGCTAGTCCCCAGTTCACAGCTGTGGACACTGAGGCAGACTGCCTTTGAGAAGCTCTGAAGTCACAAGGCTATTAAGTGGAAGTGTGGGGGCTAGAATCTGAGCTTGTGGTCTCATTTGCCACAATTGTACTGAAACACTAAATATAGTGCTATGGTGGTTAGAGGAGGCATATTGAATCAGCCTTCCTCAGCAGGGGAGGAAATGAAGACACAGCAAAGTCAAGTGACTGGCAGGCAGAGCCGTGCCAAGCAGTTCCTATGCCAGGAGTGCTGTGAGCTCCTCTGGAGTGCCTCCTCCTTCTCAGGCCAGAGTACCTATCTCTTTAAAAGACTTCAGGGTCTGAGTGGCTGGGGAAGTGCTCCTTAAGGCATGGGTGCCTGCCTCCAATTAGCTTATACGAGGTCTTTACCCTCTTCACTTTCTACGCACAGCCAGGCAACAGGCACTGTCCAGAGCACTTTGATAAATGCCACTGTGGGTCCGTGGCTCATGCCAGCTCAGTGCTCAAATCGCTCCAGGCTCTGTGTTGGTTTCTCAGTCATCTGGTCACCCTGTGCCCATTCATTCAGGAGGAGAAGAGCATTCTTGAGTGCCTGTGTGTCAGGCACCTTGCAAGCTCCTTTTACCCTTTCCAGCTCATGTAACCTACCCCACAACCCCGCAAAGTGGATGCTGTTCACCTCCTTGTTATAGACGGGGGAAATTAAAGCTTAGCGAGATTATGAAACAAGACCAAGGCCATGCAGACCTCAGCATTTGGAAGGAGAGCCCAGGTCTGGCTGGCCCAAGTGAATGCTCTTCCCATCACGCCACCCTGCTCGGATATCCTCCTCCCTCTACACCTTCAGGCAATGCAGGTTCTGCCACGATTCTCGACAAAGCACTTCCCCAATTTCAGAGCTGGCCTGAGACACAACCCTGAACACAACCCTGAGACACAACCTGGCCTGAGACACAACCCTGAGACACAATCTGAATTTAGGTAACTTGAGATTTTCTTCATCTTCCCGTCTACAAGTATTCCCCCCTCACCTATTCTTTTGTTGGTTATTTATATTAAGGTGCAAAATTCTGGCATCATCCACTGCTAGGCATGATGTGGGGAGTCCCAGGGACTTTCCAGGGCCCTGAAATATTTCCATCAGCCCTCAGGGATGAGCCCCCAGTCCTTACTCGGCACCGAATCTAGCTCGAAGAAAAAAACCACAGCAAATAGAGACCTCGGGGGATATAAGCACATGTACACACACTGCTGGGGTACTTTCAAGGGATGACATTTCTCTGGAGACCAACCTGGTGATAATGACAAAAACTAAAAAGGAATTCACAGCCTTTAATCTGGTAATCTGATAGTTGTAGTCTGGAAAGTACACCTCAAGAAAATAACCCCCTACCCCCCAAAAGTTCAAAGATATTCTCAGTGATGCTGTTTACAATAATAAAAAATATCACAATTGACCTGAATGATCTAAAATAAAACAATTGAAAATGACAGGAATGACGGTTATCTCTACCTAAGGAAAGGTGTGCATGAGATAGTATGCCCAAATCCACAAGGAAATTATAAATATAACAAATAATATGTAAACATGGATCATTATAAAAACAAAAATGGAATATATATGTGTGTGTGTGTATATATATGTGTGTGTATATATATATGTATACACACATATATATACACACACACACACATATATATATATATATATGAATACGTGATGTAGATAGATGAGAAAAAAAAGGGAAGGATGTTGGTGGACTGCTTAATAGGCTCTGTTTTGTTAGAGCTCTTTAAATCCGTATAAGAAAAAGATAAAACAAGTAAACAATAACAACTACGGCAACACTAATCCATCCTTAACCAGAGAGGGCAAAGGAGAGAACACAGGTGCAGATACAAAGGTAGGAAGGAGTAAAATGTGTTCAAGTCAACTTCATTCATTCATTCATTCATTCACTCACTCATTCATTCATATTTAAAGTATTTCCTTGACACATAACTGTGTGCCAGGCCCTGGGATACGATGGTGGAGATAAGACACTGTCACTGCCAGAGGGTTCCCTCGGGGTGGGAACACACTCTCCAAATCTTGGGCTGGCCACCACTTGGGCACCATGGGTGGTGGAGGAAGGCTCCCCCTCAGAGGCTGGCTTCTGGCTGAAGGGCCTGAGGTGAGTGAATTGCACTCCAGCTTCACGGGACTCTGCCTACAGCCAGAGACCCGATTCTCTTAATAATATCAGGCCTTTTGGGGAGCCTGGGTGGCTCAGTCGGTTGAGTGTCCGACTTTTGATTTTGGCTCAGGTCATGATCCCAGGCTCATGGGATCGAGCCCTGTGTTGGGCTCCACACTGAGCGTGCTTGAGATTCTCTCTGTCTCTGTCTCTCTTCCTCCACCTCCTCCCCTGCTGGTGTGCATACTCTCTCTAAAATAAAAAAAATAATAATATCAGGCCTTTGATTGTCCTAGCTGTTTCCATGTGCCCAGAGCCAACGTGATAGCGGAGGGGGTGAGAAGGAACTGCCCGCATGGTATTAACTTCTCCATCAGAGTGACTGCCTCCGCAACTGCCCAACATACCCACCGCACAAGCCACGTGAGTTCAAACACAAGAGCCACCGAAGCTTGGGTGGAAACTGGGGGCTTCCAGCTTTAGGATATACTTGTTGGACTCTACCTTAAGATGGCACAGCTGACATCCTCCCCACCCTTGGGGGCACCAAAGGGACAGGTGTGACAGGCAGCCGGAAGTTGGGTGAAGCAGGAGGCAGAGGCTGGTGTGTCTTTGGGGAGAGGATTCACAAGCAGGGATTCCCAGTGTCTCAAACACCTGAACAGCCGGACCGAATCTTCCCAATACTGTCTTGCGGCAACATCAGGAACCTTTCCCTGGATGCCTTGGGCTAAGCATATAAAAAAATCCTTGTCCACACCGCAAGCCAGGGAGGGAGGATCCTCATGCACAAGGTAGAAAAAGTGTCCGGGCCGTACCTATATCTCAGAGACCACTTGGTGCCACAGAGTGCTCTTCTGTCTTGGGACAGCAGGGCCAAGGCCCCCAAATCTGTACTTTTTAAAAGGTCCCGAGGGGATTCAATGCTCTGGGCCAGCTTTGGGAGTCACAGGAAGTATGGACCCAACACCGCTGTCTTTGGAATCAGAGAGATCTGGGCTCAAATCCCAGCTCTGTCACTCATTAGCTCTGTGACTAGGCAGATAAAATGACCCCCTGAGCCCCAGTGTCCTTAGCTGTAAACGGGGGGGGGGGACAGCAATGCCCACGTTATAGGATTATAAGTGGGCAGGTGCTTCCACAGCACACTGAAGCGCCCTATCTGAGCAACATCACATGTCATTACTGGTTTACCGGCCTGGGCGTCTGTCATTGGACGTACCTCGAGGGCAGGTGTCTTATTCACTCTTATCCCTGGCAGTTGGCCCTGGGTCTCGCCCTAACTGTGTTCAGTGTTGAAACGAGTGCTGTGAGGATTGGTGGTAACACACAGGAGGCAGTTACCACAGAGCCAACTCGCTTATTAGAAGATCCCCCCAACACATGAAAATGTAGATTTTTTACAAATGCAAGTAGTGGTTTTACTAAGCGGGTAGTTCTCTGCCTTCTCCCGGCCCCTGAATTAAAACCATTCCATTTACAAGAATCCTACGGGAGCGCACTGTTCAAAAAACAGAGGCTGAGCAAGGAGAGGCCACGGCTGCTCGGTTTCTATCTGTCCCGACTTCCAATTTCCACAGTGCAGGCCACAGCCTCCCACAACAGAAGGTGCAAAGTCTCCACTCCCTGCTAAGCTCTCAGCGTCACTCAGAACCACTCACCCCACAGGCTGTCGGGGTCCCGCAGCAGCCACTAATAACGGAACCGTTTCTGTTCTCCTTGGAGTGACAGTTGGCAGTGCAAACAGGAAGTTGTCTTGAAACAGGGTGTGGCTGTGCCCTGCCAATATGTGAGTACAGAGACACATTCCCCCCCCCCCCCCAGCCCCCTTCTGTTTCCCTCTGCCCCCTTCTTTGGGAGCAGAAGGTCTGAATTATTTCGGTGAACACAAAGCCTTTCACACAATTTAAGATCGACCATCACCCCCGTACAAACAAAAATCTAGGGGAGAGAGGAGTCTAAAATATAGGAAAGGGTCTGTTTTCCTACCGTCAGTCACTCACTCGGGGCACTGAGTTGGGAACTGTGGGAGTGAGCGTGTGTGAGCTTCCCCCTCGATTTCTCCATGGGCACACAGGAAACAAAACCAGAGCTGGAAACCAGGCCAGGTACCCTGCCAATCATCTGAGTGAGTGAGCCAGCCAGTCTGCCCGGGCGGGGTGGGGGGTGGGGGGAGGGTGGGGGGGAGGGGGGCGGTGCTGGCCACCGACCTTCGCCCAGGGCCCACTGTGTGCATACACGGGACCGAGGAGCATCCGCAAGTAGGAAACAAGGAAAATCACAGGTCGCGAGTGTCAAGCAGTTTTAAAAGTTTGAGTGCAAGAGACCTGAAATATTTCTCAACACAAATTACAGCCTAACAATGACAGAAATAATTGCTGAGTAGATATACGCACGAAGTGTCATCGGGGCTGCACATAAATGCAGAGAATGGGGGGGGGGGTGACGGGTGGGTGAGGTTCCCAGCGCCAGGAGAGGTGTGTGCTACAAAATTTTCCACTGCGCTCCTACCCGGGCCCTGAGGCTTGTGTCTGCAGAAGGGCTGTCCAAAATAGACTGGTCCCCAACCCAGCCTCCTACTCCTGACCTCCTTCTGAGGCAGCTCCTCTCCCCACTGCACGCCTCAGCCCTGCCTCGGCTCCGGTGCCAGCCCACAGCCCCACAGTGCTGTCTACGCTACACCTCGGATTTGCTAAGTGGACGGTGGGTTGACAGCACGCTCTGCCTGCCAGGCTCTCTCTTCCGTGACCTGGGCCCAGCCCCACGCCATCCTGTGTGGCCAACGTGCCCTGCGCTCACACTTACACATCCTGGGGAGGCAGCCTTGCCGTTTGGATAAGGAGGCTGAGCCAGTGACACGCTGGGCAACGCGACTCGTGGGAGCTGTTTCCTGGCTCCCGGCTGAGGGCCCTGGCCAGTCAGAACGCACCACTTCCCCTTTAAGAGAGCCCGCCCAGATGCGATTAGGGAAAGGCAGAAAGAAAAGCCCGGAACAGTCAGGGCTGTATCCTGAATTTGGCAGATGAACTTGGGTCTTCCTGAACTGCACACACACAAGGTGTGGTCAGAGGCACAGAATCCTCCGAGGCTGATTTGAGCAGAGTCCGTGTTTGGGAAGGGCCGGGGCCTTGCCGCAGCCCCCGGGCTTGATGGCCATGTGCAAGCTGCGTGGGGGACTGGTTCCTGGAGCCGCTGTCCCCTTGGGCCTGGTCCCGGCAGTGCGTGGGAGCTCAGGCCTTTCCACTCCCCCTTCCCCCAGGGCCGACCGGCCAGATGCACAGAGTCCACTGCAACACATGGCCCTCCGCTTTGGAGAGTAGAGACATCATTATAAAGGTTTAACTTCTGTGGGACAGTTTAATTACCAATCCCAGCAGGGAGTTTTCATTTATTCAGGATATTTGTAAAGTTGATTCCTTGGGGCGCCTGGGCGGCTCAGGTAGTTAAGCGGCCAACTTCAGCTCAGGTTCACGATCTTGCAGCCTGTGAGTTTGAGCCCTGCGTCAGGCTCTGTGCTGACAGCTCAGAGCCTGGAGTCTGCTTCTGATTCTGTGTCTCCCTCTCTCTCTGCCCCTCCCCTACTTGCTCTGTCTGTCTCTCTCTCTCTCTCTCTCTCTCTCAAAAATAATAAACATTAAAAAAAATTTAGAAAGTTGATTCCTTGATCTTGGCAAGGAGACTGGGGGAGAGGGATGGTTCCCAAAAATACTCCAATAGTTCACAAAAGGCAACATGGTGTATGACTCCACTGAGACGAAATATCCAGAGTAGGTAAATCCATACAGACAGAAAACAGGTCAGTGAGTGCCAGGGACTGGGGACGAAGGCAGTGGGGAGTGACTGTTTAATGGTTATAATGTCTCTTTAGGGGTTGATGAAAATGGTTTGGAACTAGGTGGAGGTGATGATGACCCAGCACCAGGAATGGACTCAGTGCCACTGAACTGTACGCTTGAAAATGATTAATTTTGTGGGGCGCCTGGCTGCCTCAGTCAGTTACAGGTCTGACTCTCGATTTCCACTCAGGTGATGATCTTACGGTTTGTGAGATAGAGCCCCATGTTGAGCTCTGCACTGAGCATGGAGCCTGCTTGGGATTTTGTCTCTCTCTCTCCCTCTGTCCCTCCCCAGTTCATGCTCTCTGCCTTTCTCAAAATAAATAAGTAAAACATTTAAAATGATTAATTTTGTTATGTGAATTTCACCTCAATCAAAAACACCCAGTGGCAAAGTGCATTTGGGCAACTTTATCTTCTAATGAGTTCTCTCTCGTGTTTCATCCAACATTTCTTTGCAAAACCTGGCTATTACCTGATAAACCTTAAGTCAGTCCTGGCTAAGGAATATATGCCTTCTCCTAAGGAAAAATAAAAACAAGCTTTTAAGAGACAAAAGCTTTACAAGGGTCAGAGGTATGGCTCCTATGGAGAACTTCAGACCATGGGGACATTGAATCATCTACAGACATGTCACACAACCTGGGCAGGGCCTACCTGCCTTTGTAAGATGGTCCCATGGTGGGACCATCCCTCTGGAACCGTAAGAGCATAAGAAAGAGGGAGAGGGAGGCTCCCGGGGAGAATAATTCAAGAGAACACGACTTTGGGCTTCTGGGTTCTTGGCTTCCTTTCCCCTCCTGTAGAGAGTTTCTTCCCAGAATGAAGGAGAATTAATCCATTTCTGACTGGGAGGGGGCTGTGCTGGATAGCAAAGTAGCACTGGTTTCCACAGTTGCATGTCTTTGGAATGGGGCCCGTGGGAATGGGGCGGCATAACCCGACCACCTGCTGGACCCAGCTTTGCTGGACGGGGCATTAAGCCCCCTTTTCTCCATCACTTCCAGCTTTGCCTGGGGATAGTCTGTTCCCAGGGGTAAGGCTGTGAGCCTTCTCCTCCAGACCCGAGCGAGGCCAGTGGGTCAAGGGCTCATGGGTACACTGACCCCGCTCAGGGGACTGTCAGGAGGAGGCCTGCTGGATGTTGCAATGTTGCACAGATGAAAGGGCAGGCTCTATGGCTTGCGAGCCAGAGTCATTCCAGAGACAAATGTCAACAGCTTTCCTAGTCTCTGCTGAGCTCCAGGATGACCTGGAGGACAGAGATGTGAACAGCTTCCACCGGCCAACTCTCTCAGAGCCCTTCGATCCTTCCGGAGCACCTTCCCTTGCCTCTTTCACCCTGTTCTCTCCTGTTACCTCAGGTGCCCAGTAGTAAGTTGGTGGCCTAAGTTCTCAGCAAACAGGTGGTTTAAGATAAAAAGATGCAACTTTTACTACTACTGTTCTAGCATCTGAGGAATAGGAAGTTTAGAACCTTAATTCTAAATACAGAAACAGGCAGGTTAAACCCAATTAAAAAATGGACAAAGGACTTGGACAGACATTTCTTCAAAGAAGATATGCATATGGCCAACAAACACATGAAAAGATGCTCAACATTGTTAGTCATTAGGGAGCAAATCAAAACCACAATGAGATACAACTCCATACCCACTAAATTGGCTATATAGAGAACAATAACCAAAAACAACCAAAAACGTAAAATAACAAATGTTGGCAAGGATGTGGAGAAATTGGAACCCTTAGGCATTGCCAGTAGGAATGTAAAACGGTACAGCTTCTATGGGAAACAGCATGGTAGTGCCTTAAAAAATTAAACATAGAATTACCACACAATCCAACAATTCTATTCCTGAGGTACATACCCAAAAGAACTGAAAACACGTACTCAAATCCTTGTATACAAATGCTCATAGCATCACTATCAACAGTCTGCTTCAGGATAACTCAAGAGTTCCCTTAAAAACCCTTCTTGGGGGGTGCCTGGGTGGCTTAGTTGGTTGGGCGACCGACTGTTGATTTTGGCTCAGGTCATGATCTCACAGTTCATGAAATCAACATGGGGCCAGCTTTGGATTCTCTCTCTCCCTTTCTCTCTCTCAAAATAAATAAACACTTACAAAAAAAAACCCTTTCTTGGAATCACTTAAAGAAGGTAATTTTTAAGTTAAGGAGTCAGCTCACAGGCACTCTAAGATAGTAGTTCTCAAACAAGGCCAACTCAGGTCTATGAAGAAGTGTGATTGTTTTAAACAATGTCACACATGCACACACCAGGTACTAAGGCACAGCCCCCTCCGCCAGTCCCTCATCTCTCATACAGCTGTTGCTTCCATCAAGGGGATCACCATTCCTGTGATGGAATCATCACTGCCATGAAAGGCACCCAGGTCTTAGAGCTTGAGGTTGGGACAGAGTAACAGACTCCCAACAGGCCAGAAGAAGCCCCACACTTCCCTGATGCCTGCCAGATCCTTTCTGGGGTTGTTATGGCCTCCTCAGCACTCTGATCATGGTGCCACCCAGGCTTGCTTCTCCCCTGCAGACCCCAGTGCCAATGGGACCTTCCAGGTGTGCACCAGGTGAGACAGCATGGTGGTTCCATGGCTGTTGGAGTGTCTCCCCTACTTGAGCTGCTTTGCAATGCCACACATGAATCCCATTTCTGCTCTGTGGGGGTCACCTTGAACCGGTCTTATTTCCCTTCCAGGGGACATCTTGCCAAATATTTGCTCCTTGAAATATTTCTCCAGGCAAAACACCCAGAGGTCTTTTTAAACCCTTCCTCACAAAACATCATTTTCACTATTCGGTTCTCTGGGTCCTCTTTGGCTCTACCGTCTGTCCTTCATAGACTGTGGAACTCAGATGAAAGAATGTTACAGATGGGGTCCAAGCAGCTCCTAGCTGGCTTTCCTGGACATTATCCTCCTATTAATGTAGCTAGAGATCCAACCTACATTTTTTTAGTTGTTAATTTATTTTGAGAGAGAGAGAGTGCAAATGCATGCACGTGCGAGTAGGGGAGGGGCAGAGAGAGAGGGAGAGAGAGAATCCCAAGTAGGCTCTGCACTGTCAGCGCAGAGTCCAGTGTGGAGCTTAATCTCATGAACTGTGAGATCACGACCTGAGCAGAAATCAGGAGTCGAATGCTTAAAAGACTGAGCCACTCAGGTGCCCCACCCCCAGCCTAGATTTTTTATTTTTGACAATTGAACCACCCCTAAGTCTTATTTCACACATTTTTCTGCCAAGCCGTGTACCCACAGGTGTCCTTTAAAAGTGTCATCCAGGGGCGCCTAGGTGGCTCAGTCAGTTAAGCATCTAACTTCAGCTCAGGTCATGATCTCACAGCCCGTGAGTTCGAGCCCCACATCAGGCTCTGTGCTGCCAGCTCAGAGCTTGGAGCCTGCTTCAGATTCTGTGTCTCCCCCTCTCTCTGCCCCTCCCCTGCTCATACTCTGTCTCTCTCTGTCTCAAAAAAAAAAAATAAATAAAAACATTAAAAAAAAAAGCGTCATCTGGTTGGATGTAGTCTACTGCTCTACCCGTTCATGTATGCATTCACCCTCCCAAATCTGGCCCCTGAAAACTTGATAGGCCTGCCGCCAACACCATTCCTCTTCCAAACCCTTACTTCTTATAACGTGGAAAAAGACACAGCCAGGCAGTGTGCAACATCCCCCTCCGTGACAGTGACCTGTGAACAGCACTCTTGACCATTCAGGGCAGGTGTGTCACATAGCCCACACTTCCTCCTCTTCCCTAGTAAGGATCTCAGTGACAACTGACAAGTGGGGCTACCAACAGCCCTCCTCTTACCAGTGGTGGTAATGATTAAGCGTAAGGGTCTTAGAGCGATGCATTGCACATATGAGCAATCGAATGTGGCTTTGATAACTGACAAGAAATACAATGAAAAAACACACAAACCAGGTTTTCTGATTTGCAAACTACCTCCTTACTGGCAACCAAATACAGACATTAGGCAGCTGAAATCAATACAAGGAGCACTGGTGTCCAGGAGCTGGAGTCTCAACCCGGGCTCTCCTTCCAGAATTTCCATGCTCTGGGGTTAACAATACCTGCCTCTCCAAGGCCATAAGGAGGAGCCAATGAGATCAGGCATGTAAAAGAGGTCTAAAAGTTGAGTCAGGCCATGCATACAAAAAAGAGCAGTTTTATGATTATTACCGTTACAAATAACCCAGATCTCACCTCCTCTGGCACTCGGGCTGCCAGCACGGAGCAGCTGATTCCTGACCTCCTCTCCCTACAGCAATCACCTTCTCTTTTGTCTCAGACCAAAATCCAGGCTGGCTCACAAAGGGTAACAGATCCTCCACTAGCCTGCAGGAACACACTATCTCTCCATGGTCCCCTCGTGGAGACCAGAACCTGAGTCATCTGCAGCAGGAACCCGGCAGGTGATGAAGAGCCGGGATCCCCTGTAGCTTGACCACAACTCATCCTTGGGTTTCTGTCCCCATTGGCAGTTTCTAAGAACACCAGGCTTTGGTGGCTGCCATTCTCAGGATGGGGCCCTAGAAACTCTGCTCTGGTCTTGGCTGAGAGTGGCTGCATCCTCAGGGAACAAATGTTCTTTACTAAGAAAAGATCTTGGGGGAAAATTCTTGGAAAGGGCTACCAGAGGTCAACCTGCTGGCCCCTAGCATCTCCAGGTCAAAGATGTCCTATAGCAAGGGAAGAGGGAGGGAAGATCAATGGCCAACCACAAGTCCCTGGGGAAAGAGCAGCCATTGAAATGGGAAATGATAACTGGCTAGCTTCTCCTCTCCTAGTCCATGGAAGGCTGGTTTCCCAACTTCTACAGGGAATGAACACTGAGGGCAGATTTAAATATATATACATAGTTGTTGGCAAGACCCAGAGAAGATCATGCAAACGAATCTATTCACATATGAGGGAGTTTGCCCAGAACGGCACCAGGAGGAAGAGGCTCAGAAGGGAAGGTAACACTTTCTGTCAGATGACTTCTGGGGCCCCCTGGTCTGTGAGCTACCTTTGCTCAACCCACCCTTCCAACAGCCTTCCTCGAGACGGGTGGGCTGCTGAAGTCATCTAAAGATCATAATAGAACACACTGAAAGCTAACTCAGACTTTTCACAGCCACTGGTGACTTCGTCTTGTGACTAGGAACATGTTTTGTCTTTTTCTCATTGCGTTCCCTTTGACTGTGCACCCACACAGAGAGATGGTGCCTGATTCTACACACTCACATGTGCAGGAACAAGTCACAGATGAACCTCTACATCATGGCGGTTACTGCAGTGTTCTGATGCTGCTAATGAGTGGGGCTGAGGTGGGACCAGGCTTAGTTGGCTGGTGTTATGGCCTGAATTATGTTGCCCCCAAATTCATACATTGAAGTCCCAATTGCCAATACCTCAGAATGTAACTGTATTGGCAGATAAGGCCTTTAAAGAGGTGATTAAGTTCAAATGAGGCCAGGGAGGGTGGGCCTTGATCCAATATGACTGGAGTCCTTTCATAGGACGAGAAAGAGACACTAGGTATGTGCATGGAAGGGGTGAGGTGTGTGGGGGGGAACAACCTGATGAAGGGACAGCAAGAAGATGGCCATCTACAAGCCAAGGAGGGAGGCCTCCGGAGAAACCAACGTGGCTGGCACCTTGATCTCGGGACTTCTAACCTCCACAGCTGTGAAGAATTAAATTTCTGTTGTTCAAGCTGCCCAGGCTGTGATATTTGTTATAATAGCCCTAGCAAATTAATACAGTTGATTTACCTAAAAGCCCTTCCTGTTCACCAGATTGGAGAGAAAAAGTATAGTATGGAGGACAGGGGACAAGGGACTCCTACCCTCTGACATGGCATAGATCAAATATATCTCCCTCCTTAGTCTGGGATGTGCCACTTCAATGGCAAACTGTAACAAGGTCAAAGTGAGGGCTCGTCTTGACAACTGGCAAATCCTGCCTGCCTTGGTGGACTGAGGCTGAGTTGGTCAGCAGGTGCACAAGGGGCTGGTCAGAAACAGGGTGACTAAGCCACAGCCAAAGAGTAACCAACTCCTTCCATTGGCTTATTTTCTTGTTCGGCCTCTTACTTTTGGGGGTTCTGCCTAATCTATATGTTATTGCTGCTGTTCCAGAAAAGCTTAAGACCTTGGGGATGAGTGGGCCAATAGCAGAGTGAGGTAGCCACCAGAGTGTGGAGAGCCACCAAACCCTCACAGGTTTGACGAACTAACTCAGACCATCTGGCCCATATTTGCCTCTGGCCAGGGACCCACCCAATCTCCAAGTTCTGCCCCGGATGCCTTGGCCTTCCGGCAGACTGCAGGACCATAACAGATCCTGGGTTTCCCACTGAGTGTGGGGCCCAGCAGAACCACTCCTTGGGGGCCAGGAGAGAAGATGGACCCACAAATGCTAATGCTGCCAAGAGGCCCAGACACAGATCAATTATCAATCCAACCACAGCTCTCTCCAGACCGGCAGAGACAACCAAAGCGTGGAAGGAGGGTATTTGAAAGCTGTTGGCGGGCAGATGTCTGGAGGGCCTGGGAGGGGCAACAAAGTCTAGGAGCCTGGCAAATAGCAGTGCCTTCATTTTCTCTAGGATCCTGAAGTGGGCGGGTCTGGCTAATTCAAATGCAAAAGCCCCAGGGCACGATGACTGGGAAACCTTTCTGTCATCACTGCCATCCTGCTTCAACACTGTCGTAAAGGTAGGTAGGTTCCTTCATGTCTCTTCAGTCACTCTGGCCATGAGTTTATTTACCCAGTAGGGCAGGAGCCCCCATAATCACTGCTGGCTGACATGCACACAAACCAACACACGCCTCAAACCCGGGACCTCCAAAAGGTGAGCCTCAAATCCTAGCTCAACCTTAATACAGGAGGAGGAAAAGGGAAGTGTCGTAGGGGCCGCATCCTTGGGGGCAGATTAGAATCACAGTAGAACAAAAGGTCTCCTGCATCAGCAGTGCAGTTCGCGGGTATGGATGGGGTAGCGAGGAGGCCAAGGTCTGATGGTAAATGTCTGGGCCTGAGTGCCAGCTCCTCAGCCCCGCTGTACGAGTCTTTTTCTGCTGGGACCAAAGGGCTTAACTTGTCCTTCACCAGAGCGGCAGGGCTACCGTGAGGAAGCAGAGGGCACACTCCACACTCAAGGACCAAAAGCAAGACAGCCTCATCGCCATTCTCTGCAAGGTTAGTGGAGGCCAAAAACCAAACCAAATCAAACCAAAAACAACGCCAAAAAAGAATCCACTCTCCCATCGACGAGAGAAACATGGAAGAGAAAGAAGAAAATCGGCTCTTGGCAGCACTTAGCAGTTACAACTATGTCACTTTCACTACCTCAGAAATTTCCGGCTCAACCATCCATTTTCATTTGCGGGTGTGAGTCGATGATGGTGGGGGTGAGAGGAGATGTGGACCTGTCTGTGAGGGGCCCAAGGACCCCAATCAGGGCGGACTCCCCAGTTAGAAGGCCTTTCACGCGGCCCAAACAATGTTTCCCGTTTTCTCCCTCCTTCTCGATTTGTTTGGTTTAAAATATTTAACCCGAGGCGCAATGAAGTGTCTCAATTACGGCGTTCTCCTGGACCATTAGACTGGGGACTCCACACTCATTATGCTGATGAACGTGCTACTTACCCATGCAAATTCCGGCGGCAGCCGGCGCAGAGATGGGAGGGCTCAAGGTACACTGTCAAGGGGTGATTTAATCACACAGCCATTCAGTGGGCAAAGCAAGGAAATTTTTAGCCAACTGTTCTAGTAAATATTATAGGAAACCCTTTCACACAGTGTTCATCCTGGCGTAGTGGTTTCGAACGTGCCCAGATTTCCTTCCATTCATACGCCCCCCAAAAGGGGGGGGTAGCCAAAGTGCTACCAGAAGGTGCTACCCCCAGGCTAGAAGATCAAACCGATAATGCATTAGCCACTAAGCCATCCTGCAGTCGATGACTTTTTTTTTTTTTAAATGTTATAAACACCTGAGTATCGCTGTCATTTAGATGAGGACAAACTTGAATAGCCACTAACTTCCCGGCGGCTGTCCTTCCTCTGCCCCTCCCCCAGGCTCTCGGTGGGTCCCGCCAACCGGCTTCTGGGCAGGCTGCTGCGGTGGCCAGCGGACACAGAGCCCGAGGGTGGGACGAAACAACCCCCGCAAACCCACTTCGGACGTTTGAAACAATACCCAATCACTGCATCCACCCTCCCAGAGCGCCCCAGAGGAAATGGCATCATGACTTTCATTTTGCTCCATTTCTGACCGACTAAAAGGAAAACAACACGTCCTAAGACAATCATCAGGGTATCTGATGTCAGTGGCTTGGAGTGTAGGCTCCGGAATGTTATCAAGTGACCTCGAGGAGAAATTAATTTTCAAGAGCTAAAATAACCCTCTGCTGAACATGCCCGGCCGCCTTCCCTCCTCACTGCAGAAACGGATTTCACTTTCCACAGTTAGAACAGAAAACTCTCATGCATCCCCGTTTCTTCAAAAAAGTCTATAAATAACCCAGGATCAGCAAAATTATGCAAAACATCCTGCTAGCAGAAGAAATGTAAACTAAAACCACTTACAGAGAGACTCAGGCTGCCAACTTAATCTGATTCTACGTCGACTGTAAACATGTTGTACTTTTGGAACCTGAAGAGATCCAGATTAGCACGGATGCCATCACAAAAAAGAGGAAAAGAAAAAAAAAGGAAAAAAAGAAAACAACAAAAAACAAACCCAACAGCGAAACAACAAAAGCCCAGCCCCAAAATGCAGCAACGTGATTCGGTGTTCTGCACAGTCCAGGACCGGGCTGACCAGCCGCAGCAGTACCAGCGGCCCGAGCTTGCACACGCCAACTGTTTTGACTACAGGCACTTGTTAAACACAGAGTTTCAGGTCCTACCAGTTGGACACCAGAAGTTCATAGAACTGACCCGGTGCCAAGAACAACAAGCACAGAAAGCGAAACGGCTGCCTCGTGCGCCGTGTTTTTGTTAACTGTTTATGCAGGCTCCAAAGCTATGGGGTAACAATTAAGAATCAAGCAGAACTTCAATAACAAAAGCAAAAGATTACCACCTTGAAGGAAATGTAGATGTTGGCAGATAAAGGACAGACGTCAACCTAGTTTATTGGTGGGGTGGGTGGGGGTTTTCAGAGAGAATTGGTGGGGGGGGGAGGGGCAGGTGTCACATGACACACTGCAGTTATTAGGCAGAAGGAACTGGGTGCTTCCTTGAAGCATCTTTTACTTAGAGATTGACTTGAGAGACTTTGCAAATGCTGAGGCCTTGGTGCACATCTGGGGGTGACGGCAGGAGCATCGGAATTTGAAAGTTGGCAAATGCCACAGGAGAAAAAAAAAGGGGCGTGCTGAATGGAGATTTCAGGACACAGGAAAGGGACTTCCAAGTTCCCTGCTCCGTGCCTTGAGATCACTGAGCCACACAGGAAGCAGACGGAGGGGGCAGTGTCCCTGGGCTGTTTCTTGACCTGGTCCTGAGAAAGGTTTCCCTGTCCCCTTGGAGTCTAGGGTTGATTGGGTCAGTCTTTCTCCTTCATCAGGACTGCAGTCTGTGTTCTTTTGGTGACAGTGAATAAACTATTTTCATCTGGCAAAATAAAAAGGAATGCTTGAATCGCTTATTTAACAAGGTTTTCCATTTCTTTCCCAGAATGCATTAAGCATGGTCTCATTTTAGGACCAAGACAATTAACCAGATAAAATTTTAGAGTTATGCGAGGATTCGAGAGAACTGAATTCGAAGAGAACTGGGGCGTAGATGTAAGAGTGAGAAATTTTACGTTACTTTGACTTTAAGTTAAGAAGAAATTCATTTAAGTAGTCTCTGCACCCCACTTGGGGCTCGAACTCACAATCCCAAGATCAAGAGTCACATGTTCTTCTGACTGAGCCGGCCAAACGCCCCAGAGTGAAAAATTTTAAATCGCTGAGTGGGCTCAAGCCCTCCTCCCATTATCTATCTATCTATCTATCTATTTATCATCTATCCATCCATCCATCCATCTATGTTATCTATCTACCTCTCTGTCAAAGAAGATTTCAAAACGCAGCAAGCAAGCCTAACTAAGCAAGTCTCTTTTTAAAATGGGGTCAGGAGGCCATAAGGGAGGAGGAATTTGTGCACGTCCTTCTCGCAGGAACTGTGAACTTTTTAAAAACCTTTCAGCCAGCTGCAAGCCCTCAGCTGGGACTTAACTTCCCCCTCATCATGGCACCAGAATCATCCTCACTCTTCACTTCCAAAAGAGCCCTTGCAACAAAGTTTCCATCCCTTATTTGCATATGAACCCAACCAATCCCAGTTAACCTAGTTTCAATCCCTGTTTTGCATAGAGGATCTGAATGAGAACTCTACTCGCAGCCTTGAGTATACAGCCCTGCCCTCTCTTTGTCGTCCTCAGAACATGGTCCAGATTCTACTTGAATCTGTCTCTTCAATTGCAATTCTAATTACCCAAGTAAATGCCTGTTTGCTTAAATCTTCAGGGAATTCTTTCTTGGTCCACTCTACCTATCTATCTACCTATCTATCTATCTATCTATCTATCTATCTATCATCCCTATCTATCACCTGTCTTTGAGTTGAAGAATAAAATGTTGCCACTTCCCCACTCCAGGAGTTTAGAGAAAAGCAGTAAGTAGTAACAGGTTGTTTATAAAAGCTACTGTAGCCTTGGGCCATATTCATGTTTATTCTGGAGAGTAAATGTTGTGTCTCCCGTTCTGGGGGTCACCAGTATAATGATGGTGGAGGTGAACGCACATGGTAGCTCCCACTTTCCTCCCAAAGGAAATCACATTTTTTTTACAAGCTATATATAGACAGGGTTTCTCTGGGATCTGAAATGGAGCCCCCCTGGAGTGAAACAGGGCAGTTGCCAGACAGATCAAAAGGGAAGACCAAAGGTAATTTAAAGCATACCAGACAAAGGAAGGAGCTGAGGAGGAAGAAGGCTGGGGTGGGGGAGGGGGGAGCGGGAAGGGCTGACCCATTCAGGTCGGGCAAAGTGAGTCTCAAACCAGCCCTGGCCTCTGGGTTGGCAACTGACCCCACAAAGTGACACCAGAATTTTTGTGAGCTGTGTCCTTCACATAGAACTCCATGGTTTACATGCACATTATATGATTTGATCCTCAGAAACACCCTGAATGGGCAGGGCCCATTCAACCAAGGAGGAAAACCGAGGCTCAGAGAGTGCTGGTGTGGTGTTTTATATTCACAAAGCGTTTTCAAAGTGGCGGGCTTTATTATTTCCATTTTTAGACAAGTGCACTGAGATTCTGGAGAGACTACAAACCACGTCCAAGGCCACACTGCAAATTATAAGCAACACTGGGTCTCCTAATTCCCAACCTGGCCTTTCTTCCTTGCCTCTATCATGTCTCCAGAACACATAATGATCGAACTAAAAAGGCCACAAAAGTGGCTGTATTATAAAAGCACATCATCTCACTAGATTTTCCCAGAAATCCCTGTCTTCGTGGTTTTTCTGTAGCAGGCTCAGATTGCAACTCTCAAACACAGGAGGGTTTCCCTCCACACCTGGGAGCTTCAGACATCTGTACTCCAGAGCTACTATCCCAATAGGAAGCAATGACCTCCACCCTGTCCTTCTTTGATTTGATTAGTGTACCGGCATGGTAATCCCTGGTTCTTCATCTAATCCCAGTCCGAGGAGGAGACCACGTGGAATGTCCCAGCAGGTCTGCCACACTGGGCGTCATGTCACGTACATTTGTAAGGTGTGCTGTCTGTGCTGTGTTGCATTGTAGGAGGGATTTGGCTTAGCACACTGTTTGGTGGATATCTTCTTCAACAGTTGTGTTTCCAAGTCACGCTTCTGTTGAGTTCTCTTGTAGCAGAGGCCACTGAAAACACTGGACCAAACGAAGGGTCCCGCTGTCCTGTTCCTTACGTGTGGCAAGTGGACACTCATGGCTTGACAGAAAATGATATTACTATTGTGTGGTACATTGTGAACTAGTTCATTGCAGGTTTGGGGCACTTCCTCCGAGGGGACGTGGTAGTGAGTTCCTGCAGATGGCCACAGGGCTTGTAACGGTGAATGGGAACATTGGTCAGGAACCCTGGTCTCAGGGCCATGACCAGAGATGCCGAATGGGGAGGGCAGGAGGGGTGACAGTCAGGAAGTGAAGATTACAAAGTTCTCGAGTGTTCAGTCACTGCCTTATGAATCTCTCTCCCCCTCCTTCCTCCCTGAAAACACAACACTACAAAACACAGAACCAAAGGCCAGGGAAGCTGGGTGTCGAGGTGGACTTTACGTTCAAAGTGTCTAAAGCAGCCTAGAGATGGTGAGGACCAACCAAATCCACAAGCTCTTGGTGACTGGAGAGGCTCTTGGTTGGGGGGATGCCAGGTGGCCCCTCTGACTGGTTTAGTTGAGGTTGTTTTGGTGACCACATGACATTTGCATCCATGCTGCCTAAAAAGAATACGGGGACTGGGTAAATGTGAACAGTCTCAGCAAGAAAACTCGATTGCTTACAAGATACAAAATGCGTAGAATATTTCCACATAACTTGTGACTCCTTGGAGCATAGAGTCCGTTTTTTCGTAAGCCAAAAAGTAGAACACGTGGTTTGACAGGCACTGGTATACTTAGGGAAGACAGATTTAAAATCAGAACTTGTGAAAATCCATGAGGCATGACCACTGAATCTGTAATATCGAATTAGCAAAAGTATCAAATTAATCAAAATTAAATTATCCAATTAGTAGAAGAGAGGGATATGGGATATTAACAGAAACTTGTAGTTAGTATTGGTGTGCTTAACAGAGGTAGTTCTACCCTAGACCAGCCAAGTAGTACTGTGTTGATGGGTACAGTGGTTTTGGGAAGGCAGGTGAGGACAGTACATCCAGGAGGAAGATGGCGTGGATGGAGACAAAGTTAGGACCCTGGGCCCACACTCTGGGCATCTGGACTCCCCCTAGCGAAGGGAGCTGCATCTGAGTACATACACAGAGGAGGAAGCTGGTCTGGGACCAGTAAGGTCTTCAAAACATGGCCCGGATATATGGAAAGCTGGTCAGGAAAAGGATAGAGCCAAAAAAAGACAGAGGCCTGAGGTGACAGGAGACAGAAAGCAAGATAAGCATGCCAGCAGCTGGGTTCTTGCCCCTGATGTTGTCCTGCACACTTTCAGGTCAGGACCTGCGACCCAGCTCAGGGCTCTTCACTTTTGCCTGGATTTACAGGGACTGTGCCAGCCTTCCTGATTGGATCTGGGACTGGCTTTTGGCTTAATCCTTCTTGATGTGGATTCAGGACCAAAGCCATGGGGCCGGCTGTACACATTCGGAGGCCACATACCCTAGGGTTTTAGGAGAGTATCAATTTCAACCAGCCTTAGCCGTATTGTACACAATTTGCAAAATGGCTTTACATGTGGGTTGACTGGAACTGGACTACTGGACTGTAAGTTCCTTGAGGGACAATCCCAAGTCTCCTTTATCTTGGAGGCTGATGCCTAGCCAAGCATAGAAGCCCTGCTGTGAGTTTTCACTACACGTTTTGAATGAATGAGTGAAATTCCTCTTAACACCCATCACAAAGATATATGCATACCTTATTAGGTGTACCTGGAAGGTGAATGCCTTCACCTTAAATGTATCTCAGACCTGGTGTTTTAATTAAAATTTATTTTAATTAATTATTTTAATTTTTCGGGTTTCTCTTTTTCTTCCCCTCCAGTCAAATTTTGTTTTTATTTTATTTAAGTTTACTTATTGAGAGAGGGGGAAAGAGACAGAGAGAGAGAGAGGGAGGGAGAGAACAAGTGGAGGAGGGGTAGAGAGAGAGGGAGACAGAGAATCTCAAGCAGGCTCCACATTGTCAGCACAGAGCCTGATGTAGGGCTCGAACTCAGGAACCGTGAGATCATGACCTGAGCCAAAATCAAGAGTCAGACACTTAACCGACTGAGCCACCCAGGCACCTCAGATTTTGTGTTTTTAAAAGTTATGTTTGTGATTCAAGTTAGGGAGAAGGTAGAAAGGCTTTCCATTTAAAATTTAAAACACTAAATCTTCAAAAAAAATTGGAGGCACTTTGTAACCGAAATCTTTCCAAAAGATCTTCATCTCACTGTACTTTGTCCTCTTAAATGGTAGACTTTGAACATTATTTGATCCTTTTTTTTTTTTTTTTTTTTTTTTTTTATAACTCAAGATCACTGTTCAGGGCATTCCGTTCTAAACTTTGCTGTAAAGTGGTGATGACTTCAGAGTCCTACATCTGTAGCCTTCAAACTTCCTGACCCTGATCCACCTGAAGTCACAAATTTTACACTTTGCCCTAACATGAGCAGCCGGATGTGACCAGAGTTTCAAAAGATAACATTTATCTTCACTAAGTAAAAGACACTCTGACACTTTCTCTTGTATTCTGCTGTTTAAAATGTTGGTCAATGGGGAGCTGGGGTGGCTCAGTTAGTTAAGCATCTTGATTTCAGCTCAGGTCATGATCTCATGGTTCGTGAGTTCAAGCCCCAGTCTGACTCTGTGCTGACAGTGCAGAACCTGCCTGGAATTCTGTCTGTCTGTCTCTCTCTGCCCTCCTCCACTCACTCACACTCACCTGTGCTCTCTCTGTCTCTCTCAAAATAAAGAAAAAAAAATGTTGGTCTCCCTGAACTAAGTGCCTCGTCATCACGGGTAGTACCTGCAGTTTGCAGCAGGGTGATTTGCCCCTGCACAAGAGGGGCCTCGGCTTCCCCACGTTGTGCCTTTTCCCTTTTCCTGCACTCTGGTGTCACTTCTCTCTACTGGCAGGGCCTGCCTCCGTAGTCCTGCCCAGAGTGCTAATTTGCCAAACTTGGACATCAGACCATCAAGTGTGCTAGGTTCCTGTACAAGCTAAGTGTAAGCTGTTTCTCAGGGAAAGCCCAGAGGCTGCTCCCCTGGATGCCCCATGGCACTTGGTGCTCTTCAAGGGCTCCTGGACACGTTCCCAAGGAGCTTCACTTGGTGGCAGAGCTCGTGATACTGAGTTGTTACTGGCTGCGCCACATGCAAATGCCTGCATGGCACGTCTTTCTTTTTTGAAAGGAGTATTCTGATGATTAGGCCCTTTCGCAGCTGAAGGGCTATGAAAGGACAGAAGCTCCCGGCAGCAGTGCTGTTCGGTGAATGAGCAGATCCGGGCTCTGGGGTATGAGGAGGTTACTGGGCAAGTAACTGAGCCTGCTCCAGGCTCTTTGCGATGCAGCGGCCTGGCTTCCCACCTTGAGCTGCCCTGTGTCCTGTTGCTGACCGGCTCCCCCTGCCCTATGCTTCAACTAGCAGAAGTCTTTCCACCTAAATGCAAAGGCCACCAGCTAATAAATAAATGAATCATCCCCTGGTGGAATTCTGAGAAGCGTGTGTGTGTGTGTGTGTGTGTGCGCGCGTGCGTGTGTTAGGAGTAGATATCTTGTATTGATTTTTAAAAAATTACACCTAAAGGGGTAGATACCGTGCCCCTAACCAGACCTAAATAACAAGCAATCAGGCACTGGTGAAGTAAATTGCTGACACATCTATTCCATGGAATGCTAGGAAGCTATAAAAATGATGATGTAGATCTATATTTAGTGAAATGTGTCCACACCAATTTTAAACGAAAAAAAAAAAAAGGCAGATTTCAAAGCAATGTCTATAATAGGATTCCACTTTTATTTTTTAACATATAAGATACATGCATACAGATACACATGTACAACACATAGACAAACACATACACATAGAAACATGATTATAAAGTTTTACACCAAAATATTTACTTTCTTATATTTCCTGAAATTTGGGCAGTGTTTACAATGTAATACTTTCATAATAAGAAAAAATCAATTTTCATTTTGAAGAAACAAAATTCTACATTATTAAGCAAAACAGTACTTCTGCTGGGGAGGGGCACCCCACCCTATCCCCACCTTGGTTGTGACTGTTGCCATGGGAACCTTTGTCCTGGCTAGGCATCAACAAGGTGGTATACTCATGTGGGACCTTTCACCTTTGGCTCACACTAGTTACGATAGCTTCTCAAACTTTCAAGAGTTCTACACATATAAAGAAGGGTACATTGAATCTTTACTGGTAATTTTTTACATTAATGCACTTTAAGGCCAAAGAAGGGCTTATGGTTTTACTTGTAAGGCTCATGTTCTCTTCTCTGATGGAATTAAGGGGAAAAGTAAGTGCCCAAGCGGTAAGGGGATGGTTCTTGCTTCCCTGGAAGAAACAGGCTACACACGGGTCTCTCCATTCTATAGGAAGACAAGTGTAAGAGCAGACATGATCTATATTCCAAAGCTAATTTTCCCCCAAGCCAGAGTCAAATCAAAGCATAAACCAATGTTGGCTTTAAGGACAGGAATAAGCCCTAACTCTTGTTAGTGCCGTTCTCTCCACCGAGTTTATTCACATCCATGGGATAACTGGTATCTCTCTTAAAAATGGACTACGGGGACGCATGGGTGGCTCGGCTGGTTAAGTGTCCGACTCCTGATTTCAGCTCAGGTCATGATCTCACGGTTCGTGGGTTGGAGCCTCACGTTGGGCTTTATACTAGTGGCATGGAGTCTGCTCCGGATTCTCTCCCCCCGCCTCTCTGTCTGCCCCTACCCTGCATGCTACTCTCTCTCTCTCAAAATAAATAAATAAACTTAAGAAAAATGACTATGGATGGAGAGCAAGCAAGTGTATTACTCTCAGTTTACTAATGAGGCAAGTAAGATTTATCAGGGTGAGGCAATTTGCCCGAGGCCTGCCTCCTGGGGAGTGGTAGAGACAGGAATCAAACCCTATTCTCCTGGGTATGTTCTCTTTGTTGTGTGCTACTGCATTTTCTATAAATAGAGTAACCATATACTTCATTATCCTGACTGGACACCTCCGAAAGTGAAAGGGAGTGCTAAACGGATGGGCCCCAGAGCAACAGGTATACATTGTGTGACTTCCCTGAACAATCCAGAATTTATAGTCACTTTGGATATAATCCAGCCCTCCTGCCCGGCTCAGCACTGGGAATCATGCCTTTTGAATAGGAGAGAGAAATGGAACATCGTTAACACTGTCTATAATTTGCTTTAAAGGACTTGAGTAAAAATAAATAGAAAAAAATAGTACTTGAGAATAACTGGTATTCTCTTGTGCATGAGCCAGTTAGTCTAGGTTTTACCTCTAGGGGTAATCAGCTCACACGCTACCAAGAATACAAAGTCCAGGGGCACCCGGGTGGCTCAGCCGGTTGTGCAGCCGACTCGATTTCAGCTCAGGTCATGATCTTGTGGTTTGTGGGATCGATCCCCATGTCAGGGTCTGCACTGACAGTGTGGAGGCTGCTTGGGATTCTCTTTCTCAGCCCCTCCCCCTCTTGCATACACTCTCTCTCAAAATAAATAAATAAACATTAAAAAAAAAAGAATACAAAGTCCAGATTGGGCAACTAGTATTAATCTGAGAGATCACACTCCAAAAGTGACTACTTTCAGGGGAGGTGGATGAAATAGGTGATGGGGAGTATACTTATCATGATGAGCACTGAGTAATGTACAGAAGTATTGAAGCACTATCCTGTACACCTGAAACTAACATAACACTGCATATTAACTATACTGGAATTAAGGTAAAAAACATAATAAAACAACAACAACAACAACAACAAACCCCAAAGGTGGTTATTGTGAGTCCTTTTGCTATCCATATTTTGATCAACATTTTGAACATAAGAAATGGGTGAATTCTGTTAGTGAAACTTGGGACTTACTATCATGGAGGCTAGAAATGGATTCTTTTTGGTGAAGTTAGAGGTATTCAAGATACATGGCTGGCCAAAGACATTTAGAGACCCTCCCACCCTTGAATAAACAGGGTGTTTGAATACAGCGAGGCCTGTCCCTTCACCCTTAGGGACGGCACTCGAGGCTGCCTTGTGCAGCCAGGGGAAGTAGGAGGGTTGATGACAGAATGATGCTGATTCAGGGAAACAGAGACCTGTGTTTAGAATATTCTTGCAACTGCCTTGAGTGAACCTTCTGTGTAAGGTAAGGTTGGAATACCTCAAAGGAGAGGAGGCTGGGACTTCATCAAGGTTACTGAGTAGGTTAAGTCAATTGTTTTCTTCCTACTGGTTGGTTGATACACGTTTGTTTGACAAATGCTGTATCTGTGGCAGCCTTCAGTGTGACACTAGAATTCGCTACAACCCGGTAGGGGGGTTATGGGGTAGAAGCAGTCCTCAGTGCCTCAACCTTCCACAACCTTCTACAGTGGCAACTATTGCCTACCAAAAAGAACCTATGAGTTTTGTGTGGCCAAACCAGCTCGAGGTCAGTCCACAGTGAGCATGCCTCTGGGTGAGTCTGAAATGGGTAGATTTCAGGAAGGGATCCCGTAACACATATTCTTTTTCACACCGGATTATGAGCCTCATGAGAGCAGAGACCTGGTCTGTCTGGTTTCCTCTTCTAGTCCCTGAGCCTCACACAGTGCCTTGCCTGACCATGAAAAAGTGGGTGATAGACATCTGTCCAATGAATAACATAAATGAATAGGAATTCTTTTATTTCTAGGATCTACTGTATTAACTAACCTGTGATTTGTCTTTATTCCACTAATGATAATCTGTTGCTTGCCCTGGATTAGGTCAGTATCTTAAAAAGCAACAAATAACAAGCTGGTAATAAAAACCGTTGGGATGGCATGGTTTAATCCTCACAAGCACAGGATGAGATTGGTATTATCACCCCCAATGTCTAGAGGACATCGAAGTCTAGAGAGGTTAAAACTTAAGTTAGTAAAGGCAGAACCTGAATTTAGGACTTGAACTTTGTCAGACTCTGAACCCAGGTAATGCTCTGCTATCCAGAGTTAGCAATCACTCGGTTTTTGCAGGGATTGAGTTTTTTAACATTTTATTTTATTTTTATTACTTTCACTCTACTCTCTTCATGTCCTGCTATTGAACACACACATCTTTTGGTGCTTCATCTTATTTTATCAAAAGCTTTTTTGGGGGGGAGGAAAGCTAGATGGATGTTGGAATATATGAACCAGCTTTCCACTTCTTTTGCTTTTAATTATTTTGATTGACATGTGGCATTGAGGGATGTCTAATGGCCTCTCGTGTCTTTGAGCTGCAGAAGAATCAGCCCCTAGGAATCCGTCACAGCGCTTGTCTCCAGGGCACCGGGCGCTCTGGCTTATTCTGGTACCCCCCCCTCCCCCCCCCCCCCGCCGGCATCTTCCCTCCTGCCACACTGGACTACTGAGAGTCTTTTGTTTCATGCCTCTGTGACTTGGTGCACAGTGTTCTCTCCCTGGAATCCACCCTTTCGTTCTTCACCTTGGTTAACTCTTTATTTTCTTTCAAGACCCAGTTCAAATGTTACCACATCTGGGATACAGGAGATCCTGTCACCTTGCACCTCTGCCAGGTTGCGCTCAAGTCCCCTTCTCGGTGCTCCCAGGACACGCCAAGCACGTGTCCACTTAGTGTGTCGTACAGGGCTCTGCACTGACCCTGGGCCTGCCCCCGCTCCCCCCCCCCCTTTCCACTACACCCTCAAGAGCTGAAGTCAAAGACCTTGCCTTAGCCCTGGCACATCACAGGCACTCAAAGCATGTTAGATAATGCATGGGGAGATCAGGAAATAATTAGCCAGTCCACAGCAAAGCCAAAGAATGCAGGGATCAGCGGGCCAGCAGTTTTTAGTGGTCTGAGGGCTAGCGAACTTGTCTTAGACAGTGTGCTCAAAAATTATTATTATTATTATTTAAGTTTATTTTGAGATAGAGAGAGAGAAAGCGAGAGCATGAGGGGGAGACGGCAGTGAGAGAGGGAAAGAATCCTTGCACTGCCAGCGTAGAGACCAATGTGGGGCTCGCACCCATGAACCGTGAAATCATGACCTGAGCTGAAATCAAGAGTTGGTCACTTAGCTGACTGAGCCACGCACGTGCTCCTCAAAAATTATTTTTTAGGCCTAAGAGCACGACAGTGGGTTTTGAAGAGAGGCAATAGGCTATTTAATTTTGAGTGCTCTGTTCTTTCGCCTGTTGCAGAAAAAAACGTCTGGAGAGATTTTCCTAGTGCAACCAGTTACAACTCACGGGTGCTGTGCCAGCCACCAGTACCACCTCGGGAGCCTGGGGTGATCTGATGGCACCATGTGACAGGCCGTCCTGGCGATTCATGGAGCCCTCACCAACCCCGGGGTGCCCATCTAGGCTGAGAAGTTACCAGCTCCCAGACGCAGGGCAACACGTGACCCGAGTAGAGCCACAGCTTGATCCGGCCGACCATGCGACTTCGGCCTAACGAAATAAACAATTCCCAGCAGGGCCTGACCCTTCAGAATGTAATTCTTTCTAACCACAGTGTGTAGATAAAAATAATTTAGTGATTTCCTCCCACTAAACTCTTGGCACAAACCAAGAAATCTGCAGTGTGGCTGTTCTGATGCTACCGTATGACTGTAAACATTCAGGCGTTTCTGAGTTCTTATCGCTGTTTACCAGCAGGGATGCACCTGGCATTTCTGGGGGGATAATTTTTCCCTGGGCGGAACTGTCCTAGGCTTTGCAGACCACTTAGCACCTCTGATCCAATCAATGCCGGTTCCCACAACAGCCACAAAATGCACGTTTCCAAACATGTCGAGGGATGGGAGCGGTCATGGGTCCTGGGCTTTCTGCCGGGGTTCGCTTTGATTCACTCTGCAGCACCAGGATCTTGAAAGAGACCAAAGAAGACACCCAAACCGGCGGTGGGTCGGGACAAGGCCCAGGGAGTCCGGGAGAGCGCATGTGAGGCAAAGCCTGTCTGTCTGTAGGGGGAAGCGGAGCTCCACAGAGCAGGGAGGACGCCTGGGTCCCTTGAACAAAGAAGTCAAGGCAGCCAGGGAGCTGGTCTGCCCAAACAGAGAGATCAGAGCTTGAGCAGAAGTCAGCATGGTGCAAAAGGGATAAAAGATGATCAGGGGGTGGTGAGAAGTCAAGGTAATGGCCGTGAATTCTGGCTACACTCAGCAGCCTCCTCCCAGCCTGCAGGGATGTAACAAAGGGGCCAAGAAGGACACTGGTTTGGGACAGCTCGAAGGGTCTGAAGGGTCTGAATAACAACGAGCGCTTCTCTCTCGCCTGGCCTTAACAACAACCCTACCACCGCCACCATCACCACTGTGATCAACCCTACAAATGTCACCCGCTAAAGAGAATTTCCAAGTCCCTCCAAGTGACCTTCAAGGGCATCTTGACCACAAAGGGAGAGGGGGGCTAAAACCAGCCAGGGAGAAAAGCCTGCCAAAGTGCTGAGTTAGAGGGGCTGTGGGCACAGGCCTCATGGACGTCACCCGGGCTTCATGGCTGGGCGCTCAACAGCCCTAGCAGGATGGTACCGGGCAAAGCTGCTGTGAAGCTACTTATTCCTTTGTCTCATCTTTCTCACTTATTTGAAATTTATTTTACCTTGCTCTGTTGTTTGCGATTTTACAAGTGGCCTTAAATCCTTTTGCAACAAGGCTGGGTATAAATAAATAAAGCAAAGAAATAAAATGCACGGCTGTGGCATCAGCACCGCCAGACTGGGCATGAAGTGTCTGGCTCCCATCTAAGAGAAGGAGGCGCTCTGCTGAGAGGGGGAGGGGGAGAGGGAGGGGGAGGGGGAGGGGGAGAAAATGACTCCACAGTGTGGAGAACAGCAAAGGCTGGCCCCGGGCCTGGAGACTGCGTCCTGCCCTGTCTCTGCATCAAGGAGTCACAGGGCCTCACGCAAGTTACTGACATCTTGGGCCTCGGTGTTCTCATCTTTAAAACGAGAGATTGCACTGGATGGATTCAAAGGTCTCTTTATGTCCAAGCGCTGTGATTCTAAGCGACACCCACTCTTGGCTCTGGCTCCTCTCCCTCTCTATTCTTTCTCAATATACTGCCTCTTCTCCAAGTGGAGTGGGCTGGTCGAGGCTCCTTCTAGAGGAGTTTCTGTGTGTTGGTGACAAATGGAAATTGTGCTGGTCACCCAAAGAGATAACTGGTCACATGGAAGAGATTAATGTCCCATTACAAGAAATTGAAGGACTACTCATTTGAGAGTACAGAAAACCTGGGTTTTATTGGATAATTTATTGACCAATTTTTCCATTGTAAACTGGGGTGAAAACACTGGCTTTTCCCTCCATTCACTGATGAAGTGGTAAGTTCCCTACTTTTAAATAAGTTCTGTTACAGCAATGAGTACCACATTTGTTTCCGCAGCATCTATGACTGGTGCACGAATCATTACTAACAGTCAAAAGAACGGGGCGCCTGGGTAGTTCAGTTGGTTACATGTCCGACTCTTGATCTTGGCTCAGGTCGTGATCTCAGGGTTCATGGGATCGAGCCCTGCAGAGCCTGCTTAGGATTCTCTCTCTCCCTGTCTCTCAAAATAAATAAATAAACTTAAAAAAATATTTAAAAAAAATATGATGCGGCACCTGGATGGCTCAGTTGGTTAAGCGTCCAACTTCGGCTCAGGTCATGATCTCACAGTTTGTGGGTTTGAGCCCCGCGTCGGGCTCTGTGCTGCCAGCTCAGAGCCTGGAGCCTGCTTCTGATTCTGTGTCTCCCTATCTCTCTGCTCCTCCCCTGTTCATGCTCTGTCTCCCTCAAAAATAAATAAACATTAAAAAAAATATTATTAGCATATGCCCAGGAAACGAAAGGCATTGTCAATGTTCTGGGACATTCTTCTGTTATCTCTCCCCTTAAGATTTCAATGTACCCCGTCTCCCAAGCCGTAGCAGTCACTATCCCTGTTTGCACACAGCATGGCTTAGGGCATCTGTTGCTTTTAGCAGGATCCAATTCAAAATATCAGAGAAGAATCCTTCTCAGACTTTCATGTACTCATTAGTTACCTGCAGATCCAGTGAAAACGCAGATTCTGATTCCATGTGTCATTTTTATTTTTCTGCATTTCTTTTTTTTAATGTTTATTTATTTATCTTGAGAGAGAGAGAGAGAGAGAGACAGTGTGTGTGAGCAGGGGAGAAGGAGAGAGAGAGAGAGAGAGAGAGAGAGAATCCCAAGCACTATCGGCACAGAGCCTGACTTGGGGTTCAGACTCACAAACTGTGAGATCATGACCTGAGCCGAGATCAAGAGTCAGATGCTTAACCGACAGAGCCACCCAGGTGCCCCTTTCTGTATTTCTGATGCTTTGACATCTTAGGGCCTTGCTGACCCCGGGCTAGCCAATTCCCAGAGATAGTGAAGGACGCACCTGCAAGTGTATCTTTCATATGCAAATCAACCGATCTAAAGCCCATACCCCACTACCTCCTTTACTGTCTAGGCCACCCTTCCCTCATCCCAGTCACCCCAGGTTCAGAGACAGATGACCAGAGACAGCCCGTACACCGAGAGCCTGCTGCAATCTCCCACTAGTCAATCCTGCGGCAGCTGCCTGCGCCTCACCTGGTCCTTCCCGTGGAAACCACAGTGAAGGCTCTTGCCTAGGCTTTCCCCATTTTCTCTGCCTCCTGACAGACCCAGGTGCCTCCTCGGGTAGCCCTGCATGGTACAGCATGCCCCCTTCTCTTCGGAACTGTCAGTGACAAAGTATCTTGTCGTTTGCAACCATCTCCGGATCTGTTGCCCTCACCACATCTGAATAATAATAAAACCTACCTCTTCAAACAGCCAGTGAGGGGGCCTGGCGGTGTGGATGCCGCTGATCTGGGAAGCGGCCTTTGTGCATGAAGGCTCTAAGTCACAAGGCTCTGTCACAGAGCAGCATGCCGCAGCCGGGCTCGGAGGGGAATGACCGTACCATGGATATGCTGACTGGCGCTGGAGCCCGATGTGCTCCAGGAAAGAAACAGGTGAAATGGCCCAGGCTGCTGCAGAGAGGGTCCGGAGGATAACCTGCATTTCCGCGTGCGGGTTCAGACAGAAATTAAATTGCCCTTGCCAGACAGAAATTAAATTAAAAGCTGCACAGAAGGGGAAGCAGGGCCCGAGCCCCTTCGACTCTATCAGGCAGAGTGGCGATGTGACCCAAGGCCCAAGGACGAAAGGTTAAGACTGGCAGGACAGCTGGCACAAGACACTTGTTGCACGTTCCCTACTTGAGCCACGTCACTGGAAGCCATGTGTGCATCTGTGGGACACCCCAGTCAGGAGGCTCCAGGGGACTTGCAGGGTGTAAGCCTCGGGATCCAAGCACCTTACTGGTCCCCAGGGCAAGAGGCTATGCAGGTACCCCTCGGCCCTTCTGCCGGGAGGTATCTAAGGGCTCGGTGGGGCCTCCCACCCCCAGTGAGACTCAGGGCTTACAAAGTCGTCTAGGCGGGATCTCAAACTTTCCGACTCAGAGGCTAGAGCACTTTCCTCTACACCAGGGCAGTGTGGCTCCATGTGTTACTAATAAAAGCAAATCCTGATTGAGAACTATCAATTGTAAGTACTTCACATGGCTTATCTCATCTAATCCTCATAACTCTGAGAAGTGGCTGCTATTTAAATCCTTATTTTCAAGATGAGTAAGCAAGTCCAGAGAGGTTAAATAGCTTGCCCAAGCCACCCACTAATTGGCACGGTCAGAATTTAAATCCATAGTCTGCATAACACAGCCTTCGCCTGCTGAGTGCTGCCTCCGTACCTAGGGCGGTGTTATTCCCGGAGGAGGCCTCTGGGTCTGTGGCATCAGCATCGGTACCCAGGCTGCCCACCCCAGACCTGCTGAATTGGAATCTGCGCTTCTCCAGCTAGCTCTCCAGGCCAGTGTGCTGCATGCCGAAGGTGGAGAAGCCCTGTATCCAGAAACCAGATGGAAGTTCATTTCCTAGGCCAGACCGATAGTAACGGCACCGGTATGACTTTATAGATTTCACTGCTTAGGTGGAGGTTCTGGGGGGCAGCCTGGTATGCCAGAAAGAATCAGGCGTCGGTTCAAAACCCAGCTCCGGCAGCAGTTACCAGCTCAGAAACTTTGGGCAAAGAAGTTAACTTGTCCAAGCCTCTTTCTCCTCCTCTAAGAATGGGAATGTAATACCACCTCCTGGAGTTCATGCGAGCAGTAAGAGAGATAACTATATAAAGTCCTGTGCCCCGTATCTAGCAGCTCAGGAAGTGCTCGGGATTGGGCACACCCAGCACCCCAATTTTCTAAAAGTCATCTTCTTTTGGATCATGCTTTACAACAGTATGGATCCTGAATTCCTTTGGTGCCAAACTGAGAGTTGCTTCCAAAAAAAAAAAAAATAAGGAAGCTATAATCTTGAATAACTGGAGTGGTGAGCTATGTAAATAATGCCTGAAGGCATTACTGTTATCACCTGTGGGGCGCAAGTCCCCAGTACTGTCAAAGATTGTAACCCCAAGGGCTGGGAGGAGTGCTTACTTGCAAAAGGCGGAAATTCACATTTCAAGCAATAGCTTTGCTGCCAACGATTCCCTGGTAAAATTGTTACCAGGTGCATATTAATCAAAAAATGTACCCAATCCCATAGCCCAGAAGTAGAGCGGGGATAAAGGTATGGAAAATCAGCTCCAAGCACACACCAAATATCACGACGCAGATTCCAGTCCTTTCTGAGCCAAACCAATCCTTTGGTCTCCAGTCCTACAGACACTTGGAGGAAGCAGTTGTCAGGACGATTACGGCCGGGGCATCCCCATCAGGCAGCAGCAGGCTTAAGGTATAAGCAAAGAAAAGGGACCCTTCCAAAAGGGGGGTAAGGGGAAAGAAAGAAAGAAAGAAAGGATGTGGGAGAGCAGGAAGGGAGTCTCTGGGGGCATTTATGTCATCCCTATCTAAGCCAGCTGCCACCAAGTCTGCTTTTCACTTGGGAGAAGGGGGTGCCTGTAGAATTGAAAACGTTTTTTAAAAGATAAGAAAAAATGTAATACTAGCTCCATTATAGAAATTAAAATCCCACTGGGACACGTCAGTAGTTACTCTTCATATCTGTAAGGAAAAATTTCAATGACAGGGTGTAGGTGGTAAAATGAAAACCTGAGGAGACCTCATCTTCTCATTATTCCCTTCAGGATTTGAAAATTTCCACAAAAATAGTAGATACTTTGTATGAGGAGACTACTTGTTTCCTGATGCTTTTAGATTCTTACCCAGAAACAAACAAACAAACAAACAAACAAACAAACACCTAACAAGCTCCCATACCAAAGTGCTTCTCATACACCTCGACTTTGGCACGGTTATCATGTTTGTTTGTTATAATTAAAAAAAAAAAAATTGAATCACATGGAGCGCCTGGCTGGATCATGCGGTAGAGCTTGTGACTCTCGATCTCAGGGTTGTGAGTTCAAGTCCCATGCTGGGTGTAGAGATTACTTAAAAAGAAAAGTCTTAAAGGGGTGCCTGGGTGGCTCAGTTAAGTGTCCGACTCTTGATTTCATCTCAGGTCGTGTTCTCAAGGTTCATGAGATTGACCCTGAGTTGGGCTCTGTGTTGACAGTGTGGAGCCTGCTTGGGATTCTCTCCCTCCCTCTCTGCCCCTCCCCCGCCTGTGTGTGTGTGTGTGTGTGTGTGTGTGTGTGTGTGTGTGTGTGCTCTCTTTCCGTCTCAAAATAAACAAACATAAAAAATGTTTAAAAATCTTAAAAAAAATCGAATCATATAAATAATATGTGTGTAATAAAGAATTTAGAAAATTCAGATATGAATGAAGAAGAAAAAAATTACCCATGGTTACCACACCTTTTTATATAAAATTCAAATGCGTGCACATTTTCAAAAATAAGATTGTATTGAATGCTCAGTATTAAATGTATTGAGTGTGGGGTGCCTAGGTGGCTCAGTCTGTTGAACATCTGTCTTCGGCTCAGGACATGAACTTGCCGCTCGTGAGTTCGAGCTCCATGTAGGGCTCTGTGAGGACCGTGTGAAGCCTTAGGATCCTCTGCCCCTCCCCTGCTTGTGCTCTCTCTCTGTCTCCCTCAAAAATAAATAAATAAACTTAAAAAATTTTTAAATGTACTGGGTGTTATTTTTCCTATCATGGACGATTCTCCACGTTCTGAAAAAAAGTTTTTAACTGTTTTGAGGGGCGCCTGCATGGTTGAGTCAGTTGAGCATCTGACTCTTTAAAAAATTTTTTTTAATGTTTACTTATTTTTGAGAGAGAGCGAGGGAGAGAGACAGAGTGCACAGGGGAAGAGAGAGAGGGAGACACAGAATCTGAAGCAGGCTCCAGGCTCTGAGCTGTCAGCACAGAGCCTGACGTGGGGCTCGAACTCACAAACCGTGAGATCATGGCCTGGGCCGAGGTCAGACACACAACTAGCTGAGCCACCCAGGTGCCCCAAGCAACCAACTCTTGATTTTAGCTCAGGTCATGATCTCACAGTTTGTGGGATCTAACCCTGCATTAGGGTCTGCACTGACGGTATGTAGCCTGCTTGGAATTCTCTCTCTCTCCTCTACCTCTCCCATGCTCCTCACCTCAAAATAAATAAACTTTATTAAAAAAGACAAACAAACAATTTTGAGAGGTCTACTTAGTATTCTAAAAGCCCTGTTTGGCATTCAGATTTGGTTCCAATTTTTTTGCTATTATAGATAATTTTGTAGTGAATGTCTTCAAGTAAATTCTTGCACACATTACAATTTACTTTCTTATATAAATTCCTAGAAGCAGAATTTTTGGTTCCAGGCCCTTGATACATGTAGTCAAATGCCTGGCAGAAAGGGACCCCCCATTTACAGGTCCATCAGCTGGGAAGAGGGATGTTTTCCCTCCCTTTCACTAGCATGTGGTACTGTTGATTTCTAAACATTTGCCATTTTGGTAAGTTTTTGTTTTAGTTTTAGTTTTTGCTTACCATTGAGGTTGAAAATTTTCATGCTCATTGATTACTTGAATTTCTTCTCTTATGAACTGCCTAGTCATATCCATTCTTGAAGTAGTATGTTTTATTTTTGTCATTAATTTGCAAGAATTTTTATAATAGTATGAATATTCATATTTTAAAATCAGTGGTTGAAAATTATAATTGCTTCTTTTTTAAAAAAATGTTTCTTTTATTTAGTTTTGAGAGAGAGAGAGAGAGAGAAAGAGAGCAGGGGAGGGGCAGAGAGAGAGGAGGACAGAGGATCCGAAGCAGGCTCCATGCTAACAGCAGAGAGCCCAAAGCAGGGCATGAGCTCACCCAATGTGGGACTTGAACTCACGAACCAGTGAGACCATGACCTGAGCCAAAGTCAGATGCTTAACTGACTGAGCCATCCAGGCACCCCTATAATTGCTTCTTAACAAGACTGGGAAATGGTTAATATCCAGCATTAAAAGGTTGTGTGTGTGTGTGTGTGTGTGTGTGTGTGTGTGTGTGTTTTGTGGAGGGGGTGGAGGGAGAAGAAATGGGGGCAGGTGAAATTTAAATCAGATTAAAAAAATATTTGTCACTAAACGTGATCCTAGAATTCTTGTTTTAAAAAATTTTTTTTAATGTTTTTATTTATTTTTGAAGGAGAGAGAGAGACAGAGTACGAGCTGGGGGAGGAGCAGACGGAGAGGGAGACACAGAATTTGAAGCAGGCTCCAGTCTAAGCTGTCAGCACAGAGTCCGATGCGGGGCTTGAACCCACAAACTGTGAGATCATGCCCTGAGTCGAAGCTGGATGCTCAACCGACTGAGACACCCAGGCGCCCCCTAGAATTCTTGTTTTAAAACTGCTCCCCTTTGGGGCGCCTGGGTGGCTCTGTCGGCTGAGTGTCCGGCTTTGGCTCAGGTCATGATCCCACAGTTTTGTGGGTTCGAGCCCTGTGTTGGGCTCTGTGCTGACAGCTCAGAGCCTAGAGCCTGCTTCGGATTCTGTGTCTGCCTCTCTCTCTCTGCCCCTCTTCTGCTCGTACTCTGTCTCTGTCTCTCAAAAATAAATAAAATGTAAAAAAAAAAAAAAAAAATTAAAGCTACTCCCCTTTTAAAAGAACAACAAAAATACCGAAGCACCAGACGTAAAAATAATGACAGGGTGGCCTCTTAGGTTGAGTCCTGTGCCTTCCCAGTAGCCCTGGTACCTTCCCAGTTATCTGCTGCAGGACACCTGAGTGGGAAAGAGCGTTTGTGTGGGCACCTACCCATGTGAGTCCAGCCCCAGTGGCCACAGGGAGGGTAGGGCATTTTGTAGAGGTTGTTGTTTGGATTATAACCAGCAAGTCAGTGGTCCAAATTCTGAGTTCCGTAAGCTGAGGGATCAGAAGAACCCATATGAATGTGATCCGCCTCCATCCTCAGGGTGGACAGGACTGAAGGTTTACGGAAGCTACAACACTGTTTGCTTGACCCACTGTTCCAAAGACACAGGGCCACATCCGCCTACTGGGTGTGGATGCCCGAGGGCTCCCTGGAGAGGGGGGGCACCGATCAGTATGAACTCTGGAATCTCCCAGGCGAGGAAACACCTCTTCACACACAGTTCTTGTTAAACAGTTGATGGCAGGAGGAGAAAGTGTGGCCAGCCAGGGTGGGAGGGTGAAGGACGAAGACTGCCAGGAGGCGGGCAGCCACCTTGCACTTGGGGCAAACCCCAGGTCATTAACTGCAGAGCAGGTATTCAGGTTGGATGCGAACCACTCACATGGGCTCTGTGTCTGCCAGGGTGTGTCCAAGCTACAACTGTTCAAAAATATAACAGGAAGTCCAGAACAAAACAAAAGCCTAGAGGTGGCTACAGCACTGAGCACAGGTCAAGTGCAGGCTGGGGAGAGAGGATTTATCTTGCGGGGAAGGGCTGAGCAGGGAGGCACCTGTTCCAGGTGTAGAAAGACAGCACAAACTGGTGATGAACAGAAGTCAGGTATCACATGAGCGGCTACATTTCCATGTTACATCCAGATCCCAAATGAACAAGACTGGATCACAGACCCTCTACAGTGGTCATCAGACCCACAGACCTCGCCCACTACAACAGAGATTTTCCTCTCTTTTTGCCATCAGTAAGGGAAGGGTAGCGAAGGAAAGAGACAAGGGAGTAGATGGGTAAGGAGAACGAACGTTCAGTACTTAGGCCTTCTGGGCATTCATTCTCCTTGTTTCTTCTTCTAATAACAGACCTTAGTCTTCCTCTGGGGAACACCCTTCTCTCACACTCAGTCCAAGAGGCCCCCGTGGGGTAGGCTCCACCCCACTTCTTGGAGGCTTGGGAGGCCTTCTCTAGGGAACATGGGTAAGTTGACAAAACCATTATCCCTGGCATTTGTGTAAGGTTTTCCAGGTTAAAGAGCTTCCACATGCGTAATTGCTACCTGGGGCTTTGGGGCTTTGTGGTTTCCTAAATTCATGCATGATTCCGTGTCTTAGTTCAGACTGTAGGTTAGGATTCCCAAGACCCTTGTGGCACTGACCAAATTCCAGAGAGGTACCCCGGAGCTTCCTGTTAAGCTGGAGCAGGAGCAAATTCAGAAGATACCGGTCAGGAGTGGAAACTTCCTCAGAAAGGAGGGATTAGATTACTTTTGGGGCGAATCCGACACCTATTTATTTTTATTTTTAAATTAAAAAATTTTTTTTTGAGAGAGTGAGAGAGAGAGAGCGCACAAGGGGAGAGAGAGGGAGAGAGAGAGAGAATACCAATCGCACTATGACAGTGTGAAGCCTGATGCGGAGCTTGAACTCATGAACCAGGAGACCAAGTGTCAGTCACTAAACCTACTGAGCCACCCAGGTGCCCCTTTTTATTTTTTATATGTGTATTTATTTTGAGAGAGAGAGAGAGAGAGAGAGAGAGAGAGAGAGAGAGAGAGAATCCTAAGCAGGTTCTGTGCTGTCAGTACAGAGTCCCACGTGGGGCTCGAATTCACAAACCATGAGATCATGACCCGAGCTGTGATCATAGTCGGACGCTCAACTGCCTGAGCCACCCAGGAGCCCACAGTGGAGACAGAAAGTTAGGATTTGGCAGCTCCATAGACAGAGGACAGACTAAAACCCACCACTTACAGAAAAAGCAACCGCACAGGGAGTGAGCACTGCTTCTGAAGTAGATTTCTGCCATTCCGCAAACAGCAGGGGACAGAAAGAGCTGCTGTGAAAGGCCTGGCCAGGAATGCATTCAAAGACTGTGCTGCCAGAGAGCCTAGGAAAGGAGACTCTCTTCAGCTTGCCCCAAACTTTGCATTCTTCCCAAACCCGGGGTGACTGTATAATCCCTTAAACGTCTTCTGACCCTGTAACCGCCAAAGCCAAATTATATCTTAGGCCATGGGGAGCTTGGGGGCGTGGGCTGGAATCTGGGACCTAGACTCTGCTTCTTGCTTCTTTCAATAGTCTGAACACCTTTTAGGAAGTCTGAAATCCTGCCCTTGTTGCCGCCCTTGGACCACAGTTGTTTCTCTGGGTCGTTATCCTTAGTGCAGGTGGTACAGTCATTAGTACCTGCAGAGCGCAGACTGGAATGGGCGAGGCTAAGCCTGGCTCTTTTCTGATTCAGTAGTAACCCAGGTTCCTTGTCTTCACCTCAGAGGAGTTGTGTCTTTTGGGCGTCCCCTGGAAAATCCCAGGGTGCTTGCTCTCTGCCTGTGTGGCAGAGCCAGAGCCAAACTTTGGTAAGCACCAATCAGGCTTCCAGGGGCAGCCCTGTCTCCCTCCACTTTGGCAAAGCCCCTCGTTCAAGTTCCCTTCCGTGGCCTTTCCATTCTTTTCAGGCCTGGGGCTGCAGGAACTTTAACTCATGGCTTTTCTATCTGCGCTTTGAGCCCACAGAAATTCTGGCGAGATGACCCTTAATTCACCCAACAGTCTGGGCAGCAATGGTCACAAACACCTGACACCAGATGCTGGTGACACCAGGGTGCCGAACAGCAGGGCCAGGACGGTGGCTTCAGATGGTAGGGGCCTTCCTGCTCCATCTCTCGCACTCTCCAGCCAGTGGGCTGTTGATGGGAACCAGGGAGAGAGGACAACACAGAGAATCAGTGTAGCAAGGCCTGGAAGTCAACCCCTATCTTGGACTCCGGTGATGTTCACCAAGGCCTCCAGCGTCCCATGACGAAGCAGAAGAAGAGGGACTGAAGGCCGACTCAGGCAGAAGTATAGCGATGGGCAGCGGGCAATCAGGCGCCGCATTCAGCAGCTGGAATGATTCCTAGATCATTCGGCACAGCTTGCCGTCAAGCGGCTCATCATTAATAACCGTGCTCCGAAGCCACCACGCGGATCTGCTGCAGGCCAGCCGGAGTGCAGGTCTGTGTCCCTGTTAGCATCCTGTTCTCCCGTATGTACCACAGCTTATCACAGCCACACCTGGGGGCCTCGCCATGTGGGGCAGGGGATGGGCAGCTATGGGGGCAGAACGGACACCGGCGCTGACTTGGGTGTCATTCCTTTGTGACCTCATTTTGCAAAAACAGTGAACTTCCTAGACCAGAGGGGAGGACTTCCTGGAGGAAAACCTGGAAGAATTCCTAGGGGCTGTTGTGGCGGCCTCAGCCCACTGCTCTGCCCAGCAGGACATGGCCCACGGGCTTCTGTGTTCCCTTTCGCCGGCTCCTCATCCTGAGACGACATCGCTGGCTGTGGCCTTCCTGTGAGACCCGCCTCCCCCCGACCCCGATCCAGCTCTGACTAGTGCATTTTGGGAGGGGAAATGCTCAGGCAAAACTCGTTTTGGAGAAAGTTTTTACATTAATGGGAACTGGGTAGCTTAACTGATAACACAGTTGGGTCTTTCTCCTAAGGCCCTCTCTCTAAGCGTGTGTTCTCTTGGGAGTGACTGGTGGTCCCTCTTTTTAAGAAGGGTGTGGGAGCACCTGGGTGGCTCAGTCGGTTAAGCGTCTGACTTCAGCTCAGGTCATGATCTCACAGTTCCTGAGCTCAAGCCCCACGTCAGGCTCTGTGCTGACAGCTCAGAGCCTGGAGCCTGCTTCCGATTCTGTGTCTCCCTCTCTCTCTGCCCCTCCTCTGCTCATGCTGTCTTTCCCTCAAATATAAAAAAAATTTTTAAAAATTAAAAAAGAGGTGTGTGTGTGTGTGTGTGTGTGTGTGTGAGTGTGTGTCTGTGTGCACGGGCATGCATATGTCTCCACATGTACTTGTGCATACAGCTGGGTCTATATTAAGAAGACAAAGTCCCAGGGCACCGGGGTGGTTTAGTCAGTTAAGCGTCTGACTCTTGATCTTGGCTCAGGTCATGATCTCACAGTTTGTGAGTTTGAGCCCTACATGGGGTTCTGCCCTGACAGTGCAGAGCCTGCTTGGGATCCTCTGTCTCCTTCTCTCTCTGCTCCTCCCCTGCTCAGGTGCATTCTTTCTCTCTCTCAAAATAAATGAATAAACTAAAAAAAAAAAAAAAAAAAACAAACAAGAAGAAGATATAGTCCCACCTTCTGGTTTTCAGGTACTGTGGTTCCAGATCTTGATGCTGTAGCTCTTTGGATAGGTGAAGTAAGGCATATCGCGTTGAATCTCTGCAGAGTGGGGGGCTCAGACCACTAGGGGTAAGGCAAATGTAATTCTGCCATCTGTGAGCTGTTGCTCTCTGCACAGGTTCTTTTTCTCTCTGTACCTCAGTATCCTTATCTACAGGCTGGGCAGAATAAGAGTCCCTATGGCAAAGTGTTATTGTAATGATTAAATAAGTTAATATACACAGAGCGCTCAGAAAATTTCTGGCACACAGTATGTATTCAGTAAGTACTTGGTATTATTTGTATTGTTATTCAACAAATAGCAGATGGTATTATTATAAATAAAACGGGCTGGAAAGTTGGATTGAATCATACCCCAGGTCTTTTACAGCTCTAAGATTTTATGATATTACGGAAGACTCAGTGGATCCTGAATGGATCCGTTGAAGGGAAACGCCAGCCATAGAGAACCAAGACTAGGTTGCCGGCCCACTCCTGGCTCCAGTGCGTGCATTCTGTGATCAAGCCCTGTGTTTCGGGTTGGTACAAACCAGGATGGTCTATGGCCCGGTAGTCTCTTCCGTGTGAATGCTGTAGGGCCAGGAGGTCAAAACCCTTCCTGTTTGGCCTGTTTCTGGACTGTAGTCCCGCCCCCAGGCCTCGGTTCTGCCCCCAGGCTGCTGCTACGCTAGGCTGGGCGGCTGACCTGGGTCAACAGACTTCACAGTGGGGAGTACATAGTCAGAGCCAACAGACTTCCAAATGTCCACGCAGCCACCGAAATACTCGACGCACTTGATTTTGCTGCAAAACTGGGAGAATGGGAGAAGGCTAGATTTTGGAACTGAAAGTCCATTGCTAGATGTGGGCCTAAATCTGTCTTTGTTGGAAACAGGATATTTGGGCTCAAAGCCTCCTTCAAGAGGCTTTTCAAGAGAACCAAAAGACGGGTTGTAAGAGTTTCCAGGGCTGCTTGCAACAAAGTACCAGCAACCTGGTGTCTTACAACAACAGAAATTTATTTTTCACAGTTCAGGAGGCCAGAATTCTGGAATCAAGGTGTTGGCAGGGTGGGCCTTTTCTGGAGGCTGTGAGGGACCTCCTAGCTGGTGGTCACCCTCACACCTGGTGTCACCAGGAATCCCTGCCATCCCTGGGCTTAGGGCTGTATCACTCCAATCTCTGCCTCTAGGTTCACATGGCCTTCTTCCCTGTGTGTCTCTGTGTCCCAACCTTTCTCTCCTTTCTCTTTCTTAGTTTATTTTGACAGGAGAGAGTGTGAGCAGCGGAGGGGCAGAGAGAGAGGGGGAGAGAGAGAATCCAAAGCAGGTTCCACACTGTCAGCTTGGAGCCCGACGTGGGGCTCGAAACCACTGACCACGAGATCATGACCTGAGCCGAAATCAAGAGGTGGATGCTTAACCGACTGAGCCACCCAGGTGCCCTACTCTCCTTTCTCTCCTAAAGACACCAGTTCAGATTTAGGGCCCACCCTAATCCAGTACAACCTCATCTTACCCTGATTGTGTCTGCAGATCCTATTTCCAAATAAGGTCACATTCACAGGTGGGGGTGGTGGGATTTCAGCATGTCCTTTTTTTAGGGGGCACAGTTCAACCCCTTAGGCAGGATGAACGAACAAGTTCCAGAATACAGAGTTGAGGAGAGAAGAGAGATGTACTGTGTGACCAATGATGAAACCAGAGAAATTGCCTCTGCTCTGAGAAAAGCTATAAAACAGCAAATGGAAACAACCAGTCTCCCTCCGTTTCTGCAATCCCCACTCTGAAGCCAGTTGTGGCAAATTAGAGGACCACTGGGAGAATAAACCCCCAATGATTAGTGTTCTAACGAAAGATCCTCCGCAAACCTTAAAAAAAAATCTGTCTGAATCCTTCCCTGTCTCCTCCTCAGAGGGCACCATCTATGATTTCCCACAGTTGACAGGTTGTGTGAGTAGAGCCTGCTTTGTAGGGAATCTGCTCTTTGAATGTGAAGCATATACCCGATTCTGATTAATCAGAACAGGGACACTGTGAGCAACTTTAATTTTTCCACATCTGATCAAATAGCAGCACAGCAAGTTATTAGCTTTCACACATCCATCCAAACTCCCACTCACCTAGGAAATCATTCTGGGAGCACAAGGAGGGCTGAGAGAGTGAAGTTGGAAACGGTGCACATCCGGAACATGTGAGAGGATGGAATCCCCCGTTCACATTCTTTAAGGATGTCTAACATATCTCCCGTCTCAGTGCCTCCTCAGAAGTCCCTTAGTATGAGCAAACCAAGACTGAGACGAGAGTCCGAGGTAATGGCTGGCTGAGCCAGGAGTGAGCAAACTCAGGCCAGCTGTTACCCTCACCTCTGTCTCTCCAGTGCTGGGCTTCCTGCCCGGCACCCAACAGACACTCAACGAATGGGAAATGAGGGCGCAAAAATGCAGAGGCTGCCTCTGTCGATGCAGATCCCAGATGTGGCTTCTGGGAATTTCTAGCCTGTCAATAACTGGATGCCACAAAGCCATCCCAGGGGCCAGCCCTTAGTAGAGGATGAAGCATGATCATCTGAATGAACTCATGAGCTTCCTCCTCATCAAGAGCACGAGAGAAGCCATGAAGAATCTCCCCCTGTGTCTCCCATCTTGGTCCTTCTGTGCCCGTGGTGTCCCCAGGCCCCCGTCAAGCAGATAAGGAGTTCGGGAAGAGTCATACAATTGCTGAAACATCTACTTAGAATCAGAGACCGAGAGCACGCCCAGTAGACCTCTGTACCACACTGTCCCTCTTCTAATAATTTAACTATTAACATTTTAAAAGCACTGGAAATCATCACAGCATGAGGTTCTTTTAAATAACACACAGTGAATCTTACCCCCTAGTTACTATTCTCTGGAGAGAAACATTAGAGACAAATTAGAAATTGGCAATCTGATTCTCTTCTCTGTCCCACTCACCCACATAATACGGAACATGATTTTTTTTCTCTAGCTTGAGTATGCTGACAGGCAGTTTGACAGGAGCTGTTACAGAAAATGTGCATTTCTATGACCCAGCAGTTCCTAGAGAAGGGCCTGTACATGTACAAGAGTGTCACTGCAGTGCTTGAGACTGTAGTAGGGGAAGACCGCACAGTTGTAACCAACATGTCCATCGTATGCAGTGGCACTCGCAGGGCACCCAGACACACACAGACACGAAAGATATCGAAGCTGAATGGTCTGAAGAAAAGAGCTGCAGCAGTTATGTGTGATGCCATTCATGTTTGAACACACACAGCAATACTGCACATTTTCTACGGGTACATATGTGAGGATATGTACAAGAAAAAAAGTGAGCATAGACATATGCCAGATGAGCAGCACGAAGGAGGCGAACAGGGCTTGGAGTAGTATTAAAGTAGTATTAAGTAGTTCACTTTAACTTTTTTTTTTTTAAGTTTATTTATTTTGAGGTAAAGATAGAGAGAGAGTGAGCAGGGGAGGAGCAGAGAGAGAAGGAGAGAGAAAATCCCAAGCAGGCTCCATGCTGTCAGCACAGGGCCGGACGTAGGGCTTGTACTCACAAAACGGTGAGATCATGACCTGAGCCAAAATCAAGAGTTGGATGCTTAACCAACTGAGCCACCCAGGCGCCCTGAGCTAACTTTAACTTATAATGAAAGTATTACTTGTGTAATGTGGGAATTACTTTTTTTTTTTTTTTTCAAACCAAGGCAATGAAAAACAGGTATGATTGTACCACTTTGTTTCTTATGGTAGTTGTTCTCTGTGAATTTATTATCCTAGCTAAAGATAAAACGTTAAAAAAAAAAGTGTCCCCTGGGGCACCTGGCTGGCTCAGTCAGTAGAGCATGCAACTCTTTTTCTTTTAAAATTATTTGTTTATTAAGGAATCTCTACCCCCAATGTGGGTCTTGAGATCGAGAGTTGCAAGCTCTACCAACTAAGCCAGCCAGGCACCTGAACATGCGACTCTTGATCTTGGGGTTGAAAGTTTAAGCCCCACATTGGATGTAGAGATTACTCACAAAAAAAAAAAATCTTAAAAGAAAAGTGTCCCTTAGGGGGACCTGGCTGGCTCCGTTGGTAGAGCATGCGAGTCTTGATCTTGGGGTCGTGAGCTCAAGCCCCACATTGGGTGTAGAGTTTACTTAAAAAAAAAAAAAAAAGTGTCCCGTTAGATCTCAGGGAGGGATGCAGACTGTGATAAGAGAGTCTAACCCGTATTACAAATGTATGAAACCACCTCATTGAAGAGGGCTGGGGAAATGTATTGATCTACGTAACCTTGGAAAGGAGTGGAGTGTGTAAGACTAAAGACAAAAGAAACTACACTATATTCTAGTAGATAAAGTTGTTTCCCATGGGGGCAACTGGTTAACAATTTTGAAACTGCTGGAGATGCAGACTGGACTTGAACAGTTATATAGACAGCATATGGTGAAAGCCAGGTTTTCTACTGTTGGGAGTGGACATTTACAGGTAAGTCACAATGATCCATGTGGTAACAGACAGGAGTTGGAGATGTCAGGGGTGCCTGGGTGGCTCAGTTAAGCAGCCAACTCTTGATTTCGGCTCAGGTCATGATCTCATGGTTCATGAGTTTGCACCCACATGGGGCTCTGCACTAACAGCAAGGAGCCTGCTTCGGATCCTCTACTTCCCTCTCTCTGCCCCTTCCCTGCTCATGCATGCACGTGCCCTCTCTTTCTCTCTCTCTCTCTCTCTCTCAAAGATGGACGTTAAAATTTTTTTTAAAAGAGTTGGAGACATCAGCATGAACTCTTGTTTACCTTACAGATGGTTATACATAGAAATATTTATAAATATGTATATATACACAAGTTAGTATACACACATATTTTCTCGTGCTGTCAGCTGAGAGGGCCTAGAAGCAACATCATCCTAGTAGCGGTGAGCACACCTTGGACCCAGAACTTGGTTTCTAATACCATTCTTCAGTAAAAGGAACCAGGACTCCTTGGAGAAATGGTTGATTCCAGGACAGGGGCAAGATAGACAAGATGACGCCTGGAGTATCTAGTAGGGCCAAAAAATAAAGAAGAGCTCACCACCTCCCCAAACAAATAGAAAAACCCTCCAAATCCCTACAATGATGGGTGCCTGGCAAAAGAACACAGGAGTCAATGAAAAGAGCTCCCAATGGCCAAAATTGGAGCAATTTGAGCAAAAAATAAAATAGCATTGGGTTCGAACCCAAAATATGATGATCCGTGAGTCCATATGGATATAAATAAGTGATTGAATAATTAATCAATTAATTAATTAATTAATTAATTAATGGGGAAGAAGACAGAGATTTCCTTTTCTTTTTTTTTTTTTTTTTTTCAACGTTTATTTATTTTTGGGACAGAGAGAGACAGAGCATGAACGGGGGAGGGGCAGAGAGAGAGGGAGACACAGAATCGGAAACAGGCTCCAGGCTCTGAGCTGTCAGCCCAGAGCCCGACGCGGGGCTCGAACTCACGGATCGCGAGATCGTGACCTGGCTGAAGTCGGACGCTTAACCGACTGCGCCACCCAGGCGCCCCGAGATTTCCTTTTCAAAAGAATTCCAAATAATATATGTAGACACTCCATCCTTAAGGAGGGGGAGCACAACTTCCTACTTCCTAAGTGTTGGCTGTGCATAGTGACTTCCTTCCAAAGACTACAGTATGGAAAAGGTGGGGGGAATAACTTTGCAGTGGAGAAACTTGACCAATGCTACCTCAGGCAAGTGATCCAGGTCAACATCAACAGTGATAAACCATGCTGAGGTATATCACCCTTGACACGATGTGATGAAATGGCATTCTCTGTGGTCTTTACCCTCAAGCCCCACAACCCCAGTCTGGTTATGAGAAAAAAAGATCAGACAAATTTCAGTAGAGTGTGTGCCTACAAACTTCCCTGACCAGAACTCCACAAAGCTGTCAGGGTCACAAAAAACAAGAAAAATCTGGGAAACTGGCAGAGCTGAGGGAAGCTTAAGGAGATGTGATAACCAAACATAATGTGGTATCCCCAATGAGATCCTGGAACACAGAGACATTAGGTAAAAAACTAAGGAAATTGGAAAAACCATGGACTTTAGTTAATAAGAATGTACCAGTAAGGTTCAATAATTGTAACAAATGTACCATACATATTCTTTATTAGTGTAAGATGTAATCATAGGGGAAACTGGGTGTGGGGTATACGGGAACTTTCTGTATTATTTTCCCAATGTTTCCATAAATCTACTACCCTAAAAAATAAAGTCTATTATAAAAGTGTTCTTTTTAATTTTTTTTTAAGTTTATTTATTTTCAGAGAGAGAAAGAGAGCACAAGTGGAGTAAGGGCAGAGAGAGGGGGAGAGAGAGAATCCCAAGCAGGCTGACAGCACAGAGCCCATCTCAGGGCTGGAACTCGCAAACCACGAGATTGTGACCTGAGCTGAATCAAGAGTAGAATGTTTAACTGACTGAGTCACCCAGGCGCCCCCAAAAAATGTTCTTTTAATTTATACATTACTTCCTGTTCCTTCTAAAAACAACCCAAAATCTAAGTACAGATTTCACATTTACAAGGATAGATCATGAAATTTTCTTCCTTGAGAGAGATTTTAGGACTAGGAGGCCAACTACTTGAGATGACAGCTGAAATGAATTTGTAGTTGGGATGTAGCTGCATGGGGCAGTTGACCGCCAAGGCCTTGTAGCACCCAGTGATGGCTGCTGAGGCCTTGGCAAGTCAAGTGTGCAGAGGCCCATATGGGCATATTTGTAGGTCAATATTAAGCAAGCTGGAGCCTATATTAGGTGGGTAGGGTCTTTGTGTGCCTTGTGTGTAACTCACAGTTTACCCCGTCAGCCCCAGACTCATCCCACTAGCTACTGGTTTAGATGTGGGCAATAGCTGGTGAGAGCCAGAGCAGGGAAGGCCTGGGGAGATTCCATCACTCTTCTGTTCAAGATCCTTTAATCTCCTGTAACTATCTGCTTCGTTTCTTCCCCTCCCATCACACTGGGGTCACAGCTGTTCCTCAAATCCACCAAGCACACTCCTGCCTCAGTGCCTTTGCACCTCCTGTTCCTCTTCCTGGAATGCTCTTCCTTTGAAAATCCTCATGACTTGTCCTCACCACTTCTTTTGTGTCTCTGCTTAGATGTCACAGTATCAGAAAGGCCTTGTGGCTAAAATAGCAACCCCTACATCAACACTATGTTCCCCTCACTGGCTTAGTTTTTCCTTTCTCTGTATTAACAATGCTGTCTAGTTAGTTGCTTATTATCTGTTATCCCCAAATAGAAGGTGATTTCTGTGACAGCAGAGACCACTTTTTTTGTGTGTGCACTGTTTATTATCAGTACCTAGGCTGGAACTTAGTACTTAGCAGATACTCAGTAATATCTCTGGAATGAATACGTGAATGCATGGGAGGTTTTCTACATTGCAGTATGGTAAATAATATGTGCTGATAAATAGTAATAATTACACTCACGTTGTATTACGCAGTCCCTTCTGTTCTTTAAAGCTCAAAACGTTACCTTCTCCACAAACTCTTACTTGTCTTTGTACAAAAGTATACACATCATAAGTGGATTATTCATTCAACAAATATTTACGAAGTGTCAAAGCACTGTGGTGGGCACCAAGGGTTCAAAGGTGAATATAAAACCCACTTCCCAGTATCTGGGAGTTCTGTTCATTCATCCATCCATCCATGTGTCCATCCATCCATCCATCCATTCATCCATTTGATCCTTCTGAGGCCCTGCTAAGTGCCCGAGACTGCATGTTTAAGTAGTATTTGGTACATCCCTTTGTCTTTCTCTCTAATGGCAGAGAGCTGAAAAATTCAGTTGTAGTCCTTTTTTTTTTTTTAAGGCAATCTTTTTTTTTTTAGTTTATTTATTTATTTTGAGAGAGAGAGAGAGAGAGAGACCGCCAGCAGGGGAGGCGGGGAGACAGAGAGGGGGACGGAGAGAATGCCAAGCAGGTTCTGCACTGTCAGTGAAGTGCCTGATGTGGGGATCGAACCTATGAACCGTGAGATCATGCCCTGAGCCGAAGTCAAGAGTCAGACACTTAACCGACTGAGCCACCCAGGTGCCTCAATTTAGTTGTAGTTCTGCTGCTGACTAGTTTTTTGACCCTGAAAAATCATTAAACACTGAGTGGTAGTTTTCTCACTTGTAAACAAAGGTTTGAGACCCGTGGACAGCCTGCCATATAGTGCTGCTGGGAGCATCCAAGGAGGTGACCCCAAAATAAATGTGCTCGTGACACGGCAAAATCCTAAATACAGATGCGGGATTCTCAAGCAGCAAGTGCTAAAAAAAAAACACTCCCCCCCCCCCCCCAGACAGACAGACAAACAAAACAAAACAAAAACCCAAACTTGATCTTTTCCTCAGCCTGCTTCTCAGTAGGCCTCACAGCCCGAGGCAGCTGCTGCTGCTGGCGGGGCTGAGCTGCCATCACTCAAAAATTCTACGGTTGGACAAAAATCAGGAGAGGCAGCCCAATTCCTGTCAAGGTAATCCTTTGCAGATTAAGTAGACCATCAATAATCTTTGGTTAACATTTGATTCAAGCATGCACCAGCTCTTCCCACCCTGGCCTCCCCTCCAGCTGAGGGTCTGTTGGCTATTGTGTACTATTCTAAAGCTTTCACAGCCCTCAGAGTCTCCTTTTATATTTTTTTAAAAACCTTGACTTGGCCGGCTCTGGAGTTTCTTATAAGATGGAGCTTGCTAGTAAATGAAAGTGATTCCTGAATGTTGACACATAAACATCATTGACCAGGAGAGGCCTTCTTCAAAGGGAAGATATTGTAAGCCTTCCAAAGTCTAATCAAAGTGAATAATTGGGGGTGGGATGGAGGGAAGAAGGGAAGAGAGAGAAAGGGGAGAGAGAGAAAGAAGGGGAGAGAGAGAGAAAAAAGAAGAGAATATGAGACAGAGCAAGAGGCCGAGGGAGCAAGTGAAGACAGAATACATATGAGAATATCCTTTCTAGAGCCATGACTGGATTTCTCCATAAGCTCTGGAATTTCCTAGCTGCTATATTTATGCTCTCACTTCCTGATGGGGTGCATGAAATTGTCAGCCTTAACTGAAAAGGTGGAAGCTTCCAAACGGAGCTGGCAAATTTATTCTATGGAGACAAAGACTCGTCCCTCTTCTGGGTGTTCTCCCATATAAGGGCTAAATGATTTCAGATTAAATACCTAGGAGAGATTCTTTTTTCCTCAGCCTCTTTCACATTGGATCCCCATGTCCTGGGCCACGCAATAGCAACATCTGTAACAGTAATGATGCTATCTGGGGGTTACCTTGTATAGAGTACCTGCTGTGAGCCAGGGAGACCCTGAGTGTCAACACAGGCACTGCCGACAGCATGCAGCCTGAGAAGCTTATCTGCACAGAGACACCAGTCCCTTTCTGGGGACTTTCCCTCATGTATTTCAGGGTCCAGCCTCTTCTGTCCGTTAGGCGCGGATGCAAGCTCATCCCTACCAACATGTTGACACTTCCTGTATTATTTTCTTTTTTCTTATGGGAAAATTTCAAACATACACAAAAGGAGAAAAGCACAACAAATGTACGTGGACCCACCACCCGGTTTCAAGAATTAATATTTTGCCATTCCTATTTTATCTACTCCCACCCCAAAGTGCCTTTTCGGGATTATTATAAAGCAAACCCCAGACACTGTACCATTCACCACTGCTCCTTGGAATTTTTTGTGTGTTCTTTTACTTTGTTTAATGATGCAGTCACTCTGAGAACCCGGTAAGATTTCCTGCTGGTTATTTTACTTGGATGCAAGTGGTATGATACACACAGGAATATAGTTTGCGTTTCTCCTCTGTTAATTAATCAAACCTGAGCCAACAACCTATTCATTTTTTTATATTGTCTTATGGTAAAAATTGTTCAAGTTGCCTCATTGTTATTATTTAATGAAACAAAGGACAGGAAGTAGATTTACACCTGACACTGGGACTGAAGACAGATATAAAACTAGCATCTGAGAGGATGGGTGGTTGAAAGGGGTTCCAGGGTCCCTGGTCAGGGACCCCCAACTACTAGAAAACAGATCTAGGACATCCCTCCCTCTTCTTTGGAGCTGACGGGACTGTCTGAGGAGGCTTCAGCCTGGGTGGTCACAGTGCTGTTCATGCTGGTTCTCATCACAGGAACTGGGGGACGGATGAAGGAGAAGCCAGAAGCGTGGATTGAGTGTGTGCACGCTGTGAATTGATTATTTACGGAACTGCTTACCACGTGTGCTTAATTACCTTGCAGCATCATAATGAACAGGTCTATCATTACAATCCCCTTGGATTCCAGAGATTAAAACCCTCTGTGGGCTTTCCTGGCCTTCCTTTGCAGCTGGCAGGGTTGCTGGCTCAGAACTCACCAATACAGGTGGACTTGTTGCTGGCTAGGTCTTTGGTCTCTCAAGCCACAGCACTTGGAGCTTTGTGGACTCCTTTAGGCTCTGATGGGAGGCTTGGCATGTCCACGGCCAATGGCTGCCTCTTCTGGCCCTGATCATGTCAAAGGTTTGGCTAAAAGTCTCTCCCTGAACTGCTGCTGTGCTGAGATAGTTTGGAACCATAAACCAGGCTTTGTGGACTTATGTAATTTCCAGTAACCTTAAAGCAGCGGTTCTGGGGAGCTTGAAAAGCATATCCATGGCCCAGTGCTTCCCTAGACGAATGAAATCAGTATCTCTGGGAGTGGGGCGTGGCGTGCCCCAGTGATTCTTACACGCCTTCGGCTGACAACTTGCTGCTGTAGGCCAAGTGCTCTGGTGCACACCGAGTCTTGCTTTCTTGCCCATCTTTCTTTGTTAGGGTCATCTTTTCCCTCAAAGCTTTTGAGATAGAAGAGGCATATGCCTTTCATGTTTAAATACTGAGTTCATGCTGGCTTCATAAAACGAATTGAGGGAAATTTTCGTCTTATTCTATGACCTGAAACAGTTTGAATGACAAAGAATATTCCTGGTTTTTGAAGACGAGATAGTATCCAGTTATAAGACAATGAAGGCCTTTAAAAAAGCATCTCTTTAATAAGCTTCCTGAAGTATCCCATGATTATTGGTCAAGTCAGGTGTTCTACCTCTTTGGGGGCAATAGTTTGATCATTTATATTTTGCTAGGAAATTCTGCATTTCCTCCAGAGTTTCAAATTTATTGTCATAGAATGTCACATACGATGCTTTTACAATTCTTTTGTTCTTTTCCCAATTGGTAATTACATTTTCTTTCTCGTTCTAATGCTGCAGACCATGAGCTTTTCACATTTCCTGTATTGTAATGATAAGAGCTCATGCTTATTGGTCACTGACCATGTGATCGGCACAGGGTTCTAACTGCTTTATTTGCACTAACTCATCTAACCCTCATGACAATTCAGTGAAAGAGGTACTCTTATGACCCTCACGTTACAGACAAATTCCTTACATCTAGGTGTGCAGAGAAGTTACACAACTTGCCAGCAGCCCTATATGCTGCCTACTGACCTGTGTGTGAGCTTAGAATTAGCCTACCAGTTGAGTATATTATTCTAGGGTTAAGAATTCAGGGGGAGGGGAAAGGAAGACCAACAGTGTTCCTGCTCAAAGCTCTTAACTAGAGTGAATAATCTTCTAAGAGTTCTGTGGCCGGGAGGTGACAAGATCCCACCGGCAGAGAGTGGCCAAAGACTCGGGGCTGTGAGTTCCAAGGTTAGATGGATTCCATGCTATGTGACTCTGTTCATGACCTGGCTCCAGGTCACTTAACTGCCTTGAGTGTTCACTCAATGACAGAAGCTTGTGTCAACCCCGCAAGGCAGACGTGAAGAGAGATGAAGAAAATAACCACAATTACCCGAAAGAGGTGAGTGGTTTTTCCATTCTACTCAGAGCAACAACACACTTCTATATGAAAAGGTATATTTAAAAGATCTCCCAGGATTAGCCCTGCTACAAGAATAAAATCTGGATGTTTCAGTATGGCCTTTGAGGATTTTCCACCACCTGACATCAACGGGCATTCTGAGCCCACCATCCTCTGTTGCCTTCAGGCACCACGGTGGTACCTGTCAAGCTAAACTCCAGGCTCCCTATGTCCTTGAATGTCAGCCCCTGTACCTCTGCTCATGCTTTTCCCACCACTGTGAATGCCTTTTCTCCAACTCTGGAATCCTTCAAGCTCTAGCATGTCATAACGCTATTGTCAATTCTCTCCTCCCGTAATTAAATAATACTAGCACTGACATACGGCTTACACTGTGTACCAGCACTTTATATCTGTTAGTTCATCTACTCTTCAAAACAATCCTGTGGATTATATACTATTCTTGTCCTTATTTTAGAATCGGGAAAATTGAGGCTCAGTCATTTGTCCAAGGCCACATGGCTACTAGCAGAGTTGGGATTCAAACCCAGGCCATCTGGCTCCACACTCTTAACCTCTATACACATAGTGCCTGTGCCTCTCTGCAGGCATGAGTTACAGTGACTTTTACACATGTTACCTTCCCTATCAGACAGCAAGCTCCTCCAGGAAGGGCTGTGGGTATGGTTCTGGTATACCTTTGTACCTACTTAGGAATGGGGTGCTTGGCAGGCTCAGTCGATAGAGCAAATTACTCTTGATCTTGGGGTTGTGAGTTCAAGCCCCCTCAAGTTGGGCATGGAGATTACTTAAAAAAAAAAAAAAGAAATGATTTTCCCTACTTAGCAGATGTGCCGTTGACTATTTGCTGATAGAGCTCAGCTAGAGAAGAACATGGTATTTGGTAGACGGGTTGAGGAGGGCAAGGGTGAAGAATTTGGAACCAAGGTCCCTGGGGTCAAGATACATTAAAGTGTGGGTAGGGAGGCCAACTCTGATAAATGATACAGTGGAAAATCACTGCTGAAGAGTAAGCAAATGCAAATCCAGTGAGTATAAACTGAGGCAGGCAAGGGAGAGACTGGCAGATGTGTGAAGGTCTGCAGACTCTTGGGGACCTGGGACCACACTTAAGGACTTGCTGCACAAAGTATGGCCCCTGGACCAGCATCAGCGGAGCCCATTTTGAAATGCAGAATCCTAGACCTTACCTTAGACCACAGAAGCAGAATCTGCATTTTAGTAAGACCCTCATGGGACTCATATGCACACTAAAGTTTGTAAAAGGCTCCCATATGGCCAGACATTCAGGTCCACCCCCAGGGGTTGTAACTTAACTGGTCTGGGGTGGGGCCAGGGCACCCATTTTGAAACAAAACCATTTTCAGGTAACTGTACCATGTATTCCAGGTTAGGTCTTCCCTAGAGGCCTGTGGAATAGAATGATAGGGGAGTGCTAGGGGTGGAGAATCCCAGCTCTGCCACTCATGAGCTGTGTGACCTTGGGCACGGCACTCAATGTCAAATGAAGAAAGTAGATTAGATCAGTGGTTCATGAAACTCAGAATAAGAAAATATACTTTCTTGGATCAAGTGAATTTTAATTCCCAGGGCTGGGCCTGAGGATTCGGCATTTTTAACAAGTTTTCTAGAAGACCCTCATACAGCCGGCTGGCAGCAGTTTTGGGGATCCGTGGACTAGGTGACCTCTAGGTCTCTCGTTCTAACATTCTATGCACTTGAGGAGAAGCATTTTCTTCCCTTTTCCTGAAAGCAATGGTAAGTATATGTCAGTATAGGGCAGTTCAAGTATTTTTGTCTGCACTGTAACTCACTAAGTACTAAGTACTAAGACCTATCTCTCTATCTCTATCTCTATCTCTATCTCTATCTCTATCTATAATCATCTATATACCTGTCTATATTTATATCTATCTCCAAAACACCTTACTATGTTATCTACTCTATTTTCTCTTTTCTTCTCTATTTTATTTATTCAATAATACTGATTTTTAAAAAGGATTTAAATGTTTATTATTTTTGTGAAAGAGAGAGAGAGAGAGAGCACAGACACACATGCACGTGCATTGGGGAGGGGCAGAGAGAGGGGGACAGACCATCTGAAGCAGGCTCTGTGCTATTGCACAGAGCCAGACAAAGGGCTTGAACCCATGAACCGTGAGATCATGACCTGAACTGAAATCAAGGGTTAGTTGCTTAAGTGACTGAGCCACCCAGTGCCCCTTCTCTATTTTTAACTATTGTTTTATTGTTTTCATGATCCGCTAGTGGGCTCAGAAGACAATTTGAAAAGCCTAGGTACACAATTGCTGATGACTTTGTCAGGGCTAGAAAGCCAGAATCTGGAAGCACTGTCTGGTAGAGGCCATAAAGCTCTGTAATGACCAATCTCTTGGAAGGGTCCAAGGGGCAGCGGATGACAAGGTGTGAAAGGTTTCACACCACAAGAAAGGGGTTTTGGTTGGGGAAGTCGGACATGAGAAAAGAGGTCAGTGGGTGGCCCACGACTCCAGGCTGAGGAGTTTAGCAACAACTTCAGAGGCAATGTGCACTCATATAGCTTACAGACCAGGGGAGATTTGTAGAACATTTAAAGCCATGGTTCTCAACACTGGAAACACATCAGAATTACCCGGAGAGTTCTTGAAAAGTACCAGTACCAAGGCCCTACTCTGAGACATGCTAGGCTTCTAACCCAAAGTTCTCCCAAGTAATTAGACTACACAGTGGGATGGAAAACTACGGACCTTGGAGCTGAAGATGTGGAGGTCACCAGCACCAAAAAATGTGGGCCTTTAATTTCTTTGAGGTTTCCTAACTATGAAATGGGGATAACAACACCCATTTTAGCGGCTTGCTGTGAGGATTAAATACGATAAAGCCACATATACCTTTGACCTCAGTCAAAAGTCACTTCATTGTGAGTCCAGCTTCCTCGGTAGACTAGTGAGAACGCTAAGCTCCAGAGAGCCAGGTCCAAGTTCACACAGCTGGGAAGGAGCAGAGCAGACATGACGCGCCAATCCAAATGCTAATTCTGCCGCACCGTGTGGCCTCCTCTGGATACAGGAAAAGAGCCCACAGAAAACTCAAACGACCCCAGTTGGCCACTCTGAACTTCAGCCAGAGCACTGGGCCAATGGAGAGTCCCTCACACAAAACAGAGCCTTAGTTTTCTTTACCCAAGAACCAGGTCATCCCCTCTCCCTACAACCTTGTATGGGCTTGGCTTTCAACATGCTGCTGATGGCGTTCAATTCTGACCCAACAGGGCCTGATGTTCTTTTCTGATCACAGTATCAGGAATGAAATAAGTGCCTCCGTGGGGAAAATGCAGCGGGGGGAATGATTCTTTACCCACCGTGTGGGAGGTGAGTGGGAATGATGGATCCGCCAGCTGGAAGGCACTTTCATCAATTCCGATGTGAAGGGTTGAGGGACTGGGAGAACTACAGGTTGAATCATATTCCCCTAAAAGATGTTAGAAGTCCTAGCCCACAGTACCTGTGCCTGTGATCTTTCTTGTAAATAGGTCAAATTACAGATGAGGTCCTGAGGGTGGGCCTTAATTTAATATGACTATGTACTCAGGGCACCTGAGTGGCTCAGTCAGTTGAGGGTCTGACTCTTGATTTCAGCTCAGGTCATGATCCCAGGGTCGTGGGATCGAGCTGTGCGTTGGGCTCTGCACTGTATATGGATCCTGCTTAAAATTCTCTCTCTCTCTCTCTGTCTCTTCTTTTGCCCCTCCCCTGCTCATGCACACGCTGTCTCTCTCTTTCAAAAAAAAAAAAAAAATGACTGTGTCCTCAGAAAAGGGAAATCTGGACACTGAGACAGATACACACAGGGAGAACACCATGTGAAAATAAAGGCAGAGATTGGGGTGAGGCATCTACAAGTCAAGGAAGGTCTAGGAAGCTAGGAAGCTAGGAAGAAGTATGGAACAGATTCTCCCCCCAGCCCTCAGAAGGAAGGGACCCTGCGGACACCTTGATCTCAGATGTCTAGCTTCTAGAATTGTAAGACAATAAATTTCTATTGTGGTATTTTGTTATAGCAGACCTGAGAAACTGATGCAGTGTCAGATCCTTGTTCAAAGAACACATTGTTACGCAACAAGGCAAAGTGACCCAAATGTCTTCCCTGAAGAACTAGAACTTTCAGGAGAGTAAGAGCATTCTGTCTCTTGTGTGATGTACCACATGGTGGAGAAGCCCTGCTTTATCTGGTGCAGGGACCTAGCCTTGAAATACAGCTTGTGTTCTAAGTTCAAGATCACCAGTCTCTTTGTTGATGTTCTCAAATGTCTGGATATGAGCAAAATCCAGGGGTGAGCTTCTCACTGACCAGTACAGCAGGTAATAACTCTTGCATGGTTGTTTAATCCATGCCTTAAGTGCCTTATGGACAAGAATTCATTTGATTTTCATGAATGTTTACAACCCTCTCATATAGGTACTGTTGAGTCATATCCATTTTACAGATAGAGAAACTGAGACACAGAGGCATAAAGGAGCTTCCCCAAGGCTGCACAACTAGAAATGTTAGAGCTGGAATGTGGACCCAGGCAACCTGGCTGGAGAATACATGCCCTTAGCCACCACACACACAAAAAAATGGTTACCACTTGCCTGAGGGCTTATCCTGGGGCATCTGTTGTTCTAAATACTTCCATTCTTAACCCATTTCACATTCCGAACCATTTATCTAAGATCGGTTTAATTGTTCCATATTTACACTTCCAGGAAAGCTATTTCAAATTTGAATTTTAAAAGGCCCCCCAGTTCCCATAACACACACACACACACACACACACACACACACACACACACAATCTGGTCCCTCCTGCAGAGCTGGTCGCTGGCTGGTGATCCCACAGCTACCCCTAGTGGATATTTTCCCATGGCCAGTTGCTTGCCCTTCCGCCTCTCAACACACCACACCCCTACCCCAACTTCCAGCCCTGGTCCTCCAGCGGAAATGAAGAAGTGAACGCTTCTCTGGGGAAAGCAAGGCCTCCTAAGGCCAAAGTCATTGGTTTCCAAACTAGGATCTGATGGATCTTCTTTCCTGGTCGGAGGTGCATGGGACTCGGCCTCCCCATTCTCTGTCTGTGATTTTGGTACAAAATAATAGCTACTGCTTTTACTAAGAGAGTCAGGGAGAGGATAGGAGGAGCAGGAGAGCAACATGGAGGAGGAGAAGGAGGGCAGACAGAAAATAAAGGATGGAGAAGAGGAAAAACCAAAGATGATCACATAACTGGGCCAGGAATGGGGCCTAGGTACTCAGCACATGGCTCCCACTGCCAGAAACCCCAAGAGGTTAGGTAGAGTGCTGCACAGAGCAGACTCAGATCCAGTACTCCAATTGCTGCCCCCAAGAGCTGGGGTTGGGGTGCAGAGTGGGGGAGCAGCCTTGTTCTTGACAAGAAGGAAGTCTTCTCAATGAGGCTTTTCCATTGAGTAAGGAAGTGATGGCCATTGCGTCTGTAAAGGCCACAAGGACATTTCTCCAAGGTTCCACGTGGCCCTCAGGATGACACTGAAAAGGCAGCTATGATCACTGAGAGGTTTTTTCACCTTAGAGATTGATGAGTGTCACAGTGATACGGGGGTGTGGCCCAGGAGGTGCCCCCACGCGTGCCCTTGGGCCTCTGGCTCTCGGCCTTCTGACCCACCCACCATAAAAGCTAAGAATGCCAGATGAGGCACAGCTTCCTTTCAGAATTAGCCAGCGAGACGCCCCAGCGGTTACGGGTTCCCTCCAAATCTGTCTGATCACTTAGGAGGAAATAGATCTTTCCGCCCCAGCAACAACAAAATTGGTCTTTGCGTCTGTGAAAATTACGCTCTAGCTGACAGCAATCCTGAAGATTCATCAAGTAGCAATCACTGACATGAGTGGAAAATAGAGCCGGAGCCTTCACTCGAGCCTTGTTGTGAGCAGAGCAAAGTGAGGGCGGGCTGGGGAGAAGACCCCTTCCCGGGTTTGAAACCGCACAGTGGAGTGGAAAGGGCCCTGGCCGGAGGCCTAGGCCTGACTCCACCCTCAAGTGCAGGAGCTCCCTAGGTCTCAGCTTTTCCACTTGTAAAACAAGAGAAACACTTTGGGCCCTCAGGTCACTGAGACTAAGTGACAGCAGGCAAGGGAAGCGTGTCTCCCAAGCAGGCCTTACATCGGAGCAGCGATTTTTTTAATTGCTCAGAATAATTGGGGGGAATAAACCTCCTGGAGAGGGTCCCTTTTCTTGCCAAATTATTAGCTCAGGAAGTATTTATTTATTTATTTATTTAAATTGTTTTTTTTTAAACGTTTATTTATTTTTGAGACAGAGAGAGACAGAGCATGAATGGGGGAGGGTCAGAGAGAGAGAGACACAGAATCTGAAACAGGCTCCAGGCTCAGAGGGGTCAGCACAGAGCCCAACGTGGGGCTCGAACTCACGGACCGCAAGATCACGACCTGAGCCGAAGTCGGACGCTTAACTGACTGAGCCACCCAGGCGCCCCTAGCTCAGGAAGTATTTAACATGTGCTGCGTCCACACCAGGTGAACATTCTCTTTCCGTTTCTCCTCCCGTTTCTGAGCTGTCTGGTCCCCACCAAAAGGGTTCTTCCTCACACGAGTCGCATTGTCCTGCTCTCTCTCTGTCCTTGTCCCAACGTCTCAGACTCAGAACTTGCCCCCTTGAAAGCACCTTCTGCCCCAAATACAAAACCCGAATGTAACCATGAGGCCAGCCACACTAAGGGACATTCTACTAGATAATAGCTTGTCATACTCACAAGGGTCAAGGGCTGTGAAAATGGCAGGTTGAAGGACAGTCCCCGATTCACGGAGACTAAAGGGACAGGACAACTAAACCCAACACCTAATCCTGGATGTTTAACTTTTTCTTGGCTATTCAAGGTAATTGGCCACCTTTGAATAAGGTCTCCATTAGCGATGTTAGTTCCCTGATTTTGATAACTGTACTATGGTTATGTAAGAGAGCCCCCCCCTTTTTTTTTGGAAATGCTCATTGAAATTTAGGGGTAAAGGGACATGGTATTTGCACGTTACTCTCACACAGTTCAAAACAAAATCTATAAAATATAATATATAAAAACATGAAAATGTATATACACACACATATATATGGGGGAGGTTGAACTGTTTTTTACAACTTTTCTGTGAGTTTGCAATTACCTTCTTTCCCCTCCAGAAAAGCAGTCCACAGTCAACCACACCGTCTCCCTTTCACTTTGTGAATGTCCTTTGAATGTGGTTTTTCACATGGCTGGTGTGTAAGGATATCGTTTGGATACCTCAGGCCACTCGACTCCTAGGCAAACATTAGAGTGGGAGGGTCCTCAGAGACCACCCAATTCCAACCCTTCCAGGTGATGTGACCGGGTGCAGAGAGGCCTCTGGCTCATGGTCCCACAGCTGACACATGCCTGAGCTGGCCCTGGGTTCCGGGTCCTGACCCCCCAATACAGTGCTTTCTTGGACTCCATGCCGCGTGACCATACGATGCATTCGGCTGCAAAGGAGTGACAGCTCTGACAGCACACTGATCCCTTCGGCCTTTGGGGCAATGGATGGGGACCTGTTTGAAGGGGGCAGAGGCCCTGGTGTCAGGGTCCTTCCCTCCCTTTTCTCCTGAGGAACCATGGTAAGAAACATGTAGGGCAGCTGTTCTAATCTCATCTGTTCCCAGGGCTCTAAGTGACACCTATATGCTAATAAGTCTCAAATTTGTCTCCTCGACCCTGACCTCTGTCTGAAGCTCATACTCCTCATCCAACCTCCAGCTCTTGCAAAAAAGTCTACCTGCAATTAAATCCACATTTCCTCCCATAAAATGTTATAAGGTACACTTCCACCAATATGAAGACACGTGTGTTACAGATATAAAATCATGATATACAGATTTGAACATAACTTTTTTTTAAGTGTGCAGTGTGTAATGTTTTTTAAAGTTTATTCGTTTTGAAAGGGGGGGGAGGGGCAGAAAGAGAGAGAGAGAGAGAGAATCCCAAGGGATTCTCAATCCCACAAACCTCAAGATCATGACTTACTTGAGCTGAGATCAAGAGCTCGATGCTCAATTGACTGAGCCACCAGGCACCCCCACAACTTCTTTTGTTTAACTATAAAACCATTCGGTAAAGTTTATCATAATCGAGGTTAAGAGACTTATCTTGTGCCTACAGTCAGAGTTCCCAGAAACATCCCACATATGCAAAGTCCCCTAGAGACCCGAATAAAAAGTAACTGAAAGGAAGATGGAGAAAGAAGAAACAAAGGCAAATTAGCTTTAAGGATTACTTGTGGTTTAAAAAAAAAAAAAAAAAAAAGTGCACCCAACCCCAAGGCCCAGCCTGGGTGGGAGCCACGACTCTTCCAGGTCTGAGGGTCTTGTGACTGCTGGACCTGTTAATGTCCTGGCCATCCACAGTCCTGATAAGAATTACCGGGAGACACTGTATTTGTGAAAAGGGGCAAGGGGCAGTGGTGGAATGCTGGACTTTGACACCTGGGGGAGCGGCCCAGCTCTCTCTCCACCTGAGGGACTCTGGGCAAATCACCCACATGGCCTCAGCAGGTCTCAGGTCCTTCTACTGTATCAAGGGGGTGCGGAGGTTGGATCTGTCATCTTGGAGGGAGGGTTCTTTCTATCATTCCGCAGTCCTGTTGCAAGTAGACGTTGCCTGTTGGACCACACAAATGGACGGGTGCTATGCCTTTGAGATCCATGCAGATGTTACATGGACATCACAGGAATCCTCAGTGACCCAGCTGGGCGTCCTCCTGGCTACCTGAGCCTGGGCATGCCTGAGCCAGAAAGCTAAGGCTCACCTTCCTGCTTCTAGAGGCTTCCTCCTCAAGCCCGCGGGGGACTTTTGCGCCTCGTATCTCTGCCAACTTTTATTAGCCAAGTAAAGTGCTCTGGAGAGCTGCTACACATGATCTGAGTAAAAGAACCCAGAGCCAAGTGTGGACAGGGCTGCCTCTGTGCCCTCGGGAGTGGGCCCACCCCGGAGAGCAAGGAGAAGGTCAGGTGGTTTTAGGAGCCAGCAGGGCAGACTATTAAAGTAAACTTCCCTTTCCTGAAAGATGCTGGCAAGTAAAAACCACAAAAGGCCCTGAGTTGGGGAGGGGGGCAGGCAGTGGGAGAGAGAATTCTCAAACTCTCTGCAGGAGACAGAAGGAAATGGCAGGGATGCAGCCAGGAACTGGCCTTTCACTTTGGAATCCACCCCCACCCCTCATTATCGTGTTCATTATTACAGTTGTCTTGCTAATTATTTTAGAGGGAAGCTAACGTTAAGATTGGTTTGCATTCCTTCTAAACATGCCAGTGCACTGGTGGAGAGATGTTTGGAGGTGTTGGGCTCCAGAGGGAATTTCCCGGGGGAATCAAAAGAGTTCTCTGTGGATAATCCTCAAAATCAAGTTTAGGCTGTGGTTACAGCTTGGGGGAGTAAGAAAGGGTGAAATGAAAATACTCCATAAATCAATCAAGAATGAGAAAGAAAAGTCCATCTCTCAAAAAAAGTTCGATGATGCCTGTGGTTTGATTTTCTTTTCTTTTCTTTTTTTTAAAGTTTTATTTAAGTAACCTCTACACCCCAGGTGGGGCTCAAACTCACAACCCTGAGATCAAGAGTCACGATTCTCCTTCGACTGAGCCAGCCAGGTGCCCTGGTTTGATTTTCTTAAATAACGTGTTTAAGCCTAATTCTGCCCTTATTTTGAAAGCTCAGGTGTTGTAGTCTTTGGAGGTGTTTTGGGGGGAGGTGGGGGAAAGAGGTGCATAGAGTTGTCACATCCAGAAAAGGGCCACTAAAAGAGGCTGTAAGGGGCGTCTGGGTGGTTCAGTCGGTTAAGCATCTGACTTAGGTTAGGTCATGATCTCACAGAGCCTGCATTGGGCTCTGTGCCGACAGCTCAGAGCCTGGAGTCTGCTTCGGATTCTATGTCTCCCTCTCTCTCTGCCCTTCCCCTGCTTATGCTCTGTCTGTCTCTCTCAAAAATAAATAAATATTAAAAAAGAGAAAAGAAAAAAAAGGGGCTGTGAAAACTCCATCCCTGGGTATTAAAGTGATACGAGATGGCATTTAGGCTGGCGGATTTCAACTGAAGGAAGCTTCAGAATCCTTCTGGGGTAAGGGTCTGTTCTTTATTTCAAAAGCCCCAGAAACAACTGTAATGCAACTTGATTCTCTATTGTTGTCCCCAAACCTGCTGCTACCCGGGTTCAAGTGCCCTGTTGAGAACGACTGTTGGACCTGTTCTGGACACTTACGGCCTGAAAAATGAATCAGCCTGTGAAATTTCTCCCTGCACTATGATTAAAAATTCTTAATGTACCTGTGACAGCTGTGCCTCATAGGAAGCTCCTGGGCCTTCAATTGGGAGAATTGGGGTTTTACCCCTCTTTGTTTTTTTCTATTTAAGAGCATTCCAAGAACAGTATATATAGACTGCAAGCACTTCAGAAAGAAGTGTAGATTGAAAAGTCTGTCTTGACACCACAGGAGGGTCATGTCCCTATTTCTAGGGCCAGGACCCACTCTCTGCTCTGTCATTCACCAGTCTGCAATTCAAACAAGATATTTGGTGAGCAGGAAAACATGATGGATAATATAATGTTACACTTACAACTGCACTTTTTACCTTTCTTTTTTTATTTTTTATTTTAGAGAGAGAAAGAGAGACAGCATGAGTGGGGGAGGGGTGGGGGGGGGAGAGAGAGAGAGAGAGAGAGAGAGAGAGAGAGAGGGAATCCCAAGCAGGTTCCATGGTAAGCATGGAGCCCAACTCGGGGCTCGATCTCATGACCCTGGGATCATGACCTGAGCCGAAATAAAGAGTTGGACACTCAACCAACTGAGCCAGCCAGGTGCCCCTACAATTGCACTTTTTTTTTTAATGTTTTTATTTATTTTTGAGACAGAGACAGAGCATGAGCAGGGGAGGGGCAGAGAGATGGGGAGACACAGAATTTGAAGCGGGCTCCAGGCTCCGAGCTGTCAGCACAGAGCCCGACGCGGGGCTCGAACTCACGGAGTGTGAGATCATGACCTGGGCCGAAGTCGGACGCTCAACCGACTGAGCCCAGGCGTCCCCAATTGCACTTTTTAAAATGTCACTTTTGTCAATCACTGCTTAAAATTTGTAAGCACTTCCCGCTTCCCCCACCAGCCACCGTTCCTCAAAATAGAGCCTTAACTCTTTGAAAGTGGCTTTTCCTTTTTCTCAGTTTGTCATTCAAAGCCTTCCATGGTCTGGCTCCAATGTGATCTTCCAAACTGCCCCCTCTCATTCCCCTTGTAACCCATCCCTATCGCTTGAAGCTGGCTGGCTGCCTCACTGTTTCATATTCTTCTCTAGAGCTATAATAATAACTGCATAGGAGGAGCACCTGGGTGGTTCAGTCAATTGGACTGCTGACTCTTGGTTATCGCTCAGGTCATAATCTCATGGTTCGTGGGTTCGAGTCCCACATCTGGCTCTGGGCTGACAGTGCAGAGCCTGCTTGGGATTCTCTCTCTCCCTCTCTCTCTGCTTCTCCCCCACTAGCACATGCATGCTTTCTCTCTCTCTCTCTCTCTAAATAAATAAACTTAAAAAAATAATAATGCATAGGATTGTAGCATTGGGATTATGGATGCGCCTTAACTATTCCCAATTGCTGGACATTTTTCCGTTCATCTTCTCTGAATTTTGCTAGAAGGCATACAAGGAATCATCTAGACCATGGCTATCAACTTTGGCCAGTCCCTGGAATATGGGATTATGGGCAGTGGGAGAGTGGGAGGTGGTGCATTTATTTTTTTTATTGAGGTAGGATAGGCATAGAGGAAAAGGCACAAAGCACAAGTATGCCACCTTTTAACTTTGGATGTACAAAACAGCCTCATGTAACCAGCACCCAGATCGAGAAACAGAACAGTACCAACAATGCAGAAAGGCTGGGGTAAAGGAGGCTTTTAAAAAACTTGCACTTTGGACCCAATCCTTTAAGATTCTTAATCCTAGATGTGAAATAAAGCCTAGGGATTTGCATATTTAAGATTCTCCCCAGAGAAGTCTGGTTTCCCATGCACCTCCAGACTTGGAGACCATGAATCTACCAAAGGTTTTCAAATTGCCCCTCGTGTGTCATCTTGGGGGGTGGCGGTTGAGACAGGAAAGCGTCAGACTTGCCTTTTCCTCCAGTCAGAGCCACTTGTATCTCTTTCTTTCTTTTTAATGTTTACTTATTTATTTTGAGAAAGAGAGCATGCACACAAGTGGGGGAGGGGCAGAGAGGGAGAGAGACAATCTCAGGCAGGCTCCACGCTGTCAGTGCAGAGCCCGACGTGGGGCTCGAACTCACAAACTGCAAGATCATGACCTGAGCCGAAATCAAGAGTTGGACGCTCATCACACTGAACCACCCCAGTGCCCCTTTGTATCTCTTTCTTAAATGGAACCTCCAGTTTAAGGAAGGCCTCCCTCTGTGGATAAAAACAACTCCTTAATCCACAATTCTGCAAACAACCTCTATCAGTCAGGGTTCAGTCGAAGAAGCAGAGCTACAAGGATGGATACGGATGTATTTGTCTATGTAGCTGTATATATGGATCTGTAACAGGTATTTCACCTTTCACAACAGGAATTGCTGGTTAAGCAGCCCTGAGAAGTCTATTGCTTTTGTGTCTGATGCTGGAGCGTGAAGTCCACAGGGCAGGCGGTTGGGATAGGAAAAACCTTGGCAGACCAAAACCAATCTGGAATGCACAGCTTTAACTGGAACCTTCGGAGGATGGACTGAAATGCATGTTCTTGTTGTTTTTGACCTTGATGGGATGGATGTCCCCCAGGAGCCAGGACCCTTCACCATGGAACTAAGCTCTCACAGCTGGCCCAGGGGTCAGAGAAGCTGAAGGGGGATCCAGGGAAAGGTAGAGTAATTACAGGCCTAGCCACTGCCACATGGCGATGGGGAGAGCCAGCGTGCAGGCGACGATACGTGTCCTGCAAAATAGCTGCCACTTCCCTTTCATCCTCCAGCCCTCCCAAGAATCCCTCTGTGGCCCAACCCAATTAGGAACCCATGGGACAGGGAATTCTGGGAGATGTAGTTCAGCCTAGCTAGGCAGATGCATGACAAAGCCATCACTATCCATCTGATCACTGGTTCTCAAGCTCAGACGCACACCGGACTTGTGTGGTGGTGTTTTATTTTTTGTTTTGTTTTGTTTTTTAATGTTTCTATTTGAGAGAGAGAAAGAGAAAGAGAAAGGGATGGGCGGGGGTGGGGGAAATAGAGGATCCTAAGCAGGCTCTGCGCTGACAGCAGAGAGCTCGAAGTGGGGCTCAAATCTGCAAACTGTGGGATCATAACCTGAGCCAAAGTCGGCATGCTCAACCAACTGAGCCACCCAGACGCCCTGGAATCCTGTGGAGTTTTAAAAACCCAGATGCCAGGCCTATTATCAGGATACGGGAAAGCTTCCCAGGTCACCCTAATGTACAGTTGTGGCTAAGAAACACTGGCTGTCAACCTGAGTACCAGCCTCAACCTGCAGCTCAAGAAGATAAATCCTCTCTTCTTGCCCCAGGATGAGCATAAAAAGATCTGCTTATTTTTTCGAAGGTCTTCTCATTATCCTGCCTTCTTGCATCTGTCTGTCCTCTCTTTGTGAGACCAGCCACAACCCTCCCGCAGTCCTCAGCACATTAGCTGCCCCTTAGATGAAGCCACCTGATTATCCTCCTCTGCTCGGAAGAGGAGCACAGCGGGCAGAGCCTGAGATCATCCCAAGGCCAGCAAGCTGATAGTGACCTGAAGACTGGGAAGTTTTCCCTCGGAAGCTTCTAAATAAAGCATCTCTTCCTCCTAGGCATAGATGAATTAAATGATTATAGCACAGCGAAGTGGTCAGTGAGCACTTAACCAACGTAATATGAGCAAGAGTTGCTGAGAGTCAGTGCCGTGGGCTCGCGGGTGGGGGAGAGGCCACTGCTGGGTCTTTTCCAAGGACGGCTGGAAGAGGAGGACAACAGGGGCCACTGTGGGGAGAAAGCGAGAAAAGAGGTGGGGGCCGGAAAGAGCTCAGGTTCAAGTTCCAGCACTGCCACCGACAATCCGCGGGGCCTTGGGTAATGTTTCCAAGCACCAGCCCTGCTGCCTGCATGGGGTCACAGAGAGCATCAGAAGACAGAGATGTGAAGCAGCTTGTTGGGGGAAGTAGGTCCAAAAGCAAGGGCATCTCTGTGTGCTGGGCAGTAACCCTTACAGGGAACGGTGATCTCGATTATGGATTAGACCCTTTGCTTTCTTTTTCTTATCCACAACGTGGTTGCTCTAACGAGGTCTGCTGAAGGGTGAGATCGACACAGTTGGTCCAAACAGGGTCTTTGGGATTTCCTGCGGGTTTCTGTTTCTTAGGCTCCCCTTGGCCTCCGTGTTACAGCGCACAGCTGAAGACTGCTGAGCCACCCCATTCCATGCTGTGTAAAATAAACTTACAGAGAGAAACCTTCTGAGAAACACTAGGAATCTTTCATGGCATCTCTGTGAAGTAAAGCCGGGGAAGGATCAGGCAGCGCTCCAGTACATTAAGTGGCTGTGTTTATTGTGTAGGGTGTTTTCTGTGCTCAGACTGGATTGTAAGCTTCTTGACGGGAAGGCTGACTCTTGATCCCCCTTTATTTGGATCTCAGCACCTAAGACAGGGCAGCAGAAGGATACTGGACCCAGAGATCCAAAGTTCCGGGCTCTAGGGGTGCCTGGGTGGCTCAGTCAGTTAAGCATCCGATTGGGCTCAGGTCATGATCTCACAGTTCGTGTGTTTGAGCGCTGACAGCCGGGAGCCTGGAGCCTGCAGCCTGCTTCGGACTCCGTCTCCCTCTCTCTCTGCCCCTCCCCACCTCATGCTCGGTCTTTCAAAAATAAATAAATGTTAAAAAAAATTCAAAGTTCCAGGTTCTAGTTACAGCTCTGCCCTTCAGAAGTGACTTCAGTCCTTCTCGGCCTCAGTTTCCTCCTCTATTAAGTGGGAATTACCTACTTCACGGGGTTACTGTGTCGTGCAGATTAGACAGTGTGTGGAGGAAATACCCCCATGATCCCAGCAGGGATGTCAAGTGGGAGACGATGTGGTAAGAGCCAGTACTTCTCAAGAACTAGGTACTGGCTGACTCCCTCGTGGAGGACAGGGAGGCACAGAAGTGGCTGATCCTACCTACCTGGGCTGCTGCTGAGGAAATGCCCAGCAGCAGAGGTGAGGGTGCAGGTGGCCCTGAAAGCCTGCAGAGCGACAGCAGTCTCTTTCTCACTGCTCCTCTTGAGAGATCTCTGCATGCTCTTTCTTGCTACAAGCTGGTTGTGGGCCTGGTCCCGTGTTTATTCAGACATTATTTTATCTTGTTTACTGAACACCTGCTACGTGCCAAGCACTGTGCCAGGGGTTGAGAACTGAATGGTGACCAAAACCAGATGAGGTCCCTGCCCTTCCTTCCCAAACTGATTTGGACTCAGGCTTGTGCACCGAGAGAGCTGGAGAACTAGCTTCATGCAGCCCCAGGGACAGAGGCAAATGTTGTGTTTTAGTGGGATCCTAGAGTTAGCCGAAAAATATCAACATGTTGAGGCCAGGTCTAATGAGAAGAAGGAAAGGAAGAAAAGGTAAACTCTCACCAACCCCCCCTTGGGTCTTCCTTACTATGCCCCGACCTCAGGTTTCAGGATCCTACTCTTCATGACTTACCCGCTATTGAAACTAGCTCTCACCTAGTTTATTCATGGTAAGGGGCTTGGGGCGCTGGTGGAGCTACACTCAACAGGGGTGAAAGCCTCCAGGTAAAGGATGATGCCCCTGCTGGAGGGAGAGATGTCAGAGGTCACCCTCAAATCACCTAAAATGTACCTAAAATCACACCACAAGGGTGGTCGCTTCAGACTGGCATTTCCAGGGACAACGAGGGGCAGTAAGTAGGGGCTCATGGCAGGGGTGAGTTCCCCTAAACAAACCTTTGTGGCCTTTAAAGTTTACCAAAGATCAGGGAGGAGGAAGGGCAGGAGCGGATGCTGTCATCAGGGTCCTGGCTTTTGTTTAGGGAAGGTGGGTTTGCAGGTGCTTATTCCGTCACTAAAAGCAATTGACTAGAAAATTAGCTACATAAACAAAAAGCAGGGAAAAAAGAAAGAGCAGATGATTTCAGTAGCCAGAACCCAGAAAAGCTCCACCCCCAGGCCCACAGTTCTGACCAAGCTGCCAGACAACCCCACTGGGGAATTTCCAGCTGGATCTACGATTTTCCTCCCACTGAGAAAACGAAGACGTATTTTGTTAGAGACAACTCCCCGCCAAAGCTGAATTCCGGCAAGACTATAGGTAATATGAACCCCGAGTGGACTCATTAAAATAGAAGTTTCTATTGTAAAATAGATACTCAAAACCATACAAAACAAATGGATCGCACCGGGATTGATGCAAACGGGCAAACGCCCTAGGAAGCACCCGCCAGATGAAGGGAGAGGACTTTGCTGGCCACCCCAGAAGCCCCTCCACGCATCTGTCCCAACTGCAGCCCCCCTCCCCCCCACAAAACAACCACACTCCTAACTTCCAGTCTTCAGTTCCTTGTGTTTACTTATGGTTTCATCACCCAATGTCCTTAGCCACTGTAGGTTAGTCTTGCCCATATTTTAGATGTCTTGTAAGCTTCTTTTAAGCTTCTCCATCTCTGCCTTTTCCTTACAAATTATCTGTTGGAGACTCAGACCACCTAACCTGCCGTTCTCTACCATCTGGATTTTGCCTTGGTACATGCCAACATGTCCAAATGCACTCATTCTTAAATTTTCCTTTTAATTTTTGAGAGAGAGAGAGAGAGAGAGAGAGAGCGCGCGCGCTTAAGTGAGGTAGGGACAGAGAAGAGGGAGACACAGAATCTGAAGTAGGCTCCAGGCTCTGAGCTGTCAGCACAGAGCCCAACATGGCACTTGAACCCACAAACAGTGAGCCGAGGTCAGACGCTCAATCGACTGAGCCACCCAGGTGCCCCAAATTGCACTCCTTAAAGCAAGTGATCACTTGCTTGAGAAAAACCCTGTACGCAAGCCATGTTCTTAAGGAGGGCACACCCCACCACACTCACTTTCCCACAAGAATGGTGATGAGATAGGAAGAGAATGTGATATGGGGGAGCTTTCTGTGGAACTAGTGATTTATGACATTTTTTTTTTCTTTCTGCAATTGGAAGTCACTGGGGAATCCTTCTCTTTAATGCCTTTCAATATAGTTTGCTTTAGTAGGAAACACATTTGGAATGAGGTTTGGCATCGCGCTATCCTTCAAGGCCTGGGGTTGTATACTGTTAAGTTTTATCAAAGATGATTATATAATAGGATCCTGGATGTAGCAAAACCCCAAGGAATGTAGACCACTAACCAGACTCCCCAAATATAATAAATATAAATGATGGATGAAGGGAAGATTAGATCTGGCCATTTACTTATGGTTTGGAGCAAGGAAAGTTACACTTACAAAGTTTTTCCTTTCTCTAATCTCAGCAGACCGTCCCACAAACATAATCATTACCATTTTCAAAGGCTTTATTAAATATTGACTTAATAAGAGCTCATGCACTTAATGGTGACCTCCAGATGTCCCAAGTCCAGGACCTTAAATTGCTTACTCCAGGGCTATGGGACCCACAAAATAGACAATAGAAATGAGCAGTGTTGTTGTACTAGGAGATGAGAGGCTTTTTTAACACTTAAAATTAAGGGTGCCTGGGTGGCTGAATTGGTTAAATGTCTGACTTCAGGTCATGATCTTGTGGTTCGTGGGTTCAAGCCCCATATTGAGCTCTGTGCTGACAGCTCAGAGCCTGGAGCCTGCTTAGGATTCTGTGTCTCCTCTCTCTGCTCCTCCCCAGAGATGCTCTGTTTCTCTCTCTCTCTCTCTCTCACACACACACACGAATCAACATTAAAAAAAATTTTTTTAAATCAAATACATGTGGGGTCTGTTTTGATTTGCACAGAAAGAATAAGCTCCCAAACTGATGGATACAAGAAAAACTTCAAAACTCAAGGCACCCTTCAAACTCAACAGGCTCCCCACCCTACCTTCAGAACTTTATCACTGCTGTATAGAGCCACGGAAGACCCCTGAGAGACATCAGAGGGGAACACAAGAAATTAAGCAGAGGCCCAAACTGATCACATTCTGATTCCCTGTCCATATTTCTTTCCTTGGTTCTCCCAGGGGTTTTATTTGTGAAGGAAATCAGGATGGTGTGTCCTCCTCTCTGGTAACAGTAGGGAGAATGCAGGAACGGGAAGGAGCGGGGAGAATCGGGAGAACTTAATGCACATTCGACAGACAGAATGTTTTCTTTCCCGGGCTCAGGAGTTTTCTTTTCTTTTCTTTTTTTTAAGTTTATTTATTTATTTTGAGATACAGCACGAAAGAGAGAGCAAGAAAGAGCACGTATGTGAATGGGGGAGGGGGTGGGCAGAGAGACAGAGAGAGAGAGAGAGAGAGAGAGAGAGAGAGAGAGAGAGATGCCAAGCAGGTTCTGTCAGCACAGAGCTCGGCGTGGGGCTGGATGTCACAAAATGTGAGATCATGACCTGAGCCAAAATCAAGAGTCACAGGCTTTACCGACTGAGCCACCCAGGCAACCCAGGAGTTTTTCAAATCTGCTTGCAAGATTGGGTTCCTGTTCTTAGAGTGTAGATGGTAATTGAGTTCCAATTTGGTAAGTTTTCACAACGCTCTAGGGTACAATGATGACAATGGGTGCGTTAAAAATTCGAAAACCAAATTAATTTGAATTCACTTTCACTGAAAAGGCAAATACGATTCAAAAGCTTTTTTTCTTCCCAGGCCAACTTTCTGAAAGATCTGATACTCCTTGGCACTCCTTCCTGCCCGGGCTCTGTGACACTGTCCTGCTGGGTCTGAGCCCGGGTCTTCCCGGCTGCTCCTCTGCGCCCATCTCTGAAGCACTAGGACTTCCACAGAGCTCTTCCTCAAACCCTTTTCTTGTCCTTGTCCACTACTCCAGACCCAGCATGGGATCCTCTCTTCCTAATTTTCCCAACTTCAGCCTTGAAGAGCCACCCAGCGTCTGACCTTCAGTGTAAGCATGTCATGTGCATCATGGCATTTCATCTTCACACCTCCTCTCCGAGAAAGCATTTTCTACATTTTCTATACAGGAGATGTCAGCCGGGAGAGGGCAGGAGCCAGGCGAGGCGGAGCTGTGAGCCCATTTCCAGGCCCAGGTCTAAAGCACCACGTTCTTCTGTCTGAGGTGGGAGATTCTGCCCTCGCGTTTTTGGACATCAGAAGGACTCAGGAGCTTTGGGGTTTAATTCTCTGGTGGGCCAGAGGGAGGACAGATCAGTGGTCACAGGTTCCAGCTCTGTTGCCCCGGCCATGCAGCCGTGGGAGAGGGTCCTGCCATGTCTGTAACAGCCCCACCTCCCCCACTGACCACCCAGCTTCCCCACGAGGGGCTACACCGGAAAGCGGGTGTGAGGTCTCTGCTTAGTACCTCTCACCTTTCCCAGGCTGGAATGTAATGGGACTTCTGGGGACGGCGCCATTTACACATGGACCAGGGCCTGGGCATTTTCTCCTGGGCAAACTGTGTGCATCAGTTCATAGAAAACCACTTTACTGACTAAACGTTTGAATCACAGAAAGTTCTGGATCTGGGATATGTGGGGAAGAGGCAGAGACATACACGGACCCGTCTTTAGATGGGCAACACGCTCTTGAGCCATTGTGCTGAACAGGCACTAGAGAGGGGATTGCCAAACCCTCCCTGAGCCATTTTAAAGTTTTCTTGAAGAACACCTCCTTGGGGCGCCTGGGTGGCGCAGTCGGTTAAGCGTCCGACTTCAGCCAGGTCACGATCTCGCGGTCCGGGAGTTCGAGCCCCGCGTCGGGCTCTGGGCTGATGGCTCAGAGCCTGGAGCCTGTTTCCGATTCTGTGTCTCCCTCTCTCTCTGCCCCTCCCCCGTTCATGCTCTGTCTCTCTCTGTCGCAAAAATAAATAAACGTTGAAAAAAAAAATTTAAAAAAAAAAAAAAAAAAAAGAACACCTCCTTACTCCACAGACCCATGTTCCACACCACCAACTACTACATGGAAATGAAATAATCGGTGGCTTTTTCTTCTAGTTTGTTCTGAACTTTGTCAGCCAGGTTTGGAGCATGGGGGTCGGAGGTGAAGAGGAATGTGGAAGTAGCCATTGGACTTTCATGTACTCCTCACGTCTTTCTTTAGTAATCTCTACACCCAATGTGGGCTCGAACTCATGAGATCAAGGGTCGCATGTTCTTCTAACTGAGCCAGCCAGGCGTCCCTCGTCATGTTTCTTAACTTATCGAGAGTCAGCCCTAAGATGGTAAGTGTGGGGCTCAGGTTCAGCCTGGGCTGCTCCCTCCCAGGGCCCGCACACAGACAGACTGGCTGGATCAGGGCCTGGCAGGGTGAGGCCTAAGCCGCCATGTTGGAGGAGCAGCCACTCCAAAGCACCACGTGCTCAGCTAGTGTGCGTGCATGTGTGTATGTGTGCGTGTGTGTGTGTGTGTGTTAGAATGACTTGCCCTGTGTGGATGGTCGTGGTAGAAAGTGAGACGTAATCAAAGAGACCCCAAAAAGCTGACAGCAGTGAAACTGCCCTTGGATGGATCTCACACAGGTTCCTGCCCACACATCCAGCCCTGTTCCTCCTACTGGAACACAGGGAGTTAAAAATGAAAGAACCCTGGAAACCGAAACCTAATTATCCATGGCAATTTAATAAATAACTAAGGTTTACTAGGGCTTATTAAAATAAATGTTTAGTGTATTTTCTTATGCTCTGACATTCACTTCTGTACTTGTCAGCACCTGCTGGCAGCAGCTGGAGTAATCTCACCAATTTTGTTGCATGTGCAAATCAATTTGATTTTCCCCAAAAAGATAAAAATCAGTAATGTGATTAAGTTACAATTAAGGCATGTCATTGAAAGCACAGACAATATGAAAAGGCTGAGGAGGACCTGTCCTGAGGTCACCAATGACTTCCTTCTGTCTGAGTTAAAAAGATCCATGCCCCCCCCCCCCCCCACCTCATTCTCCTGGCCTGTTCTGCTCTATGTGATGTTGTGGTCCATCAACAAGCCTCCTCCTACTTCTTGAAATTTCCTCCTCTTTTGGCTTTCATCATGCTACTCATGTGCCTGGTTCCCCTCATGGCTCTCACAGTGGCTCCCTAACTGTTCATCTAGCCATTTGTTCATCCAACCATCTGTCTGTCCATCCATCCTTCCATCCATGCATCTGTTTGGCCATCCATCCATTTGTCCTTCCTTCCTTCCTTCCTTCCTTCCTTCCTTCCTTCCTTCCTTCCTTCTATCCATCCCTCCAAACTTCCATCCATTCATCCGTTTGTCCATCCATCCTTCCATCCTTCCAACCATCCCTCCATCAATCCAATAGTGACAAACACTGGAAAAAATGACAAAGTCTATTTAAATCTGCTTTCACAGTTAAAAAAATGCTTATAAGTATTATTTCATTAATTTCTCATCACAACCATGTGAGGTGGCTGTTGGTACCCCCATGTTAGAGATGAGGAAACAGGCCCTGAGAAGACCTGTGATTTATTTACAACAGCACGACCAGCAGGTGGCAGAGTCTGAACATGAATTCCGGTTTTCATCCCAGTAAGAATTCACAATGGCACTCTCCTACATACTGGTCAAACATAATTTCTCCACTAGTCACACTGTTCCTAATTAAATGTCATGATCCAGTCAATATATACTTATTGAGACTGTGCTAGGCTCTGGGGGATGCAAAGACTGGGTCCCTTCCCTCTCACAGTATGGGGCCTGGTGGGGGAGATAAATATTAATCATATGGTCACACAATGAACATTTGTTTTTGAGGTAGAAGAGAGTGCTGACTTAGCTATGAAAACCAGACAACTCTTCCAGGAGGAAGTAATCATTAAGATGCATTCTGAAGAATGAGTCAGAGTTAGCTTCAAGAAGATGGGAAGAAAAAAAATCATACAGAGGAGGAAAAGCATGCGCAAAGGCCCAGTGGCAGCAGGACCCAATGTGTGCTGACATGCTGAAGGTCAGCTTGATTGGCATATAGAGTGAAAGGGGGCCTAGCAGAGGATGTGGTTCAGACCATGCAAAACTTTATAGCCACGATAATCATTTACTTTTAGCTTAAAAGCAATGGGAAGCCGTAAGTCAAGAGAATATGATTAACTTTACTTTTTGATTCTGACTTTTGTGCGTGGACTGGACTATAGGGGAGCAAGAGTGGAAGCAGGGAAAACAGCTGAAACGCTTTTGTACTTTTCCAGGTGAGAAGTGATGGCAGCTTGGACCAGGGTGGTGGTGGTGGAAATGGAGAGAAGAATCCCACAGCTGCCCTCTGCTCCGCTCAAGCCCGTTTTCTCCCTAAACTCTGTCACCAGAGTGTGCTCACGAATTTGCAGTACATGGGAGCTTGTCCATACTGCGGGGCTCTGCTGGAGTCTCCTCTTCCAAGAAGCCTTCTCCAGACAATGCCAGTCCTCCAAGAGCTTTCAGATGTTGTGTCTACCTTCCGCACTGCCCATTCTCACATCTGATTCTTCTCTATGGCTTGGCTGCTCTCTGGTCCATTTCTGGAGATGCCTCCATTTGTCTTGTTGTCTTGCTTTCTCCCTTTGGAAAGTAAATGCTTTGTTGGCATTTGCTGAATGGTATCAACAGGGCTCCTTTGGAAATTACATTTGTAAACGATTACTCACGCCAATTGCCTTATCTCTTTTTCCTAAATTAAACACTGGTTGCTTAAATCTGTCTTCATGATCTTGTTCTATCAAAACGCATGTCTCAATTTTTCTATAATTTCCTCTAAACTCTTTCCCACATTCCTCGTAGCAGAAAGCAGTTTCAGAGGGAACCGAGTGAGAGGGCGGGGTGGGGGCCGGAGTGTAATTAAACCGGGGCTGTCTGACCAGAATTCCCATACCTTTTAATGGGGTATTTGATTAATCCTTTCCACAGGCACCATTATTCATGCCTTGATGGAATCTCATTTTATAGCCCTTAATACATGGGCCCAATTTATCCACATCACATTGTATTCTAATACTTGTCATCCAAGTTATTAGCTATCTCCTTCTTGGTGTAAAATCATCAGCAGGTTTGATTAGCTTATTCCCTGGGGATGATAGGGGAGATAAGAACAGACACAGTACAATATGACCACCAACGGTTCTGCAGCTTAAGACTGCTAAACAGGATCCATTCACGCAGCCCGGGTGGCCAAAATAAACATGTACCCCCATGTGTGGTCTCTGTGTGGGACCCAGGAGCCAAAGCCACGAGGGGTCGACTGCTGCTGTGCCTAGCGGTACTGAGCCATCATCCCAACTGGGGTCGATTTAATAAAAAAGAGTGGGGCTCCCCTCTCCTGCTTCCTAACATGCCCTACCCCCTATTTATCTTTCCTGGAAGGCACAGCCCAGAAGCTCCCCTTTATTGCAGGACACCGCATCTGCCTGGAATTGCTCTTCTTTGCTTAGGGGGACCCGGGCAGGCCAGACGACCTAGACGATGCCATTGCTGTCAATGGCTCCTTCTCCAGCAGGAGCCCCTGCTTCCTCTTCTCTGGAACCAAACCTGAGCCTTGGGACTCACAGGTGACTTCAGTCCCTTGTAAGCAAAGTAGTCCTGGGCCTGAAGAGACCCCTACAGGAGAGTGGGCTCAAAGCCCACAGAGCTTCCAGTGCCCCTTCCTCTCCACAACCACCTCTCCTCAGTCCGATCAGGCAAATTTGCCACAGCGCCCTTCGGAGTCCTTTTTAAAGCTCCTGTCATCCTTTCCCAAAAGGTCCCGTATCAGTTATTCTTGTGCTTTTCTGGGCCTGGCAAGAGGAGGATGAAAGGAACGTGCTCTGTGGCGGCATGCCTCCTTCAAGAGGTGATGCCTCATTCCCTTCCCCTTGAGTGGGGGCCAGCTGGAGGGACTTGTTTCAGCATTCTGACTTCCTCGCTCTCAGGTTGTTGGCTCTGGGGGAAGTTAATTGCTAGGTGGCGAGCAGCCCTGTGGAGAGGCCTACTACGGCCAGGTGAGGGCGCCATCTTGGTAGAGACAAGCTTCGGCCCCAGCCAAGCCTTCAGATAACAGCGGCTCACAGATGACAGTTTGACCGCAACCTCGTGAGAGTCCCTGAGCCAGAACCACCCAGCTACACCACTCCAGGTCCATGACCCACGGAAACTGCGGAAACTGTGTAAGACAAGACATACTTGTGGTTTTAAGCTGCTGGATGTTGGGGTCATTTGTTACATAGCAATAGGTTACTTCTGCATTCTCTTCGGAGGAAGGTCTTAGCCCCTCTTACCCTTCAATTGCCTTCTTAGGTTCCATTTTGATCTCTTCTCTTTGTTCAGGGAGTCTTGTATCCCTGGGGCACCCTCTACTGACCTGTCCCTGGCCTCTACTGAGGGTCCTCACAGTCTCAAGGACTCTTTCCTGAAAAGAGGGGGGATGCATGGCTGCAGGGAGTGGGGGAGCTTCCCAGTGGCCTGGGTTTGGGAAGCCTAGCTCTTTGCCTGCCGTCCAAAGTAACATCTGGACTTAGCACAACTTTTTTGCAGAAAGCAGCCTTCCTCAGCCCATGAAACTCCCTCTGTGTTTCTGAATCCCGTGGGCCTAATGACTTCAGTCAGGCCGACAGCCAGCATGAAAAGACTTCGCAAGGAACTTGTTCCCTTTTGTATCATATGCTCATCTCCTGTACCCTTTTTGCTCATCTGCAGTTTCTGGAAAAGATCATGTCTCGTTTCAGCTTTGCAGTTAAGCACCTCTGACACTAAGTAGAGATTCCCAAAGTGGATGGAGGTACAATCTGGCTTAAGTGTTGCAAGAGTACCACCCTCTCCCACCCTCCTGGAGTGGGTGCATCCTGCCAGCAGAGACCACAATTAAGAAGAAGGTGGTGATCTGATTCTCACATCTCTCATAATTATACAAGGAGCAAAATGTAGTTTTCTTTTTCTTTCTTTTCCTTTTAATGTTTATTTATTGTTGAGAGCGAGAGACGGAGTGCACGTGGGCAGGGAAGGGGCAGAGAGCAAGGGAGACACAGAATCTAAAGCGGGCTCCAGGCTCTGAGCTGTCAGTACAGAGCTCGAACTCAGGATGCCAGCCTCGAACTCAGGAACCGCAAGATCATGACCTGAGCTGAAGTCGGACACTTAACCAACTGAGCCACCCAGGCGCCCCCAAAATGTAGTTTTCAATTAAAAGGTTGCTTTTCTATCTGATCAAATCCTGGTAATTTTTACAAAATCTATTTTAGTTACCCAGGGCGAGGTCAGACAACTACAGATGTTAGTCTCTTGGAAGTCTTGAAACAGGTGAAAGTACAGCCCCGGGCCAACAGCATCAGCATCATCCAGAGGCTTTGTGAAAATGCACATTCCCAGGTCCCACTCCAGATCCATCGAATCAGAAACTCTGAGGGAGAGGCCCAGCAGTCTGTGTTTTAACAAGCCCCGGAACAATTCTGATGCATGGCTCAAGGTTGAGTATCACTGACATAAAGGATTAAATATCTAAATTATTGATTCCTTCATTCATAAGACATTGACTGAGTGACTATTTGCCAGACACTCTGGGACAACAAAGAGGATTTATAAGGAACTCCTTCTTTAAGCAGCTCACAGTCTTCCCTTCTCTTGCTATATGACCACACTTGAAAAGAAAGCAGGAATTTGAAGACACCAATCCAAGGAATGGAAATCATTCTTTACATGTAACTCTTTTCTTTTTTTTATTTATTTTTTTTATTTTTTATTTAAAAAAAATTTTTTTTTTCAACATTTATTTATTTTTGGGACAGAGAGACAGAGCATGAACGGGGGAGGGGCAGAGAGAGAGGGAGACACAGAATCCGAAACAGGCTCCAGGCTCTGAGCCATCAGCCCAGAGCCCGACGCGGGGCTCGAACTCACGGACCGCGAGATCGTGACCTGGCTGAAGTCGGACGCTTAACCGACTGCGCCACCCAGGCGCCCCCATGTAACTCTTTTCAATGGACAAGAGGTATACGAAAATCGTCCCTGCCGCCTCCCCCCCCCAAGGAATGATCATACTCTCAAAATCGTAACTTTTCCGAAGTAAGTAAATGTGTGTATTTAATATATCATGCACAGCTGGCTCAGCCTTTTAAGCTTAAAAAAAAAAAAAAAAGATGATGTGATTTCGCCATGAATGAAATACAGAATTACCTTAAAGATTCACTTAGATTCGCACCTGTCTTTTATAAACAAACTCATCTGTCGTTTCGTCCTCTTGATGAAGTAAGAGTTTCTGTAAATCTACATAAGTCATAACAGCTAAGATGTTCTGTGTGCTTCCTCTGGCTAGGCTTGGGGATATTTCTACATTTGATCTTCTCCTGACCTTATAAAGTAGATGCAGCAAACAAACGCAGTCAGTAGAAGAACAGAGGCCGAACGAGGCAGGAAATAGGCCTGGACCCATCCCTTAACCTCACGCCAATTACCTTCCTGTGCTGTACTCCCAGCCCCGTTAGGTCATTTTGTTGCTCATTAAAACTACTGGTTAAATGGGAAAACATAAAGGGAAATACCACCCTCCCCTAATAGATTTCTAGTATGAAACCACTGGGTCAAGTTCAATAGAGGGATTTATTTTTAAATGTGAAAGGTCATGCTGGATTTCTCCTTCAGTACCATAGATAATTAGGAGCTGGCCATAAAGCCTTTATGGTGGCCTGCGAGAAATCTGCTGCACGCTCAATAGATCCAGCTTTGAGAAAATGCTCCACATTTGCTCTTTTCTCAGGGTGCCCCAGTGATGGTCAATGACTCACTGCAACACTATCAGGGCAGATGATTTTCCTGTGGTTAGCAATGAACTTGAGTTAATCCAGCCAAGCCCGGGCTCTTGTGACTGTAGCTGCCCAGTTAATCCGGCAGCCACGGGGGTGAAGGGGGTGACTGATGACCATAGACGACATCAAAGCTGTCTGGCAGGACCAACAACACACTCAGACCCTGGCATGGGCACCAGGCCTGCCCTGGCTAGCAGAGTTCATCCGCCACATAGGACTATCCTTCATTTACACGGGCGTCACAGGTCACCCACGTTTTGGCAAGCGAGAGGCATCAGGAGGCCACATCCGCTTACTGCATCCTTGCAAATCACCTGGTGACTTCAGTTATACACCACCAGGGAAATGGAAAGTCCACGTGGGCCGTGTCGAAGGGTATTTTTCAAGCCATATACAGAGCATGCAACTTGAGGTGACCTGAAATGCATCCGCCTTTCCCACTGGCCTTCTGTCATCAAGGCTTTTTAGAACACAGAGCCCAACCCCTATCTATTTCTAATTCAGGGGTGCTTGCTGGCTTCTGCCGAGACACCGATTTGATTGGTGGCATTCTGTGGAGCTAGAGACATAAGAAGGTGAGCTCACAAATGTATGATTCATTTCAGGATTCTGAAATGAGAAACGCACCTATCAGTGGCACACCGGTGGCTGGGAGATTCTGAGAAAGCATTTCATGCATATAAATGGGACACCCGATGAAAAAATTTGCTCGTGGTGACAATCCCGGAGCCAGGGACCACCCCACTGTGCTCTCCACCCTCGTGGAGTGACGGCTCTGCGGGAAACCGCGGGGATTAGACGTTCCCGCGTTTGGACACCCATATGCCGCCTCATTTATCTACCTGTGACAGGGACAGTGCTGGAAGAGAATCAAAAGATGACAAATTGCTTCTGGTTTTAAAGGAGCTGTTCAGGCTGGGTGTATGCCCAGGGGGAACCGGTTCTCATGCCAGGAGCCATCACTCCATCCCGTCATAAGGCCACATTTTGGCAAACACCAGCCAGCAGATGACTGCTGTCTCCTTTCACCGGTGGATTTAAAGACACTTGCTCTGAAAGCCTGAAATCCAGTCATTCTGAAGCATGTGCAACAGAGAGCGGTCCTGCCCACACACTGCAGTGAGGCAGGATGGCAGGCGTTAGACAGGAATTCCAGATGAGAGGGATTTTTCCCATGTTGAGGCAGACAGATAACAGGGGAAGGATTCTGTAGGATTCCAGAGCAGAGATACAGTATCAGTAAATGACGCTGGGAAAGACAGACTTGTGTGAGATAAACGGACAAAAATTTCTAGGATGCCGGCCACTGGAATCTGCTTTTGTGGATACAGCTGGTGGTCCAGCCAACGCTGGCTCTCGTCTGGCTGTGACTCTTCTTCTTTCCAGCCGATGCTGCCTCTCTGGGAATGACCATGCAATCCACGGCCAACACACTCAGTCCTCTGGAGGTGAACTTTCCTCAGCCAATCCAGTTTGTGTTTCTTCTCCGCCATAGGCTGGTGTTTGCAGGGCTGGAGAAGCCCTCACTGCTTATGTAGAGAGATGTCGGGCGCTCTTGTCAGCGTTACACTCGTGTTTACTCATTTTAGCTTCCTGACCACCTCTAAGACAGGTACCGATATCATCCTCATCTTGTAGATGAGAAAACTGAGGCATGGAGAGCTTGAGGGATGGGCTGATGGGGAGCAGAGCCATAAGTACACCAAGGCAGCTTGGCTCCAGGGTCTGGCTTGTGCCTAACCCCTGTGGTGCTTCCCTAATCCAGTCCTCTTTCAAATATAGCAGCTGAACCTCACCACATGGGCACTGATTTGCCTAGGTCCTCCTCCTGCCCCAGGCCCAACCCTCTAGAAGTCAGCGGACAGCCGGAGCTGGAGCCCAGAGCCTGCAATGTGAAGAGACAGAGGCTCATCTCCAGTTCCTTATTTGTTGCTAAATTCAGGCCAGACGTTCCAACGTTTATTTTGTGCGTGTTGGTTTTGAACATTCCACCATGTTGCCCCAGACTGCTTCAGAGATGGTCTCTGTGTTCTCCTCTCTCAGACAAGCACCTGGCCCTCTCCCTCATACCTCTCCTGTCTCGGGCAAGGCGCCTGCTGCCAGGGACTGACGTTCCCTGCCTCGCCTCATCATGCATTTCAGCTAAAAACTCCTTTTTCCACATGGCAGCAAGGCATATTTATAGCACAAGTCACATGCCAAGGCGTGTTCAAGTTATTCATTTCTAAGAATAACCATGGAGCAGAACCACCATGGCCATTCCACAGAGGGGCAAAGAGAGGCGGGAGGTCACAGCAAGGTTGCAAAGGAGTCCTAAATTGCCAGGTCTCTTGAGCCACTTATATACAATTCTCTTTCCAGATTGCTTCCTCCCATCTTCCTGTTTAACAGACTTATCTGAGGCCTGGGAATGAGAGATGTTATCGAGATCAAATTGTATTGTATCTGCGTCTATAATCCAGCTCTCAGAATACTAACAAGCAACTCTAAGCTCTGGTGGCAGGAACGTCAATGCTCAGCTTTCTGCCAAACCCCATTCTCATTAGTAGGTTTACACGCATGAAACACATACTTGGAGTTTCTGGCCCGCACAATTCTCTCAGCACTGGTTGTCACTAATCAGAATGCTGAACGGATTTATTCTCATGCAGAACACAACCAAACGCCTACGGCGGCTGCTAAAATGACCGTAACTTTGTCCTGATGGAATCTGCTGGCCAGGAAATGAAAGGGTGGATCATGACCCAGAAGCCGACTGAATACTATTCCTTCAGAATCAGAACTGGTAAGACTGTGTTTCAAATGGTTATTACAGAAAGCTTGGACCCCATGTGAGGCAGACACGACAAAGCCGGACGATGTGCTGGTTGCCTCTAGGTCTGGGATTAGAGACGGTAAAGGTTAGAAGTTGCATAAAAGTACACCTGCCTCCAATATTTTGCTGCTGCTGTGCATTTACCCCTCCCCCCCGCCCCGGGGTCTCTGTTCATGGAGAATGCACTGAGCTCACATTCAGGAGTCCTGAGTACTAATCCCAGCTCTGCCCCTATCCGTCAGCGACCCTAGGAAAGTCGCCGAACTTCTCTGAGCTTCCAAATCTGGGAAGCCAGCCTCTATCAGTCGTTATCATGGTGAAAATGAACAAGCTACTAGTGAGTGCTTCGTAAAGGGCAAGATGCCGTAGAAATCGAAGATATTTCTATAGATATACGATCACCCTCAAAAGGCCGGAGTGAGAACAGAAGCCTCTAATCTCTGTATTCAAAGGAAACATCTTAGAGAGATGCTGCTGATAAGTGGCATTTGGAGTGGCCACAGAAGGCGGTCTATGTGACATCACTCAAAAGGAGGCCAAGGGGTGCTCTTCTCCTTGTTCGCCCTCCTCCTTATGTTCTCCTCTGAGTCCTGTCTCACCATTCAATGTAAAGCTTGACACATATTGGGTACTCATAACCGTGAGACAAATCAAGGAATCCCACTCTAAGGATTTTAATCCCTAATGCAGAAAATTCCCATGGGGGAAGGAAAGGGGCTCAGGGGGTAGTTTCTGGAAGCCTGACTCTATGGTGACCAGCCGACTCAGACCCAGGGGACTTCCCAAGACAAGCTGTTCACTTTACCAAGTGTCATACTTGAGTATTCATTTTGCCTCCTCCCAGAGGGCAGGGAATAAGGAAGTCTGGAGGGAGGCATGTGTGTCTCTGAGTTCCTAAAGAGTAGATCCCTAGAGATTTATCGTCTTAACATTCCCCCAGCACCCCCCCACCCCTTTGCCCCCATTAGCTGCAATTTCCCTAGCTGACACCACCTTCTCACTGTCAGGAATCCGACAGAATCACATCCCTTCTATTTTTCCGGCATCAGATTATCACCTTTAAGATATTTCCCTGAGTCCTGTCAGTGGCTTCCTGCCACCAGCTAAATCTTCTACCAAACAACCCGAGGCATGTGGTACAAATCGGTAGGATGAGAACTCGGAATTGTCCGAAGTGCTCTGTGCAGGATTCACCAGGACACATGTGGATTGAGGGCTGACTGGTGCACAGAGCAGGGAAATTGTACTTGGGCTAGTGAGGAGTTGCGATCAGTGGGGATTTCCCCTTTAAAAACTTATAGCGAACGCCTGCCCGAGACCATTCAATATTCATAAATGGAAAGCAGAGATGGTGTTTCTGTTCCGCCAAGAGCAATAGCTATTTATCACAGCAAATGACTGAAATGGTTGTACGTACAATGCTTTACTCGGTGCTGTAAATTATGGTATATACAGAAGATTAAACTTAAGCCTAATGCTACCCTTGAGCCTCAACAGCTGAGTCCTATAAATGGCTACCCGTTAAGAAGAGAGAATCTTTTTCCTGGTTACTATTTAAAAGTGTATCTCTATTAAAAGCTTGTCTTAAACATAAATTACCAGGAAACCTGCCCCTGGCCCCAGGCAGGCTCCTTCTTGGGCACTGACTCATGGTGTCACATCTACATGACACAGTGACAGGCCTGAGACTTGAAGCATGTGCTGTGCCGACCTCCAGAGGGAAGGCAGAGCCGACAGAGGCAAGAGGGACTCACAGTGCGCAGAATGAGCGTTCATTCTGGGCTCTGCCAGACCTTAAAGCCATAAGGAGACTTTCCAAATTCGAATGATCCTGAATCCCAAACCACTCCAAAGAGAGTATTTCTTCTGCTATCTGCCGTTCTGTGAGGTATCATGGAACCCTGACCGAGGGCTGAGGCCCCTATCTTCCTAGCTAAATTTTATTCTCCAAGCACTTGTTACTCCAATGTGGTCTGTGTGCCAAAAGCACCAGCATATTACCCGGAGGCATATCAGAAATATAGACATACTTGAATCCAGAATCTGCATTTTAGCAATTTAGCATTTTGCAAACCCCTGGGGGATTCATATGCACATTAAAGTTCGAGAATCAAGGGATAAGTAAGCAGGTGTCAGCAGGGAGAAGCCCCTTCATTTTCTCACTGAAAATCATTACACATGACGAACAGGATTTATGGGAACAGGCCGTAGCAGTAGAGCATGGGATTCTGCATTCTCTTTTATCCAATGCCACTTCAGAACATTTTCAGGAACTTGAGAGACAGATTCTTTCTTTCTTTTCTTTTCCTCCTTTTTCTTTTCTTTTTTTTTTTTTTTGAGATTTTAGAGGGATTTGTACAAAAATAGTTAAACTACAATTTAAAAGAATTTGTTTTTGAGATAGATTTTTACAAACTGGAAATGAACATGTCACTCTGAACTTGACAGATGTCCAAAAACACCCCAGGGTGTAAAACAGAGTGAATTAGCAAAAAATTCATGCTTTACAAATCAATCGGGGTACCTCTAATCCCCCTGTGAGTCAGTAGGCTGAGAATGCATGGCAACGTTGTGGGCCATGATTTCAACTCTTTATTGTCATTACCAGTTGACTTAAGAGAAAAGTGTGCAAAAGTGTTTGTGCTGCTTGAGGACACAGAAATCCTGGAAAACCATAGCCTTTCTTGGAAGACAAATTACTGTTTAGTATGCATATTAAAAACTTAATGGCAATCGCCAAATAAGATTAAAAAATAGATTTATATATAGATAGATGTAGAAATAAAATCTATTGTGGTCAAACTAGCAAATGAAAAATGGAGAGAAGGTTAAGAAAACTTTGTCAACTTAATGGAGGACAGGTAAAGAGAACAAATAAGCAAACAAAAATCAAGGCAATCAGAAACTCAAAAGATAGAAATAAGTCCAAATATATAAAGTAATCACAATAAACGTAAATGGATAAAACTCACCTATTAAAAGACACTATCAGATTGGACTTTTACAAAAGCTAGCTATATGCTGTTTACAAGAGAGCTGTCCAAGACAAGATGACAAAGAAAAGTTGAAAATAAAAGACTGGAGAGATAAGGTAAATACATATTGACCAAAAGAAAACTGGGTAGGAGAGTTAATCAGATACAATTGGACTTAAGGGAAAAGTTAATAGGATGAAGATTCCACCACAAAAAAGCCATGTGTCATAAACCTACAGGTATCCAACAGTGAAGCCTCAATACTGTTGATCAAAAGCCGTCCAAGTTCCAGGAGAGACTGACACACTTACAACCATCATAGGAGACTTAAAACCCCTTTCTCAGAAATTACAGACCAAAAGGACAAAAATGGCAAGGATACACAAGATCTGAACAACAAAATAATAAATATGTGGAACCTTGCACACAAAAGAGAGATTAAATAAATCTTCTAATCACCTAGGAAACATTTTTAAAAAATGGTCACATGCTAACTAGTTACAAAGGAAATATCGCTAAGTTATAAAATGGGTAACTGATAGCTAATGTTCTCTGGCCATCATAAACTAAGCCAAAAATCAAAAAATAAAACAACGGTAAGGCCTCCCCTACTACTCTTTGCATCTGAAAACTAAAGCCGCACTCCTAAACTGTGGCTGTGTGATTTTTTTTTCCCCTATGTGTGGCCTAGGCGCTATGGGACCAGGTTAACTTACATAACATTTGTCAAGGGCTACCACCAGACACAGGAAACTCCCTAAGCCATGATAGCTTCATTGTTTTGTGCTTGGAACTAAAGTATAAACCAAAGGGAAGGTGAGGTACCTGAGTCCCAGGAGGAACGAAAGAGGGATGTGCATGGGTCTGTTATGACCCAGTGGTGCAGCACCAGGAGCGGCTACTGGCTCATTCCCAGGCCGTGCCCTGTTGGCCGCACCATACACCCATCTCTTTCTGCTCACTGATGCTGGCTGGCTGGAGACTGGCCTGGACATGCTGCTGGCACCTGGGAAGGGGTGCTATTCTGCTGACGTGGAGTCTTACAATGAATAGTGTTCTGGAATAAACACTGCAGGTGACAGTTTGTACGAGGCCTTCTGGTTGCTTTTTCACAGGGCCAACCACTTCTGAAAAATGGTCAGGGAATACTGCCTATGAGACACACAGGAAAAAATACAGGTCCATTTATCCTGTGGGGAGGAACACACTTCCCCCCCAGGAATCCCTCAAAATAAAACCCAAACCAGACAGATGGTCCTCCCCCTGGACTGTGCTGCCAACCCAATACGATTCCAGTGCTGGTTGACTAATGAAACAAATATTAGAGAGAAAAACACCAAACAACGGAAAATGGATGGAAGGCAGGATCAGGGTAATGTGGATCAAATCGAATTAATGACAGGTCTGTAAGCTCTGCGGGGGAGTGGGGGTGGGAGGCGGAAAGAGAGACGAGAAAAGAGAGGAGACGTGGCTCTTCTGCCTGTGTCGGGGGCACCTGTCGCGGTTGAAGCAGCACGGTGGTTTCCTGGCTCACAAACATTAGGGCAGCTCTCAGGGGCATCCCCCCCCCCACCTCTGGACCTCCCTGCTGGTCTCCCAGGCCCTTGTGGCAAACACCACCTCCCTTCAGAGAGTAGCAGAGGCAAAGGTCTGTCAGAGGGATGGAGGTGCCCCACCTACAAAACCCCAGAGGGTCGCAGTGGTGAGGATCTGACAGGGCAGCTGGGAAAGCAGAATAAGAATTTGGAAGTGCTGCCATTCTTCTTCTTCTTCTTCTTCTTCTTTTTAAATGTTTTTATTTATTTTTGAGAGAGACAGAGAGAGAGAGCGTGAGCAGGGGAGGGGCAGAGAGAGGGAGACACAGAATCCGAAGCAGGCTCCAGGCTCCGAGCTGAGAGCACAGTTGTCATGAGGAGCTCGAACCCACGAACCACAAGATCATGACCGAAGCTGAAGCTGGACGCTCAACCGACTGAGCCACCCAGGCGCCCTTAAGAGCTGCCATTCTTAAACACACTGGTCACCTGACTCCTATGTACCTGCAGATAGTGCCGTCAAGATGACACCCAGAGTTGACGGTAATGCGGGTCACTGAGTGAGGGGGCCAGTCTGGGCTGGCGTCAGCGCGACCCTACTGATGCCGGGGGTGCAGCGCGCTCCTGCTGGAGGCAGGCACTTGTTGCACAGGGTAACGCGTGGGGTGGGGAAGGCCACTTAGGGCGATGAGCAGGAACCATAGGCACAACCCGAACGAAGCCACAGGCACCTCTGTAGGAGACTCAGGAATCTGAAGAACTAATTCCTGGGGGAGAAAAGCAAAGCATCTGTGATGCTAGTAAGCAAACCTGCCCCAGGGTCAGTCAGAAACCAAACCTGGGACAGAAATCTGTAGCTGCGGTTTTGTAAAACAAAGGCTATGGTTGCTTTCTCTGGGAAGAAAGGTTCTTCATTCCATGTGCAGCAGGATTCATCCCAGTGAAGTTGTTGGCTCAGCCTCTCATCATTCATTACCCCCAGTCTACATGCTCCCCCAGACCCATTTATTTCCCACGCGGCTCCTGCACTGCCTAACTGGCATACTTTTCCAAACAGCCCAGCTCTGTGCAAGACCATGGGGAAAGTCCGCCACAAACCATCCGCTGTAGCAGTTCCTCTGTTCTAGGACACTGTTAATTGTTAAGAAGTCAAATCAGTTTAACAGCACTTTTTTCCAGAGGAGGGGAGAAGAAATCTGCCATAGTAAATGTGCACACGATGGGGAGAACCACTTTGATTTTAGAAGCAATAGGGCTGGGGGTGCCTGGGTGGCTCAGTCAGTTAAGCATCAGACTTCGGCTCAGATCATGATGTCATGGTCCGTGAGTCCAAGCCCCGTGTTGGGCCCTGTGCTGACATCTCAGAGCCTGGAGCCTGCTTCGGATTCTGTGTCTCTTTCTCTCTCTGCCCCTCTTCTGCTCACGCTCTGTCTCTCAAAAATAAATAAACGTTAAAATAAGTAAATCAATGTTTAAATAAATAAATAAACATTTTTAAAATTTTTTTTTTCAACGTTTATTTATTTTTGAGACAGAGAGAGACAGAGCATGAACAGGGGAGGGGCAGAGAGAGGGAGACACAGAATCCGAAACAGGCTCCAGGCTCCGAGCCATCAGCCCAGAGCCTGACGCGGGGCTCGAACTCACGGACCGCGAGATCGTGACCTGGCTGAAGTCGGACGCCTAACCGACTGCGCCACCCAGGCGCCCCTAAATAAATAAACATTTTAAGAAAAGCAATAGAGCTTGGAACCTTCTTTAAAGTCCCTGAGGTGAACCTATACATGGGCTCCTCGTATGGGATGCTCTGGGAGGTAACTGACTCTCAGTGACCCCAGCAAAACACTAAGGAGAATCAACTCCTTGAGAGAGGAGGCCCTTCTGAAAGGACAACTGTTCAGCAGGGGTCCAGCTTAGATAGGAGCTGGGCCCCAGCATCAGGGTGTGAGATGAAAATTATGTATAATCACCACACCCTTGAATGCCCTTCTGTTCATAAAGTACAGTGCACATGGCTGTGTGTGTGTGTGTGTGTGTGTGTGTGTGTGTGTAGGGGGGCGGGGAGTGGACTCTCTCTCTGTGGCCAGTTTTTCCTCCAGGTTTCTCTGCTCCAGCTCGGGATGAAGTGGAATTGTGTCTGGGGCCACATTTTTTGAAACAAAAGTGCATGATGATGATGATTACTACCCAGTGCCTGTGGCTGACTTCTGATAAATTAAGAGTGATGAGACTCCACAATGAAAGAGATGCTTCTGGTCTTTACTCCAAGACCTCAGAGCACATTAATCCGCTAACAGCTGCTGTGAGCCTCCGGAAGGGATCTGGGTGCCGTGCTGCCTGTGCATACGCGGTCACCCCAAACTCTAGCGCTCGGAGTGCTGGTTCTCTGCTTCGGGGAGGAAATGCTGCTTGGGAAATCCTGCTCTCCTCATGGCTCAGGATGGGGAGAATTGCAAAGCGACCTTTTGAATCAGTGCTGGCAACATTCTTTCCTTGGATTTAAATAAAGCGATGACTGTTCCCCTAATTTTCCTCGGTTGATACAGCTCTCAGGAATGGAATGGTGTAGCCAGTGATGAGTCAGAAGCCGGGGGTCACGTTACAGGGACAGCCCTCCAGAAATCAGCTGTGGTCAGGGATCAAAGCGGCAGCCTCCCAAGCGCTCAACGAGGAAGGTCGTTTCCCCCGTTGCAGCCTCTCCAACTGTATCTGAACAGAGACAGTCTTTCTCTTTCAAGGATTGGAATCTGCTACATGAATATACTCGTTTACAGGTGGAATTTGGCTTCTTCACAAACAGCAAGCCGATTTTCCTTCATTGTTTGCTTCCTCCCTCCTTTCTCACAAGAGTCATTTTTTAAGAAGTATACTGAGGGGCGTGTGGGTGGCTCAGTCGGTCAAGTGCCTTACTTTGGCTCAGGTCATGGCCTTGCGGTTCATGGGTTCGAGCCCCTCATCAGGCTCTGTGTTGACAGCTCAGAACCTGGAGCCTGCTTCAGATTCTCTGTCTCCCCCTCTCTCTGTCCCTGCCCTGCTCACGCTCTGTCTCTCTCAAAAATAAATAAATATTAAAAAAAAGTATATTGAGCACCAACTGTATATTCAGCGCTCATTATTAACACAGAGATGTGAGTGTGACGATAGGGTTCCTGGCTTCTTGAAACTACCTCTAGTCTGGGGTGTGTGTGTGTGTGTGTGTGTGTGTGTGTGTATGTATGTAAGAGAGAGAGAGAGAGAGAAATGGGACAGACAAGTCAACAAGCATTTGTAGCAGCCATCACGTATGCTAATATTGGTGAAGTGGAGGGTGCACTCCTTCCTTCTACCTGGCTGTGTAGCAAGTCAGGAAATGTGCTCTGTGCTGGGACTCAGGGATGCAGAAGACTCGACATCTAGTGTTCGCAGGTGACCCTGATGCACGGTGATCAATCCCACAGAACGCAGGGCTGCCGGGGACAGAGGGACCAGCTGACGATTTGGGTGGGAGGCAGCTGAGCTCAGCACAAGTGTAGACGAAACACTTAGGGCAGCGTCAGCCTAAAAAGAGGTCTATCAGTGATGTAAAAACGAAGTCACCTGCACTTGGAAAAAAATCTCAAGACACAACTAAGATGGCTATTGTCAAGGTCACTAACAGCCTATGATGGCAAATCTAGCAGCTGCTTCTCTTTTCTCCGCTCACTCAACCTCTTGGCATTTGAAAGAAACGCTACGAAACGCTTTCTTGTCTTGACTTCCATGTCGTCATCCTCTGCTGCTTTTCCGGCCAGATCACTGGCCAAATCCCCTGCTAACTAATCCTAAATGTTGACCTCTCTCTTTTCTAATTCAGCCCATCATCAAACTCTGTCAGCTCCATTTCCAGAACGGACCTCAAGTTTATCCTTTTCTGTCTATCTGCACAGCTCTGCATTTGTCCCTAGGAGGTTTCCCAGGCTCCAAGCAGCCAAAGTGATCTTCTAAAAATACCAACCAGATTATGTCTTTCGCTCACTCAGTGCCCTCAGTGTCTTCTCACAGAACCCAAAATAAAACCCGCACTCTGCACTCTGGCTTCCAAGGCCCCATCGTTCTGTCCCCACTCACCTCTCCTGCTGTGCTCTCTGCTGGGACATGCTTCATATGACTTGATTGCATTGTTGTTTATGTCATTTAACCTAGCAGAACGTAAGCTTCTGGAAAGCCATGCCCTCGTTTGTGCTGGCCACCACTGCACCTGCAGCACCAGAACAACGCCTGCCATGTTGTAGGTGCTTCGTACATATGTTCCAAATAAATGAATGAGTCAAAGCCACGGGGCTCTGAAGAAGGGAATCCATAAGACTCAGCCTTCAAGAAACAGGCTTCGATGAGATTGCAAGTAGAAGGGCTTTTTTTTTTTTTCAATTAAAGATGAATTCAATAATCCCAAGGTTATGAAGATCCTATTGATTTAGCTTGAAATTTGAGCTGAACCATTACATCTGCTGTTCTAAAAAAAATTTTTTTTAATGTTTATCATTTATTTTTGAGAGGGAGAGACAGAGTATGAGCAGGGGAGGGGCAGACAGAGAGGGAGACACAGAATCTGAAGCAGGCTCCAGGCTCTGAGCTGTCAGCACAGAGCCTGACATGGGGCTTGAACTCATGAGCCATGAGATCATGACCTGAGCTGAAGTTGGATGCTTAACCGACTGAGCCACCCAGGCGCCCCACATCTGCTGTTTATTTATTCACATTTCTACTTAATTCACAGAAACATGCAAAAAGGGAATTTCAGTGGATTTAGACGAAATCACCTGTTGGTGCAGCTTGTGGATCTGCTCATGTGTTGGAGATAAAGGAGAACGTAGCAGGCAGAACTAATGGGGATACCCTCTCCACCTCCTCCACAAGCTCCCTCCTTTTCACTTGTTGATATGTAAAGGTCTATTCAAATGTTGCGGCTGAGGCTCTAAACACACTCACCATAGCTGATTTATTTCTCCCTTCTTTGGTCCCTCAATATTGTGCCCAAGTTCTTCACCTATGCCAGTAAGCAGACAAGGTCAGCAACGTACGTGAGAAAGATGGGGCTCAGCTGCCTGAGAGCACCTGCCATTTTGTGTGCAGTGTCCCACAGGGGACAACAACGACCTTTCTGTATCCCGGTCTAGTTACAGGGTTGCGGGGAGTTCGAGACCCAAAACATTCAATCCCTACAGTGGTTAAAGTGACTTGAGTCAGACAGAGGTTGGAACCCTGGTTCTGCCACTTACATTAGGCTGATCTTAGGCAAATGTCTCAAATCCTCTGAATTTCCCTTTCCTTTGGTGTGTGATGGGGATAATATGACCACGGACCTTAGGGTGGTGGGAGGATTAACTAACACATAATAGGGCTCAGCACGATAATAAGGCTAGCTCATAATAAGTGTTTACTATGTGTATTAGCTCTGTTATCATTGTTGTTACTGGTACTGTTGTTTTCCACTGGCAAAGGACCAAGAAAAGTCGGGGTTTGGGACCAGGTCAACCTGCTCTGTTCCAGACCTGGCATTAACTGTAACTTGAGCAGTTGCAAGTGCAAAATATAAACATCTGAAGTGGTGCAAAACGTAGTCCTACTTTGTTGTAGATTCTCTCAGATGTAATGCTTGACTTAAGATATAGCCCATTTGTTAATCAGTCCGTCCGTCATTCTTTCCATGGGGATCTCTGTAGGATCTATTATAGGGATTTCCTCAGGACCTGTTGCGCGATCCACACTTTACCAGGGATGATGGAAAGATGAAATAGGAAGAAACAATGACAGATACTGTTTCTGATCATAAGGAGCGCAAAAGACCTATCAGTCTAGGAGTTAATTCTGGATCGGGGGTACAGTCATCAAATTAAAGTTAAAAAAGGATCCTACTAACAAAATAAAGTTTGCACAGATTCACATGCTCTAGCCAAACCTTATTGATTAGTGCTGTCAGACTTGACAAAGAAGATGTTCGACGACAACCATTTCCTTTAAGTATTTCATACTTCTCTGGTGTAAATAATCCACTCTCATAAAAGGCAACGAACAATAATAACAAACGGAAATTTAATCTCCACAAACAAATCCGAGTGAATTGACACCGAAACCCAAACAGCTGTGCAGGGGCAATCGACACCTTCAGAAAGGAAGTCCTGCAGGGTAATTAGCTGGAGATGATCCCCCAGGAGCCCAGGGGGCACTGACACTCAGAGGGACTGGCCTTCTCTATGGCTCAGAAGCACAAATGGTTTGTTTCCTCCTCAACTAGGGGTCACCTGGAGATAGACAAAATAAAAAGAACGATTGCAGGAAACCCTGGAACCTCATTAATGAGACTCCCACGTGTCGTGCTGCCGGGCTGTGCTGCTCTCGGTACCCAGCTGACACTGGCATCTGGATGCGTGTGGAAGGAATGGAGGTGAGTCGCTGTCACTCATTCATTTTCCCGCTCAGCCTCTCTGCCTTGGCTCACAGTTCATTAAATTCTACTGCATCACCATCAACATGCAAAACAGCGACTTGAAGGGCATTCAAAAATATAATCAGGAAAGGGAATAAAAAGCCCTCTCTGAGAAAGAGGGGAAAAATTAATCCTCTTCTATTGAATGACATCTAGGTTCTTTGGTTCTAATACACTTTTTTTTAAAGTGGCGGCGACATCCAGGGATTATCTCTGTCTGATGAATGGAGTGTGGGGCTGCATGGCTCTCTGCTTGGAGAACAAGCACCAAATGTGGCCAAGAGAATTTGAAGGATCTGTGTGTATCACGAACACGCTATTTCTTTTGCCTTTTTTCTCCTTTTCTGATTTTGAGGTGGGAAAAACTGCAGCTTATGGGTCTATAAGATAGCTTGTTTTATGCTTTGCATATGAACGTGATGGGAAATTGTCCTGGTGACCAGCTCCGTGGAAGCTGAAATAGTAAACTTTCTACATGCTGCCGTGTGTGTGCTTTCACAGTAGTTATTTCTGGGCTTCATGTGTGTGTGCGCACACACTCATTTTAATGTGGAGAAGAATTTAAATATAGAAAAGCACAGAATACGCTATGACACATGGAGGTGTTATCTTTTATGGCAGTAGTTTTCAACTGGGGGCAATTTTGCCCCTCAGGGGACACCGGCAATGGTTGGAGACAGTTTTGGTTGTCATGACCGAGGGCAGGGGCAGCTACTGGCATCTAGGAAGATCGAGGCCAGGAGAACGGTTCAGCACCCTGCACAGCACAGCACAGAGCATTATCCAGGCCCCAATGGGAACAGTGTTGCTGGACAGTAGGACATTATGCAACCATATTAGGACATAAGGAGAGAAAATAAATCATCCTCCTTTCATTTGGACAAATCCTACAACTTCCTAAATGTTCAACCCAATTGCAAAACTACAACTTAAACCTATTATTCTTCTCTTTGATTGCAATATTCCTAATTGTTAGGGGTATGCAACTACTAAATGTGATAAAAATATTTTTTCCATGGGAGGCACCTTGCACCTCGTTTTGAGCTTATATACATGCCTGTGCACACTGATGAGACCCCTACACACACACGCACACCTGCACGCATATACCACACACACAGAATGGTCTTTCTGGAAAAATGGCAGCAGTGCTCTCTCTGGGATGAGGGTGGGACCCACAGCAGCACTGACATAAGAGGAAGAGTCACACGCATCACCTTCCTACTCTGCTTTCATCACAAGTGAGGACCCTTGGGACAAGATTTCATTACAAAGCTCTGCAGCTCATCATTTGGTTAATGACAGCATAATTTTTTTCTTTTTTCTTTTTTAAAAAAATGCTTATTTATTTTGAGAGAGAGAGACACAGCATGTGTGCATGTTCGAGCAGGGGAGGGGCAGAGAGAGAGAGAGACAGAGACAGAGACAGAGAATCCCAAGAAGGCTTGATCCCACGGACCATAAGATCATGACCTGAGTTGAAATCAAGAGTCAGACGCTTAACCATCTGAGCCACCTAGGTGCCCCAGCTTTTTTCTTTTCTTTTTTCTCTTTTTCTTATTATTTTTTAAATGTTCATTTATTTTTGAGAGAGTACAAGTGGGGGAGGGGCAGAGAAAGAGGGAGACAGAAGATCTGAAGTGGGCTCTGTGCTGACAGCAGAGAGCCCAACATGAGGCTCAAACTCAAGAATGGCGAGATCAGGACCTGAGCCGTGGTCAGACGCGTAACTCCGAGCCACTCAGGTGCCCCCCGACTTTTCTCTTTGTAACCAAACTTTGTTTCACAATTGTACTAAGTATTTTCCAAATGCAAATTCTTTTCATCATTACAACAACCTTGCGAGGTAAACCACTCTACTCATTTTAAGAATAAGGAAACTGAAGCACAGTTTGGGCAGGGCAAAGTAACCTGCCCAAGGTCACACAGTTAATAAACGGTTGTGCTGGAACTTGATTCCAAGCAGACTTATTCCAGAGAGGCTATTCCCAACCATGAGGCAGTCACATCATGGCAGCATATTAAGCTACACCTTGGGCTGGACAGCTGTGAGGACAGGGATGCCTGCTGAGTGGGATTAGGGCTCCCAAGGTGAGGCTTTTTGTTTCCATTTCCCTCTTTCTGTGACTATCCCTAAATAACCTCATCAACTCACCTAAGGGGCTTCAGAAACAAAGCTATCCCTCAAAATCCTAGATCTTCTGAGCAGGGGGTTAAAAAGCATCTAAAGGACCCTTGCATGGACTCAGGAAGTAGACTTCAAGGGGCCACACAGGTGGGGTGGCTCAGAAGGTGGCCCCCAAAGAGGCTTCGCCTCTAGGCCAAGCACAGGGCCTTTTATACCTGGGACATCAGCGTGGGGCCCAAAGTGAGGAGCGACGGGAATGCAGAGAGTCCTGGCAGTGGGGATTCTGTACAGCCACGTGACCAGAGCAGGATGGACCCTGGCAGGGGCCCCAGAGAGGTACTGGGAGCTTCGCGGCATTTCCAAAGGAGCTGACACTGGGGCCTCATGTGCATGTAAACCATATCTATAAAGCCAGACCCTTGGGACTCCTGGCAATGTAATCATCTCCAGGCTGACAATTCTTGTCTTCAAGAGTATGTGAAGCTGAAGATGAATCACAGGCCAGCAACTGTAGGCTGACCTCAGCGTGCACGCCCCCAGAGACGGGGCAAGACATGAAGACAGGACGCATCTGACCGAATCGGTTTTCCCATTTTTCATAAGAAACATTCAACTTAATAAGAAATAGCCATACTTTATTGATGATAATAGCTCCCCTTTCTTTGTTTCCTTCCCATGTGCCAGAAAACTCTACTATATCTCTGTTCTTCATTGTAACTCTGCGAGGCAGGAACTGTCACTTTCATTTTACAGGAAAATGATGCTCAGAAAGGTCATGCAATTAGCCCAAGGTTACACAGAGAGTAAATGTTAGTCAAGATTCTAACCCGGGTCTGTTTGACTACAAAATTCATGATTTTTCCACTATGGCTTTCAATGTTTCACATTACCATCAACCTTCAAAGTCCCCCAGAGCCAAATGCCTAAATACACGTGTGTATTTTTTCAATTTCACTTAAATACCCAGGGCACTGAGACCTTGCATATTGCCATTCACCCATCTCCCTGTATATGCCAGGATCCATAAAACCCAGGAGCTGAATCACACGTACTGAGAATGAGTAAGTTTCTAAGAGAACATATCGTCCAGTCCTGTGTCATTTAAAACGTGACAAGTCCAGGGCCTCAGGGCCAGGCAGGGCTGAACTGGGCTTTGTTCCCGGGCATACTGGCCCCAGGGTTATGTCTCTCCCTGCACCATAGCTCTGCTTCCTGGGGTCAGGCCGGTGATGATGAACTCATTTCTGGGGGCTGGCTGGGAACACAGGGCTAAAAATGCACGTCCCTGGTCCTGGAAGGATCCGAGAAGTCAGCAGATGTGCTGACACAGTCCACAGATAACTGAAGTGCACGGCAGAAGGTGAGACGTGGCACAGGACAACAGAAGTCTATGGATACTAAGAGGGATGAATCACGTCCAACTGGGGGCAATGGGGAACGAGGCCATGCAGGAAGAGGGAGGAAATGAACCCGGGCTCTGGGTGTATTTGCAAACCAGTTATTGTGCACCAGTGACTCCGTGAGGCAGACAAGGTGGAAAGACAGAGGCAACCTGCCCAAGGTCACACAGTTAACGTGAATTGCTTTGTCTGCCTCCCACCCCACGTCCTCTCCATCACAACAAACTGCAAAGGCTGTTCTATGGAAGCCCTGGCAGGTTGGGAGTCAGGAGAGGCCGGGTAGGTGGGGTTCGAGCCCCTATACAAAGTTCAACCCCAGTGGTCTGCTTTGCATACATATCTATAGATCAGGGGTTCTTCATGAGATTCCTTTTGGAAAAAAAATCTCTGCTGCTAATAAAATAGAGTTTGAAGACCCGTACTCTCATGTGCCACGCGGTGATTGAATGGGGTGGGTCTTGGAGGGGGCAGGGCAGGGAGGGCATGCAGACAGGCAGTGAGGGCTGCAGGCTAAGCCAGCAGACTATGTACTTCCCTCCCTCTGGAGTGATGCTGCCTGCATTCCTAATCAGGCTCTACACCTGCCTAGCTCTGAGACCTCAGGCAGGGTGCTCCTGAGCCTTGGCATCCTCACGTTCGAAACAGGGATCATACTGGTACCTCTTCGTAGGGCCGTTGAGAGGATTACATACTCAAAGATAGGGAAAGTGCACAGCACAGTACCTGGCATTTAGCACAGTGTCATTCTTATTAACTTGTTGAAGAGAGCAAGGCTAGTCATAGGAGATAAAACAGCACGAAAAGAAATATCATTAAAGCATAGAAAGAATTCTCAGGGAAACTAAGAAATCCTCACTGCCCCCAAAGAATTGCTGTGGTTCTGAGCTCTGCCTTGCATTCTCTTGGTTGTGATAAATATGGGCTGTGAATCAACAGGACACACACCTGAAAGACAAGGGAGGTTTTGAGGCCTCCATCTGCTGAGTTGTGGTTGTGTTCCCATCACTACTTGTCAGCTGGTTCAGCAAGAAGCCCAATGGAGTCTGGGCTTCGAGTGATGGGCTCAGTCACCCCAAACCCCCAGACTAATTGTCACTGCTCAGAGGAAATAGCCACGAAACCGTTGGCCATCCCCCTAAGCTCGACTTGGCTCCTTAACCCAAAGGCCTAGCACCGAGGGAGGCATGTGGGTCAGCAGAGCCAAGCCCTAGAGGCTGCCTTCACTGGCTAGTTGAGGCCTTCCTTGCCTTGGGCAGAATTCTGCAGGGCATAGTGGGGTCCGAGGTCCCTTTCTGGTTCCTTCCATCAAAGACTCTGCCAGTGGATTAAGTTCCCAGGGAAGGTTTTGATGGCTTATGGGATTTTCGTCTGTCTTGTTCGCAGGCATATCCCAGTGCCCACAACAGCAGCACATCCCTGTGAATGAAGGAATGCCCATCACATTCGGGGTGATCTAGCCTCTGCATCATCCGTCATGAGACCAACAGAAGCAATCGGCCACACAGATTCCACGGTGATTCACTGAGCCACTAGCTGTGTGGGATCTTCCTGCCGCTGCTCTGCTTTCGATTCCCCCACCTGTCACCTTAGCTGGTGGCACCACCTCTCGGTCTCTGACAGTTTCCTGTCGGAAAGGTTTGACCTTTTCTCTCTCTTCTTGGAGGAAGGGAGGGTCATTTGCTACAGAGCACTGAGCAAGAAGGTCAGCTCGTGCCGAGCACACAACTTGCTCCTTTCATGCTCACTCAGCCAGAAATGAAAATGTTAGAGTTAGAAGCACCCGTGGAAATCACTCCTCATGGAAGAGAAGAGGAAATTCAAGCCCCAAGACCTTCAGCAAGTAGCTCAAGCTCACAGAGCTGGCTGCAGACACGTCAGGAGACTTGGCCTCTGAAAACAGAGCTCTCTGTATGGCACTTTAAGTAGGGGACTCTCTCTGCCTTGTGTAGGTAAGAAAGTCTTGCAGAGGGCCCCTAAATCCTGGATTCTCTTTGTGTATTAACAACAGAAAATATGGCCACTATATATACACACACACTGATAGATTATATGTATTTAGACATGCATATATCATATACATGTATACATATTCATAGATGATATTGGAATACATAAAAGTTATTCTAAAGGCCCAAATACATTTACTGAAGAGCTCAGACAAGCAACTCCCTTTATTTTAAACCTATTTATTACAGAATAGTGATAACTGAAGGGGTGGGGGAAAGTCAGAAATTCTGAGTGTGAGAAAGGGGGAGACGCCTCATTTACAAAAGCATGCTCAATAGTATTACTGCTTTGATTTTTTTTTTTTTTTTTTTTTTTTTTTTAGGCACAACATGTAACGTGCTTTGAGATGTAACAGTAAAAGAGGGCACTGCGACATTACGTTCATCAAAAGGGAGTCCGGCTTAAATAAAAAGGTTGGGAAATAACCATTCTGGAATTCACAACATATCACAGCTTTGGAAATCATCTGGTCCAACGTCCCATGTAAATTAAAGATAAGGAAACTTCCATCCAGAGAGGTTAAGTAACTGCCTGCCTAAGGTCAGCAGCTGCTTGTGCATTCCTGAGGGGGTGGGCAGGCGGACTTTCTCTGCTGTAGGCACCCGCACGGAAGGGGGTCTAGGGTTCGCTGCTGACCTACTGAAGGGAATTTGTGAGACCAAGGATGTAACGATACAGAGGGAAAACAGGTTCCCACACACAAACAGAGAGCATTCTTGGAGAAAGAGAAACTAAACCTGAGGCTTTAAGTACCAGGCGTTTATTTCCCTGGGGCAGGGCCCCGACAGCCCCACACTGGGCTGCCCTCGGCTCCAGCCCCTCCTCCCGTGAACCCCGGGAGACCCGGTCTGGCCCTCTCTGCCAGTGGGACACGGTGTCAGGCTGCAGGAGCAATTCCTCAAGGCCCTGCTCCTCCCTTCCTTTGGTCACCTTCGGAGGCCACCGAAAGGCTGGGCGGATGGCTCCCGCGGGCTTCCATTTCCCTAAATGGGTTGCAGGGTTTCTCTCACTTGGTCTGACAGGCCTGAGCGTTTCCGAAGAAGTACGGCGGCTCCTAAGACAGCTCCCCTGTGAGCAGAGGCAGGGCCGCAGGAAGAGCTTACCCGGCGCCCCGGCCTAAAGCAGACACGGGGCCAACCCCGCGTGGGAGCCGCAGGGGCGCGGCCGCGAACGCGTCGCGGGGCGCGGGGGTCCACTTACCGCAGTGCGCCTGGAAAACCTGCGGCTTGACGGCCTGATTGCAGGCGCCGCACACTACGAGATAGAAGTCGTCATGTGCTGGATAATGGCCAAATAAGTGCATATCTGTGGGGGAAATGAAAACAGGGTTTTTTTGAAAAAGCAATTAAGTCTCAGAGGGTGCACAGTTTCCTCTTGCAATTTCCTCCGGGGCAGCTTTTCAAAGGAGACGGGCAGCAAGGCGATGATCTTTACGGAAGGGAACGGGGTTAGTCCTGACGCAGCTCCCGGCACCCGCAGGAGCTGCCGCCTCGCGGACTCCCTGCTCATCGTAGCCCGGGGGTCGGACCGCGATAACCCCGCGTGTTAGAGGTGCTGCGAGGCTGCGAGTCCCATCTGCGGGGGGTGTTACCTTGTCCTGACACAGGGCCAAGTGTTAGCCGGCCCCCGATGGGGTGCTGGTTATTTTAGGATGGGGGGCTCCCCCAGATCCATTCCTGCCCGAAGCAGAGGTCACTTGGGTGAGGTGCCTGTTTCCCCATAACCTTTGACCCCAAGACAAAAGGAAGCCTGAAAACAAGGGCCATCATTATCTGTTACTCATCCGACCGATATCTACCAAAGGCCTACGTGTGCCAGGCACTGTGCCACGGGCGTGGGTAGTTGATGAACACCAATGAGCCCTGCTCTCCTGGAGCTTATGTGGCAGAAGAGAGAAATGTAAAGCAAATAATCACACGAGCCATCATTTGGTTATAACTGAGGGACTAAGATGTAGGGAGGAGTCCCATGAGAGCATGGGGGCCCAACCTGGCCAGAGGCATTGCAGAGGCTTCCCTGAGGAGGTGGGGGGGTGGTATTTTGGCTGAGAGCTCAGGTTGGGGGTAAACAAAGGGCCAGAGGAGGGGGGGGGGCGGGGGTAAAGTCCAAGTCAGTCAAGGCAGGAAGTTCTGTGTGTCTAAGGAGCCTCTCAGCTGAACAGGAGGACAAGGGGGAGAGCACAGAAGCTGTAAGCCTTATGGACCAAGTAAGGGTTTTGAACCTGATTTTAAAAACAAGGGAAGCTGAGACGCCTGACTGGCTCAGTCAGTTAAGTGTCAGACTTCAGCTCAGGTCATAATCTCATGGTTGGTGGGTTTGAGCCCCACATCAGGCTCTGTGCTGACAGTTCAGAGCCTGGAGCCTCCTTCAGAGTCTGTGTGTGTGTGTCTCTCTGCTCCTCCCCTGCTCATCCTGTTTCTCTCTCTCTCAAAAAATAAACATTAAAAAAAAAAAAAAAACAAATGACGGAAGCTACTGAAGGTTTTTTTAATTACTTTTTTAATGTTTATTTATTTTTGAGAGAGAGAGAGAGAGAGAGAGAGAGAGACAGAGTGTGAGTGGGGAGGGGCAGACAGAGAGAAACACACACACAGAATCCAAAGCAGGTACCAGGCTCCAAGCTGTCAGCACAGAGCCCAATGTGGGGCTTGAACTCATGGACTATGAGATCATGACCTGAGCTGAAGTCAGATGCTTAACTGAGCCACCCAGGCACCCCATGAGGGTTTCTTTCTTTTTCTTTCTTTCTTTCTTTCTTTCTTTCTTTCTTTCTTTCTTTCTTTCTCTCTCTCTCTCTCTCTCTCTCTCTCTCTCTCTCTCTCTCTCTTTCTTTCTCAGAGAGAGAGAGAGAGAAAGCTCAAGCAGGGAATGGGCAAAGAGAGAGACAGAGAATCCCAAGCAGGCATGGGATGAAGCCTGAGCATGAAGCCTGACATGGGGCTCGATCCCACAACCCTGGGAGCATGACCTGAGTTGTGACCTGAAATCAAGAGCTGGATGCTTAACTGAATTGAGCCACCCAAGAGCCCCAGCCACTGAAGGTTTTTTTAAGCAAAAAAGTGACACGATCTGCTATTCAGTGTTAAAAAATCAGTTATATGGCCTAAGACACATGAACGTGTATGACCACACAAAAACTTGTACACACATGTTCATAGTAGCATTATTCATTAACAGTCCCAAAGTGGAAACGACCCAGATATCCATCAACTGGTGAATAAACAAAATTTATTATAACCAGGTAATGGAATACTATTCAGCCACGAAAAGGAGCAGAATACTGACACCTGTACAACATAGATGAACCCTGAAGACGTTATATTGAGTGAAAGAAGCCAGACACAAATGGCCACATATTGTATGGTTCCATTTGTCCAGATCAGGGAAACTTATCGGAGACAACAATTAGATTTGTGCCTGCCTTGGGCTGGGGTGCCTGGAGGAGGCTGGGGGGTGGTGCTAAGGGGTGCAGGGCTTCCTTTCGGGGTGACAAAAATGTTCTAAGATTGACAGTGGTGATGGTTGTATAATCTTGTGAATGCACTACAAAGCACTGCCTTGTAGACTTTAAATGGGTAAATTGTGCAGTATGTGAATAAAAGTCCAAAAAGAAGAATATGAAAGAAAGTTAGTTAGGTTCTGCGGAAACATGGTCACATCTCCTCGTGTACCACAGGGTGCAAAGAGAGCCCTGGGGGCACCTGGGCTTGCCTCTTCTTAGCCCACCAGATCTAGAATCGTTCTAGAATCACAGAGCAGGAGGCTCAGAACCACTGACACGGTTGACGGAGGAATGAAGAGACTGTGTACACACGAGTATGCTTTCTGTCACAAACCTCCTGAACTTCCTCTCCCCACATGTCCAAAGCCCTCATTTTCTAGATTCAACCTAGGTCTTTAACACAGAATGGGCAAATGCACAATGGTGCCCCCAGCTGCAGAGCTGGGTCACTGGGAAGAGTCGGGTTCCTCCTGATGTGGGGACGGCTCATTTATAACCCAGCAAATGCCTCCACAGAGGCACCCTCAGCTCTGTGTTCTCAGAACAGCCCTGCAGCTCAGAGAGCAGTGGAATCCACACATTTGTCACTCGGCAAGGAGCGGAGTCCCGCACTGCCCTGGAGGAGGCGTGTGGCTGCAAGGGGGACACCGGCTCTTGCCGCAGGTGCCCGAGGGCCCACTTGCCTCCAACGCAGGGACGGTGTGGGGCTGGGGACGCAGGCCTCTGAACTTCTCACTTGTCGGTGGCCCTGGGCGCGGCCTGCTATTTCCTCTCTCCAGAACTTGCCTCTGTTTCCACTTCTGACTAAGACTTGTTACCAGAGGGGAACGTTATTAGTCAGTGCCTGGTGGGCGGGAGGCCTGTGGAAAGAGAGGCAGAGAGAGAACCCAACTGTGACAGGAGCCCCGAAGTGTGAGGAGGCCCGTGCTGGGCCCGCCCAATGTGTCTGGGGCCCCTGGTTCAGGCACCACAGGGTGGAGAGGACAGCTGTTGGTCTTTTGCTGTTGATACCACTCCGTAGTATAGGTTATTTATTTTTATAATATAGGTCCTTTTTTTAAAAAAAATAACAGAAGTGATCCATCGATCTATGTCTTTGAAGATACATTTGAAAAATGCAAAAAAACTAGAAGACATTGAAAGAATCATTAGCAACTTTTATAAACACTGTGCATCTCACTTAGATTTAGTTACATTTTATGTCCAGGTACACGTGAAACCAGGAGCTGGAGAGGGCTGAGACTCACTTATTTACTCAACAAGCATTTACTGAGGTGCCTTATATCCTGTGTGCAAGAGATCAGGCTATAAAGGAGGAGCAGAAACTTATTAATTAAAGAAACCAGGGGCACCTGGGTAGCTCAGTCAGTTAAGCATCCGACTCTTGATTTCGGCTCAGGTCATGATCTCAGGGTTCATGAATTTGAGCCCTCCATCAGACTCTGCCCTGACAGCTCAGAGCCTGCTTGGGATTCTCTCTCTCTACCCCTCTCTCTGCTCCTCCCCCGATCATGCTCTTTCTCTCAAAATAAGTAAGTAAACTAAAAAAAAAAAAAAAAAAAAAAAAAATACATTCTTTAAAAAAAAAAACAAGCATTAACAAAAATTTCTTGAGTGCCTACTCTGTGCGGGAAGCTGTGCTGAGTCCGGCAGGCCCAGATCGCAGGCGTGGGGAGTTGTGCCTCTGCACCTGCTGACCCGGCCGAGGCCCGTCAGGACTCCTACTTCTTCCGTAATCCTTCAGAGATCTGCAGAACCCCCACCTCCCTGCCCCACCCAGGTACACACACACTCCTCTCAGGTCATGAGTTAGGCTAGCCAGAGACTGGCTGGCCGTGTGTGTGTATGTGTGTGTGTGTGTGTGTGTGTGTGTGCATGCACGCACTCCCCTCCAGGCCCTCCGCTCCACTGAGACCCTTCTTGGTTTCCTCTAGGGCAGTTTCAACCTTGCATGTGTCTGCTGAGAGCGTGTCTCCCGTGGAAAGTGAGGGTGTCTCCCCTGCTAGCCTGCCTGATTATTCCTCAGTCAGCTGACCTTAGAATCTCCTCTACAGGCCCAGGTTCTGAGAGCCTGGTGGGTGGGGAGCAAGATAAGGGCACTCGGCCTCTCGGAAGACCATCCCCTCACGTGGCCAGGTGATGGTGGGCCATGCGCTGTTTGCTTGGGGATGGAGGAGGAAGGACAGGTGGAACTGAAAGCTCTTATGCCCGGCACATGTTAGGTATTCTATTCATCAATCCCCATCTCTTTCAATTTACTGCCCAAAGACATTCTGTGCGCAGTTTAAAATAACAGCAGTGTGTGCTGAGGTGGGCTTACAGCATGTCTCTCCCCAACTCATTCCATGGTGTCAGGGCGATAGCTTGAAATCAGCCATCGTGGGAGTATTTACACCCTGGAAAGGGGCAAAGACTACAAATAGGGTCTGGTCTTCTCTTCTGGAGAGAAGCACCAGAATAAAGATGAGAAAAGAGGGAAAAGTGAAACCACCTGCAACAAGACCACCCACCACTGCTGATGTGTTAATATGGGTCCTTCTAGACCTTCTGATGTGGTAACATTATCTTAGTTAATCCTCATAATTAATCTAGAAAGTTGCCATCATCTCCATTTTCCAGGCAAGGAAACAAAGATAATTTGGTTGAGATCCCAGGGCGTGATTTGTAAGTGCAGATGAGATGCTGGGACTCTGACTCTAAAGGGCAAGTCTCCCTCCTCAGCAAAAGGCTGCTTTTTTCATTAATAGAGCAAAGTCCCATTTCACAGATGCAGAAACCAGTTTGGAAGGGTTGTCTGGATGACTAATAGGCTGTCCCAAGGCTTGGAGGAGGTCACTGGCATGAGTGCAGGCCTGGGCTCAGAAGGAGGGATTAGAGTACAGTGCTCCTTGCTGGGCAACCTCCGGGAAGGTGCCCAACCTTTCTCAGTGACAGTTTCCTCATCCATAAAATGAGGCTTACAGTTCATGGGGTTGCTGTGATGGCTCGTAAAAGCCTGTGTTTTCTTCCACCAGGGATTCGGGAGAGAGTGTGGAGAACCAAGGTCATCTCTCCCATCTTTCAGAACTAACTAGCTCTCTCTCCAGTGGGACAGTCTTTGCTCTAGGCAACACATCCTTTGCCTCTCCCTCATGACCACTCACAGCAGACCTCCTGGGAAGCCTGGAGGTCCCTCTGATCTGCAGAACTTGAATGTGCGTGTGGACCGAGGAAGGCTGGAAGCTTTTGGGAAGGCTCTCTCTCTGGCTGTGGCTGGATTCCAGGAAAACGTGTTACCAAAATGATGAGACTTTGTCCAGTTTCAAACACAGTTCAACCATCTCACAAACACAGAAAGGCCAACTTCTCCATTTCCCCCCATTTTGCTCCTGCAAATAGATCAACTGTAGGTCAGATAGGGAGCTACCACCACCACGACACTCACAGAGATGACCTTAAGTCATACTCCTGGCCTGAAAACATGTGAGGAGGGAGCAAGCTTCATTAACTCCATTTTGCAGATGGGAGAAACAGAGGTACACTTACTTCTAGGTATTTTTTTGGTTTTTGACTTCAGCCCACTATATAACTTATCTATCTATCTATCTATCTATCTATCTATCGTCTATCATCTATCTATCCATCCACTTACCTACCTATCCATCCATCCATCCATCCATCTACCCAACCATCCATCCATCTATCCATATAACCAACCATCTATCTATCCATCCATCTTCTCTCATTGGGACATGTACATTACACTCTGATATGTTCTGTTCTACTCATTTCTTTTGGTTTTACTCTATTCTAGTTCATTTAAAAATTAAAAAAAATTTTTTTTTGGAAGAGAGCGCGAGCGGGGGAGGAGAAGAGAGAGGGAGGGAGACAGAATCCAAAACAGGCTCTAGGCTCTGAGGATGTGGGGGCTCAAACTCACAAACTGTGACATCATGACCTGAGTCAAAGTCGGACACTTAACCGACGGAGCCACCCAGGTGCCCCGTATTCTAGTTCATTTAAAAAATGCTCACTGAGTTTTCAAAATTTCAGGACTCTTTCATAGGTCACAACTCAAAGTCTGAAAAACATTTCTCAAGGCAGTCCAGTGAGTCAGGGTCTGAGCCGGTTCTCGGTGGTCACCTGGGAATCTGAAGCCTGAACTGAATCATTAGCGCCAATTTGATGCCGGAGCCCCCCGAACAGCTCACAGGAGTTGACTGCATCCTCCTAGTTCAGCACTCAGTGAGGCATATTGGTAGGTTAAATCACCACGGTGGGAATATTCACACCGTGTGAGTCAGTGTCCACTATAACCTCTCGGAGGACTGTTGTTTGAACATCTGCCAGCATACCACTGACCTGCACCCATTGTGGCATCACCCTTCCCTGCATCAATTTCCCTAATTACAAAAATGGAGAAAATGATATTCATCATCTACCACAGTGGGATACAGAAAGTCTTTTGTCAACTTGGGAGGAAAGCATCATATTAATATAAAATTACAGTTGGGGTACCGATTATTAGCCCAAGAACTTATGCACAACAGAGCCAGGTAAACGTGTTGATTGCTTTCTGTATCATCAGATCAGCACATCGAGCTAGAACTTGCCCACGGTCTGGTGCAGAGAAGGGGGTGGGGGTTGGTGGTGTGGGGGTAGCGGGGAGTAGAGAATTAAGTTACTGGAGTTCTTCCCAAAGTCTGTCAACTTATTAAAGGTTGTTCACAGAGGTTACTCACAGATCAGGCTCATGGTATTAACCTTATGCTGTTTATAAATTTATCACACACAGGCTAGTCTCGGTGCCCCTATTTGAAAGCAGGCACTTCTTGTCTTACCTCTGCTAAAATTCTCATTTGTGGCAGAGTCGACTGTCAATTGCATTCATGTTATCAACGGAGGCTGGCATACTCAGCATGCTTTTGGACAGTCCCCGAGGTTCCCACAGCCTCACCTTCCCTAAATGCACCCCACCCCCAGACAGCAGAGGAGGGAGGAAGGGGACAGAGCTCAGCTGTGATGGAAGGAGAGACAAAGTTCAGGACAGCAGAATGGTTTCTATGAAAGTGAAACAGTAACTCTGATGTCCTGGTGTGGTTGGTTAACTGTCTCTTAAGTCAATACTGAAATGAAATTGGCCGGATGGGAGTAGCATTTTATTCAAGATATACAGTTTTTTTCAAAAAACTTTTTTTTTTTAATTTATTTTTGAGAGCAAGAAAGTGCAAGTGGGGGAGGGGCAGGGAGAGAGGGGACAGAGGATCCGAAGCGGGCTATGAGCTGACAGGGGAGAGCCCGACGCGGGGCTCAAACTCACAAACTGTGAGGTCATGACCTGAGCCAAAGTCAAAGTCGGACGCTCAACTGACTGAACCACGCAGGCACCCCATCAAGACACACAGCTTTTTGAGGGGAACAGTTTTGACATGCAAAGCCATGTGTCTATATGAACTTTTGCTGCATCCAGTCTTCGCGTTCGGAAAATGGCTGCAGTTAAGGAAAAGGCAGGGTGACATCTCCAATCCCCTGTTTGTACAAGATATGTTTCTAAGATGGGAAGACGGCTGGTTTGGTAGATTTGGATCAAACTAGAGGCTGTGCGTCTTTGAATTTGCCCCTGGACACCTTCCAGAGCCTGAAACTCTGACATTATGAAGCAACAACTGGTGAGAGCTCAGAAGATGAAAAAGTTAAGAAGGCGTGAGTAAGGGCTGATGCCTTCCCTCTGCAAGTGGGATGTAGAGCGGAGCGGAGCGCAGGCTGAACAGGGAAGCTGCAAGAATCAGGCTGGCTTTGAAGGCAGGGGAACAGCTTATCAGCAATCCGTGATACCTATGCAGTCGATAGAAAATCCCACAGCAGGGGAATGGGAAGACAGCAAAACAGACAACTTTGAATTTCAGTTTCCTGAAAAAAAAAAAAAAGCCCCAGACAATGTCCTTCAGTTTCCCCAGAAGTCTTGTCCAGGGTTGGGAAATCACCCCGCTGTCTATCGGAGTTACAAAAATGTCAAGGGAGCAATCCCTATGATACTCTTAGTACAACAACAGTTTCATATAATTTAAAAATTATGCTTCCTTTTTAACTCACTCCAAAAAATGACTGGTAGTGAAAAACACTGAGATTGTATTTATGTAAAACACCAAGCCCTTTCCAGGAAGGTGAACGTGAGCCCTGCCTGAAAGGGGAGCCTCTGCCTGTGGGAGATAACAGGACACACAGACCTCGCTAGGAGCTGATGGTGTGACAAGCCTGTGACGGGCGATGGCTGGAGAGCCAGGTGCCACTGGACTTCCTCGGAAAACTGTCAAAAAGATGAGCGGGCGGCTGGCGGTGGCTGTGATCTGTGGGTTTCCACTTACATAAACTCAAACTGGGGAAATGACGGGGGAGAACAGTCACTGTGGTTCAAAGACACACATGACTGCCTCCAAGCAGATTCAGATCAGGACACAGAAAGGCACCTACAAGAACGACGCGTGCCACCTTGGGAGGGGCACTTCTCACACCGGGAGAGGCTGGTCCTGAGAGCTTTCCTCTCCCCCATTAATCTTAATATGCTCATTACACAGTTTTTATTAATTCGTCTTTTCTCTCTGCCGGTGGAGTTTTGAGCTGCATTTTAATCACTCGTGTCAAATGGAAAGCTTGAGGGGATATAAAAAACGTTTCTCCTTTGCTCTGACAGCATGATTCTATTTGTTCCCCAACTCCAAAATCTCCTTAAATTCAGAGATCAAAACAGCGTGGGGTCTTCAAAGCAATGACCTCAGACCCAATACCTCCCACTTTCCCAGGCAGAATGTTGTTGAATTCCCCTCTAGGAAAATGCAAAAAAAAAAAAAAAAAAAAAAAAAAGCGGTCACTCTCCATCTTTCAGATCTCTGCAAACCCAGGGCCTGACTGTGAGGGCTTCAAAAACAATGAAATCTGGAAATGGCAACGGCAACAGGAGGACCAGAAAGCAAGCAGCAGTGGTGAGCTCCGCGGCGTCAATGAGGGCAGGCGGGCGAGCATGTGCGGGCGGCAGGCACAGAGCCTTTCTTCTCGGACAGACCGGGACTAAGGGGGCCCCCGGCCTCTTCTTGCTGCAGCTGGGCCGGAAGGAGCCCCCCTGCAAGGCTGCAGCCGGGAGCCAGGCCTGGTAGCAGGAGGATGCTCCCGTGTTAGGCTGTGTGAACCGACCCCACCCCAACCAACCCACAAGCCCAGCCAACCAACACAGCCACGGCCACGGCCACATGAGACGGTCTAATCCCTGCCTCCTCAGAAGGGCCTTTACACACAAGCATTCATGCTGTGTGGAGGCCGGGGCGGGGGGGTGGGGGGGGTTGCTCCCTGGGCAGACTCTCCTATGGCTTGTCCTCAGACTCAGAACTCCCGTCCTGCAGCACAAGGAAGGAAGGGTGATGGGATGGCAGCTGGACCCAGGAGGTGACTGTCCTCCAGGGTTTAGAGCAAAACCTGTGAGACGTGGGCCTGGTAAAACGCGTTGCTCCAGAGCTGGGCCCCAGAGTCAGGCGGCCTCAAGTTCAAATCCTGACTCTGCCATTTGGCATGACAACCCCCTCTAAACTGTTTCCCCATCTGGAGCTAAAGGACTTATTTGTGAAGGGCACACCATAAGGATATAAAAGAAACAATATTATTATCTATGGCCTTCTTCCTGTCTCTCCACTTCCCCAGTCCCCTCCTCCAGGAAGCCTTCTCCACCTCACCCAGAGGCGAGGCAGAGTCCACCAACCTCCCTCCTGGTGTATGCCCTCCACGATGTGACCACAGCTCCCAGGCTGTACCAGGGCACTTGGTTTACACCTCTCTCTCCAGACTGGGATCTCCTTGAGGACAGGACTTGCGACTCAGTGCCCTTTATATGTCCACAGCCTACCAGTCTGGCACATTAGGTAGCTGCTTAATAAATGTCAATTAGTTAATGAGGCTGGAGGTTCCAAGAAGTTGATTTACTTTTTGTGCTCCTTAATTTTCTCTTCCCTCAAAGGGGGAAGTTGCACATGGTAACAAACTGCCCCAATACCCATGCTGCTATCTACAATTATGAGGTCAATAACTATGTCTATTTGTTTGTTCTTAGAGCTCCTTGGGAGATAAGTGCGGGCTATCTGACTTTAGGGAGGAGGCAAGGGCCACACGGGCCATCGTAGTGAAGAAGTGGTTACTTCCTGTCCCCTCCCCCCTCCCCCCCCCAACCCCCGTGCCCGACTCAGGAAGGCTGGGCCCTTCCTCATCTGGCAAACATGGCTATTCCCCATCCCACTCCCAGTGATGGCCCCCTCAGAACCAGTATTCGGGGTGCGCTTAGGGGTGTTTTCTGGATGCTCCCCCTGGTCTCATTTTCCATTTCCTCATGCTGGGGCAGTCAGGTGTCTTGTACATCAAGACAGTGATCCAGGGCCCGGAAGATCAAGACTTCCCTCAGTCCTTCTGGTGTCAGCTCTGTCCTGTCTGATGCTGGACCAACACAGCAGCCAGGCTCAGCCCAGGGCATACTGAGCAACCTGAGCCCAACCAGGCAGAGGATCTACCAGTCAGCAGTGACCCTGGTAGCTAAGAAAAGCGTTTTGCAAAGGGCTCCCCTTTGCTTATGTGTGGCTTAAGCTGCGATGCCAACAATACGTCCCTAAAAATGTTCCCAGGGATATAAACCCAGTCCTGACTCCCTTTCCAGCAGCTGCAGGGACACCCGGGCTCCTTCCCACCCAGTCACACACAGCCTTGTCCACCATTCCATCCAGGTCAGCCGGTGGCTTCTGGCCCCTCAGGACAGGTGAAGAACATATAACCCCACTTTGGCTGGTTGTGGAGTCCTGATAAGGGTCCTAGCTAAAGCTTCGCTTACAGCAAGCTTGGGTTCAGGGATCAGCTACATGGACAGGACAGCCTCCAACCCCCCTCACCACGTCAGCCTAAGTGCCCTGGGCCCAGGGAGAGAAAAGTTCTGTGGAGAGGACAAGGGTGGGTGTAGCATGTTCAACCAAAGGCCCATTATGTAAAAATTGTATAGTTCACTATGACTCAACTAGAGAGAGAAGCATCAACCTATTGGGGGAAATTCTAGTCCCTTCCTCTGGCTTTAGGTGAGTAGAGGGGCCTATGAATGCTGTGGAATATGGCTGAAAGTTGTCACCAGCCTCCCTTCCCTCTCAGGTGCTCCCACCTGCGTCATTTAAACATTTAAATGTTCACCTAAATCTTTATGCCCACGTTCCCTTCAAAGTGAGGACTACAGTAGAGATAATAGTTGTTATCAGTAGGTCTCCCTGGGCATTTTTTCTCATTCTTCGTCAGTAGGTCTTGCTTTGCTTCTTTGTTTGGAATACGCTTTTCCTACCTTGAGCCTCCCTCAGGACAGGAAATTTAAGAGCTGTTCTGTGTGAGGCCTGTTTCCAATTCATTCTGGGGTGACTCCTTCCACCTTCATCCTGGGGCATCTCTTGAGTCCACTTGGGTCTCCTGGCACAGTCTGTGACACCTCCGCCCACCTCCCACCCAAGAGAGATCTTTGAGAGGTGGAGGCAGGCACCATATTTCAAGGAAGAGGACAGTGGGTTTGAGGACAAGGAGGTAATGATCCCTTTCCTCACAAGACAGGTTACGGGCAAAAATAGTTTCCAGACTGAACAGAGCACTGCAATCAAGAACTACCTCAATAGGTCAAGGGGAAATCAACGGAAACATCTCCTTTGGTGCCTTTTCACATAGTACAGTCTACCTTCTTGTTGTGGCACTCTGACTGAGTCTGGAGGATGAACTAACTGGTCTCTTAAATCCTTTCTGGCTTTTCAGTTATACGATGACTGGTCCAGCAGGGAGTATGTCAGGAGAAGAACGGTGGAGGAAGAGGGGAGGACGACACATTCATGTTACAAAGGAAATCCCTAGGAAAGGTAAATAAGGCACAAAATCTAAGTGGCTTATTCTTAAGAGGAGTTAGTGAGGGCCATCTGTCTGTCTGTCTTTATCTCATTTACCCTTTCTCATCAACCATCTGTCTATGTCTATCAATCATCTATCTTGATATATCGATCATATCTACTCTACCTACCTACCTACCTATTTATCTATCTTCTATGTCTATCATTTTTTTTTCTTTCTTGCTTGCTTTCTGTCATCTATCATCTCATTCTCTCTTTTTCTATCTTAGGAAGCATTATTTGAGCAATGTGGTTTTGAAGTGGAATTAATTCAGTCCCAGCCTGTTTCACTGCTACACCAAATGCTACAGTTTTGGGTGACAAGAGTGAGCTGGCTTTAATAAAAACAAATAAAAATTAAAAAAAGAAGAAAACAAGATAACAAGAAACTTAGGCCACACCAAAAGAGTAGCAGTTGGTTTTCAAGAGTGGCATTAGAAACTACACGAGAGCACAGACCAAGCCTCAGGAACAGTTTCATCTTCCCCACCCCAGCACGTTCTGTTCACACAGTAGGAGCCAGAATCAAAGTTCTCTTCATAGGCAACTGAATCAGCCTTCTCCCTGAACCTTGCATAGATGTTAAGCTTAAAAAAGGCTGCTTTGAGGCACACTGGAGGACTTGATACCCACCATTTTGCTTCTCGAAAGTTGCATGCCAAGAGGCTTTCGTTCCACCTTGATGAAAATGAGACCGAGAGCCCCAGTTAAAAGAATGGGATGGGGTTGGGGCACCCAGCTATCTGTGGGGGCCAAACCATGCCATATTGAGGGTTTTCATAGCCCCTGCTAAGATCAGGACAATTAAGTAAGAGGAATGTCTCACTAGGCCTTCCAGCACTGTGTAGAGATTTTAATTTAGAAATGGACTGGAGAGGCCAGGCAGCATTTACCACAGAGATGCCCTACTGCTTCAGCACAGAAATTTGGGAGGTTTCTGGAATGACAAGAAAGCAGGTTGCTGGAACCTGCTGAAAGCAGAGCTCCTGAAGAAGTCAGTCCTCCAGTGATGCCTCGTGAATGCCGGAAATGTGACATTTTAAAGACACTAGACGGTGCCTTCATGAGTGTATCGTGGCAGGCTTCAGCTATCAAATTATTGTTACCGATGCTATCCAGAACATGCCACGGAGACCACAGGGCCAAGAAAACGCCCACCCCAGAAAATGCGCCCATCATTTCAGACATGCTGACCCACTGCTCCGTGATGAGGAGTTACATCAGTGTGTTTGCAGATGCTCAGAATCCATGAGACAAATGGCCAGGAATGATGGGGGGGCCCTTAGGGCCTGGTGGTCTTGATGAGTCCCCTGGCAGTGGTAAGCTCATTCCTATTCAGAGGGTCTCTTAGACCCCCAGATCCCATGGCACTTGTCAGTGGCTCTGAGCGCAAAGCAGAGCTGGTTCTGGCTGTAACTGGCCAAGAGACAGTGGCATTTTTTTCCCCAGAGGGCCATTTGTGAAGGCTATGGAGCCCCACAAGTGCCCTTCAAGACTCCAATGATCACCCAAACGATGCTGCCAAGCTCAGAGGAAAATGTGCCATTTGGCTCTGTCATGAGAAACATGCACTTGGCATAGCCAGAGGACAGTGGCAAGAACTGCTTAATGTCCCTGGGAATCAGTGTTTGAAGCACTCAAGCCATGGGGACGGCCAGACCGCAGGAAGCTGTGGACAGATACCCCAAGGCAGCCCCCTAGGAACAGAGTGCTTACTGGGGTGGGGGGGGGCGGCGCGCAGAGCCACTCCAGCTCCACCTGCTGCTGCATCCAAGTACAGAAAGGCACTTCTGCTCTAGGAGAACAGAAAAGGAGCATCTCCTCACACACAGGCTCCCCAAACCAGCCACACACTGATGGGCCGGTGCTTAAAGCCAGCAACCTTCTGAGCAGAGACTCAGAAAGAAAAAATCCAGCATAGAAAGGATTACAGAAAGCTGTTTTAAGGTACTAATGGAAAATGAGATCGATCAGCTGGAGGAGAAAAATCACGATGTCTTCGATCACAAATCAAGCATGAAGCGAGTTATGCATCCAAGGAGAAAGGGGAGACTCTTAGTGGGGCTCATGAGACTCTGGGATCCAGCGCTGCCTCTGGGTCCTGAGGTCAGCTTCTGCCATGTCCCCTTCCCCCGGAGTCCTTCCTCTGCCCCTCCTCCACACTCACTGCAGTCCTGTACATCCTTCCAGGTCAGCGTTAGCGCGACCTCCTTCAGGGAGCCTCCCAGACACAACTAGCTCTTCCTCTGTATTTATTGCACTTATTGCCACACTTAGTCCTATGCACCTGGCGTTTACAGAGTGGTGGACAGGCCTATCTTCCCCATTTGTACACTGATGTTTTACACATAGACTCAGACACATAACAGTAAAAAATCAAGGGTGCCGGACACACGCTCAAATGCTTAACAGAACACCAATGCGACAAAGCTGCCTTACTTTAGACTAAGGAAGCACCCAGGGGACTTAGCCGGGACAGCTGTCGGGTAGTACAGGATGAGTGACAAATTCCTACTTGGCCTCTAGCTGGCTGTGCAACACGGAGCAAGCCAAGGAACCTCTTCTGGAAAATAGTAGTCATGGCTTCCCCGTAAAGTTGTTGGGAGAATTAAAGGAGAGAACTTATGCCATTGCCAGTGCCTTACAGGCACTCAATTAAATGCCCATGAAATTGCACGGAACTAGCTAAACCAAAAGCCACCACCTCAGAGGAACACTAGTTCACAAAGGCAGCTCAGTGTCATGCTTAAAATGTGGGCTCTGGGGGCGCCTGGGTGGCGCAGTCGGTTAAGCATCCGACTTCAGCCAGGTCACGATCTCACGGTCCGTGAGTTCGAGCCCCGCGTCGGGCTCTGGGCTGATGGCTCAGAGCCTGGAGCCTGTTTCCGATTCTGTGTCTCCCTCTCTCTCTGCCCCTCCCCCGTTCATGCTCTGTCTCTCTCTGTCCCAAAAATAAATAAACGTTGAAAAAAAAAAAAGAAATTTAAAAAAAAAATGTGGGCTCTGGAGTCAGACTGGATTTGAATCCTTGGGAAATTTCTCTGGGCCTTGGTTTCCTCATCCACAAAATGGGAAGGATAACAATAGGGCAGTTGTCAGGATGAGATGGGAGTAACAGCCTTTGATGTCTGCTGCTTGCACAGCTCTCAATAAGTGTTAGCTATTATTATGATTTGGAATCTGATTTTGCATGGTGGGACTTTAAGAAAATAATCCTGGGACACCTGGGTGGCTCAGTCGGTTGAGCGTCCGACTTCAGCTCAGGTCACAATCTCACGGTTCGTGGGTTTGAACCCAATGTCAGGCTCTGTGCTGACAGCTCAGAGCCTGGAGCCTGCTTCAGATTCTGTGTCTCCCTCTCTCTCTGCCCCTCCCCTGCTCTCTCTCTCTCTCTCTCAAAAATAAATAAACAAACAAAAAAAGAAAACAATCCTGTTTCACTGTGGGAAAACAGTGAATGTGGAGAATGAAATCATTATGCTAAAAGCCATCAGACCTTGAACTTGTAGTCACTGAAGCCACTGGGTGAGTAACCAGTAGATGAGGGTTTCTCAAAGTGTGAATACTACCTGCGATTCGGTGGCCGATGTCGGTGTCTGGACTCTTTCCCAGGTCTGTGGAATGAGATTCTCTGGGGATGGAGTCCAGGAGGATAGACTTTTAACCAGCTCCTCATGGGATGTGATAACCCCTAAACTTGTCCAATCACTATCGTATCATGGAAACTACTAACATGGAGACACATGGCGTGACACACGAGTGTCAGTTTGGCGATATGGAACCTCTCATTGGTTCAGAGACAGTGTTAGCCAAGGGGAAGGCGTGTTCTGTACATGTGAGGGTGTCACTGTGGGTACCCTTGGCATGTGGTTTTGTAGGCCCCTCTTACTTATCTCTCCTTGTAAATGCTTTGGATCTATGGGTTAGAGAGTCGGTGGTATGCTGGAACCGACCCAACTGTGAGCCTCTCTTCCCAGCTCTACATTTAGCAGCTTCACATTGGCTCTTTGAAATTCACCACAGTGGGAGTACCTACGCCTCGAAAATCAGCAAACGATACACTCAGGGCTCTTAAATTTGTTCGGAGGGCCAGTATGCTAGCACTCCACTGGTTCTCTTCCATAAGAAAGTTCTCTTCTAGAACCCAAACTCTATGGAACGTGGTCCTGGGCACCATACTTAGGTCCCTGGATGGTTTGGGGCCATTTAAAACCTGGTTTCTGAAAACCTACCTGCTAGACGGTGCTGATGATAATAATGGTGTTCTGGTGTTTAAGTCCCCATGGGGTGGCTCAGGAGAAAACCTCCCTTGTGCTCTGTGGTCACAGCATAAACTCCAGCACGAGGCTAGCCATCTGGCAAACTGCAGTGTCGATACCCAAGTGGAATATAGAGTAGGATATGGATGCTTCAGGGCCAATCCCTCATCGCCACTAGAAAAACAACCCCAATCCCCTGAGGGCTGTCTCCTGGCCTTCACACCTGCAGGAAACCAATCTGTAATGCCCAGACAGGGCAGAAGCTCTACAATAAATCTCTCTCGTCCCAGGGAGTGGAAGGTTCAGGTGTAGGGGTGGCCCAGCTAAGCTTCAGCCCAATCTCCAGCCTGCTGTTCAGACACCCCCAGCTGCTTTTTAAAAGGTCACCCATTAAGAGCGGCAAGCCATGCAGTCGGCACTGTTTGGGCAGATAGGTGGTGGGAGACACATACTTTTCCCTTGAATTCCTCCATTCAGCAGTAAGGTGAGTCAGGGGGAATTCAATCCAATTTCTTAGTAAATCCTCCTGTGCTCTGGAAGGACACAGTTTGAAAAATCTATTTTTGTGCTTTTATTTACTTAAGGTCTGCATGCCTGGGGAAGCTTTCTCACAGTGCCATCAGACGTCCTCTCACTTACCAGGGGAAAAAAAAAAGATCCCACCTTCCGGGAATACCACCAGCAACAGCCAGGCCACGTATCCTCTCTTCCCGTCCCTGTAGGCCTCCCTCGCACAAATGCCATCCAAGGCCCGAGGGGGGGGGGGGCCGTGTTCAGGAAGACACTTTCGCAAGGGGACTGCAGCTCTGGACCCTCAATTCTCTGTGGCAGGAGGCTCCCTCTAGCACCCTGCACAGCTTTCCCCTTCCAGGGCTGTCCAGAACTCCAGGATTTTTGTTTTCCTGGTTTAAATGCTGTTTGTTTGTTTTTTTTTTTAAGTTTATGTATTTGAGAGAGAGAGAGAAAGGGAGCACAGGGAGGGCTAGGGAGAGGGAGACAGAGAAAGAGAAAGAGAAAGAGAAAGAGAAAGAGAAAGAGAAAGAGAAAGAGAAAGAGAAAGAGAGAGAGAATCCCAAGCAGACTCCATGCTGTCAGCAAAGAGTCTGACATGGGAACTCACGAACTGTGAAATCATGATCCAAAACCAAGAGTCAGATGCTTAACTGACTGAGCCACCCAGGTGCCCCTCAATGCTGTTTTTGATTCAGATGCAAATCCTGTCTCCGTGGAGTTTCCACCTGTTATGCTAGAGGTTTCTCAGTGTGAACTGCTGGGGAGTGGGGCTGGGTATCTTTGGACAGTCTCCTCTTTCGAGAAGGGCCCAATGCTCAGAGCAGAAGACAAATGTACTCAATGCACTTGGGGGCCTGGGGTCATCTGTACTGGTGAACTTCTACTTCCCCCTCCGTGTCAAATCCGCCCAGCCGGGACACTGTCCAGACCCTTAAGGGCTTCAATGCCAGCAACGGTGGGTTTTTTTTTTTTTTTTTTAAATTTTTTTTTTTCCAACGTTTATTTATTGTTAAGACAGAGAGAGACAGAGCATGAACGGGGGAGGGGCAGAGAGAGAGGGAGACACAGAATCGGAAACAGGCTCCAGGCCCTGAGCCATCAGCCCAGAGCCTGACGTGGGGCTCGAACTCCCGGACCGCGAGATCGTGACCTGGCTGAAGTCGGACGCTTAACCGACTGCGCCACCCAGGCGCCCCAGCAACGGTGGGTTTTGAGGTGCTGTGCACATGGCCACTGGTGGCTGTGGAGGGCTGAGAGTGCAAGTACAGGTTCTGTAAGGACTGGTCAAAGAGCTCCTCTCCTCTGCCCTTCCCCGGGACTATGGATGAATGGGGGCCCCCGAGTCCATGCCCTACGGCTGGCCCTCACCCAGTCACCCAGGTCCCATCCATCTGGCCGTGGTGGTTGTGAGAAGGCAGGGCTGGACCATAATCCATGGAGCTTTGGGCCTCCGTCCCTAACTTGTCAACATACGAGGCCTCTCTGGGTCCCTAGAGCACACTTGCCCCTGCTGGTGAAAAGAGGCCATGGGACCAGGCCTGTGGTTCCACACCAAGCTGGGCAGCAAAATCTCTTAGGAGCTTTTAAGGTACAAACTCCTAGCTCCTATCCAGACTAAGTGAATTAGGAATTCTGGGAGTGAGTCCCAGGAAGCTGTATTTTGGAACAACGTTTCCCAGGTGATTTTGATGTAGCTGTGAATTCAACCCAGTGCTGGGCTAGACTCCCCCATAAAAACTTCCCATTAAAACTTTCCCATGGAAACAGTCTATGATTCTATATACTTTCACCCAGTTATGAACGGAGACGGGGAAGGGAGAGCATGGGGGTGAGAATCCTATGCACGATCTGCTTCACTAGCAAACAGAGATGGGGCTAGAATAGTGTCCCCTCAGGTGCCACTACAGGTGAAGGACAGGTGATGCCCTTGTTAAGGCTTCAGCCCCCCCTCCCACGTTGCGTGGACAGAACGCCATTGGTAAGAGGACAATGAAGAGGGAGAGGGCTTCCCTTAGACACAGCATCGGTCCAGACACGCCCCGGCACTGGACAGGTGTGGCCCAAGATGCCCTGTGAGGTCCCACAGGCTGCCTCCCCCTCCTTGATGTGTCAAGAAAAGTCCTTCAAGACACGTGACAGCCAGGCCGAGATCGACTCAGTCCAGGGAAAGTAAAACCTAACTTCCTGTTGTGAATGGATGGGAAGGGCCTGGCTGATTATCTCTCAAAAAGCCTGATTAAAGAAGGATTCCTGTGGCTGGCTGTCCCAGGTGCTTGCACGTACGGGTAAGGAGCCAGCACACCTCACCCTGTGCCAAGATCAGATTCAGAACTGTTAGGTTTGCAGAGAAGGAGGTCTGGCTGCAGATGAATGGAACTTGCCCCCACCTTCCCCTCCCATCGCAGAGGAAATCAGCCATGCATTCCAACTAATGAGTAAGGGGTAGAGTTTCAGGGACGGCCCCTGAAACCATCTGCATGCTAGCCTGACATGTCTACTAACACTGATTCCACATGTTCGCTGTGGGACAGGGACTGGTTTATGCTACATCCTTATGGGGAAGATGTATTGATAAAATAACACGGCAAGCAACATCCATCACGGCAGCCAATATTTATTGAGTATTTACTCCTTGCTAGGCACCGTGCTAAGCGCTTGACATTGACTGTTTCATTTAATCCCGATAGCCCTGCAGGGATGACAGCATCTCCATTTTACTGGAGAGGAAGGAAAAGCTCACAGTGGGAAGCTCCTGGCTCCCAGTCTCACAGCTTGGGAATGGTGGAGGCATTTACCGTGGAGGTGCTGACTTTCAACTCCCAGGCCATTCTGCCTTTCCAAAGAGGATGGCAGGTCAGAGAAAAGGAAACCAGTGGGGAAATGACTGGAAGTCTGGGCTCAGTTATGAATAAAGAACTGTGCAGTGGCCTTTACTGACTATCCAAGGACCCAGGAAGTACAGAAGCATACACAGAAGCCCCTGCTCACGAGGGCAGCTAGGACAACACTCACACTTACAACAATGAACGAGCCAGACGGTAGAAGGCACTGACTGGGTGAAGGGGAAACCGGTGCAGACAGCTAGACAACAGGAGAGCCCACAGTGGTGTCACAAATGAGCAGGACCGGCAGAAGAGGCCAAGGGGGCTGCAGCAGGGAGCAGTGAACTTGGGCAGAGGCGGCAAGGGGAAAACCCACCCTCCCGGGGCTTGGTAGATCCTGGGCATGGGCTGGCAGCCAATGGCACCTGTGCCAATGAGTCATCTGAAGTGATTCAGTGCAGGAAAGAGGAGATTGCTGGGTTCCCATGAGTGCCCTCATGCACTCACTCACCATCTTCATTCAACACTTCTTTACTGTCACTGACTGTATGTTAGCCACCGCGGTGCACAGAAATGACTGAGATAATTCCTGCCCTTGAGGAACCCATGGGCAATTAAGGGACACGGGGCCACAATACTCTCTGGCATGTGATAAATGGGGTCTGTACAGAGTAGAAAGGAGGGCGAGCCCGTGCAGTGGCAGAGGGTGGGGAAGGCTTGGCCAGGTTGACCCCAGAGCTGCATCCTGGCAGGTGAGCGGGAGAGTTGGGCAGCATAGTGTGGAGCACCTCCCAGGTGAGGGAACAGCACAGGAGGGGGTGGCTTGCTCAGGGCACTGCAGGTAGCTGAGGGCAGCAGAGAACAAGGATGGCAGGAAGAAGGGAGGAGATGGGGCCAGAGAGGCGGGTGGTGGGATTTTACAGTGTGTATGTGTAGGAGAGGGAGCGTGGAGAATAGTGATGGGGGCCTGTTCTGGTGGCAACGGCAGGAGCTCTGGGACAAGTTCGGAGCTGAGACAGCTGCCGCCTTCCGCAGGGAGGGCAGGGAAATCTGGGGAAGAGGCTACAAGGAAGGAGAGGAGGGAGGACCCAAGACACAGGCAGCACAGACGCACTGTGGGAAATGACTTAGAGCCTCCTGGCTTGGGTTGCTGGAAAGAGAGGCAGGTGGATGGGAACACAGCAGGAGACCAGGAGGTGTTATGGGTTGGATCGTGTCCCCCCAAATTCATATGCTGAAGCCTTAACTCCCAGTGTGATGGGACCTGGAGATACCCTCCCCAGGAACCAAGTACGCTGACATTCTGGTCCCAAACTTCCAGCCTCTGGAACCGAGAGGTGTAAATTTCTGTGGTTCAAGCTACCCAGTCCCTGGTATTCTGTATGGCTGCCCAAGTGAACTCAGACAGATGGGGCAGGTAGGTTTTTTTTGCAACCTCCTAAGTTTGAATAACGGATCTGCAGTTCAAGAGGCAAGCTGAGGCCAGAGAAAGATGAGGACGATCACAAGCATGTAGATGGTCCCTGAGTCGGGAATGTGGTGGGGAGTCAGCTGGTGAAAGGACATTGGTAACAAGAATTTGGTCAAGGACGGAAATGGGGAAACACCAGCCAGGAAAGGACAGGAAGAGGAAAGGGGCGAGTGCAGGAAGCTGAGAAGAAACACCCAGAGGGGAAGGTGAGTCACCGGCCGGCTCCAAGGACGACACAGGCAATGGAGTCCAGTGCACAGAGACATCAGGAAAGAAAACGCTGCAGAGTGCCCAGTGCCTCTGAGAATAAGGAGCAAAGGCTACTTGGGGGACAAGGTGGGTCATGGAAGCCAAGTGGCCACTGCTAGGACATGAACAACTAAGAAAGGGTGATCCGTTTGACTTGATTTAAACAACAAATATTTGAGCAGGGTTTTCGTCTCCAAGAAGCCAGAAGAGCCTTGTTTTCCAGGGTCTTCGCCTGGCCTCAAGGCCTAAAAGCACTTCAGACCAGGACTCAGGCAAGCCTCCTGGGCACGGGAGACCCCCACCACCCTCTCTGCCCCCAACCTGCCACCGTGAGTGCCCCTCAGTGGCCCCCCACTGTGGCCCCCCTCAGTGGCCCCCCAGTGGCCCCCCACTGCCCCCCTCAGTGGCCCAGTGAAAGCAGCTGGTGCTGCCTGCCGACCTAGTGCCACACACCAGGCTGCTTCGCAAATATCATCTCGCCCAGTCTTCTGAAGAACCGTGAGAGGGAAGCTTGCACGGTGCAGTTTAGAGGTGAAGAAACTTTCTGGGGAAGCAAGGTCACCTGCCTGAAGTCTCATGGATAGTAAATGGGGTATGGAATTTAAGTCCACGTGTATCAAACGCCACTGTACTCTCCCACCTCAAGAGAACATGTCCCATTACTGTCTTCCTGGTAAGAGCCACCCTGTACTGACCCTGCACACTGCCATACAGGGATTGAATAGGACATACCTACGACTTGCCACTCCTGGGCAGGTGTGGCAGGAATGACCCCAATTTGCCCGCATATCCATGCCCTTGGGTGTTCCCCACCCACACTGAATCTGCGCTTGGTCATGTGACTGGTTTTGGCCAATAGAACAATAGCAAATATGACAGAAACAGAGACACAGAAAGTACTTGTGTATTGGGGGTTGTCTGCCCTCTCTTGTTGCTCCTTGGGATGCGTTGTCTCATGTGAAGAAGCTCAGGCTGGCCTCCCATAGAAGGGGACAAGCCATTTCTGTCAAGGCCGCTCCAGATCAACCAGCCTCCAACCCCCAGATAGATGAGTGCAGCCACCCCAGACTATGGGGCCCCCACTGAGCTATCCACACCAGAAGAACCACCCTGATGACCTACAGAATCATGATAAATGATGTTTATTGTCTTAAGATGCCACCAAATTTTGGGGTGCTTTGTTTTGCAGCAAAAGCTGATTGATATGAGTCCTGAAAAAAAGCCCAGACGAGCTTCTCCTTCGAGCTCTGAAAAGTGGAGGTGACATCTTGGCTCTCTGGTGTCCATAGGTTTCTTCAGCAATGGAAGCACCGCCCTGAGAATGCACCACCGTCCCTGGCCTGGAGGGTCCCTGTGCTCCTGGAGGGAGCAGGAAAAGGGACAGTCTTCTTTGTACCTTCCCTCTGGAATGCATGGTGGGCCTGCTCCCAGCCAGCAGGCAGTCCCTGGTGGGTGCCAGGTTATCTGGGGACAAGGTGACACAGGAATATGCTTCTGCCATATTGTCCCCAGCCTAGTGTTTTTCCACTGATGAGAAAGGAAGGAGATGATCTCTTTAGTGAGCATTACTGCAAAGGCTTCAAGGCAGCATTTCATCAAAGGGTGCTGGAGGAGCTCTTTCAGGAGGCTCTGCAAAACCCAGCAATCTCCAGCTTTGCTTAGCAAGGAGCCTGCTGCTTCCGTTTCCAGAGAGGCATAAAAATGAATGAGTACCCAAGAAAGCTAACCTGATCAGTGGCACTTTGATAAGGTGACAAAATTGCTCCCTCCTCCAGTCCAAACCCACTCTCTGTGGTGAACTATTATGGAAAGGAAACATCGACTAATTAGAAGCATCTCTAGGACATGAGAAAAATCAGCACCTAAAAATGCCTAAGCAAAGAGAATTCCTTGTTAGGAAGGGAGAAAACAACAACAACAAAATGCTAGGATGTCACTTTCCCCAAGCATATTTAAAAAGGGAGGAGGAGATAAGAATTAATTAGGACAGGAGCTTCTACCCAAGTGACACAGAAGACACAATTATTTCTGCTGCTTTAATAGACCAAGTACCCCTTGCAGGTGGGGACAGATGCCTGACATCACCCGCCATTTTGAAAAATGACTTTTAGTCGTCGCTAGTTCTAATGAAGCTTGAAATGAAGATGGTTCTTTTGTTTACTCCCCCTGTTTGCGAAGCCTTAGCCTCCCATCAATAACACCAATGTCTGGATTATTTATTTCTCATTGCCCAACCTATGGGGCATAGAAGAATTCTATGGAGCCAAAATGTGTGGCATTTCTCCTGAGGGCGTGTGGACACGCCCCTCCGGGACTGCAGAGCATGGCCCCTCGGTAATCTGGATTCTGACGGACAGGACTGATGCCCCAAGAGTCAGAGGCTCCCGTGTTGCTGCCCCCTGCCATTTACTAGCTTTAACCCTGAGAAAATTCAGTAGAACGAAGGGGTGAGTGGCTAAAACTATTTCTTTTTTTTTTTTATTGTGGCAAAACCGAAATGAAACAAAACAAAAAAACCATGAGATCTAACCTCTCAATATATTTTTAAGAATACAGTACAGTATTGTTAGCTATATGCAGAATGCTGTAGGACACATCTCTAGAACGTTCTCATCTTGCATAACTGAAACTCTACACCCAAGAACAACTACGACGGCAACCACCATGCGACTCTCTGTTTCTGCGAGTCTGACTCTTTACAGATCCCTCATATAAACGGAACACGTGGCATTTGTCCTTCTGTGGCTTATTTCACGTGGCAGGATGGCCTCAAGGTTCAAACATACGACATTCTTACAGTAACACTCACATGGTACATGATACTCACTGCTTGTATGGTAAGTAGTTACATCTATGAACTCATTGAATCCTCACAAACACCCTTTGAAGTGCAATATCGTTAGTATCTGTTTTTGAGGCACAGGGAGGTGAAGTGATGTGCCCAAGCTCACCTGTTACGAACGTAACAAAAATGAAGTGGTTTCAGTTTTACAAGTTTTAGTTCAGGCACGTATGTTTAATAGAGATACCGCAGTCACTGAGGACGGCGGCAAGAGATGCGGGGAGGGAATAAGCGGGAGGGGTGCCTGAGGGATTCATCTTTGCGTAGCTGCAAGTGGTCCTTCACAGTAGAAAGCCTGGAGCTGGGGAAGCCTAGGTTCGCTTTTGGCTCTACCCCTGCCCCAGGCACTTGGGAAACAAAAATGAACAAAATCAACAAGAGCCCTGCCTCCTAGAGACTGCATTCTGGTAGGAACGGCAAAGAATAAACAATAAGTACTTCAAATAATGTATAGTGTGTAGAAAGGGAAAGGATTCTGGAAAACACACTTGAACAAATAGGGGTTTGGGAACACTAGGTGGGAAGGCTACCTGGAATTTTAAAAAGGGTGTCTTTGAGAAGATGGCATTTGAGAAAAGACTGGAAGAAGGTGAGGGCATCAATCATGAGGTAGAAGGGTATCTAGGGAATCTTGCTCTAGGCAGAGGGGAGAGTTAGAGCAAAGGTCCTGAGGTAGGCAAAACTAGGATGTATGAAGAAGAGCAGGTAGGCCAGTGTGAGGAGCAAACAAGGGCCAGAGTAGAAGAAAATGATGGAGGGGGGGAGGCGTGGGTACAGCATGAAGACGCCAGTGATGATTCTGAGTGACAGAGGAGTGACATGACCTGATGTTTGGCTTCTGTAGTACTTTGGGTGATGGTAGCTCCGATCAGGGCATCAGAAATGGAGTAGGAGAAGTGGTTGGACTCTGGACCTAACCCCAAGATGAAGTCAGCAGTGTTTCCTGGCAGACTGGATGTGGGGTGAGAGAAGAGGATGGGAGTCAAGGATGACCCCAAGGTTTTGCCCAGAGCACCCACAAGAGTGGAGCAGCTATTAGCTGAGATGGAAGGGCTATAGATGAAACAAGGTAGGGGTCAAGATGTGTAGAAACCCTACCCCAGCACATGTGACTATGACCTTGTTTGGAAATCAGGTCTCTGCAGAAGTAATCAAGCTAAGATGAGGTCATTGGGGTGGGCCCTCACCCAATATGACTGGTATCTTTATGAGGAAAAGAGACACAGACATGCCCAGAGGCGAGATGATGTGAAGGCACACGGGGACAGCAAGCACCATGCGACCAAGGAGGCAGCAGTTGGAGAGATGTACCTACAAGCCAAAGAAAGCCAAGGATTGGTAGCAATGCTGGAGGCTCAGAAAGGCACAGGACAGAATCCTCCCTAGGGCCTTTGGAGGGAGCACGGCCCTGCCAATATCTCCACTTCAGACTTCTACCCTCCAGAACTGTGAGAGAAGAGATTTCTGTTGCTTGAAGCCCCCCTCCTCCCCAGTTGCTGTTGTTTTATCATGTGGCCTTAGCAAATTAATACGGGGGGGGGGGAGACTAAAGTTCAGTTTTCTACATGCCAAATGTGACGTGGAGATGGGCAGTGGGATATATGTATGAGTCTTGAGTGCAGGAGAAAAGCTCAGGTGTTGACAGAAATTTGGGAAATGTCTGCAAATAGAATGTGTTTAAAGCAACAACTCTGGGTGACATCAGTAAGGGATAAAAGCAAATAAGAGAAGAGGCACAAGCGACCGAGCCTGGGGTGATCCGAAGTTGAGGGACTGGAGAGAAGTGCAAACAAGGAAATGAGTCAGGATGGTGCGGAACTAAGGGAAGAGGAAAAGCGAGGGCTGGCATTCTGGAAGCCTGCATCCCGTCAGTGGCTCCCAGGGCTCCCGGCGGGCCAACGTCTCCCTGCTGACCTACCCGCAGTTTCCTCCTCTCTCCCCAACACACCCTAAGCTCCAGCTGGGCCACTGAGCCCATCACGACTGTCTCCTCTGCCAGCTGCCCCTTCCCTCCCTTGCTCGCAGGTCCCAGCCTAAGACAGCCCCCTGCCCCCCACCTCCACTGCCCTGTGATGGCCCGGGACCTCCCCAATACTCCCTTCTTAAGTCCCCCACCCTGATACTACCCTTAACTGCTATTCATCTCCTATTATGGGGTTTGTGGGGATGTCTGTCTCTGCATGTAGCCTGCTCCTTGCCATAGCACTGGACCCAGAGCAGAGATTCGATAGACAGTTGCTGAAATTAGTGAATACATAAATGGCTGACTGAAATGGGCCTTTTCTAGCAGCGATGACATGACCTATGTTAACCCCAAGTTTAGAGTCAATTAAAACATATGAACTTTTTAATACGTTTAAGGTACCTCTCCCTCTTCTTGTACCTGTTCAGCTGATCTGTAAGTCTCACAAATAGGATTTTACCTATAGTCCTCTTGAACTTTTATCTCGATAGATTCGACGCAGATTAGTGAATACTTAGGAGTTTGGTTTTGTCAGTTTAGATACTGGTTTTCACAGAGAACAGGCTGGTGGTTGTGGAAGGTGGAGGGTGGGGGGTGAAGGCGGAGGGAAATGGGTGAAGGTGGTCAAAAGGTTCAAACTTCCAGTTATAAGATAAACGTAAGCTGTAGGAATATAATGTAGTGACTATAGTTAACAATACTGTCTTGTGTATTTGAAAGTCGCTAAGAGAGGAGCTCTTCTAAGTTCTTATCACAAGAAAAAAATATTTGTAACTACTGAGGTGATAGATGTTAACCAAACTTATTGTGGTAATTCTGCAACATATACATGTATCAGATCAATCAGCCTATTATACACCTTAAACGAATACAAACTTATAAGTGAATTATATCTCAGTAAAACTAGGAAAAAATACCAGTTTTCAAGCCTCATTTTCTCTTCTCTACAAACTTAAAATTTTTTTTTTAATGTTTATTTATTTTTGAGACAGAGAGAGACAGAGCATGAACGGGGGAGGGTCAGAGAGAGGGAGACACAGAATCTGAAACAGGCTCCAGGCTCTGAGCTGTCAGCACAGTGCCCGACAGGGGCTTGAACTCACGGACCGCGAGATCATGACCTGAGCCGAAGTGGGCCGCTTAACTGACTGAGCCACCCAGGCGCCCCTCTACAAACTTTAATGAGCAGATCATCGATGTTTCTATGCAAGTCATTAATACAACACTAAGTAAGATGGGGCAGGAAGGAATCCTGTAACGCTACCCTAAAATTGTCTCTCCGGCTTAGTAATGGCCTGTTCATTCAGCAGGTATTTATTTATTAAGCACCTGCTACGTGCCTGGCATTGTTCTAGGTTATTGGTGAACAGAACAGAGATCCCTGCCCTCACCAACTTACAGTCAGATACAGCCTTTCACTCAGCTAAAAATCTACCCACTTGTATGATTTTTTCAGAATGAGATTGTCCTCTTATCCACACACACTTTATGAGAGACGTTTGTCAAATGCCTTGTTAAAATCAGGGGCACTCTGTCTCAGTGTTTCTTGACCTCTCAGTCCAGCAGCTTCTCAGAAGAGAAAACGGTGTTTCTCCAGGGTGTGTAATTTCTTTAAAGATTTTTTTTTTTTTTAAATTTTAGAGAGAGAGCACGAGTGTGGGAGGGAGAGGGGAAGGGGAAAGGGGAGGGGGAGACAGACAATCTTTTTTTTTTTTAATGTTTATTAATTTTTGAGAAAGAGAGAGAGCGCAAGCAGGGGAGGAGCAGAGAGAGAGGGAAACAGAATCCGAAGCCAGCTCCAGGTTCCGAGCTGTCAGTACACAGCCCGACACGGGGCTTGAACTCATGAACCGCGAGATCATGCCCTGAGCAGAAGTCAGACGCTTAACCAACTGAGCCACCCAAGTGCTCCTGGGTGTGTGTAATTTCCAGCAAACCTGGGCTGGCTTCTGGGACTTCTTTTTTTTTCTCTGTGACTCTGCCCAGCTCACCAAAAGCAATTCCATCTCCTTTTTCCCCATTATCCTAGAATATCATTATCTGGTTCTGAAATCTGAACTTACAATAACTGGTCTTCTTGGATGATTTCTCCATCTCTCCTGAACTGCCATTTCCTCTTACTAGTTAGGAGTCCCTGCACAGTCTGCAAATCTTTCTTCTTCTTTTTCTTTTCTTTCTTTCTTTTTTTTTTTTTTTTTTTGGAAAAACTGCGATTACATTAATGCAGCACATATTTACGTAATAAAAGCTTTTCTATGAGAATTCTTACCAAGTTCTTTAAAGTCGACATATATTTACAGGCCATGGGCAAAATGTCCTGCAATGCCATACAAATACCATTAAGTCCAACTTAACTTGGTTGACATTAATTTTGATCCAAGGACTGAGCATTTAAAGCCCAAACTGATGCATATATTTGTAAATAACCCATTTAGAAAATCTTTCTTCTTTCTTCTTCTTTTTTTTAAAGATTTTATTTTCGGGGCGGCTGGGTGGCTCAGTCAGTTCTGACTCTTGATTTCAGCTCTGGTCATGATCTCACGGTTTGTGGGATGGGAGGCCCACAGCGGGCTCTGTGCTGACAGCACAGGGTTCTCTCTTTCTCTCCTCCTCGCACCTGCCCCACTTCTGCGCACATGCATGCACGCTCTCTCTCCCAAAATAAACTTAAAAAAAAAAGATTTTATTTTTAATTAATCTCTATACCCAGCATGGGGCTTGAACTCACGACCCCAGGATCAAGAGACACATACTCTACCACCTGAGACAGCCAGGTGCCCCCCAAATCTTTCTTCTTAGTAGGTTTCTGTAGCCTCACCCTTCTCTTCACCTATTCCTCCATTTCACTGTCTCACCCAGAGAATATGGCGTCCTCAGGACAATTCCTAATAATGACCAACTTTGCTGCTCTCCCCAATACCCTATAGCCTCCTATAACACCAGCTGTTGGATCCTGCCCTTGAGGATATGCTGTCTCTGCCAGGGGCCTTTTCTGCCTGTCCAGTGTTCATTCTCTCACCCAGCTTCCAACCACTGTCCCCAGCAAGGCCAACAACCATGTGGTCCTGAAACTGATCTTAGGCCAGAAAACTTTTTAGGAAACTCTATTAAAATTATCCCTGGCCCTGCTCCCCCCCCCCTCCTGCCGCCAACCATACTTGAGGTTTTAATGATGATGATGTTGAAGAAGGGGTGGGGTGGGGGAGAAGAAACTCTCAGTTCAGTGTTTTCCACTAAGATTTTTCCAGGGCCTATGTCTGAGGAATACAAAAGCTAGGATACCCATATGCATTTGGCTACTTGATTATATTTACATATATTTATAGGTTATTAATAGGTATTGGATTATTACTTAACTTTTAGGTGGTGTTTTTTTTTCCCCCTCCCTCACTGCTTCTCAATTCCTCCCTCATTTCAGAGACTCACTGACTCCAATGCTCAAGAATTCTTTACAGTACATGTAAGGAAGGATAAGAAGGAAGGCAGAAGAAGAAAAGGACCTGGAGGGGGACGGACAGAGTTGCAAAATACTTGCATAGTTTAAAAGATAACATTTTACTTTGTCTCTCACCTCCTCGTGGCTAGACATTCAGAGAAGATACAGAAAGTTTGATGTAAAAATACATTCTTCCTTAAATAAGAAGAGAATGTTCTGAACGGCTTCTTCCTGGGGCTTTGTATTTATTACTGTTTCACAGAAATTGCCAGTCTAGAACAATCAGTTCACAGGGCTGTTAGAAAAGAACATTTACTGGGAGCATATAAGGATTAGGATTGCTGTTGAGAAGGGGTGGTAAGGCTGTGGAGGGGGCTGGTCTCCCACCCCTTGGCCCCCACCTCACTTTTGTCTTTTCAGGGGAAAGAGAAGAAATTATTCTTAAACTCAAGTAGGGGTGCTCATTCTCTGTCTCTCAGACGCTTTGAGGACTGCTCATTGGTGTCTGGAGAGCCCGGGATTACGGAGTGAGGGGGGAGAAGTGTCAGGTGCAAGACCATCTGAGATCAGAAACCAGAGAAATCGCACATTTGCACTTCAAAGGTGGCTCTAGGAAGAGGTACCCACACTGCAGACTGACTTTCGACCTTATTAAGAGTGGTGCCATTTCCTTCTAAATGGTATATGTTGGGATAATTAAAAGAACAGTTTCCTTGAAACATGGCTGATTCAACCACGTTACTACGTTTTATGTTTCCTTTCCCTCATAAGTCCGTGGAAGAATATGTTAAAGATATGAAAGCGGGTTGGACGCTGAGGATGGAGAGGTGCAAAGAGCCCTTGGTTTGCCCTTCTGCAGGCACACAGCCTACAGCTTCCTCTCTGGGCCTGCAGTTCATCAACTCGGGAAGGCTCAGGGCTGGAGATGCTCAGACCTTGGAGGCAGGGGAGAGGGGAAGGGAAGGGTTATGGTCAGGGCTGAATAGAAACAGGCTGGAGCCCAGACTCTCCCTTAGGGGTTCCCTCTACCCTTACCCCACCCCTGCCCACCGCCATCGAGGAAGTGAGAGCCTTATTCTGCGAGAAATTACTCCAGGTAGACTCCTGTCGGGGCACAAGGATGGTGCTGGATGAAAACAGGGAATGAGGTGAAAGTCAACATTCTAAACAGCAAACTGAGCACCAGCCACTGCCCTCGATGGTTTAGGCCTCTTGGGCAGGAGAACAGAATCACTCCATGTCCTTCAGGGGGAGATGAACCCTTTTGTTGATCAGAGACGACAGACATTTGAAGAATGTCGCCAGAAGTGAAAAAGGTGAGCTCCAAATCACAAGGAAAATGGAACTCAAAGGAAACAGCCAATTCAGGAAGAATAAGAAAACCTAGAGAGAAGTAGAGAAGTAAAAAAACAAAAACAAACCTGTAATCAATATCATTAGTGATATAAGACATTACATGTCAGAAGCAACGGTGTTCTGAAAAAGAATCAGAATAGAAAGTACTTCTAGAAATTAAAAATATGTCAACTCAATGGAAGACACTGGAGAATAAAGTCAAGGAAATAGCCCAGAAAGTAGAACAGACTCATAAAAGGATAGGGGATGAGGAGAGGAGGCAAAGTACTTTGAGGCCAGTCCAGTATGGCCAAGATCTAACTAACAGGTAGTTCCATAAAGAAAGAATAGGGGAAACGAAGGAATCATGTGAAATATGAACATATTTCAGAATCAAAGAAAGGCATCTTTAGGTTGAAACTTTCCAGTGCATAACGAACTTAAGGAGCAGATCAAAAAGAAAGGCAGGAATGGAAGGGAGGAAAAACATAACTATCTGATGCATATTATTCTGAATGATAAAGAGGAGATTTCATAAACTTCCAGAGAGAAAACAGGTCACGTTAAAAATTCAGAATGGCATTAGACTCTTCCAGAAGCTGGAAGGCAGCAGAGCATTGCTTTCAAAATTTGGAGGGGAAATGATTTTCAGCCAAAAGTTCCATAACCACTTAACCATCATTCAGGCTAAGGGGGGACCCTGGCATTTTCAGACCTATGTGGACTCTCAGACTTTGCTTCCCATGTACTATTTCTCAGTTGCTGGGGGGAGGTACTCCCCCCAAGCGACAGGTTAAAGTCAAAAAAGAGAAAGCCATGGGGTCCAAGAAAAATGAGGATCTAAGACACAGAGGTGCAGTGAAGGGAGGTCCCCAGATGATGCACGGGACAGAAAGATGAAGGATTTGGGAGGTGGGGGGCAAGGCTGAACTGACAGATTATCTGACGTTTGTGAGCATCCGGGAAGTGGCATTGGTAGGCATTTGATAGGTCTACAGGGGTGTCTGGGAAGAATGTGCAACAGGTATGTAGTCAACTAAGCACTCTTTTAAAGGCAACCATTAAGTATGAGAAAAACAAAAAGTTGCATGAGAAAAGATGCAGACCTCTGGTACAATAGTTGGTTCTCCAGTGAATAATATTTAAATCAGCACTGCACTGGAAACAATGACCACAGGTTTTGTCCCACTTTGTAGGTAACTCTACTGGGCAGATGGGGGAGGAGAAGTCAGGGACGGAGGTATGAGGGGGTCAAATTTTCCTCACAGGAATGTTTGAAACCTACACATCAGGAAATGCACTGTAAGCATCTAATTTATGACGGTCAATGCCAGAAGAAACAGCTAAAAGATTTTAAAGAGGTTGCTCTGGGGGAAGGAGTCTGGGGGGCTGGGAGGGGCTGAGAAGGGTATTGCTGTTGGCTTTTACTCTGTTTTTGCAATACTCTGATAAAATAAAACTTAATTTAAAAAGTAATGCATTCATTTGACATTTTTATATAAAAAAGCTTTTCATAGGGAAAATGCAGTGACAAAGAAACTCAGAATGGGGGAGATTAAGGTGGAGGAGGACAAAAGGGAAATATTATAAAATTCTTAGCGTGAAATGGTTTGGATTCAGAACCCATAAATGCGATTTTCCTGCTGCCGGAAACTTCCAAGCGCAGCACTCCTGTAACACTGTTCTCCTTGTCCCCACACCTGGAGCACAGGGACATTCTATGTCCCTCAGGGAGGGGTGCAGCCACTGAGCGATTTCCCCCAAATCACTGTCACTCCCACCACATCTGTTATGGGCCCAAGAGGACGCCTCCAATTAGGAAATATGTCTGCTGAGACGTGCCTCCAGCTGTGAGCTGGAATGTTCAGGAATGTTCTGGAATGTTTGCTTTCGAGGAAGGAGAAGCCAAGAACTCTAGGAAACCCGCAGGGTGTGGGGAGCAGGGTGAGAGGCAGCTGATGACAGGTGTCACAAACAGTGACCTCAGGGTTTAGAAAACAATCCAGGGAGAACAGGCATGGGTCACTTATCAGTATTTTACCCTAGCTGACAGATTTGATGGTGAAAGTTAGTCAGCAAGAGGAAGCTGGGCAAAGAGGGTGTGAAGGATATTTAACTGAGAGCTCCCTCCTTAAGGGCTGGAGACATAAAAAGGCAACACGTTCCCACTGGACTAGGAAAGCGTTAAATCATACTGGTGTTTACTCTTTCATTTCTAAGGCTTGGGAGTGGGGTGGGGTATTTATTTTTACTCTCTCTCTGGTGTATTTAGGGACCCTAATGAGGGCAGAGAGTAAACAAACATTTGATTGAAAACAGAAATGTCAATATGCACCCTCTACTTATTGTGGATACAGGAGAAGGCGATTTTAATAAGATTGAAACAATTAGACTCGAAGACTGCTGTATGCAAACCACATGAAAATGGAAACCTATTGCTCTGTGTGCAGAAGAAAATAAACCACTGCTGGTTGGTGGTTTCTTCTGATTGCATTAAATGCTTGGATGTTACAGGCTGTGAAGCTGATAACTGTACTGAGGTTATGGAAGAGAATGGCCCTTTTAGACACACACACTAAAGTCATTGGTAAACTGCCATGAAAAACATAACTTGCCCTCAAATGGTTCAGAATAATATTATGTGTGACTATTAAAAAGCATATATGGATAAGTATCTATAGATCTCTATCCTCATGTATGCAGGTATTTATCAATCCATCTAAAGAGATACTGATAAAACGAATTGGGCAAAATGTTATCAAATTGGGCAAGACCTATAGGGTGCTACTATTCTCATTCTTGAGACTTTTTTGTAAATTTGAAGTTATTTCCAGGTAACAAGCTTAAAATCCTATAAAATAGAATGGATAATATCCCAGGTGAAACCATAAGAAAATGACTGATGCCTTCACAAATATTCCAAAAGCATTTTGGGTGAGTGCCAGATACCAGGCGCTAACTCTAACAAGCTGCCTGAGCTAAAATCCTTGTCTTTTGGAATAGCTTTAGGATTCTTAGCAGCAAAAGCAGCAAAGCAGTCTTAGAATGTTTGAGGTGAAAGAAAACTAGTCTTTCAGGCTTTGTTTGACTCTGTAATGGCCCAAATGCAAGGCTGACTGATCAGTTGCACAACACAGCTCTGGTTTGAAACAAAGGAACCATCCATTGTCTTACCAACTTCAAGATAATTCCAGAAAGGGGGAGGAGGGCCTCCAAAAGTTTGGTCACTCTTTGGTAAGTCGGCAGCAGGCATTGAGGTCAATACGCATTAGGATAATTCGTAACTGTACCCTGGTGGAAATACTTTACCAAAAAACCAGGGTATTGAAGCCAAGTGAGACCCCAAGACTTGCAGCCAGAAAAGACTATGCCCATATTTATCCCTTATTGCTGAACACATGGGTGGCTAATTTTCCCATTAAATTTAACTTCGTTTTAAAAATTCAGGATGGAGGTTGCTCTGGGGGTGGGAGGGAAATGGTAAATGAAAGGGGGGACATGGATGTGTCTAAATGACTACAAAGGTCCTTTCTCTCTCTCTCTCTCTCTCTCTCTTTCTTTCTTGTTTATTTATTTTTGAGAGAGAGACAGACACAACGCAAGCGGGGGAGGGGCAGAGACAGAGGGAGACACAGAATCCAAAGCAGGGTCCTGGCTCTGAGCTGTCAGCACAGAGCCCGATGTGGGGCTCGAACTCATGGACCGCGAGATCATGACCTGAACCAAAGTCAGACACTCAACCAACTGAGCTACCCAGGTGCCCCCAAAGGTCCTTTCTTGACTTGCATGGGTGGTGGTTACAACAGTGTTGGCCTCATATAAATTTGTGCATTTGTTTTATGAAGTTTTCTGCATTCGTATTGGATATTTAACAAAAAAAAATGTTTAAAATCAGAGAAAGGTAAAAAGCATTAACTTTGTTTTTGGATTTTTCTTTTCTTTTTTTCGTTTTTTCCAAGCAAGGCTGGCATTTTAATTTTTTAACGTTTATTCATTTTTGAGAGATGGAGTGTGAGCGGGGGAGGGACAGAAAGAGAGGGAGACACAGAATCTAAAGCAGACTCCAGGCTCTGAGCTGTCAGCACAGAGCCCGACGCAGGGCTCGAACCCACAGACTGCGAGAGCAGAACCTGAGTCGAAGTCGGAGGCTTAACGGACTGAGCCACCCAGGCGCCCCTGGATTTTTCTTCTTTAAATAGTTGTTTCCCATTCAAATGTCCTCCACTCCAACTAGTATTGATGTTTGTAGGTCACAGATATAGAAGCCAAGCCATGCAAACGAATATTCAAGAAAACAGTTAAAAGGTACATATTATCAGGAAGTAGCATATCAACCTAAAATTTATATTGGGGTATGGATGACCGCTGGGTGAGTGTTCTTCCAGAGAGCAAGCTTTTTTGGAAAGAAGGAAGAAAGGATGGGTCCGAGGTGGGGGAAGGAGCTGGCATTGAGAATGGGGCCTGCAAGGCTCACCTGGCCCCTCGGTGAAGCTGGAGCCCCCACCTGAATGGACAGACAGCTGTGGTTCTCACCACTGGAAGGCTCAGACACGCAGCTGTCTTCTCCAGCGTGGTCAGGCTGAAAGGCCATCACTTTCCCACTTCTACTCCAGCTGTGGGTAAAAGGGGAGCAGGGCTTTTTCCACTGCAAACTTCCCTCCATGTCCTCAGAAGACTTGGCTGTGATAAGCCAACACATTACCTGCTGCTGCTCTAAGACCCCATGGCAGGCAGTGGGGGCTGGGTTCTACCCCAGCTTGGCCTCAGGGAAGCAGCTGGCCTGGGAGATCTGTAGGCTTCTTCCAGTTTTGGGTCCCCTTATAACTCCATGAAAGATCAGTTATACAGATATCCAAGAGAGATGAGTTGTCATCAAAGGTGAAAATCAAGACGTCATTTTACAGGCAGAAGGGTCGAGTAGTTAGGCACGTGGGTTCTGGACACAGAGGGACCTGGGTTGGAATGGTGGCTCCACCAGGACCATGCACAAGCCTTCCAGCCCCTCTTACCTGTAGTCTCCTCCTCGCAAAATGCAAATGAAAGCAAGCAGGATGAAATGAGATGACGCACATACAGGTGACAAGAGCGAAGTCAGTGCTCGGTATGGTAAACTGGCATTGTTGCTGTAGTTCTCCAGCACTTATATTAGCTGGCTGGTACTTGCAACATTTTATTTTCTCCTTGCATAATTAATCCTCTACTTTGTCTGATGCCGGAGATGCAGTTTTGCTACACTGTAGCACTGCACACACTCAGAATGTGTAAGCCCCAGACCTCTTCCAGGGACCAGCTGGAGGGTACAGACACTTGCTGCCAGGCGGCTCATGATTGTTTGCCCAGGGCCATGGAGCCCTTTCCTTACACTTGTTCTGGACACACTGAAATTCTCCGAGTCTCACGGACACTGCCACTGCTTCTCAACAACAGATTTTCCTTTCAATATTTATGGTGTCTATGCAAGCAGAGCGTAAGACCCTTGGGGCCGCAGGGAGAAATACGCACTTCTGCGAATGGAGAAGAGACACTGTTGACTCATTAGCTGCAAGATTTGGCCCTGGTGTTGCTTTGGGTGTTTGTCTCCTCAAGTCAGGGTGGGAGACTTTCACTACGTCACTTGTCCACTTTCACCCCATTACCTCTTATGACTAGCAGGCCGGATTTCTGGATGGCGAGAAAGAACAGCTGGCCGGGGACATGAGGCGGCTAACTAGTCACAGGACTGGGTTTGTGTGTTGACTGGCTATAGTCTATAAAGCACCCTCAGCTATGTCAGCCCAGCCACTCTCACAGACACCCTCTGCGGAAGGCAGGGAAACTACAGTATTTTTATTCTGACTTCACAGATGAGGAAACAGAGGCCCAGAATCCCGTGGCTTGCCCAACAGCCCATGACTGAGTAACGGTGGGATCTATGACCAAGTCCTCATTTCCATTCTCCCAGCAAATGGCTCTAAGTGAGGCTCAGACGGCCAACATTAATCCACTAGGGAGGGGAAACACATTGAAACTTCTAGTTATTTCTTCTTCTTCTTTGTTGTTAATTAATACTTTATTTTTTAGTGCACTTTCAGTTATTCTAGTTGTTCTTAGCTCACCATTATAACTTTTTAAATCTTGTATCTGTTTCATAATACTCCCAATATATTATGAATTATAATTATAATTATAGAACAGTGTATTAAATCCACATATGTTGGGGTACCAGCTCCAAAGATTTTAACTGATAGGGCTGCACAATGAAAACAGCTTGGAGATCTCCTCTCTGAGGAGGAATCTTACTACTCCTGAAAATTAACAGACTGTTCTGCTCCTTTCCTTTCCTTTTGCTGTCATTTGTGACTTTTGGTCAAGAAATTTTAAGGAGGGGTAGTTTTCGGATTGCACCACAGCCTGGTGAAGCGATAACCTTGGTTTTATAAAGACTCACAGAAGGCGTTTTCTCCTACAGGGTCTAAGGTTGATATGAATCATCTTTCTTTGCAAAAGGATTCTAGTGATAAGCAAACATGGTGGTTCCCAGCTCACACAGCAGAGCCACCCTAAATCCCAGCATCATTTGTAGCCACTTATAAGCAGCAAAGGTTCAAGCAAGTATAGGGGTACCCAGGTGGTTGCACATTGGTTCTTGATCCATAACAAGCCCAAGCTCCTTCTTTCCTTTTCTTTTTTAAAAATGTTTATTTATTTTTGAGAGAGACAGAGTGTAAGCAGGGAGGGGCAGAGAGAGAGAGAGGGAGACACAGAATCCAAAGTAGGCACCAGGTTCTGAGCTGTCAGCACAGAGCCTGACGCGAAGCTTGAACTCCCCAACAGTGAGATCATGACCTGAGCTGAAGTCGGACTCTTAACTGACTTAGCCACCCAGGCGCCTCCCCAAGCTCCTTCTTACAGTTGGTCATATGATTGCCATTTTGCGGCATTTAAGAGCATGGAACTTCTAGTAAACGTGATACTGAAAGTTTTAAGAAGGAAGGAATTGCAGGATTTATTCACTGCTCTGTCTCCAGCAGTGCCTAGAACCCAATGGGAACCCGATCGCAGTCTGCTGACTGGCTGAATGAATGATGGCTAGACTATCCCTCACTCTCTTTTCTTGTCTCACCAAAGGCACTCTCAATGTGACAGTACAGAAAATGGGGTGAATGCAATAAGAGTGGAAATGGCAGAGATCAACAAACAAATAACATTTTTGGAAAAGTGATCACTGAATGGGCAGGTGGGAGGGAACAGTGGCCTACATATGTCCCCAGAAAAGGGTATGGATGCAAGGGGAGTGTATTTGTCTGGGACATAACCTTGGTGGGCTTGGGAGCAGGAGACAGCGCACCCTTCAGATGAGCAGGGCAATCTGACGGGGGACTATTTGAAGGTCTGACGGTTTGTTTTCTAGGGAAATGAATCGGAAGAGTCTCCAGACTAGGTGACAGGAGGCGTGGGGAGGGTCAGGGTGACAGGCAGGCTGAAAACAGTGGGATGGAGTGAGAATAGCCACACTAAAATACATGATGCTCTCGGTCCCCAGCTTCCATCTCTAGGGAGGCCACCCTCCTGGCAGGGAGGGGGGAAGATTAGTCTCTGAAACAAAACAAAACAAAACAAAACAAAAAAACAAAACAAAACAGACAGCCTCAAGAACAGGCCTCCACAAGCTGATAAATGAAAATTCTCCAGAACCTCCAAGCCACTTGTGCTTTTTCTTTTTTTTTTAATCTTTACTTATTTTTGACAGAGAGAGAGACAGAGTGTGAGCAGGGGAGGAACAGAGAGAGAGGAGATACAGAATCTGAAGCAGGCTCCAGGCTCTGAGCTGTCAGCACAGAGCCTGACACGGGGCTTGAACTGATGAACTGGGAGATCATGACCTGATCGGACACCCAACCGACTGCTCTGTCACTTGTGTTTCTTAGAAAAAATTTAGGGGCGCCCGGGGTGGCTTCGTCCGGTTGAGTGGATGGAGAGTGAGTGTTTGGAGAGTGAGGACCACCTGTAATGTTTACTGTAGAACCAAGGAGCATTCACCTCCTTTTTTATGTAAAAATATGTGTATGGGGCACCTGGGTGGCTCAGTCAGTTGAGTATCAGACTCTTGACCTCAGCTCAGGTCATGATCTCATGGTTCGTGGGATCGAGCCCCACGTCAGGCTCTTTGCTGACAGCAAGAAGCCTGTTGGGAATCTCTCTTTTTCTCTCTCTTTGCCCCTCCCCAACTGGCATGTGTTCTCTCTCTCTCTCTCAAAATAAATAAACATTAAAAAACAAGTATGTGTACTGACTACATCTTCATTTAGCAAATTTAGACATTGGGGTTTACGCTTCCTCACATGTGCTAACTTTTTGCTTGTCCTAAAATCAACGACTACTTTGTGGCTTCTACTTGCTGCCTCCTATAATCAAAAACATTAATATTTCTACAATGAAACACAGGACTAACCATACTAATTCGGATAAAGAGTATAGTAAATGGCACATGTCAGTTCTGGTCAGATTTTGATGCCATATAAGTGTGCTTCAAACTCAGGAAGAAAAACCTTTCAGTATTCAGCGTATTTGAGCTTCAGACATGCAGATCCCTAATGATACAGCAGCACTATTATCCCTGTTTGATAGATGAGGAAGCTGAGGCCCCCCAAAATTCCGGAGCTTGTCCAAAATCACACAGCTGGTAAGTGATGAGCTCAGGAGGTGACCCGAGGCAGTTTGGCCTCAAACCTAGGCTCTTAACTCCACTGCCCCATTGCTTCCTTGGGCATGGCTTACGGTTTAGGACTGGGGTTGGGGGAGGGCATTAATTACACTGTCAGCATACAAGCAGGCGAGGAACCCGGTATCCACACCCAAGCAGAACCCTGATGATAGGTAAGAGAGCCAGGTAACATCAATGCTTCCTGTCCTTGGAAAGCAAGGGCTGCTGGCTTGTTAGAAGACCAGGGCTTGGAGTTATATGCAGCTGGCCATGAGCCAGAAAGACCCTGGGCACACAGCACCTTGGAGAGAGCTGTGCCTGCTCCGAATTCCACAGAGGGTGGGATGAGGGGAACACAGAAAAGTCCAGGTGGAACCAGGTGAAACCAGGTGAACCAGTCTCAGTAACAAGGGAGACGGATACTATGGATGTGAGAAGTGAAAAGACAATGAGGAGAAATATCAGCAACAGCTGCTTATCCAGCACATACTATAGGCCAAATACCACGATAAGCGTTTTATGCGCCAAATCACGCTTTATCCATTCAATAGCCTCTTGAGGGAGGAGCCTTTAGTCCCATTTCCCAGAGGAGGCGGCTGAGGCCGGACTCACCCCGTTCAGTTTATCAGAAGCAGAGCCCAAATGGAAGAAGGAGTTGATAAGAGGGAAAACACAGGGTTTAGAAGCTATCCCACTCGCGGAGGGAGACAAGAGGCTGTGAACCTCACTGATCTCTACAGGACAGACCCGTGAGCACCGCTGGCAAAGGTATTCACGGCTTATGCGACGGGAGCTATCTTCTATGAAGCTACTTTCCAAATTATGTCTTCATGGGACAAGGCCTTTGACAGAGTAAATGAAAGGAGAATTTAAATACCAGACAAGCAGTCTTATTTGCTTTTTTCACAAGAGAAGATGAGCAAATATATAGCCTCCGATCTCCAACTCGGAGAAGGCAATCAATCCTTTTGACAGGCTCAGCTCTCCAACAGCAAAGTGAAAATACAGCCACTGCCCACACAGACAAAGCTCCCGTAGGCCAACGTGCAGGAGAGAGGAGACACAGTCGCGCAATTTTATGATAACGTAATTCATTTAATTAACGGCAACAAAACACCCACAAACACACACTCACTGAGGAGCTCTGCACAACCGTCAGCTTCCCCATCTTCAGGGCTGACCATTTGCAGACTTTGGTGCAAATGATGGAAATGCACTTACCAAAGGAAAGCTATTTCTGCGAGAGGGGAAAACATTTAAACTTCCTTTCAGGCTGGGGCCAAAGACAGAACGTCGTTTACATTCCAAGCAAAATCGCAAGCACTTGACGACCCGATGTTACAATGACCTTACAAGGACCTTCTCTGGAAAAGGGATTACGAAGAAAACAGTGAGCTGTTACGTGCTGCTAAGGCTGGGGTACAGTGAGGCTTTCTCAAACATTCCCATGTGAAGCTCCCCCGTAAAGCTGCTTAGGGTTCTAAGTGGGAGGTCATGAGAAGGGTCTGTGTCTGCGGGCCAGCAAGCCCCTCGCCCAGAGCTGGCAGCTGTGTGCCCACTTTACAGATGAGGACAAGGAGGCGCTGGGAGGCTGAGTGACTCACCCCAGGTCACACCAAGCACAGGAAGTGGAACCAGAAGTGACACCAGGTGTGCCCCCACAACCGGGGACTCTCTGGCAGAGCTGGGGAGGGGGATGGTGACATGGGCAGGGGTCTTCAGCCCTCCTCACCCCACCCCTCAACCTGAGCTGGGGGGTCCCATTTTATCTGTTTGATTGATCAGGCTTCTGCTTATTAAGATTTTTGGAGGGGGCGGAAATGGTCCTTTTCTGCAACATCATCATCAACAACGAAGACGGTGACTTTGAAAAGCACAGCCCCACGCCCCTGGCATGCCTTGTTTTGTGACTGGAAGTGTTTTTGTACCTCCTTTCCCTCTCCCTGCCGCGGGGGTGCAGGGTGCAGCCAGTGGTGACTGTGGAAGAGGATGAGATGTCGCTGTGTGGGAAATGCTATACATACCTAACACGTGATTTGGCAACGGAAGATAACATCTGACTCAGAAAGCAGCCTACATCAAAACAGTAAATCAAAAGCAAACAATGTGGGAAAACAAATTCCTGTTTCTTGCGGAGCCCGTGATGGGAGGATTCCCGTCCCAGGGCTCTTAACCCATAAATCAACAAATCCACCCCTTCTAGAAGAAGCCAGAACTAACATTCTCGCCTCCACGTGGGGCAGGGAGATTAGGACAGCCGTGCTGTGCCCGACAAGTCCAGGGGCCCTGGCGACAGACGGGGGCTGCGTGTCCTGGGACCCTGCTTGCAAACAGCCTTTTATCACAGACTGACTGCAGGGCAATGAACACTGCTAAGAGCAAGATTCACAGGGCTGTCCTACTGAGAGTTTAGAGACGTCTTGAAGTCCAGTGCTTCTCAATCCCGGTTCCTAGGAGCCTTGGGGTGCCTCAGAAGTATCTCAGGGTTCACCTCAGGGCCATCTGCCCCTCCTCCTTCAACCAGAAGTCCCCTTTGTGTGTGTGTGTGTGTGTGTGTGTTTTATCGAGGGCTCTGAGCAAGGTTTCGGTAACAAATGAGGTGCTCTAGTCCACCTCTGTCATGTCATAGATGAGGCGACTGAGGCCCAGAGAGGGAGAGTAAGTTGTGCACTGTCACACAGATGGTGAGGGGCCAAGCTCCAGCCTGACTGCTCATCACTCTGCCCCTCTCACCAGCCCCTGGCTGCAGGAAGGGTTCTGCTTCAAAACAGCCAAACGGACGTGAATGCCCCGTAGTCCCATCACTATAGTATGAAGGCACATGAGACCCACGCAGGAGGTCTCTCAGACTGCTCTGGGAAAATCACGACAGATTTAAAATGCCTGGAAAGCAACTGGCTGTGATGACAGCACTTCCCAACTCCCTATTTCCAACTCTGCAGGCTGAGGTGGGCAACAGGTGGTAAAAATCATTAAGTAAGGAACATCTGCCAACATCCATTATGAAAAGGTTGTGGGCCAGAAAGCATGAAAAAATGCTCTGGGAGACTTTTTGGCTAAATGTGGCAGATGGATCATGACATTTATCTCTACTGTCTCCTGAAGCTGCACTAAAATGACAGCAAGTCTCATTTATTTATTTATTTATTTATTTATTTATTTATTTATTTAATGTTTATTTATTTTTGAGAGACAGAGAGCAAGTGAGGGAGGGGCAGAGACAGAGGGAGACACAGAATCTGAAGCAGGCTCCAGGCACAAACTGTCAGCACAGAGCCCGATGCAGAACCCACAAACCGTGAGATCATGACCTGAGGTGAAGTCGGATGCTCAACCGACTGAGCCACCCAGGCGCCCAAGTCTTATTTTTTTTAAGTTTTTATTTATTTTGAGAGAGAGAAAGAGAGAGCATGTGCACGAATTGGGGAGGGGGTAGAGAGAGAGAGAGGGAGAGAGAACCCCAAGCAGGCTCCGCACTGTCAGTGCAGAGCCCGATGTGGGGCTTGATTTCATGAACCACGAAATCATGATCTGAGCTGAAACCAAGAGTTGGACGCTTAACCGACTGAGCCACCCAGGAGCCCCATTAAGAACAGCGTGAACGAGAGGAGATGAGTGGAGATCTAAGATATCAACAAAAATTTGGATGCTACTGGAAAGCAGCTGGACAAACGGTAAAGGACTAAGTAAACCCCAGCCTGGGGCAGATGGGTGGGAGGTGGGCTCAGGCTGATTTGAACCCCAAGAGCTCAGGAAGGCCCAGGAGCATGAGGAGCATGAGGTGGGGGTGGCGAGGGGAAGTGGGGGAGGGGACTAACCACAGGAAGCTCCCCGGAAAGTTCATAGAACCTTACACCCTCCCACTCTCTGCCTCACCGTGGCAAAAGGCAGTGGGAATCAGAGTTGTTTAAGACAGGACATGCAATAATAGTGCACTAGCTGCTTCAGCTGTGAATAATACTTACATGGTCATAAGGATACGAGACCCACAGTAGCTATTTAGTGAAAAACTGCCATGCAGCTATCATGGAGGGATGCATGGAGGCGGAGTGCTGTGTGTGGAGGGTCTATCAAAGAAATAAACTCCCATCTCTCATGGCAGGACGTTGTTAGAGAATATCAAACTTTTTCAAAATCCAGAAGCGGCAGAAAAAGCCAGTTACTGTAAATTACAGAAGCCAAGAATAGAAAAGGATGGTGAAAAGTGTTTTGGAAGTATTTGCATCTGGGAGTAGGAATTGAGAGAAGGGCGGGGCCTGGTGATTTTTCTTACAAGACTTACAGTATGGTCTGATTTTTAAAAACTATGTACATGTACGAATTTGATAAAAATAATAAAAATTTGTAATGCCGGGGCACAGACTCACTCACCAAAGAAGGAATTTTTACTGACAACACAAATTGGTTATTCCCCCCACCCAACTGCCTTCCGCAATCATCTCTTAGCTGGCTCCCCCTGCCTCCGAGGCCAACTTCCTAGCATTTTTTGCACATGCTTCGCCAGAGTCATTTTCCAGCAGATCTCTGATCACACTGCCCTCTGCTCCAGGCCTGTGTGCTAGAAGATGAAACTCATAGCCCGGGCCTAAGAGCACATCCACAGCTTTCACCCTGACCTTCCAGCCTGGCCTTCTGCCCCTCCCAGGCCGGTGTCCTCTGTCCAGCTCGGCCTGCTCCCTACCTTCCCTACTGAGGGATGCCTGCAGGTCTCCCCTCCTCCTCAAGGGACTCCCCCCTGCAGTAGAAAATGCATGTATAACTTCTGACTCACCTAAAACATAACTACTAATAGCCTACTGTTGACCGGAAGCCTCATGGATAATGTAAGCAGTCGATTAACACACATTTTGTATGTTACATGTATGAAATACTGTCTTCTCAAAATCAAGTAAGTTAGAGAAAAGAAAATATTGTTAAGAAAATCATAAGGAGGAGAAAATATGTTTAGAAAGGACCGTACTGTATTGAAAAAAAACAACTGTATAAGTGGACCCATGCAGTTCAAACCTGTGTCATTTTACTTCTTACGACCTGGATTGTCTTATTTATGGATTGTCTTTCCCTCCTATATGGGGCAAGGGGCTTTCTTGCTCACCCTTGTATCTTAGAGCTCTGCCTGGGACCTAGTAGGTACTCAATAAATATCTGCTGATGAATGAATGAGTGAACAAGTGAATGAAGGACTTTTAAAAAATGCACCCTCTGGTCCTTCTCAGACATCACAGCAACCATGCTCCTTCTCAGCTCACTCCACCCAGAAATTCACTCCCACTGCTTTTCTCTCCAGTCAAAGTCGCTCATGACCCGGGGTTTGTCGATCTCCTGAAGACAGGGTCTGTCACTTCTTCTGGAAACGCCATGAGGCCCCACCCTCTGGCTTCTCCTTCCTTACTGCCCCTGCATCTGACCTGACCTCTCTCTTCTCTATTTGACCCCACCCCTGGGTTGTCTTGTCCAAACTCACAACTTTCAATACTGGCCCACTCTACCTTTTTGTGGTTCTGAAATCCAAAAGCTCTAAAATCAAGTTTTTAGATAACTTTGGTACCAAAACTTATTTCATGACAACACTGGATCTTACTTTATGTGAAGCTATATCTAGTCTTTATTTATCTACTGACGTGTGAAGTGTTACAGTTTGCTGAAGAAATACTTGTGTGCTTTATTACAGGGGACGCCCAGACCCCATCGGGAACATTAGTTGATTGCCTTTTCTAAAATCTGAATAATGCTGAATTCTGAAACCTGTCTGTCCCTATGGGGGTCGTACACGGACCTGCTCCATCTGCACACGGACACCTCCCACTGAGGCAGCTCCAGCTTCCCCTTTTGATAAAATTAATGCTGGGGCACAGACATGCTCGTCCAGCCTTCTCCACTGAAGGGTGTGGAAGGTGAAGCTTGCAATTTGCACTCAGCATGTAACAAACAGAACTCCTGACTTCTCTACAGGTTCACCTGCCTCAGTTATACCATGAGCATTCATGCCAGTTGCTTGGACCTAGAAACTAAGCATCATTTTTGACACCTCTCCCCCTGCCCTGTCCCATCCCTTTAATCCCTCAGGAAGGAGGGTCAGTTCTATCTTCACAAGCTGTCCGCTGTTAATCACATTCACTGCTACCCCCATTGCAAGCCTCCCTTCCTGGCTTCTCTCCTTCTATCTTTACCCCATGAGAGCTAGTACTCCACAGAGCAGATAGGGCTCTTAAAAACAAAGGTCAGATCAAAGTCACTCCCCTGATGAAAACCCTCTAATGGCTTCTCTCAACACCAGAATAAAATCCTAACTGTTCACGTAACCTACAAAGCCCCATGTAGCTCGTTCCTGCCTCCCACTCTGGCCTCACCTCCTATCATACACTGCCTTACTCAGTTTCCTCCAGCCATGGCAGCTGTCCTCCCTTCCTGCCCCAGGACCTTTGCACCTGCCAGTCCCTTTTTCCTAGACTCTCCTGGCTCTCACTTTGCTTTTTCCTCACATCATTCAGTTCTCTGGTCAAATATCATCTTCTTACAGAGGACTTCTGTGCTACGTACAGTCCATTCCTTACTCCCTATTTCTTTGCTGCATTTATCTTTGGTTTATTGACTCTTTTACCTAGTAGACTATAAGCTCCATAAAGGTAAGAAGTTTTGTGGTTTTATTAACCACTGAATCCCCCAGGGGAGCCTGGCTGGCTCAGTACAGCATGTGACTCTTGATCATGGAGTTATGATCCAGCTCCACACTGGGTGTACAGATTACTTAAAAATAAAATCTTAAGGGGTACGTGGGTGGCTTAGTTGTTAAGCATCAGACTTTGGCTCAGTTCATAATCTCACAGTTGGTGAACATGAGCCCTGTTTCAGGTGAGCTTGAGCCCCACACTGGGGGAGCTCCGGTACTGCTTCAGGTAAAAACACAAGCCCCAGGTGAGCCACGCTTCTCTCTTTCTCTCTGCCCCTCGTGGGATTCTCTCTCTCTCTATCTCTCTCTCTCCTCTCTCTCTCTCTGCTCCTCGCTCACTTGTGCCCCCCCCTCTAAAAATAAGTAAATAAATAAACATAATCTTAAAACAAACCACTGAATCCCTGGTATTTAGGGTATAGCCTGAAACACAGCACATGACCAATGAATACCTGTTGAATAAAAAAATGAATAGATGTACTCATTGTATACCATTTGGAAAATATCATTTAAAAAATGATCCCTAGACACAGATATCCCCTAGATACAAAGTTACATACAAATAAGTATGTGTGTTTAATGAAAAAAATAATAAACATAATTTGTAATGATCTATGTCTTTTTAAAAAATTTCAGTATAGGGGCGCCTGGGTGGCGCAGTCGGTTAAGCGTCCGACTTCAGCCAGGTCACGATCTCACGGTCCGTGAGTTCGAGCCCCGCGTCAGGCTCTGGGCTGATGGCTCAGAGCCTGGAGCCTGTTTCCGATTCTGTGTCTCCCTCTCTCTGCCCCTCCCCCGTTCATGCTCTGTCTCTCTCTGTCCCAAAAATAAATAAACGTTGAAAAAAAAAATTTCAGTATAGTTCACACACAATGATACATTAGTTTCAGGTGGCGAGGTTCGTATCGTGATAGGGATTTGAACTTTATAAGAGTATGCATTTGTTAAAACTCAGAGATTGTATAAGGTTTGTATATTTCATTATATACAAATTTTCCCTCAAATAAAAGAAAATACAAATATTCAATACTAGTTAATGACACGCATGCTGAAGTATTTACAGGAAAGTGTACTGATGTCTGCAACTTGAAATGCATCGAAGAAACCAAGGTGGTGTATTGGATGAATAGAAGGAAGACGGATGGATGGATACATATCATATATATATGACAATATAAATATAATAAAATGTGAATGTTAGACCTAGTGGTAGTTATAAGAGAGAGTTCACCACAAAATTTTTTCAATTATGCTGTATGTTTGAAAATTTTTGATAAATTAGAATGTTAGAAAAATGTTAGGAAAAACAATTTGTGGACACCTTGACTATAATTTTGTAGCCCACATGGTTCGCTGAATATTTTATTGTATTTTTCCATGTCATCACTATCTTTGAAAATATGGGTTCAGGGGCGCCTGGGTGGTTCAGTTGGTTGAGTGTCTGACTTCAGCTCAGGTCATGATCTCACAGTTTGTGGGTTTGAGCCCCACGTCAGGCTCTGTGCTGACAGCTTGGGGCCTGGAGCCTGCTTTGGATTCTGTGTCTCCCTCTCTCTCTGCTCCTTCCCTGCTCACACTCTGTCTCTCTCTCAAAAATAAATAAAGATTAAAAAAAAGAAAAAAAAAGAAATTATGGATTCAAATGGCTATATGCTGTGCCACTGAATGGATGTACCACAACTTATTTTAACTGTTCTCCTATCTTTGGACACTTAGGCCATGTTCAATTTTTCACTTTTGTCAACAATAGAGTAATGAAAATCCCATACATGGGTCTGTGTGCACAAGTATGTTTATTTACTCAGTTTACCCTCTCAGAAGTGTAATCACTAGGGTCAAATGTCATAGCATTTTGGAATCTGGATGCATACATACTGCCAACTTCTTTCTTCAAAAAAATTTTTTAGACATTTATTTCTTTTTGAGAGAGAGAGAGGGAGCACATGCATGCATGAGAGGGGGAGGGTCAGAGAGAGGGAGACAGAGGATCTGAAGCAGACTCTGAGCTGTGAGCACAGAACCCAATGCAGGGCTCGAACTCATGAACTGTGACATCATGACCTGAGCCAAAATCAAGAGTCGGACGCTTAACTGACTGAGCCACCCAGGTGCCCCCATACTGTCAACTTCCTTCTTGAGGCAGCCATTGAATGGGTATATTCTTATTAACAGGAGAGTCTGCAGATTTCTTGAAGGAAAGCAGCTGCTTTCCTCTGCCTCCATCTCTGGGTTTAGTGTCCTGCCATGCACAGAAAAGTGTCTTGCATTATGCGAAAAGACCATACAACCAGAACCAATCCTGCCGTATCTTGGAGGAAAAAAGCGAGAGGCACTTTTCTTCATGGGAAATTTGAGGTTGCCTCTTCATGACCTGTGTTGAGGAGAGGCCTTCAGACTGAAGGCAAACACCGAGGTCTCCCCGAGACGTGCTGGACCACTGGGAACCAGCTTTTCCCAGGGTTAAAGGTGGTCTCTGGGACTCACTAAAGAAATTATGGTTCACCAAGCAATGGAACATTCTGGTGGCCTTTCCGCAGAGTGAGGTCAGGCCATATGAAGTCTGGTGGGAAGATGACTAGGATGGATGCCAAGGGAAGCAGCAAGCAGGATGCAGAACGGGGCGGGGGGACAGCATCCTCAGACTGCTGGTGGAGGGGGTTGCCTTCTTTACTCCATGCCTCTCTGGACTGTGGGTCGTTGTTTTTAAAACAATTTTATAATTAAAACAACAACGAAACCCCCCAAAAAGCAAAGTTAGCTCCCAGAGGAAAAGGAGACAAGTTTGGTGGGGCTGACTCTTTGGGATTACTGTTTGGATTTAGCACCTCAGTATTTCGGTTTAGACCTTAGTGTGCTAGGATTTCAGCTTTGAAAGCCACTGGAGAGGGGCACCTGGGTGGCTCAGTCGGTTAAGCATCTGACTCTTGATTTCAGCTCAGGTCATGATCCCAGGGTTGTGGGGTCCACACTGAGTATGGAGCCTGCTTAAGATTCTCTCCCTCTGCCCCTACCCCCACTTTTGTGCTTTCTCTCTTTCTTAAAACAATTTTTTTTTAAGTCACTGGAGCAGTAGGCCACATCTACAAATAACCTTTGCACCAAAGGTTTATTTGTAAGTTGTTGTGTGGGACTTGGAATATACTTCCCCATAAAATGGAAGCAATTTCTACTCTGGCTGGGAAGAGCTTTTCTGATCCTTCGTGAAACCAAACCAGATCTGCTTTCCATAGAGGACAGTAGAACCTGACCAATGGAGACTCTGAAGGGACCTTCGTAGGACTGGTGACATAGGCTGTAGTTTTTCTTAAAAAAAAATCTTTCTAGGGAAGTCTGGCTAGTGGCACCCTTATTTTTCATCTGTTTTTTTTTTTTTTTCCAGAGGGAAGAAGAACAGAGAAAAAAACCTGTCAGAACTTTGCGTAAAGGGTGGAGGGATGAAAGTGAGGGGCGAGGGGTCTTCAGTAAATGTGTGAGAACAAGCTCCTTCAGAGGTGGAAATGGTCTGACTTATCCCTGGCGAGAGGGGGCGGGGAAGAAGGAACAGGCACTCCTGCATCCCGGAATAAGTTCAAAGGAGGGCAGTGCTCCAAGGGCAGTGCTCCAGACCTGGGGGGCTCGAGGACGAGGATAGTGGGATGCAGGATCAGAAATGAAACCCACTGGAAACCGGAACTCTCCCAGAGAAGGGAATGACTTTAATGCACAGACTTTGGAGGCAGCAAACAGACTCTTGAGCCTCACCAAAAGCAATAGAAATGAGGCGCTTCCAATGGTCCAGGATTTCAGCAGGCCCAATCACCAGAGCGCGGCCCTCGGATCATTGATTCATTTGCAGATGACACTGACCACACAGGCAAATAATTGCCAGTAAACAATGTATGTTTCCGCCATGTGGAAGAGGTAATATCTATTTAGCTGAACGTCTTATTACACCTTGAGAATGTAAGTCCCTGAGTCACACAAGTGATGCGGGGTCACCCAAACAAACAAAATGATCCAAGGACCAGAAAACAATTTAAGAAATGAGATGATCAAACCACAGTACCAAGCTATAGTAATCAAAGCAGTATGGTATTGGCATAAGAACAGACCCACAGGTCAAGCAACAAAAGAGACAGCTCAGAAATAAACCCACATGTATATGGTCAATTAATTTACAGCAAAGGAGCCAATGGCAAAAGGATAGCCTCTTAACAAATGGTGTTGGGACAACTGGACAGCTACATGCAAAAGAATGAAACTGGACCACTATCTTACACCATAGACAAAAATTTACTCAAAATAAAGACTTGAATATAAGAACTAAAGCCATAAAACTTCTAGAAGAAAACATAGGCAGGAAACTCCTTGACATTGGTCTTGGTGATGACTTTTTGAATTTGACACCAAAAGCAAAGGCAACAAAAGCAAAAATAAACAAGCAGGACTATATCAAATCAACAAGCTTCTGCAGAGCAAAGGAAACCATTAATAAAACAAAAAGACAACCTAATGGATGTCAGGAAATATTTATAAATCACACGTCTGATATGGCATTAATATCCAAAATATATAAAGAATTCTACAACTCAACAGCAATCCCCCCCGCCCCCCAAATCCAATTAAACAATGGCTACAATTAAACAATGGCTAGAAGTGGCCTGGGTGGCTCAGTCAGTTAAACGTCTGACTCCTGATTTCGGCTCAGGTCATGATCTCACTGTTTGTGAGACTGAGCCCTGCATCAGAGCCTGCTTGGGATTCTCTCCCTCTCTCTCTACCCCTACCCCACTTGCATGCACACATGCTCTATCTCAAAATAAATAAATAAACATTTTTAAAACATGGGCAGAGGACCTGAATTTTTCCAAAGAAGACATACTGATAGCTAACAGATTCATGAAAAGGTGCTCAACATCATTAACCATGAGGGAAATGCAAATTCAAACCACCATATCACCTCACACCTGTCAGAATGGCTATTATAAAAAGATAAGCAATAATAAGTGTTGGTGAGGATGTGAGAACCTTTGTGCACTATTAGTGGGAACGTAAATTGGTGCAGCCACTACAACATGGCGGCACCTTGAAAAATTCAAAATAGAATGACCATATGTTCCAGCAATTCTACTTCTGGGTATTTATCTGAAGAAAACAGAACACTAATTCAAAGAGATACATGCACCCCCATGATCAATGCATCATTATTTATAATAGCCAAAATACGGAAACAACCTAAGTGTCCATCGATAGATGAATGGATAAAGAAAATGTAGTACGTACACACACACACACACACACACAAATATTATTCAGCCATAAAAAAAAAAGAATAAAATCTTGCCATTTGTACTAATATGGATGGAACTTGAGGGCATTTTACTAAATGAAATGAGTCAGACAGAGACAGACAAATACTGTTTGATCTCACTTACATGTGGAATCTAAAAATGAAACAAGAAAACGAGCCAAAAATCCCAAGCTTATAGAGAACAGATTGATGGCTGTTTGGGTGGGGGTGGGTGGGGTGAAATGGGGGAAGGGGGTCAAAAGGTGCAAACTTCCAGTTATAAAATAAATAAAGCATGGGGATATAATGTACACTATTGATGACTATAGGTAATAATACTCTATTGCATATTTGAAAGTCACTAAGACAGTAGATTTGAAAGTTCTCATCACAAGAAAAAAAATTCTGTAACTACGTGTGGTGATGGGTGTTAACCAGATGTATTGTGGTGATCATTTTGCAACATATACAAATACTGAATCATTATGTTGTACATCTGAAACTAATATAATGTATGTCGATGTACCTCAATCAAAAATTAAAAAAAAAACACAAAAGAAATGAGATGAACATGGTAAAATCCCAGGAGAGAGCGATTAGGGAGAACACAGGAAGCCAGCATTTAAAGGGTAGGGCAATGCGGTCCCCTGTGCACAGTACAGAGTGATGCTTCTAGAGAGGAGATGAAGGGGAAGTGAATTACTAGGGACAGATGGCAAACATGATCAGGTGACATAAGGGCCCCCCCCAAAAAGTGCTGGGACAGGGAGACACTAAGGGCAGGGGCTGCCCTCCACAGCACGGGCTCTGAACAGATACTGGAAGAATATCAGTGATTTGAGGTTATCCTGAAGCAGCTGTCAGACCACTCACTGGTTTTTTGCTTCTCCCTATTTCTTCAGATCTAAGAAGAATCTTCCATATTTCACATACTGGTAAGAAAGAAAAAAACCAACAGACCAGTTAAACCAGGATACAGCATCGATTTTAAGATGCATTTCAACTCTGGAGATGCTACCGTGTGAAAATAGAAGCATCTTAGAAGCAAGGAAATACAGTAGATTGATAGGATGCTACCTGTTTGGGGAGGGGTGTATGGAACTGTGAGACTGCCTCACCCCTCCTCCCCAGCACCAACGAAAGTGGGCACAGGTGTCCAGAATCTACACATGATAGGGGAAAAGCCGAACGTGGGTGAATGTACGACAAAGGATCCATGGAAGAAAGCAGGCCTGGGGACTGCAGGACTCCCCGTGGATCTGATTTACGGTGTCTGTGGAAGGTGGCTTCGCCATGGGGCACAGGTCTCTGGCCACCCTTCTCTGCTCACATAGCGAGTCTAGCCGATGCCAAGCTCACAGCCTCCCGCAGGTGCGCCAGGCCTTAGGGAACGTCTGCCAAGTGCTCGCCTCCCTCGTGAATGAACACCGCGCCCGTACGTTCTCTCTCTCTATGGCGCAGGTCCTAAAAGCAGGAGCTGGGCTGCACAGGAAATGTTTTTGCAAAGAATGAACCAAGTCTTCTCTCTCAGAAAAGAGCTTCCCTCCAACCTCCTTCACAGGAGCTGGAAAGGAATGCTGCCCATTTGCAAATCAATAACTTACATTGGCTGTGTAGACAATAAAGCGCAAGATGTGATCCTAGAGACCCATAATGGCTCAGTGTTCTAACATAATCCTGCCCTCCACGAAGCAGACAAGAAAACGACACAAGCCTCCTGGCTGTGTCTGCCCAGTGCCACACCGAGGGCTGGTGGTCTGTCTGCTTTTCTTCCTTCCTTCCTTTCTTTTTTTTTTTTTTTTTTTTTTTTGGTGGAAAATCAGAAGGCTTCAGCTGAGAACACTGCCAGGAGCTGAAGACACTCGACATTTTACCACTTCCTACTTTTCACAGCTATTTGCATAAGGGTTGTTAGGAAAATACCTATACCAGAAGGGAGACGGCTTAATGGAAAAAGCATTTCAATCATTCACTTTCAGCCAGAATTTCACACACTCGGAGGCACTTGACATTATCCTTGGAAATCAGGAGAGAAACAGCTGCCGAGCAGGCCACACCCCCAGGGAGTTCACAGCCTTTTGATACGAGGGGAGTCACCCGTGCAGAGATTTGCTGGATTTTGTGAAATCCCAGCCAGGAGCAGGAGCTGGGAGATCAGGTAATAAAAGTGATCTCCATCCCACCTAGATCAGCCCCCTGCTCAACCTGCAGAGACAATAAAAAGGGGCCGTGATTGGCAACCTTAATTTTCCCCTGAATGGTTCACTCCCTTCTAATTACTGTCGGAGTCTGGCACCAGGGCGAGAGCCCTAGGCAAGTAGAAATGACCCCAAGTCTTGGATCCCTGGGAACCAAGCCAGCCAGGTGTTCTGGGAATCTAGGAGGGAGCTGTTCTCTACCCACCTGCCCCATCTGAAGGCTTGGCCAAAGCACACCTCTGCTTCCTGTCCATTCAAGAGCCTCTTGGGAACCTCTCCCACCCCAGCAGAAAAAGCAAAGGAATCCATTCCTTCATGAAGGGTAATTCCTGCTCAGACATGCAGTCTGCAGTTCAGACTCAATTGCTGAAGAACTCTTGGAGTTGCCCACTCAACTTTAGGGAGGCCAGCTCTAGCGGGAGGCACAAGAACCGACCAAAGGATCCAACAACATCTGACCCACTCGGCTGTGGGTGTTCTAGATATAAATGCAGAGGTGTTGCCTTTTATAAAGGCCAAATGGGATTCTGTGTCTCCCTCTCTCTCTGCACCTCCCCCGTTCATGCTCTGTCTCTCTCTGTCCCAAAAATAAATAAAAACATTGAAAAAAATATAAGTTAAAAAAAAAAGGCCAAATGGCACGCTGTTTGGGCAGCGGCTCAGCTGAGAGATGTGTTAGGAAGCTGTTGCTGCTGAATGCAGGAATTAAAAAAAAAAAAAAAGCTTGTGGAATTTGTGCACTTTTGACCAATATCAAAACTTGAACCTGGAAGATGGTTGCCTGATGGTCTGGCATCTCTCCCTGGCCTAAGCACTCTAAATCCAACATGGGGATTTCCACGCCGCAGCCCAACGCTACTTTACTGGACTTCACTCCCAATTTGCTAGGCACACGGGTGTAACTGCTGGCAGCTTCCCCATTTGGACTGGGTTCCAGATGGTACCTGATTAGCACGTATGAGTCTGTTTTGGCCACTTGGCCTATATTGGACAGTCCATCTGGGCCATCTGAACAGCAGCTGTTCATCAGTTTGTGCACAGGGCAGAACGAGATGTGTCTTCTTTCCCCTCTCCTGTATCTCAGTGTGCCCAAAAGACAGGGAAGAGCTTCAACGCCCCGTGAGGACTGGTAGTCTTAGGCCCAGCCCTGCATTGCAGGACAGAGAACGCTGGTGAGTTTACTCCTCAAACTCAGGCCATGAACGCTGATAGGAAAATATACCTATAAAGTACCTACTATGCTCCAGGCATGGGAAAAAGGGATATATACGAGACATGGGCCCTGTCTTAAAGGAACTCAGAGCCCACAAGGAAGAGATGATATAAGAAATAATAAGATATGATAGATGCCATAACAGAGGCACCTGAACTATGACAAGAAATAGGTGAGGACTTGGTAAACTGTGCATGGGGCTGGGTGGGGGGGATGGGGTCAGGGAAACTTCATTTGAACGTGGGAAATGGCCAGGTGGACCAAGCCAGAAGTGAGAAGCAGAGGATTAAGAGGGGAAGGTGAATGGGGGCAGGAGATGTGCGAGGGGACATTTGCCCACTTCACTCAGTAGACCCTAGGGGGCCACTAGTGTGATTTAAGAAGCAGAGTAACCATCAAGACCCGAGTTTTGGAAAATCCCTCTGGAGATGGTAAGACTAGATTAGAGAGGCAGTAACTAGGAGAGAGGTCGGTTAGGAGGCTGCTATGAAGGTTCTGGAGAATGAGAATGTGTACAAAGGCTGCCGCTGTGGGGGAGAAGGGGAGGAGCCAGAGCAGAAATGCTTTGGGACTGCAGGCAGGAGAGTAGAGAGGCCCACCTGGGGCGAGGCTGTGCACTGCTAGGTTAAAAAGCTGGTGCATTTTATATTTCGATCCAGCTTCCCAACGTACCAGCTCTCTGGACCACATTTTCTGAACCTTCCTGATCCCCAGATTCACCCCTGCCAGACTCCAAGCAACATTCTGGCTTCTATCACTACCTTGTATATCTTCTCCAGATCATGTATCCCACCTTCCACAGCTTCCAAACGTCTTACCCACCTGTCAAATGCTACGCCATGAAGCCCTTCACATCCTCCCCTGCATCTCCACTGGCTCCCAGACCAGAAGTCCCAAGAAGAAATGGGGTGCACACCCTGCTGGATCCTATGCATGGGCCCCTTTCCAAATACAAACCACAAGTAACTTAGTGGAGGTGAGGTCACCCTTCCAGGTTTACTTGCCCCAGCTGGTACCAGGAATTCCAGGATCCATCTGGTCTACCCATACCCCCAAGTCCTGACCCCATGGCATAAGGCAATCTTGGGAGTCTTCCCAGAAGCCCTTCTGGGATATTTTTCTGTGGCCAAAGAATCATGCACATAAAATGACAATTCTAATTTCCTTGGTGAAGTCCACAAGACATACGTTTAGGGTGGGACCAGAACAGATCACTGGGGTACATGAGCGCCAGGTGTTTTTCCTGTAAATCTAATTGCTAGTTCCAAAGGCAGGAGTAACAGTGGACCCTGTGTACACGGCACAGCATTTATGTTTAGAAGAGGGTTTTGCAATGTAGAATTGCATTGGATTTCTGCAACACGGGAGGTAGGGGAGTTACAAACTCCTGCAAGGAGAACTTGAGAACACATATCTTGTGGCCAGAGCGCCTGGGTTAGAACCCTGCTCTGCCTTTCACTGGCTGGCTGACCTTGGACGAGTACTCGACTTCCTTATGTCTCAGTCTCTCCAGCTGGAAAATGGGACTGATACTAATGCCTAGCACATAATGAGCACTTTGTAAGTGTTCGTTAAAGGAAGACCTCCAATTCGGAGATGACTTTAACATGGTGCTGGTGTGCTGAGGGACTTGCTTGAGGCTGTCTGGCTGGAATATGAGACAAAGAACTAGAATTCCTTGCTCTTAGAGACACGTCAAGCTCCTCTGGGAAGCACCTATTCTCTGGCAAGTTCCTCACCCTTCCTTGGCGAGAGCCTTTTTGGGGAAAACAATGTACATCATCATCCCACAGCAATAATTGTTAAAGCAGAACACATCTTTTTTGGAAAACTTTTAAGATAAAATTTATATAAATATCAAGTTTATATTTAGCCATTTTAAAGAGTACAGTTCAGTGGTTCTTAGTCTGTTTACAATATTATGCAGCCATTACCATTATCTAATTGCAGAATATTCAGCATCCCCAAAGGAAAATCCAGTTCTTCCCAATTCCCCTCCTTCCTTAGCCTATGGCAACCACTATCTACTTTCTCTATGCCTATTCTGGACATTTCACATAAATGGAGCCATACAAATAGCGGGTCCTTTTGTCTAGCTTCTTTCACTCAGCATGATGTTTTCAAGGTTCATCTGTGTTCTAAAAAGTATCAGTACTCCGTTCCTTTTTATGACTGAATAGCATTCCATTGTGTAGATATACTACATTCTGTGTATCCATTCATCAGTTGATGGGACGTTGGATTATTTCCACCTTTTGGCTCTAGTGAGCGATGCTTCTATGAATATTGGTATACAGGTTTTTGTGAGAACTTGGATATATACCTAGGCGTACCTATGAGTGGAATGGCTGGATCATACAGTAACTTTTGGTCTAACCTTTTAAGGAACTGTCAAACTGCTTTCCACAGTGGCTATGCCATTTTTCATTCCTACCAAAAACGGAGAAGTGTTTCAATTTCTCTACATCCTCACCAACACTTGTAATTATCCCCTTTTCAAACCCTAAATACATATATTATAGACATCTTAGTAGATGTGAAACACTATCTCATTGCAGATTTGATTTGCATTTCCTTAATGATTCATGATTTTGAACATTTTTTCATGTGCAGTACAGCTTTATGTTCTTGATAATATGGAAGTTGAGATAAAAGAGGTGTCGGGCCCTTTTTCTGAGATGAAGAAGTATGCTTGGTATATGTGTACAAAACTAACCCCCACACAGATGGCAGCGGGAAACATTATGCCCAACAGACAGGTACATTTGGTCAGTTCCTATGTGTAGCAAGCAAACGGTGGCCTCTAGGGGTAAGGTGGGATTTGGAAAGGCTGCACAGGCCCACGAAAGCTTCCACGTCCATCTGGGGCCCAGCCTGCTCTGTTCCTCTTGCTGGTTATTAGGGCACATCTGTTTTTGCGGGCCTTCTTGGCCACCTCCACCTTTAGGATGGCAGCCCAACTTTGTCCAAGGGCTTGAAATTAGCAAGAGGCTCTGAGACACTCAGCTGGTAAACCAATTGCAGACCTGAGAAAAGCTGGGGAGCTAAGGATAAATGCCACATGACAGATCCATCTCGTAAGCTAAGGGAGCAGATGGCCTGAAATGCCAGCCAATGTCAGGGCTGGGCACTCACTGAAGCAAAACCTTCCTATAGTAAAGGGGCAGCAAAGTGGCCCTGAGATGACTAGTGCGTGAGCACTGTGAGTTTTGAGCTGCTCTGCCAAAAGCAAAGGCAGAGTGTGACTGGGCAAGTGCCTTTCCCAAAAGAGACTGCTGGCTACCATGGTGAAGAATGATTACCCCAAGTATGGGTGTCCCAGGCCCCATGCTGCCTCTTCTTTTCATTGCTGCCTTTTGGCTATGTTGTCACTTTTCAGGGCCTTCCCCAGAAACAGAAGAAAGAAAAACACCACTGTGTGCTCCCACAATTCTTGTAGAAAGGTACTGCTGGGAGAGTCAGGCAGAAGCAATGGATTCCTGATCTATTATTGTGCCATAAATTACTCCCCAAATCTGTGGCTGAACACCACGATTTGTTATTATCTCTCACGGTTCTGTAGATTGACCAGACTCAGCTGGGCAGTATTTGCTTAGGATTAGATGTCAACTGAAGCTACAGTCATATGAAGATCCACTGGGCTGCATGTCTAAGACGGTCATTCACGTGGCTGGTGTTTGATGCTGCTGTCAGCTAGAAGTTCAGCAGGGGATGTCCACTGGAGTACCTCATCCCAAGGGGCTTGGGCTTCTTATAGCATGGTAACCGGGTTCCAAAAGGGAGCATCCCAACAGTGAACGTTCCCCAAAATGCAGGCAGAAATCACAAGGCTCCTATGACTTAGCCTCAGATGTCACACGATGTCACTTCTGTCATCTTCCGTGGGTCAAAAGTGAATCACAGGGAAACCTTCCTGACTCTATGAGGCCATTATTACCCTACCACACAAGGATATCATAAGAAAAGAAAACTACAGGGTGGTTGGGGTGCGTGGGTGGCTCAGTCGGTTAAGCGGCTGACTTCGGCTCAGGTCACGATCTTACAGTTTGTGGGTTCGAGACCCGTGTTGGGCTCTGTGCTGACAGCTCAGAGCCTGGAGCCTGCTTCAGATTCTGTGTCTCCTTCTCTCTCTGCCCCTCCTCCAGTTGTGCTCTCTCTCTCAAAAGTACATAAACATTAAAAAAAAAAAAAAGAAAACTACAGCTCAAATCCCTTTTTAATATAGATGTAAAAATCCTCAATAAAATACCAGCAAACTAAATTCAGCAACATATAAAAAGGATTATTTATCTTAAACAAGTGGAATTTATCCTAGGAATATAAGAGTGGTTCAACATATGAAAATTAATCCATGTAATACACCATATTAACAGAGTAAAGGATAAAACCACATGATCATCTCAATGGATGCAGAAAAAGCATCTGGCAAAATCCAACACCCTTTCATGACAAAAGCTCTCAACAAATTCGGAGTAAAAGGAAACTTCCTCAACTTGTTAAGGGGTGTTTATGAAAAGTCCACCACCTAACATCATACTTAATAATGAAAGTCTGAATGCTTTCTCCCAAAGATCAGGAACAAGACATGATGTCCAATCTTGTCACTTCTATCCAATATTATACTAGAGGTTCTGGCCAGGGGCAATTAGGAAAAAAAAAAAAAAAAGACAAGGAAAGGAAATAAAAGCCATCCAGATTGGAAAGGAAAAGTAAAACTATCTCCATCTGCAGATGGCATAGTCTTATATATAGAAATTCCTAAAGAACACACACACACACACACACACACACACACACACACACACTATTAGAAGTAACAAACACGTTTAGCAAGTTGCAGGATAAAAGCCCCATGTACAAGAATCAGTAGCAATGAACAATCTGAAAATGAAATTAAGAGAACAATTCCATTTGTAATTGAATTGAAAAAATAAAATATAAATCAATTTAGCCAAGAGGTACAAAACTTTTACACTGAAAACTACAAACAACATAGTTGACAGAAATTAAGAAATATTTAGAAAGATGGAGGGACACCTCATGTTCACTACTGGAATACTTAACACTGTAAAGACAGCCATACTCCCTAAAATGACCTACAGATTCAACACAGTCTCCATAATAATTCTAGCTATGTTTTTTTGTTTTGTTTTGTTTGCAGAAATTGACAAGCTGAACCTAAAATTTACATGGAAATTCAAGGGGCCCATATTGTTTCAAGTAGAAACAACTTAAAAAAAGAGCAAAGCTGAAGGACTCCTATTTCCTGGTTTCAAAACATACTACAAAGCTACAGTAATCAAGACAGTGTGGTACTGACATAAGGATACACATATGTATCAATGGGATAGAACTGAGAGTCCAGAAATAAGCCCTACATCTATGGCCTGCTGATTTTCTTTTTTTTTCTTTTCTTTTATTTTCTTTTCTTTTCTTTTATTTTATTTCATTTATTTTTTTTTTAATTTTTTTTTTCAACGTTTATTTATTTTTGGGACAGAGAGAGACAGAGCATGAACGGGGGAGGGGCAGAGAGAGAGGGAGACACAGAGTCGGAAACAGGCTCCAGGCTCTGAGCCATCAGCCCAGAGCCCGACGCGGGGCTCGAACTCACGGACCGCGAGATCGTGACCTGGCTGAAGTCAGACGCTTAACCGACTGCGCCACCCAGGCGCCCCAATGGCCTGCTGATTTTCTTTTCTTTTTTTTTTTTATATATATATGAAATTTATTGACAAATTGGTTTCCATACAACACCCAGTGCTCATCCCAAAAGGTGCCCTCCTCAATACCCATCACCCACCCTCCCCTCCCTCCCACCCCCCATCAACCCTCAGTTTGTTCTCAGTTTTTAACAGTCTCTTATGCTTTGGCTCTCTCCCACTCTAACCTCTTTTTTTTTTTTTTTTCCTTCCCCTCCCCCATGGGTTCCTGTTAAGTTTCTCAGGATCCACATAAGAGTGAAACCATATGGTATCTGTCTTTCTCTGTATGGCTTATTTCACTTAGCATCACACTCTCCAGTTCCATCCACGTTGCTACAAAAGGCCATATTTCATTCTTTCTCATTGCCACATAGTACTCCATTGTGTATATAAACCACAATTTCTTTATCCATTCATCAGTGGATGGACATTTAGGCCCTTTCCATAATTTGGCTATTGTTGAGAGTGCTGCTATGAACATTGGGGTACAAGTGCCCCTATGCATCAGTACTCCTGTATCCCTTGGATAAATTCCTAGCAGTGCTATTGCTGGGTCATAGGGTAGGTCTATTTTTAATTTTCTGAGGAACCTCCACACTGCTTTCCAGAGCGGCTGCACCAATTTGCATTCCCACCAACAGTAATGGCCTGCTGATTTTCAATAGAAGTCCCATGACAATTCAGTGGGAAAAAGAATGGTCTTTTCAACAAATGGTGTGGGGACCACTGGATAACCACAAAAAAAGAATGAATGTGGGCCCCTACTTCACATCATATACAAAAAATACATCAGAATAGATCAGAGATCTCAATATAGGAGCTAAAACTATAAAACTCTTCAAAGAAAGCACAGGAGTAAATCTTTGTGACCTGAGATGAGACAATGGTCTCTTAGGTGTGTCACCAAAAGCACAAGCATCAAAAGAAATAATCGATAAACAAGGAGTGATAAAAATTAAAAGCTATTGTGCTCCAAAGGATACCATTAAGAAAGCAAAAAGACAACTCATGGAATGGGAAAAAAATATTTGCAAATCATGTATCTGATAAGAGACTTCTATCCAGACTAAATAAAGAACTCTCACAACTTACTAAAACAAACTAAAACAAAAACAAAAAAACCGAATTAAAAACTGGGCAAAGAATTTTAAACACATTTCTCCAAAAAAGACTGCTGTATGTGCCAAAAAGCACATTAAAAGATGCTCAAAATTATTAGTCGTCAGAGAAATGCAAATCAAAACCACAATGCGATACTGCTCCATACCCACTACCATGGGTATAATCAAAAAGATGGACAGTAACAAGTGTAAGCAAGGATGTGAAGAAATGGAATCCTCAGACATTGCTGGTGGGAAGAGAAATTGATGCAGTTGCTTTGGAAAATAGTTTGGTAGCTCCTCAAGAAGTTCAGCACTGAGACACCATACAATCTACCAACTCCACTCCAAAAACTTGTACACAAATGTTCATAGCAGCACAATTCACAACAGCCGAAAGGTGAAAACAGCCCTAATGTCAACTGATGAATGGATAAACAGAATGTGATATATTCATACAATGGAATACTATCCAGCCATAAGAGGAATGAAGGACTGATTCATGCTACAACATGAATGAACCTTGAAAACGTTATGCGAAGTGAAGAAAGCCAGATGGAAAGGCCACATATTGTATGATTTCATTTATATGTAATGTCCAGAAAAGGCAAATCTATAGAGACAGAAAGTGGATTAGTGGTTGCCAAGGACTGGGGAGGAGGGAATGTGAGTGACTGCTAATGGATATGAAGTTTCTTTTTGGGGCAATTAAAATGTTCTAGAATTACATTGTTGTGTTGTTTGCACAATTTTGTGAATATGCCAAGAAAATGGAATTACATACTTTAAAGGAGTGAATTTTATGCTATATGAATTACATTTTAATAAAGCTATTATAAAACATACCCATACACACACATGTGAATTACGGGGTCACCTCAGTGTCCCAGAGAGGGGACTATGTTGGGAGGCATGTTCATTCACTGCAAGAGCATCTGTGAAGATCAGTTGTCACGTGCTCTCTAACTTGCTGTTCTCACTGTGGAAGTAGCTGAGGAAGGCTTGACTTGTAAGACTATGATTCACCCTAAGAATTAAAGTCAGCTTGGTAGAGTAGACAGCATGTGTGTAGTAGAGAGGGGCAGATTCAAGTTCGAATCCTGACCCTGCCACTTATTAGCCATGTGAGCTCACGCGAAGTACTTCATTGTTCTCTGCCCCAGTTTGTTCTTCACAGGGTCATAGGATTAAAAGACTAGTATATATGAAATGTCTGGTAAGTAAGAGTTGTTCAGTAAATGGTAGCTCTTACACTTCATTCTGTCTTGTCAGCATAATTAATACCAGTGGCCCTTCCCAGCATGCAGTAACACCTACCACACAGCTTTGGAGTTATCCAGGAATTTCTATTTTCCTAGCTACTTTGGTCCTTCAAGCTAGATCAAAGAGTCACGGAATTTTTGAGCTATAAGATTTCCTAAAAATCTGCGATCCACATATAAATACAGGCGTGGCAGATTACCCTTAATATAGAGGGAGCTTTTACAAATCAATGAGAAAAACATTAGGAGACCAATAGAAAACAAAGCCAAAACCATGAAAAAAGCAACTCACACAAAACATACACAAGTAGGTAATAAATATATACAAAATGGTCACCTTCATTAGTAATCAGGAGACTGCTAATTAAAGCAAGGTAACAATTTAAACTTCTTAAGTCATCAAGTATTTGAAAATCTTTAGTGAGGTATTGGCCAAAGTTCAAGAGAACAACCATTCTCGGGGCGCCTGGGTGACTCAGTTGGTTAAGCATCCAACTCTTAAGGTTTTGGCTCAGGTCGTGATCTTACAGTTTCCTGAGTTTGAGCCCTGCGTCTGGCTCTGTGCTGACAGGACGGAGCCTGCTTGGGATTCTCTCTCTCTGCACACACCTCTCCCGCCCCTGCTCATGCTGTCTCTGTCTCTCTTAAAGTAAGTAATAAAATTAAAAAAAAGAGAGCCATTCTCATATACTCTAATGGGAGTGTTAATTGGTACAATACTTCCAGAGGACAATTTAGCAATGACTATCAAAAGCCTCAAATATATCATATTCCTGGACTCAGGATTCCTCTTCTAAAAATATATCCTATGGAAATAATCAAGAACAAGTGCAAAAAATTTAGCTTCAAGGACATTCATTTATTAATGGTCATATTTTCAGTAATGAAAAACTGAAAACAACCAATATATCCAGTGATAGGGAACTGGTTAAATAAATTAAGGAACACATATACAATGGAATACTTAATAACCTGAAAAGATGCTCATCATAATCAATACAAGATTATCTCACTTTTGTAAATTATTGAAAAAAAAAAAAAAAAGCCAGCACTTGTTAATTCTAGGTGACAGGATGAGGCTACTTTTTCTTTTCTTCTTTTGTTGATGTATATTTCCCACAGTGATTGTATATCACTTTTGTATTAAGAAAAAACCCACATTTATTAAGTTTATTTATTTTGAGAGCGGGGAGAGGGGCAGAGAGAGAGAGAGAATCCCAAGCAGCCTCCAGGCTCTATGCTGTCAACGTAGAGCCCAACTCGGGGCTCAATCTCACCAACTGTGAGATCACGACCTGAGCGGGATGCTTAACTGGCTAATCTTAATGCCTCTCTCCTCCTGAAAGTGCTGTACGTAGATTTTCCTTCTACGCAAAGTTAATGCGAATGATGGCTCCTTGAGGATGTACAGGCCTCAAGATGACTTTGAGCGTTCTAGAGTCTGGGGTCACTTCCTCGACCTCTCCACCCCCCCCCCACACTTCCCATCTAAACTTACAAAGAGATAAATCCTAGCCTCTCCTTCTTCCCGCTCAACCCTTGAAACAGAGTCACCCTGAAAATGGAGGCAAATTCACACATGCTTTCACAGTCTGGGGCTATATCAAGAGCTTTCAGTGTTTCTTAAACTTTCATGCTTTATGTTAAAAATTAATGTAAATTTTGCTTTACACTCTATTTTTGCCCTACTCTATTTCATTAATTCTAAGCTGTACCCCCACCCCCACCCCTCACTGTAACATCTTTAAAATCCGGATGGATTCTTAGAATGGATAGTGGCTGTAGTTCAATTGGCAGTATTTTTTTCCTATGAAATACAATGATGAAAAAAATAATCCTTTCCCCTAGAAGTGTTGGCGTAGACCCGAAAGATGTCCCGGTTTGCGTGCTGCCAGCCCCCTGCTTAGGGCCCCAGTTTATGGGCCATTTCTCGATGGTGTTTCCTCATGAGCTGTTAAGTCCAGCGGCATCCAGAGTACAGCCCTAGCCAAGGCACTGTGCCTCGTTCTGGACAACGCTCCCCTGTCTCCCCTTCCGGGGATGCCCAAGGGCAGTGAAAGGAAATGACTGAAGAGCGTTGATGAAGGGCTCTGAATTATGCTAGGGGCTATATGTTCCCTTTATTTAATCTTCCCAACAAGCCTATGAGGTACCTGTGATTATCCCATTTTGCAGATGGGAAAAATGAAGCTGGGTGGGGTGAGAGGCCTAGCACAGAACAAGCATAGGGCTTCTGCTCTCAAACATCCCGGTTCCCTCGCTGTTCACAGAACAGGGGTCTGTGAGCCAGGTGACCTGTTTGTTTGGAAAGTAACCCTCACTGGCCCACAGGAGGCCCGCTCGCTCGGGAGCTCCTGGTCTCCCCGCCTGGCTCCTCAGGCCCTGTGCATGTTCTCACTGGGGGCCCGCTGTGCAGGGTAAGCTGTAGGGCCAGCTCAAGTGGGAGCCCCGAGAGAGTGAGAGTCGATCCCAAAGCGGGCAGAAGGCCAGTCTCTGCCCCCAAAACACTTCAGGTCTTACTCCTTCCAGTTGCCCCCTCCCTTCTAACCCACCTTCACCTGGAGCTTCCAAACCCACCTTCCTCTACAACACTCTGGTCCTTTGCTCTCAAATTCTGGCCTACTTTTTGCTCATCTTATAATTTACACAGACCCAGCCGGTGGTTAACCTGTGGAAGCCCCTGGACTTCTCAGACTTGTGCCCTCTGCCAGGCAATAAGAGCAGCCGTCTCCTCGCCGTCAACAGGGCGCCCGCTCACGAGTGAGCCCTAACCCTCCCTGTGACCGGTTGCTGTGGTCAGGACGAACAAGGGGAGGCCCAGAGAAATGAGGTCGCTTGCCCAAAGTCACACAGCCTTCAGGCAGCAGGGCCAAGATGTCAGTTAAGCTCCGACTGCAAGGCCTGTGTTTTTCCTTCTCTACCAACAATCTCCTCCACTGGCAACCAGACACAGGGATGAGATTCAAAGGTGGCTTCTTCACCTACTTTCCTGTCTCTTTATCTCTGTCTGTTTTCAGATAAAAAGCTTGAATAGAAATCACGTCAGCAGAGCTAGATTTTAACGTGGTTTCACTACCCAGGCTTCTCTCCAGCTCTTTACACCGATCCAGGGAAGAGTCTTCCTCAAAGGAGATTTAAACATGTCATGAAACCTTAACTCCAAAATTCAACCCCTAAAGCAACTCACACATTCCCTGCTTGCTTGGATCCCCATTCCACGAAGCTTGCGCCGCGGCTATATCTGGGCACATGTGTGTCTCTCCCCTGTGAGTGGGAAATTTCTTTAAACGCCATGTTTTTTTCAAAGGGGGAGGGAATGCCGTGCCTTTGAAGATCTCAGGAAAGCCACATAACTGCTCCCCAGAAAACGTGTGCACGCAAAAAACGTGCCCTCCAAGAGTCTTCGCGCAATTGGACGGCTTCACAAGCCAAGCATCCCTACTCTGTGTCCCTCCTGCGCCCTGGCACAGAGCTCTGTACCCGAGGTGCCAAATAATTTTATTTATTTATTTACCCCTCTGCCACCATCCCTGGTCAGAAAGAATGTAGCCACTCACTTTCCCCGTTTCTCGAACCTCCTGAGGTCTTGTACCATCTTCTCTTGTCCTCCGTGAAGCTCTACCACCATCTTGTTCTAGGCCCTGAGCCTTCGAGCCTGCTCTCTGGCCTCGTGCCACCCCCCCACCCCCACCCCCACCCCCAGAGGCCTGCCTGCTCTGGTCTGAGTGTTTGTGTCCCCTTAAATGCACATGTTGGAATCCTAATGCCCAACGTAATGGTGTCAGGAGGTGGGGCCTAAGAGAGCAGGTCTGGTCATGAGGGAGGAGCCCTCATGAATGGGATTAGGGCTCTTATAAAAATGACCCCCCCCCCCCCCGAGCTCCCTCACCCCCAGCCACATGGGGACACAATGAGAGGTCTGTGACCCGGAAGAGCCTGGCCACGCTGGTGCCCTGCCCTCAGACTTCTGGCCTCCAGAACTGTGAGAAACGCGTGTTTGTTGTTTACAAGCCTGGCAGTCTGTAATATTTCATTACAGAACCCAAATGCACCCAGACACTGCCCTGGATGTCTCCTTTCTCTGACACTTTGCCGGCTCTGTGCAGCGGGGACCTTACGGCTCTTCTCTCTCACAGATGAAGCTCTGTGGACCCTGCCCCTGTAACTGCCCAAGGTGGCCTTGATTTCTGGCAGAGGGACATCCAGCGCCAGGAGCCCTGATACAGGTACTTCAGCCCTCCACACCAGCCTCTGCCCAGCAAGCACTTCCCCTCACCCAGGAAGCAAAAGCACCAGGTGCACTCTGGCCTCTCAGCTTTCCAGGCGCAGGAGGGCTCCTCTAGGTAGTAAAACATCCTTGTGCAAATTAGGAAAAGGTGCCCCCACTGAGCAGATGCAGGCCAGGGGGTGCTCAGCCCCTCCGACCCCTTGGCTGGTGTGCCTCGAACGGCATCCTCTTGCACGTGTCCCCGGCAGCTTTGACAGAGAGATGCACCTGCGCTGAGTGACCTCGGAAGGGCTGAGGAGTCATCCCAGACAATCTGACTTCTCCATCTGACTCCATCTAACACCCAGGGCCATAGCAGCAACGATTCACAATGGCCGAAAGGGGCAAACAGCCCAAGTGTCCATCAATGGAAAAGTGGACAAACAAAATGAGGTAGATATTATTCATTCATCAAAAGGAAGGAGATTCTGATACATACCACAATATGGATGAACTTTGAGAACATTATAGTACAGAAAATAAGCCAGTCACAAAAGGATAAATACTGTATGAGTCCACTTTCCTAGATTAAGGAAATTCAGAGAGTAGAGGTTACCAGGGCTAAGGGGAGGGAAGAATGGGGAGTTATTGTTCAATGGGTGTAGAGTTTCTGTCTGGGATGATGGAAAACTTCTGGAGATGGCTAGTGGTAATAGTTACACAACACTGTCCACTGAATTGAACCCTTTAAAATGGTTAAAATAGTATGGGGCACCTGGGTGACTCAGTTGGTTAAACACCAGACTCTTTGTTTTGGCTCAGGTCATGATCTTGTGGTTCATGAGTTTGAGCCCTGTGTGGGGCTCTGTGCTGACCATGCGGAACCTGCTTGGGATTCTCTCTCTCTCTACTTGCCCCTCCCTCGCCTGCTCTCTATCTCTCCCAAAATAAATAAAAATAAAATAAAATAAATGGTTAAAATAGTAAATATAATGTATATCTTTAAAAATTTAACAGCTAAATGTGCTCTATACTGTGGCTTAAAAAAAAAAAAAAGGAAATAGCACACCTTCCTTTCCCTCACTTTGAAAAGAAATGAGGATTTATTATACTTCCCCAAAGAGCTTGACACATCCAGAACATTACCTCAATATCTAATTCCCAGGTGGTCACATCTCCATAGGAGCCCAACCCCTTTGGACACGGGACAGTTTGAGACCCCACTGGATGAGAGGTGCCACATGGATGTAAACATCCCCGTCTCCCTGCCCACCCCCTCCACCCACAGACCCCATCCCCACAGGCAGCTGGTTTTTTCAGTAAGGCCTCAGCAGCCAGGCCCGTTCTGGGTAGGCACGAACCGCCATCCTGTTATAAATCCTTCCCCACAAAGCACTGGAGACTGGTCCCCTCGCTGTGCCAAGAAGTCTTTCTCTGACCATCTGTAATCCATTCAAAGGCAACTGGCAGGAAATGGCAGCAAGGAAAACCCCTGCTCCATGCAACTGGTGGGACCACCTCTCCTCTCACTCCTGGCCGGCAACAGGAAGTCGGCCCTTCTCGGGACACAGAACATCTGTGGGAGTTCTGGAAGCTGCTGGGCGTCTGTCAGGGGCTAAATGGGCTCGAGACAGATGCTCACAAAATTTGGTAAGGAACGCATGCTGTATTGAGTTTTTAAATTAGCTCTGAAGAAAACTCATTTGAAAAACCAAAACAAACCCAGACCCTAAGAGGAAAAAAAAATTATATGAAAACTAACCTCAAAAATGCTTTCTTCTGATTTCTATGGACAATTAGACCACAATTTCAAGTAGTTCAAATCCTCTTGCTGTGGCTCCCCCTCCAATCTGGTATTGTCAGCTGCTTCTTCCTATTAGTGACAGTTTCCTTTTTCGGCACTAAAAGCGGAGGCCCTCAAAGCGCTGCAGTGGTGAGCTGAATCCAGCCTGTATAGGCGTGCTAGAGCTCATTATTAAATCTTCAGGAATATGGTGAGCCAATTATTAGATTGCTAAAAATTATATGATAACAGCTTACAACTAAATGTGTTATAGATCTTAAAAAGAATACTCAAAATTTATCGGTTCTTATTTATCTTGCTACATTTTGCTATTCTCTAGGCTTTCAGCATGAGTTGACTACTTTTTTTAGAAAGGGCCAGGTAGTAAATATTTTAGGTCTTCAGCATCTGTCTCAGCCACTCCATTTTGCCACTAAAAGGCAAACGTAACCAGAACAATATGTAATTTAATGAATGTGGCTGTGTTCCAATAAAACTTTATTTATAAAAAACAGTGGCAGGCTAGATCTCAACAATGGGCCATAGGTTGCTAACTGCTGTTCTTAAAGTTGTTTACATCTACTGTATCTGTGTGGTGGAAATCCTATGTAAAAGCGTTATGATGCACATCTCTTCCCAACTCAAGAGTTCAGCAATAGCTTGAAATGTTGGGAATTTACAGCATGGAAATTATCAAATGCTATCAAATCAGGGCTTGATTCATTATTATTATTATTATTATTATTATTATTATTATTTTGGTTATCTAAATTTAAGAAAGTGATGGAGAAAATATTAGTAACGCAGATTGAAAAGTCTACCATGTCCATAGCTGTGTTGTGCATAGCACAAAAAATGAGGACATATTTTCTCAGTACTTGAAAACTATTATCCAATTCAGCAAGGAAGTCACTCTCGTCACCAACAATCAAGTGAAGTTCCAACATATGTCTTTGTTCTTTCACTTTCATCTTACCCACTGACTTACACAAAAATACCAACCAACACTTATGTCGGAGGTACACTTGTTTGTCAATTTCAATCTCAGGTTGGCCAGGGATCCAAGAGTTTGGCAAAAATCAACAAAAGCATTCTGTGAGAATCAACTGACTGTGAAATTTATAATAAAGAGTACCAAATTGTTTACTATTTGTAAGTTGTATGGTAAACAGCCTCTCATCAGCAAAATGTATAATAAACATATATGTCTACATGCAAATTTCTTTACAGAGTAAGTTGTAAAACATTTACTAGAACAACACTGATTATGATAGGAAAGAACTTACAGGTTAATTGGGCAGCAGGACCTAAAGGTGTGTGAGTGTGTGTGTGTGTGTGTGTGTGTGTGTGTGTGTTTATGAAAGAGAGAACAACCCTCCCCCAGTACACTGAATGGAAAAAGCAAAACATGACCAAACCAAAAAGGACCCTATTTCCTGAAAATTCTACATCATAAAAAACTGAACTGTGTTGGGTATGGAGTAGGTGTACAACTGGAATAGATTATGAACTGTTTCTCTGTAGTATTAATGGCAGACTCAGGGCTCTCCATAACTCCTTTCCCTAAAAGTGATTTTTTGGGGAACTCATAACCCTGACCAGGGCTTTACTTGTGCTGTTCTGTCCCTGTAGAGTGCTCCAATGTCTACATCCTATCCGTGATGAAGCATTCATTCATTCATTCATTCACTCATCCTTCAAACATTAACTTGACTCCTATTACACACCCTTCACAGTACTCCAGATAGAACCACAAACCAAACAGCCCCTGCAGGTCAAAGGTTGTGCAGACAGCAGACTGGAATCTTCCTTCCTTGAGTTCCTGGGCACTCAGGCCACATTTCACACTCATTCTCTAGGTGGTGTTTCCAGCCCACTGCATAGCAAGGTCCAGAGTTCCTGGAAGGCAGGTACCAAGGCTTTCCCACTGTTACATCCTGCACAGAGCCCAACCCATTGCCAACTGGGTACCTGGTCACTTTCTAGTGAATCAGTGATAGAGGATGCACTGCTCTAGCTTCATAACCTACAGACTGTCATTCATCCTGAATTATAATTTAACTTTAGCAGTTTGCCGGACCCAGGTTAAATTCTGGGCTCTAGCTGAAAGGTGGGAGAAGGATTCTTTTTTTAAGTTGTTATGTTTTTATTTTGAGAGAGACAGAGACAGTGTGAGTAGGGAGGGGCAGAGAGAGGGAGAGAGAATCCCAAGTAGGCACCACACCGCCAGCGCAGAGCCTGACATGGGGCTCGAACTCATGAACCATGAGACCATGACCTGAGCTGAAATCAAGAGTCGGATGCTTAACCTATTGAGCCACCCAGAAGCCCCGGGAGAAGGATTATTTTAAGTGTAATTATCTCCTTCCTCAAATCAAAGAAGAGGGTCACTTTGAGTGTGTGGGATAATGTTACTCAACGTTTTAAAACTCATGCTCTACCAACCAAGATGTGGTCACACTCTACATTTGATGTAAAGCTCGCTATATCTAGAATTTCCTATCGATGATAGGTTTTCACACTACACATGCATCCTATTGAAATGCTGGTGTGCCCAGGCTTGTTCTTGTTCCTGCTTAGCTTAGATCATGGGTGCTCAACTCCTTACTCTGAAAATCGGTAATGAGAGGGGAAAACTTGGCCTTTTTAGGAGGAATTTAAAATTTCACCTTTGCTGATAAGTAACAAACAGGCCTTCTTTATAAAAAAAATGTCAGCCAATAAATGTAGATCCAAATGAGAGAATTTGAAAATGACCATTCTACAACAAGGAAGCAAGTGATTCAGGTAAGGATTATCAATGGATGCCAAGCCAATTCCAAGAAATTTCTTACTGGGGAACTGGGCATTCACTTGGTACCAAAGCACCACCTACAGAATGACGTGCCAATTGAAGAAGGAAAATAGCTTTGCAATGCAGAGAGGTGGGCACCCCCTTACCAAGTGACCAATACCTAATAATGGGGTGCCCTGACATTGTGTCCCTGGGAGATGCTTAATGAAGTACTCAGAATCACCTGGGATGTACTCTTGCCAAAATGCTGAGCTAAATCCGAGACTTCAGCTCTAACTTCCATGATGAGGGAAAAATAAGGCACAGAGAAACAAGATAAATGACCCCGTGGAAGGGTTCTGACAGAATGTGAAGCATTTTAAGTGGCAACGTTTTATAGATGTATAAACAAAAATATATACCTATGAACATACATATGGGCGTACACACACACATTTGGGGGGGGGGCACTGTTCTAGATTAAAAATGATGAAAGAGACATAACAACCGAATATAATGCATGAACCTTGATAGAATCTAGCTGTATACATTAAAAAAAGAAAGCAGCTAAGAGAAAAGTAGTTATAAACCTTTTTGGGAGGACAATAGTGCAGGTATGCATATGAACTGGAGATTGGGTGCCATTAGGGGATTACCATTAGTTTTCTGAATGTGACACTGGTATTATGATCATATAGGAGAATGCCTTCACTTTTAGGAGGTACACACTGCAGTATTGATGGGTAAAGTGTCATGCTGTCTGTGACATACTTCCAAATGGTTCAGCAAAAACACACATACATATTTACAATAACATGAGGCTCTGAGAATGTGAGTGAGTAGCCCAAGGTTACACAATCAAGGTATGTCAACATGATAAATATTTTGAGGGGAAGTGTCGCAGTGTCTACAACTCATTTTCAAATTGTATAGAAATACATATCTTTATAAGAAAGCACGATAAAATGTGCGATAATTTTTAACTCTGCGTGGTGTTCATATGCATGACCATAGTACTATTATGTCAGCTTTTTTTTTTTAAGTTTATTTATTTTATTTTAAAAGAGAAAGGGTAGGAGCAGGGGAGGAGCAGAGAGAGAGGGAGAGAGAGAATCCCAAGCAGGCCCTGGGCTGTCAGTGTGGAGCCTGATCCAGGGGCTCGAACCCACTAGCCCATGAGATCATGACCCGAGCCGAAACCAAGTCGGATGCTTGACTGCTGAGCCACCCAGACGCCCCTCAACTTTTTTATACATGTAAAATTTGACTATTAACATAAGATGGAGGGGTAAAAAAGAAAGAAGGGTGCAGGTTAGGGTTACATCAAATCTGAACTGAGACACAGAGGTGTCTGTGACTTTGTGCCACAATTCTAGCACTTTTCCATCTGAATTTTCACTGTTGGTGCAGGGACCCACGGGGGACCCTGAGGCTGCAGCACCCCAAGCTGGGCTGAGCTAAGCTGACCTTTCTGCACTGTCGCTCCAAATATCCACTGGAACAGAAACTTCAGGAGGCCAGCCAATTCTTAGAATCGTAACAACTTTAAAACATCAGGTGAAAATCAAAGAAACTCATAAGTCATCTCCAGACTACTTTTAAAAGTGCAAACCTAGGTGGAGCATCATTTAAAGGATATAGAGCTTCAGTTTTATAAGATGACAAGCGCTCTGGACAGTGGTTGTACAATGTGAATGTACTTAACACCATCCTTAAAAATGGTTCAGATGATTCAATTTTATGTTATTTGTATTTAACTGCAGTTTTAAAAAAATGAAAAAGAAAGGGGGTATCTGGGTGGCTCATTGATTAAGTGCCCAACTCTTACTTTCTGCTCAGGTCATGAACTCATGGCTTCGTGGGGTTGAGCTCCACATCAGGCTCTGCGCTGGCAGTGTGGAGCCTGCTTGGGATTCTCTCTCCCTCTCTCTGCCCCTCCCCACTCGTGCTGTCTCTGTCTTTCCCAAAATAAATAAATAAAAACTTAAAAAAAAAATGAAAATACAGGTACATCAAGACACGTCCCTGTAAAACAAACTGGATGCATAGCCAAAACGCAGCACTCTATTGGTTGAAAATATCTGAGGGAAAAAAAGGGAAGGTCTCTCCCCGCCTCATCTGGCAACAACGGAATGCTCTAGTAGACAATGGAATGGCCATGAAGTGAAAGACTTTGAGGCCAAAGTACATGGTGAGTACAGCCAGTGGAGGTCTGGGCTGAGCAGCCTGAGAGGCTGGGGAAGGCTTCCTCAGAGAGAGAATGTGGCCTGGGCCGTGCACAATGAGAAGCATTCACATGAGGGGAAGGATCTTGAAGTGGAGGACCCCACAGAGTCAGAGACTGGGACTAGGAAGGAGCATGGCTTGTCTAAGGCTGTGAGGGGCAAGCCCCCTGTGGCATTTGGAGGGGTGAGGCACAGAGGGCCTGGAATACTGCATTAGCTATAGTCGCCGGAGAAATGATGAAAGGTTTTCACTTGAGGAACAACCTGATAAAATGAGACTTTTCAGGAGATTAATTTTGAAGTGGTATGCAGGAGGATAGAGTCAGGGAGACCAATTAAGCAGCTATTATAAAAAATCTAGGTAAGCTATGAGGCAGGCTAGCCTAGGATGGGGGCAGGGAGAGTGGAAAGAAATGGAGAGGTGTAGAGAATCACTCTTCAGACGAGAGAGGGAAGGGAGGAGGAAGGGAAGGGGGCTTTTCTGAAGACAATGGAGAAGGGAAGATACAAAGAAGGTCTGCGCTTGCCTAGGGGAGTCTTGGGGTGCAGTGAGGACACCTGTGGGAGGCCGTCCAGTGTGGCACACTAGAGGAGTGAGCTGGGCACTCTGTGGAGAAGAGGCCAGGACTGGAGGCAGGCACGCCAGAGTCGCCACACAGAGGGAACCTCTGTGGTGTGAGTAGGGAGCTGACCCTGGAGGGAGCAGACAGGACACAGAGCCGGCAGAAGATGCATTAAAATGGGCGTCACCAAAACTTTGGCAAAGAAAGTATAATTTCCAAAATGCTCTAGGGTAGTCTACTATTTAATGAAATCTCCAATAATTCCATTTGGAAAGAAAATAGCTCCCTAGTCTATTTAAGGCTGGGTTACTATTTATTGGGTTTACATAAAACTGAAGGTATCTCTATTTTCAATTGTCTTCTGCCATTAAGTATTTGGCCTGAGCCTCTGAAGGTGGCAGGACTCATCTGAATGAGTCCTGAAGAGAACATGGCTGTTCTCTCAGTCTTGCCCTGCTTCTCAAAAGATGGTGAGGAAGGCCCCAATGGTCAAGGTCAAGAACAAAGTGGAAGGGAACAGAAGCCTGGGGTCTAGGGATGTGGCTAATGGGGCCATCACTGGTGAGTAGGCCAAATGGAGTCAACCTCACCCAAATGTGACCAGTTTCACTTTCTGGTGTTTCTCTTTCTTCCAGCCAGTCTGGGCAAGTTCTGTCACGTGAGGAAGGTGCTTCATCCCACGAGCTCTCGGCCCCTGCCAGAGGGATCAAACCACTGGCTGGCAGACCAAGGGGTCTGAGGCCTGTCAAAGGTCACCTGAAACCCCACACTATGAGGTGACTGAACAGGAGAGGGAACAGCACTGAAAAAGAAAACACATATCAAGAGTTCTTCCGGTCTCTGAAACCACTGACAGAGAGAGAGAGAGAGAGAGTGTGAGAGAGAGAGAGACAGAGAGAGGCAGAAACAACAGGTCGTCTAGGACGAGCCAGGTCATCACGTCTAAAAGGCTAACTGCTGTGGTTAATGAAGAGTAGGTGAAATCCAAAGTCATGGAACCAAACATGATCACATGGCCCTGGCCTCATGTGGGAGACGCATTCTGTGCCTTTCTCAGCTGCTCCAGTCCCTTCAGAGCCAGTGACAACTAGGGTTTCAGTGTGGCTAAGGAAGCAAAGGTCTTTCACACCCACTTAGCAGGCACATCACCCATCAAAAGGACACCTCTAAGGTGACAGGTACTAAAAAGCTATCTCTGTTCCATCATCCAAAGGAGTGCACCCTTCATGAAAACACTCACAACAGAGAAACCGAAAAGCAGCCTAGAAGATGTTCAAAAGGGGGGAAAAAAGAGAGAAATCACCACGGTAGATAGATGGCCCTGGGGTTGCCTGGCAACCATCTTTGCTAACACCTTCTCCCAAAAGAGAACAGTTTGAGTCAGCTCCTGAGATTTCCCTGAGGCCAGGGCTCCGACCACAGAGGCCCTAAAGCTGGGGCCCTGGGTTAGGAAAGCAGTTCACTACAGGGGAGCCCTGGGGCCCTTTCAGCAGGCTTACCCACTTACCCACATGAGGGGGAAGGAAACGGGAACCATTCTGCTTAAAGGGACATGTTCTCCCTAGCAGGGCTGGTCCTAGGGTGAGAAGTGCCTCCTTAAATGTGTGTCCTGGGTGCCTGCCTGCCTCTTAGTCCTAACCTAGCTCCTGGGGTGATATTGTGACCCAATGCTTAAGAATGTGATCTCCGGAATAAGCCTGTCTCTGGGTTCAAATCCCAGTTCTATGACTTCCCAGCTGTATCACCTTGGGTAAATCACTTACCCTCTCTGAGCCTGTTTCCAGTCTTTAAAATGGGGTTGATGCTGGTAATTGCCTCATAGGGTCGTCATGAGGATTACGTGAAAAAATGCACATTGAGCTCTGTGCCTGGCCCCTGGTCAATGCCCAATAAATGTCAGCTAGGATGGTTATTTTTAAAGACACATAAGCAGCTTCCTAGAACCCCTTAAACCAGACCGATGGAGTCAGAATCTCTGGGAGTGGTCTTGGTGGTTTTGTTTTTAAAGAGCTCCTCAAGAGATTCTCAAGGTGGACAGGATTGAGAACCACTTTTCATACCTAATAAACAGTGGTTCAGAAAGTTTGAGAAACAGCAAAGCCACCTGGGGAGCCTGTTTAAAATACTGGGGCACCTGGGCAGCTCAGCCGATCGAGTGTCCGACTTTGGCTCAGGCCATGATCTCACAGTTCGTAGGTTTTAGCACTGCATTGGGCTCTGTGCTGACAGCTCAGAGCCTGGAGCCTGCTTTGGATTCTGTGTCTTCCTCTCTCTCTCTCTCTCTCTCTCTCTCTCTCTCTGCCTTTCCCCTGCTTGTTCTCTCTCTCTCTCTCTCTCTCTCTCTCTCTCAAAAATGAATAAACGTTAAAAAAAATTTTTAATGCATTTCTTTGCTCTACTCCTAGTCCTTCTGATTCAGTATGACCACAGCCTGGAATGCTAAGGACCTAGAGATTTCAATGCAGGGTCCCCAGAATGACCACACTGATTTACTGAAACGGATTCACTCTCAAAAACTAATAGCACAGGGACATCGGTTCCACTCCTTTTGATTTTGTTCCCAGCGTCCTCAAAGAACCAGGGACGAAGTGTTGACCAAGGGTGCCTACTGAACCCCAGGCACTCTGCTGGAGCAGTAAGGATGCTGCCTGGTGCCTAGAAGTGGCCGCAAAGAAGAGGACCCAAATGCCTGGTCAGAGCAGCAATCATCATAACAAAAGCTTACATTATTAAGTACCTACTGGATGCCAGATAGCACCTCATTTATTTTCTGCAAATGAGAAAACTGAGGTTCAGAGAAGTATCTCACCACCCAGCTAGTAAGCAGCAGAGGCAAGATCTACAAAACGCTCCGTGAAACTCGCCACTCTGCAACGCCAGGGCACTTCTGTGCTAACATATACATAACATAAAGTTTGCCACTTTAACCATTTTTTAAGCGTACAGTTCAGAAGCATGAAGTATAATCACACGGTCTTGTAACTGTCACCACCATCCATCTCCAGAACTTACTCATCTTTCCCAATTGGAACTCTGTGCCCATTCAACACTAACTCTCCTGTTCCCCACCTCCCGGCCCCCCGGCAACCACCATTCTACCACGTCTCTCTGAACGTAACTACTCTAGGAACCTCATGTAAGTGGAATACATAATATCTGCCCTTTCGTGCCCAACATACTCTTAAAAAGGGCCAGATTCCACCTTGGTCTGATGGGACCAAGCTACGAATGTGTCTCAGCCATCTTTATAATCTGGCTAGTGTCATCAGTTTGGGTGTCCTGTCTCTCCATGCCCACCCCAGGTACCCATGACCTACTGGCATGTTGAAGCAGGGCAGCTCCCCCACTCCGGCCAGAGAATCCCACGTAGCTCCAGAGACTGGATGCGCTGGTAACTGCTTCCATGCTCAAAGAACCTGTCCCTGAGTCACTTTTATCTTCCCCACTATGGTGACCTGGTACCACTTTGTCCTGCTCTAGTGAGTACTTAATTAGCTTCCTTCTTTTTCTTTAAGCACCTGATCCTTTAAAATTGGCAAGTGGCATTGTGTTATGAAACCACAGGTACAAGGATAAAGCATCTACATAAAGACAAAAGCTTTCCTCACAGTGGGATTCCAGCTTTACTTAGAGGCAACTGGGCAAGCCAAGTCTAGCCCCTGAATGGTAAGGATCCTCAGCCTTAGCCCACTTGCAGGAAGGGATTTCCCAGACTGTCATCATTAGTTCAAGTGCCTCAGGGTCCCAAGCCAGGTCCGTTTGGCTGAAGTGGCCAATCGGAGTTCTGCCACGGGAGAGAATGAGAGCCAGCCAGACAGCATCAGCCAGAGCGCACCATCGACACAACATTGCACCAAGAGTTTTAGGACAGAGAGACACGGAAGTCAGTCCTTGACATTGGGTTTCCACAATCTGGAGAAAAGGCCAACCTGCCGGCTGAGCTTCTCCCTCTCCATGATGGCTATATTTGATTACTGCAGTCACATTTGGACTCCCAGTGGTCAGGCCCCACAGATTTGCCCTGTTGAGGTGAGACTGCAGTGGGGACCCCCCGGAGCTGGATGTCCCCCTCACCCAGGGCTCTCTTCTCCCTGGTGGAGCCTTGGCTCAAGGCAATCTGTCCATGCGGTGCTGCATCGGCCTGGCGGAGAGGGAGGGGGCAACGCGGTCAGGGAGCAGGGCTCCTCTGACCCTCCATGGGGGTCTGTCTTGGTCTGTGTGGTGCCGGGGGTGCGTCAGCTCACCCCCATGTTCTGGGATTCTCCCAGTGGTGCCTTGTCCATGGATAGTTGTTAGTTGCTCTTGTGAGGAGGAGTGAGGTCAGGAACGACCCATGTCACCATCTTGGTGGCATCGCTCCTATTGCAGTCACTAAATGATCCTGGTTTGCAGTGTAAACGGTGGGCTCAGAGCATGGCGTCTTCCTCTCTCTCTCTGAGGAAGACACTCTGAGCATGCCTCAGAGCATGGCGTCCCTGGGTAAAAGGGAATTGACTGGGACAGGGTCTCACTGCGTCTGCCTCTACTGTTTTATGTCATAAATGAAACGGAGTGTCACGAATGGAAGGTTGGCCCAAAGGATATAAACACAACGTCCACAGAACACCATGCAGAAACCGAATCTGCCTCACTTTTCTAAATCAATTCTGACCAGAGACAGCCAGCCCCTGACAACCACTGGCTGGAGTGAGCATGCCCTTATGGTCCTAAATAATGCCACAGACCACTTGGAGCACAGCTCAGCAGCCCTCAGGAATCAGACTTCCTCTGCCCTTCCTATTTTCTAGTCCTTAACACGGAAATCCTGAAACCAGCTGCTTTGCTCTCCATCATGTGCATCCCCATTGCAGACAAATCCCATGGGTAATCAAACTGCACAGAACGCCAGTTGTATTTCCAGCCTGACTTTAAATATAAATATAAACTGAAATCCTTAATGCTTCATCATGGTGCTTTTGACATCAGGGGCCACCATATAATAAACGCCGTCATTATCAGAATCAGCACCTCAGGGTCTCCTCTACCCACAGTGAGGGAGGGTGGGCCACCCAGAATTAGAGCCTGAACTCACTACTGTCACTATTTAGGACAGACTGGAACTGAAGGTTTGAAGGAGTCATCTTGGAAACCTTGGGAGGAGAGCTTCTTGAGGGAGGGATGGGGTCTTCTCTCTTTAGACCCTCCTAAGTGTAGCCCATTCCTGGGGGATAGTCACAGGTCTGTATACGCCTGCTGAGTATTCAGTTTGGTCGACTCACCTGGAATGTAGGCCTAAGACACAGACAGAGGGTAGCAGAGTATTTCTGTGAATACCTCAGTCTACGTTTCTTGTGTTCTTACTTTTCCAGCCTCACCTTACACCAGTAATTCTCCATCAGGGTGATTTTGCCCCAGCCCAGGGGAACTTTGGCAACGTCTAGAGATGTTTTTGGGAGAGGAGCCTCTGGACTCTACTTGTAGAGGCCAGGGACGCTGCTAAACACCCTGCAATGCACGCGACAGTCCCCACCATGAAGAAGCAGTACCGCAGCTGAGAAACTTTGTTCTTATTCTCTGCTTTGCTAGCTTCAGTCTAGTGCCAGCCTTTTTTCTTTCTAGAACATTCTATACACTCTCACACTTTGGGCCTTCACGCATGTTGCTTCCTTTAACTCCACCCTGGCCAGCCCTGGAAGCACATGGAAACTTCCATTCATCCTCTAGGTTTTAGCGTAAATAAAATTTCCTCGGGGAGGCCTTCACTGAGCCCCTAATGTAAGCTAGGTCCCTCCAACATGGCTTTCAATGGCACCCTGATTTTCCCTATCAGAGCACTCACCACAGTCACCATGACTTCTCACACTTGCCTTTGCCACTAGGTTGGAAGAGCCATGAGGCAGGGGCTGTGCTTTTCCACTGCCGTATCCCCAGGCCTCGTCCGGTGCCGGCACACTGTGACAGCACACTCGGTCTCAAATGCACGACGCAGACCAAGCTAAGCAGGACACTCAGAGGCTTAAGTTATGATGCCATCACATGGGCACACCCAAAAGAGAATGCAGTAGCTCTGTATGCACTGATAAGGACCGCTCTGTAAGATGAATGGATATGGCAAGACACCAGGCAGTACCTATAGTATGCTAGCATCTGTGTTGGGTAAGCGAGAAGGAAAAATGTATGCGTATCTACTGGAAGCAACTGGGGACAGGGGGAGGAGGGAGGCTTCCTTTTCACTGCACACCTTCTTGAATTTCGTAACCCACGAACATTATTAAAGAAAACAAGAAGCGTTTAAATGAGTGTGGGTATGTATAAAAGTCTACATCTTCTTGAAACTAAAAAAAAAAAAAATTATTCATGTAGAATGATATCCGATGAGAACCCAGCACAGGGAACTGTGCGTAGAAGCCAAATTCACATACAGCATTTCAAAGTGTGCCCACCCTGTCTGACTTCCTGTTTTGGAAGGAGCCAGAGTCCACATGAAGACACAGGCACATGGAAATGCTTGTATGTGTAATGGATACTCATTTTATGAGGCGCCTGGGTGGCTCCCAGTCAGTTAAACGTCTGACTCTTGATTTCGGCTCACGGCCGTGGAATCAAGCCCTGTGTCGGGCTCTGTGCTGGGCGTGGAGCCTGCTTAAGATTCTTTCCCTCTCCCTCTGCCCCTCTCCCCTGCTTGCACGCACTCTTTCTCTCTCTCAAATAAAAAATAAAAAATAAAAAAATAAAGAGGTACTCATTTTAGAAGCTTTATATTTTCAGAACTAGATGGCTTTGGAAACACGTTCTCTCTGCTTCGCGGTCTTGGTCCTGGAACCCCTCTACCCCATCAGTTGGGGGCAACTCCAAAGCTAATTCACTCTCCAAGCCCTTCTTCTCCTTCCCAGCTTTCCTCCCTACCACCTGGAGGCCTCTCTGTCTCTCCTGTCCTTTCATCCCAAATGCTGGGGCTGGGCGAGATGAGAGAGATGATAATGAAATGCCAAAGCCAACAAATTGTTGCTGCTTGTTAGCAAAAGAGGAGGCAGGTAGGCTTAATGGAGAAGGAAGTTGAAATTAATGGCAAAAATGAGGTTTATCTGTGTAATCTGTGGACTTGGTCTCTCCCCATCTCCTATTAGCATAGATACGGAGGTGTCTGTATAATGACAAAGGGGAGCTGTCCGCACTTTCCCATAAATCTCCACCACCTGTCGCTGGGTCCCTGGCTCGGTGTCCAGGAACACTTCACTCTTACCAGGTCACTTGCCATCCTTCCCTCCAATTTGCCACAACGGCAAGACTCCTAAACCTGAACTGAACATGTTCCCATGCTCCCTGCTTCTGCTGTGTTCCCCCCAACTCTGCCAGCATCTCAGGAGAGCAGCAAAGTCTCACCATCACGGCAAGGTCTTACAGGACCCTGAGCACCTTTCACATTGGAAGCGTTCCACAAGTGTACCTCCATCAAAGCAAAACATCTGGGAACATGAAAACACAAATGCCCAAAGTAACAAGCATAGGCTTCCAAAAGGCCCAAACAAGGATCTATTGAGGACTTTCTTGTCTCAGTGACCAGATAAAACAACTTATCGATCATTTTCTAAATTATTGTTTACATCTCACCTGTCCTCAGAACTCTGTAAACACTTCTTAGCCTCAGGCCCAAACCTGCCTAAATATTTTTTCTACCTCTTGATAAAAACTTATCAAACTACGTATCCACTGTGCCCCATTAAATACATGGATGTCACAGAAATCTTTTTTTTTTAATCACTAGCTTTATAAAATTATGATAACCTGGTTTACGATGAAAATGAAATTTCTGATACAGTAATCTCTCTTCCATTTGTCACTGGTTAGTTAAAAATCCAAGTTAATCATAATAATAAAGTTTTCTAGAAATAGCTTCATTAATAAGTGATAAGCATAATCATTATAACAGTTTAAAAAAAAAGACAAAGGCAAACAGTAAGCGCTTACTATGTGCTGGGTCCTTTTGTAATATCTCAGTCAATCCTCACAACCCTGTTACTATCTCCATTGTATAGAGTTCGGGGCACTTATGCACCACATGCACCCCGTTCCTTAGTTAGGAATTGACAAGCTTAAAAAAAGTTCAGGTGAGACAATGAGAAAAGAAGACCATCCTTCTCCATCACAGCACTTTTCCCCAATTAGCTGGAAAAAAAATCTTCAGATAAATCTCCGAAGCTAGAGAGAAGATTATTTTAAAAGGTTAACTAGATGAATAGCCTTCCTTGGAATTTTCTATCCTAGCTGAATTTCACATCTTAGATTAGGCTAATAAGATTCCTGGGACCCCTCCTCTTAAGGAATCTCAGTGTCTCATTGGTCCACACTGATTGAAGCCAACTTACTCTCCCCTCTAGGCAACACACATCCCTGGGTTTTGAATTCAGACCCTCAGTTTTCTCAGAGTCCTCAAGACCACATGGCATTTACAATCTATTCACAGAATATGCTTGTTTATGAAAGACAGTGATGTTTACCACCAGGAGAAGATACAATGAGAAGACAGACCCACTGTGTAGTAGTTTCAGATATTTTTAACGGGAAGGCTTCGTTTTGTTGTTGTTTCTTAAAAAACAGCCTGTCTGGCATGCCTCCATTTCAAATAGAAGTACATTCAGTAGGAAAAGTCAGGTTCAGCAGTCTCAAAGGGATCTTGGGCGAATGTTTAATCCCACTCCCTTACTTTATAAGTGAGAGAAGGGGCCCAGGGAAGGGAAGGTCATATATGACCTATGTTCCCAAGGTCATATAGGGGAACTGTAGGAAGATGACCCAAAGCCCTCTCTCGGGCTCCTTTGGCGCTCCAGCTGCCCTCCGCATAACCCCATGCAACCATGTTCAAGCACGGGTCAGCACACCTTCCGAACCCAGGTGTTGATCTGGCAAGGTGGAAAAATGTTTGCCAAATTCCTGTCAACTGTGCTTTTAGCTAACTTTAGATGAAATAACATTAATGTGAAGAATTCCTTACAGAAATTCTGAAGCGTTAACATTTCACACTGATACAGGTGAATGGAAGCCAAAAAAGGTGAAAGAGGAATGAAGAAGGAAGTATATTCCAATAATCAGGTTATTCAAAACCACTGCAAGTCCTTCCTGGGTCTTCTGAAGCTGTGGCCAGACACAAGCAGAAGGCGATACTATGTTTCTTCTTTTGCATTTCCAGGCTAACTCTCCTCCCTGAGCTTAGTCTACAAAACATATCACATGGTGACAATATTCACAGCAGCATTATTCACTACAGCTAAAAGGTGGAAACGAGCCCAACGTCCATCAACAGGTGGCTGGATAAATAAAACATGCACACGATGGAATATTATTTAGCCCTAAAAAGGAATGAAATTCCAACACATGCTACGGCGTGGATGAATGATGAAAATGTTATGCTAAGTGAAATGAGAGATGGGGAGGGAGAGATAGAGGGATGGGAGAGGGAGAGAGAGAGAGAGAGAATCTAAAATAGGCAACTTCATAATAGAGACAGAAGATAGACCATAGGTTACCAGAGGGCGGAGGGAGAGCTATTGTATAATGGGTACAGGGTATCTGGTTGGGATGATGAAAAATTCAGAAAATGTCCAGTGATGATGGTTGTACAACATTGTAAATGTACTTGGTATCCCCAGATTGTACTTTTGGAAGTGGGTTAAAATGGTAAATTTTATGTTAAAATTTTTTACCACAATTTAAAACATCACATTAAAAAGTGGATCATGCCCCTTCATTTCTCAGTTAGAATTCCTACCCTTTCTTTTATTCACTCACAGCCATTAAAGCCCAAACTTCTTTTCAAGACTTGCTTCCTACCAATAGTGTCATGGTCAATGTGTGTGTTTCACACACATGGATAGACACGATCACATCGAAGCCCCTTTGTGTCCTGGAGACCCATCCACAAACACGTGTCCACCTTGAAGCCACCCACGTGGGGACTCCAACAAGAAGGCCCATGGCAAGACTAATGCAACCAGTGTTTCTGGAGATCCCCGCAACCAAACATCCCGACAAGGAGTCCCAGCTCGACCCTTAAATTCCTCACCACGGGGGGAACAGGTATTTAGTGCTGTATACTCTCCCTGTAAAGAAAACTATATGCACATACCAGGGAGACCTTCAGGGATTGCTAACCCAATCCTACTCCTCCAGGCCCACGAACAAAGAGATTTCAGCCCATACATGGCTATTTGGTGAACTCAGCAATTGCACGTTACACTGAACAGTGGGTGCCCTTAATGCAAACGCATATAATTAGGAGCTAAATCTTTGTACCTTTACAGGACAAAGGCTATAATAACCAGGATGTACCACTTGTGACTTCTGAGGAGAGTAGAGCTTTTCATTTTTCCTTTAAAAAATCTATTTCTCGCAAGGCGAAGAGCATCTGAGAGCAAGAGTCTTTTGAAAACAGAAGCAGGGAGGAGGGTGCAGAATATGAGTTTTGTGTGCTATGGTCACAACCTATCACCCAGGCCTGAGAGGTGCCAATGGGTGCCCTACCACGACCTCTGTTCAACTTTAAGGTTTCACAACCTCGTCTTCTTCTGCGAAAACCTTGGCATTGCCAGGGGCCTGAACACCGAGTCCCATAAGCTCTTAAAGATTTCCAGAGTTCATAAAGAAAAACAATCCCTAGTGATACTTTCCATTGTCAACATACATGGGCGTTTAGCACAAATAAGCTGCCACTTGTAAGAAGTCCACTCGACATCACTCCCTTGCATGTCCTAAAAACACATGGCAAGATCACACTAAGATGTTTAGAGGCAAGCATCTTTTGAATAAGGTTTCGTTCCCAAAGTGCTTAATTAGCAGGAACACTATGCTAAAGAACTGTCCTTGAATATGCATGCATTTTAACCTCCATGCTATTTTTTCTAAAGCACAAATTTTCCTCTCCCTGGATGGTCAGGAGATCACTGGGCACAGAAAACCGACTGTCTTAGGTGTTGATCCACAAAATGAGGTCTGTCTTTCCAAGTAGGTTTTAACTGCCTTACAGGGCGATATCCTGGTTTATGAGGGAGACCATTCTTTGGAGTCTTTCCTCCATTCGTTTTGGATGAGCAATGCTCCCACGGCCTAGTTATGGCTGAACTCCTTCCACACTTCCCACCAACCTCTTCTGCCCCCTCACGCCTTCCTCCCACCCCAATTCCAGCCAACCATGTTTACAAGACACCCAGTTAGTAAATCACAATTCAAATGAACCCATCCATTTGTTCGGCAGAAAGTGGCCTCTGGAGTCGCTCCATGTGAATAGGCCAGAGTTACATATGGCAGGCCCGCAAACGCGAACAGGATATGATTTATTTATGACGACCATGTGTGTTTGATGCCCAGTTCCAGCAGGCTGTGGCTCCCCTCCCCTGCCTCAGTCTGGGATGACCTATCTACTCACTGTGTCCCATTTCAGGTACTGTATTTCCACGCTGGGGACACAGAGATGGGCGACCGGCTGGGGGCTGCACACACAGATGTCCCAAACCCTGCTGGCCATGTAACAATCTGTGACCACACACAAAGTGGGCCAAACATAACTTGCTGCAAAGGTTTGCCGTGTACAATGGTTTCCAGTGGAAAGTGGAGAAGTGGCGGCTGGAACCAATGACCATGTGGGGCTCATTAAATTGTTCTGTATTTACCTATAAGGAAGGCTGGGATGCCGGCGAGGGGAGTCCTGCTCCTCATTTCAGAGATTTCAACACCCCCCCCCCGCCCCCCATCATTTGGCAGTGATGCTCCAAAGGTGAATGGCAGATCTGCATCAGAAGGTCCAAACGTGGACCTCAACTAAAGTGCTGTAAACTTCTGCCTTCCACAGTCTCCCCCCTCCCCCCCCCAGTTGTATTTATACTTTGAAAGAAGTTAACATGAAGCAGTAGTCACCTGGGCGTGCTCGATTTTTGACAAGCCTTAGTCACTCTGTACCCAGCAGAACAATTCACATTATAGTCGAAATCCTGTGAAGATTGTGCCACACATGCTAACACTAAAATGCCAGTAGCTCCACTTACCTTCTTTATTAAGCCTCATAACCTCCCTGCTTTTTCCACCCTCTTTTCCAGCCTCTTCTAAATCTACATCTGCAGATGAAAAAGAAAAGGAAAAAAAAGAGAATGAGGAAAGAAAAAAAAAAAAAGATCAAAAAGGGGGGGAAAAGCCAAAGTCAAGGGGGGCAGGGAGAGTGTTTATTTGCAAACAGATCGATATAAATACTGTACATGAAAATCTTTCAAAAACTGACAATGCAACATTTTCTCCCAAGTCCGGATTGCCATCTACCTGGCCCAGATAGGTACCAAAAAAAACTATGCAACCAGCAACAGAGTAGCCTTTTAAACAGATACACCGTGGGGCTGTGAAAGCCCACCCCGCGGGCTGCCACGGGGAGCCGGGCACAGACAGACAGACAGACAGCCCTGGCAGCAGGGCCTCTCTCTGTGCATTGATGATCTGTCTCTGTGTGTATTTATTTAGAGAGAGAGGGAGAAGCATGGAGGACACCGGGGGCCACTCTCTCTCTCACACACACACTTTTTCCCAGTGGCTCTAGGTGAATGGAAAGGTTACAGGATAATAAAAGGAGGAGGAGGCGGTGGGGTTCTTACTGTCGGAGCAGTGTAATTTGGCGGCGTCGATCCAGGAGGACCAGGGTTTGCCCAGAAACGCCTCCGGACTGGGCACTTTGCGATCCAGTGTCGCCATTGCTCTTCCTTCTTGTTGCTTTTTCCCTGTTCCTTCGGCAGCAGCAGCCGAGAGACACGGGATTCGAGAACGCTCCGACGTCATCTTCGGAACGTTCCGACATTGAGTGCTCTGAAAGGGGGAGGGAGGGAGGGACGGGAGGAGGGAGCGGAGAGGCGGCGGAGGAGGGGAGAGCGAGCGAGGGGGAGGAGCCGGAGCCGGCGCTCGGCGCCCGGGGCCGGCAGGGCTCGGCCCGGCGGTGCGCGGCCGCCAGAGGCAGCAGAGAGGCGCCTGCAGCTCGCCGCGCGCCCGCCCGCCCGCCGCCTGCCGGCCCGCCCGCCGGGGGAGGGGCCGCGCGCCGGGCCAGCGCCGCGTGCCGGGGCCCGAGGCTGCAGCGCGCGCGGGCGCCGAGCTGCTGCGGCGCCACCGCCGCCGCCGCCGCCACCGCCTGCGCCCGGCGTCCGGAGCCCGGATCGGAGGGGCCGGGGCGAGCGGGGCGAGCGGGGCGAGCGGGGCGGGGGTGCGAGCCGGGAGAGGCACGACCCGGGGCCGTAGGCGGGGTGGTCTTTCCCGCGGAGTGGCCGCCAGAAGACGGAAAGTTTTTGCATGCAGTCCTTCCAGCGTGTCCTTCCCTCGCCGGCTCCCTGTGGTCCACCGTGAGGCGCCCCCGCGACCGAGAGGGGAGGAGCCGCGCAGGTGTTCCCCCCTGCCCCCCGACGAGCATCCCAAATCCAGGGAGGGGACCCTGGTGACCTCTCCTCCCAGCCACCGCTCCCTTCACCCTTTCTTCTCTGTCTCGGTGGACCTTGGACCGTGGAGGATTCCGGGGATGCCTTTGGGAGCTGACATCAATGTGTAGATGGAAGTGGTTCTAAAAAGCAGGTGAGTTTGGGGCGAGGGCAGTTGTCTACCCATCTCAGTAAGGCTGCGGGACGTGCAAAGCTCAAAACTCGGGGCCGCGGTGCCCCCAGATTCCCTGCGCGATGCGTGTCTCGGGCGCTCGGGGAAACCACTGCGTAGACCTTGCTCCAGGATCAGGATAGCGGGAGAGCACATTCACTTCTCTCGGAAAACGATGCTTCCAGGGCCAAGCCCCTGGAGCAATTTCCAGCGCTCCCCAAGGTGGTGGTTCCAGGGTGGCCCGGATTAGCGCCTGCAACCTATGGCCAGGAACCCGACTCCTGGGAGAATTCAGTCCGGGCTTAACTCTGGCCAGCTAGAAAGGAAGCGTTAGATTTCCTCTGGATTTGGGATGTTTGATGCTTTAATTGAGATTTCCCCTTTTCCCCTTAGGGGTAAGGCAACAAAGGCCTTAAAAGGTCTTCTGGTATCTCTCTCTTTCTCTCTTTGAATCCTTTCGTTTACTAGGACTTACCTAAAATAGATGGACACTCCCTCACAATTGACATATTTTTCATTTTCCCCAGTACCCTTTTAGTTCTTACTACTCTGCTTCTGCCTCATGGGGGAGGCACACTTATTGGAAGTTGCTCTGCACAGATGGAGTTCTGCCCTGGCTATGCCATCCAGTGCCCCTGCACTTGGCAAAGCCAGGGTTAGGATGGGCCATGAAGGAGGAGCTGTGGATTGGTCTCCAGTTGTGATATTTGTATGAATGGGCTTATGTTTTGTCAGATCCAGACAAGTTTGATTTTCCTCTGCTGTCTTTGGAAGGGTTTCTACATAGGAACCACTAAATGGCGAAGATGCCAATGAGTGGAGAATTCTCTTTGTAAGGGTTTGTACTATTAAATATTTATTAATTATGGACCTAGTATATGCTAGACACTGTGGCATATCCTTCCAAATACCCATCCATCCATCCATCCAACCATCCATCCATCCACCCATCCACCTTTTCAACAAATATTGCCTGTCATGGACTAGTGTTTTCAACAGGGGAAGACAAATGAGACCTAGCCCAGTGTGGAGATGCAGTCTGGTGGTCTCTGTGGAAGAAGGAAGGTGTGAAACTTCCAACTTAGCCACTTGGAAAAAAAACAAGTACAGTGACAGGCCCAGGCAGTGAATGGTGTGCCCTCTGAGAGCTGTGCCTGTTCATAGGAGGAGCTAAGATCTAGTTTGGAATGACCAGAAAACGTGTCACAGAGAAGATAGGATCTGCTGTGCATCTTGGACATTGGGGAGGATTTATCATGGTATAGGTGAAGGCTTGTCTTGCCGAGGGAAGGAGAGCGATGGTCACAGATGTTTCAAGCCGAGCACAAGCTTGGTGTGTTTGGGGTTGAAGGTAGTTTACCTGGGATGGTGGGTTATTGTTGGGGGTTTGGGATTATTGTCAGGCCTGGTCAAACTATGGAAGGCACTGAATGGTGGCCTAAGGAGTTTGGGGTGTTTTGTTTGTTTGTTTGTTGTTTTGTTTTTTGACAATGGGAAGCCATTGAAGGGGCTTTCTGCAGTGTAAAGGTAAGTAGAAACTGTGACTTAGAAAGGCCGTGGTGTCCAGGATATATTGGATAGGGAAGCAGGTTAGAAGTATTGCTACAATATTCATGGTGTGGGGAACTTTGGTGGTCCCATGCAGGTGGAGAAGAGGGCATCTCATTCAAGGGTATGTTGTACGGCTGGATTTGGGGAGGGAGAGAGCACAGAGGCATAAGTAATTAGATTCTGGAACATTTTTCCTTTCCCCTACTGCCTTCTGATTTTCCTTCCATTTTTGTATTTATTCCTCTATTCTGCTTGCAAGGGAAGATGTAGTAGGCAGCCTCTAAGATGACCACAGTGATCCCCACATCCTGGTATCTATGCCCTCATGTGAGCTCCTCCCCTTCCACATGGGCCGGACCTAGTAACTTGCAGCTAAACAAATAGGATATAGCGTGACCCTTCCAAGGCTAGGTTACAAAACGACTGTGGCTTCTGTCTTATTCACTCCTGCTGTCACTGGCTGGCTCCAAGGAAGACCACTGCCATCTTGTGAGGTGCCCTAGGGGGAGGCACATGTGGCAGGGAACTGAAGGAGGCCTCTGGCCAACAGTCAGTGAGGAACTGAGGCTCGTGGTCCAACAGCCCATGAGGTACTAAATCCTGTCAATAGCCATGTCGAGTGAGTTTGGGAACACATTTTTCTCTAGTCAAGCCTTGAGATGAGACCACAGCCCTGCCCACGCATGAGAGACCTTGGGGCAGAGGCCCCCAGTCAAGTCTGTGTTCCTGTGGTCCTGACTGCCTTAAACTATGAGATAATTGGTGTTTGTTGTTTTAAGTTGTTAAGTTCTGGGGTAACTTGTTACATAGCAATACATAACTCATACACAACGGTTTGGGTATAAAGTGTTTAGTGTTATCCTTGCCAGCTTAGTGGGACTGGTTTACTCTAGTATCTCCTATGCTGAGTTTTGTAATTTACCTTTATCTCCGGGTATTCAAGTTTTGGCTCTTTCTTTATTTTCATTTTATTTATTTACTTATTTTTAATTTGAGAGAGAGCATGCATGAGCAGGGGAGGGACGGGGGTGGGGGGTAGGGAGAGAGGGAGAATCTTAAGCAGGCTCCACACTCAGTGCAGAGCCTGATGCAGGGCTCAATTCCAAGACCCTGGGATCATGACCTGAGCCAAAATAAGAGTCGGGCGCTCCACCAGCTGAGCCACCCTGGCACCCCAAGTTTTTCTTATTTAAACTCAATCACTACTTTATGGAAAGAATTGTACAATGACAACAAGGTCATGATGTAACTGTTGGAAACAAATCTTCACTGAGAGCAATGCTACCACACTGATGGCCATTACAACCCTGCCGTCCATCCTTGAGGTGTGTGGAGAGTAAATTGATGAAGGGACTCAAGCCCAGTGGTTGGGAGCTTCCAGAAAATTCTTTCTCCCCTCCCAGGAACCATTTTAAACCACTCAAAAACCCAAAAGTGGCTTACCATCAGGAGGAGTCAGGGCACCTCCGTCTAAGAAGAAACAAGGCAGTGCTTTGATATTTTAACATTAATTTACTCCCACCCCCACCCCCACCCTCAGCTGAGCCTCTCAAGTAGAAATTACTTCTACACAGAACCCTGAAGCTGGTGTGACAGCCTAAATATCATCCCCTTCTAGCAGGGAGCATTTTCATTTGTAACACAGGAAAGTATGGTCTGGAATCTAAAAGTGGTTTAGCAGCTCTAGGAAATAGACATTGGATACATTGCTTGCTTAACTGATCATCAGAATGGGTATACATTATTGCAGTTAGACTTCCGGAGCATAATTGCGGTTTCCACTCTCAGCCTTGCGCAGTCTCTCCACTGACTATAGAGATAATAATACCAACTTTGTGAAACTCTAACCCACCTATGACTTTGTAACTGGATAACATGGCTGTCAATTAAATTATACCACTGGGAGCCAGAGAATGAAGGAAGCGTTGCTCATGAAACCACTGGACTTTTACACTTGGCTTTAGATGAAAATTGAGGTCAGTCGGGAGTAGTATTTGGGTCAGCGTGGTGCGTATATAGTATTATATACATGTCTATACTTATGTATCAACTATACCTATGGCAAAGTTATTGCAGACTTGTATTCCTTTTGGTGGTAAAGAGTTACAAATCGTGTTAGTGGCAACAAGAATCTTACACATTCTTCACACTGACCTGCAGAAGTCATTTAAAGCACATCAGTGTAACATCTGTGTGATAAAACCGTCTAGCAAAGGTGTAACACCTTCCTCCCTTCATGGTTAATGTTTGGGAAGATAAAAGGGGTGTAAATATTTTTATTGTTTTATTATCTTTCTTAGAAAAATAACAGGGGTGGGTTTAATTGAAAAAGATACTCTTCCATAGACCAAATAAAGAAATCACTTCAACAGAGATGACAGTGGAAAATACCTATTTAATTTGAATAACACCTGGTTCTGGAGAGATGTGCATCTAATACGCAGCCTGCATTCACTTAGTCTGATTCATGGGCTGTTTTCCCTCATTACTGAAAAGAAGAGAAGGGGTAATATTAGCTCTCTCATTTGAGGATATTAAGCTCCTGCTGGGGTCGAGGCGCTGTGCGTGCACCCTACTTCCTACCTAGACCGATGTTGGGAGCTCCCTGGAGGCGACAAGGGGAAAATGACATTCCATTAAAATGAGGCATCCCTGGAATTGTTTGATGTTCTTTGTCTTAATTGAATCCATCTATCCCATCTGCCACTCTTCTCCCTAAATTTATTTCCCTCACCCACTCTCTCTCCGAATTGTAATTGGGGGGAAATTTGTTACATACGTTGTTACCTTTTATAAGAGCTCCAGGCTGCATCTGGAGGGCAGGTGTGCCGACTCCCTGGCCTTGTTAGACAAGGCTGCCTGCCTCTTCCCTGCCCCTCACATGTTGCTAGATCAAAGAGGACTGGGATAAAAGACCCCCAGTAGCAATGGGAGTGGGAAAGAAAATAGGCATTCCAGGCTTTGGGTTATTGGTTTCACTCTAAGGCCCTAGCCATGCGTCTGCTCTGAATAAACATGGACTCCATTAATAAACAGAACTACAAAAACATGCAACTTGCATTCTGACTTTGGCAGAAGGGCCAAAAGGGGAATGTGTTATGGGGAGGTAAAGCTGCCTTGCCACCCCAGGCAGACTCATCTGTGACTTTGATCTCCTTGGGCTTCCTGAAGCACTCTGATGTTGCAGGGTGAGGAGGCCTCTCTGCTCCCCGCAGTATGGCAGAACCCGCCCCATCTCTCTCCGTTTCTCTTTCTCAGGGGTTAGACAGGAGGAGAGAGAGCATCTCTTTAGCACTCCTGTACAATTCACTTTTGGCCCTTAACCTAAATAGAAATACACAAAAATTTAAGACACATGTCCACCCCTCCAAACTCACCAGCTAATATAGTGGGGGAGGCAGTGCAGGGTGGAGGCCAGAGCACTGGCTTCAGTTGGGCAGGTATGCATTAGAATTGCCCTTCAGTCATTTGCTTGAGAACCTTTCTTAATCCATCCCAAGCTCAGTTTCCTCATCTATTAAATGGGTACCAAGGCTCTTCTCTTCAGAGTGTCGTGAGGACTCTCATGAGATGCCAGGTCTTGAGCCCCACCGTGGGGGCCTGGCACACAAAGGACAATTGTAAATGTTTGCTACGGTTATTACTTCAGTTGCAATATGACATTATTGCAATTAATGCAATTATTGCATTATTATGTTGTGCAGACAACAGCTGCCAGTCAGAAACAGGCTCACCCTCTGATGCCAGGAGGGCTCCTGATGCTAGGAGGGCTTCTGACGATCCTTCTACTTAGAAAGGAAACTCCACAGCCACCTTGAAAAAGAAACACAAAGCTGGAGGCATCAGGAGTTTGGACTACAAACTCTATTACAAAGCTGTAGTCATCGAGACAGCATACAAACAGACACATAGATCAATGGAACAGAATAGAGAACCCAGAAATGGACCCACAACTATATGGTCAACTCATCTTTGACAAAGCAGGAGAGAATATCTGATGGAAAAACGACAGTCTCTTCAACAACATGCAGAAGAATGAAACTGGAACAGTTTCTTACACCATATGCAAAAATAAATTCAAAATGGATGAAAGACCTGAATGTGAGACAGGAAACCATCAAAATCCTAGAGGAGAACGCAGGCAGCAACCTGTCTGACCTCGGCAGTAGCAACTTCTTACTAGACACGTCTCCGGAGGCAAGGGAAACAAAAGCAAAAATGAACTATAGGGACCTCATCAAGATAAAAAGCTTCTGCACAGAGAAGGAAACAATCAACAAAACTAAAAGGCACCCTACGGAATGGGAGAAGATATTTGCAAATGACATATGGGGTAAAAGGGTTAGTATCCAAAATCTATAAAGAATCTTTCAAACTCAACACCCAAAAAACAAATAATCCAGGGAAGAAATAGGCAGAAGACATAAATAGACATTTTTCCAAAGAAGGCATCCAGATGGCTAACAGACACATAAAAAGATGTTCAATATCGCTTGTCATCAAGGAAATACAAATCAAAACCATGATGAGATACCTCCTCACACCTGTCAGAATGGCTAAAGTTAACAGTGCAGGAAACAACAGATGTTGGCGAGGTTGTGGAGAAAGGAGAACCCTCTTACACTGTTGGTGGGAATGTGAACTGGTGCAGCCACTCCGAAAACAGTATGGAGGTTCTTCAGGAGGTTAAAAACAGAATTACCCTATGACCCAGCAATTGCACTACAAGGTATTTACCCAAAGAATACAAAAATACAGACTCAAAGGGTTATATGCACCCCAATGTTTATAGCAGCATTATCAACAACAGCCAAACTATGGAAAGAGCCCAAATGTCCATCAACTGATGAATGGTTAAAGGAGATGTGGTATAGGGGCTCCTGGGTGGCTCAGTCGGTTAAGCGTCTGACTTCAGCTCAGGTCATTATCTCGCGGTCTGTGAGTTCGAGCCCCGCGTCGGGCTCTGTGCTGACAGCTCAGAGGCTGCTGGAGCCTGCTTTGGATTCTGTGTCTCCCTCTCTTTCTGCCCCTCCCCCGCTAATGCTCTATCTCTCTCTCTGTCAAAAATAAATAAACATTAAAAAATTAAAAAAAAAAAGATTGGTATAGATATACAATGGACTATTGCTCAGCCATCAAAAAGAATGAAATCTTGCCATTTGCAGTGATGTGGACAGATCTAGAGTGTATTATGCTAAGTGAAATAAGTCAGAGAGAGACAAATACCATATGAGGCAAATACTCCTATGTGGCATTTGGGAAGGAAAAAAAAGAGAGAGGGAAGCAAACCACAAGAGACTCTTAACTATAGAGAATAAACTGCAGGTTGATGGAGGGAGGGAGGTGGGGGAAGAGCTAGATGGGTGATGGGCATTAAGGAGGGCACTTGTGTGATGAGTACTAGGTATTATATGTAAGTGATGAATCACTAAATTCTATTGCTGAAACCACTATTACACTATATGTTAACTAACTAGAATTTAAATTAAAATTGGGGGAATAAAAGGAAATTAAAGCTCCTTTTTCTTTGTGTGGGGCTACTGTCCTGCATCACCTGATGGAGACTTCTGTCAGAAACTTCTGCCTGAAACTTCACTGGACAGGGACTTCAGGGCAAGATGCATGTCCCTATTGTTCTGGGGAGGGCCCTACAAGACTTTTCTGTTATTTCAAGAAACAGCAAAATCCAAAGTGTGGTTGCAGGCAAAACTGTTTTTGCATGACAGTGTAAATACTTGTCTTAATAGTAAGCAGAGTGGGGTCTCTGCAAATTATCCCCCCCCCAATTTATTTATTGTCTTTTATAAAAAAAATTAATACTGAATCCTAAAAATCACACATGAATGAGTGTGTTCCTAGGAGACAGTAAAACAGTAGTGATGAGGGGGAAATGCCCTTTGAGTATTTGCTTCAAACGTGGTCCCTACCCTGCCCCCAGATCACTCCCTTACCCCCAAATCTGAGGGCAGCTTTTCATACCATTTTCTAAACATTTACCTACGTATATATTTATCATTACAGGCATAGATGATATTGCTGCATGTATATTCTTATTTTCTTTTAAACATGAACAACATCATTTTGTAGAAATACGTATTTTATCCTTGGTTGAGAAAGAAGCCTTGCATAAACAAGATTGACAGGGGCAACAGACTGTTTTGTGGATATTTTTCTGCAATTTTCTTTTTTCACATATGCGATTGCATGTTATTATATATGGAAATACCTCATTCTTTTAAATTGCTGCATAATATTCCACAAAATGTTCCAGAGTCTGCCTATCGTCCTAGTGATAGACATTGAGGTTTCTGGTTTTAAAAACATAGGGTGGTCAACATCTTTATTTTTATAGCTGCTTCCTGGGCACATGAAGAAGTCTTTCTACCCAAAAGTACAATCACTGGGTATGTGCATTTTAAATTTTCACAGTTTGGCCAAATTGTCTTCTGAAGTAGCTGATCGATTCACGCTCTGACTAGCAGCATAGGAATGCCCCCATTTCCTCACGCCCTAATTCATGCCCAACGTTTTCAAACACTTTAATTTTGCCAAGATTAGGATTGAAAAAATCTTATTTAATTTCTATTTCCCTCATGTCTGGTATATTTTTGAGCATTCGTTCTTATGTCCACTGTATTTTCACGCTGTAAATTGCTGTTAGTATCTTTTGATGATTTGCTATTGGTATTTTTAGATCCTTTTATTGATTTGTAGGAATTCTGTCTACATTCTAGATTTAGAGATTTTGTTTGTTTGAAAATAATGTAATTTTCCAGCTTGATGCTTTTCTTCTTTTAACCTCATGTGGGGCATCTTTTCTATGCACATTTTTTTTTTTTTCCATTTGGTTGTAGTCAGATGTATTGGACTTTTTCTTCAGGCCTTTTGCATTTTATGTCTTGCTTAAGAAGACCTTCTCTTCCCCTAAGGCCATAAAATATTTTCTTGTATTTTTTCTTTCTGCTTTACAGGTCTTTGTTTTCACTTTTAGCTCTTAGATATTTTTGGTTAATGATGTGAGGTAAACATTTTTATTTTTGAGCTTTTTCCAAACAGCTACCAGTTTTCTGCAGGCGTATATTGAATAGTTTAGACTTTCCATAGAGATCAGTCATACACTCGCTTCCCAAATACATGAGTCTGTTTCTGAGCTCACTTTTCTATTCCATTGTTTGGCCTGAATTTTCCATACCAGCTCCACAGTTTTAATTACTTTTATTTTACATATTTTGCTGTGTGTTAGAAAAAAAAAATGTTTCTTTTCTACTATGGATTGAGAATACTCTGTCTTGGTCTGTTCGGGTTGCTGTAACAAATTACCCCAGACCGAATGGCTCATAAACAACAGAAATTTATTTCTCACAGTTCTGAAGGTTGGAAGTCCAGGACCATCGTACTGGAAAGTTCAGAGTTCAGTCACAGTTTCTTGGTTTGTAGATGGCACCTTTTTACCATGTGCCCTCATGGTGGTGGAAGGGGTGAGGGAGTTCTTTAGGGTCTCTTTTATAAGGGTCCCCCCTGCACGACCTGATTAATCTTCCTTCAAGCCCCAAAGGCCCTACCTCCTGACACCATTAGCTTCAGGAGTAGGATTTCAACATAGGAATTGGTGAGGGGAACACAATCGTTCAGACCATAACACTCTATCCCTTAAAAAGGATTTTTTTTATTTCTGAGAAGTATGTTACGGGTGTCATTGTTCACCATTTGTCATAGGACATCTCATGATGGAGATGGGCCATGTTAGGAAGTTCATTGGAAACCTGACCTCATGCCTACTTCATGGGTACCATAGAGGTGGGCCCAATGGCTATTGCCAGCTTGGACTCCTGGTGAAAGCTTCCCCCAAGGTGATTTTCCAAACCAAATATCTAGACTCAGGAAAATGAATTGTTGAGAGATTATTCTTCCTACTAGAAAGGGGTGAAAAGGCCAACCCCTGTGGTTAGTGGTTGAGACTCTCTGGGGATATTCCCATCTGTCAGTCATCCCAAGGCAACAAGAAGGAGCCATGGGCACAGAAGGCTGGAGCAGAGGGAGGGAACAGACCTGCGACCAGGGCTGAGCTCCCCAGGTTTGGGGAGCAGGCAGGTGAGAGCCTCTTGCTGGCTGGGAGCTGGGCCAGGCAGTGTCCAGCAGGGGAACCTCTCTGGGATGATCTAGCTATGAGTCTGGAATCCTTCAGTAACCAGTCATAAGGTTTTCTGTGTTGTCTTTTCTTTTGCTTCCCTCAAGGTTTTAAATGACCTGCTCTTAGGTAGCTGTGTTGTGAGAAATCTAGTTAGGGGCTTACACTTATATGGGAGCCATAGGTGTAGGGTTGAAAATGGCTACCTTGGGGCATATGGGTGGCTCAGTCTGTTGAGCATCCGACTTCAGCTCAGGTCATGATCTCGCGGTTGGTGAGTTCAAGCCCCACATCCAGCTTGCTGACAGCTGGTCAGTGCAGAGCCTGGTTTGGATCTTCTGTCCCCCTCTCTCTGCCCCTTCCCCACTTGCACTCTCTCAAAAAATAAATAAGCATTAAAAAAAAAAAGTTGCTAGCTCTACTTCCTGCCAGCCCTGTGTGGTAGCAGCACCATTATTCAAGAGAAGATGGCAGTCCTGTAGCCCCAAGAGGCGGCTGGGCACCAAGTGAGCAGGGGATACCTAAGCTTGTGAGCAGCCCCCAATAGCCCCTAACACCTTTCTCTCAGTCCCAGCCCAATACCTTCAAAAGGAGGAAATCCTGAAAATGTGAGGCCAGAGTTTGGGATATATATATATATATATATATATATATATATATATATATATGGAAAGAGAGAGAGAGAGAGAGAGAGATTATTTATTTTGAGAGACAGAGACAGCACAAGTGGGGAAGAGAGAGGGAGAGAGAGGTTACCAAGCAGGCTCCTCACTGTCAGCTTGGAGCCCAACGTGGGGCTCGATCTCATGGATGGTAAGCCATGACCTGAGCCATATCCAAGAGTTGGGACGCTTAACTGAGCTACCCAGGTGCCCTTGGGTTATGTTTATATGACAGGAAATAGAAGACTGGTATCTTTAAGGTCATAAGACAATCACTGAAGAACGTAGAGTAGAGCCCAGGTGTCTCTTGCTTGGGGGCCATCTTGTTCATAGATTAATACTTCCCAAGAAGGATACTAAGGCTATAAATTTAAATTTCCCTGTAGGCCAGTTTTCTCACCCAGGGATGGTCTTGCTGCCTCCCCTCCAAACTCCAAGGATATTTGGCAATGTCTGGAGACCTTTTTGGTTGTCAAGATGGGGTGGGGGCGTACTCCTGGCATCTGGTGGGTAGAGGCCGGGGATGCTGTAAATTCCTGCCATTAGATGCATGGGAAGATTTATCTAGCCCAAAATGACAGTGATAGAATCCAGAAGCCCTGATGTAGGACAACTAATTTCTGGTTTCCTTCTTTTCCTTCTTCATTTCCAGAGAATGAACACCTAACCCTCAGCAACCTCTTTGCCATCGTGGGCTTTTTTCCTCACACAGGCATCCAGTCAGAGTGTGGCAGGGCTGGGAGACCTGTCATCCATCGCTATGAAGAAAAAGGATCTTTTTCCTTCCAATGGATGAAAGCCAAATTATGTTATTGGAGGAATACTATTTGTAGAATCAAAGGAAATAGCTATGGTTGTTACGCAATAATCAAGTAATACGGTCACCTCTTTCTTACTCTCTGAATCCTTTTACAGACCATTGCTTACCTACTCTAATGGGAAAGTTGATCAGTGCCGAGGCACCCATGCTAGATAGCCCTTATTATTCCCAACTTACAGATGATGAAATTGAAGCGGAGAGCAGAAGTAAAATGAAACATGGTTCCCTCCTGGTTTCTTAAATTCCAGAGTTATCAAACACCTGGCCACGGCTATTGCATAGGTTGTGCACTGTAAAACTGTGCCGCAGTTAAGGGAGTGCCATTCACAGCACAGACACCATAGATTTATCATGACAACTTTCTAGACAGATGGCATGAACGTGGCTTGTTCTAACAAAATCAGGACCATAAGACTATTTTGTAAATAGAAGTAAGGTTTCTTGAAGAAAGTGGGCCTTCCTCTAATGCCCACGAAGGCACTAGATGGACTAGGAGAAAAGAAGGAGAGTTATTGATAACTCTTCATACACGTTAGCAGTTTCAGCTGGGAGTTGTATGGGAAACATGGTGCCTTGTGTGATGGAATAAATAAAACGATCTTGCTGTGTAAATTTGGTTGTTCATACTACTGTTCTGGTGTCAGTCATCCTGAGCTTGGCTTGGAGGAGGAGACATTGACATGTTATATCACTTTATAAATTTGGCAGCAGGAGGTGCAAAGAGTGTCGTTTCAATTATGGATTGACCTATGATTGATTTAGCAACGTATGTTGCCTAGTTTGTGATCGATGCCACGGAATGGCAGGTGCTGGACTCTTAGGAAGGCGAGGGCAGATGTTGGAGCATTGATCAGCTGATGAGCTCCATGTAGGCCCCACACAGGGCAGATCAAATGTAAGTAAAGTATTGGAAGGTGGGAGTGATAGTGTCCCATGTGTTAACAGAGCCTGTCTGAGCTTTTGTCCTTTGTAGCTGTGGAACCGTCTTTCACACAGACACTACTCTCCAGCAGAATTGTTTTTTTTTTTTTTTTCAACGTTTATTTATTTTTGGGACAGAGAGAGACAGAGCATGAACGGGGGAGGAGCAGAGAGAGGGAGACACAGAATCGGAAACAGGCTCCAGGCTCCGAGCCATCAGCCCAGAGCCCGACGCGGGGCTCAAACTCACGGACCGCGAGATCATGACCTGGCTGAAGTCGGACGCTTAACCGACTGCGCCACCCAGGCGCCCCTCCAGCAGAATTGTTCTAACTTTGTTCTGAATCGTTAGTGTGTACCATTGATGGTGCTTTTAGGGGGAAAAGGCCTCACCAGTCGCCTCAATTGAGAAGGCTGTAATTTTTTTCCATCTATGCAAATACCTTGGCATTCAGAGACTCTGGCTGATCAAGAAAAAAAAAATTGTCTCTTATGATGCCTAGTAATTATTCAAGCTTGGGTAGGAGGTGGGGCATTTGAAGGAATCACAGCCCTCATTTTCTGATTTGAATAAGAGAGGTTGACAGCCTGGCCTTTCCTGGCCCCGTGCCAGGTGGCATAGACTGTGAGTGGTAGCTTTTGCGAGGAGCTTAGTCTAGTTTAAGGGAGACGTGTGCAACCAATGATCGGAGAACAGGATAGCCTGTGAGAAGGTGCTATTCCGATGTGCAGATGATAGATGTTGCAGGTGTCAGAGCAGGACAGGTTACTTGTGGCCGCGAAAGCTTGGGACAGAGCAGAAATTTGAGCTGGCCCTGGGAAAGATGGTGGGGGGGGGGGCGGGGAGGAAGGACAGGAATAGCTAGTGCAGAGTATGCGTGGAGGACAGTGGCCTTAAGTGAGAGCCTCAGGTCACATAGACAATAATTCCGTAAAACAAAGCCCTCAGTGGAAAACAGGCAAGTCACAAGGGGATTTGGAATCAGGAAGGGTTTAAAAGTGTTACACAATGTTTCCAAGATTAAAATCTACAGTATGAGATAACATGAGTATAATACTATATGTTCTGAGGCAAGTGGCATATTTCTTTGAGAAATACTTTTTATCAAGAGCAAATCTCCAAAATTAGGGCTCTGTTGATCTGAATGAGCTCATCAGGTGAGAAACTTGAACTTTTCAAGATTCTTCAGCCATCTGGTCGGCATGTTTAGAAATTGCACCCAACTGTACTGATAAAAAGGAACTCTCTGTGTTTGGGGTTTACCCTAATCCTCCAACTGTGGGTCGTTTTCAAAGGCAAATTAAACAGACTTTTTATTCTAAGTTTCTGTCTAAGCCTTGACCACATGGCTGCATTTGCCTGGGGAGTCCTGGATTATACAAAATTATTAATAGCTTCTCCTTTCAGATTCAAAAGTGCCCTGGTTTTGGTGATAAATTATATGGCTATCCTAATTCTAAGTGATTCACCATGAACTTCTTTTGCTTACTCTGTGAATCCTCAGTGACCAAAAGGGATGCTTCTAGCTCAAGGGTATTTGCCCACAAGTGCAGTCTGTCTTTTTGAAATGGTTGTATTTTTTTCCCTTTGCATACAAAGCAATTTTTACAAAACATTCAGAAGAAAAACAATCAGCATAAATGACTTATCACAAATATAGAAATAAATTTTAATATTTTGATATATATATAACTATATATGTTTATCTGTCATAAGTATATATATAAATATATATAAATAAATGTAAAACAAGTATATATATATATATATATTTTTTTTTTTTTTTAAGTTTATTTATTTTGAGAGAGAGAATGAGAGAGACAGAAACCCAAGCAGGCTGCATGCTGTCAGTGCAGAGCCCGACACAGGGATTGAACTCATGAACCATGAGATCATGACCTGAGCCAAAATCTAGAGTTGGGCACTCAACTGACTGAGGCACCCAGGTGCCCCTGTCATATATTTATGTACTTTTAAATCTCAGTCTCCAAACTGACTTTACTCAGAGTAGCATTCCATATATACAGATATAGATATGGATGCCACATAAAATTATATGTTGAGAACTATATAATAACAGTCAACAAATAGATGAAATCACCCTTTTTAAATAATCACTTTTAAAGACTATGTTGTAGGGGTGCCTGGGTGGCTCAGTCAGTTAAGGGTTGGACTTTTGATTTCGGCTCAGGTCGTGATCTCATGGTTCATGAGTTCAATCCCTGTGTCGGGCTCTGCACTGACAGGGTGGAGCCTGCTTGGTTCTCTCTGTCCCTCCCCCTCCCCCACTTATGCTCTCCCTCCCTCCTCCTTCCCTCCCTCCCTCTCTCTCTCTCTCTCTCAAAGTAAATAAATAAACCTTAAAAAAGAAAAAGACTGCATTGTATCCTGGTAAATGGCTGTTCTTAAACTGTATTTAAATCCATAATTTGGGGAATTTAGGTTCTTTTGTGTATATATTATTAGCAATGTTGTAATGAATGTTTTCTGTAGCTAAATCTTTTCTCATACTCATGGTTATTTGGGATGCTTTCTTATAAATGAAATTAATATGTTAAAGGGGATATGCATTTAAAATCTTGAAATTGTCAAACTTGGCCAGCATGTGTGAAAATTCCCACTCATGGCCTCATCTGTGGTGTATCTTTTCTTGTTTTTCATCTTTCAGCCTGATAGGAAAGAACTTCATCTCTTATTTATTTCAGTTGCATCTTTGATTATTGATGATTCTTTTATTTATTTATTTTTTTTAATTTTTTTTTTCCAACGTTTATTTATTTTTGGGACAGAGAGAGACAGAGCATGAACGGGGGAGGGGCAGAGAGAGAGGGAGACACAGAATCGGAAACAGGCTCCAGGCTCTGAGCCATCAGCCCAGAGCCTGACGCGGGGCTCGAACTCACGGACTGCGAGATCGTGACCTGGCTGAAGTCGGACGCTTAACCGACTGCGCCACCCAGGCGCCCCTGATTATTGATGATTCTTATTTCTTTTTTAGTAAATTGCTCATTTGTCTATCAGAGTGTTCACCTTTCTCTTATTGAATTGTGAAATCTCTTTATATATTAAATAAAGTAAACCTTTGTGTTATAAGTTGTAAGATGTTTTCTTGATTTAGTGTTTGTCCTTTAACTTTATTTCTGGCAGATTTGTGTGTGTGCATGTGTATGCATGGATTCAGAAGTTTTTACTTTTTATACAGTTATACTTATCAGCCTTTGCCTTTGTGGGGGTATGTACTTTTTTTAAACGACCAAGTTTTCAACAAAACTAACCTGAGAAATTTTCATAATCTAATCTGATGCTCTCAAACCCCTTGAGCTCCTTGTTTTAAACTTACCAGTGCAGACGCTGTATTAGATGAGGCATACTTTTATTTCCATTTCTCCAGTTCAGTCTATCTCCCAAAAAGGGGTTTAATCACTTCACAGACCTCACAGATAAGTTACTGCAAGTAAGAACTGGCGATATACATTCTTTTCCTCAACCACAAAACAAGTTATGCCTCCTTTCATGAAAAGCTGTGCTGGAAATTAGAAAGGACTAGTTTGTTTAGATTCTTTGCAGAGTGAATCACTGCCCCACTGATACGCTTTATAATTGCACTGATGTGTTCTCAAGAAAACCGTGGCATCCACCCCAGGTTCTGATTACAACAGAGACACGAAAGGCCATGGCCTGTCATTTCTCCCCTGAAGCAAGCAGATTCCGTGGAATGATGTCCCTGGGCTCCACGGCAGTGTTACTACTCTGTGATAAGGAGGGCCCTCCCGGCAAACGCACATCTTGTTCTCGATGGGACTGTTGTGGGTGAGCTTGTATCTGGGCTTCTATGCTGGTGTGCTGGGCTGAACCACATTTGAGCCTCAACCCCTTCTTCATCTTTCAAGTTAGACCCGTGCATTCTGCTCTCTCCTTGGCCCTCTCCCATGTCCGTGTGGCCCTCTCAGTGTTTATTCTAGGGAGCAGGGAGAGAAGAGAATCCTCTTCCACTTACAGACCTCATGGAAGCCCACTCGATGGTCCTCAACCCCTCTCCGCTTTCATCCAAGGGCCTTCCTGTAGGGTGAGGGAGAGTCGGTCCTGAGCACCAGCGAGGGTTGAACGTCAGTTGGATGTTCAGCACCTCCATGATGATGAGATGGGGCGACCTTCCTCTGTTCTCAGCTGTCAGAGCTTTTCCCCCGCTGCTGAGCAGTGGGGACTTCAGGGGCCATCCCAGATGCAATCTCAGGATACCAAACCCCACCAACTGACAGCTTCTCAAGAGAACCCCATCATGGCGGGAGTGTGGGGGTGGGGACCAAGGCCCTACATCAGTAGGCCTTTGCTCTCTGGTTTTGCCAAAGAATTATTAACAAGTAACGTGTGCAGATAACTTGCTCCTATCAGCGGGGAACCAGGCTTTCAAGGCCACTCTGGGAGCCAGACCGGGGATTTGAAGACAGTTTTTACTATGGAATGACCCTATTATGGATTGGAGTGGCCCCTTCTCCAGAGACTAAACTTTTATATGAAGTACATCAGGGGAAGACAAACTAATTTCGCTTCTGCCTAATCAGTGCCCTTTGGTCTCCCCCTGTTCTCTTATCCAGTATCGCAAAGGCCAAAGGGTGAATTTGGCACAACCACCCTCAGAGTGCTGGAGAGGAGAGAAACCAAATGTGAGCAAAGCCCAAACCCTCTTTAGTGGGCAAGGCTTGTTTGTAAATAATTTTAGTCTTGTTACCCATTCACTAATCACATCTCCTTCCCGACGGGTATTGGCAGCACGTCAGATGGAGATCACTCATGAAAAGATGCCATAGTTTCCAAGCCCCTTCTGGCTTCTCGAGAATCTGAGACTTGGGGAAGCCAGCTATCCTAAAGGAACTATAGGCCCATTTCCCCCCGCTCTTGGCAGCTGGGGCGGGGAGTGGCAGAGCAGAACAACTTCCATTTACTGAACTTTCCTCTGTGGCAGGTGCCACCAGAGAATTAGACACGTGATGGGTCTCCATTCTGCAAAGGCACTTCTCAGAGTCACAAATGACACCTGCAGGGGGCTGAGCGGTGGCCTCCAAGGACACTAGGTGCTAATCTCTGACCCCCATGACAGCACTACCTACGACAGTATATGCCAGAGTCTTGCAGGTGTGATTAAGTTAAGCATCTTGAGTTGGAGAGATTATCCTGGATCATCCCGCTGGGCCCTAAACGCCATCACATGCATCCTTTTAAGAGGGAGGCAGAGAGAGATTTTCCAATGACACAAAAAGGGAAGAATATGAAGTACAGATGGAGCAGACGGGGATTTGACGGTGCTGGCTTCGAAGGCTAGAGTGGTGCAGCCCAGAGCCGAGGGACACCAGCAGCCACCAAAGGCTAGAAGACGCCAGCAACAGATCGTCTCCCAGAGCCTCCTGAGGGTGCTGCCTTTTTTCACACCTTGATTTTGGACTTCTGGCCCCCGGGATTATGAGAGAATAAATTGTGGTTGGTTTTTTAAAATTTTTTTAATGTTTATTTTTAAGAGAGAGAGAGAGAGCGGGAGAGGGGCAGAGAGAGGGAGACACAGAATCCAAAGCGGGCTCCAGGCTCTGAGCTGCCAGCATAGAGCCTGATGTGGAGCTTGAACCCACGAACCATGGGATCATGCCTTGAGCGGAAGTCAGACGCTTAACCAACTGAGCCACCCAGGCACCCCAAATTGTGGTTGTTTTTTTTTTTTTAATTTTTTTTTAACGTTTATTTATTTTTGAGACAGAGAGAGACAGAGCATGAACAGGGGAGGGGCAGAGAGAGAGGGAGACACAGAATCAGAAACAGGCTCCAGGCTCTGAGCTGTCAGCACAGAGCCCGACGCGGGGCTCGAACTCACGGACCGTGAGATCATGACCTGAGCCGAAGTCAGACGCTTAACCGACCGAGCCACCCAGGCGCCCCATAATTGTGGTTGTTTTAAGCCCCCAAACTTGTGGCAGTTTGTTACAGCAGCCCCAGAAAGCTAATGAAACATCCTTGCAGATAAAATGGGGACAAGGATCTAGAGGACAGTTTTCACATAGGCAGAGCCACAGGTATCTGACCACATTGGTTTATTCATTCCCTTGGCATGTATTTATTGAGGAACTACAGTGTTCCAGGTACAGGAGACAGAGCATGAATAAGACGGACGGTGTCCCCACTGACACTGGGTTGGAGGGAAGGAGCAGGTAATAAAAAGGTAAATAAGAAATATAAACCAGGTAAGCATCTGACTTTGGCTCAGGTCATTATCTCATGGCTCATGAGTTAGAGCCCCACATCGGCCTCTGTGCTGACAGCTCAGAGCCTGGAGCCTGCTTCAGATTCTGTGTCTTCCTCTCTCTCTGCCTCTCCCCCACTCACACTCAGTCTCTCTCAAAAAAATACTAAATTAAAAAAAACATTAAAAAATATAAACCAGGTAACTTGAGTTATTGATAAGAGCTTTAAAGAAAACAAAACAAAACAAGGCCATCTGGAGTTGGGGAGAGAATTATTTTAGACTGGGCAGTAGGAGGGCCTTTCTGATTAATGAGATAAACTTAAAGCTGAGTCCTGGATATCAAGAAGGAATTACCATCTGGACAAAGCTTTCCAAATGGAGAGAGTTGTAAGTGCAAAGGCCCTGAGGTAGGAATGAGCTTCAGGTGCTTGAGTTTAATCGTGCATAGAAAGACCAGATTCCTCCAAGGCAATGTGGAGAGCCACCTCTCACAGAGGGCTACAGGTTGCAGACCCCGTCCTGTGCAGTTTTCTTTGTTTATAACTAAATTGGAAGTTAACATACAAATCATATTAATCAGGTGTTAGTAACATAAAGCTGGTAGGACTTATATTTGGCTAAATAAATGTCAGGGATTGGGTTTTAAAACATTTTGGCAGGTGTGAACAAAACTCTGAGGATCAAATTTGATAGGGACAAAATGTGAACCCCTGACATGAGGCTCAAGAAACTTATTTGCCTAAATCAGTACTTGTGTGAAGGCCCTAGAGCTCAATATCAGCAAACGACCTGACGGGACAGCTGTAAAAAGGTGAAACACCTTAACAACTTTTTAAAGCATGGAGTACAGCTCAAGAAAGGAGGTAGCCATGGTCTGTTTCTGGAGTACTCAGTGGTACCACATTTTACGGGGGCCACAGAAACCGTTCATTCATTCATTCATTCAATTAATAAATGTTTAGTGAACACCTTCTATGTATCTGGCACTGGCTAAGCTGTGGGGGAAACGACACTGAATAGGACAAAGCATTTGCTGATCTCAGAGAGAAGAGAGATCCTACAGATTTAATTATGTAACTATGATCTTTTTCTCTGAATTAAATTTTTTTCAGATTTTTTAAATCTTTAATGTTTATTTTTGAGAAAGAGAGAGAGAGCACGCATGTGCTGGGGAGGGGCAGAGAGAGAGGGGGACAGAAGATCTGAAGCAGGCTCCACGCTGACAACAGAGAGTCCGATGTGGGGCTTGAACCCATGAACTGTGAGATCATGACCTGAGCTGAAGTCAGACGCTTAACCATCTGAGCCACCCAAGCACCCCAATTTTTTCTCAGGTTATAAACTGTGGTAATAAAATAGCAAAATCAAACTTTACCGATATATATATAACAAAATAAAAATGCCCTGTTAACTCATCTTCCTTCTCCAGAGATAGCCACTGTCAACAGATTGGTGCATTTTCTCCAACTTTTAAAAATATACCTGTCATATATTTTAAGAACATAAAAATGGAACCATACTTTTTAATTTTTTTCAGCTTGATCTATCTTAGACATCTTTCCACATGGATACAAAGAGATCTACCCTGTTCTTTTAAATGGCTAAGTAATACTCCATTTCATGAATATTTCACAGTTTCACCAGCGTCTTATTGATAGGTAGGGGTACTGTTTCCACTTTTCACTCTTATAAACAATGTTGCCATAACATTTGTTCCACATAAGCTTTTACATGAACTGGTGGGAGTATTTCTTTCTGAAGGATATATTCATGGAAGTAGAAATGCTGGGGCAAAGAGTATGAAACATTTAAGTAATAGCTGTTGCCATATTTGCTACCATTCGGGTGGTACTTGAATGAATGCAAATCAGAGTACACGTTTTCTTATGGCCTCAGCACAGGATTTTATCAACGATCACAATCTTTGCCTGTCTGATAGGCAGAAGACAATACTGTCTTGTTGTCTGCATGAACCATTTTTGGCCTACGACTGAGAGAGTGGGTCTGCGGGGACATGGAGATCATCCGTGTCTGTCAGAGAGGCCCGAACTGCTGAGGTGTGAAATTCCCCAGGCAGGGCGTGGTGTGGGATGACCACAGCACGCCAGGTGGTTCAGGTAGCAAGTGCAAAGGCCCTGTGGGGAGATTGTGCCTGGCCTAGCAATGGGACTGGAAGGCTTCCCAGGGGAGCAAAGAGCAGGAAGCAAGGGGGAGAGTGAAGAGGAGGGAAGGGCCAAACTTTGCAGGGCCTTGGGGTTCATCTTATGGCTTTTGGTATTTATGCCAAGAGAAATGGAAGCCAGTGGAAAGTTTTGAACGATCCGACATGATCGGGCAAGCATTTTAAACAGATCTTTGTGGCTACTGTGCGGAGAACAGATTAGGAGGCCGAGAGAAGGTGAGGTAGCTCTTGGCTTCGGGGTAGGCTTGGTGGTAGTCTGCCCCGGGGTGGAAGCTGAGTGGAGGCTCCAGGGGGGCTGTCCTGGAGTGAGTGGGTAGGCTTCAGAGTGACTTGGGCCCGTTAGGATTTGCCATGAATTGATGGGAACTGAGGCCAGGCTGGGCTTAGGTGGCATCCTGGAAGACTCCCAGGTGTGTGGGACACACTGATTGGCAGTTGTCATCGGGATGATAAGATGTCAGAGGAGCTGGCGAGGATCAGCCCGAGAAGTGAAAATCCGGAGAAGATAGCTGCTTTGTGGAGGGGTCCCTCTACCCCGACCTTCTCCCATGCCCGTGGCTCCGCCTGAGGCCGGCTGACCCCGCGATTCCGCCACATTGGCCACAGCCAGCTGGCCCGGGAGAGTGCCTGAGTCCCGGCCACAGTGTGGTCCGCAGTGCAGCCCACCCCTGACGGGGACACTGCCACATGGAACTGACGACCTCCTTCTGGGAGTCGGAAGGACCCCAGCGAGAGAAGCATTTGGAACCGGGGTCATTGGAAAGGCCACACAAGGAGAGGGCAGAAAGCCGAAGCCACGAGAAAGGAAGAAGAGCGAGGACGCAAGCTGGGGCAGAGTGGCAGAGGGAGCACGAAGCCTGGGGAGGTCTGGAGGGGCGCCCCCGCGTGACCTGGGGGACCAGCCAGGCTGCAAGGTGGGTGGAACGAGGCTTGCTTTCCCAGCTCTGAGGCTAATTAGCAGGCTTACCCCCTCCCCCCCCAACAAGGCAGTGACCTTCCCATGGCTCCATTCTGTCTCCTCAACTATGAAATAGATGCCATCACATTATCTTCTTTGGCTTGTTGTGAGGATGAAAGATGCACACGAGAGAGGGAAAGACGGTATTTGCAACACATAAAACCACTAAAGAACCAGTATCTAGGATTAAATTGGAAAAAATCTCCTACGAATCAATACAGAAAAGACAGCCTTGGACAAACAAGCAAAAGACTTGAACAAGCGCCTACAGAAAGAACAGCCCATGGCAAAAAATATGAAAATACAATCAACCTCATTAATAAGGGAAATGCAGCGAGATTCCATATGCAACAACACAGATGAATCCTACAAACGCAATGTTGAGCAAACGCAGAAAGACGGAGACGAATGTATGGAGTAGGAATCAACGTATTTGAAGTTTTTTAAAAAACTAGGCATTAAAACTACAATTAAATCCTACACACGAATATCAGACTGGCAAAATCTGAACAATCTGATGATACAAGTGCTGATGAGGAAGATGTGGGTGGAGACCCAGAAATCTAAATGCCGCTGGTGGGAATGTAGGTTAGTATAGCCATTTTGGAAAAACAGCATCATCTAGTAACCTGAACACATGCATATTGCACCACCCAGCAATTCTATTCTTGGATATATGTATCTCAGAAGAACCTCTCATATACACTGGAACATATATACAAGCTTGTCTGTAACTTTCCTCATAGCCTCATGCTGGAAACGTCACAAAGATCCATCAACTATGGAATGAATAGATAGGTTATGATATAGTCACACAGTGGAGTACTATATAGCACCAAAAATGAACTATGCTATAAGGAACAACATGAATGAATCTTACAAACACAATACTGAACAAAAGAGATAACACACTGTATTTGATTTTACTTTAAAATTTAAAAATTGGTAACCCTGAAGTATATATAATGGAGTTTATATTGTGTAGCATATATTGTTGAGCAAACTACAAAGAGAAGGAGGGAAGCAATAATCACAAAAGGGACAGGAAGGTTCTGGGACAGACAGCAATGATACTTGGGGCAGAGGGATTCTGCAGTGCTTGAAGGTATTCTATTTCTTGACCCAGGAGGTAGTTATGTGAGTTTGCTTTGTGATTGTTCATTATACTGTACATTTGTTTTGAACACTTTAAGAGTATTTTATTTCACAATTTAAACAGGTCTAAAAAAAAAAAGATAACTAACACTTATAAAATGCTTGGCATGGTGCCTGGCCCATATTAAGAGCTCAACAGATGGCAATTTTATTTACTGTTATAACCCAGTTGTTAGAGCGCATTGTATCCTAAGCAACCTTCCAGCTCCTGGATTGAGCAGTAATCTCCATGAAGCCTGGCTTTGAGGCAGAGATTCTGGACTCCTCTATTTCCCAGGGTGGCCTCCAAATAAATCTCGTTGCTTAAGACAGCACTTCTCAATTGGCGCGTGACGGCTTGCTTCATTGCCTTGAACTCTACCAAAGCGTGCTGCCCCATTTTGGCAAGATGTAAAACTTATTTACCTATTTTTTAGTGTCTCTGTTGTTATGCAATTCCAGAAAGTGAGATTGCTGAACTGAGCACTACGTGATGTATACAGTCAGAGTCCAGCCTCTCGCTGGTCACAAGTCAGAGGTCACAGGTGGAACCTGATGGCAAGCTGGTACCAAAGAAATGAGAACACATGAGAACTTGTCTCGCTGAGAGTCTATCAGGGAAGTACAGTCACACCCAAACAGGTGAATCCCAGGATAGCTGTGGATGCCATTTAAATCCTTCAAGTGTATGGCCCCCCAAACCTAGTATTCCATAGAAAGGTTGACAATCACTGGTTTAAAGGAATCTGAGGATGCCTCCTTGCAAGCCTAATAATGGAATCACCATTCCACAGTTATTGGAAGGGTTACTGTGTCTAATAGCTAATTATAATAACAGCTAATTTATGGGGTGCTAATCATAATCCAGGCATTGTGCTAACATTTCATCCTCATTTCCACCCTGGGAGGTAGGTGCTATCATCATATGCATATAGCTGAGGCACAGAGGAACTCAGTAACTTGCTGAAGGACACACAGCTGCTAAGGGCTAGAGCCAGGAAGGAGGATCATTCATATTCTCCGGTTCGAGAAGGAGGGCATAGCACAATGTTTAGACGTTAGGTGGAGGCAGGTGTTGCTACCGATGAGCAAAAATGTCCTGACAGTGAAATAGGGAATTTTAGGGCACAACAAATTCTCTCCCTCTAAGCCCGAGGCAGCAAGATGGTTTATCGAATATGGTTTAGAAGAGATTTCTGCATTGGTGGGCAGATTGGACTAAATGCCTCCCAGGGTCCTTTCGAAGAAACCAAAACTCTAAGTTTGGGTCTTGGTAGAGCTTCCAAAAGGGAGCTGCACTCCATGCTTATTTTCGTCTAAAATATGAACCTCCCGAGTTCAGTGCACACCCTGATGTGTAAGCTACGTGACCACACTTTCATGTGGATGTTCATGAACTTCCTCAGAACTGTTGAAGCCAGTAAAATGATTTTCCCTATGGGGTTGTTTTCTTTGAGTCTTTTCGCTGACAGTAGTTGTAAAGACGCTTTCTGACTGGCAACAAAATAGCTTTCTTAGCTTTAGAAGAGAAAGGGTTTGCATTCAATGTTCTCCCACACTTATTTCTTTAATTTCAGACCAGAGGTGCTGATCTTTACATACGGACTTTCCTGCCTCACCTCCTACGATCGGCATGTGTAGTGTGGGGACTACGTGTGTGGCATTCACAATGGCGTTGGATAGCATTAGGGCTGTTTAGAATCGGCCCTTTAGACTGAAATGATATGTCTGGCTTTGTTTCCAGGGTTACAGAAACTTCTTCTATTTCCATGACTGTGTCCAGTGGAAACGCATTACTTTGTGCTGTTCAGACTGTGCTACCACCCTCCAGGATAATGAAGGCATACAGTGGCGTCTCTAGCTGGAGTTGGCTTTGGTTGAGCCTTTGCGATTACCTGGCAAAACCAACTTTATTGTTTCAAGCAGTTTTAAGTTCAGAAAAATGTAGGAGCAAGTACAGAGTTCCCAGGGACCCCCTGCCCCCATACGTGGACAGCCTGTCCCACAGCCAACATCCCCTACCAGAGTGCTACATCTGTTACAATTCATGAATCTTTGCTGACACATTATTGTCATCCAAAATCCATAGCTTTCATTGTGGTTCAGTCGCAGGGTTGTATATTCTGTGGGTTTGGACAAAGGTGTAATGAAATGTATCCACCATTACGGCATGATGCAGAATAATTTCATTGGCCTGAAAATCACCCCTGGTGAACCACAAATCTTTTAACTGTCTTTGCACTTTTGCCTTTTCCACAGCGTCACATAGTTGGAACCATATGGTATGTAACCTTTTCAGATTGACCTCTTTCACTCAGTAATAGGCACTTAAGTTTCCTTCATGTCTTTCTGTGTCTTAATAACTCCTTTCTTTTTAGCACCAAATAGTACCCCACAGTTTATGTGTCCATTCATCTACTGAAGGACATTTTGGTGGTTTCCAAGTTTTGGCAATTGTGAATAAAGCTACTGTAAACACCCATGTGCAGGTTTCCGTAGAAATAAGTTTTCAATTCATTTGGGTAAACACCGAGGAGCGTGATTGCTGGATATATGGAAAGGGTATATTTTGTTCTGTAAGGGAGTGCCATGCTGTCATCCAAAGTGGCTATACCATTTTGTGTTCCCATCAGCAATGTATGAGATTTGCTGTTGCCCCACATCCTTGCCAGGATTTGGTGATGTCATGTTCTGGATTTTGGCGATTCTAATAGGTATAGAGTAGTTTCTCATTATTGTTCTATTTTGCAATTCTCTATTGATAGAAGATATGGAGAACCTTTTCATATGCTTATTTACCATTTGTGTAACTTCTTTGGTGAGAGGTCTGTTCCCATCTTTTGCCTATTTAAGAAATTTCGTTGTTTGATTTCTTATTGTTGAATTTTAGGAGTTTTGTATATTTTGGTTAACAGTCTTAAAAAAAATTTTTTTAATGTTTATTTATTTTTGAGAGCAAGAGAGAGTGTGAGCAGGGAAGGGGCAGAGAGAAAGGGAGATACAGAATCCAAAACAGGCTCCAGGCTCCAAATTGTCAGCACAGAACCTGATACGGGGCCTGAACCCATGAACTGTGAGATCATGACCTGAGCCGAAGTCAGATGCTCAACCAACTGAGCCACCCAGATGCCCCTAGGTTAGCAGTCTTTTATCTGATGTGTCTTTCACTAGTATTTTCTCCCAGTCTGTGGCTTGTCTTCTCGTGCTCTTGAATATACACTATTTAAACTGTGCCTGCTAGATGTTGTATGAGCATATAAAATATATTTAAGATAGAGTTTCATGCTTTTAAGTTGCTTATTGGGAAGTACCTATTTCCTGGATGCAGAAGGATCCCCATTGCTTCTTTTATTGGCTACTAGTGAAGCTCTTAAGTGTTTCATGGGAGTGGTAAGCATTCCAGAGAATCAGTATATTTGAGAAACTTGCTTGGGTATTATTTTAATGCTTTATTTATTTTTGAGACAGAGAGAGACAAAACATGAGCAGGGGAGGGGCAGAGAGAGAGGGAGACACAGAATCCAAAGCAGGCTCCAGGCCCTGAGCTGTGAGCACAGAGCCCGACGCAGGGCTCGAACTCACAAACCGCAAGATCATGACCTGAGCCGAAGTCGGACGCTTAACCGACTGAGCCACCCAGGCACCCCGCTTGGATATTATTTTATGTACTGAGAGTTCCACAATAAATTATACTGTGGTGGCTTATGTATAGAAAGGCTTGAGACTCTGACTTGTCTGATGTTATGAGCATTCTAAGAAATAGCAGTGACTGATATTTATATATTCCTGTACATGCTACTTTCACTGATATTACCTCATTTGATGATTGCAAAGTGACTTATCTAAGGAAGCAACATGGCAACTGGGCCAAAGGAAAGAAATTTTATTTTATTTAGCTGGCCTTTTTTTTTTTTTTTACTTTGAAATACCTGAAAATATTTAACAGAAGGGGATCATTTCTACACAGTGTAGAGTCACAGGTAGTACAGATCACATGACATCACCTCTGGAGCTGGCGTTCGCTTTATACTGAACTATGTAATGTCAGCAAATGAACGTGACATGCTTTAGCTTCAGTATATATTATACAAAACTCTTCAGTGTACCCAGTCATAGGCAGAAAACAAACAAACACAAAACAAAATAGGGCCCGAAAACCCGGTGTGAATTGGATGATGTTGGATATGCTCAGTCTAGGTGCACTAAATCAGCCCTATTTACCTGGTGCCAAGGCCATTTGGGATCATAATGTTCAACTGTAAATCTTGAACGAAAAGGAAATATTCAAACATTTAGCAGAGGAGTGGAACAAACACTAGGGAGACAGAGTAATGTGTTAAGACAGACAACGAGCTGGGTTCAATATCCAGGACATATGCTCTCAACAACTGGTCCAGTCCTAAAGAGGAAGAGATAGTCCAAGTGTCCAAATGTGCCATTCCTCCAAGAAGGCCAGAGAGTGGGAGAGGGCAAGACAAGGCAAGAAAGAGAGCGGACGATTGTATCTTTGACCAGGAAGATATGCTGGGTCACCTAACTGCAGACCCCTCTTCCTAGTCTGATACAAATGTTCTTCAAAATTGCCCAGGCTGCAAGGTTCCCAAAGGCAAAGATTAGGGTGGCTCAGTTGGTTGAGGTCATGATCTTGCGGTTCACGGGTTCGAGCCCCACATCAGGCTCTGTGCTCACAGCTCAGAGCCTGGAGCCTGCTTTGTGATACTATGTCTCCCTCTCTCTGCCCCTCCCCTGCTCATGCTGTCTCTCTCTCTCTCTTAAAAATAAATAAACATTAAAAAAAATTTTTTAAACAACAGGAGCTGCAGAATCCTTGAGCAACTTATTTAAACCTCTGGGCCTTGATTTCACCATTTGTAAAACTCGAATAAGAATTTCTGCCAATCGGTACCATTGCAAGGATGAACAATAATTTACATCAAATACCTGGCCCATAGCAGGGACTCAATAAATGTTAGGTGATTTAAAAAAAAATTATCCAGGTATTATTCATGTGTTTAATGAGTCCACTGTAAAGAGAGCCCAAGTGCACTTTATTTATTTTTTTAATGTTTATTTATTTTTGACAGACAGAAAGAGACAGAGTGCAAGCAGGGGAGGAACAGAGAGAGGGGGAGACACAGAATCCGAAGCAGGCTCCAGGCTCTGAGCTGTCAGCACAGAGCCTGTCGTGGGGCTTGAACCCACAAACCATGAGATCATAACCTGAGCCAAAGTCGAACACTTAACTGACTGAGCCATCCAGGCACCCCCAGATGCACTTTAAATACACTTCTGCTTATACTGCTTCCTGTGGAAATGAAATACGGTGTCCCAATGTATTACCTTCTGAAGAGTATTGGTAAGTATGTAGCTACTAAGATGCTTTTGGCTGCAAGTAGCAAAACTCTCAATTTAAATAAGCTTCAAGAATAAAGCAATTGTATTTGTTCATGTATGATACAAAGTCCTATGATGAACGTCAGATTTAGGAGAAGCTTGATCCAGCAGCTCCATGATCTATTGAAAGAACTAGTTTCTTTTGTTTCTGCTCTGCTACCCTGGTACCAGCCCTGTTCCATGTCTGCTTCCCTTTGTAGCCACAAGGTGGTTGTAAGCAGAAGTGTGGGTCCATCTATCAGAATTGAGTCTACTCTATGAAATGGAAAATCCACTGTTACAGTGGCTATAACAAGAGAGATGTATATTTCTCCCCATGTAAGTGAATTCCGGAGACAAGGCAGTCCACGGCAGGCATGGTGGCTCCATCATGTCATGGGCCCAGGTGTCTAACTTGATGTTGCACATCTTAGGGCATGGCTCCCTTTCTCAGGTCACCTCAAGGTCCAAAATGACTGCTAGAACTGTCATCATTCATTACCTCTGAATTCTAGGCAAGAGGAAGGAATGTAAGAAAGTCTTGCCTCCTCTCACTTGTAAAGAGACTCATTGGAAGTACCATACAACCCTTTTGCTTACATTTCATTGGCTGGAATGGAGCCACATAAAGCACTTGCAAGGCAGACTGGGAAATAGAATCTTCTGCTGGACTCAAGGGTGCCTAGTCAGAAATTGAATCAATCATTCTTATATCCAAGAAGAAAGGGAGAGTGGATATTTGAAAGCAACTGTTAGTTGTTGCCACTCAGGGCCACATGCTTCCTTATTCCGCCCCGGTGGATACAGTTATTTTTGGGGGGAGGGGTGAAGAGAGGAGCTTCCATCAAAGGGAACGGATGCTTTTTTCTCAGAAGACCCCAGGAAACATACCTCTTATCGGTACAAAGTGGGTCTTCCACTCACCCCTGCACCACTCACTGTGGGAGAGCTGGTGGGGGAGATGGTCAGTGCTGACTGGCTTAAGCACATTAGCGCCCTCTCCTGGAACTGAGGGTGGGGCAAATTCCCCTGGCCATGTGCCTGGGACACTCAAGGACCCATTACGCAAAGGGAAAGGGGACGATGGATATCACTACAAAGTTTTCCTCCCCTTTATACCCTCTCCCCAGCCCTCTTTCACTGTGCTAAACGGTTCTAGGATTTCGAGCCTCTTGATGAAAGCTGTGCATTTCAGATCCCTCTTTGTCTTCATGGATCTTTTATTTTATTTTATTTTTATTTTTTATTTTTAACGATTATTTATTTTTGAGACAGAGAGAGAGCATGAACGGCGGAGGGTCAGAGAGAGGCAGACACAGACTCTGAAACAGGCTCCAGGCTCTGAGATGTCAGTACAGAGCCTGACGCGGGGCTTGAACTCACGGACTGTGAGATCATGACCTGAGCTGAAGTCGGCTGCTTAACCGACTGAGCCACCCAGGCACCCCTTCATGGATCTTTTCTGAATCTTCCCCAATCTTTCCTGATTCACACTGGGCACAGTGATGAGCAGGCGAATCTCCCAGCCTCTCTAAACCTCAATTTCCCCATCTATAAAGTGATGAGGATCATAGCATCTATCTTCCTTCAAAGATCAAATGAGATGCTGCGTGTATGCTTCATGCACAGTGAGCATTTAATAAGGGTTAAATAATAAACATAACAATACATTCTGACTCTGGGATCCTATTCTCCTATGTTTTTCTCTATCATGCTTGTTTCTTTACCTGAAGCCTTAAAATTCTCTTCTTGCTCAACTCCAGCTTCTGTTTCTGTAGATGTTTTTCTCTCCTTAGAAATTCTTCTAACACCCCTGTGTCTATTTCTGACCTCGTCTGTAATTTGCCAAGGTAGCTGGAGGCAGTAAGAGAAAGTGATTCAGGAGGGCAGAGAGGAGAACAGGAGCTGTGAGGAGCAGGTGGTGGGAGGCCTGGTATGGACCCCACCTGGGCCACAGCCTCACCCCTGCTTAACCAGATGATGCCTTCTTGTTCCCAGGCTGAGTTATTTAGAAAAGGAAGAAGAATGCATTCTATTCGTTCATGTGAATTTGCATAAGAAATACATCCTCAGTGGTCAGGCTCTGGAGCTCATTTGTGCACATACTGCTTAAGCGTTGAGCTTCTGGGTTTATTGAGTTTGGAAATTCAAAGGTCGAGGCTCTGTCTGCCTTGAGGAGCTGAGAAAGCTTCCTCCAGGTGCATCCAAGATGGTTTGTCCTCCCCTCTGCCCTCCTTCCAGCCTTCCCTCCTTGCTTTGGCAGGGCCAGAGGGCCTGGGAGGATTCACACTCAAGCTTCCCATGCAGACTGTGCCCTTGTCCACACTGGAGGAGACGAAAGTTTCCGAGTGCTACTTGGGGGTATGCTAGCAAGCAGCATTTGCCAACCACTTGAAGCACTTTGCAGGTATCATAATAGCAATCATAATAGCTAACAGTTAACATGGTGCTTACTGTTTGCCAAGCGTAGTTTAAATTATTCGAGTATACATTGATTTGTGTTATTTCTCCTCTGAAGGAGTAGCTACCAGCACCCTCATTCTGTAGATGAAGATCTAGGCTCATAAAGCTTAAAAAACTTGCTCAGGGTCATTCAGCTGGTGTCAGAGCCTGGATTCGAAGACCGCTGGGCTCTGTGTTCTTAACTAGTATACTACACTACCTCCCCACGAACAGGTTTTGCTATTTTTATCATACCCATTTTATAGATAAGGAAACTGAGGCACAGTGAGAAGAAGCAGTCCTGGATTCAAATTTGAGCAAGAGACTTCACAGCCTGGGTCTTAACTGCTATGTCATGCTGCCTCGTCCAGGGACACGTGGGAACATCTCCCGACCCCACCTTTCACGTGGGAAGTAACCTGATGACATAACTAGGCTGGAGCGAGTAGTGGATAACACAGAATACGCAAACCCCGTCAGTCCTGGTATTGGAGTCAGGAAGACACCCCCTGTGATAGACAAATCATATCCCTGGCACCAGGAGCAGAATTCACTTGTGCTCTTGCACCAGGGCTGTGCGTCAGGAACTTAGAAGCATCCAACACCACAGCCATAGTGCCAGTAGTTAAATAAGGGAACTAGCAAGAGAAGGCATCATTTAAAATGTGATTCATTGAGCCTCCTGGGTAGCTCAGTCAGTTACGCAACTGACTCTTGATTTCAGCTCAGGTCCTGATCTCACGGTTCCTGAGATAGAGCCCCACGTTGAGCTCTGTGCTGACAGTGTGGAGCCTGCTTGGTATATTCTCTCTCTCTCTCTGTCTGTCTCTCTTTCTCTCTCTCTCTCTCTCTCCCTGTCTCTGTCTGCCCCTCCCCTGCTCTCTCTCTGTCCCCTAAAAATAAACTGAAAAAATAAAAATTTTTAAAAATGTGATTCATTGATTTGTACCATGCCTTGTTCCCTAAGGGACTGTGACAGAACACAGAACTGTCTCCCATTCTAGGAAAGAACATCAGTTAGGCATGTGCAACAGTGTGGCTGGAATCCCAGGGCACCCATTCCCCTCCCCATGGACCTGGATGGATCTTACCATGTTCCTGCCCAGGGTCTCTTTATGTAGACATTGGAAATGGTGTCTTCCTAGTGGAATTTGGCAAACATCAATGGCAGATCACGTAAAGCTTCTAGCCCCTGCCTGACCTACAGAAGGTGTTCAGTGGATTATTTTTCTTTTAAATTTTTTAATGTTTATTTATTTTTGAAAGAGAGAGAGATAGAGCATGAGTGGAGGAGGGGCAGAGACAGAGGGAGACACAGAATCTGAAGCAGGTTCCAGGCTCTGAGCTGTCAGCACAGCCCGATGTGGGGCTCGAACTCACAAGCTATGAGATCATGACCTGAGCCGAAGTCGGACGCTCAATGGACTGAGCCACCCAGCTGCCCCTATTATTATTATTAATTATTATTATTCCCAGGCAAGGAACGATGCCTCATAAGGAAAACAAGGGGCAGGGTCATAAAATGGAACCAGCTGTGAAGCCAGTATACAAATACTTACTGCAAAGTTGCACTTGCCTTCCCAGGGCCACTGCGAGGACAGAACCTGATGTTAAATCATTCACAGCACTCATAAGAAGAAAGGAGTGCTCAGGAGAGGCAACTTCCTAGGCTAAGGTGGAAAGAAAGATTCTCTAGAGTCCTTCTAAGGAGGACACTGCAATGTTATAAACAGTGTCCCCAACAGCTTCTTTAGAGTAAACCCAGTAACAAGTGCCACTGGCTGTCCCTTAATAGAGGCGAATGGCAACAAGCCACAGCATAATCCAATGGAAAGCATTCCACTGAGAGCAAACGTAATAGAGTCCTTGGCTGCTGTGACTTAACCAGGGGCGATAATAGCTAATGCTTACTGAGCATTGCGAGATGCCACTGGGAGCTCTGAGCCCTCCAACTGTGTGAGATTGGTAATATGATATCCCTATTTTGCAGATGAGTAAACTGAGACCCAGAACAAACATTAAGAGAGCTACCCAGGGTCACAGAGCTCATGATCCCTAGCCTGCCCTACACTAGGCAGGCAGGCTCCGGGACCCATGCCAATGCCCCTCTGTTGCTCTGGAAAACTGGTTAGACTCAACATCCTTGTAACGGTCCTTGTCAGCTGAGCCTTTGACAGGTCTTGCATAGCGGTGAGTTCAAGAAAATGTCTAGGGGCACCTGGGTGGCTCACTTGGTTGAGCGTACGAGTCTTGATTTCAGCTCATAATCCCAAGGTCGTGGGATCGAGCCCCGCATTGGGCTCTGTGCTGAGCATGGAGTCTGCTTAAGATTCTCTCTTCCTCTCCGTCTTCCCTTCCCCTGCTTGTGCACTCGTGCACGTGTGCTCTTTCTCAAATTAATAAAAGAAAGAAAATGTCTAAATCCTGAGAAGTTCCTGAGGGGCAGATGTTCCGTGCATTCAGTTAGTGTGGTGCAGTGTGGTTTCTCCATTAGCCAAGATGAGATAGAACCAACAGATTATCAGATTATGGAAGGGCTTGAACTGAAGGTGTTCATGACCTTGGCTCAGAAAAGGGGAGGGCAAACAGAGGAATAGGGCCAAGATCCACCTTAGAAAGGGATCTTCTGTCTACTTGAATGCACAGACATATGGATGACTAAGGACTCAAAAGTCTCTTATCATGGCTGTAGTAATTTTAGTCTGCAAAAGTATCAAGGCACTTAATTTCCTGTTTGGACTATTTCAAAAAACATGAATGGCACCCATTAGATCCATAATACACATTCCTTTTATTGTGTTTTGCCTAATGTATTAGACCCCCTAAACCACCTGGCAGGAAACACAGCTAAAGCCTCCTCCTCCTCCGCACACCCTCCCCCCGAGTCTGCCAACTTAACCACCATCACAGCAGAATGATCCAGAAAGGTCCAGCCTTCTGGGCTCCTCCTCTTCTTGTGATCCAGATTAATTGGCCGAGTCCTGTCTCCCCTTCTGTGAGAGCTGGGCCCTCATCAGGATTTCCACAGACTGTCTCTGATGGCCAGCGGTCTCCTGCTTAGCCCACCAGGCTTGTCAGGCCCAGGTGTGACTGCTTTTTCCCTGCCCTTGTAACCCTCAGCTGTACAGAGCCCCAGTTCCCTTGTCCTTTGTGCCTTACGCTTTGTGTTTGGTCTCAGCAGAGGCTTGGGGCACAGCATAGTATAGGCAGTAGCAGAAAAGCCAAATGTCCTGTCCCTTATCAGCATCCCTGACCATGTTCTCTTAAGGCCCTGGCTTGGCAGGACCTTCATAGGCTTGCTCTTTCTGGGGAGCTGCTGTCTGCTCAGCTCACTACTTGCTCCAATCCTCAAATTCCAGTTCCATCCTTAACAGAACAGAATCTAGTTCACTCTTCATCTTCCCCTTTACTTCCCAGGCCATGCCCAGAGCTTGATTTTCTCAGCCATAAAGACTCATCAAGGCTCACATAGCGTGCTTCTCTCCCATAAGATAGTTTATGTCCCACTGTGTGGGAGTGGCCACAGTCATGGTTTTAAACGGCATCTCCCCCTTGCTGTGTTGTATATATCAGAGCTTACAGGATAGCTGGGAATTAAAATCTCACAAACTAAGGACAAAATAGTAATATGATAAAAGTGATCAGAAATGAGCTTTCAAGCTATGAAAGGACATGGAAGAAACTTAAATGCATTCAACCTGAAAAGACTATGTACTGTGCGTACCTTATGGTTCCAACTATGTGACATCCTGGAAAAGACAAAACTACAGAGACAGTAAAAGGAACTGTCCTTGCCGAAGGGTTGTGGGGAGGGAGAAATGAGTAGGTGGGGATTTTTAGGCTGGTGAAACTATTCTATGTGATCCTGTAATGGGGGATACGTGTCATTGTACATTTGTCCAAACTCATGAAATGTACAAGAGTGAGCCCTAATGTAAAGGATGGACTCTGGGTGATAATGATGTGTCACTGTGTGTTCACCAACAAAGGTACCACTCTGGTGGGGAAGGTTGAAAATGGGGGTGGCTGTGTGTGTGAGGGGGGCAAGGGGTAGAGGAGAAACCTCCATACTGTCTGTTCAAGTTTGCTGTGAACTTAAAACTGCTCTAAAAAAGTGTCTATTGGGGCACCTGGGTAGCTCAGTTGGTTAAGTGTCCAACTCTTGGTTTGGGCTCAGGTCATGATCTCATGGTTCATAAGTTCAAGCCCCTCATCAGACTCTACACTGGCAGTGTGGAGCCTGCTTGGGATTCTCTCTCTCTGCCCCTCCCCTGCTCATGCTCTCTCTCAAAATGGATAAACTTTAAAAAAATTAAAAAAAATTTAAGTCTATTTTTTTTAATGACCCCAAATGAAAGATGGCCATACAATATGATAAATAAGGAATGAGGCACCAAAACCAGGGGAGGAGATGGCTATTGGCTGGGATGCCCCCTCCCTTGGCTTTCAGGAGAGAAAGTGGAAGTTGGATGAATAATGAAGGATGGATGGGGTTTGATGAGTGGGGAGTGAGGAGGAGGATGTCACAAGGAGGAGAAACAGCCTGAGCAAAGGTGTGGACATGGTGTGACACATGGCCCACGGGACGGACAGGTGAGCAGGGAAGAGCAGGGATCCTCGCAGGTGGGAAGGAGAAGCAGAAAGCCCACGACTCTGGAGACCCTGCCAATTGTTTTCTGGTAGCTTCTCTGAAGTGAGCGTGTTGATTGCGGTTCCCTGTGTAAGAGACACTCAGCGACGAAAACTGCTAGGATACAGCTATGTCTCTTTTCTTACAACATGTGTTTGTTTATTACAGAGAGCTGTGATAACACAAGGGAGTCGTGTCAACCTTGTCTCATGCACCGCTGAACTCCAGTGACACCAGCAGCTTGCATCCCGACAGACGGGGTGTTATTACTGCACCGCCAGGGAGGCTGCCCAGGGCTGGATGGCGCTGCCCCGAAGGTGCTTTGTTCGCAGCGTGGGGCAGCTTGACCTGAGTGAAGGCAGCAAACACGCCTCAAGTTGGAGCTCCCAGCCAGTGTCAGTGACACAGTGGTTCTCAAAGGCCAGCCTGTGTCTGAGTCACCTGGAGGGCTTGTTGAAACATAGAGTTTCAACCCCCCTGAGACTCTGGTTCAGTAGATTGGGGGGGGCAGGGATGGTGATTTTGCACTCTGGCAAGTTCCTAGGTGCTGCTGGTTGGGAGATCACACTTTGATGTTTTTTGTTTTTTGTTTTTTTTTATTTTTGAGAGAGACAGAGTGTGAGTGGGGGAGGGGCAGAGAGAGAGAGAGAATCTGAAGCAGGCTCCAGACCCTGAGCTATCGGCACAGAGCCTGATGTGGGGCATGAACTCATGAACCGTGAGATCGCCACCTGAGCCGAAGTCAGGTACTTAACCAACTGAGCCACCCAGGCATCCCAGGAGATCACTCTTTGAAAACTACACGTCTACTCCAAGCCTTGGTTCTTCCAAGCTCTTCCTCTCCAGGTCTTCTGTGCCCTAAAGGACTTCAGATTTGGGGAGAAGAGTGAATGGAAGCCAGAAGATGGAGACAACCCAAATATCCATCAACAGATGAATGGATAAGCAAAATGTGGTATATCTGTACAATGGAATACTATTCAGCCATAAAAAAGAATAACAAGTATTGGCACATGTTACAATATGGATGAACCTTCTTTCATTATGCTAAATGAAAGAAGCCAGGACCACATACTGCATGATTCCATTTATATAAGAAGCCCAGAATAAGCAAATTCATAGAGACAGAAGGCAAATTGGTGGTTGCCAGCAGGTGGGAGGGAATGGGGGGTTGACTGCTTATTGGGTTTCCGTTTGGGATGATGCAAACGCTCTGGAACTAGACAGTGGTGATGGTTCTACAACACTGTGAATGTACTTAATACAATTGAACCGCACACTTTACAATGATTAAAATGGTCCATTTTATGTCAGGTGTACTTCACTACAATAAAAGAATTTAAAAAGTGAATGGAGTGCTGTTCTAATTCACATTGTGGAGCCAGTTGAAAGGCTTCCAGGAGAAAGTCTGGAAATGCAAAGGGACTAAGCCAGTGATTCTCAGCCCTCATTCTGTGGAGAATCTGGGGAGTTCTTATAGCACACCCTTGTCTTAGCTACGCTTAAGACCAATTAAATCGAAATCTCTGGAGGTGAGGTCCAGGCACCAAAATTTTTAAAATTTACCCCCAGACGATTCGAATGTACCACTAGGATTGAGAGCACTGGCCTAAAATCTCAGGGGCCAAGTGGGCTGACGTCCTACGTGCACACTGGCTAGGGCTTTGTCACAGACAGTGCACCTTCGTCTTCTGAGCCGGCTGGCAAGTGGTCGCGAGAACAGAATGAGGAGGCCTTGGAGTCCGTTCCACAATCCGTTCCACTACCAACTTGCTGTGTGACCTTGGGCAAACCATATAACCTCTCTGAGATTTGTTTTTGCCTGTGGAAAGCCAGAGTCTGTTTCCTCCTTTGGAAAGAACACATTTCATAGGGTTTTTGTGAGGCTTGCATGAGACAGGCTGGTTTCCCGGTTACAAGAGTCAGACACTGTGGCGTACCTACTTCTGGACTGGAAGGGAGACGCAGTGCCTTATTGGTGTGACAAACCTATCACTGCAGTGCCTTGTACTGTAAGTTCAATTTTCTCTCTCCACCTAAGGGGAGGGACATTTTAGATTGATAATTAGTGATAATGGCCTCTCGAATCCATCATATGTAAGTGGAGGAGACTGTGAGCCTGGGGGACATCCTTTCTGTGCTCACGCTCAGATTTGCTTTTGTGTACTAAGCTTTATAATGATGTAAATATACTGTAAGATAAAAACAGATAAATTCACACATGAATTCCTAACAATAAAATCATTTGGATTTTTTCATGTTTCCATTTAGCCATTATTTGTAGGTAACATAGGTAATATATTTTTATTCCACCATAATTATGGCATCGGTACAATTTTACATTCTGCTTTTTTTCATTCAGTACTCTACCTTCTGCATTTGTGTCTGTATAGTTCTTTGTTGTTGACATTTTAATAGCTACATAGTATTTCATTGAGTAGCCTTGCTATGATTTACTTTAATATTCCTCTATTGTTAAGCCTTTTGATTTCTTCCAAATTTTCAATATTAGAAATTGTGCTCCATGAAATTATTTCTGCGTATAACTTTAACTTCCTTTGGTTTGTTTACTCAAAATAAAATTCCCATAAATTACTGGACCAAGGGACCTGAACATTTTCAGGCTCTTGAATGCACCATTAAATTGGTTTGGTAAAGGACTCTATCAATTTACGGGGCCACCACAGGGGGTGGATGTATCATTTTCCACAACGTGCCAGCACCGAATTGCATAATTTGAAAAAGGTTTATAAATCGTACAGCTATCATCTAATTTAATAGAAGGTAATAAGTTACTGGGTCCAACGTTTTGGCATGCATGACATTTCTTCCTCATTCCTTTTCTGGTGGCATCCCCTCTATTTTGTAAACTCCTGGAGGGCGGCTTACAAACCTTGCACATGGTAGAAAAATCAATGATTACTTTCTGAAGCAATGAATAATTCAGGCAAGCCTCTTCCCAATAATCCTTCAGCTTTCTAATAGCAGAGTCTTTTTTAAATAAGCGAAATTACACTTTATTTCACTTATGTTGGTAGCCTCGGCGAGCTGCTTGCTGGAGAAATATAGGAAGATTTTCACGTGGTGGGAGCAGCCTTCCCACCACAAAAGGAAGGCTCCCGTTTCCTGACACCTGAAGAGCCAGCTCCACGCGAACCAACAGAAAGCTATTTGCAGAGTGTATGGGAGGAAAATGTACACGAATGGGCCCCTCCTAAACCATGGAGCTCAGTTTTCACTCCTGCAAGCAGGGGAGGTCTGTGCGTGCCCAGATGTTAGTATTTGTACTTCGGTCCCCACTGATCCGGATAATTTTAGGGATGAAAAGCTGCTGTGAGTTCAGTCATGTTTTTACGTGTCTACGTGTGTGCTTTATTAATTCCAATGCTATCCACATAAATTTCAAAAATAGGGGGCGCCTTGTGGCTCAGCTGGTTAAGCGTCTGACTCTTGATTTCGGCTCTGGTCATGATGAGATCGAACCCCACTCTGGGCTCCATGCTCAGGGTGCTCTCTCTCCTGCTCCCTCTGCCCTTCCCCAGCTTGCGCTCGCTCTCCCTCTCTCTCTCTCTCAAAATAAGTAAATAAATACAATTTAAAATTTTCAAAAATAGTAGTGAAAATATGCAGGGGACCGATTACGCAGCTACAAACCATGTTTGGTGCACATTTGCATAGTCTGGAGTTCTTTAGATGTCATTGGCCCAAAGTTGGGAAGTGCTGCTCTGAGAATAAGCTAGTATCTCAACATTATATTATTATCCACATAATTATAATATTATCTATATCCATATCCATATATCCACATAATTATAATACGATTATCTCAATAGTATAACTGGAGGTGCTTACCGAGCTAGGATAACTAGGGAAGGGCTTATCACCGTAACAAGTAACTGACTCATATTTAATACTCTAACCTACGCCCCCCCCTAGGCCTGCGAGCTCCTCCTTACTTTTTGAAGATGGCTCATTTTAAAAAGTCCATTCCCTGCCTGTCCACCTTCTTCTCATCAGTGACAGCAATAAACAATTAATGGCATTTCTTAAATGTCTCATCGCCTAAAATAACATCTTCTTCCAATTAAAAAGTAACAAAGCCTGCACCTCTCCTCCATTCCCTTCATTAGCCACAGCATGTTGACATCTCCCTTTCTCTCCCTTTTTGTCTAAGACCTAGTTTGCCTCTCAAAACGGAATACGTCGTACGATTCTGCTGGGGAGGGATTGTTTGTGACCATGGTTTTCAAGCAAAATGTATGCTGGTGGTTTGTAGGAAGTTGACATCTACCTAAGCATCCCCTCGTCAGAGGGCGGCAGGGCCGCCTTGGATCCTGGCCGTGTGTGCCTTGTTGCAGGAACGGGGTGAGCCTCTTGGTCCTTTCTCCATTTCCTACAAAGACAGTCTGGCCTTCATTTACACTACCTTCCCTCTTCAAAATTCAACTCAACGTGTATCATCTCACAGGTTCTCAAACTCAAGGAAACAGGTCATAATCCAGAGGTTTCCAGGCCTGGCTTTTCATCAGTCTCTTGGCAAACTTTTCTAAAATGCATATCCTTGCCCCCTGACCAGTTGAGACCCATCCGGACTGCATGTGGACGTGAAACCTTGTGCCTCTGATGATCAGCCTGGTTTCAGAACCACTAACCCACCCAAACTCCCAGGGCGAGGCTCCCTTGAACATCATCTCCGGCAGGTGGTTGTGCAACTGGCCCTGGGTCACCTCCAGCCCCCGGCATGCTCACTGCTTTTCACAGGTGGTCTGAGTTGAAAGAGTTCTTCCTTAGGGCGAATTGAAAGACATTGCCACCACAAGAGTTTCTACCTATAGGTCTCAGTGGTCCTTTTTAGAGCAACACAGAAAAGCGTTTTTCCTGTTTCTCCCCCAAACACTTAAAGAGAGCCACTGTTTCCTTCTCAAGATCTCTCTTCTCATTTCTGGGCTCTAAGTCCGGGTGGTTCCTTCCTGAATATGGTTAAAGTGAGTTCAGGTATGTCTTTTACATGATCTTGCATGAGAACTTGATGCAGTAGGTATCTTTACAGTATTAAGAGATGACTGATGGCCAGGGGTTCCTGAGTGGCTCAGTCGGTTAAGCCACTGACTTCGGCTCAGGTGATGATCTCACGGTTCGTGAGTTCGAGCCCTGCATTGGGTTCTGTGCTGACAGCCCAGAGCCTGGAGCCTGCTTCAGATTCTGTGTCTCCCTCTGTCTCTGCCCCTCCCTGCTCATGCTCTGACTTTCTCTCTCAAAAATAAATACACATAAAAAAAAGAGAGAGAGAGATGACTGAGGGTCAGTCAGGTTAAGTGTCCTGCCTGGTTCCCACAAGTAATAAGTAGCTGAATTGAAATTTGAACAATCTGACTCCAAATTCTTCACTCTTAACTAACACTCTATGCTCCCAATTTTTCTTTCTTTTTTTAAAAAATGCAAATAGATGCTGAGTATTAAATTCAAGTGTATAAAAGCACCCCACCCCATCCTACTCCCTAGAGGGAGTCAAATTTTCAAAGTCCCTCTTCAGCATGCTACTAAAAGCTGGATGTTATGTGCAGAGCAGAGGGGAACTCTGTCTCCTTTGCTCTGGCTTCTGACTGCCTTGTGGGCTTGGAGGAACCAGGGGGAATGAAGAGGTCTTTTCTCATTTTGACTTTGGTGTCAAGAAAGCCCTTAGTTTTTTGTTCATTTTACTCAACTGTTGTCAATTCACTCATTTTGTACCCTTGCAAATGGAATTCTTTTTCTTCAAAGAGGCACTTCATATCTATCTCCATTATTTTTCTTGTTGGTTGTGACCTATCACCCCAACTTATATATATCCTTTAGACTCCCAATTTGATAGCCCATTAAACTATCTGGCTCAATGTCATTCTCATATTTTAATAGTTATAATGTCTCTTTTTGTCCAAATCACTGATAAAAGTTTTGTTGAAGATAATACCAAGGACAGAGTCTTTGAGCACCTGCAGGGGGGATTAATCAATCATTTAATTAATAAATTAATCCATATTCCCAGGCTACAGTTATCCAGTCAAAGGCAAACACACTTCATTGTATGAGCATTCAGTCTTATCTGTAAGGACAAGGGAAATTTGGTAGAATGCTTTTCTGTCCGCAGCGTTTTCCTGGTTAATTAATCTAGTAAGCCTATCTGAAAAGGGAAGTATTTAATTCTATTCTTAGCAAACCCTATGAGTTCCTAGTTATCATCACCTTTCCTCTTTAAAGTTCACAAAATATCTCTTTTATAGTCTAGTCTAGAGTTTCACTGTGGATTGATATCAACTCACTTTTTTATTGGGCTCTGAGTGGCTCTGAAAGGGGACTGGTTCAGACTGGAGTGTGTCGCCATGGAGCCTGGAGTGGAAGGCGGGACCGAGGCCAACAGGGTGATGAAGGAAGGCAGTTTCAGTGACAACGTGGGTGGGTTGGTTGAATGCATAAGTCGGGCTGGTTAATTACAGTGGAGACGTGACTAGCGGTCACTTAGGATCCACTCTAAGGATGCATCAAGGGGCCAGGGAAGATCAAGGATGGGACAAAGGCAGAATTTCCTTCATGGAGCAAAATAGCAGAGCAGGGGAAGACTGGGGGCTGATGTTCGATTGAAACTAAGAAACCAAGAAAGCCCAAGAGTCAGGAAGGTGGTGCTGACATGAGGATGGGTCTTGTAATGGAACAACTTCATTCCCTGTCTCAGCAAATGGTACCAACTACCCAATTGGCCAGGCCAGAAACGTGGGGGTTCTCCTAGAGTGCCTGTGATCCCTCAGCTTCCCCATGGTCAGTTTAATCGCTAAGCTCTATCCTTTATACCTCTAATATTTCCCCAAACTGCCTGTTTCTCTCTGTTGCTCTGTCCCCATCCTGGCCACTGTCATCCTACTCGTGTGTGTATGTGTGTGTCTTAAGTAATCTCTGTGCCCAATGTGGAGCTTGAACTCACGACCTTAAGACCAAGAGTCGCGTGCTCTACTGACTGAGCCATCCAGGCGCCCCTGTCATCTTACTCTTGAGAATCACTATGTAGCTACCTCATCCATCCTCTTGCCTCCGGATTTGGCTTCCCATTCAGTCTCCACACTATAGATTCGGTCCTTATTTTGAAACACAAACTTGATCATATCTCTCCCCTGCTTAAAAAGCCTTCAGTAGTTTTCCTATGACCTTCAGAATAAAATCAAGCTCATTAGCGGGAGATAACTGCTCCTCCTTAAGGATGCCTCACTTCCCACTGCCCCGCCCCCCAGCCCCTCCCACCTTACTTTGCCCGCCTCAGGCTCTGGTAGTCTGTGTTCTGGGTGGTCATTTCATGGATGCTCTCTTTTATGCTACCGAATATATTTCTTCTGCTGCCAGAAATACCTGTCCCAGCCTTACCCCCATCTACCTAATTGCTATTCCACTCAGCATGTCTCCCCTGCCTACCACCTGCTCCCCCTCCCCATTATAAAGAATGTGACCTTCTCTGAGTGCCCTTATCTTATTTCTTTCATGGGATATAATTACTCTGTATTGTAATAATTGATATATTTGCTTGCCTCTCCTCTAGAATGTGAGCTTCTTGAGGGCCTGAGAATATCCTGGAATCCCTAGTGCTTGGCATAGAGCATGGCACATTGAGGTAAACAAAAAATATTTATTGACTCCATCTCTTCATACACTCAATATTAATGAGAAAACAGCCCCTTTTAAAGACCAGCCCTTTACATGGTCTCTACCTTGAGACATTATTTTCCCCTATCCAAGTTCAGTCTATTGGGTCATGATACTTACTGGCAGAAGGGCATTGTTATTTAGAGGTTATGTACGTAGGAGGTATAATACTAGGTCACATCTCCTAGTTCATCAGGAACTGAAACTTTTTTGAATCCTTTCATATCCTTTACTGGAAGAGGAGGCAGCCAGGTGCTATGGTCATGACTCAGAATCAAGCTTGGTTGCCAAGAGGAGGGGATGATGAAGAAAGGGGTGGATTTGGGGCTCAGGGGAGGTCTATGGCTGCAGTCCCCCAGAATGTATGACCTATGCAATGGGAAATAGAGGTGTTACTCATCTTCTTAGAGTTTTGGGTACATGGAAGAATTGGCAGAATTGGGGCATTTTGGTGAGTATCTGTACTAGGTTTCTAACATGGAGAATTTCTGCAGGGAGACAGTTTGTTCAACTTAATCTTATAGACAGGCCTGATCTGGTGTAAGATTACATATAAATTGACCTATCAATGGGACATTTGTACTGGTAGTTATTTTTATCATGATAGCTTTAAGAGATTTGGGGGCTGGCAGGAACTGGCGTAAATGTAGCAGAACAAATGGGTATTAGAGGGAAAATTTAACTGTGAGGAGAAGTGATAGCTTGGTGGTGGTGGTAGTAGAGCATAGAGAAAAAGTCATCTTTAATTTTTGCTTTGCAAAAATTGAGGTACAAACTGAGGCTCCAAGACCCAGGCAACCCAATTGGGACGATCCATAAAAACGAAAAGAGTTTCATACATGTAGCCACCGTGAGTTTCTTGCAGGCCTACTAGAAAATGAACTGTGTTAGCAAATGTATTAGCCAATCTGATGAATTTTAGTGACAGACTCTACCCTGGGGAGCTCAGGATAACACCAGTTACACCCACAACTAGTTACTGGGTTAAATTACTGGGAATGTGTCAGAGTCTAGATGAAGAGCTGACCCAAGAGCACTCCTTGAATATGTCCATTTTGTGGCATCAAGAAGGCATCTCCTTCTAGAATGGCTAGAAGTTCCCATTTGTAAAATGTAATGGTGGATGCCAACTGAGAGATAAGGTGCAGCCACCGTGTCTGGGTGTTAGAAAGTGTACCCTGGAGTTGTCTTGGTGGCCAAGCAGTGGCCGTGGTCTGGGCCTTTTGCTGCTGCTCTCTGCTGAGAGATGCAAAGATAGCAAGGCTGAGTTGTGGCAAATTTCTGGGCATTCTTGTGCATTGAGCCTACTGTCATGAACTGGCAAGGTCCTCTGGGCCAGCACAGAAAATCTACGGTTCTGGATGCTCAGGATGCTGTGTGTGTTGATGTTGACACAGTGGGTTTAGAGGCTTGGTCTCAGCATCTCAGACTCTGGAAATGCTCAGGTTTGCAGTGATCCATGCATGGTATGATAGAGTGCCTGATTCCTATCCCTCTAGATGGCATCTACAGGATCAAAATGTGACCTTGATGGCCAAGTTTTCCTTCTTCCCAGATGGTCTAGATCTGCCCTGTCCAATATGGTAGCCATTAGCCACATGTGACTGTTTATATTAAATTTAAATGGATTAATCAAGGGATACCTGGGTGGCTTAGTCAGTTGAGCATCTGACTTTGGCTCAGGTCATGGTGTCATGGTTCGTGAGTTTAAGCCCCACATCAGGCTCTCTGCTATTAGCACAGAGTCTGCTTTAGATCCTCTGTCCCCATCTCTGCCCCTCCCCTGCTTGCGCTCTCTCAAAACTAAATAAAAATTTAAAAAACAAATGATTAATCAAAATTAATTAGTGCTTAGTTGCACTGGCTACATTTTAAATGCTTTGTAGCCACATGTAGCTAGTGGATACTGTATTGATCAGTGCTGATTACAGAACATTTTCATCATTGAAAAAATTCTGTCGGACAGCACTGGTAGATCTCCTTGAAGGAGAAGAATTTGTAGAAAGTTTTTCTCCTGCAAGGTCACCATGCTGGTGGTTTTTAAACCAGGTGAGGATAGGAGAGGGTTAGTTGTGATGATAAAGGGGTTCTCTTTCTCCCAGGGAAGTATGCTGAGCCAGAAAAGAGGTAAATCATTTCTTCAGGTCTTTAAAGATCCAGGAGATGACTCCTCAAAGGTTTTCATTTTGTTGAAAATGAAAGGATATCTGTTTTGTTTATGGGAGGGCCTCAAAGCATAAACACTGATCATCTTGGAGCTGAGTGAGGAAGAGGTGTAGGGAATGGTGTTGATCCATCTGGATGCCATGCTTGAAGGTGATACGATCCAGAAATTTGACTTCCACCAGCTAAAAAAATGTACTTCTATTAGTTTTGTGTTTAACCTGTAAATCCAGAGGCATGTCAGGGCCTTTTAGATAAGAGGCAAGAAATTAATAAATACTGAAATCTTTTCCCTAAAAGATCATGCACTGCTTTGCCTTAGATGATAATCCCACCTCATATTGCGGGCCTCAGCAAATACTCTTTGACAAACAATTTGTTCTGTGATGTTATTAAGTCTAATAAATGAAAGGTGGACCTCTCCTCTAAAAATTGAGATACACGATACCAATCTCATAAACTTGAATTCACAAATCCTAGGATTATGAGAGGCACTGAAAGTATGAATGGCATTAAGATTGCTCTTGGAGCGCCTGGGTGGCTCAGTCGGTTAAGCGTCCGACTTCAGCTCAGGTCACGATCTCACAGTCCGTGAGTTCGAGCCCCGCGTCGGGCTCTGGGCTGATGGCTCAGAGCCTGGAGCCTGCTTCCAATTCTGTGTCTCCCTCTCTCTCTCTGCCCCTCCCCCGTTCGTGCTCTGTCTCTCTCAGTCTCAAAAATAAATAAACATTAAAAAAATTTAAAAAAAAATTGCTTTTTATCTTTGTGGTAGGCAGAACAGTTCTGTGAATGTGTTACTTTACCTGGGACAGGGGACTTTGCAGACATGATTAGGGATCTTGAGATGGGGAGGTTTTCCTGGATTATCAGGGTGGGCTCAGTGTAATCACATGAGTTTTTAAAAGTGGAGAAGCTTTCCTAGTTGCAGTCCATAAAGAAATGTGACCAACACAGGAGAGGTCAGAGAGATGTAATATTGCTGGTTTTGAAGATAGAGGAAGGGACCATGGGTCAAGGAATGCAGGTGGCCTCTAGAAGCTGGAAAAGGCAAGAGAATAGATTGTCCCATTGAGCCACTGGGAAAATACAGCCCTGCACACTTGGAGTTTAGATTTCTGACCTGTGGAACTCTAAGATGATAAGTTTGTATTGTTTAACTTGCTCTATTTGTGGTAATCGTTAATACTGGTAATGGGAAACAAATTCACTTTTTATAGAGTGGAGAATGATTAAATAACTTATTTTGAAAACTGTAACTGTTAAGAAGATAGAATATTCATGTTCACTAATTAGTGCATCCTTAGCTTGCAACAATGCTGTATGAAGGCAAATTATAATAAAATCATTGCTTGGTGAGCATAGAAATCTTACTTAGTGATCAGACGGAGCCTAGAGCCTATGATGTCTGATTCTACCCCTTACCTATCTGGGTAGGCCTCTGAGAGTGTAATCTAGTAGAGAACCTGCCTGCCAAAAACTGGCCTGGTGAACTGGGCAGCAGACATGTAAGACTGTGGCATCGAAAGCCTCCTAGCCATTTTATAGCCTTAGCTCCTTGGTGCTATTTTTTCACAAAGATGAGCAAAGAAGATAGATGGAAAAACTTGGTTTTGATGAACTCTTTGTGGGGGCAGGAGGTGGCTACCAAGGGATCTGTATCCCAGTGCACACCAGTCTGAGCTCAGTAGTAATGTTCATCATGGGCAAAGAAGTCAGGATCACAGTTTCCGAGGACTGAACATGTTTTAATTCTCAAACACAAAATCCTTAGTGGAGTTGACATTCATCATTAGCCTTGGCTCAGAGGAGAATACCTTTGACATTCACAGGCTCTCCAAGTTCCCTCAGTAGACCATAGCTACGACACATGGAGATGGAACGCAGTTAATGATCCCTGATTTTGCTATGGCATAGCACCTGCTTGACTTCCAGAAGGCATTGCTTCACCTTTGTGGAGAAAAGATGTAACGGCTGCCACCAGGGACTCGGGAATTCCGCCCACCAATTCTAACTCCTACTGGCTGGCTGACCCTTTGTTCACTTTTCCCCCTATTATAACAGCTTTATTATGAACTTGACTTCACATACAAAGTTAGAATGGCAATTATACTTAAAATGAACTCATTAAAAAGTTGAAACATCATATTATAGGTATGTGCTCTCCAAAATTCCAGAAGGTATTTAAACAGGTAACAGATATTTGCTACCCATCTTGGACAAATAGAATAAGCATTATTGAAACTGGCTCCCGGACAAGTATGGACCATCTGCTGCCTTGTCTTAGGAAAGAGAAAAGGTCATGATACAGGCGTTGTTGATGCTGTAATTCATGGATGGTTGTTTTTTATAATAATGCCAAAATCGGGCTCACATTTTTTTTTTTTTTTTACTTTGCAAGGCAGCTGATGACTGTTGTCCTTCTCCTGTTCCTTGAAAGCTACCACTCAAGATATTGACATTATAGCCATTTATTCCAAAAGGCATCAGAGATAGATGGAAATGAATATAAACTTCTTCACAAAGCAAAGCACCTCAGATTCATAGATGGTATCCAACGTTAGTCCATAACTGATATTAGATATTATGACAACATCACTTCTTGGAAGTGATGGAGACCTGGTCCCATTAGTTATGCTGGAGTCCTGCCATTCCATGGCTCAATCTGTGCCTTGGATCTATGACTGTGCCTCAAACCAGGACCAGGCCCTGATTCCTGCTGTGGGGCTGGGCTGCGAGAGGCATTGGCTGGGCATACAGGTGAGAGTAAGCGTAGAATCCAAGTTGGAGGTAGGAGAGGTGCTGGTTAAGGGGCTGGCGAGCTTCGAATGAAGTTGGCGAGCATTTGGTCGGCAAGGTTGGGAATTAAGACTGAGGACTGGACTGAGGGCAGATCAGGGGTCCTGGCAGCAACACGGTTGGGATGAAGGAAGAAGCATGCAAACACAGGTAGGCTGAGAAGGGTCTGAGAGGGAGCTGAAGCTGGGCAGGTAAGTCGAGGCAGCAGGGGGAGACAGGGGGATGCCATGGTCCAGAGCATGGATTTTTCATTTCTATGGAAGACTCAAGTTTAATCCTGTCCTGCCAGATACCAGCAACGTGATTTGGGTCAACTTACTTAAATCTGTCCCAGTTAAATCATCTCTAAAATTAGAAGAATAACATGCATGCTGCTGGTGATTGTAAGAATTAGAAATAACGCTTATGAAGCCCCTTACACACTATCTCTTCAACTGGGTTCACAGCTGTACTTTCAGGAGTCCAGATGTTCTCTACAAAACTTTTATTCCCTGTTGTTATTTTTTAAACATAGACTTCGGTTGTTAGAGGACTTTTAGGCTCATGGCAAAATTGAGCAGAAAACAAGAGTTTCCATATACCCCATCCACCACATGTGCACACCTTCCTCCACTATCAACACCCCCTCCACCAGGGTGGTACCTTTGTTACCGTTGGTGGGCCTACACTGACATCACTATCATCCAAGGTCCCTAGCTTACACTGGGGCTCACTCTTGGGGACATTCTGTGGGTTCAGACAAATGTTCAGTGACGTGTATCCACCACTGAAGTATCATACAGAGTAACTACACTCCCCTAAAAATCCACTGTGCTTTTCCTCTTCATCCCTCCTTTCCCCACCCTGCGTCTGCCAACCACTGATCTTTTTACAGACTCTATAGTTTTGCCTTTTCCAGAATGTCGTGTAGTTGGAATCATAGAGTATCTAGCCTTTTCAGACTGGCCTCTTTTACTTAGTAACATGCATTTAAGATTCCTCTATGTTTTTGTGTGTGTGTGTGTGTGTGTGTGTGTGTCTTGATAGCTCATTTCATTTCAGTGCTGAATAATATTCTGCTGTCTGGGGGTACCATAGTTTATTTATGCAGCCACCAGTTCTTTTTTTTAAGTTTATTCATTTATTTTGAGAGAGACGGAGACAGCATGAGTGGAGGAGAGACAGAGAGAGAGGGAGAGAGGGAGAATCCCAAGCAGGCTCCGTGCTGCCAGCACAGAGCCCCATGCGGGGTTTGAACCCATGAAGCCGTGAGATCATGACCTGAGCTGAAACTAAGAGTCAGACACTTACCCAACTGAGCCACCCGGGCTCCCTGCTCTCCATTCACTACCTCTTAATTCTCAACTCAGTGCTTTTCAAACAGGGATCCTGGGATCTCTGTCTGGGCTGAATGTGTATTCTTGAGGACTCAAGAATTTAGAATTTGGGGCGCCTGGGTGGCGCAGTCGGTTAAGCGTCCGACTTCAGCCAGGTCACGATCTCGCGGTCCGTGAGTTCGAGCCCCGCGTCGGGCTCTGGGCTGATGGCTCAGAGCCTGGAGCCTGTTTCCGATTCTGTGTCTCCCTCTCTCTCTGCCCCTCCCCCGTTCATGCTCTGTCTCTCTCTGTCCCCCAAAAAAAAAAAAAAAAAAAAGAATTTAGAATTTGAGAAACACTAGCCTAGCATATGATAGGTACTCAATAAATGCAAATAATTCGTAATAGGATCATTACGCCTATAAGAGAAACTAAAAGTGTAGTGGGGCAGGGCTGGGCCAAGTCCCGTGCTCATAAGATTCATCCCAGTGAGGAGAGCCTGGTCAACTGCATTTGTAGTCAAACCTGCTTTACTGTGGGCAGGGTGAGTTCGGGCTTCCCGGACAGCTGCCCGGGGCTGCCCAGGGTTCAAGGGCACATCCTGGGGGCAGATGCTGGACACTGCCGTGACCTGACAGTCTCTGACAGCCCTCGTTCTGAAATGGGGAGCATTTTCTGCTCTTGGGTTTTCTGGCACTGCTCCCTTAATCCATGATTTTCAGAGATCACAGCGTGATTTCTCAATTACCTCTGAGAGGTCTCCCAGTTCCCCAGACTGTAACTCATGGGGCCTGAAGACCGTGACTCTATCAGAGCTGCTTGGGGCTCCCTCCCCACGTCCCCATCCTCTTCAGCTCCTGTTCCCTCCTAAGCATCCGTGTTCTGTTTTCCTGGGGCTGTAGATTCTGCCTCCAGATGGCAGGGACAGCAGTTCCACTGCAGCTGGGTAAGGTCCTCATCTACTCTGAGCCCTTGCCCTCTTGTTCGTCTTCTTGTCCCAGACACAATTTTTTGAGGTCCATGTTTTGTTCTCTGAGTGTTTCCCAGGCCCGAGGCTGGAGCTGCACGAGCATCTCCACTGTCTTCTGCCCTGCTCTGTGTTCCTCTCCCAAACCCCTCATCGAAAGGGACCCCATGCTGACACAGAGATGTTTTTAGGTGCCTCCTCAAAGTTCATTTGGATTATACCTTGTTATACTTCTAGAATTTCATTTTTTAGAGCTCTCTATATTTCAAGTCATATTTCCTCTTAGTGCTGGGGTTGTCAACCCTGGCTGCATGTTGGAAGGATTCGAGCAACCTTTAAAAAGTACCAATGCCTGGGATGCCTGGGGTGCCTGGGTGGCTCAGTTGGTTAGGCATCCAAATCTTGATTTCACCTCAGGTCACGATCTCATTGGTTCATGGGTTCGAGCCCCGCATTGGGCTCTGCACTGACAGCACTGAGCCTGCTTGGGATTCTGTCTCCCTCTCTTTCTGCCCCTCCCCCACACACTCTCTATCTCTCTCCCTCAAAATAAATAAAAATAAACATAAAAAAAAAAGCACCAATGCTTGCCCCCAACACAGACAAGTTGAACCGAATCTCTGGGGCAGGGCCCAGGCATGGGTATTTTTTATTTTAAGTTTTTCCAAATAGTCATAAAAGGGAAAAAAATGTAAAAATGGACTTCATCAAAGTTAAAAATTTCTACTCATCAAAAGAGACTGTTAAGTAAAAGAAATAAGTCAGGGTGCCTGGGTGGCTCAGTTAAGTGTCCAACTCTTGTTTTCGTCTCAGATCATGATCTTATTGTTTATGAGTTCGAGCCCTGCATCAGGCTCTGAGCTGCTGATGTGGAGCCTGCTTGGGATTCTCTGTCTCTGTACCTCCCCCGCTTGTACTCTCTCTCTCTCTTTCTCAAAATAAATAAATAAACGTCAAGAAGAAGAAGAAGAAGAAGAAGAAGAAGAAGAAGAAAAAGAAGAAGAGGAGGAGGAGGAGGAAGAAAAAAAAATAATAAGTCACGGACTGGGAGAGAGTATTTGCCACACGGTGTATCTGAGAAAGGACTTTATGCAGCATATGTTAGCAATTCTTATAAAAAGACAAACAGACCCATTAAAATTTTGGCCACAAAGCTTGCAGAGGCATCTTACAAAGGAAAATATGTAAGTGGCCAATAAGCTTGTGAAAACACCACTGGGCATCAGAGAAAGGTGAAGTGAGATCGAAATGGGATGCTCACTGATGGCCAAAGAAGAAATGAAAACAAGACAACATAAGGATGCAAAGTGCTAGTGTCACAGGTCATGCCAGGAGACCAGCGTGGTGTGACCACTTTGGAAACTGGTCTGGCAGGTTCACACAAAGTGAAACATACATACACCCACCTAATGACAAAAACACTGCATCTGGTTTTATCCAAGAGAAATGAAAACATACATACACTCAGAGATGTCACAGCTACGTTCATAATATCCCCAAACTGGAAACGACCCGCATGCCTCTCAACTACGGACGGCATGAACAACCTGTGGTATATCCATACAATAAGATACCGCTCACTTACAGAAAAGAGGTCCTGATTCGTGTGACAACATAGATGGGCCTCAAAAACATGATGCCAAGTGGAGGAATCCACACACAGATGAGCGCCTGCTCTGTGATTCCATTTATATGAAGTTCAACAACAGTTGAAACCAAGATAAGAAGAAACGTATCAGAAGAGAGATTGCCTGGAGGAAGGCACAGCCTATGAGTGACCAGGAAGTGCATGAGGGATCTTTCCGAGAGGACAGATACGTCCTATATCTTGATAAAAGGGTGGGTGACAAAGCATATACATTTGTCCAAATTCCTATGCAGTGTGGGGGTGGGGGGTGGGTCTTAAATGTTGTACATTTACTATCTGTACATTCAGTTTATTTAAATTATACCTCAACCAGAGAAATTCAATGAATGAATGTTCCCCAGACAATTGTGCTGCACGGGAAAGGCTGAGAGTCACTGCTATAAGGCCTCAGTTCATAAAATGTCTTCTGTCTTCCCTGCAGTTTGACAACCTTCTTTCTAACATCCAGGCCCCTTGTTTGCCAGCACCTTTCATTCCAATCTCTTGTCCTGAGGAACCGCGGAACACCGTGAGCATCTGACCTGAGATGTCTCTCATCTCCGGCACATCGACTACACTTTGTCGTTGGTCAAAATGAAATGGGAAACAAGGTCTCCTTGCTGAGAGAGGGGGAACTGTCAGCAGGGTAACAGGAAAAGGGATCACCTGCTTTTCATGTGGGTGACTGACTCTTGTCATGGATGTCTGGGGGGGTCATGGCCCTCTGGCCTTGCTCTCAGTCTTTATGCAAAGGTTCATATTATGTTTTGGGAAAGCGTCTTTCATTCACTTCATGGACGAGCATCTTTTCCCTCTCAGACTTACAGATATATTTTTTTGACTCACTGAATTTTGATATAGTTGAATGTGTTCTTATTTAAAATTAAGTTCTGTGTCTCTTCTGGTTACGTATACTTCTTTAGAATAAGACATGCTTTTAAAAATTACTATTTCCATTCGAAACTCTTTCCCACCGAGATCCTGGGATTTCTAGGAGGATGTTTTTACCATGCTGTACTATATTTTCAGGCTACTTATTGCCTTGCCACATTTTCTGATCTCCAGAAAATGCTGAGATCTGATTTAGGTTCTTTTTTTGGTCTTGTATCAAACAGCTATGAGCAATGCAGAAGTAATATATCACCTACTCAGCAGCCTTAACTGCCCAGGACTCAGCTACTAACTAACAAGGAAGCCACAAGGAGGCTCTGAAAATGCAAAATAGATGGCAGAAAACCCACGCACTTGACTCAGAGGTGAGCCCTTTGGATTCTCACAGCCAATTTACTCTTACCTGCGACCCAGGTGTAGCAATCTTCAGAAGCCCCAAGTCAGAAGCAGAACAGAGGTTCCTTGATAGCTGTAAAAGGTACAGCTGATGGGAGAGAAGATTGTCTTCCACTTCCATCTAATCCTGTTAAAACAAAAAAAGATAGAAAAATCTAGTGGCTGTTTGGCCTAGGGGCACACATGCAAAATCATTTTCAAGTCTCTGGAGGCATGACCATATTTGAGTTCAACACAAAACTGTCCTTGATGACCTTTAAGTCCTCGAGAAAAGGCTGAATATTCCCTGCAATTTCTCCCCTTGAGGAGGCAGAGAAGTGTGTATTACCATTACGGAAGTTTCTATCAAATGGGGTGGAAACAAACATTTTGATAGTTCGAGTGAACAAATTTCAGTATCCCAAACCTTGCCTGTCCCAGCGCGGCACCCTCCCTGGCCGCTCTGATGTGTTGGCATCACACTTCCCAGGTGGCGAGCATAGAGGTAGGACCGGGGTTACCCTACTCTTCTCCATAATGAGCCCTTCCCTGCTCTGGACATCAGAGGGGAGAGTCCCCTCCCTGACACTGCAGCCCCCAGGTATGGCTCTGAGCCTCTGATCCGCCCTTCTCGGTGTTTACTCGGCACCTGCTGCCTTTCTTCGTCGAAACCTCCCCCAGCTGCCAGCCCCTGTCTCCTCGTGCCTCCAAATCCACAAGATTATCTCCGGGTATCTCCGGGCGGACCCTACACTCTACAAATCCATCTGAGGCTTGTCTGTTAATCCCATGAATCTGAGATAAAAATAAGTGATGCATACAGAAGTTCTACAAATGAAATGATAATGATGCTTGGAATTTTTTGATTGTTTTTTATTTGAATTCCAGCTAACATACAGTGTTCTATTAGTTTCAGGTATACAAAACAGTGAGCGATTCAGCAATTCTATACGTTACCTCGTACTCATCATGATAAGTGTTGGAATTTGCTTTTAAATAATCCACCGGGCGTGGGGGAAGGAAAGGAACAGATGAAACAAGGTGGTTATTGACACTGCCGGAGTCGGATGTCATGGGAGCAGGTCACATAATGTACTCTCTTAGTGTATCTTAGAAAATGCCCATCAAAAAAGTTAGAAAAGAAAACGTGATGACATACAACGTAATTTAAAGTTCTTTTCGGGGCGCCTGGGTGGCTCAGTCGGTTAAGCGGCCGACTTCAGCTCAGGTCATGATCTCGCGGTCCGTGAGTTCAACCCCGCGTCGGGCTCTGTGCTGACAGCTCGGAGCCTGGAGCCTGTTTCAGATTCTGTGTCTCCCTCTCTCTGACCCTCCCCCGTTCATGCTCTGTCTCTCTGTCTCAAAAATAAATAAAGTTCTTTTCTTGGGGCGCCTGGGCGGCTCAGTCAGCTGGGTGTCTGACTTTAGCTCAGGTCACGATCTCATGATTCATGGGTTCGAGCCCCACATCAGGCCCTGTACTGACAACTCAGAGCCTGGAGCCCGCTTCGGATTTTATGTCTCCCCCTCTCTCTGCCCCTCCCCTGCTCATGCTCTGTCTGTCTCTCTCGGAAATAAATAAACATTAAACAAATATATATTAAAGTTTTTATTCTCATTTTCATGTGATGCCAGAGAGGCAGCATACATTCACTTTACTGTTAGCCTGAGATCACTCAAAATTGTTTTCTCGATAACTTCATCCAGGAAGCAAAATATAGGAATTATTTTTTTTAAAGACTCTTATCATAATTATAATAACTTTTTAAAATTTTATTTGGGCACTTTCAAACATATGTGTGTCTGTCTAATGTAAGGAATCCCTTGTGCCATCACGCAGCCTCAATGGATGTTCACACATGGCCAGTGTCCTTTTGTCTGCCGCCCCCCACATTCCACATTACGTTAAAACAAGTTTACGGCTTTGGGGGCACCTGGGTGGCTCAGTTGGTTAAGTGTCCGACTCTTGACTTCTGCTCAGGTCACGATCCCATGGTTCATTAGATCGAATCCCGTGTCAGGCTCTGTGCTGACAGCATGGAGCCTACTTAGGATTCTCTCTCTCCCTCTCTCTCTGCCCCTCCCCTGCTTGTACTCTGTCTCTCTCTCTCTCTCAAAATAAATAAAATAAAGCTTTAAAAATAAATAAATAAAACAAACTTAAGGCATCATATTGTTTCATCTGTAAACAGCCTATCTTTTGTTTTTTAAACATAATCACAATACCATTATCACATCTAAAAAGTCACTATTTGTTAATATAAAATATCCAGGGAGTGCTCAAATTTCCCTGATTATCTTGTGATTTCTTTTTATCCTTAGTTTGTTCAAATCAAGATCCAAGTAAGATCTACACACCGAATTCAGTTGAAATGTCTTGTCTTTTTGCATTTAGTTGAAATGTCTTGTTTTTTTGAATCTATAGACTTCCTTGATCTTGTTTCTTTTTTCTTTGCTATTTATTTACTGAAGACCCTGGGCTGTCTGTCTTGCGGCGTTTTCAACATTCTGGGTTTTGAGACTGCATTCGCATGGTGTTGGTTAACATGTTCCTCTATTGTCTATAATTCCTGTAAGCTGATAGTTCTACCCGGAGCCTCGTCTTCATTATTAGCAATATCGAAAACTTCACTTACAAGACTGACAATTTCCATGACATGTCACTTATATGACATCTCACCACAGTGAGTAAGGCAGGTTTTAAATTCTCCTGAGGCAACAGAAAAGAGGATAACTATTTTGCGGCAATGTCAAGTGTAGTCCCTGTTGACTTTACAAAACACGTCTGGTCAGAATCCCTCATTAGCTCTATGATACCTGTCAACTGGAGCGTGTTAGGCTTCCCCTCGGTGCATGAACGCGAGCCTGCACAGGTGGAAGGAACGTGCACTTGGGAGTCAGCCCTAGATTTGAATTCTGACTTTGCCTTTTAGGAAGCACACGCCTTTTCTAGTTACTTAATATTTTTTAGTCTCAGATTCCTCACATACGAGGATAATGTCTATCTCACCAGGCTGCTGAGATGCACTCATTGTGTGGTATGTGTTCAATAATTGCTTGTTTCTTTTACAATGTAGGTTAAAAATGAGAATTTGTGTTCAAAACTACAAATGTATGGTTCGTTTAGAATCCAAATGTGAATATGGCATTTACCAGCTTTATAAATAATAGAGGTTTTCAAGTTAGCCTCAAGAAAGGACATACAGGGGCACCTGGGTGGCTCGGTTGATGAAGTGCCTGACTTTGGCCCAGGTCATGATCTCTCAGTTCGTGAGTTTGAGCCCCACGTCGGGCTCTGTGCTGACAGCTCGGAGCCTGGAGCTGCTTCGGATTCTGTGTCTCCCTCTCTCTCTGCCCCTCCCCTGCTTACACTGTCTCTCTCAAAAAATGAATAAAACATTTAAAAAAATTTTTTAAAGGAATTCATACAGAAAGAGGAGGGAATATGAGAACAGGAAATATTCCTCTCTTCCGTCCTTCTTATACTGAGAAAATTTAGGAGGTTCTTCCCAAAGAAAGCATGACCCATTTCAGCCTAAAACTTTTGCTATTCTCTGAACTGTGCTGGCTTGAGAACATATTTCTTTTACCAAAAGATGAGTTCACAGCAAATGACTCAGAAACATATGGATGAAATTTCCCTTAAGCCACTCAGGGGATTTGAAATTAAGGGAAAGAGTACTTGGCAGAATGCATTTGGGGTTTTGCCAAACCCAAACCAACTGAGAAACAGTGAAGACACAAGGCAGATCTCGAATGCTGCCAAGTTTACCCATCATAGCAGGACAGGGATTTATAATCAGAGCTGCTCAGAAAAGCACTGCCTCACGGGTGGCAAAGGACAGAAAAGCCTTTGTCCTCACGTCTCCACGTGGCTGCTATGTCCCAAATGTGTGCACACCATGTTCATCATCAGGACCCTCAAAGCCACCTCTGTGGCTGCAGGTTCCTCTCTGCACTGAGCCCCTGACGTCTCTCCAGGCTGCTTTTGTTTCCAGGCCAGCCTGGATGCTTCATACTGTGAATTCCTGAAGGAGAGAAAACAAGTCTTGGTGAGCGTTCTGGAGTGACGGTGAAGAGCTGTAAGGGGTGAAGTGTGACAGAGCAATTCCCTTCTCTGACAGACACTAGGGTTTTTTTTTGTTTGTTTGTTTGTTTTTGTTTTTTTCAGTCACCTTTCCCCATTTCTCTGCTTTCCATGGGTTTCTTTGTCTGTAAGATGAAGGGACCGGATGAATGAGCTGTTTTCACACTGTGCTGCCTTGAGCCTTTTCAAGGCTTGCCTGGGCCCAGGGGACGACAGGGTGAGGAGACAGAGAAAGGGGCCTTCTTTGCAACGGGAAAGGGGCTCCAGCTTAAGATCAAGTGAACTTAGGGCTCTGGGGAAACAATTGGGCAGTCATGACACTAGACAGTGTCCTTTCCGACTAGACAGCCCCAGTGTCTTATGCCATTCTTCTCAGTCTCCACCCCCTGCACCAAATATCACTAAAGACGGGCACCAGTTTTTTTCTCCAGCATTCTTCAGAGGACTCCAGTGAGCTGGGCACAGTGAGCCGGGCATTTAGCAGTGAACAAAACACACCTGGTCCCCATGCCCATGGAGCCAACAGACTAGATGGGGAGGTTGACATTGAGCAAACAAATGCCTATGTAAATCTAAATCAAGATATATCCACCATGAGGGGCGGCTGGGTGGCTCAGTCGGTTAAGTGTCTGGCTCTTGGTTTCAGCTCAGGTCATGATCTCACGGCTTGTGAGTTCGAGCCCCACATCGGGCTCTGTGCTGACTATGCTGAGCCTGCCTGGGATTCTCTGTCTCCCTCTCTTTCTCTCTGCCCCTCCCCTGCTCGCTCTCTACCTCTCTCCAAAAAAGATATATCCACCATGAAAGATAGGATCATGGTTGAAATTTGAGCAGGACTGGGGTTTGAGAGAAACTACAGAAAGCTTCCTGATCAAAGCCGCTCCCCCACCAGCCTGGCTTGCCACTTGCCTCTCTACAGAAATGCTAATCATTGTGAAGTCATCGAGGGTTTCCATGAAAAATATCCCTCTTGCACCTGACAAGGGAGGCCAAGGAACCCAGAATGCAGTGTAGCTGATGGATGTACTAGCTGTTACTGCAGAAAGCCAAGAGGATGAACTTGAGAGAATAGACTGGGGCTTTAGGGGGGCAAGGATGGGAAGGTTTAGAGCTTGGTGGGCCCAAAGGGATATGAGGGACTCAGAAAGGAGGTGATCCAGAGTGCAAGAGAAGTCCATGCGAAGACTCCCTTCATGTAGTTCACTGTAGTGTCTAGAACTCTCGATGTCTTTTCCCCATTCCTCACTGAGTTTAATATGCTATGCGCAATAAGTGTTGACTCGTGACTAAATCTTAATTCTATTACTGTTCTTTCTCTATCTAGCTCTTTCTCTTTATGCATTTTGTAAAGAGAAAAGGGATTAAAAAAATTTCTGGAGACATTTCCACAGTTCCTACTGTAGGTAAGGAGGCAGTGCTCACCAGTAATGGCCTGTGATGTGTCTGACCTCTGGTCTAGGAGAGGAGCAGCCAAGCGGGGGGGAGTGGGGTGTGGGGGGAGGCTGGTTTCTCATCTGAAAGAGTGAAGGCTCCTGTGGGGCACTAGATGGCAACATTTCTCCAAATCTAAGCTCAGCAAAAGCAAGGACCTGTTGACAGAAGGTCAACCCTGCACAACTGCTAGTCCCAATGCGTTCTGTGAGACCTGAACTTCTGGAGATGAGAGGTCTGAAGCCAGATCTGGTGGAAGGGGGGTCCCCAACAGCGCATCTCTCAGGCACAGTCTATACAGGGGTTCAGAGGTGTTAGCTATTATTTCTCCTACCGTTTTGCAACCACCATCTCCTCCACCATCACCACCACTACTTAGTCACACAAGCTGCTATTAAATCTGTAGGTGCTGAAAATTAAAACTTCACGTCAACCGATTCTAGGAGAGATCTACCGAGAGATGCATTTCTTTTCGTTTCCTTTTTTGCGTCTACATGCTACAAGTATATTAACAAACTGGTACCCGGCTTAGAAACGTAGGAGAGTTGCTTTAACGAAGAATGATTAGTATTTGACATACTAGTTTTTTGGTAGATAAGTAGTTGCTTCTTATCTACTTAACCAATTTTGAAAACAGAGCGTCCTTCTATGTGGACTTAAGGTACCCTCTGGAGTGTCATTTGCTGTATCAGTTTCTTTAGCACACTCTTTCTGCTTAGCAGCCCTGCCCCCACTCCCTAGGTCTTGTCCTGGCAACCTGTCACTGTATTTCAGTGTTTGTGTTGATAAACAACAGCTGACCCATGAAGAGTCAAAACAGACCCACCCCACATAGAACAACATTTACTAAAGTTCTCATGCAATGGGCTGGTCAGATGAACTGTTCCTTGGGGACCGGAAATTGAACCTAGGTGAGCTTATGTGGAAGACCAGGAATCAAGTTGTTCAAGAGGATGAGGACGGCAAGGGGAAAGGGTGGCAATCCAGAGTTACAGAACCAAAAGTTGACAGTGGACCACTTGGTTTAAAGCACATCTTTTGTGCCGTCAAGCCCCAGTGCGTCATAGCTACAACCTGACAGGTGCAGATTTTCCGCATAGGTCCGTTCATGGGTTCAATCAATACGTAATGATTAACTTCTAACATATGCCCAGTCTGGTTCCATGCTCCAGGGAGAGAGTTATGAGCAGGGCATGTGCCTTAAGGACGCTCACACACCGGCAGAGGAGAAAAACAAAACAAATAAATTGCTAAATATAGTTCAGGTTTGATAAGTGCCGATTTCTTTTCGGCAAGTTCAGGAAGAAGGAAGCAGGATTTGCAAAGAGTGACAGATAATGGCATACGTGTGTGCAGCTGTGTGCGCATGTCCAATGGCTATTGTAGTTAGATTCATCAAGGAAGGCTACTCAGAAAGGGTGACATTTGAACAGTAAGACCTGAAAGAAATGAGAAGGTAAGTCATGTGAGAGTCTCTGAGCTAATGTGAAGCTACACATTATTGTCATTATGAGCTATTATTATGAGCTCACTTTATTGTTATTATAAGTCAGTTTGGTCACGATGCTCTTAGGTTCCTGGTGGTGATGATAGCTATTGAAAGAGATTGACGTAAATAAGGGTGAACTGCTACCCTATAACTTTGCTCCCAGTTTGTTTTTTGTTTTGTTTTATTTTTAATATTTTATTTATTTATTTTGAGAGAGAGAGAGAGAGAGAGAGAGAGCGAGCAGGGGACAGGCAGAGAAAGAGAGAGAGAATACTAAGCAGGCTCCACACCAGCAGTGCTGAGGCTGACATAGGGCTTGAACTCATGAACCATGAAATCATGACCTGAGTTGAAACCAAGAGTCAGACACTTAACGGACTAAGCTACCCAGGCACCCCTCACTTTGCTCCCAATTTGTAAAGAGACCAATCTTCTACCAGATTTGGTAATGCATTACAGAAATTTATTAATAGGTGTTTGTTTGTTTTTTATTAATGGGTTCAAATAGTTTACATGAACTTTTGGTAAGCTCAATGGAGACTCAGATTTCTATTCTTTTAGGAGCTCTTACTACTGCCTTGTATGAGAGGGTCACTTGAAGTGGGGCAACAGCACCCCAGAGGCAGGATTCTGTTATACTGGGACTCAGCAACAGGTGGCCAGAGCTCCCCCTAACCAATGCACAGACACTGGACTGTACAGGACCAAGCTTCAGGGGCCATCCCTAAGCGTGCATATTTGTAATGGTTAATTTTGTGTCCACTTGGCTAGGCTATGGTGCCCAGCTGCTTGGGCAAACACCAGTCTAGATGTTACTGTGAAGGCATGTTTGAGATGTGACTAACGCTTAGATTAGTAAACTCTGAGTAAAGTAGATTACCCTCCATAATGTAGGTGGGCCTCGTCCAATCAGTTGAAGGACCTAACAGCGAAGACTGAGATACCCCAAAGGGGAAGAAATTCTGACTCCAGATGGCAAATAGAGAGTCTGTCTGAGTTTCCAGCCTTCAGACTCATCAGTTGACTCCAGAGTTACAACAATAACTCATTTCAATCGCCAGTCTCCCAGCCTGCCCTTTGAATTTTAGATTTACTACTCTCCACAATCATGAGAGCCAGTTTCTTAAAATAAATCTCAATCTACCTATATCTATATCTTCATCTCGTATTAGTTCTATTTCTTTGGAGAACACTGACTAATACAGATTCTGGTATTGGGGAAGTGGAATGCAGGTGTGACAGATGTCTTAAAATGTGAAAGTAGGGCACCTGGGTGGCTCAGTCAGTTGAATATTCGACTCTTGATTTTGGCTCAGGTCATGATCCCAGGATCGTGGGTCGTGCCCTTTATTGGGCTCCATGCTGAGCATGGAGCCTGCTTAATATTCATTCTCTCTCTCTCTCTCTCTCCCCCCCCCCCACTCATATGTGCACTCTCCCTCTCTCAAATAAAAAATAATACATAAATAAATAAATAAAATGTGAAAGTGGCTTTAGAATGGGTAAGGATAGGGGGTGGACAAATTTAAAGCACAGGACAGAAAAAGCCTAGATCGCCTTGAGGAGGTCGTTGGTGGCGATGCGAATGTTCAAGGGGTTCTGGTGGGAGCTCAGGAAGAAAAGGGCCAGAGAGCCAGTTTCTATCGTCCTAGAGAACACGCATATCATTGTGAGCAGAATGCTGCTAGAAATAGGATTGTTAATGGTGCTTCTGCTGAGATCTCAGACAGAATTTTGGACACAGACGCAGACACGCATAGAGGGAAGATGTCATGGAGACATGGAGAGGAGACAGCCATCGACAAGCCAAGGAGAGAGGCCGGGGACAGATGCTTTCCCTGCAGTCCTTAGAAGGAAACCACTCTGCCAACATGTTGATTTGGGATGAACCGAATGACAGTGAATATGTGCACACTAATACAGGGCTGTAAGCCTCAGGGGCTCCCTATGCCATTTGTCACCAGTCTGGGTCTCTGGGAGCAGGTGCCGAGACAGAGGTGGGGGTGGAAAATGTTTGTCATGGACCAAACCCTGTAAAAGCAAGGGAAGGAGCCAGCATCAGAAACAAATGCAAATGACATGAAACCAGTGAACAAATATGGCCAGCTAGTTCTGTTTCTTAAAAAAAAGCTCAAAATCAAATATCAAGGAGTATAGATAATCTTTAAACATCATTTATACTTACCGTTTTAATGTTTATTTATATCTGAGAGAGAGCGCGCGCGCACACACACAAGCGGCGGAGGGGCAGAGAGAGGAGGAAAAAGCAGGTTCTGCGCTGACAGCAGAGAGCCCAATGTGGGGCTTGAACCCACAGACTGCGAGACCAGGACCTGAGCTGAAGTTGGATGCTCAGCTGACTGAGCCACCCAGGCACCCCTTCATTTATACTTATTATACTTGTTTCCCCTTACTAGTTTATCGAGAGTATGATGTCATTCGGTGTTTATCTACGTTCATATTAATGGAGCTCTATAGTCCACAAATTGAAGAGAATTATTAATGCTAATAACTTCATGTATTATGAATGCTAATCAAATAATAGTTATTATTAACTAATTAATAATAACTGCTTTATTTGAATCTTCTTCAGTTAGAAGGATTTCAATTCAGTACAATTTAAGGTAAATTCTTTAGAAAGGTGGGGGGAAGGAATCGAGACTGGGCAGAGGGAAAATATACATGATGATATATATCCAAGGAGGCATCAGGCATCCCAATGTTGAGCACTGGACTGAATGCTGCCTTCAGGGTTGTCTTGCATTTTGTCTAAATGGCTGGGACTTTATCCCTACTGGGGTCAGTCACTGGGTAAGGGCTGCTCCCAGTAGAGTGGCCGTGGGCAAGGAGTTTCTCTACAGCTGAAGCTGACCCTGGAGGAGTGGGCGGCTGGAGATGCCCTCTGACCACACTCCTTACAGTAAGCCCTTCCTGGAAGAGGGACCTGGGCTACACATCTCCATGTCTCTACCATGCTGCTCATGGAACAGTGAAGGATGGCACAAGACCCAAATGTTGTAGACAATCCACAGGTATCTTGAATACCTTTAATTTCACCAATAAGAATCCATTTCTTTTTTTTTTTTAAGTTTATTTACTTATTTTGAGACAGAGAGAGCGTGCACGTACAAGCGCAAGTTGGGGAGGGTAGAGAGAGGGGAGAGAAAGAATCCCAACCAGGCTCTGTCTGCACTATCAATGCAGAGTCCCATGCAGGGCTTGAACTCACAAACCGTGGGATCATGACCTGAACCGAAATCAACAGTCGGACGCTTAACTGAGCCACCCTGGTGCCCAGAGAGTCCATTTCTAATATTCATTGTACCTCTTACCAATGCACTAATTTAAACAATAAAACTCCATTTCTGACATTCACTATGCTAATTAACAAAGCCTCAGGTATTCAGTGAGACATCGATCACAAAAGCACTTGAGGTGACTATTTCTGGAGTGTGACTTTTCTGATAAAATATTAGCTGACTGCCCTAGAGTGGAATTTTCCATTAGAGCAACTGACGGCCCTTAGAGTAAAACCTCAAAGCTTAAATGAACCGGCACACACATCACATGACCGACTCTACCCTGTCAAAATCACAGACATCCTAACAATCCCCCATTTCAATACGCTTGTCTTCGTGGTCTTGGACACCGACCCATTTTGTCCAATCATACTGCTTTAGGGATTACTTTCTTACAAGAAACAGAAACACCTCAAACTGGTTTGAGTTTAATGGGGGTTAAAGGATTGGACACTGAGATTCGCAGGGAAGTCTCTTTGGGTCACTCCGAGTGGAACTGGGGTGTTGGGATCTCAAGCTTTCCCTGCCTCTCTCATGGGTGCACAGACTCTTCTCTCTGCTTTCATCTGAGTGTCTGCCTCTGTCTCCTGCTTCTCTTTCCCTTTCTACTTACTGATCAGCACACTTCCCCAATCGTTTTTTTAAAAGATTTTTATTTTTAAGGAATCTCTACACCCAACGTGGGGCTCGAACTTACAACCCTGAGATCAAGAGTCGCATGCTCTACTGACAGAGTCAGCTAGGTGCCTCACACTTCCCCCATCTTGATTCTATGTAACCACCATCACCTGACCATCTCCACATCTCTTAGGTCAATGCCTTGAAAGGAAAGAGAAAATATGACTGGCGCAGCCCTGTCTATAGCCTGGGGGCCTGTTCCAGACATCTGTGGCCAGGGGTGCTACGAGAGGGGTAAATGAAGCTTCTCCTTCCAGGGATCCTGGGAGGACGAATTCCTCCAAGAAGAGGATGAAGGTGCGAAGGCTCTGACCTTGGGGTGTCTCTGCCAAGCCCACCGACTGGTAGTGCAGTATCTTGCCAAAAAATCCCCTTATCTGCACGCTGTGTGTGCACACGCACATGTGCACATGTACGCACATAGGTACGTGCATGCATACCACATACATACGTGTAGTTGACTAAGCCAATCCACCAGTTACTGCCAAAGGCCATACATTCAAATGGTAATATTCGAACGCACACAGAATATGTCTCCGTGATTAGGTCAATGAAGCAATGTCTTGTTCTCCCTCTCTAAAACCTCACCTGCTGCAAATACCACTTTCTCCGTTGTAATCCACATTCTGAGTCGAACCTTCCTCAATCATGGCCACTTCCACCACCTCTGGGCACTGCCCTGTCTGGAATGGTGGTGTCTCTCCCTCCTCACAGACCACCCATTGTCAAGGCTGTGAGTCATAGAACCCCGTTCTAGGTGGACTCTCCAGGGACACGTTGGCCTCCGTCCCGGCTGTAACAATTAAACGTCAGCATAAGCTATCAACCCAGGGATTTGATTCATGAAAGCAGAGCTGTCCCTCAGCCTGAGTACATAGAAACCTCAGACTGTTCTCAGTGTTTCCTTTTGTGCTTGTTTGCATCGCCTGGGGTTTCCCAGGGACACTGGTGTGTCAACCAACGTTATCAGCCAGGCACCCTTAAGCAGGCACAGTGATGAGGTGAAGAGAGCCCTGTGTCCAGCCTACCGGAGCTGCTTACTTCTGCCGAGGGCAGAGATGGGCAGCCCCTGCCCAGGCCCGACAGACGCTCTCATTCCCCATGCCCTTTCCCCCTCTCCCTGTACCCCTTTAACAGGGGTAGAGAAAATGCAGAAAAAAGTGGAGACATCTCAGGCAGAAAGGACCTTGCCAAATCGAAGACCTCAGAAACGCCAAAGAGAAAAGGCCTATTGTTCCTTCACAGACTCTCCCTTGTCAGGGTAGGAAGAGGGGAGATCTGAGTGAAAACCTATATTTACCTGACACTCTCCTCCCCACCTCCCCTCTCAAGTTCACATGCCTAGAGAACTTATAGACTGCCATGAATAATTAGTTAAGTGTTTGCTAGAATATTCTCTCATGAAAGCCCTTTGGAGAGGTGTCCCTAATGGAGGGCACTGAACAAAAAATTTCTTCTTTTCAGTTTTGCCTCAATCCAGCTGCTCTGGTGAATACCATGAAGTGCCAAGGGGTCCAGGCCTCTGTGATTAGGCTGGTAAGACTGCCCTTCCCACACGGCCAGGAGCCCTCCACCTATGGTAGGGCAGGGCCAGGGGGCTCTCTGGCTGCTGCCCTTTGTTGTCCCCAGGTGTCTGTCTAGGTTTCTGGGTGATTCCACTGCCAACTTGGCCATAGAGCCCACACCCTTAAGAAGGGGCCCCGTGGCCCTCAGATCAGCCATTGCCCTTTAAGGGTCCCCTCGCTCACTGCAGTGGCACTGGTCTGGCTGACCCCACGTCTGCTTTCACAGCCCCCCTTTCTGAGCCTTTGTCCTGGGAACCACCAGGGCTTGGGGCTCTTCTAATGTCCCCAGACAAAGCCCACAGCAAGCATTCATTTATCTTGCCTCTTTTCCCTAGGGTCAAGCTGGTAAGTGCCAGGTGGTCCATTCAGGAGATCCTTGAGCTTAAGACACCAAGCAGCCTGTCTCCTCACCCTTTGAGTCAGGAGCACCTAGACCCCAGAAACCTCTTCCATGCATTCCTTCTTGGTGACCGAACCCCAGCTGCTCGGTGATTGGCAGGGGGACTTCCTGTCAGAGCAGCAAACAACAAACAGAAAAAAACAAACCAAACCAAACCAGATTTAATATCCATTCTCTTCCCCTACACCCCTCCCCACCACAAACACTGTTTGCAGTCACTTTTCTTTCCAGTGAATCTAGCGGGGAGGGTTGCGCGAGAGGCGGTAGGAGAGGGAGACACTGTTTTATCTGAGAGGCCCCATGTGCTATTTACGTATGTGGTTTTTCTGTGGAGTTCAATACTTAGGACACACGGGCTGTTCGTGCAGTGATTTGAAACCCAGGCTGTTAGCCCAAACTGCTCGGGTTTGAATCCTGGCTCCATCACTTTCTAGATTTGTAACCTTGGACTAGTTCCTGAACTTCCCCACGGCCTGCTTTTCCCCAACTAGCAAAAGTGGGGCATAGCATTTGTACGACAGTCTTATAGTGTTGATGTGAGGACTGAGTGACTTAATATATATTAAGCACGTAGGACAGGGTCTGGTACACAGAAGACACTGTATAAATGCTTGCTTTTCTTATTATAGATCACGTGATATAATATTTCTGTTTCCATCACTATGAACTTGGTTTATCACGGCTTATGAGTGTGGAGCAAATTTAACATATAACTTATTTATAATAAATACCTACTTCCAGAAAAGATTTAAAGTGTCTGAACAATGACAGTAATTAGAAAATCCATCCATGAGGGTCTTGTTTGTAGTTCTTTTGTAAAGGTTAAATAATTTTTTTAAGTTTATTTATTTTGAGAGAGAGAGAGAGCACGTGCACATGCATGACCACAAATAGGAGAGGGGCGGAGAATGAGGGAGAACGAGAATCCCAAGCACGCTGTCAGTGCAGAGCCCAATGTGGGGCGCGAACTCATGAACCGTGAGATCATGACCTGAGCCCAAACCAAGAGCCAGACACTTAACCGACTGATCCACCCAGGTGCCCTAAGGTTAAATAATTTTTCATCTGAGGGGGAAAGTGCCTTCTTTTTTGTTTATTTATGACTGCGGGGTGTGTGATGAAAAGCATCCCAACCCATGAAGCAGGAGATCTTGAGAAAGCTAATGGGAGCTGGGTGGTGCTCTGTGACTCGCTGTGGAAGACAGCAATGCCCTTTCTGAATGGCTACAACTGCCAGGACTAGTCCCTTTCCATGGATGGTTCCTTTGATTCTCACACTCAGCTCTGCAACGGGGAAGGCACTGTTGTCCCCACTGTGCAGACGAGGAAGCAGGGTCAGGGGGGCTTAAGTCACCTGCCCAATCACACAGCAGGTAAGTGGGGGAGCAGGGTTCAAATCCAGGTCCAATGCCAAAGCCGCTGGGCTGCCGGCTCTGCCCCCACCTACTTTGTGATTGAACAAGACGCAGCTTCTTCAGGTTCTACTGAGGGAAAATGAGAGGAACTGTTACTGCCTGTCCCTTCACATCCGGAGAGGAAGGTAGGCCCCTTGCCTGGGCATCGAGCAGTTTAAGCTTGTGGAATTCATATCAACTTTTGACGTGCAATAGAGGCTGTAAACAGAGAGCCTGACTTTAATTCAAACGTTCATTAAGTGATTATTAACATTAAATTTAACAAATAAATGTAAACAGGGCTTTAATTGATTCCTGTGCTTATAATTGGTGGTTCATTTAGAACTGTCTTCTGCGTGAGAACCTCTGTCTGGGATCTAGGGGAGACGGGTTTACACAGTCTCACCCCTGGTTTGAGCTCAGGTCCATCATTTCTCTGCAGACACACTCATTTGGTTAAGAAGTTAATGGTGCCGTGACACACGCTGGGCTCCAGTCGTGAACCAAGCAGATGTGGGCCCTGCTTCATGGCACTTGTGGTCTAATGGGCTGTCAGCAAATGACATCATGAAGAAATACACAGTGAAGTGTGGTAAGAACCATCAGTATAAGGACTCAAGGTGCTTGGAGGGAGGGTGACTAAGGAAGCTCTCTCTGAAGAGAGGCACTTAATTGGAGATCTGCAATTTGAAAGTGGATGGAAAAGTTGCAAACAGAGGAAACAGCATATGCAAAGGCCCTGGGCCAGGAAGTGCTTGGTATTCTTGAAGAGATACAAAGCCAGTGTGGCTGGAGGGAATGGAGGGAGGGGTTGCATTGCTTGAGATGGGGGAGATAACAGGAAATATAGGGATGATGGAAATATTTGAAACAATACATGTGAATATAATCATTAAAATAGAGACTGAGGGAATACCCACAGGAAAAAAAAAATGGTCTAGTTTGACAAATAACAAATAATTTCCAAGGGAAAAAATGGTAGAAGGGGACCTATGGATTAAGAGAGTTAAAAGACATACCAAGGATGTGGAGAAATTGAACACTCACACATTGCTGGTGGGACTGGAAAATGGTGCTGTTGACAGTGACAGCATTCCTGGAGGGTGGGACATGCATGGCATTAGGGAAATGCTTGCCCCCATTCTCACACACATCATTCACTTGCACCCTGAATGGTTTCTGTTATGGGTTGAATTTCCCCAAAATATATATTGAAGTTCTAACCTCCCATACTTCAGAATACAATTACATTAGTAGCAGTCAGGGTTCTTTAGAGAAACGGAACGAACAGAATATCTTTCTATCCGTACCTCTCTCTCTTTCTCTATGAAATTGATTGATTTTGAAGAATCGGCTCAGGTCATTGTGCAGGTGTGGCAAGTCAAAAATCTGCAAAGAGGGCTGGCAAGCTGGGGACCCAAGGAGGAGTTGCAGTTTGAGTTCAAAGGCAGGCTGCTTCTCTAATTTCTTCTTGCCTGGGGGAGGTCAGCCTTCTTTTTTTTTAATTAAAAAAATTTTTTTAATGTTTATTTTTGAGAGAGAGGTAGACAGACAGAGTGTGAGCTGCGGAAGGGCAGAGAGAGAGGGTGGCAGAATCCAAAGCAGGCTCCAGGCTCCAAGCTGTCAGCACAGAGCCCGGTGCGGAGCTCGAACCCACAAACCGTGAGATCATGACCTAAGCTACAGTCGGATGCTCAACCGACTGAGCCACCCAGGCACCCTAGGAGGTCAGTCTTCTGTGAAGGCTTTCAAATGATGGGATTTACCCCCTACACACATTATGGAGAGGACTCTGCCTTACTCAAAGCCTACTGATTTAAATATTAATCTCAAGTAAAAAATACCTTCAGAGAAACATCTAGACTAATGTTTGACCAAATATTTGGATGCCATGGTCTAGTTCAGTCGACACATAAAATTAACTATCACGGTGACCTTATTTGCAGATGTAATTAAGCTAAAGAGCAGTCTAGCATAGGCCCTGATCCAATATGATTGGTGTCCTTATAAGAGGGGAAATCTGGACACAAGGACAGACATGCACACGGGGTGAATGTGATGTGAGGATGAAGGCACCAATGGGGGTGATGCCAGTAAACCCCCAGAAGCTAGGAGGGAAGCACAGAACAGATTTTTCCTCACCGCCTTCAAGAGGACCCAATCCAGCTGATAACCTTGATCTCAGACTTCCAGTCTCCAGAACGGTAGGATAATAAATTTCTGTTGTTGAAGCCCCCTAGTCTGTGGTTCGTGGTGGCATCAGCCTTAGCTTCCCATAAAGTATTTTTTGACCATAGGCAGAAGAATCTGAAAGAAGATGTGAGCAAGCAGCACCCATTTTTCCCTGTCTTATCTCCACCCACACCCCCCCTACTTCTGGGCTAACAGATGAAACCCTTACCCTGAGTGGAGAGAGGAGAGCTGAAGGGGAAATGAGGCTATTGGATGCAGTGTGGAAGCTGTGCCTCTTCCCAGTGCCTCCACACTAGCCACTTCAGAGATGTGGGTGTGTCTGTTGGAGGCACACAGGAGCTCCTGTTGAGTTTGGAGATCTGAGAATGGAGAGGACCTGTTCCCCGGATGAAGTCCAGGGAGACCATAAGGGGCTTCATTGTTGTGTAGCAACAGTAGGGTAGAAATGGCAGCATGACATACAGGTCTAGAAGCTAGCCTGAGCTTCCTGTATGTCTGACAGGGTGTGGATGGCCATCTGAATATACCCAGGGCTCCTGAGTGAGACACAGAAAATATCTAGGAAGCAGCAAGCCCATGGGGCCTTGAGCCCAGAAGGAGGGAACACTATGTCAGAAGGCTGCAGCCCATGGACAGGAGTGCAGAAAACCTGGGAAGAGGTCTCGGAGACCAGGCAGGATGGGGGTACATCTGAAGCAGCAGGGCAGCAAAGCACCAAGAAGTAGGTGCCCAGCCACCACCCTGATCCCAAGCCCTCGCCGCCATGTTGGCGAATATGAAAGGAGCTGGATATAAGTGTTAGTCTCAGGGATAAAGAGAAAGAGGGGGGACAAGGAGACAGAGGGGGAATAAAATGTTGATTGTGACTTCGTTATGAAACCAGAATGGCTAGGAAGTCACTGAAGCTGGGTAGGTTTAACTGAAAATAGTTGGGTGAGGTTTTCTATATCAGTTCAAATGAGAATTCAAGATCAAAAGTCTCATTTCATGGCGACACCTCCACACGTGCAGATTCATGCATATATACATTTGAAGGGCCCTTTAAGCACCTTTTGGCAGAGCTTTCTCTTCCTTCTTGACCACTATCTTCTCAGTCAGAGCTCCCCAAAGCTGGAGACCTCAGGTGTGCTGGCCCCAGCAAATTCTGTGATGACAGTGATAATCATGTCCAAATAGCCAGTGACTGACCATCCATTCCTGCTCTTCAGGCCCTTCCTCAGAACCGTGTCCAGCCACAGTTCTCTGCTTATTAGGCAGCCGCTGCTCTGCATGCCCGACTTCTGTGGCAGAATGTCTATATTCTCACATTATATGTTGAGGGAGAGAGGCAGCAGCTTGGAACACTTAACTGGCACGTTCTAAGCATTGGTCAATGAAGTAGTCACAGCAGAAGGCATTATCTGCGCATGAAAGTGTTTTCTATGAAGTAACACACACATCAGTCACTTACTGCTGCTGGTGTTCTCTTCCTACTATTATTAACAACATTTTTAGAGTGGGAGAAAGGCAGCAGGACTCAGAATGCAGAGGCTTGGCATCCGTCCATTCATGGTCCTCTGCTAACATCTCATGAGCTAGGGCAAAACATTTGAACTGTTTTCTTACCTAGAAAATGCAAGGCGTCTATAGTACTCAACTAGAAGATCTCTGTGGCCCTTTCAGCCTCTAAAATTCTATAGTTCTAACACAGTTTTTACATTTTCTAGTTGTTTGAGGCAAATATTGGAAAAAGATGTTCAACCTCACTCATGAGACGGGAAATGCAAATTGAAATAACACACTGGTTTTTTTTACTTAACAGAACGGCAAAAAATAAAATGTCTGATAACATTGTGCAGGCAAGGGTTTGGGGGAACTCTCCCACATGCTCCCATGTTATTAGTAGGAGCACAAAATGAAACAGCCCTTTTGAGGAATATTTTGGTAATATCCATCAAGAGGTTAAAATCACATTTCCTTCAATTCAGCAATTCCATTTTTTGGAATTTAATCTACCGACATACCTTCACAGGTGTAATGTTAGGTATGTTCAAGGATATTTATTGCAGCATTATTTGTAGTAGAAAAGGATTGGAAACAAAGCAAACAACCATCAAAAGGGACATCCATATAACAGACAAGTATGCGGTTATTAAAAAGAATGAGGCTGCTCTACATGTACTGATATGTTAGAATTTCCACAATATAGGGGCGCCTGGGTGCCTCAGTCAGTTAAGTGTCCAACTTCAGCTCAGGTCATGATCTTATGGTTCACGAGTTCGAGCCCCGCGTCAGGCTCTGTGCTGACCGCTCAGAGCCTGGAGCCTGCTTCCGATTCTGTGTCTCCCTCTCTCTCTGCCTCTCCCCAACTCACACTCTGTCTCTCTCTCTCAAAAATAAATAAACATTTAAAAAAATGTTAGAATTTCCACAATACAGTAAAATAAAAAAACTAGGCCAAGTCCAGAGTATGTCATATGCTTTAATTTGTACTAAAGCATAGACTACATAGATTAGTATATGTTTGCATATGCACAGACTGCCTCTAGAAAGATCACAAGATTCTGACAATAATGATTGCCTCTGAGGAGAGAAACAGTTTCTGGGGAACAGGAGTGGTCAGGAGGATTTACTTTTCATTAATTACTTTTACTTTTTTGAGCACTTGGACTAACTAAGTAAGAGGAGGAGTATAGCTTGGGAAAGGGACTCTAAGAAGGCCAACAAAGGACAATGGAGAAGGAGCTGGCTTCAAGGCAAAATTAGCTATTTGTCCACAAGGATGATCTGGCAGGCCAAGATGGCCACTAGATGCACAGCGTTCCTCAAGAATGTCTGGGCCAAGAGCCAGCGTGGGTCATGTCCTTCACCATCAGGGGCCTTGCTATAATTCTTCCCCGTTTCAGCTCCCACAATAATCACACCATCATGATCAACCAAGCCACCTAGTGCTCCTCTGAAATGATGGGCATGAACCCCATGTGCCAGGCATCCCAGGATCCCCTGGGTCCAAGCTTGGAGTGGCTGAAGAAACTGTTGAGTGTCTCTGTTGATAGGGAAGAGGCCCCCTTACCTGGGGCCCCCAGTAAAAACTGGTTGGTTTTTTCCCAACCACAGGAAAAAAAAAAAAAAAAGAGAAAGATCTGGCAGAGTCACCATATGACCCACCAATGATATACTCCTGGGTATTTATCTAAGAGCAATGAAAACATATGTCCCTGCAAAAATTTATACGAGTGTTCATAACAGCATTATTCATAATAGCCAAAAAGTAGAAAAAAACCCAAATGTCCACCACTGATGAATGGACAAAGTAAATGTGGGATGTCCATACCATGGAATATTATTCAGCAATAAGACAAAATGAAGGTCTTTCATGCAGGGGAGCCTGCCCCAAGTGTTCCAGACCCTTCCAGGCACTTCTTTCACATCACCTGTCTCAGACCCTGGTGGGACCAGGAGGACTTAGGCACAGGAGAGCAAGGGGACTCGGGGTCCTGCCTCCAGGGGATTCTGGCCCAGCTGCATCCCTGGGACCAGACCTCATGCTTCCAGAAGAAGACAGGAGCTTACGAACAGATCACAGAACACCCTAGTGGCAGAAACAACCTCAGGACTGAAAACAGAAGCTGTAATCACAGAACAAACCCACAAGTTCCAAAATCCGAGGGGTGCCTGGGTGACTCAGACAGTTAGGTGTCCGACTCTTGATCTCGGCTCAGGTCACCATCTCACAGTTAGTGAGCTCGAGCTCTGTGTCAGGCTCTGTGCTGAAAGGTCTGCTTGGGATTCTTCCCCTCCCCCCCCCCCGCCCCTCCCCTGCTCTCTCTCGCTCTCTCTCTCTTAAAATAAATAAATAAACTTAAATTTTTTTCCCCCAAAACCTGACCCTTATGATCCCTGGACCAGGAAGGAAGTGGAGATTCTCCATATCCTGGTGAGAACGGCAACATGAGGAACGCTGTGCAGTCAGGCTGAAAATTAAACAGATGTGAGTTTCTTTAATTCAAAGGCTTAATTATTCTGACGTTTTCCATAACTTCATCTGAGCCATCACTTCAGCTTTAATTATGCATAATGAAATGGATTATTTACAGTAACTAATATGACAGGAAAAACTGAGAGGTGAGAATTGGTAACTTGGCAACTACTAACTCATACGTTTTCAACCCGTGTTTATTGAGTACCTACTATGTTTTCGCCTTTGCCGCTGTCCTGGAGATGTCCTATTGGGAAAAAAATAGTATCGCTGGAGCACATCCACGGGCCAGTGTCTTTCCCTTCATTATCTCACGTGCGGCTTGCAAGAATGCTACACAACAGGGATTATTCTCCCTGATTTATACGGGTGCAACTGAGATTCTGGAAGGAAGGTAATTTGCCTAAGGTCACACAGAAAAACCTATGGTGTTATGTTGTTTTTTGCCATCTACCTATTTCAGACAGGAACTTACATGCTGACATTCCGAATCTTACTGCCTTGTACAGGAAAAGTCAACTTTTCCTAAGGGAAAAGTTGCTTGTTGTGTTAAGCAGGACAGCGGGAGCAGGGGTACTTTTGGGAAATTAACCTGACAGTTTCCTATAGGACGCACTGGCTGCTATTGAGATGGTCCAGGTCAGAGGCCAGGACCTTAAACCAAAGCGGTGGCAGCAAAATTGGGAAAAGAGGCTGCAGGCAGCCCTGTGGTGTCTGGAAGGAGCTTGACGAAGGCTTGCATGTGGTGGAAAGGAAGGACGCCAGCCTCGCCGCCCTGGGTTTGGGAAGCAGGAGAGGCTAATGCCAGCCTGACCACTGACTGGCAGCTTGACCAGGGGCAGGTCACTTAGCCTTATGAGTCCTCGTCTCCTTGTGCCCAGAAGAGGCTGCAAGCAGTTCATAGAGCAACCTCGGTTCAGGGGCGTATGAACTAACACGTCTACTGGCCTCCATTAAATCTCCCTTAAGGTCTTGCTTCCAGATCACTTCTAATTACTCACAGTCCATCATAGACTTTACTTCCATCTCAAATTTGACTTAAGTTTCTTTCTTTTTTTTTAATGTCTATTTATTTGACAGAGAGAAAGAGAGAGACAATGTGAGGGGGGGAGGGGCAAAGAGAGCGAGGGAGACACAGACTCCGAAGCTGGCTCCAGGTTCTGAGTTGTCAGCACAGAGCCCCATGTGGGGCTCAAACCCATGAGCTGAAATCCTGACCTGAGCTGAAGTCGGATGCTTAACTGACTGAGCACCCCAGGAGCCCCAACTTGACTCAAGTTTCATTTCAAGGTTGTTGAAGCCAGAGCTGGGATTCTGAGAGTTTGGGGCCTGGACGTGAGGTGCGAACAGGCCTCCTCCCTTTGTGCTGGGGCAGGACTCCGAGGAGGTGGAGGGAAAGGGATGTGTGAGTCCCCCTAGCTGGCCTCGTTCTGTCTCTCTCAATTGGTTGTGGCCTTCCTCGGGCTCATACTGACTAACTGGCCAGGGGTGACCTCCGAGTAGCCAAATGCTGGTTTACTTGTGGGGAATGCCCCCCCCCCACTCGGGCCACCAGCCTTGGGCTGCTGGGCCCCCTCCTGCCACAGGCAGTTCTCGGGTGTGAGGAGCAGGAGAGAGGGTCTAAGTCTGGCTTCCTTTCGCTATGTCAACTACTGTTCTCACTGCACCACACCGAGAGGTCGGGCCGCGCCAGCCCCACCCTTGTCCTGCCACTGCTCCTTCTCTGAACTTCTCTGGACTCCAGCCCGGCTGTGTTTCGCTCACCACGCCTTGGAGCCTAGCATGGGGCCACATGGGGCACAAAAGCACCATATAGGGCAGCACCTGGCCCCAAGGGATGGGCCACATCACTCCCAGCAGGCGGAAGTCTGCCTCACTACTCCAGTAATCTTTGTCCACAAACCACGTTGAGGGCTAGAGGGACGGTGGTTATGGATGCAGTCAAAGGGCCAGGTCTATCACAGCCAGTCTGCCTTGAGAAGGGTCTGGTCCCAACTCAGAGCCCTACTCATCAATTCAGGGTAGCAGAAAAAGTCCCACTTCACTACCCTGCCTCCAAGGACGACAAGATGCCTGGGGAGCCTGGGTGGCTCAATTAAGTGTCTGACTTCTGCTCAGGTCGTGATCTCGTGGTTTGTGAATTTGATGAGTTGGAGCCCCACGTCGGGCTCTGCACTGACAGCAAGGAGCCTGCTTGGGATTCTCTCTCCCTCTCTCTCTGTCCCTCCCCTGCTTGCCCTCTCTCTCAAAATAAAAAGAAAAATTTTAAAATTTTAAAAATTAAAAAAGAAAAAGAATCATAAGACATCTGGTTATAGGGCGGCTGAGACTACATGGATGTCTATGCTTATGCCCAGCTTTTAGCATCATCTCTGTGTCTCTGCTTTCTTTGCTCTTTCCACTTCTCTTTTGGGCTCTCTGTCAAGACACATGGTGGGTGTAGAATTTTAAGAGGGACTCTGAGCTCACCAGGGCCGGCTGGTTGGCCTCTTGGGTAACCATGCGGTCACAGAAGCAGGTAATCAAAGAACAAACAGTCCTGTGGTGTTTAGTCTCCCCGAGCTACCACCAAAGCCTCTGTTTGCTTTCTCACATGGCAACAAAGGCAGGAAGGGAAGATGAGTGGCATTTGGAATAAATGTTGGGTCTTGGGCGGGATTCAGCTACTGGGTAATATCCTGGAAGTGCATACAGAAGTGAACTATCCAGTATGCAGGGGGCAGTTTTTCTCCTGGTTCTCCTGGATGCCATGTCAGGTAGGAACTCCATTTTGTCCCTTGTTTGGGCTGCTCTCTGTTTGCATGATACCACTGAGTGATAACGTCCCCGAGGAGGAAATTGCATCTGAGAGGTCTTGCTCAATGGTGGGCTTATTGGCACTGGCGAACGAGATAATGCAATGACGGGGAGCCCGAGGAGGCTGGGCAGGTGCTCTGGGAAGGGGGCGCACCAAAAGAAGCTACAGTCTAGTCTCCAGTCTAGACTAAAGTCTAGTCTCTGTGCAGACTTCATTTTCTCCCCTTGGTAACCGGCCTGTGCCTGTCCTTCCAGGGTATAAGGTTGGAAGAATGGTTTTCACTACAGAGCTTTGTGAGTATGTCAAGTCAGTCTTTGTGGAGACTCTGGCCTTTCTCTGGAGTCTTGTGGGGGCAACTTGAAGTTGGCAGATCATCCTATGGGAAAACTGAGGTATCAAGGGGCCATTGTCTTAGTCTTGAGCAAAGACAATGTCTTCGGATGAAGCACCAAGGATTGAACCTACTGCTTCTTGTAGTCCCTCTTCCTTCTTCAAGAGCTTCAAGAATCCCGGGTGATCTCTTTAATGTTGTCAGCTTGGATTATGGAAATTGAGCTTTTTAAATTAAATCTTATTTTTGAATAGGTAGTATATGCAGAATGTGTGGAATTCAATCATGTGAAATTTGCAGATTAATTTAGGGATAATTTACATATTTGATGAGTTATGCAGGAACACACTGAGAGGAGTGGTAAATGCTTAGTAAATGGTAGTGCTTATTACGTATGACGTGAGCCTTCCTGTTCAACTGTTCTAGACAGTTGTTTAAGTCTTTGTTTTCTTCCAGATTATTTTAAGATTTCCTTCACAGGGATCTTGCACATTCTGATTATGATTATGTTTCCTTCTAGTTCTTTCTTTTCCTTCTCCTTTTTCTGTATTTGTGGAAGGAATCTTATCTTCTCTTGTATGTTTTAACTGATTGTTGTGCAATGGATCGAACCCTACTAATGACGTACCTGATTATTTGTAATGGTTTTCCAGGTGACTCTCATGCATTTTCTAGGTTTTGAAAATAATCAACATTTATATTCTTCCTTGCCTATCGTTCTATTTTGTACTTATCTCTCTTATCTAATTACCAGGCCCGTACCTTCAGGCTGTTGTTAAACAATGATAAGTGGGGCGCTTGGGTGGTTCAGTCAGTTAAGTGTCTGACTCTTGATTTCAGCTCAGGTCATGATCTCATGAAACTGGACACCACATCAGGCTCTGCACCAACAGCTCGGGGCCTGCTTGTTTCTCTCCCTCTCTCCCTCTTTCTCTGCCCTTCCCTGCTTGTGCTCTCTCTCTCTCTCTCTCTCTCTCTCTCTCAAAATAAATAAATAAACTTAAAAAAAAAAAAAGAGTGTACATTCTTGTCTTATTCCCCATTAAGGATGATGTTAACTTTCGGTGTGAAACAGAAATGTTTTACATGTTAAGGAGATAACTTTTATTCTTTTTTCAGGTATTTATTTCTAAATCAAAATAGTTTTTAAATCAAATGCTTTTTCCAGATTTATGGAAATGACCATTTAACATTCCCTTTTGGTCTGTTAATAACATAAATAAATGACTGGGTTTCCTCTAATTGAACCCTCTTGAATCTTGAGATTTTCTACTTGGTAGAGGGACTGTGAGGCTGGGTCTTGAGCAGCTCAGACTCTCACTTGAAGTAAACATTTGAGATTTTCCCAGAAATATAGGCTTCTAGGACCACAATCATTTGAGTTAAGAGGTGACATTGCCATTGAGGAAAGAGTGAATTCAGCAAGAACCCAACGTCTCATAGTGGATATGATCATTTGGAATCTTATTATTGGACGTGTGAAAGGGACAGATCACAAAGGTTTGCAATAAATACTTGAAATTTCTTATCAAAACCACACTCAACCCCCACCCCCACCCCCATCTCCAAAAGACCATGCACTGCACCACGCTTTTGCTTCCAAAGGGAAAATCTCGGTTTTTGGAAGGTCTGCTGTGATGCAGACTATTTCCCTCTCACCTTCTTTTGTGAGTCTGAGAACCCAATTCTTATCCTCCCTCTCAAACACTAGAGTCACACATTGGGGGGGGGGGGCAGCCACACTGGCACCTGTTTTCAGGGTGTTGGAAACAGGCATCACCATAATAATCTCAAACAATATCCTCTTTCCTCTCATGTGGTCTAACTTCTCTGCATCCTCTAACACCCAAGTCAAGCTCCACCTCCTCCAGAGAGCCCACCTGGATTGCCCCGACTCCTGGTGGGTACTCTTCCCACTGTACCGTGGAGCTCCTCTTGCCCACACATGGGATGTATGCCAAGGTTTGAACACAGTGCCCCACACGAAATGAATGCTTAACAAAAGGTAGTAAGAGTTATTCTAGAATTCATCCGTTATGTGTCTGTCGTGTTTCCTCAAGGGGAATGTCAGCCCTGCAATAACAGGTTTTGTATCTCTTACTGCTCTGTGGTCCCCGCATGTCACATACATATATAAGGGATCCAATAAATATTTGTTGTTTTCATGGATCATCATCCCTTTCTGGGTCTTCCCCCCCCCCCCACACACACACGCATTTACTGATACCTTCCCCCACAACACAGAAATTTAGATCAGATGCCTGCTTGTACTGTCATTTAAATTAGCTTCTGTCCTTCCCACCCTCTGTTAAGATGAGAGAAATCAAACAGTTTCTCTTCAGGATGCTACAGATGTTACAGTGTTGCACTCCCACCACGTCTTACAGAGGAAAGCCCCACGAGAACATAAAGCAGATAAACCTCCCAAGCACACCGGTGGAAAAGAATTGAGATGAAACAGTCTTCGGGTTCTATCAGTACCAAAAGACCACGCGCCATTCCTGAAGCTGGAGGACTTAGCAAGTGTTCCTGTGTGTATTCAAATCCACTGCCCGCTGAAAGTTGTCTACATTTTGAGAAAGTTCTTCGAGGGAAGTAACATTTGTGTTACTCTCTTGGGGATTAAAAATTCCAGGGTGTTTAATGAAAGAAGGGTTCCTTGGTAGCTGGAAGATCCACATGAACGTGAAAAAGGTACCAGTGCCATTGACTTGAGTCTTCTCCGCAGAGCACCAGGCATGAGGCTAGCTCATGTCTCTCTAGGAAGACCCCCCAGGCTGGCCATTGCTCCTGATCTTGTGCTAGGCAGTGCTGGGAAGTCAAAAAGAGGACTAAGGCTCAATGTCTCAGGCTCCTTGAGGAACTGGGTGCAACCTTTCATTATTAATGCTCTCATCATTTCAAAAGGCAGGAACATGGAGCCCATCCCCTGAAAGTCTTTCCGTTGGCTGATCAATCTGATATATGGGAACCAACAAACATTGTAAAAGGCTTCTACTTCTTCTGTAACATCACCTTCCTGTGTAGAGTCAACCTCAGAGGAACAAAAGGTGTTCCTCCTCTCGGCACTCCCCCTACCTCCTTCCCATGGCAATCTGGTTGTCTTCCTCTCTCAAGTTCAAGAATTTTGTCTCTGGAATCCATCTGTATTTCCACCCCCATGGAATTGGAAGAGGTTTGCCAGAAACCAGCCCTTCTTGGGCCAGCACCAGAGGGTTGCTCTGAGACACATACATCTTTCTCCTGCTACTTATGGCCCAGTGTAATTTCCAGAATCGCGAGTAGAGTCACCATCTTTTCTTCTGTGTCTTACTCAGGGCTCCCCGCTATTATTAGCCTTGCTTGGCATGGATCAGCTCCCCAAAGAAGACAGGTGAGAATCTCACCTAGGGAGGTATACATCTTGGAAATTAAAGGCACAGGAAGACATTGCATATACTGAAACAATATTCTATAATGCTTGATGGTTTGGCGAGTATTTGCGTTTTCAGTGTATGGTATCTTTGCTGTGAGAGTGAAATCTCGTAGGCCTGGAATTAGCCTGAGTTGCTTCACTGAAGTTCCTGCACAGAACTGACCTCTGCTCAAGGCAAGAAGCACACTGATTAACGGTGCCACTCCCATGGGTCCTGGGAGTTTCCGAATTATTTGTATGGGCCTGCAAGCATTGTTTATTGACAACAGTGAGATTGATGATTTGCACCTGGCTTGGAAGGCGCTGTTGTGGAAGCTGGTTATGTAACAAGATGGTGCCTACATGACCAACAGAATAGAAAAATGTCCAGTGGAGACTCTATTTGGGGTTCCCAGGTGGTGAGGTATCATTAGATACGTCAGTGGTCTCTGATCTGAGCAAATGCATTCTGTTATGACCCTTAGGGAAAACAGGATGAAAAAAGCTGGTGCCTGGCCTCTCTGATCCTCAAGACATGAGGCCACCTTTAGTCCTGGTGCAGATATTCACTTAATGTTGTTGCTATACTGCCTCCTTTTTCTGTAATCAACTGTAGATTTGCAAGCGTTCTCTCTCGGCTTCTATGAGTCTTGTTTAGCAATTGAACTCTGTTTAATGGCTACCATAGTGCAGCACCATAGCCCTGAGAGATAGAAGTGGACAGAGGGCCCCAGAGAAGTTAAGGGACCAGCCCAAGGTCACACGTTAAGTAGTGGCAAAGCTCAAACTTCAAGCAAGAGCTCCAATTCCAAATCTCATTCTTTTTTCACAACACTCCTTGATCTCTCTCCCTACCATTTTGATTAGCTAGTGGAGAGAAAGAAAAGGTACTTACTGAGTGACGGTCTCAGGCAAGGACTGCCCTGTATTGAAATCACACTGTGAGAGCAGCTGTGTTCCTGGAGGGAGAAGATGGCATCACCCACGCTTCCTGAACCACACAGTCACTTTGGTGTCGGAGGCCCAGGGTGGCCAGCTTCTTCCCCCACAACTGAGGCTGCAGAGGCCTTAATTATTCCAACACGGGCTTCCAGGAGGAGGCCTTGTTGGTCCATATCTGGCAAGGCAGCGCTTTCGCTCATTTCGAAACAAGTGAGCACATCATCCATCCAGATCCCAACCCCAAGCAAGATGTTTCAGTGGGCTCGGTGACTGATAATAAATCTTCTGCGTGTTCTTTCTTTTTCAAAGTGTACGCTTCAAGCAATTCTAATTTGATCCTTAATTAAGATGCATGTGTAAGTCAAATTCCATTAAAGCCTCTTTCTTGCTCAGACCGCCAGAGAAAGTTTGGAAGACCAGCTTCAGAAGGCAAGCGCGTGGTGTCTTAGGGAGAGCCTTTCCCTGGCTTCTAACCTTCCCTCTGTCCTTCCCCCTTCAAAATATCTCCCTCACTACCTTGCAAAATATGACCATTCACGGAGGAGTATGAAAGCTCTACAAATAGGAGGGGGCAGTGTGCGGCTGTGCAAAGAGACTTGTGCTTGGAGTCAGATGCCTGGGATTGGAAGGCTGGTTCTTTCATGGAATTAGTTTCCAGAACCCAGGGCTTATCAAAGTTAAAATGAACACAACAAGATCAGTGGAAACACTCTCTGCAAAGCAAACTAAATGATATCAGTGGGAGATATTTGAAGAGCACGGCTTGACCTGTCTTCTCAGTTCATCAGAGGAGTCGCGCCAAGGTTGGTGGCCATGGTAAGCTGCCTGTTCAGGGCGAGGCTGTGGAAAGCCCCGAGTGGCACCTAGCAAGCCTCTCACACCCTGAGCCCATGTCAAGCTAATACCCCAGCACGATTCCTTATGCTGTTCCCCCAAACAGCCTCTTACAGATTGCATCGCCACATCTAACATCTGGGTGGAGGGGCCAATTTCTTACCAGGCCCCAGCACCATCAGGATGCATGGTGCCTTACGTGCATGGTCACCCGACGGGCACGTGACAGACGGTCTGTAGTTGGTATGTACCATCTGTCATCTAGAAGATCCAGAGGCAGTGATCCAGGCCTGCCACAGCCCCTTACTGAGTGCAATCACAGATGTGCAGAATGGTGATGGTAATACCTACATGGCAGGATTGTGTTTAGAACAGCTGAGATCAGGCAGGAAAGCCTACACAATGCCTGATGAGTAGGAGCTTAGAAAAAGCAAGTGGTTACTTGTTTTCAGTCTATTCATTTGGGCACACCCTAACTGCAGGCTGCTCTGGAGAAAAACTGAGGGAGTTCTAGCTTTGCTTAAATACGAGCAGAAGCTTCCTTCCTCTTGACTGGAGAGGCCCAGGTTACTGGGGTGAGTGGGAAGGAGCAGGTGAAGGTGGGGGGTGGGGTCCCTTGAAATTGGCAACCTTTCATTTTACTTATTAGGACTACCCTTGTCTTGCTGAACAGAGGAAACACTGGTGAACAGCTGGGGACGGGGAGGGGGGCCCTGGTGATTTTCCACTGTGGGAAAAGAGAGCAAGAGGGAATTATGCCTAAAATAACTTAAGCACCAAAGCAATTGATTAATTTGCTCATTTAAAAAAACTATTTTTGGGGGCGCCTGGGTGTCTCAGTCGGTTAAGCGTCCGACTTCAGCTCAGGTCATGATCTCGCGGTTCATGAATTCAAGCCCCGCGTCAGGCATCTGTGCTGATGGCTCAGAGCCTGGAGCCTGTTTCAGATTCTATGTCTCCCTCTCTCTCTGACCCTCCCCCGTTCATACTCTGTCTCTCTCTGTCTCAAAAATAAATAAACGTTAAAAAAAATTTTTTTTTTAAATAAAAAAACTATTTTGGGGAACTCTTTGCCTCTAAATATTCCAAGCTTACTATTTTGCTCTCCATTTTTAAGAGGCGGGGAGGGGCAGAGAGAGAGAGAGAGAGAGAGAGAGAGAGAGAATCTCAAGCAGGCTCCATGACCTGACCCTGACCCCTGACCCCTGGGGTCATGACCTGAGCCTAAATCAAGAGTCGGGACGCTCAAGGAACTGAGCCACTTAGGTACCCCTTGCTCCGAATTTTTATTACAAGAATGCTATAATATTAAAGTCATTTTGACAGATTTAAAAAAAAATCTATCCATATCCGTGTTACCCTAAACCTCAGCTGTTTTTTCTGAGCCCTTGCACAGTCCTTGTCCATAAAACTGGCTAATCCTGCAATCAAAAATAACTTGTGTACAATGTATTTTAGTCTCTAAACTAAGATGATTTTAGATTTATTTTTTAATTATTTTAATGTTTATTTATTTTTGAGAGAGAGAGAGAGAGAGAGAGAGAGAGAGAGACAGTGTGAGTGGGGAAGAAAGAGAGAGGGAGACACAGAATCCAAAGCAGGCTCCAGGCTCTGAGCTGTCAGCACAGAGTCTGACGCGGGGCTCAAACTCACAAACCGTGAGATCATGACCTGAGCCAAAGTCGGATGGACACTTAACCGACTGAGCCACCCAGGTGCCCCAATGATTTTAGATTTATGAAAGCTTGTATCAGTATGTTTATATTTCCATTTTTCCTACATTTGCATCTACTTCTCTGAAGCCCCGCCCCCAATTTTGAAATAAAAACATTCTCTTACAAAAGCCAGCATTTTTCCACGGCTGGAGCCAGCATTTTTCCACGGCTGGTTTGTTTCTAGAAGTTGTACACCTTTTGGTAGGACTGATCCTCTTACTGCCCCCTGTACTTCCTCCCAGAATTCCAGGTGGTTCGTCTCCCAGGGCTAAAGGTGGCCACGATCAGGAAGCTGGCTAACAAGTAGGGCTTCAGCATAAAGTTTGGTTCTTTTACTTGTTATTATTCAGCTCAGTTTCCTCATCTGTAAAATGGTGACATTAATGCCTATGCGAGAGGATTGTTTCGAGGAGTAAATGAGAGAAAGGATTTTACCTTATGCACTTATTTGGCAACTGGAGAAGTGTATTGAGTTCCTAGAGCTGTCACAGTAAACTACCACACAGTGGATGGCTTAGAACAACAGGAACTGAAATGCCGATAGTTCAGGAGGTCAGAGGTCTGAGGTCAAGGTGGGGACAGGGTTGGTTCCTTCTAGAAACTCTGAAGAAGATCTGTTCCATTTGTGCTTCCAAGCTTTTGGTGCTTGCTTGCTTCTGCTTGGCTTGTAGATGCATTAGTTCAATTCCTGCCTCTAGCATAACATGCTTTTCTTCCTCCTATGTCTCTGTGTTCCGTCCTCTTCTTATAAGGACATCATTTGGTGGGTCAGGGCCCTCCCTAATCTGGAATGATCTCCTCTTAACCAGTTAATCTGCAAAGACTCTATTTCCAAATCAGGTACATCCTGAGGTTCTGAGTGAACGTGGGTTTTTTTGGGGCAGGACAATTTTCACCCCCCCCCCCCACACCCTGAGTAAGCATCACCATGGAAGCATGAAAGAGCAGGAGCTGCTGGTCTCCTCTATATTGGCAAGATCTTGCAGAGTATCGAGGAGACCTAAGAATGTCCCAGGATTTTCCTGGAAGAAGCATACTTTCTCTTAAATTGTCAAAGTCCCTGTCTGACGTGCAGTCCAAGGCAATGCACGCGCCTTCACTGAGTCTCACGTTTTCTTGTCTGTGAAATGGGAGTTAATGTATCAATCAAGATGTACTCATTGACCCTCTCTGCATGATGCCCCCAGCATCCAACAATAACAAACAATTGTCCTGGAGATTACTTACAGATGTAAGGAGATCTAACATGATTTTGGGGCTTGCCAATCATGATCGCTCCATTCTTGATGACCTCTGAATCAAACACTGACACAGACAAGGCAAATAAACTCTTGTAAACTACCTGAGTCATGATGGGACTAGGTCCTTCAAGTGAATGTCTGTCTCCAAAGGCATCATGTTTCTGTTTCTCTAGCCCTTCACAAAGAAAAGAGAAGGGGTGTGGGGAGACAAGAGAAATGCAGCAGCTTTATTTACAGAATGACAAAAGCAGATTTCATGGTTGTTTTGTGGTGGTTTTCTTGGCTCCCAGAAGATCTCACATTTCCATTTCCAGTCCTGGCAAGAGTGACCAGGTTCCATTGTTGCCCCGAGCTACGAGTTGAAACCATAGAGCGAGCTGTTAAGTCCTTTTTCCCAGCACAAGGCTTTATGTTCATGTTGTTTTGCATCCTTCTTAAACCCACAGGGAGAGAAGCGCTACGCCTAATCCATTTGCCTGCTACAAGCAACGTGGCTGAGAATTCTCCACCTGAGACTTCAGTGCACAAGTTTTCTGTGAATTTATCAGCATCGCTGGCACCTGTGACTCCGGGGTTTCCCCTGATCATCAACTCAAGCCCCCTCACAGATGCCTTCAAAGTGAACTGGCTGTCAGGCACCGACTTTGAGGCAAGCACATCTCACTCCCAGGGGGAGTTGTCCACAAAGAGGGGTCCTGAAGCTGAGGATGGATGGGATTCCAGATCAGTGATCATTTCCTCCTCTTTCCCTGGTTCAATCTCTCCTCTAGTAAGATCCACAAGGGCTGTTTGGGGCACCATAAAGCCCTCTGTGCTAGATGCCCCAGAGCACTTGGGACCTTCTTTCTTCACTCAATCCAGTGCAGTGACCAAATGCCCAATTTATTACAAATAAAAGTCTTGTTTCTTATTGCCAACCGCCCTTACATGATATCAGGCGTTAGAAGTGTACTGACAGTAACTAAATTCTTTGGGTGGCATAGTTTGGGCATTCGTCTCCTCAAAAGCCAGGCGCTGATGAACTTGTGTCCGGTGATGCTGCTTTTCTCGAATTCTGTGATTTTTCAGAAGGAAATCTATGAGGAGACTTATTTAATATGGAAGAACACACCCTTCATAGAAATCCAAGTCTAAATGGGCAGCTGTGCTGTGTGACTGTTTCCTCGTGGATAATTTAGACTCAGTAATTCACATTCAAGAGCCATGACTTGAGGGCCAGAGCGCAGGAACACGGCATTCTCAGCACCCCATTCAGGAGGTCTTCACCTCAGTATCCAGTGTACATTCCCGGGCCCCAGATGCTGGTTCTGTGAACTCACCTGCCCTGTCTACCTGGCCCTTGACATCTGGCTCATCTTCCACAGCTGCTGTTCATCTGTTCCTATAAGCCCTGCCAATTGCTTGCACTTACACAGCATGCGGTATTGGCTGGACACTGTGGAACCTGTTCTACATGTGTTTACTCTTGTAATCTTCCAACAACGCAATGATTTTATTTATATTACTAGCCCTTTTTACAGATGCAGGAAACCGAAGCAAAATTTAACAGAGATATGAGATACCTTGCCCTGGGTTGCACAGCTCTCAGGTGGCTGAGCCGAAGCTAGAACCCAGGTAGCCTGACTTCATATCTCTGACTAGTCTTATAAACAGCTTCATTGAGATATAATGTGTACATCATAGAAGTCACCCATTTAAAATGTACAATTCAGGGGGCACCTGGGTGGCTCAGTGGGTTAAGTGTCTGACTTTGGCTCAGGTTATGATTTCATGGTTCGTGAGATCGAGCCCCGCATTGGGCTCTGTGCTGACAGCTCGGATCCTGGAGCCTGCTTTGGATTCTGTGTCTCCCTCTCTCTCTGCCCCTCCCCCGCTCTGTCTCTCAAAAATAAATGTTTAGGGGCGCCTGGGTGGCGCAGTCGGTTAAGCGTCCGACTTCAGCCAGGTCACGATCTCGCGGTCCGGGAGTTCGAGCCCCGCGTCGGGCTCTGGGCTGATGGCTCAGAGCCTGGAGCCTGTTTCCGATTCTGTGTCTCCCTCTCTCTCTGCCCCTCCCTGTTCATGCTCTGTCTCTCTCTGTCCCAAAAATAAATAAACGTTAAAAAAAAATTAAATAAATAAATAAATAAATAAATAAATAAATAAATAAATAAATGTTTAAAAAAATAAAAATAAAAAATAAAATGTACAATTCGGTGGTTTTTAGCGTTTCACAGACCACCACCACAATCTAATTTCAGAACATCCCATCACGCCCAATTGAACCCCTAGTCTATCGGCAGTCACTCCCCTTTTCCTATTTCCCCCAGTCGCTGGCACCCACTAATCTCCTTTCTGTCTTAACGGATTTGCCTATTCTGGACATTGTCTCTGAATAGATTTGCATTGTACGTGGTCTTTAATGACCGGCCAGTTTCCCTGAAGCAAAAAATTTCATGGGTCACCCATGTTGTATCGTGTGTCAGTACTTCATTCCTTTTCGTGACTGAATCATATTCTACCATCTGGACAGACCATATTTTGCCCATCTGTTCATCAACTGACAGACATCTGGGTTGTTCCCACTAAGAGCTCCCTCCCTTAGCCTCGATAGTCTACTGCCTTTAATGATGATGGTGACCGTGCTGCTTCACATATGCATCCTGATCTCTTGATGTTACTACTGACACTGATATTATCACTGTTTAAAGTGCTTTATTGCTGGGGCACTTGGGTGACTCGGTTGAGCATCCAACTCTTAATTTCAGCTCAGGGCATGATCTGAGGGTGGTGGGACAGAGCCATGCATTGGGCTCTCTGCTGAGTGTGGAGCCTTAAATCCCCCCTGCTTGCATTCTCTCTTTAAAAAAAAAATCAAACAAATAAAAGTAAAATGCTTTATTCCAATTCAGAACTAAGATCATAAAGAGACGGCAAGTTTAACTGAATTGTCTGAGATCACATAGCCATTAAAGATGAAATAAGCACTTAACTCAGGTCACCTGACCACCAATCTTAGGCTTTTTTTCTTACATTGCCATGCACATTGTTGCTGTTTTGGCAAGCCCCCAAATCAGGTGGAAATACCTACCTTTTCCATGTTTGATGGGATTCACACAGGGCTATCAGTCAAGGAAGAATCCCATCCTATTCCTGAACTCTAGAAATGGCAATTTTATTAGCACCTCAACTGATGTGGGTTCCAGTGTTCAGGGGACTGTCCCAGCCCTGGTGCCCTCCTGGACTCTGTGCCAGCACTAGGACTGGCCACGCATTCATAAGTCCTGAAGCTATTCTTAAGAATTGGTTGCTTCTCCCCAGAAACCACCCAATGGCATCAACTATCCCCTCCAAAAAGATCTTATTCTCGGGGTGCCTGGGTGGCTCAGTCAGTTAAGCGTCTGACTCTTGACTCACGGCTCATGAGATCCAGCCCTGTGTCGGGCTCTGTGCTGACAGTGTGGAGCCTGCTTGGGATTCTCTTCCTCCCCATCTCTCTGCCTTTCCCCCATGCATGCTCTCTTTCTCTCAAAATAAATAAACATTAAAAAAAAAATCCTTTTCTCCTACCCCAAATGTTCATAAGAGCTACCACCACAGTAGAACCTGACTCCTCCTTGGGCTGACTGGACAGTCTGCAGGAGAAGTCCAATGGTGAGGTTTTTGGGTCTCTGGTCCAGAGGTCTGGTTACCGTTGGCCTTGGGACTTCATTGTACAGGGCTTTCGGAGGGTGACCTCTGAATCACGCCAGAGCTCAGGCCTCTCTACTTTCAAACACAGCTGCTGAGACTTCTGGGGACAGGGGGCAGGCAAGGAGAATTTGTGACAATGATCTAATGATAACAACTCATGTGTATGGCGCATTTATCATATACCAGGAATCCCCCTAAATTTTTTGTGAATTCATTGATGTAATACTCACAATAGGACCATGAGTGCTGTACTACTATTATTTGCATGTTAGAGGTGGGGCATGGAGGCATGGAGAGGCTGAGCAGGGTGCCCAGGTTCACTTAGCTAGTTGGTGGCCAACTTGAGACTTGGGATCTGGCAAGCTGGCCCAAGAACCCTAGCTCGCAGTCCCTACTCTGCGCTGGCCCACTATTGCCCAGCAAGAGAGCTGTCAGAGCCCCATTTGGCCACATGTGGCCAATTGTTAGTCATGGAGTTTTCTCCCACAACAGCAGCAAGAAGGATAACTCTGAGAGGCGCCTGGGTGGCTCAGTTAGTTAAGAGTCCGACTTTGGCTCAAGTCATCATCTCACGGTTCATGAGTTCGAGCTCCACGCTGGGGTCTGTGCTGACGGCTCAGAGCCTGGAGCCTGCTTTGGATTCTGTGTCTCCCTCTCTCTCTACCCTTTCCCCACTTGTTCTCTCTCTCTGTCTCTCTCTCACCTCTCTCTCAAAAATAAATAAACATTAAAAAGAAGAAGAAGAAGGATAGTTCTGAGAAGCCGGGCAGGCATGCAAGCATTGCTCTGAGGTCGTGTGGAGGCCTGCACCTGCCCCTCTTTCTCTCTCAACCAGACTCTCCTATTTCCTCACCCACTGTCACCAGCAAATTTGTTGAGCTTTGACCAGAATGACCTCAGACTTAACATACCTGAGACCAAACATTGTCTTTCATCCTAACTCTGCAGCCAGATTGCCTGCAACCAAATGGAGGCTCCACCGCTCCCAGCAATGACCTTTGGAGCACCTTCCCCTCCCTGGCCTAGTCTCCTTACCCGTGAAACACAGGGAACCTTCACCAACCTGCGGTTGTTGCCACGACTTAATAAGCTACTCGGCAAAATGGCTTGGCAAGAGCCCGGCACGTAAACACTTAATAAATGCTGGTAGCAACAGCAAAAACAACTCCCCCATTTGTGTTTGTAGCAACCCAGTTCCTCTGACTCCAAAATGTAGTATTTTGGACTCTTTCTTTGACTGTATTGTTTCCTTCCTCTGGGGAATCAGAGCTAGTTCCCAAGGACACAGAGCTGTCAGTAGGTAATATTGTGGTAAAGGATCTGCTCAAGCTTGGGGTTCAGGAGAGGCCTCCGGGCTTAGCAGGAAGCTCAGGTCTAAATCAAGGAAACAGAATGGGTCATGACAGAGGGAGCTGCTCTGGGGGACAAACGCTCACTGCACGGTTTCTGGCTCTCATTTGCTGGGTGCTTGCTCAGTGCTAAACAGTGATCTAAGTGTTCTGTGGCTTCACTCATTTCATCCTTACAACAACCCTCTAAAGTAGATGCTCTTAATGTCCCCATTTTACAGATGGGGAAATGGAGGCACAGATGGGTTAAGGAATGGGAAGGCTGGGCTTTAAAGCCAGTCAGCCTGGCTCCAGAGTCTATGCTCTGGACGCCTCGCTTATGCTGCCTCTCTCCTTACAGGCGTCAGACGCAGAGACAGGTCATCTCTACATACGTGGGTGCCAGGCTGACCCCTGCTCACAGTAGTGACAAGACTACATCTTTGTCTCTCTCAGCCCTCCTCCACACTTTCTCCCTCCACTGCACGTATTCATTCCCATCTGTGGCTGTCTTCACTCAACCAGCCCAGATCTGCAGCCCAGATCTTGCAAAGTCAAACATGAAATCCATAGCTGACTCCATGAAGCCTTCCCTGGCTAAACACGGCTCACAATGAACTCTACCCCCTATTCTTTGTTATGATATCCTGTCTTATACCTCACCTGTTTAACTAGGGCGAGGATTATTTACCTACTTATAATCATGTGGAAGCAAAATCAGGGAAAGGTACAGGACTTCCCCAAGGTCACACCAAGGTTCAGCCATGAAAGTGAGATTGGAACTAAGTGCTCTCCTCACGACAGGATACTGAATGCCTGCCTGGCCCCATTCGTATTAACAACCAAAAGCTGCCATTAGGATAATTAAGACATTTATGAAATGTCCAAAAGGACTCTGGGCACTCTGTGGTCTGAGCTGGTGGCAGGAGTGTGCATGTAGACATGAGAGGTCACCAGCTGGACTCCAGTTAGCCTCAGCAGAACCCTCCCATCATGGACTTCCCAGGTTCCTGCTGATGATTCTGGTGATGTCTCTCTATCCCTGGTTCTTGGTATCCCTCCCACATTTCCAAAACACAATTCAGAGGACAAGTTTCCAATAGTGGAAGGATGTGTGGAAATGTACAAAAACACTAACAGGGTGTTGATGTAAGTATATATTGTTCCTTATTTCTGCAGATGTATCCTTCCCTTGTTTACTCTTGGACATGGCCTTGGGAAAGTTAGCATGGCATGCTACGCCAAGATGCAACTTAACAGCAATCACAGGAAAGTACAGTGTCAGAAAACCTAACTACATTCAGAGTAGACTTGCCTAGGCGCCAACCCCAAGTAGTGACAGGCAGGGTTTTAACTCCTGGCTTTCCATCTCCAGTGGATGGAACCAGGATGTCACCTAAATATTTTTCTTTCCCAGGAAAAGTGGCATCACATGCAGGAGGCCCTTTAGTGGAGTGTCATGGGGCTTCTGTTGGACGGACTAAGGAAAAACAACCCCTTCCTTTGACAATGAGGGAAAGGATGCTGGTTGTTTCCTTCCTAGTAACATCCCTTTGCAAAATGCATGCATACCAAACATATCTTCTTCAACAGGGTTACTAAGAATTCTGCATTTGCTTTTAGGTTGTCACCAGTGGGAAGGAACAACTAGACTTTGAAATGGAACCAAACATATTTGAGTTGCAGATTTATGTTAAGGATGACGTTGGTGTCACTGACCTACAGATCCTGACCGTCCAGGTAACAGATGTGAACGAGCCGCCTGAGTTTCAAGGCAACTTGGCAAAAGGTAAGATACACTGGGGTGTGCGGTATGGCCAGACGGTGGCACAGGGGAGGACCCTGGGGGGGCTGAGCAAAGCAGACAAGTAAGTAAACAAGCAGCTGTTTCCCTGGAAAAGGCATCTGCTTAATGAGCAGGGAATAAATGAAATGTCCTCCAGCACAGGACTCCCAATAATGATGCCCAACGATTTACCAAGCCCCTCACCTCTGTCGCTTCTCTTGGGAATCTCTCAGACCTGGGGAGGAAACTGAGGCTCTGGGACCCCAAGTGGATCATTCTGGAGGAAGCTGGGATGAGCCCATCAGAGACTCATCACCGTGTGCTGCGGTCATTGACTCGCTTGTTAATCCTCCCCATGGAGGCCTGGAGGGCAGTGTGTGACTGGGCTCTGCTGCAGAGCAGGGACAATATAAAGGACTGGAGCATAGGGTAACTTCCTGCATAATCTTGCCCATGCTCATGCCTTTGAATGCCATCCATACTGACAACCTCCATGTTAGTCCAGTCTTCTCCTCTGAACCCCTGACTCAAACATCTAGCCATCTTACCCGATATCTCCATCTGCCATGTCTAGTAGGCATCTGGGATACTGTGAGGTGACTTTTGGAATGTCCCCAGGTCACCCAAACCTAAGCAGGTTGGCCAGTGGAGCCAACCATGTGATTAGAAGGTTGCAACTCTGACTCCCATCCTCCACTTTGTCCCCACCTCTGTGGAGGGAAGGGGGGTGGAGACTGAGCTCAATCACCAATGGCCAATGATGTAATTAGCCATGCCTTTGTAATCAAGCCTCCATAAAACCACAAAAGGGTGGGGTTGGCAAAGCTTCCAGGTTGGTGAACAAACTCTCTCTTCCTGGAGAGCGGTGTACCCAGAGAGCATAGACGCTCTATACCCTTTTCCCCATATCATAACCTATGCATCTCTTATATCTATCTGTTCTTGAGTTATAGCCTTTTGCAATAAGCCAGTAATCTAGTAAGTAAAATATTTCCGAATCATGTGATCCCCTCTAGCAAATTCACCAAACCCCAAGAGGGGATGGTGGGAAACTCAGACTTACAGCTTGTGGGTCAGAAGCACAGATGACAACCTGAACTGGAAATTGACATCTGAAGTGGTGGGGGGGGTGGGGTGGTGGTGGACATGTCTCGTGGGACTGAGTTCTTGGCCTGTGGAATCTGAATGCTGTCTCTGGGTAGATAGTATCAGAATTGAGTCGAATTGTAGAACTGCCAGCTAGTGTCAGAGGATTGCTTGGTGGTATACAAAATCTGCCCCACGTTGGAATTGGTGTCATAATGTGACATTTCCAACTTGACATGCCCCCAAACCAAACCCTCAGCTCCCACTCCACTCCCGACCCCCACCACCCCCCACCCCCCAAAATCTGCTTCTCCTGTCTTTCCCCTCTTAGTTAATGGCACCTCCAGCATTCCAGTTGCTTGGACCAAAACTTCAAAGTCAGCCATGACTCCTCTCTCCTTCATACCCAACATCAAAACCGTTGGGAAATCTTGCCCCTTCCAAGTCCCCACAGTCTGACCGCTGCCTGGCATCCCCATCACTACCACCATGGCACAAGGCACCGGTCAAGTGTCACCACACATGACTGCATGGCTTATTGCAATGGCCGGCTAACTGGTCTCCCTGCTCTGCCCTAGCCCCTGCCAATCTGTTCTCCGCATAGCAGCCAGAAGGATCTTGGGAAATATCAGTTAAATCAAGGCACCCCTCTGCTTAAAACCCTACAGGAACTTCTCATCTCCCTTAAAACGAGAGCCAGAGACTCCTTAAGGCAATCCAAACTGGCAAGACTGCTCCAGCCTCCACCATGTCCTCTCCCACACATTTCCTGCTACTCCTCCGCTATGACAGTCCCAGCCTCCTCACCGGACTGTCAGTGCCCCAGGCACCACCTGTCAGAGTCAGCGTCTGCATTTACTCTTTGCCCCTCCCCCATATTTATGGCGGCACCTCATTTCTTTAAGAATCTTGACTCAAGTGTCCGCGAACCTTCCACAACCACTCCATTTCACGTTGGAACCCAACCCACAACACGCCATTCCCTGATTTTCCCCGTGACATCGCTCCGTAACATTCACATATTTTGCTCATTTCCTTTGTCTGGATCTTCCCACTATAATGGAAGCCCAGTGAGAGCAGGGCTTTGGGTTTGGGGAACCGCTGCCTTCCCAATGCATAGATGGATCCGTGTCTGGTGCAGTAGTGAGAACTCAGTAAATACTGACTCGAATGGAAGCACGAGCAGTGACGAAGGTGAATGGGAGCTGGAGCTCCGATGGAAGGTGGACTGGGTTTGAATTTTTGTGCCCTCACCTCCTTCCTAGCTGAGACAGCCCCATCACTTCCCAGAGCGCATTCCCTCATTTGTAAAGTAGAGATCACTACAATACCTCCTTACAGAGTGTTATGAAGATAAGGGAGAAAACATAAGTCCTCACCACAATACCTCCAAAGAGCAAGTGGATGTGCGCGTTCTCAGCCCTCTCTCAGAAGGACGGGTTCTCAGAGAGAGAGATACCCCTAGGCAAGGCTGGTGGGGCCAAGGAGCTGTTCCCCCTGGCTGCGAGAACTCTGAAGTAGATGAAACCAATTTCTGGTCCCCTCCCTGAGTCTCTGCAGCCCTCTCCCTCCCTTATTCCTTCTGCACATCATTCATTTCAGCTGACATGCTAAGTTCACTTCCGGAGGTGACCTTGGTTAGGTTTCAGAGGAATTTGCACGTGAGAGTGGATCAGGAATCAGCCTCTTGCAGGAGGCTCCTCCCCAAGGTCACCTCTCAGCAAAGGAAAGGTGGGGAGAGGTGCTGCCAGCTTGACCACCGAGCACGTTATAAATTCCCATAAGCGGTCCGCTCACGCCCGCCGGCGGGCTTACTCACCGCCTCCGTCACCACGTCCGCCTTTCCCACGATGCCAGTGCACTCGGTTCCCTTCGGCCACGTACGGCTGGTCTCGGTTTCGTAATTCCTCATTTGCTTTGTCTAATAAAATGTGTCTTCTTCCACTCTGGACGCCAATATAGGTCTAGACCTGTACATAGTGGAAGGAGCAAATCCTGGATTCATTTATCAGGTGGAGGCCTTCGATCCAGAAGACACAAACCGAAGCATACCCCTCAGTGTAAGTCTCCTCGTTGAACAAGAAGGGCTTCTCCAAGCTGCCTTTGACCCAGGAGCCTGGAGCCTCGGCCTGCGGTGGGGGGGCCGTTGGGGCAGTGATATGGGAGGACTGTGCTGTCCATAGCATAGAGTACAGGGGGTGTTGAAATGGGTGACGGGGCTCTGGATACCCCGGATAAGATTCATGGCCCTGTGTGATCTTAGACGAGTTCTTAACCTCTCTGAGCTTCCATTTCTTCCTCTATAAAAATGGAAGAACAATAGCACCTTCCACAGCTGGGGGACTGTAAGTATTAAATCATACACATAAAGCCACTTAGCACGAGTGCCTGGCATATTAAGACTGCTCAGTATTTTTAAATTCTAAGTTAATACAAATCCAGCCATATTCTTTAAACATTTTTTTAAATGTTTATTTATTTTTGAGAGAGACAGAATGTAAGGGGCAGAGACAGAGAGGCAGACACAGAATCCAAAGCAGGCTCCAGGCTCTGAGCTGTCAGCACAGAGCCCGATGCAGGGCTTGAACCCATGAACGGTGAGATCATGACCTGAGCCAAACTCGGATGCCCAACCGACTGAGCCACCCAGGCACTCCAGCCCCCCCCCCCCCCAGCTATATTCTTTTAAAAGTGGAAAATGTGTATCCCAAAGGCCGGCATTAACACTTGTTTTCAAGAGATGAGGTCAAGCTGTTTGGAGCCAAGTTAAAAAAAAAAAAAGTCCCAGAAATTCCAAAGAACAGGAGGAATCCCACAGAGAAAAACCAGAGTCTAGGCCCTGGAACCTTGCCTCACGGTTCAGTCTGAGATCTTGCTTCTCTCCCTTTTAAATCCACTCCCTTAAAGGCAGCTGCCGGAGGAGCTCTTGTAAACGCTAACCTTTGGGCGAAGGAGCTTCTCAGCGTGTCCCCAGGACAGGGATGCTGTGGCTCCCAGCTCTGTCCCCTGAAGTGGCTTGTGCGCCCTGCAGCTGGGCAGCCCAGGTCGGAAAGAAAAGAACCAGACCCGCTAACCTTGGAGCGGGCATTGCTCCGGCAAATCCCACCTTACAGAGAAGCGAGCGCTTGAAATATGACACTCGGGGAACTGGTAACACCGGGAGGCTGTTTCGGCTGTTTGCTCTGTGATTTGCAGCCTCAACAGGGCTACTTTTTCTAACATGAGGAAGCGAGCCTTGGGGATAACCTCAAGCACTAATATGATACAGTCGGCAGGGTCTGAAACAAAGCTGTTTTAAGATTAGTGGGCACATCTTAAGTTACAGAATAGACTGTTATTATCAGAAGATGACCCCTCTGAAAAATAATTTATTCAAGATTCTATTTGCATGAATACGTGGAATATGCAAACACTTAATGGATCCCTACTATGTGCTAAGAGCCACACTAGGTGCTTTAACGTTTATTTATTTTTGGGACAGAGAGAGACAGAGCATGAACGGGGGAGGGGCAGAGAGAGAGGGAGACACAGAATCTGAAACAGGCTCCAGGCTCTGAGCCGTCAGCCCAGAGCCTGACGCGGGGCTCGAACTCACGGACCGTGAGATCGTGACCTGGCTGAAGTCGGACGCTTAACCGACTGCGCCACCCAGGCGCCCCCACACTAGGTGCTTTAAACGCATACTTATGAGTAACATACTTGCTATGTAAGTTATAAATGTGTTGGTCTGAAAACAACAGAAAACTTAATCACAGTGGCGGATGTGGGATTTTGTTTTTCCTCCCATAAGAAGTCCAGAGGCAGGCAGGCAGTCCAGGGCTGGCTCATCTACTGCCATCAGAAACCTGGGCTCTTTCTATCTTTCTGTTCTTTCACCCACAGTATGTTGGTTTTGTCCTCTTTCTGTTTGCCTCATGATTACAAGATGGCTGCTGTACCTCCAGGCTTTACTTTTAAGTTCCAGGCAGAAAGAAGAAGAAAAAAAAAAAAGCAGGAAGGGGTACAGGGTGAAGGGAGCAGGCCAGCCCAGCCTGTACCTTTTTTGGTAGGAAAACAAAGACCCTTCTGGGGCCCCTAACCAGAGGACTTCTGTTTACTCCTCACTGGCCAGCACTGTGTCCTACGGGCACTGTGGCTTGATGGTGACCAAGGGAAAAAGGATTTCAGATGGGTCGGCAACCCGAATTATAGTACCTCATTTATACATTTAGTTCATTTCAACATTTACCAAGAATCCACTACGTGCCCGGCTTTCTATTAGATACTATGGACTGAGAGATGAGTAACACACATCTTTGTACCTCAAGAAGTTTACAGTCTGGGTGGGAGACATTCGTGCACACACCAAATCATTATAATTCAATAAGGTAATTGCTATAAAGTCTGTACAAGATGCAGTGGGGGCAAAGTGGAAGGACTCTCCGACTGCCAAGAAAAAGGTTTATTTTTAAATCCCCATCTTTAATAGATCTTTCCAAATTATACAGAGGGAATAAGGCCATAGCAGTCCCTTTAAAAACACCTCCTGGGGCACCTGGGTGGCTCATTTGGTAGGTGGCTGATTTCAGCTCAGGTCATGATCTCACAGTTTGTGGGTTCCAGCCCCACGTCAGGCTCTGTGCTGACAGCTTGCTCAGAGCCTGCAGCCTGCTTCAGATTCTGTGTCTCCCTCTCTCTCTGCCCCTCCCCCGCTTATGCTCTGTCTCTGTCTCTGTCTCTCTCTCAAAATAAATAAAAAAACATTAAAAAAATAAGGTAAAAACCCCTCCCGGATCAGGTTGTTATGCTTTCAGAGCAAGGGAAGCAGCCAGGTGGGTAACAAATGCAGCAGGCGTTGCTCTCTTAAAAGAATACGTAGTGCCATCCAAAGAGGTCTGAGCTCAGCCGCAGGGGCTGGGGGCCTGGAACTAGCTGCACCCATAGCTTTCACAGTGTTCTTAGGAGTTATTTGCGGGAGGGGGCCCTTCCAGTGCAGCAGAAAGTGTTAATGAAGTATTTAACACCTGCACTAGAACTAACAGCTGCGCAGAATGTTCCAGCCTGCAGAAGCAGTGAGCATGATGTAGAAAGAACCCTTTCTCAGATTGGAAAGGAATAGCAGTTCAAGAAGTGACACAGCACGGCCTTTGTACTTAGACTTTTTATTCTGGATGCTCTGGAGGTACTAAATGACATATTTGCTCTATATAAGGAGAAAGGAGATGGGTTAATTTACTATTCACCGAACCTGTGCCTCTTAACTTTGGCTGTAAATTGAAACCAGAAGAGGAACCTAAAAAAAACAACAGATATCTGGGTCCCACTCCGCCGAGAGTCGGATGTGACTGTCCTGGGGTGTGATCCAGGCATCAGGCTTTGCAAGCCCCCAGGTGAATCTCTTGAACAGCCAGGGCTGAAAACCATGGGCATGTTTTCCCAAATTCCCCAAGTATCTCTCCAAGTTTCCCATCCTGTGGGTCTGGGATGGGCCTGGGAATCTGCAACTTTGCCAAATACCCCGGGGGGAGTCTTCTGGTTAGAGAGGCTGGGATGGTTTCTCAGAAGGCGTTCAGGTCCCTGCGTGAGAATATTTGCAGGCTGCTTTTAAAAAACCATGGACTCCTGGAATACAAACCGCTCAGGTGATTCTGACATTGTACCCTTTGAGGACCACAGAACTGAAGAAGCAAGCAGGGGCTTTAATGGAACACCGAAGTAGAGCCGGGAGCTCTGGCACTGTCCGGGCTGCGGCTGTGACTGCTGCTGCCCATGCTGCCAGGAGGGGGGGGGGGTGACATCGGGGGGAGGGAGGCACGCTGGCCTGGCCCCACTTCAGTTGGTCGGGAGCTGCCACCGACCCCCGCAGAGGGACCAGCTGTCCAAGCCGGGGCGCAGGACACAGCCTTGGCCTCATGAGCACCTGTCCCTGTCAGATCTACCCAAGAGCTGGGACTGGAGCAACGTGGATAGGGTCAACTATGCCAGTGTCCCCAGGGGGCCGGACCGTCCCCCCATACTGTGGTGCCTGCCGGGTGCATGGCAGCACCACAGCTAGGATGGCGGGTAGGATCCACAGCAAGAGGAAGGGGGCGTGCTCCCCGCACCACCCCCCACCGCCGCCATGCTGGCAGCACAGCCTGTAAAGGACCCTTGCAAGGACGCTTGCAACCTGGGCTCCTGCGCAGGGGCGACGACCTGCAGGTGTGGGGGTACACCCACCGGCAAGGCATCCCTGACGAGGCCTGCAACAGCTACCAGGCCAAGGACTGGGAGTATGACAATGACCGGGAGCTTAACCAATGTGGAACCTGCACGGAACTCAAAGACGGCCATGCCGTCCAGAACTACACCCTCAAGTAGGTTGGCGACTATGGCTCCCTCTCCAGAAGAGAGATGGTGGCAGAAATCTACACCAAAGGCCCATCGGCTGCGGTACAAGGGCGACAGAGAAGACGGCTAACTACACAGGCGGCATCTATGTCGAGAACCCAGACAGGGCCTACGTAAACTGTGTCATTTTCTTGGCCGGCTGGGATGTCAACCATGACACTGAGTACTGGACAGTCCAGGGTTCATGGGGAGAACCATGCAGTGGGCAAGACTGGATGGATAGTGACCGGCACCTATAAAGATGGGAAGGGTGCCAATTACAACCTTGCTGTCCAGGAGTCCTGTGCATTTGGGGACCCATCCTAAAACAGGTCTCCGGAAGAGCGTGTTTTAAGAAACAGTATCATGTAGGGCCTGGGTGGCTTAAGCATCTGACCCTTGATTTTGGCTCAGGTCGATCCCACAGTTCCTGGGATGGAGCCCTGCGTGGGCTCTGTACTTACAGCTTGGAGGCTGCTTCCTCTGCCCCCCTTCATTGCCCCTCTCCCGCTCGTGCCCTCTCTCTCTCAAAAGAAATAAATTAAGAAAAAAAAAAAGAAAGAAAGTAATGGTATCATGAACCATAATCAGAGGGGATCCTGTTGTTAGGGGCACTGGGTCGGTACTGCAATGGTCTGAACGAACTAGGGGTTGATATTTCAAAGTACCTGATGGCTGGTCATTGCACTGAGCACCTAGAAGATGTGCCTGTCACATGCAGACTGCTGTGGTGCTGGCTGGAAGGGCACTTCAGAGGGAAGAGTCTAAAAGGGGATGGCTGAGACCCCTCTGCCCCCCTGCCCCCAAACTGGCCACTCCCCTGCCATCATCACGCAGCAAACCATCTACCTGGCGAAGATGTGATCCGCAAGACAATTATGTGACCTCCACTCCCTTCAATACATGATGTGGTATTTTCTGTTTGGTGACTGTGGTCTATAATGTGATCAAAAGGTGAAAGAGGTCAGACTTATCAATGGTGAATAATCAATGGTAGGGGCTCAGGGAGAAGGGGGCCATTTCAGATTGCCCGAGTGATGACTAAAATACACGACTTCCCACAAGAAACAAAACAAAAACAAAAACAAGATACCGAAGCATGTGCATGAAGCCACCCCGGGTTGGTTTGTGCCTATCATCTTACCTGATGGGTTCCAAGGAGTTGCCTTGCTGGTGGGAACCCCTGAGGAGGAAGAACGGATTAAAAAATAGCTCTAGGACAGCTCCAGAAACCCCAACTCCCTTAAAATGACAAATCCTGCAACCTCTATGCAGCTTAATGAACTGAAATTGTATCACAGATAACATACAAGTGCAGGCTAGTGCAGAGACCTCTGGCATTTGCTCCCGCCTTTTTAAGGAAATTTTAATAGCATGTTGTACATTGTTTGGGCCAGCACCACCCAATACAGCTGGCATGCGGGCCAGAAATGACTGTGGTGTGTGTCATTTTAAATGTTCTAGTAGCCACATTGAAAAGGTAGAACAAAATAGGTGAAATTAATTTTAATATACTTCTTACATTTTAAATACTCATATACAAACTACTATCGTTTCTAACCCATAATCAACATAAAAGCGACTCATGAGATATCTTTTAATGTTTTTGTAATTTGTTTTTGAGACAGAGAGAGACAGAGCATGAGCAGGGGAGGGGCAGAGAGAGAGAGGGAGACACAGAATCCGAAGCAGGCTCCAGGCTCGGAGCTGTCAGCACAGAGCCTGATGCGGGGCTCGAACTCACAAACCGTGAGATCATGACCTGAGCCGAAGCCGGATGCCTAACCAACTGAGCCACCCAGGCGCCCCGATTCATGAGATATTTTACATCCTTTGCTTATAGTGGGTCTTTGGACTCATTGTGTCCTTTATACTTACAGCTCACCTCCTTTCAGACCAGCCACATTGCAAATGCTCAATAGTCGCAGGTGCCCGTGGCTGGTGGCTTGTGTTGTTTGGCGCAGGCCCGGATCCAGCTTCAGCTCCCCCTCCCCGTGCACCTTCTGTGTCGTGATGGGGTACAGGTGGAGCACGCTCAGAGGCACGCGTTAATACTGGGCTCAGAGTGGTGTGTATGTGAATAACTCCATTTCCTGGCATTTCTCCTCTGGGCCCCCTCCCCCAGCCCTGTCTCTACTTCTTGAAGGAGGTTCAATGAGATCCAACCCCCTCCCACCCAACTCCCATGCTCCACCTCCCCCTCTGCTCGGAAATGGCCACCGTGACTGCAGCAAAACCTCCTCGGAGACTCTGAGGACGTTAATCAGTTTCGCAGCTGGAGGCAAAGTGATGTAGAGCAGCAATTCCTCCATTAAGGAGCTTTCTCTTGGCCTTTCCATTAGGGAAGGACTTTTGCATAAAGTGAAATGTGCTTTGTCTTCACCAGGGCAGACAAAGGATTAAATTAAAAGAGCAATAACCTTGCTACTGGCTGGGCCACCAGGAGGGCAACAGGGGAAGTAATTCTCTCCCCGCCTCCATCTTGCACATGGCTCTGAGAAGTGGCACTGAGCTGTGTCTTTCCATCTTCCTGGGAATAAAGTAGTCATTTATGCCGGGGCCGGCTGGCTGGGACTTTTCAGGTGCTTCGAGCGGTCCCTTGTTTCCGGATGAGCTGAGACCTTTGCCTGGGCCCCGTAACTCTAGTGAGAACTGAGATCTCTTGGCCCAACTCCTGCCCATTCCCTTCTATATCGTTCTGGCAAATTCTGCCCTTGGTGTCCTGTCCCTTGATGTCCCGAGTGACAGTGCCCTTCCTGCTTCCCACATGTCTCCACTCCTACCACACAGACACACACACACACACACACACACACACACACACACACAGATACACACACAGACACACACACACCGCTTGCTCAGTGCCCCCCTGGCATCTGCCTGCTAACTCAGGAGTCACTGCCAGAAGTCTTTGCAAAATGAGTTGTACTCCAGGTTCTTGTTAAAATGCTCCAGAAAGGAAAAAAAAAACAAACAAACAGTGGTATTGGACTATTCCCCTTCCAAATACATCACCACTGGTGACTGTTCATATGTTGAGAGAGACACTTCCTTGAGCGGACGGGGACTGTTGTCCTTAAGATCAGTGAAGCCTGAATCAGAGAGTACGACCCAGGCTGATTACAGAAAAAGAAAGACGGAATATGAGAGGATAGATCGCTGGCAGCTTTACCAGTAAAGGATTACACATCTATGGCATTCTGAATTTGTAAATATGGCTCTTCTTAAAAACATTCCAATATTTGCCTATAACCCACTTAGCTCACCCTCCTAACAATACCACACAAGCCAAGACAAGTTAAAGGCTTGCAGTAGGATTTTTATGGTGTTTTTTTCCCCTCCTAGGTACCCTTCCCTCCCACTCCTGCCCTCCACCTCCCACCTCTGAGCTGGGATGGGGGGGAACAGGGATCAAGCCTTTTATACGATATTCATCTTACACTGAAAAATACCACAGGCGCACAGCATCACATTTATAACTCGCCACAGCCCACTTGGAAGATGGTGTCGCACGCCCTTGGTCCTCCGGGTGGGTCTGGGGGCGTGTGGCTTGCTGAGCTACTGGACTTGGGAGGGATAGGGCTCCTTCCTTCCCTCTGGAGACTTGGCCCCTGGAGGTTGACTGCTCTGTTCTTGGGAGACTAGAGGCTGAATGCTCGCCCACTTGATTCCACTGCAGGCCTGAAAGCAACTGAGGGCCGCAAACCAGCACAGGTTGGATCCCGATCTGCCTCCGGCTCCAGCTGTAGCGAGGGAGCCCAGGCGGAGGTGGTGAGCTCTCCCCAGGGAGCCTGACATTTCAGGAAACTGGGCCAGCTTCCTCCCGCCCTCCTTTCTCCTGATGCTAGTGGCACAATAAAGGGGGAATGGGGCAGGAAGCTCGGGCTCTGTTGTCTTCCACACTGAAGCCTTTGTGTCCCAGAGCAAACGGTAGCTGCCAAGGGGCTGCAAATAGAGAAGCCTGGGGTGGTGGTAAAGGAATATTCCCAGCGGGGACACTGAAGCGCTTGTCTGACAAGCATTTGTTAACCGAATTGATCTGATTACTCAGGACTTTTCTTAGCCAGTAGTGGAGCAGAGAGGGGGTGCAATCGGTCCTCATTCTATTTAATTTCTGTTTTCCAAGAATGAATATCAAGGGAGCAGCTTTGATTAAACAAGCCTTTAAAAAGGGGAGAGAATGCCAGGTTTTACAGAAAGCTTTGCTGAGTTGCTGGCAAATGGCCACATGACACAATATTTTTAGTCTATGGATATTATCTCCCTTCTAAGTACAAGCCTGCTATTCCCATTAACACAAGCTCGTAGGTTCAAGGATAAAGGAAATTAGCCTGGTGCTAAAAGAAAAAAAATCAGGATTCCAGGAAATCAAACTCTTAACATAAATGAAAAAGTAATTCCCTACGTTCCTGATCCTACAGTCACCGCTTTCTGTCTGCTGCTGGGTTTTTCCTGCTCGCCCAGACATCGGCAGGACTGGGGAAGATTTCATACTCCAGCCTAGCATTACCCAAGTAAAACAGTTTTTTTTTTTGAAGTTTGGCAAGATTTTTGTCATTGTTGTCGCCTGCTTTAAAAATTTTTTAGGGTGGGAATGCTGGTCTTAGATGGGAAATAGGAAAGAGGAAAACCCCAATATTTAACATTTAACAAATATTTATTTTTATTTTTTAAAGTTCATTTATTTATTTATTTTGAGAGAGAGACACCCAGAGAGAGAGATAGCATGAGGGGAGGAGGGGCAGAGAGAGAAAGAGAGAGAGAATCCCAAGTAGGCTCTGTGCTGTCAGCACAGAGCCTGATGTGGGGCTTGATCCCATGAACTGTGAGATCATGACCTGAGCTGAAATCAAGGATTGGATGCTTAACCTACTGAGCCACCCAGGCACCCCTTAACAAATATTTATTGATCGAAAAAATTTATTGAGCATCTATTATGTGTCAGACACTAGAGATAGTAATGAATAAAATGAAGCCCTTCCCCTCATGGATCTTACATTCTAACCAACAGTAGTAGTTTACCTATATTGGGCGCTTACCATGTATCAGGCACTGTTCTAGAACTTTACATGATAGCCTGTTGGGCAGGCCCTATTATTATTACTCTTTGTTGCATAAGCTCCAGAGCCACCGCACTTGACTCTTCTGTTCTAGATGGGTCTGGGTCCCCCTTGTCTGTTCCCATATCGTATCCTATATTTATCTCCCTGTGAGCATGTCTCTCACATCTTCTTTTATGTTCCCCCCATTGACCATCGGCTTTTGGAGAGTAGGATGTGTGTATCATCTCTGTAGCCTGAGAATTTCTGCTATTGGAGACTCACCAGAATGGGAGACCTATCTTCCAGAGCATTAAACACATTAGAAAGGCATCTTGAATCAGGTGCACATAGTAAACACCCCCCATGGCTCTATAAATCCTGCCATCCCGCCACGTACAGCTTGAGCCTCTGATCTATGGGTATGTGAGGATTCTCTGCAGGGAAGGCTCTGCTCAAAGACACAGAACTGCTCTGTGTGTACAGACAGCTGCAGGCCTAGGCAACTGCTGCCCAGGCTATGAGCTGGAGAGACGGTGGGGGCTTGGGATTTAAACATCATACCTTTGAGTGCTGCCAAGCTGCTTATACAATTTTGGGGACTGGAAGAAGGGCGTTCCTCGGTGCTGCCCAAATATTTCCCCATAAAGATGGGTAAGAACCAGCAACAAAGCCTTAGTAAAATAAGCCCTACAGTAGAATGCTGTGTCATCATTAACCAATCAGGCTGTAAGATAAGATTTAAGAATATGGGGAAGTGTTCCAGACACAAATGAAAAGAACAAGAGAATGTAATTTTGACTAGAGCATCATCTCAATGTTCTGGAGGGTATAAGTTTGCATAAAAAAAGAATTGGGCCACCTGGGTGGCTCAATGTGTTAGGTGTCTGACTCTTGATCTCAGCTCAGGTCTTGATCTCACAGTCATGAGTTCAAGCCCTGTGCTGGCCCCTGTGCTGGGTTCCATTCTGGGCATGGAGACTACTTACAAAACAAAACAAAACAACCCAGAAGGCTATTCGTGAAAATGATGGGATTTTACAGGTGACTAATATTGGGTATTTTTTAAATACTTTTCTTTCTTTCCTAATTTGTGTGTAAAAAATATGTTTTATTGCAGTCAGGGAAGTGGTTAAAAACCTTCTATTGGCCCCTGATGAGACCTTTAATCTGTTTTCTGTGCATTCTCTCTCCTACGGGGAGCTCAGCTGTGATCACACGACACAGCAAATCGCCAGGTTGGAAACCTTGGCTGTGTTTCCTTTGATTCTAGACTTCAGGGGCTGTGGCTCTGATTGCAAAATCTCCACTGATTATTTGATCCAGAGACCTAAGGCCTTTAGGATAGATCATGTCTCATCCTACTAGGAAATAATGAAAGCTTCAGACCTTAAAGCCCTTTGGAACAAATGGCTATAAATACGTAAGCCTCGAGTGTTGCTGTGGATCTTCACATTTTCAAGTGTTCACTCTGATTTAACCCTCACAATAACATGGAGGAGCACTTGGTGGTCTTCTCCATATATTATAGGCAAGGAACGGACTTGTCCCAGATCCTGTGGTGAGGACCAGAACTTGGACTCAGCTCTTCTGATCCAGGTCCTTTGTCTGCTTTGTTGACTCCATGATGGGAGCATAGAAGCAGTCTTGATGAGCACCCATGGGTAGCATGGAGGTGGTCCTCCCGTGGGCTGGCCCTTAGTGGGCTGTGTAGTTAGTCCTGCAGTTGGTTCCCAGGTAGAAAGAGTGGTGGTAGGCAGGGAGTCACCAAGAGAGCTGGGCTGGGCACTGGGAGCCATAAAAGATGAAACTCTTAACTCCCCAAGATGTGCAAGGACTTGACCAGTGGCCATAAACCCGAGATCAGATTCTAAAATAGCCCTTCTATAGCTCCAAACCACCTTCCAATTTGGACTTGAGGCCCTGTTAACTTTCTTTTTTCTCTCCCACCTGTCCCTTCCCTTTTCCCTTCCGTCATTTCAGTGAACAAGGTTTGTGAGCGTTTTTGCACCCCACTATATCCTAATTTCTTTTAAGGGTAGAGACCAGATCTTGTTTACTTCAGTCTTGTCCTATTACCTAATGCATGGTAGCTGTGTTTAAACAGTGTTGGCTAAAGCCAAGACCTAGACTGAAAGCCAGACATCATCCTGAGAAGCAAACGTGAGAACATGGCAACAGGGATAGGGAGACTAGACTCAGAAGCAGAGGGCATAGACAGGACACCCTTACACTCGTCTGTAATTGAGGCAGGACCTAGGGACCAGCTCCTCAGGGTGTGGTTTCTCAGGTCAGAGGCTCAGAGCAGCAGATCCAGAGCTTTCTTGAGTCAGGAACCGGTAAGTCCAAGAACTGTACATTGGGCCGCCTCCCGATGCATCAGGAATGTTCCGTGGGCCAAGAATATAAAATGAGATTTGAACAAACTAGTCTCCAGGGGAAAGATGAATAGGTACTCTTAGTTACATTCTTTGTTTCCTTGTTTTTCAGTATTTCCTGATATCCCCCTCAGTGAACTTCAGACTGTCTGCTAGTGGGACCCTCTTCTCCACAACAGAATTTGACTTTGAAGCAGGACACAGAAGGTAGCCTTTGCCAATGACCTTGCTTGAAGGACTATTTATCTGAGGGTCCAGGAGCACGCATCGTGCAGCTTGAGGGCAGTGAGGGAGGCCCTGAGCGGTTTGCTGCTTTCCTGCTGAGTTCAGAGGGTAGTGAGCCCCCAAAAGAAAGAAGGAATAAAATTCTCTGGAAAGCCTCCTCCCCACTCCCAAATCTTCATCTCCAGACAACAAGAATGGAGGTGTGAGAGATGTGTCTCCAAGAATCTGGAGGCTTGCCTCAGGTGCCTTTCTGGCTTGGGAGAGGTTGCCATCAGAGCTGTTTTCTGACATCACAGCAGCAGGGTGGAGGCAAGCAGGCAGCTGAGGAAAGAGGTGAGGAGAGACCAGGGTTTGAGGATGCAACCACACAGGGTGACAAGGGTCCAACCCAGGTTTGGCTCTTGGCTCCTTGCCTGGCCTGAGAACCAGGCCAGTTACTTAATCCATGGGAACTTCGGTTTCCTCCCATGGGCATGATACCTGTTTGCAGGGATATCGTGAGGGACAGCAGAGATCCAGTGTGCAACATGGCAGACGTGAGCAGCCCCCGGGGAATAAGGACTATGGGGTGAGAGAAAAGTGGAGGCGTGGGTTTTAGAGGCGAGGAAAGAAGGGTGGGCGTGGCAGTTCGGACTCTGTGTGAGCACGTGAAGGAAGGTGGCCAGAAAGGAGCACACTTCTTTACCCCTCCCCCCTCCCCATTCCCCCCCCCACTCCGTTTTAAGGTAATGTCAGCAAAGCTTGATTCGCTGACACGCAATGTTTCCCTGCCAGTTTCTACCTCACTGCTGGAGTGAGAGATAGCCAAGGGCTCCAAGCTTCCACGACGCTCCACGTGAATATTGTGAACATCAACGATGAAGTCCCTCGCTTTACCAGGTAGGCCTGAGGGCGTGCAGGGCTCCGTGGGCCACAGCCATCATCTCTCCCAGGCGGCCCAGCTCTCTCAGATGCATTTCATACAAGACAGAGGGATAGTTCCCTGATAGGAAGCCTCCCGGGCCTCCCCGGCCCGGAGGAGACACAAGAGACCTGAGAGCTTCAGTGTCCGCTCTCCCTGAGCCTCTGGACTGCCATCTTCCACCTTGGCTCCCCTTTCCTCCGCATCGGGGATTGTGGGTGAGCTGGGGAGGGAGGAGGGGCCGGACACGGTGCCCCTGGAGTGCAGCTGGCCACTGGGCACGTGTAAAAGTTACTTTTATAATCGACTGTTCAGCATGAATAATAGCAAGATCCTAGGGTACGCGTCGTCAGTCAAGACTCTATAAAGACCACTGGTAGAACGTCATCCTCTCTGACCGAGGAGAGGTCTCTTTCGATGATACTTAGGAGGCCTGCCCACTGTAGGGTGCTCTAAGTGTCTTCCGCCACGGGCCGGGGGGATCCAGAAAAGAGATGTGGCTGTATCTGGCAGCTCCTACACCCGGCAGAGGTGAGGTGAGTCTGGTGTGGGGAGCCTGTAGGAATGGGCCTGCACCAGCCCAGGCATAAAGGGGATCCCCAAGCCTGTCATAGGTAGGGGTTTAGGAGGGGAAGATGGCATTCTGAGCTAGCATACGACCCTGCAAACAGCCTGGCTTGCTGGGTACCGGACTCTTCCTGCCCCGGTTGCTGAGGCGGGTTCCGGAGCCAGCCATGAGGAAACTGACAGAACCACCGGCCTGCTAAGTGCTAATAACTGATTTAATGGCTGTGAATAAATTCAGCTCAGGAGACTCCACCAACGAAAAGCCACTGGGCCCCAGAACTACACGGAATGCTTGCAGAAGTGTTCTGAGACTGGGAGGTATTAAGGCCACCCCATTCGCAGGCCAACCTGCTACCATTTGGCAAAACACGCCACAGTTGTGAAACTTCTGGATGCTAACCGTCTGCAGCCCTGTTGCCGGATGTCAACGTGGAGGGAGCGACAGCAGATACACTCCCACATAACGCTTCCCATCAACGTCCGTTGCCAGGTTAAGCTCAGAAGGATGATGCAATGCATTTCTGCTGACGGGTTCCTCCAGGAGCACAGTACAGGCAGTTTATAAATAGCTGTGACATCCCAGCCTGGATTCAGACTCAAGTATTAGCCAACACAGCAATGCGGATTTATCAGGAACCCCCAGAGGCGGGTGACGGCCGCAGGGCCAGAGCTAATGTGTTCTGCAATGTCACCCCCACCTTCCCTTCTGTGAGGTGGGGGAGCAGGCTAAGGGAATCGCAATGGGGAAAACGAGAAGTTCTCCCAAGGCACAGAACTATCTGGTTTGGACCGTGTCTTCCAAAATAAAGCAAGTGGCCTCAGCAGAAAGAGAACATGACCTTGGCTGGTTACAGGGACCCCCAGAAATAGGTCTGGAACTCTGGTTCTCATTTTTGGAAATGCACCTGTTGGGCCCCATTCCAGACAGATAGCGTGATCTTTGTGACCATTTAAGCATTTTGTAACAAATCACTTCACTCCTTTTCAAACGGTGATTCATGGGTGTGGGTAGGGATGGGTCTGCGAGAGACTGTCCCTGGAAGCACGGGGGCAGAGTGGCTGTCCTGACTCTGGTTCCCGTGAGCCATGACCCTTCTTTCCCCCCAGAACCAGTGCTAGGACCACCCATTAAGTTACTTAATTCAGAATTAACGCAATTCAATCCTCGAACTGACTCAAGTACACGCAATTGGAATGTGACGTAGGACTGTGGAATGTGGAAACAAGTCTTCTATCTTTACCCTTTGGTGAGGTCCTGCAATCAATACAGCCAAAGCAGGTACTGTTTGCGTTGCTGAAAGCGGCTCACCATTGTCTCCCTGGGTGGTGACAAACATCTGAATGCTTTGTGGACTCGAGATGTGTACTCTAGGATTCTGCTATTATTACAGTCGAGCACGTTATTATAAAAGTACTTGACTTCTATTTACTCTCTACATAGCAAGCACAATGCTTGTTGTTTTTTGCAGAGCACTTTACCTTAGACTTGGGCAGTCTGTCCCCTGCTGCCCATTTCTTTTGTATTTACCCACTGTCCTTTTCAACCTAGGGTCTCGCGGTGCACACGCACTCTATGCACTTACCGCAAAGTCATTTGTAACGATGAAGCTGTCTGAGGCCATCCGGGATTCATGCCCTTCCCTGTGAGTGTGGCCATTGGCCCTTGTCTCCCCCTCATCCAGGTCCTGGTGATCTGGTGTTATAGCAGAGGAGGGTGCGGGAATGTAAGTGATATCAGAGCTTAACCCTGTCAGTGGCTGCGGGACACCTGGCTTTGCTGCTCTTGAATAGATCTCAGCTGTGGGCTGAGGGTAACACCTCCATGTTCAATGATATTTTATACCTACTTGGGTCATGGGTGCCCAGACCAAATAAACCAAAGATTTTGCCTTCTGCCAGCCTCAATATCAGGTCAGCAAAGGAGAGAATGGTGTGCCTGAGGAGCTCTGCACTCACCAATAGCCCGACTGGTTCCCTTCACAGGGACCGGATTTCCTGGACTGCCCAGCATGGACCAGATGGGGCTGCAGAACAGGGTGTCTTAAACAACTGCACTCTTGACATTTTGAGCTGGATGCTTCCTGGGGTGGGGCTGTCCTGTGCACTGTGGTATTCAGCAGCGTCCCTGGCCTCTACTCCCTAGATGCCAATAGCAGCCCCTCCCCCTAGTTGTGACAACCAACATAATCACCCCCAGGTGAGAACCACTGTCTTAGAAGGAAGAAGGGAGGGTAGGAGGAAGAAGATTCTCCTCCCAAGGTGTCCTCTGTCCTATGACAGGTTGGCTATCTGTGGTTGTCACCTCTGCTGTTTCCTTACGAGAATTCTTTCTCAAACTTTAAAAAAAAATTTTTTTAACGTTTATTTATTTTTGAGACAGAGAGAGACAGAGCACGAACAGGGGAGGGTCAGAAAGAGGGAGACACAGAATCTGAAACAGGCTCCAGGCTCTGAGCTGTCAGCACAGAGCCCAACGCAGGGCTCGAACTCACAGACCGCGAGACCATGACCTGAGCCAAAGTCGGCCGCTTAACCGACTGAGCCACCCCGGCGCCCCAGAATTCTTTCTCAAACTTTAAAGTGCATACAAATCCCCGGGCATCTTGTGAAAATGCAGATCTCGATTCAGTGGTCTGCAGCTGGCCCGAGTTCTGCATTCAGATCCAGAATCCCCAGGGAGCCTGTGGACCGTGCAGTGACCACACGTTAAGAAGCAGAGGCAAGGTAGCACAGAGGTCCTCGCAATCTCTTTGTTGGAAGTTAACGGAACCCACTCAGAGTAACGAAAGAAAAAAACGGAACACCTTAGAAACAGGGACTCTCACATAACGGACGTAGGGGCTTTGGGAGCTGGGGCTACCTCCTTCTCCCCTCTGGCTCCGGTTTTGTTTCCTGCCCCTTGCCCCTCACACCCCACTTAGCTATTCCTGACCCAGATTCACTGAGAAGGGGGTCAGGCAAGTAAATGGATCAACGGGCAGCCTCCATGAGGCATTGGGAGGGGAGAGGTGGAGAGCACTGGGGTGGCCTCTTGACCTAAACAAGATTACTGTCCCCCCAACAATGGGGAGCACCAACAGGAGGTCACCTTGGGAATGTTGTCGGGGGTGGGGGGCAGGCTCAGGACTCAGGAGGAAGCCCCGGTGAGGGAGAGCCTGGTTGCAGCCTCTCTCTGCCTACCTCTGATGCTGGCTGAAGGATCCCTCTCCTTCCTCTTCCCTCTGGTCCCATCTACCCTACAGAGAGGATGAGACAGAACCGAAGAAAAATTCTGAGCTCATGAAATGAATGCGATCATTTAAACCTGAAATATAGAGTTCCCCTCTAAAGGAAGATCCCACGTGGGAAAATCCTAACTTACAAAATTGGTAAATCAGAGGTGATTATTTGCCCCACTGAAATGATTTCCCTCAGCAAAAAGATTTCCTGCAGGGTTATTCCAAACAATAAACCTTCCTTGGTGCATTCAAAATTACTCAATGTACCCAAGTTGTGTAGTTAAAGCCTTGAACCTCTCTGTCTTATTATCAGCCTTTTCCAAAGACAGTGGGAGTCTGAGGAAGATGGGTGGGTTGGCGGTTTGGTGGTATCTTGTAAGAAGTCATCCATGGAGGACAAGTGCACTGACCTTGGCTTCTGCCAGAGGGGGGCTCATTCCTCCGTTCAGAGACCTGACCTTAAGATAAATGCAACTCAGAAAGATGCACAAGTTCTGTATGTAAATTCTGCCTCCTCAGGCAAAAAAAGGTGGGGTGGGGGGGCGCCTGGGTGGCTCAGTGGGTTAAGTGTCCGACTTCCGCTCAGGTCATGATCTCACAGTTCATGAGTTCGAGCCATGTGTAGGACTCTGTGCTGACCGCTCGGAGCCTGCAGCTTGCTTCGGATTCTGTGTCTCCCTCTCTCTCTGCCCCTCCCCTGCTTTCACTCTGTCTCTCTCCCTCTCTCAAAAATAAACACTAAAAAAAATTATTTAAAAAAATAACCAAAAAGACAAAGAAAAAATAAAAAGCGTTTGCAGTTTATTATCACAGCTTCCTGTGCCAGCCATAGGGTGGGAGTCAGGAATCTGTTAGCTGTGGACATTGTGTCCAGATGGATTTCGTAAAATAATTCAGGGAGCTTTTGCACAAGAATTGCAGAAGGAGAGAAGATGGCTGGATAGGCCAACTATCCTTATTGCGAAAGATGTTAATGCCCCGGCTTATCTGAAAAGGCATCAAGCGTGCGCGGAGTCAGAGGCCGAGGCCACTGTAAATGGTTGCAGTAACAGCGTGGCACTTTCTTCGCATCCACAGGGACGGGAGCTCTGGAAATACAAAAGCCGGCCACCCCTCCTTTCAGCTGCTGAGTTCTCTTTCTGAGTGAGCAGATGCAAGTTCAAAAGCTCAGTGCTATATTTAGCACTAACCAAAATACCCACCTCCCAGACTCCTCCCTCCCGTGCCCCTGAAAATTAGCTGTGTCTGCTGTACTTCTGCTCCAGCCCAGCACGAGTGTACTCGATTCCTGAGGAGCTGGATGCGGGCACCATTGTGGCCAATATCACAGCTGAGGACCCCGATGATAAAGGTTCTACCGGCTTCCTTCTCTACAGCATCACCACTGCTAACAGCTATTTCGTGATCAACCAGTGTAAGTCACACACACACACACACACACACACACACACACTCATTCACCTTTCTGTGCATCTTTAATCTAGCCATTTGGATTGTTTTACAAATATTTTATCTGTCTTTTGGTCTGGGGCATGCCTTTCTGTCTGGAGTATTATAACTTACCAGGGTAATAGGTGTATTAAAAGCAGCTGGCGGAGGGGCCGGGGACTCTGAATGGGGGCCCCAGGGTGGCCGGCTATATCACATCATTACTTCACCGTTGAAGCAGGTGGGTATCCAACAATGGATGAGTGCACTCTCCTGAGGGTACCTTGAAGTCTTCTGAAAAGAGAATCCACATCAGCACTGTCCAAAATAAATAGAGTGGAAGCCCACGTATGTAATTTTTTTAATGTTTATCTTTTGAGAGAGAGTGCAAGCAAGGGAGGGGCAGAGAGAGGGGGACAGAGAGAGGATCCCAAGCAGGCTCCGAGTCATCAGTACAGAGCTTAATGCAGGGCTCGCACTCATGAACTATGACATCATGACCCGAGCCGAAACCAGGAGTTGGATGCTTAACTGACTGAGCCACCCAGGTGCCCCTGCCCACATATGTAATTTTAAAGTTCAGTAGCCACATGTTTAAAAAGTAAAAATAAACAGGCGAAACGAACTTTCATAAGGCATTTTATGGAACCCAACACATCCAAAATATTGTCATTAACATGTAACTAATATTTTAGAGTTACTTGTGGCATATTTAACATGATCATTTGTTGTACCGAGTCTTTAAAGCATTTTGTACTTACCACACATTGCAATTTGGACTAGCCACATTTCAAGTGCTAAAGAGCCACATGTGGCTAGTGGTTACCATGTTGGACTGCATCAATCTAGATCAATCTCCTGGGTTGCTGGGAGTTACTTTCCCATCTAAACATGTCAGTGTGGAGAAGGAGAGTTTCCCCCTCCTGTGTTAGCCATCTTTTATTGGGGTCTTAGCATACACCGGTGCTATATACTAGGTGATGTACATGTATTCCTTCTTAAGAACTCAACACAGCAAGCCAATACGCTATCATAATCCACACTGCGTAGATGAAGAAAATAAAGCTTAGAGAGAGACTTGGGCAGGGTAAGTGACTTGTCTAAGGCCTCACAGCTTGTGGGTTGTGAAGCAGAGATACAGACAGGCCAAAGGCTGTGGCTCCAGAGCCCCCCTCCTAGGCTACACCACCTCTTAAGCTTCTATCACGTCCTTCCAAAGGACTTCACTTTACATGATTTTGTGGAGCCCAGCATCGGACAATCCCAGAAACACAATGTGCTATTTGCCACATAGGCTTTACAGCAAAGGATGTCTGGTCCTAGGAGAGGCAGGCCAAGGCAATAATTGTGCCCTATCTCTGAAAACGTTCTAGTGTCCTGTCATCAAGGACCTCACTTGTCTGATGGTATAGCGATGAACAACCATGGCTTAGAATTCTGTTCACTGTAGTATTGCAAATGCAATGTTTAACAAACGCAGTGGGTTTTTGGAGTGTATTTATTAAGACTCTGAAAAAAAAAATTTAAAAAAAAAAGTCCGTGAGTTCGAGCCCCGCATCAGGCTCTGTGCTGATGGCTCAGAGCCTGGAGCCTGTTTCAGATTCTGTGTCTCCCTCTCTCTGACCCTCCCCCCATTCATGCTGTGTCTCTCTCTGTCTCAAAAATAAACGTTAAAAAAAAAAAGTAAAAAAAAAAAAAAGACTCTGGTTGCAAGTAACAGAAATGAAAGCAAGCCAAACCAAGCTCAAGGAAAAAAAAAAAAAAAAAAAGGTAGGGGACACATATCAGCAGGACCCTGGGTAGCTCATGAGGCACAGGAAAGGTGTGAACCGACTCTGCCCCGACCACCCTCGCAGCTAGAGTTCTGGTCTCTGATCTGTAACTCCCCTGTTAGCCTGACTTGTGTCTCTCTGTTACACATTCCCCAGTAAGAGAACTAGTGGGTCAAACTGGAGTCAGCTGTCTACCAGTCTGGTCAACTATAGGTAAGGAACAGCTGCCAGGGGCCCAACCCTGAAGTTAGAGGTGAAAAGTTCTAGAAGGGTCAGGCTAAGCACCCCGATCAATGTCTAATCCAGGAACTTACATGAGTTTGTAAACACCTGTTTGTACAAAGGGTATTCTCCATGCAAGCCAGTCCTCCTATCACAATGATCATTCCAATCGCCTTCAAGTCTCCAAAGAGTGATGTCCTTGCATTTGCCTCCTTAGTGACCGGTACGATCCAAGTGACCAACAGGCTAGATCGAGATGCAGGTCAATTAAGACAAAATCCCACCATTTCTCTGGAAGTTCTGGTGAAGGACAGACCCTCGGGGGGTCAAGAGAATCGCATGCAGATAACCTTCATTGTGGAAGACATTAATGACAACGCTCCTACGTGCACCAAGTTCACCTTCAGGTAGTCACGTGCGGGGCGGCTCCCCTCTTTGGTGGTCCTCAAACTTGTGGCTTCTCTGACAGGAATCAAAGAATCATGGGCACCTGGGACAGCCCTCAAGAACGTAAGCCAACATACTTGAGGTGTCTGATTTAATTGATAGGTTTTTCTTTCTTGATCCTTTTTTTCTTCCTTCTCTTTATTTTCTTTCTTTTTCATTGATTCCTTCCTCCACTTTTGTACTCTGGCCAAAAAAAAAAAAAAAATTCTTGCTCTCTTCTATAGCGTGTTCACCTTCTTTGGTGAAAAGTACCACAGGGATTTGTGAGACCCTCTCTGGAGTGTGCCTTTTCTTTATTTTGCCTCCAGTGGCAAGACAGTGCTGTTAGCAGTTATAATAGATACTTGACACTTAGGATCAGTAGCCGGGAGCTCCCAGAGAAACACACCACCAGGAATAGGAATAAATCAAACCAAGTATTTACTTAAAACAAAACAAAGCGTCTAATTCACCTTACACAACTTAGTTGCCCATACACAAAAGGCAACCAAAAGGGGGGAAATGCAGAAACAAGTGATTTTGCACATTTTGACCTATTCTTTGTGTCACAATCTATTCAGTGTTAGTTAAAAATAAGGTCCCTTGGGGTGCCTGGGTGGCTCCGTTGGTTGAGTGTCCGACTTCAGCTCAGGTCATGATCTCACAGTTTGTGAGTTCGAGCCCCACACCGGGCTCCGTGAGGATAGTTCAGAGCCTGGAGCCTGCTTTGGATTCTGTGTGTCTCTCTCTCTGCTCCTCCCCCAGTAGTGCTCTATCTCTCTCAAAAGTAAATAAACAGTAAACAAAATTTTTTAAATAAAAATAAGGTCCCTTGTGTCTGGTTCAATACGCCTTTTTGAAAATGGCACTATCTCCCTACTAAGTATTTTGTCTAAATGCCATATCAGTATTCCCGGGGTTACTTGGTTCTCTTTGGCTTCTTACTTGCTAGTCTCCAGTCTTTTGGATCGATGAAGGTGGCTCCTTATGGGGGCGGGAGGGCACCTCCACAGTGACACTGGTATCTGGAGAGTGCCCTACATCTGGAGCAAGGTTCAATCATGTCCAAGCAGGTCCCCTTTTCAGAGGTCCCCACGGTGAGAGTCCTCCTCTGAGTTCATTTTGACAAGTTTTGCAAGGTCACTTTTTAAGCTCCAGGTGACTTTGGACACAGATCCAGTCTATAGTGTGGCCATGCAAAGGACAAAGGACCCTAGGACAAAGGGCAAAGATTGTCGAGGGTTAGCAATAGAAATATAAATAAATTCCTTTATTATGGGTATGAACGTCTCCCTGTTTTCTGCGTTGCCATGCCCAGCATGATGCTAAAATTCAGTGTGGCCTAGAGTCTGGTATCAGAACAATTAAACCCAGATTTGGACACATCCTACTGTGTCTCCAGATCCAGCCTCCACACTACACCACCCTGCTCTGTGGGGGGCTGACCCATGTGGTTAGCGCTTGGCCCCCTGTCCTGCAGCTTCTGGTTGGCCAATGGGAAGCCCTGGAATAAGGGGCAGAGTAAAGTCGGGGTATTTACCCATCTGGCTCCATGCCTGTTAGCTGGAGATGTCCCCCCACCTCCTGAAATCTCCATATCCTATAAGCCAGTCCTCTGCACAGCCATCTGTCTCTTTCCAGCTTCGGGAACTGCTCCCTCCACAGGGTCCTCTGGGCCAAGAGGTGGTAAAGGAGCTCCACTCTTACCAGCCCTGAGAGTCTTGCTCTTCCCTTGGGATTTCCATAAACCCAGTGTGTGCACCTTTGTAATAATCCCTTTACCAAACCCTCCTAGAATTATCCTAATTTGCCATCTGCTGCCTGCTGAGGCCCCCATCAAGTCAATAATAGCCTTGACCAGGTGATAGGCTTCTATCCCAACCCTAACCTAAGAGTCTGTTTGATGGGTGGGAATGGTTGCCTTGGGTAGTTAGGGTTGTGACTTCCACACTCTCACACGCAGAAATGGAACCCACCTCTGGTAACCGAGTCTGGGCCCGGGGGATGGAGCAGAGATGACATGTGGGGTCACACTTTCTTTGAAAATTGAAATCTATGCTAGCACTCTTGGGTGGCTCTGTGCACCCGGGGGTGGGAGGATTTCCTGTCCTAATGCTCTGCCCTGCTGGGTCCTCCCTGCTCTTCTTTGCTCCGCTACCCTGAGAAGTGGAGGGTGTGGGTTGAGGCGTCAGAACTCTGAGAGGCAATGACTGCAGAGAACCACACTGTCTCCAACCTTCCTCGTGCACTTACTCCCCTCCTGGTGCACTTCTGCAAGCGTGTCCTGTGGCTTCCTGCAATCCAGACTCCCCGGGCATGTGGAATGACGGTTTGCAGACTGCATTCCATAGCAGCTGGCAAAACCACAATGTGAATATTCTCGACTGTCCGGGCAAGCCCATGAAGAGCTCTGTTCTTGATAATCTTCTCTCCAAATTAGCCCTGAAGGTCAATGCCAGGGAGTAACCGGACTAATGGTATTGATGACTGAAGTAGCTCTAAGCAATGTCGCTCCTCAGGGCTTGTCCAACCTGCAGGTAGCCTGTGAAAGCCGAGATGTGAGGAGGGGCCACAAAAGGGCTCCTTCTGCAGTCCTGGAGGTGGAAGTCTCTATTCCAAAAACCTGGCCCCATTTGCAAACTCCAGGGGCATCACCCACCACCTACCCTTACCACCTTCTCCACTCCCACCATGCCAGAGCACCCGGGCGGGTCAAAACCACACAGAACAGGACGGTGCAGCCACCAGTTCTGACAACACATGTCCCTGAAGATTTATTCCTTCTTCAGGGCTCTTGGCATGGTCCCAGCAGGGGAGTCTGGGAGAGCAGGTAGAAGAGAGTGGGAGGGCGCCAGCAGGCAGTGGGTCCGAGGTAGGTGGCTGTGTGCCCAGCCCCCGGCCGCCCCCCTGGGTCACACGGTCCCCGCAGGCTCTCTGGCTGGCCTAGAGATGGAGATAGCCCTTAGCGCTGAGGCCCCTGCGGCTTTCCCAGGCTGGTGATGAATGAGCCCTGGGCCGGGAGGAGGCATCAAAGGCGCCATGACAGCCCCCGCTCTGGTTGTAAATTGTCCTGCCCTTGGCTGAAGGCGCTTCGCAAGCGGTTTGTGAGCCAGAGGCGGAGAAGGTCAGCACACTCTGACTGCCGCTGGGCCAGTCACCTTTGCGTGGGAAGGGAACGTGGTCAGATGGCTGGGAGGGAGGGCAGCCGGCCTTTGAGGCAGGGCTTGATGAATGAGGGGGAAGCGGCTTTCCAAGTCACGCATTTGGGGGAAAAATTCCGACCGTCAGGGAAGAATGAAAACATGCTAGGCAGCCCTGAGAGGCGGAGTGCGTGACAGGTGTGGCTTCGGGATCCTGGATTCCTTGGATGATGCATCACCTTGGCTTCCAGAGAGTTGGAGTCGAGGTCCAGATCCCCAGTCTGTGGGCCCGAAGATTCACTGATGGGCCTTAAATAGAATTTACTAACACAGACAATAGAGAAGCATGCCTGCCTGGACCAGCTTTGTTGGACAGGTCTTGAAACCACTTTGAACCACTCTTTCTTCACCTGTAAAATCCAAAGCTCTTGAAGGTCAGAGAATTAGAGATAGTGTTTTTTTGTTTGTTTTTTCAGTTTTGGTTTTTGGGGTTTTTTTAAAAACCTTTTTTTAATGTTTATTTGTTTTGAGGGAGAGAGAGAGAGAGAGAGAGAGAGAGAGAGAGAGAATGAGCAGGGGAGGGGCAGAGAGAGAGGGAGACACAGAATTCCAAGCAGCACAGAGCCTTATGTGGGGCTCGAGCTCACGAACTGCAAGATCATGACTTGAGCCGAAACCAAGAGTTGAACACTTAACCAACTGAGCCACCCAAGGCCCCTTGAGTTTTTTGTTCGTTTGTTTGTTTTGAGAGAGAAAAAGACAAAGAGAGAATCTTAAGCAGGCTCCGCACCCAGCATGGAGCCCCACACAGGGCTAAATCTTACCACTCTGAGATCATGGCCTGAGCTGAAATCAAGAGTCCAATGCTTAACTGACTGAGCCTTTCAGGCATCCCTAGAGATACTGTTTTTAAATTGCTTGTTATGATACAGTATATAGTTGGTGTTTAATAAGTGATACCTATTCTAAGCACTTATGAATAAAACTATGCCTTTGTACAGTCAAGACAGGAATGAAAATATTTGGACCCCGATTCTGCTGAAACAGAGGTTGTCTTTGCCAAAGATGCACCTGTCAGAAAAAATGCTTTCCAGGAAATAAGCCCAGTTATCCTCAACAGCCCCAAACCATCCTTGCTGTCAGATGTTTCTCTTCAGACGTCTGTTGAGCCCAGATCCCACATTAGATGCCATTAAGAGATGATGTGGGGGAGCCTGGGTGGCTCAGTTGGTTGAGCATCTGGCCTCGGCTCAGGTCATGATCTCTCAGTTCGTGAATTCGAGCCCCATGTTGGGCTCTGTGCTGACAGCTCAGAGCCGGAGTCTGTTTCAGATTCTGTGTCTCCCTCTCTCTCTGTCCCTCTGTCCCTCCCCACTCATTCTCTCTCTCTCTCTCTCTCTCTCTCTCAAATAAATAAATAAAAACTTCAATTAAAAAACACCCCTAGGGGCCTGGGTGGCTCAGTCAGTTAAGCACCTGACCTTGGCTCAGGTCATGATCTCACCACTCATGAGTTCGAGCCCCGTGTTCGGCTCTGTGCTGAAAGCTCAGAGCCTGGAGCCTGCTTCCAGTTCTGTGTCTCCCTCTCTCTCTGCCCCTCTCCCACTCATGCTCTGTCTCTTTCTCTCAAAAATAAATGAACGTTAAAAAAAAATTAAAAAAAAAAAAGAACACTTCTAGGGGCACCTGGGTGCCTCAGTCAGTTAAGTGTCTGACTTTGGCTCAGGTCATGATCTTGTGGTCTGTGAGTTCGAGCCCTGTGTCAGGCTCTGTGCTGATAGCTCAGAGGCTGGAGCCTGCTTTGGATTCTGTGTCTCATCTCTCTCTGTCCCCACCCCTGCTCATGCTCTGTCTCTCTCTCTCTCTCAAAAATAACTAAACATTAAAAAAAAAAAAACACACTTCTATTGGGTGAATGATACTAAGGTGTTAGGAGATGCTTTTAGGACATCAGAGGTATTAGAACACAGGTGGCAGAATACCCAATTTTCAAATCGTGGGAAGTGAGGCGTGCAGGGGTCCAGGATTCTCCCTAACCGGGTCATAAACCCCTGGAAGGCAGGAGAGAATTTCTATTTCCCTATTATTCTTCTTCACAGCTGCGCTAGTCTCCTGGGTCAACATTCATTCATCCAACAAACATTAGTGAGCATGCCAAGAACAAAGCAGACAGAGGTCCCTGTCCTCATGGAGCTTACTTTCCAGCTTACTTACTCTATTTCCAGGAGGGGAAATAGGAGATAAACAGGATAAATAAATAACCATGTAGTGTATTGGAAAATGATCACGCTAAGGACGAAAAATGAAGGAGGGGAACAGGAAAGGGAGCAAGGGGCGGGAGAGGCTGACATTTCAGAGAGGGTCACCAGGGTGGCCTCCTGAGAAGGTGACACTGATTGGAGACTAAAGGAAGTGCACATGTGAGCCATTTGGACATGTGGGAAGAAGGGCATTGTGAAGCTAGTGGGATGGCCTGAGGCCAGAGCACGGGGAGAGTTCGAGGACCACCAGGAGGCCCAAGGTGGGAGCAGACAAGGAGCCTTTGAGCAGATGAGCTCAGACAGGTAAGGCAAGGCAGGGGCGCACATCGGGAAGAGCCCCCTAGATCAAAGTGAGGACTTGGAGTGAAATGAGAAGCCGTGTGGGATTTAGGAGCAGAGGAGTGAGGTGACCTGACATTTTAACAGGATCCCTCCGGCTGCTGTGTTAAGAATAGTCTAAAAGGAGGGAAGGGCAGAGCAGGGAACCCATTAGGCAGTAACCACAATGACTGCGGACTGGCTTTGAACGGAAATTAAAGCAGAGGTGTCTAGCCCAGGGCCCCTGTCAGGAGCAACACTCAATCACCATTTGTTGGGGGAAAATATTGAATCGTGTCTTTTCTCCAGCATTATGGTGCCTGAAAGAGCAGCCAAGGGGACGTCGCTCCTGGACCTGAACAAGTTCTGCTCTGACGATGACAGCGAAGCACCAAACAACCGATTCAACTTCAGCTCGCCATCTGGAGTGGGGGTTAGCGGCAGATTTTCACAGGATCCAGCTGGCTCTGGGAAAATCGTGGTCAGTTCATGGTCGTTGCCTCATTGAAAGGGCATCGGGGGAGCTGGTGTGATATGCCTAGTGCTTTTGCTGCCCCGTAGAGAGCAATTTCCAAGGTAACTCCCTCTCGAAGCGACGGTAACCGGTAACCGACAAACTTAATAGTGACTCTGGTTTCCCCATTTGCTCTTTATTTTACCCAAGTTCCGGGAATCATTTGTTATGCATAGTTGTGCCTGGGGTGCTAAGGACTGGATTCTTTCCTGAGATTGCAATTTGGCATGTCTGTTCAGTGCGGTGCTTGCAGTCACATTAGAGCCCTCTGGGCTCGTGCACTTTTGTTTCCTTGAGTGCCCGTCTCTGGCCCAGAGAGGTGTGAGGGGAGAGAAGGCCAGCCCAGGGCCCTGAGTGTATCTTGCCAAATTCAGCATCGTGCAACCACTGGACATCCAACAGAGAATGAGGAAATGGGGGTGTGTAGGTGCCCCACTCCACAGCGTCTCCACAGGGGCAGAAGCAGAATTGGAAGACAGACGGCCGGCCGTAAAAAGCGGGTCTCAATGAGCTGTGCACCTTTCCCTACAGGGCTCCTGCCAGAGGGTGACGGGGAAGGAGAGGAAAGTGGAAGGCAGAAGAAGGTGGGGGCGTGGTCTGGGAGTAGGGGGAGGTCTTTGCCTCAGAGATAGAGCCTCAGGGAGGAGAACAGGCAGCCCCCAGGCATCCTGTCTCCACCTCTCATCCCAAGCCCTTGTTCCACCCCCAAGAAAGTCTTACCAATTTAATGCATACGTGTCAGCTGAGAGATAATTTCTACTTTTTTCTGTTTAGGAAATTAATACATCTTCACTGTAGAATGTAGAAAACACAAACGGCATTACCATTCAGTGATAGCCACTACTAACATTTTGATATATTACCCTCTTGTCTTCTCCGTGCATAGATTTTATGTATATTCTATAAACATTTCATTTCATTTATTTATTTGTTTAGTTTACTTATTTACTTTGAGAGAGAAAGAGCACACACACAAGCAGAAAAGGGGCAGAGAGAGAGAGAGAGAGAGAGAACAAGAGACTCCCAAGCAGGCTCCACACTGTCAGCACAGAGCCCGATGTGGGGCTCAAACCCGCGAACCATGAGATCATGACCTGAGCTGAAATCAAGAGTCGGACGCTTAACCTGCTGAAGCCACCCAGGCGCCCCAGCTGCATAAATATTTCAAATGATGGAAACATCCCTGCATATGGGATTCTATATTGTGTTTCTCTTCAACTAAGCTGAGACCTTGAGCCCCTACTGTTGGACAGTAGTGCTTGATGAATGTCTTGAAACATAGATCCTCTCCTGGTAAATTCTTCTGAATCAATTCCCCAGCAGTGAGCAAAGCTATGGATGTAACTCATTAAAGCTCCTCTAATAGGCAACCTGCTTTCCAGAAAGGTTTTACATATCCAGTAACAGTGTATGAAAATGTCTTCTCTGTCGGTTGAATTAAAAGGATTGTTTTTACTCTGTGCAATGTGCTATCTCTGTTTTAATCTAGCTGATTGGTGACCTAGATTATGAAAATACAAGCAATCTAGCAGCTGGCAATACGTATGCTGTGATAATCCAGGTTCAGGATGTTGCCCCTCCTTACCACAAAAGCAAGTATCATTTTTATCGACTTCATGAAGCTTTATTTCAGGTAGCAACAACTAAACTGTGCTAGGCAGTACTCGGTATTGGGGTAGGCATTTGTGTTCAAAAGGAGACCTCAGAAACCCAAACACTTGGGAATCAGCCCAGCCTCCTCCTGTCCTTTGCCAGGCACGTGTAACCGGTCTCCAGGTCCTTTCTCCTGCCCTGCCCCCATCTGCTAGAATGCAGAACCTCTTCTTTCTTGGCTCAGTTATAACACTAAGAGTCTTTGAAGGATCTTTCTGTCTGGCTTTTGTCTTGCCCTTTTCCGGGGCACACTCCGCATTCTGACAGTGATTTTCAGGAAATGCAAATACCATTATATCACTTCTTCGCTGAAAGCCCTCCAAGTGTCTCCTGGTAGCTGTCAAGTTCAAATTCAAAGTCTCTGGCTTGGCACACAAGGACCTTCATCTCTGGCCCCTGCCTGACTCTCTGGTTTCAGCTCTGGTTGCCCAGCCCTAAGCTCCCCCTTTTTCCAACAAGGCCACCAGCTTGCAGTTTTCCTGCGAGAGTCGTGCAGTTCTATACTTCTGTATCCATGCGCGTGCCCAGAACCCCCCCCCACTCACCCCCACTCCACCCTGGCCCCATTTGTGTAACTCTAAATATCCCTGTGAGCCAGCCTGCCCTTCCTCTGGTGTCCACAGTGACCTGTACATGTATTTAGTAAAGGGCCACTGCCCTATGCATTGTGAAGGCAGGACCCACCAGGTCTCATTCACCTTGCACCCCCTTTATTTTGCTCAGAGCCTGGTACACAGCAGGTGCTTTAAACATGGTGAATAAACATATGAGTGAGAATGGGGTATTACAATTAAAAATTTTTTTTTCTATCTCTGCTTTTAGATAACATCTACATTTACATCCTCACGGAGCCAGAAAATGAGTTTCCTCTTGTCTTTGATAGCCCGTCCTACGTATTTGATGTGTCAGAATTAAGGCCAGGTAAGTAGCAGACAAGACCCAGAGCCCAGTGCTCTTGATAGACTCCTCCATCCAGACGTGCCCTTAGCAGAGGGGAAGTTCCCTCCAGCACAAGGGCCCCGCGTGGTGCTGTGCACAGCAACTCACAGCTCATCCGTGTTTATTGCACCTCTTATTTCTTTTTAAATTGTCCTCACTGCTGAGGAGCCCTTCAGGTGAAACCTAGATTTTGAAAACTATTGTTTAAACTGCATTTCTCCAAACCCCTGATTGCTTCCTTGTCTGCGTGCCTGATTTTGCTAATCTTCCCTTTTTTGTAGCCTAAGTTTTCCCTTGGTCTCCACTGTGATTTTTATCCAGCTCGCTCAGAGAATAGAAATTTAAAAATAGAGAAAAGATTTCCCACTTGTAGGTTTCCTTCATTTAAAAACAAAATAAAGACATTTTATCTCCCATAATAGGATTCCCTGTTTTTGCCCTTTGTTGACACCTTGATTTCTCTCTTTTTTTTTTAAAGAAAACTTACTTTTTAAAAAGTTTGTTTTTTTTTAATTTTTTAAATTTTTTTTTTTTTTTGAGACAGAGAGAGACAGAGCATGAGCAGGGGAAGGGCAGAGAGAGAGGGAGACACAGGCTCCAGGCCCCGAGCCGTCAGCACAGAGCCCGACGCGGGGCTCGAACTCATGGACCATGAGATCATGACCTGCGCCGAAGTCGGATGCTCAACCGACTGAGCCACCTAGGAGCCCCTAAAAGTTTATTTATGTGTTTTGAGAGACAGAATCCCGAATCCCTGCGGAGCCTGTCTTGAGGCTAGAACTCATGAACCGTGAGATCCTGACCTGAGGTGAAACCAAGAGTCAGACTCTCAACCGACTGAGCCACCCGGGCGCCCCTCCTGACATTAAGTTTTAAACAAAGCATAAAAAGAGGGTCTGAAGAAAACCTTTTAATTCCTTATACCTTACCCAGTGACCAACAAATGCAGCGGTAATAGTCTTCTTATAAATTCACAGATCTTATTACAATTATGGATTACCTCCTTTGGGTCAAGCACTTAGTGCTGGGGCCATAGAGTTAAATAAGGGGTGTCAGCCCTTGAGGAGTGCAATATATGAGAAAAATCTTCTACAAAACAAGCAAGCCAGAACTCCAGCAGCCCCACCAACAAGCTCTGTAAAATAAGCAAAATGGAACAGTATTTAAAATTCTCTACTCCAATCATCATCAATTGCTAAACCCTTTTAAAAATTGTTTCTTTTCTGGGGTGCCTGGGTGGCTTGGCTGAGCATCAGACTTCGGCTTAGGTCATGATCTCATGGTTTGTGAGTTCGAGCCCCACATCAGGCTCTGTGCTGACGGCTCGGAGCCTGGAGCCTGCTTCGGATTCTGTGTCTCCCTCACTCTCTGCCCCTCCCCCGCTCACACTCTGTCTCTCTCTCTCTCTCTCTCTCTCAGAAATAAATAAACATTAAAAAATAAAAATTGTTTATTTTTTATCTTGTTTATTATAAGAGCAATTCATGCTCAACACAGAAAATTTGAAAGTTGCAGAAGACATTTAGACAACAGGGCGGCAAAGTGAGGACCTATGAAAATGGTCTTTGCTGTGTTGCTTATGATCACATCATAACTGGCAGGCTTGGAGTCTATATAAAGGCATGGATTGTCTTTTACACCTTACTCTACTGCTTGGATCTTAGGGCCAGTTACCCAGTGGGTGTTCATTAGCGTGATTTAATTTTAATAGAATAGAAGACATAAAACATACAGAGTTTGAACAGCAAAGAGACCTCTAAAAGTCTTTCTGCCCATGGCAGTGAGAATGTGTGCTCATGGTGCCTCCCCTCACCCCCCAAAGCAGTACTAATCTCAGGTGCTTTATTCTTCTAGCTCGAACCCGGGTTGGACAAGTGCACGCCACTGATAAAGACCTCCCCCGCAGCCGCGTCGTGTACTCCATCTCTGCCGGAGGGGCCAGCTTCCAGTCCCCAAACATATTTTGGATCAATCCCCAGACAGGAGAACTCCAGCTGGTGACTAAAGCTGACTACGAAACAACCCCTGTCTATATTCTCAGAATCCAGGCCACCAGCAGTGAGGACACAAGCTCAGTCACGGTGAGTGGGGCTGTTGGTGTGTTCATAGCAGCCCGACTGGCTAACGTGGGCTCTCTCTGGCACCTTCCGTGGCTGTAGCAATGAGGAACCTTAATGGAGCCCATCCTGCAGGTGTAACAGGAAATGTCTAGTGGTTTCCAGGATGGCACACACGGACACACCTAGCAGAGCCCGGGAAATAAAGATTGGCATCCGTCGACCCAAGGTTGTGGCATCCGTAGACCTCTTGGGAGGTCACCAAGATTGATTAGCGCTGTGTGGGGCAAGCTTCCATCTGCGGATCTCTCTTCGCTTTTGCAGTGGGCATAGGCTAGCGGTGGGATGCATAGTGGGATGTGGTACTGTAGCCCTGTGTTTCCCCCCTCCTCGGTAGTTTTGTCATGTTCCTACCCCACCTGCATTGCATCAGATAGGGTAGACCTTAAAATGATGCACCTTGCCCAGGGCCATGCTGGTTCTCAACTTTTGGTGTTGAGCATCTGGTTAAATGCAGATTCTGAGTCCGCAGGTCTGAGTAGGCCTCAGAATCTGCATTTCTAACACGCTTCACGTGATGCTGATGTAGTTGGTCCGTGGCTGCCCTTTGAGTAGCTAGGGTTGAAGAGGTCTGTGCTGTCTGTGGTTCGGATTATCCAAAGGTAATATGATGGCCACGAAGACGCAACTATTTCTTGGTCTTTCCCATCAGTAAAGTGAGGAAGCATAAGGCAACATAGACTCATAGCTAGCGGCAGGCAGCCCCGTGTGACACAGGGAACAACTGCTTCAGTCAGGAGACGGAGTTCATTTCTCAACTTTGATCCCAAGTTTCCAAGGGGGTCTGAGCAACGCTTATCTTTGTGTCCAATTTCTCTCTCTCTTAAATGGAGAGCCACCTGATAACCCATCGCCTGAATAGTCCAGTCCCTCCGATGAGTGGCTTTGAATTAACGGGACACGTTTTTAATGATGTGTGAGGCTCGGCATTGCTAGCTGAGCAAAAGACGGGCCAAGTTGAAGATAATTGTAGTGTTTGTTAGGCTGGGTTTTTGAGAAAAAAATGAATGGACTCCACTTTGGGAGCTAACTAGAGTGAACATTTCAATTTATTCCCGGGCTCAGAAATAGCTGAAATCCCCAAATTTCAAAGGTAGAATGAATACGATTCAAAATTCATAAGCCTTTAAAAAGGGTGATGATCACATACGTCCCTTTCAGGGCTGACGTCCTGTGATTCTGTGCTGGCAGGCATCCCAGGCCGTATTCCAATTCACCAAGCATAAAAGGCGACAATGAAGGAGAATAGGCTGGCTCCTGCTTGTGACAGGTTAGGGCCACCAGCTTCGAGCGGTGCTAATAGTCCAGGTTACAGATGAGATCCTGGCTTAGCCCGGTTGACTCCTTCTTTTTTTTTTTTTTTTTTTTTTTTTTTATTTTTATTTTTGGGACAGAGAGAGACAGAGCATGAACGGGGGAGGGGCAGAGAGAGAGGGAGACACAGAATCGGAAACAGGCTCCAGGCTCTGAGCCGTCAGCCCAGAGCCTGACGCGGGGCTCGAACTCCGGGACCGCGAGATCGTGACCTGGCTGAAGTCGGACGCTTAACCGACTGCGCCACCCAGGCGCCCCCCAGTTGACTCCTTCTATCCCAGTGGTCCTCAATCCCGGCTGCATATTAGAATCAGCTGGAGAACATTTAAAAAAGTGCCTGGGCCCCACCCTCCAGAGAGTCCAGTTCGTTTGGTCTGGAGAGGTCCCATGAAAGTGGAGCCAGGGCTGAGAACCATTGCTCTATGATCCAAAGTTAAAGACAGAACCTCCCATTCACAAGGGTGATGGGCAAGGAAGTATAGAGCATCACCAGAAATTTACAATCATTACTGGGAAAACCACTCAGCATTAATTGGGGATGAGCCCATGAGTCTGGATGTATTTGTCGGGGGCGGGGGACAGACCTGAGTTCAAATTGCCTGAACTGCGACACTCACCAAACTGAACGGCCTGAAGTTCCCCTCCCTAATCTCTCTAAGCCTCAGTTTCCTCATCTGTAGAATGGGAGTAACCATATTTTCTTTCTCAGGCGAGGTTCAATGAGCTGGCTCACCAAAAGCGCATAGCCCGGTGCCTGGCACACAGAAAGTTCTCAGTGAATTTTAGCTGTTAACCACGGCCACCTTCTTGCTGCTCTAGGTAACTGTGAACGTCCTTGAAGAAAATGATGAAAAGCCAATTTGTACCCCAAACTCTTATTTCCTGGCCATCCCAGTGGGTTTGAGAGTTGGCACAAACATTCAGAATTTCAAGCTGACGTGTACTGACCTTGATTCCAGTCCCAGGTCTTTTCGTTACTCCATTGGCTCAGGTATGCTGTTTCCAAGGGTCCTGGTGTTGGAGGCCTCAGCAGCTGTTGAGGGAGAAGGGGGTCTGTGCCCACACACGGATTTGGGCACAGCGTGTGTGGGTGGGGGTGTTTTAAGTGAGAGAAGCAGGGATGAGGAGCGTCATGGTCGTGTGCCTCATAACTCCTCACTCAGGCTTCCCTGTCTCACCTACCTCTTCCCAGGCTCCCATCTGTGGTTGCCCAAAGGCCGAAGGAAGAGTGAACCCCATTGATGGCACCCCCATCCTCTACAATTCCCAGCCCATCATGATTCGTGACTCATATTAATGTAGTTTTAAAAAAATTGTTTTTTTGGTCCATCTCCTCAATCACTTCTTTTCCTGTAAGCTAGTAGTGGGGGCAGGGAATCCCAGTCCTCTCTCTGGATAATAATAGATTAAATAGATTAAGTGCATTTTGAAACGTGTCCTCAGGAATTCTCTTCTACTCCATTCATTTTCTCTTTTTAAAAATATACCACTGTGGGGGAAAAAAAAAGAGCACCCCTCAATGGAAATTAGACAAAAATAGCTCATCTAATGAAATGCTGGGGCCAGAGACTTAAACCCAAACAGGCAGAGCAATTCCAGGTGAGAGAGTAAAAATCCATCTCGGCTGCTGGCTGAACCCTGGCAGAGCAGAAACTCCAACAGCAAGAAGCCTCTCGAGCAGGCCGTGTCACAAAACCCAGGGGCAGAGACTGCCTGGAGACTGCCGTTGCCGAAGATGGAAATAATCCATACTGAGAACCCTCAGGCCTTGATGGAGCTCTTCACTGCTAAGGGAGTAAAAATTGCATCATCTCCTGCTCCATTTACTGGTTTTCAGCCGGTAATGAGTCTGGAGCCACCAGAGGAATGAGCAAGGACTGCTCGGTGGCAGCCTTTCTGCCCTGGGCACTCGAAGCTGTGAGCCTTGAGCTCCAGCCGAGCTGTGGGGGAGGCGGGTGTGGGGTAGATTCAGGAGGACCCGGGACTGCAACCCTTGCCAAGCTGGGAGGTACCTTCCTTTGGGGGATCCGTGGACATCTGCCACCAGTGTGGCCAGCCAGGTTCCACGAAAGGCCACGGAGTGAACTTGGCTCATGGCTGGAGACGTGGCCCCCTCTAGCCTCTTCCCTCCCACCCATTGGTTTGAGTGTGAGTTACACAGCGTTACCAAATAAAGGCTGACAGCAAGAACTGGCTAGAGAGGCTGCCCCAGGATTATTAAATCTCTGCCTGGTGTGCAGGAAGATGGCAGCCATTCTCCTGGAACAGGTGTGGTGCTGTTCTTTTCTGCTTTGTTCCTGTAACAGCCACACTCTTTGTGAGCAAGAGTTTCCTTGTACCCGTGAGGTCTCTGGTGTGGTTAAGGCCCATGTTCTATCACTGACCTGACTCTGGTGCATCAGAAACACCAGTCTACACCTGAGGTGTGCGTGTTTGAGGAAACGATGGAATGCGGTGTTCTTCTAAGCCCTTGTTTTTCTCCCTTTTCTTTCTTTCCCCCCAATCCTTGTCTCACATCTCATTTAGGCAATGTCAACAGTCACTTCACCTTCTCTCCCAGCGCTGGGTCCAACGTGACAAGCCTGCTCCTTGCGACACGCTTTGACTATGCCAGTGGGCTTGACAAAATCTGGGACTACAAACTACTCGTACACATAACTGATGGCAACTTGCTGTCTGGCAGGAGGAAAGCTAAGGCTCGTGTTGAAACAGGGACAGTGACGCTGAGTATTAGCGTCATTCCTGACCCAACCACAATTGCCACCACAACCTCCAGGGTAAGGGCTTTGGAACCTGGACTCCCCACATACATCCCTTGTGATTTACATAGATGGAGTCCCGGGACCCATGAGAAATACGGGAGGGGCCGAAAAGAGTTGAGGTGTTAGGATGTTGCCAGGAATGCCAACCATGCGAGAGAGAGAGAGAGAGAGAGAGAGAGAGAGAGAGAGATGGGCTGGATTGGAGTCATCACTGGGTGGTAAACAAAAGATCTGAGTGGGGCACCTGGGTGACTCAGTCCGTTAAGCGTCCGACTTTGGCTCAGGTCATGATCTCACGGTTCGTGAGTTCCAGCCCCGCATCGGGCTCTGTGCTGACAGCTTAGAGCCTGGAGCCCGCTTCAAATTCTGTGTCTCCCTCTCTCTCTGCTCCTCCCCCGCTCATGCTGTCTCTCTCTCCTTCAAAAATAAAAAAATAAAAAATAAAACATTTAAGATCTGAGTGAGACCTTGGACTTGTAGAACCTATGTTGGGAAAGAAGGATGTGCATTTTTGCACCGATTTATGATAGGTCAGGTATTGACCACCTATGGTGCTTGTGGCACAGGAGCCAACTTTCATGGGTCTGCAGCCAGCAGCTCCCTTTACAACCCCTTCTGTGCTTGCTCTTAAGAGCCATTGCAAGTCAGTGTCCATAAAGGCAGTTAACTGCCAGGTATATTCTTCTCCACTTATTTTGAAGAGTCCCTGTGTGCCAATCTGTACCTACTCCCCACCTCTGTTCTAAAAGAAGTCATTGGTTCGATCTACAAATATTGACTGAATACTTATAATATGCCAAGCACTTTGATGAACAAGCCAAAAATGATCTCTGCTGTCATGGAGCTTATAATATAGGTCAGTGGTCCCCAGACCATCAGCAACAGCATCACCTGGAAACCTGTTAGAAATGCCAATGCTTAGGCCTACCCCAGAATATTGAAAAGGAGTTACACCTCGCCCAATGTGATCATCACCATGACCTCCAGGGAAAGATGTTGGGCCCTGGAGTCCCCAACCACATCCCCAGAACTACTGGATCAGAAGCTCTGGGAGTGGAGCCCAGTGATCTGTGTTTTTAATAAGCCTCCAAGGGGATTTGATGTGCACTAAAGTTTGAGAGCCACAGATCTTGAGAGGGAGACAGATTACGAGCAGGTATCGAAATGAGCACATTAAGTACAGATTGCAGTAGATGGTAACAAGAAACAAGCAGGCACCATAATCAGACCAGGGTGTGAAGGAAAGGAGAGGCTTGGAATCTGACAATAGGATTATCTCCCCCTGCTCCTGGGAGGGACTGGCTTATATTTATGCTGACTCTTTTGTCCCCTTTCCTCCTGCTCCTAGTGAAGTTGTGCCCTTAGTCAGCGGTCCCACACTTACAGTATCCTAGAAGACAAGTAATCAGAACCTTAGACAGCTACCTGTGACAGGCGGTCAAATTCTGCTTGTCCGAGCCCCACCAGGAGCTGGTCAGTGCCAATTTCCCATGTGCCAGAGTCAATCTTACCCCAACGGATGGAGGCATAAGAAAGTCTTAAGGGCTTTCAGGTGTGGTACGAGCCAGTGACTCCCCTGAGTAAGGAGTTTCCACCTTTTGGGGACTTACAACCTGACCCAACTGTGACATCTCCAGCCCCAAAATCTCCATAATTTATTTGTTATCTATCTCCCTCTCTAGGAAGCCAATGCCAAACTTGGGGTTTCACTGTGATGTCGGCCCCCTCATCTGGCAGTGTAGCTTGTAGTGAGTGAGCACTGAAAAGCCTACAAAGTGTTAAAAAGAACAGCTTTTGTGGCACATGCCTTCCCAGTGAGAGACAATGGCTGTATCAGTCCCGGGGTGAGGCCATGATTTGGCAGGAAAAAAAGCCAATGGGATCTTTAGCGTTTGGGAAGAGGGGAAAGAGAATAAAAATAGGCTTGGAGCTGCTTTTCAGTTTCCTAAATTTTCTGGGTTTTGATCTCATGGGTGCTTGGGAAGACTATAAATAAGGTGATGGGTTGGTTGCAGCAAGAAGTCTGAGCACACAGATGCCTGGTGTAGACAGCAGGAACAAACAGCAGAATCAACACTCAGCACGAGACAGTGCTGATGTCAAAAATGTCACCCGAAACCACCCTCCACTCACCGTCCCTCACTCTGTCATTCAAGCCGCAGGTCATCCGCCAGGTCCTGAGAAAAAACGTTTATTCTTCATCAGCATGGTATGTGCCTTTCGTCATCACTTTGGGCTCCATGTTGCTTCTGGGCCTCCTGGTGTTCCTGTTCGTCCAGTTGGCCAAAGCCATCCACAGACACTGTCCCTGTAAGGCTGGGAAGTACCAGAAAACTCTGTAAGTTGCCAGCGGGCTGGGCCCTTTCCACCACTTCCTTTAGGACATTGTTTCTGGGGCTGTGGGGAGAGGGAAAGGTGAGAATTAGGCTTTCTCCACTGGACAGAGAGGGGCAGAGAGGGCAGCTGGCATGAAGGAAGGAAAAGTGGATGGGGGGAGGGGATCCCAGCGCCCCCCCCCCCGCCCGCCTCAGTCCTGGTACCCTCTTCATCACCTGTGGGGCCAGGAAACGCCTGCCTTGGTTTTCCTGGGCACTTGCTCTGTCCTTGATGCGTTCTCAATGAAATTGGGGCTTCAACCCCTTGGTGACCTTGCCCTGGATAAAAGCTTCAGGGAAAAAAAAAAAACCAAAAACCTGGTTGTGAGTAGTGAAGGAATATGCTGTGCTGTTATTTGTAGAATATTTAAAGGATGGGATAGAATTAGAGGAAGCGCAGAAAACTGATAAGGGAATTAAGCTCTTGGCTCCAGTGACTCACTGGGCTTTTGTGTGACTAAATAATCATTGTTCTTTCGCATGTGACCCCAATCTCTCACTCTCAAGGGCTGTCAGTGGAGGCCTATTTCCCCTCCCTCCTGTTCCCTCCTGTTCCCTCCTGCTCCCTCCTGCTCCCTTCTGCTCACTAACCCGCCTCTTACCCTGTACTCCGTGGAGTGTCTCTTACTGGCTGAAGTGAGACATCAGAGAGAGCACTCAGTTGTCCCACGCTTCTCCAGACCCAGTTTCTTGAGTCTCAGAGGCTCCTGCAATGACAGCATGATGGTTCTGAGCCCGGGATTTGGAGAGAGACACGGCCTGGTTTGGATTTGGGCTTTAGACAAGTGACAACCTCTGTGAATCTCAATTCCTTATTTGAGGACTAAACAATGAAATGAGCAAAATCAAAGAAAGCACTTAGCACCGTTCCTATACTTAATATAGTATTTTTTAAAAAGTCTTGTTGCATCATTTTTTTGTGGCTGAGTCCCAGTGAGCTCAGGATTCCAGATTCCAAGTTCAGCTCCATGTTCAACTACCTCAGGGGGTCGGAATCTGAGTTTTGGCAAAACGGGGGGCTGATAAGATCTCACATGCCTTTTAAAGGTATTTTGAAGATTCACTAGTACTGTCAAATCATGTAAAACCCAAGGATGAAAAGACTGTACCAAAGTATAAGGCATTAGCATAAAGATGTGCACTGCATCTTGCCATATTTGTCGGGGAAGTTTGTTGCTATTGGCAACCTTGACTTCAAGGTAAGAAATCCTTGAGCAACTGCTGAAATTAAAAGAGGCATTTTTGTTTGGGCTGTACTCGCAAATTGATTTGGAAGAAGAAAATAACTCCAAAAGAGTGACACTTAAGCTTGTGAAGATGGTGGTGTTCCGTAATGGGATTTGGGTAGAAGTTCTTAAAGGGAGTCATCCAGTAGACACTGCAACTCTCAAGCAATTTATGGTTAAGTGTACCTGGAACCTGGTTGTCCTCACTTACATTCTAAATGGGAATTGTTTTCAACATGGTTGACTCAAAAAGGAAAAACTAGCTCGTAACACAGACCCAGGCCTGGCCTCTCTGGAAATTCGTTGCACCCTGTGGCTGCCAACGTTTATCCAACAGCAAAGAACAAAATTAGAGTCACAGACCCAGCAATAGCACTACTAAGAATTTATCCAAGGGATACAGGAGTGCTGATGCATAGGGGCACATGCACCCCACTGTTTATAGCAGCGCTTTCAACAATAGCCAAATCATGGAAAGAGCCCAAATGTTCATCAACTGATGAATGGATAAAGAAGATGTGGTTTATATATACAATGGAATACTACTTGGCAATGAGAAAGAATGAAATCCTGCCATTTGCGGCAACATGGATGGAACTGGAGGGTATTATGCTGAGTGAAATAAGTCAGTCAGAGAAGGACAGATATCATATGTTTTCACTCATCTGTGGAACTTGAGAAGCTTAACAGAAGACCATGGGAGAGGGATGGGAAAAATAGTTACAAATAGAGAGGGAGGGAGGCAAACCATAAGAGACTCTTAAATACAGAGAACAAACTGAGGGTTGATGGGGGGGGGCGTGCAGGGAGAGGGGAAATGGGTGATGGCCACTGAGGAGGGCACTTGTTGGGATGAGCACTGGGTGTTGTATGTAAGCGATGAATCATGGGAATCCACCCCCAAAACCGAGAGCACACTGTAGACACTGTATGTTAGCCAAAAAAACCTAAGAGTCACAGAATCATGGAACCCAAGGTTATCATGGGAAGGGGCTCAGCATCCACCCCCATGTCTTCATGTTATAGGAAAACAGGGTTTAACTGCCAGCCCTTGAAGCTTCCTGCTGTGAGCCAAGCCTTCTGCTCCAGCTGGCTGCTGGGGAGAGACAGGAGGCAGGAGAATTGCCAGGCAGGCTGGTCATGCCCTCACCTGTGCTGTCAGAAAAAATGTATCCCCTGATGTTCTATAAAGCAATAGTTTTCAAACTTTGATCGAACTCCCAGAACCTCTTTAGTACCAAACCAACGGCGACGGAACTGCTGTGTTTGGAGCAGCGGTAGGAACCCGGTCTTCATTTTAGTGCCCATGGCTGGCCCTCTTTTAATCAGTCCCTGAATCCCAAGGAATACAGTTGCCCAGAGGCCCCAGGTTATCACATGTGCGCCAGTGCAGGTTACTCTTAGGTTAATTCTTGTCCATCCCTTTTCTTCCCTCTGCAGGGTGAAGAAAGGAGGTATGTACCAGGCCTATTCTCTTTGTTTGTGGCTCTCACTATTGTTGATTTTTGCTTGCTCTGTTGTACTAAATAAAAGGGTTCCAACCTGGCAGAGAATCAGGGTGCAGTTCTGTCTTGGTGAGTTTTCAGCCACATCATCTGTGGGTGAAAGAAACAGAGGTCAGAAGTAGCTGCAGAAAAGGAAGGGCGGGGTGCATGGTGCCATCAATGTGTCAGATCTCTCCTGTCATTTTATTTTCTATTTTTTAAATTTTTATGTATTTTGAGAGAGAGAGAGAGCGAGCACGCAAGCAGGGGAGGAGCAGAGAGAGAGAGAGGGAGAGACAGAATCCGAAGCAGGTTCTGTGCTGTCAGCTCAGACTCCAACACAGGGCTCCATCTTGTGAACTGTAAGATCATGACCTGAGCCGAGACTAAGAGTCAGATGCTTAACCGACCAAGACACCCAAGCATCCCTCAGATCTCTCATTTTAGTCCTGCCTGTTCCCTACCCAGACTTGCCTCCACTCAGCTGAACTTCAGCACCTAAAGGTCTGTTCCCCTCCAGCGGGACAGGAGTGAATTGTCTGTGAGTTAAACACAGCGTCTACTGTGCTGCTGCACGTGGATGCGTGTGGCTCCTCTTGAGGACAGCCGATGCTCTGTATTGGACAGATGCCTCTTTTTCAAGAACAAATGACACTTTATGCTCAGACTGTAATGGATTTGGTCATTTCCACAAGTTATTTGGATCAGGCTTGTCAGAAAGGGGGGCTGGGTGCAGTCGGATGGGCAGGGAGAGCTGGGACTTTGGATGAGTTGAGCGAGGTCCATCTGGATAACTCCAAGCCTGAGGGGATGTCCGCACCCAGCCCCGAAAGTTGCTGCCTCAAGGGGAATCCAGGCTATGGGAAGAGACAGGACAGAGAAATGGAAAGTGTGTATGTTGTTGTTGTTGTTGTTGTTGTTTTAGAGAAAGAGGGAAAGGGGGGAGAGAAAGACTCTGAAGCAGGCTCAATGCAGGGCTCGATCCCACAACCCTGAGATCATGACCTGAGCTGAAATCAAGAGTCGGATGCTTAACCAACTGAGCCACCCAGGCACCCCAGGAAAGTGGATTTTTAAAAAAAGATTGCTTTAATCACTCACCCCATAGGCAGGCGCCTCTGACAAGCACAAGGCACGTCTAAGCAGGGTTAGAAATCTGATTATAATGGTTATTGATCATATCAAATGAAATGATTTTAATGAGATCTTCACAAACTGTCACCCACCACCCTAGCTACTTTTTTTTTAAAGGGCATAGAGAATGGATGCAAAGAATCCCCACATTATGAACAAATGTATCAACCAGATCTTTCTGATCTTTCATTAAAAGGCTAATTTCCCAGGTCCAGGAATAGCAATAAGTAGGAAAAGAGTAAAATTGTTTTTAAAATTCTGTGTATTATTATTGTTGTGTGTGTGTGTGTGTGTGTGTGTGTGTGTGAGTATTTTTCTGAGAAGGTAGAAAGCTGTCAATAAACATGTCTACAGAGAACTAGCTCCTTGTCATGTCTGCAATACTAAGTTCAAAGCCTGTTTAAGAGAAATCCCATTGTGGAGGTAGAATTTTAAGGTCAATTTAGTGTCCAAGAAGCTTCACTTCTGTCTGTTCTATTCCCTGCAGAAATGAAGAATACAAAGAGAGGGGTTTTGGTGGTAAGTGTGCTGGCCATGGGGCAACAGGCTTGGGTGATGTGTGGTGGGGCACTCCTGTCCCCTCTCAGGCAGACCCTGCCACAGCCCCACGGGGGTGGGGTGGGGGGAGGTGGTATTTATCATTCAGGGAGACGCTTGCATTTGGCCACTGGAACAGATTGCTGTGTGACGAGCTCCTGATAGAATTTGTTCCCTCCACTGAACATGTCTGCTGATGTATTTGCAGAAGAACTGGATTTCATAAATATGGAATAGTGGTGTTTATTATCTACACCAGCTCTCTGGGAGACTGAGCTGGGGGAGAAGAGCTGAAGATCACAACTGGAACTTCAGCCTTCAGTGGGATTTATTTTTTCCTTGCTGTTCCACAACCTTGAGGAAAAGTGATGGAGACAGAACATTGCTTGGGCCAGGGGTCGGCTCTACACACTTGTCTGTATGATCTTGCAGACTCCCGTGGCCTCTTTAAGCTTTAAATTCCTCATCTGTAAAATGGGAGCAACACCTGCCCTGAGCTTGCAGGTGGGGAAATATTTTTAAAGTTGTTAGAGTCACATAAATGCAAAGTGATACAAGATAGTTGGAGAGTCTCCCCCCACCCTTACCTCCTTGTTTTTCTTTCTTTTCTTTTCTTTTCTTTCTTTCTTTCTTTCTTTCTTTCTTTCTTTCTTTCTTTCCTTCTTTCTTTCTCCTTTTCTTTCTTTCTTTCTTTCTTTATTACTAAAATTTTTTTAAATTTATTTTTAATTAAAAAGATTTTTAATGTTTATTTTTGAGAGAGAGAGAGCGTGAACAGGGGAAGGGCAGAGAGAGAGGGAGACTTGGAATCCGAAGAGGGAGACATGGAATCTGTGCTGAGCTGTCAGCACAGAGCCCGATGTGGGGCTTGAACCCATCAACCGTGAGATCATAACCTGAGCTGAAGTTGGATGCTTAACCAACTGAGCCACACAGGCGCTCCTATTTTTTTTTTTAAGATTTTTAATTTATTTTGAGAGAGAGAGAGAGGGAATATTCCAAGCAGGCTCCACACCAGCAGTGCTGAACCCGATGTGGGGCTCCAGCCCACAAACTGCAAGATCATGACCTGAGCTGAAATCGAGAGTCGGATGCTTAACCGACTGAGCCACCCAGGTGCCCCCCTCCTTGTTTTTCTTTACTAAACCTGATCTGCCCACTGAGAAGTGACAGAACTTGAAGGTGACTCCCCAAGTCTCCCTCAGCCCCTGATAATAAGATTTTGTTGTGATCCCGGACCCATACATTTGGGGAATGACATGCACAACGAAGAAGACAGTTCAGGGCACCAGAATCTTTGCCTCAGGTCCATCACCTAAGTGTTTACATGTACGGGCCTGTCTACGAGTGTGAGAAAGAGCTGATCTCTTATCTCCTTAGCCTCATTGTCTAAGGCAATACCCCTGGTGATGCCACTCAGACAGCACCTTAGAAATATGTAACATTAAATCAATCAATTAAATAAGTAGTCCCCATGACCATAGAAGTGCAGCTGCTGAATTGTTTGAATGGATAAAACCCAGATGGTCTCCACTTCCTCTGTTTTTGGAGTGGAGTAGCCATGGGCCAGTGTGCAGATGATGGCCTGTGTGATGCAAACTGGTGCTGGAAAGGCCATGAGACTCTGAACACAGTCCTCATCAGCGTGCTAAAGAAGGGCATCACTGGAGGGCGCCTTGGGAGGGAAGGGGGTGTTTCCGTGCCGACAGAGGTCAGGTCCTGGAGGGAGGCACAGAGAACAGGGGAAGAAAGAGATAAGGAGCACAAGGCCTCGGTAAGGGGGCACGCCCAGTGGCAACATTGTATCAGCCGAGGAAAGGGGTCGCAGTCATAGCCCAACTCTGGGAGCACGTGAGTGCTCTCCTGTGCCCACCTTGCCCATCTGCCTGACAGATCCCGCTCAGCCAAAGTAGATCTCAGCCAGGGTTGTATGGCATCTCTGCTCCACTTTCCATGAAGCTGTAGCCTATCATTCACTCAGGGCAGGATGAATGTCCTCCCGCCCTCCCGGGCCCCCAGGGCGTGCCATATTCCCATTCATGACCTTATCACTCTATATCGTCCACCTGTTGTCAATGGCGCCCACTGATTGCAAGCGTTGTGCAGGCAGTAACCACACCCGTCGTGTTCACTGCTGCATCCTCAGCCTTTAGCACAGCGCCTATCAAATAGACTAGTGTCAAGAAGGCCCTGGGTAAGGTACGCGGGCTGTGAAGATGAGTGGCCTGGCCCCGGGGGGGAGGAGTGTAGGGTTGTGCTTGAAGCTGTCTCTTTCTTCTCCATAGGAAACGATCCAGATGAACTCTGTCTTTGATGGAGAAGCCATCGACCCAGGTAATTAACTGGCAATGCCATCCGAAAGGTGTTTTTCACATTCCAGGTTGGTGGAGTCATGGAGGACCCCATCCAATCTCCTGCCCTCAACTCAGTTGGTCCATCATTCGGTTATGTCGCCTGACCTTTCCCGCTGCAACACAGCGTGAGATCACCTCTGAGCAGAGCTGGCTGGCACACGCTCCAGCACATGACCATGTGTGAGGCCTCAGAGGATTTCCACCTGACGCCTCCTGCCCTCTCTCGCCTCCCTTCCCAAATCACAAACCAATTCAGCGGACTGAATTCTGCCTGCTCTTTGGAGCTCAACCACCTCCCCGGTCCTTTCTGAATGCTCCTCACACCATCCTATTGGTAGTGAGAGATAGGGAGAAATGGCAGGCTTGGCTCCTTTTCCCCCTAGATCAGGGCCAAGAATTTCTTCTTGGTCGGCAAGATGAACATAAGGTAAAGCTGGCCTCCAGAGCTCCCGTCACCCCCATGAAATCAGCTCCAAATTTAGCTCCTTTACACACATCCCTCCACTTACAAAGGCTCAATTATAGATGTGAATAAAGGGAAGGAAACCAAACTCGGGAGGCAAGCGTGCTGGCTCCCTGCCACCCTCACATGCAAGCGGCTCAGTCCTTCTCGGAAGGATGGCTCCTCTCCAGGAGAGGCTGCTGCTGCTGCTGGAATTAAATTTCCCTCTATTATTAGGTACTTGTTACCATAATGTGCCCACATTAGCATAAGTGCTGGTGGGATCCCCTGCCGAGAGGCCACTCTTGCCGCAGGGAAATGGCAAGAGCCGGGGATCGCCTGAAACTCCAGCTTCTGGGGCAAAAGCCAGGGAGGACCAAGGCTGTTACCTACATTTGTGGGTTGACGGAAGAAAAAAAAAAAAAGGCGGGGGCGGGGGGGGGGATGAGCAAATTGAACTAATGTGAATAAACACACCAATTAGTGTCTGCCACGCTGACACAATAAAAATGGCTCCCTTGCACCATCTCAACAGAGGCCAGACTCAGTGTCCGCATCTACCAATCTCTGCTAACCTAACATAGATAAAAAAGCCCTTTCCTCCTTATGTGGTGACTTCCTTTCTCTATCTGGGATTCCGGGGGCTCTCAAAACAAACCCTTCAGAACATGACGGGTAACCCCATTAAAAACGGAACTGAATTTATCCAGAACTGACACGGAATTCAAGATTTATGTGGCTTTCTAATCTCACAACCGAGAGCCTGTCCTGAGCCTCCTCACCCAGGGAGGCATGATATTTGCTACCTGTGGGGTTGGAGCCCTGTAGCTCGTGGAAAGCGCGGGCTGCCAAAGTTTGTGCCCTGATTCACATCTCCTAGTGCCTTTCAGCTTTCCCTCGGGGTAAGAACTGAGCGGGCTGGAGATGGAGGAAGAGAGCATCCTGAATTCCCTTGTTTATATGGTGGTTGCGTATTTTTTTCCCTCTAGTTACTGGGGCAGTATATGAATTCAACTCAAAAACTGGAACCAGAAAGTGGAAAGATCCCTCAACCCAAATGCCAAGATGGCAAGAGCCCAGCCCCCACGGAGCTGCTCCAAGTAGACCTGTCGCAGGGGAAGGGGCCGGGCCACCCGGGAGCACCGGCGAGCAAGATGGGCTGAGTGGCAAAGCACAGGTTGAGAATGCAAGCCCCAGTTCCAGAAACCAGGATGGCAAGCTCGGCACCCCCAAGAGCAGAAACACAGCCCTCATGAGCAGGGCTTCCCCCAAACTGCACCCAGGAAAGTAATGGGTACCTGGTTGTGGGGCCCACAGTGCAGCACAGCGAAGGGACCTTGATGGCCCTGGGATGCTGCTTCTCCCTAAATTCCATAAGGGCAGGTGTGGGAGTGCCTTAGGGGTGAAAACATGGTCTGAAGGGACTGGGAGATCCAGGGTCCCAAATGGAATGTTTAAAACAGACAGGGGCGGGGCGCCCGGGTGGCTCAGTCGGTTAAGCACCCGACTTCGGCTCAGGTCACGATCTCACAGTTCATGGGTTTGAGCCCCACGTCGAGCTCTGTGCTGACAGCTCAGAGCCTGGAGCCTGCTTCTGATTCTGTGTCTCCTTCTCTCTCTGCCCACCCCCAGTCACACTCCGTCTCTCTGTCTCAAAAATAAATAAACATTAAAAAAATTTTTAAACAGACAGGGGCTTGATTATCTAGTTGCCTTTTTCTGAGACAGCACAGGTGAAATTTCTCTCGGGTCTCTGTCCTCTGATCAGATGAACCGTTTTAGCTATTGGAGGAGGAACCGTGTTTCTTCTTCGTGGTGACTACTGGGAAGCTTCATTCGGTTCACCCCCTAGGAAGTGCTTAGGACTTCCGACATGAATGCTGAGGGCTCCCCTCACACCTGGTTTCATCTCGATTACCTGCCCTTTGTGTAGTATCACTCAGATTGCCTCCCTGATAAATACACTCAAAGCCACACGCCTTTGTAGTCACCTCCGATCTTTTTTGAAAGAAGCAGGCCAGAGGGAAAAAAAAAAATGGATGAATATATAATGAGTTATTCATCCAGGAAGAAGAACACACAACGCACACCTTTTTTTATTCTTCTTTTTTTATGGAGGTGTAACTTATATTCAATAAAGTGCACAGATCTAAGGTATTCCACTCATAATAGGCTCCCCTCAGAGATAACCGCTATTCTGATCTTTATCATCATAGATTAGCATCGCCTTTTCGGAATTTCGCAGGAATGCAATCACACGAAACATGCTCTTTTGTGCCCTGCTTATTGTACCCAGCATCACGTCTGTGAGATTCATCCGTGCTGCGCTGCAGATTGGTAATCCAGTTCTCCTCCACTGTGCGTCCTCCTCATTTGCAGGAGTATGCCTCAGTTTCTTTATCCATTCTGCACTTGGATGGCCGCTTCCAGTATTTTACTATGATAAATCCCATCACTATGAACTTTCTTGTGCAGGTGTTTTGGTGAGCATAAACACTCGTGTCTTCTGAGCATGTGCCCACGAGGGGAATTGTTAGAGCCACTGCTGGGATCTGCGAAGAATTCCAAAGTTGGTGGCTCTGATTTACACTTCCACCAGCAACGCCCAAGAGTTCCAATTGCTTTCGAATTGGTGTTGTCGGCCCTTTTAATCTTAGCCATTGGGTTAAAATTTCTCCGGAAACGCAATCACTCTTTCTCAAAGCTGAAACAACACCCCCACCCCCACCCCCAGCTGCTGTGTTCCTAGTCCAACCACCACAAGAAAGGACCGGGCGAGAGTCTATTAGAGCAGCACCCCTCTCCCCTCTCCCAGTTGGGGAGCCAGATGAGAACTCCCGATTCTGCAAATGCAGAACTTCAAGGGAGCAGCTGTGTATTTACTGTGTGCCTCTGCACCCGTGTGACTTCTCAAGAGAAAGAAACATTAAAAAAAAAAAAAATGTCCCGTCCTGGCCTAGAGCAGGCGTGATTTATTAATAAGGGTTGGTTGCCGGGGAACTCCCTTGAATAGATTTAAATTTTGCAAAAGGAGGCAGAGCTGTTCATTTGTGGAGGTTAAAGTGGGTGAAGTGGCTGATTACCCATTTAAGACTCCACAAGTCTGTGCAGCCCTGAGTAAAATGCCTTCCTCAGAAGCTCTCAGCCTCAATGCAAGTAAAATGAGGCTCAGAGAAGGCTGAAGGGGGACCTAATAACTGTTTATGAGCCCATTAAGGATGATTAAAAGGAGAGCAGCAAGCATCTGTTCCCCCTTCTCCAGCGATGACAGGCCAAGAGGGAATCAGGCTTCTCGGCCAGAAGAAGGGATTTAAGTCGGGCACAGGGAGGGACCTCCTGAAGGCTGGGGTCTGTTTGAGGAGCTCAGATTCTCCCCTGGTGATGGGCGGGAAGAGCCGTTTGTCTTCCAAAGCCCAAGATGTGAGCCCCAAGGAAGCCAAGACACAGGGTCAGCAGAGGCACTGGGCAAAATGTTCTTCGGCCAAGAGAAAACCTGCTCTTTCCCTTTGCATATTTGACTACCAGATTAAGAAAATCAGAAGTCTGAGGCCCAGGACTGAGGCCATTTGTTTTCTAACATTTACCCGGTTTGACGGGGCAAAAAAAAAATTATCTGAATAAAAGCCGGGGAGTCCTATGAATCTTGTGCAGATTTTCTCACATTTCCCTTTCGAGGGCCTTAAACACATATGGACTTATTGTAGCTAATGTTGAGTTGCCCCAGATTCTGAGTCATAAAATGGGGGCAGAGATGTTCAGGGATTAGACCACAAAGGGACCCATAACTGTTGAGGGATCTGAAACCACGTGGCGAATGACGGAGTTCCAGTGGGGGGCACGGTGTTACAAGCACGCATGGCTCACGAAGAGAAACTGGGCAATGACACTTTCACTCCTCAGAGCCCTCTTTCACATCGATACTTCTGTCACTTGCCTTTTAATGCAGTGTGCCTTGTGATGGCTCAGGAGACTGAAGCAACGAGATGAGTGAACATTGAAAGTGGTCTCTATTGAAACTTGGCGTTTCTCGTTCCGAACTTAATGTGCATGTTTATAACTCCCATTTGTCCAATAAATATTTATGGGGCATCTACTGTGAGCCAGGTGTTGATTCATTAGTAAACAGCTGCCCTGAATCCCTGCCCGTAAGAAGCTTGCATTCTGTCTGCCACGGCTGACCTTGGCCTCTGCTGATAGGCCATCCCCAGAAGTTCTGTTCCCAATCCCATCCTGGCCTGTTTGTTTCTTGGTTCCTTGAGTGTTCTAGCCGAAAGATAGATGAACCCAAACTTTCCTGGAAGAACAGATAACTCAGAACCATTTAAATATTTTTTTGTAAAAGACTTCACGCAGAGCCCTTTGTCAGAAAAGAGTTGAGGGGCGCGTGGGTGGCTCAGGTGGTTAAGCGTCCGACTTTGGCTCAGGTCGTGATCTCACAGTTCATGAGTTCAAGCTCTCTGTCAGGCTCTGTGCTGACAGCTCAGGGCCTGGAACCTGCTTCAGATTCATATCTTCCTCTCTCTCTGTCCCTCCCCCACTCATGCTCTGTCTCCTGCTCTCTCAAAAATAAACATAAACAAAAGAAAAGAAAACAGTTGAGATACCTGAGTAGGGGGCCCCCAGCCTGGGGTTACCAGGCCGGCATACATCTCCAAATGGCAGCACCGAGCCAGCTGGAACTTCCGTGTGTAGAGAATAGATGTATCCTGAGGCCAGTGAGACATCTGATGTGGAACTCAGGGAAAAGGTCAAACATAGGAGGGATGGGGAGAGACTCAGACCCCCGAGACCTTCCTGTGTGTCACCTGCATTGGGGGCGAGATGTGGCTCCTGCCCTAAAAGGGCAAAATCCAACCGAAAAGATAACCACCTCATGGAGAAGACAGCCAGCTACCACACAGGTGCTTTGCAACGACTAAAGGAGCTGCCCAGGTCCTAAGTGCTGGAGAGAGCAGGTGTGGGCCACCGCAGCCTCCGAGTATAATGGGAGACCTGGAGCCTGAGGGGCTTAAAGGTAGAGATGAGTTCCAGGTGGGAGAAAAGAAAAATTTTGAGCAAAGGCCAAAGCATTCGGAGTCTCAGACTTCAATCAATTTTCTACTGGTGCTTGTCCTGTGTAACCTGAGTGAATAACCCCATAGATAGCCCACTGGATACTAGCAAGCACTCAACAAACATTTGTAGAGTTGGATTGAATCATGCAAGCTTGCCTTTAGTTTTCTACCCAGGTCACGTGGCAGAGTCACAGCATTTCTCACTAGATCTGGACAAACATGATAATCAACAGCAAACAGTCGCTGAGTGCCTACTAGGTACAAGACACTATTTCAGGCTCTGGGGAGATAGCAGTAAATAAAACAATGTTCTCGCTGGTCCATATCCTGGCAAAGGATGAGAGACTGACGATGCAAATGAACAGTGGCCGGACCACATATAAAAACAGAACTCTGACCCACAACCTGCGGGAAACCCTCCCCCCCCCCCCCCCCCCCGCCATCTACAACAAGGGCACAGGAAGCCAGCCTTTTGTAAGTCAGACTTGCAGGAAGCCAGATTGTGAGCTCTAGTAACAATCTAGGAAGGTAAATGATAACTTCTGTAACAATCTGCCCACAATGGCCAGGTCTTGATTAATAACTGACAACTTCCCTCATTTTTATATCCACTTCCAATTTAGGACCAACCACAGAAAGCCAAATATCCACTCCTCACCAATCACCCTTCCAGTTAGCTCACCCGCGGCCTCCCCATGCCAACAGCCTCCAATCAGGGCACCTTTGGTCCAGTATTAAGCTTCCCTGCCTTAGTGACTCTGCTAAAATTCAAGTGATGGGGCTGACTCCCTTGCTACAGTGAGCTATGAATAAGTAGTAGCCTTTGCTTTTCTCGTATGGTTGGTCTTCATTTATTTCCATAGGAATGATAGACAAATGGATTATATATACACTATATATAATATATATAGATATTGTACATTATATACACTATATAATATGTGTGTATATATATGGTGTGGGTATATACATATACATATATGTATGTATATACATACATATACATCCACAGTGTTAATGGTGGTAAATGCCATTGAAAAAAATGAATGGGGTCAGGGTTATGGAGGGTGGGGATACCCACTCTAATGAGGGTGCTCAAGGAACGCCCCCATGATAAGATGAGAATCTATTGCTGGAAGTGGGGAAAGAGCCATGCAGGTAACTGGGAAGAGGCTCCAGGCTGGAAATACAAAGGCAAGGGCAAGCCAAGGATCAGTAGGAGGAACACAGTGATGAGCATGAGGCCCAGAAGTGACTTCAGAGGGAGGCTTGTGGGGAAGTGGGCAATACACCTGTGGGGAAAGATTGGGAATGTGTCACCTGTGGGGCGTGTATGGTGAGGGGGTGGGGAATTGTGTGATCATCACGTAGGACTTCATGGGCCCTTGTAAGGAATTTGGCTTTTACTCCAAGTATGATGGGAGCCTTTGCAGGGTTTTGAGGAGCGATATAATTTATGGTTTTTTTAAGTTTATTTACTTGTTTTGAGAGAGGGAGAGAGAAAGCAGGTGAGGGACAGGGAAAAAGAAAGATAAAGAATCCCCAGCAGTCTTCGTACTACGTGCTGAGCCCAATGGGGAGCTCAGTCTCACAAACTGTCAGATCATGACCTGAGCCAAAATCAAGAGTTGGATGCTTAACCTACTGAGCCACCCAGGTGCCCTGATGTAATTTATTTTTTCATTATTTACTTATTTTTTTATTTTTAAAAAATTTAATGTTTATTTATTTTGAGAGTGAGAGAGACAGAGTATGAGGAGGGAAGGAGCAGAGAGAGAAGGAGTCACAGAATCTGAAGACAGGCTCCAGGCTCTGAGCTGTCAGCACAAAGCCCGACACAGGGCTCGAACTCACAAACCATGAGATCATGACCTGAGCCGAAGACGGACACCTAACCGACCAAGCCACCCAGGCACCTCATTATTTTTTTTTTTAAAGCATCTTTCTGATTGCTGACTTGAGAATAGACTTCTGGGAGGCAGGGAACAGGGCTGGAAGTAGAGAGACCAATTAAGTGGCTATTGGATTAATCCAGATATGAATGTCGGTGGGTTGGTCCAGGATGGCAGAGATGGAGGTGGTGGGTATGTGGAAATTTTACAGAACGTTTTTGAATGAGTGTCTCATAAGTGAAAGAAGTCCTGACTTCTCTCAGGCCCTATTCCGTATTAGATAAAGGTGCCCCAGGAGGTTTTAACCACTCCCTCAACGGAAGCTACCAGATACAGTTATTTCAGATAACACTGAACAGTTCCTCCTGAATGCGACTGTCCCCATGCCTACTCTGAGATCTGTTGCTTTCCGAGGATGGTGGTCATGTGTATGTTGGGCAAGAAAAGAGAACCCCTCAGTGTGTCTGTTGCACTGAACTTCCTGTCAACATTCCAAACGGGCTTCGATGAAACAGAGGAAACAGGCATAGACTTTCTAGGTCTGGAGTCTGTGCCCTGCCTTGGGAAACGTTGCAGGCACCTCATTCAACCTGAGCACTGCATGACATTTGTTCTCAGTCTGAAAAGGACAGTCATCCCCCTTACCCATGGGGAATATGTTCCAAGTCCCACCCATGGATGCCTGAAATGGCAGATAGTACCTAACACTGTATGTAATACTTTTTCCAATACATACATAAAGTTTCTGATAAAGTTTAATTTATAGAATAGGCATGGTAAGAGACTAATAACTAATAGTAAAATACAACAATTATATCACTATACACACATCAATAAAAGTTATATGAATGTGGTCTCTCTTTCTCTCTCTCTCAAAATATTTTATTGTCCTATAAAAAAAAATCTTACTGTCCTGTCCTCCTTCTTGTGATGACATGAGATGAAGTCACGTGAATGTGGGCATGGTGACACTGGGCTACCACCAAAACTTCTGACGATAAACCAGAAGGAGAATCATTGCTTCTGGACAACAGTCCACCACAGGTAACCAAAATCTCAGAAAACAAAGTCGCAGACAAGGGCTGACTGTTGTACAGTTCTTCCTCTTCTTCTTCTTTAAATATTTATTTATTTTTGGAGAGAGAGAGCACGAGTAGGGCAGGGACAGAGAGAGAGGAGGGCAGAGGATCCGAAGCAGGCTCTGTGCTGACAGCAGCAAGCCCGATGCGGGGCTCGAACTCATGAACTGTGAGATCATGACCTGAGCCGAAATCGAAGGCTCAACCAACTGAGCTACCCAGGCGCCCCATGATCAAATACCTTTCACCTGGAGACCTGGGCTGTAGGAAAAAATTGATCCCTGTGACTCCCCAGAGCGTCTAAGTTCTTAGGAAACTTGTCTGCTTAGAGGGAAGAAGGGAGATGAGTATGTCCGGCAAAAACTGGAGCTTTACTTGTGATTAGATTTTTAGAGACAGTTCTAACTTCACATGGTATATCCTACTATCCTCATGAGCACAAACCATAATTATCAGCCCTGATTTTTGGTTTGGGAAACATGATCCCTGTAAACCTTAAGACCAAGGCAAAGCATGCTTGTGAACTTTGCATCTGAGGCTGGCCCGGTGCCGGAGGCGAGCATTCAGGCTGAGCCCCAGCGTCCTCAGCAGCCCTTTGATTTCCGTGGCACGGAGAAAACTCTGCAGCTGCCGTAGCCCCTTCAGAACCAGGCACAGCTGAGGGAGGGAAGCTGGTTAAGATGATTTATAGGCGAGGCTCATGAGAGCTCCACTCCCGCACTGCCCATCTCGTTTATCCGTCCGCGGTCAAAGCATACTCCAGCTGGCATGCTAAGCGTTCCTTTTTTGTGCGTGTGACAATTTCATTATTCATATTGTGATTTAATTCACGTACCATAAAACTCAGTGGTTTTCAGTGTCTTCACAGAGTTGTGCAACCATTACCACTATCTAATTCTAAAATATTTTCATCTCCCTCCAAATAAACCCAATCCCATAAATAGTCATTCCCCAGTTCCAGGCCCTGGTACCTCCTAATTCATCGCTATGGATTTGTCTACTCTGGACATTTTGCATAAATAGAATCATAGAATATTTGTCCTTTTGTGTCTTGGCTTATTTCACTTAGCATAATGTTATCAAGATCCATTTCTGTTGCAGCAGACAGCCGTAGTTCGTTCCCTATAGTGGCTGAGTGATGTTCTACTGGATAAGCATACCACATCCAGTCAGCAGTTGGTGGATATTTGAGTTGTTTCTACCTCTCAGCTGTTATGAATAATGTTGCAATGAACGTTCATGTACAAGTTCTTACGCAGACACGTGTTCTGATTGCACAAATTAAAAAAAAATTTTTAACGTTTATTTGTTTTCGAGGCAGAGGGAGACAGTGCATGAGCAGGGAAGGGGCAGAGAGAGAGGGAGACACAGAATCTGAAGCAGGCTCCAGGCTCTGACCTGTCAGCACAGAGCCCAATGTGGGGCTCAAACTCGTCAACTGTGAGATCTTGACCTGAGCTGAAGTCAGACGCTCAACCGACTGAGCCACCCAGGCGTGCCTGATTGCACAAATTTTTAAAGAAAGCGAGACAGCCCTCGCCCCATCCAGGTTGTGGTATGGGGCATTCAGCCCTTCCCAGATCCTATCTACTGTGGCATGAGGAGTCTGGGGGTGGTCTGGAGTGTGGGTTGACCTCACTGAGCTTCTTGATGGCAGCTTCCTCTGCATGTGAGTGGTCCGCCAACCTCAGGATGGCAGGTATGTGTCTAACATGTGTTGGGCATGCTGCCTACACGAACTCTAATCCTCCCAGCATTCCGTTGAGGATGGTCCCGTCACCTGCATTTTACAGATGAGAAAGCTGAGGGCTGGAGCGATGAGGAAACTTGCCCAGAGGTCAAGGAGCCAGGACACCAGCTTCTAAGTGGGAAGGGTTCAGCGATTTGCCTGCCGGTGGGGAAAGGTGTCAGATGACTCAACATGAAGGTGGATCCACGGAGTGACTCTCTTCCCTTGAAGTCCAAGGCTTCTCTGGGCTGCAGAAATCAATACCAGTGCACGGGTGCAGTGTCAATACCAGCTTTTGGACCAGCAGGTGTGATCCAAGAGTGTCATCTCCCGCCTGGCTTGGGTTGGCCTGGCTTGGGATGGGATCTGAAATGGCCCCTGGCCTCCGGAGTCCTGCCAAGCCCAGAGCATGAGCCTTTGGGCTGCTAAAAGGCAGTCTATTCTTTCTGTGTTCTGTACACATTCCCTACCTGTCTGCTGCTCAACAAAAGCAGTCTCGTCTTGGCTATGAGTATTCTAGTGCCTTCCAAAGACAGTAAATCAAGATCTGGGTCACTCAGCAACAGTCCCTTTCTTCCAAAGGCAGATGGGACTGCTGTTACTAATCTGGACCAGCAGGGGCTCTTTTTACCATTTAGCTTCTTCCCACAGAGTGGTCTAGAAATGCCTCTGGTAACAGACCGGATCTGCCTTCTTTCCACCTTTGCCCAAGCTTTCCAGGGTATGTGGCCTCAGGGCCTGCACAGCAGCCACAGGGTACCCACAGTCAGGATTCTGCCCTGTGGTCACCCACGAAAACCCACAGTAGCAGTGTGGTAGCTGGAAACCAGGGAGTGGTGTACCAAACCTTCTTGAGGGGGGAGTGAGTCTCCACCCACAAGTGGCCTTTTCCCAGAAGGCCCCAGGACAGCTATCGGGGCATTTTGCCAAGCAAGCTATTGCTATTGACCAAGACAGCTCCCAGCTGGGCTCAGAACAACTTCATCACTGTTGACGTGAGTAGAGAGGGTTAGAATCAGCGGTAGTGGCTGGCATCTCTGACTAAATGCCCTCAGATTTTGTTTCCTTAAGACACCATCTTGCCATGGATTCAGGAGATGAGGGCCTAAGTTCTATACCTTTGGCTGAGTGTGTGGGGGTTTTTTTTGTTTTTTGTGTTAATTTTATTGATAATTTATTTTTATTTTATTTATTTATTTATTTTTTTTTTTTTTTTTTGAGAGAGAGAGAGAACAGGGAGACACAGACAGAGAGAGGGAGACAGAGAACCCCAAGCAGGCTCTGCACTGTCCGATATGGGGCTTGAATTCATGAACCGTGAGATCACGACCAGAGCCGAAATCAACAGTCAGACCCTTAACTGACGGAGACACCCAGGCGCCCCTGGCTGAGTGTGTGTTAATGTGTCTGTGTAAGTGTCCATGTAATAATAATTAAAATCACTTTGCATTTATAGAATGCTTGCAATGTGCAAGTTCCCTTGGGGTCCTTTGTACTCATGGTTTTATTTAATATATGCATCTGGAGGTACTATCAAATTTACCTATGAAGAACTGAGGCTCAGAAAGCTCTCACAGTAAGGCCAAAGGTCTCAGAGCCAGTAAGTAGCAGAGGGAGGTGGGGTCTGAAAAAACAGGTGCAGCTTCTAACCCCTTTATGCCGGAACTAGGGTCAGGAATTCCTGGGAAGATAGCTTAGCCTCTTGTTACTCCCTCTGCAACACCGCCTTAATTTCGTGACTGCTTTGGAAGGAGGGGGCAAGGTCAGGGCTCAAATCAGAAGGGGAAGGGGGAGGTGTAAGGTGAGGATGGCATCTGCAAGCTAGTTTATGTGGGAGCTGGTTTGGGTGCCTTGAAATTCACCAGGACAAGGCTTCTAGGATGGTACCCTCTCTGCACAGAGCCCCCGAGGGCTCATTAGTGTCAACGGGCACTGGGAGAGAAAGATAAAAAAGGGGGATGAAGAGGCAAAAAGGGAGGGGGAGAGCAAGGCAGAGGCCAGGGTTGCTCCCAGGAGGAAAGAAAGAGGTGGCATTGTAGCTGGCGGTCCAGAGACCCCTTCCCTTGGAACCTCCTGCCTGGGGGCTGGTAGAGCAAGCGCGGTCTTCATTCTCTCAAGCAGGGCCAACAAAGGACAGCTGAATCACAGGATTTCTCAAGAAATAAAAATTCCTAGCACACCCCTGGGGCCTCGGGGAGGAAAACTGACAACGTGTTGATTGAAAACAGACCGGGCTGATGTGGCCCGCAGCGCGGGGCCAGGCTCTCGCGGGTTCACAGCGACACCTAGTGGTTTTCCTGAGCACCTGCCACCGCGTGGAAACGGCCAGACCTGTGGTAGGTCGCGAGAGAATATTTGGGGTCTAGACCAGACATTTCCTTTTTTCCCTTGCTGTCAAATCCCATATTTTTCTTTGTGGAACATTTCTGTACTCTGAGGAGAATTCCACACATCCCCAACGTGGAAGGCCAGTTATGTACATCCAACTGACTGCCCTGGCTGGATTTTCGGAGGTGGTCATAATTTCCTCCGAATTTATCATTTTCATTTGTTAAATATAATTAAACGTATATAATGGTGATACCTTTAAAAGACTTTTACACAGATGAGTGATCTGATCAGAGACCTTTCTTTACCAGACTACATGTTTGGAAAATATAATGACTATACTCCTGTATTAAGTCAAAGACCTCAGCTTCCAAAGTGACCCTGATCAGTAAGCCTGTAAAAATGAAAACTATGCATCTCTTTCTGGATAATGGTGCTTGGACATTTTCATTCCTGTCCTTGCATCATGTTGCTGCAGTTAATCTTTGGCTAATATACTTGTCTGAAGGCTCCCTGGGGCAGAGTATGTCCAGTGTTAGTACAATAGTACAATGCATGGGACATAGTTGATGCTCCAAATCTATTTCTTTGGTTTGGTTTCGGTTTTGTTTGTTTGTTTGTTTTCAGAGAGAGAGTGCACATATGCGAATGGTGGAGAGGGGCAGAGACAGAATCCCAAACCCGCTCCACACTGTCAGCACAGAGCCTGACACGGGGCTCAATCCCATAAATCATAAAGTCATACCTGAGCAAGATCAAGAGTCAGATGCTCAACCAACTAAGCCCCTCAGGCACCCCTCTTTTTTTTTTAAGTTCATTCATTTAAGTAATCTCCACGCCCAATGTGGGGCTTGAACTCACAACGCTGAGATCAAGAGTCCCATGTTCCCCCAACTGACCCAGCCAGGTGCCCCTCAAAATCTATTTCTTAACTGAATAACTTGAGCTCCTGAGAGCAGTGGGGAGCCACAGGAGGGAAGTCTCCTGGAAAGTGCTGCTTTCCAAACTCTGAAGGAAATTTATCACATGGGGAAGCTTCTTGTCAATGGCTGGGGATGGTCTGTGGTTAAACAGTAGCCGGATGTGGCATTTGTAAAGTCTGTAAAAAGGCCCGTTAAATGTCTGTGGGTTGGCAGTCCTAGGAGGGCTCCGCGTGACCATGCTTTATGGGCACCTTCAAAATCCTCCCTGAAGACTTTCCTTCTGAAGAAGAAATCTCAAGCTTCTGTGATCCAATCTGGCTGGGAAGGGAACACTACCCCACACTGCATTTTATCCAGACTGTGATGGCCAAATTACTTGTGTTAACTGCCTTCCATTGGTTGCAAAAATCAGAGACGCACCGATTTTACTGGCAGGACGCATGTGGCAGTAAAGAGTCTTGGCCCCATGGCTTGATTTCTCTGGAACCCAGAAGACACAGAAGACCTGACTGTCTGAAGTGTGGTGTAGTGGATGTGGCTCATACTGGTGCCAGCCCAGCATTGCTTGAATAGCCTTTCTAAGTTAGGAAAGTAGGCCATGTTTCAGGCATTACTTCACCAGGGTGGAGATCAGAACTCAGTTTCCCAGACTAACTCTGCAGCTGCGACAGAGGCATGTGTCCCAGGCTCTGCCAATTGGAAGTAACAACACGAACTTTCAATACGGAAGAATGAAAAGCAAGGAAGCAGCTGCTGCATGGGGTTGCATCTTGATGGGGGGTGGAGCACGGCAGGGGACATGGAGACCCCTGGAGGCAGCAGGGGCAGAGATGCTCCCCGTAGGAAGAGGCCAGGGCAGCGGGCTCAAGCCTGTCCCTGGACAGACTGGGTGGGGACCAGGGTATTATTCATGGCTGCAGAGTCTCACGCCCCATTCTCTGATTCTGCCAGGGATTACAGGAGCTACTAATATCCTTTAAGACATTCTTTTTCTGTTGAGACTAGAGTGCATTCTATTGTTTGTAGATAAAAACTGTCATTAATAAACCCGTTACTGGGGCGCCTGGGTGGCTCAGTCGGTTAAGCGTTCGACTTCGGCTCAGGTCATGATCTCATGATTCATGGGTTCGAGCCCTACATCTGGCTCTGTGCAGACAGCTCAAAGCCTGGAGCCTGCTTGGGATTCCGTGTCTCCCTCTCTCTCTGCCCCTACCCCGCTCATGCTCTGTCTCTCTCTCTCTCTCTCAAAAATAAATAAACATTAAAATAAATAAATAACCCATTATTAATAAACCAAAAATATAGTTAGTCCTCTCTCATGGAGCTGGGATCAGAAAATTATTCAACATTAGCTATAGGAGGTTAACGTCAGGAGTTCAAGGATCACTACTCCAGAGAGATTGTACTCAGATGTTTTGTTTGGGGCTAAGGTGGATATCTGTTGTTAGTGCCTGTTCAACATCCCTCCAGTAACAGCCATTTTCTATATTAGGCTCTGTGTCCTGGTGGGGCTGACATCATGCTGAACACATGATCCAGGCCAGGCCAATCAGATTGCAGCTTCTCCCTGGTCCCAGTGATTGGTTCAGAAGTTGATACATGTCCCATGGCAGACCAATGACAGCTGTCCCTGGGACTTGTGCAATACTTCTAGGAATTACTCTTTCCTGCTGAGGCTGCTAAGCCATAAGGAGGGAAGCATGAAGCATGAAGCCAATGCTGACCACCTTGTCAAGTGTGGGAAGAGCCTGCCAATCAAAGCATAAAGCCACCTGGAGGAAAGCAGAGTAAGAGAGAAGGGCTAACTCCTAATGCTATTGTACATTTGGATGCAGCCATGACTAAAGTCAGTTCTGTGAACCATTATGTGAGCCATCTAGTTCCTTCATAAGTTCCTTTGAGTTGAGTTTCTGTCACTTGAAACCAAGAGGGTCCTAATACAGTGGTGCACATTCATATCCTAGAATTTGGGGCAAGTCTTTAAAGGGATTAAATGACATTCCTGCTTTTCATCCCATTCACTTGGTTACTCTTCAAGCCCTCAAATATCCCTTATTTGAGGATAAGTGCTATGGCCTCAACTGCTGTCTTCTATACTCACGGGACCAAACTTGCACACATTCTATGAAACCTGGGGCTCCTTTGCACACTTTGTCATTATGCTCTAGCTCTCCCCTCCCATGTGGCCACTTGGGATTCTCCCATTCTGCCTGAGGCACTCCTTTCAACATTCTGTCTGACAAGCACTGTTTAGCAATATACATCTTTGGTTTCAAAAAAAGGTACATCCTCCATCCTGTGCACAATGTGGTACCCACCTGTGAGGGTACATTGCCAACCCGCGTGCAGGGATACTTGCTCTGGCATCAGTGTGACTTAGTGACTGTACTCCTCATGCACCTCTTCTAAGGGTTCTTGTACTGCTACCAGCTGGCTCATTTTCTCTTTATTTCCAAAATCAATTCCCTAAGAGGGAAAGATATAATTTGATTGATCTACTTGCTGATTCGAATTCTCATTTGGGCAGGGCTGGTTGACCTGGGCTTCATCAGACAGTACCAGCCAGTCTGTGGGTAGCACATCCTGGGCGAGGCATCACTCTTGTCCAATCACACGTGGCCAAGAGAGGGTCACGTGGCAAAAGCACTCAAACACTGGATGAGAAACAGCTGGAAGCACTTCCCTCCTTGAGGGCTGTGACTGGGGCAGTTTTTCTTAGCTAGGAATCATGGGTATGATAGCTTCCATGATCCACGTGTCTGGTACCTTCTCCTATCCTAAAATTATGATGGCAAAAGGAGTGGGGACATTCATAATCATTGTAAAGGGTTGGCTTCACCTTCAACACCTCTGTTCTTTCTGCATCACACATTTTATTTTCCTATAAGCCAAAGGCTGCCCAGGTTCATGCTCTCTGGAGGACTCTGGGGAGAGAGGGGTTGCTGAGCATCATTTTAATACTCCTTTTCCCTGACACAGAGCACCCAGCTGCCACCTGGTTTATTCTGTAGTGTTCCATCAACCCTCTAAAGGCCAACTCCAGAGGCTCCAGCTTCAAGCCAAAGTGCTTTCAAAATCACCAGGAGGGGGCATGTGGCTGGCTCAGGCAGTGAAGCGTACAACTCTTGATCTCGTGGCTGTAAGTTCGAGCCCCATGTTGGGTACAGATTACTTAACGTCTTTTAAAAAATAACAACAACGAAACACACACACACACACACACACACACACACACACACAAAACCACAAAAAAACCCAGGAGGTTCATACCTTGGAGGCCTATCTCAGGCCATATCAACTTGGAGTTTCCCTTGGCCTGGCACTGTCCCTGGTTGGGCTGGAGTGTTATACTGGGAAAGCGGCTTCTCTGCCTGGACCTCTCTGCCTGGACTGACTTCTGCCCAGGCCTAGAATGCTGTCCCAATAGTCTAATTCCTCCTTGTATTTGAAGGCTCCTAGAATCCTAGAGACATGACTTCTCAAACCTCAATAGCTCATTTCTCTAACACTTCCAGATCTTTGTTCAAACTTTATTTATTTAATCCACCAAATTCTGATGACTCTTTTCAGTTTGCTGCCAAACACTGTCTCAAGAGAAAAAAATGGTCTCTAGTCAATGTGAATGCCACCAAACTGACCTGTCCCCACTGTGGAGAAGACATAGCTTAGTGATAAAGAATGTCGGCTCTGATACTAGATAGACTTGGTGTCACAATGAGATACCACCTCATACCTGTCAGAATGGCTAACATTAACAACTCAGGCAACAACAGATGTTGGCAAGGATGCAGAGAAAGAAGAACCCTTTTGCACTGCTGGTGGGAATGCAAACTGGTGCAGCCACTCTGGAAAACAGTATGGGAGGTTCCTCAAAAAATTAGAAATGGAGGGTACTATGGGTACTATGACCCAGCAATTGCACTACTAGGTATTTATCCAAGGGATACAGGTGTGCTGTTTCTAAGGGGCACATGCACCCCAGTGTTTATAGCAGCACATCAACAATAGCCAAAGTATGGAAGGAGCCCAAATGTCCATCGATGGATGAATGGATAAAGAAGATGTGGTATATATATATATATATATATATATATATATATATAATGGAATATTACTCAGTGATCAGAAAGAATGATATCTTGCCATTTGCAACAACATGGGTGGAACTAGAGTGTATTATGCTAAGTGAAACAAGTCAGTAAGAGAAAGACAAATATCACATGATTTCACTCATATGTGGAATTTAAGAAACAAAACAGATGAACACAGGGGAAGGGAAGCAAAAATAAGATAAAAAAACAGAGGGAGGCAAACCATAAGAGACTCTTAAATACAGAGAACAAACTGAGGGTTGCTGGCGGGGGGCAAGGGCTAGTTGGGTGACAGGCATTAAGGAGGGCACTTGTTGGGATGAGCACTGGGTGTTACACATAAGAATCACTAAATTCCATTCCTGAAGTCAAATCATTATTACACTATATGTTAACTAACTTGGATTTAAATATTAAATAAATAAATAAGTGAATGAATAAATAAATAAAACTTCCTCTAAGTAAAAAAAAAAAAAAAAAAGATACAGTTGTGGTCAAATATTGGCTCTTTGTGACCTTGAGTAAGTTATTAACACCTTTGTGCTTCCATTTTGATGATGATGATAATGATGATGACAACGATGGCAAAAGTCTGCCCCCTACTGGTGTGTGTATATTAAATGAGATCATGTACACAATAAGCAGTAAAAATTCACTGTTTTTTCTAGTTATGTGGGATTTCCCTGGGTAGCATCATCCTTTTTTCCTAGAGACCTGCTGGGACTTGCACACTTTGGGGCCCTTCCAGTGAAGGTGACAGAAACTTCACAGCCGGTGCTATGGGATCCTCCTCTGGACTCTATTCTTCCTGCCTTTCCAGGGGCCTCAGGCCAAACGTCACTGGTTCCAGAGAAGAAGGCCAAGACAATGGCCAACTTGGAACATGCAAGTCTGGACTTGGATATTCACCCACTTGAAAGTGTGCACTGAGTGACCCACCACTATTCACTTTGGGGTTTTCTTTTAGTGCATATTGATTGCTGCTTGATGTCACTGGGCACAGGATTTTCAGTACAGGGATGGACGTCGGGGAGGAGCCCCCACTGCTTCTGTCCACCCTGGTCTGTGAATGTCTCCTGGCTGTGCAAAAGTGGTTCAACAGAACAGGCCCCAAGTCCACTCTCCAAAAAACCTAATCTGGGCTCAGCCAGGCTTTTGTTAAATCTCAGATCTAAGGAGCTGGCAAATCCATTAAGAACAGTATCTGCGAGGTGATGGCCCAGGCGATCCTGGGCTCACGGACCTGTCATCATTAGAAGTGCTGATGTGCACCGTGCTTTTCGGCTTGTCTGGGGCTTTCACACACCTCATGACAATCTCGGAACAATACCATGCATTGGGCAGAGTTTAGAGACAGAAAACTGTCCATGGAGTTTTAAATCTGCAAAAAGTTTTGAGGTCCTCTACGTGAGCCCCTTTGTTATGCAAATAAAGGGAGGAGATCCCAGAGACCACAAGGTGACCTAGCCCATTAGGAGCAGTGCTAGGCTCAGCCCTGGAACCTCTGTCCTTCTACCACTTTGCTCTGTACCTGATGCAGGGGAGATCTGTGCTTGGTGAGAAGACAAGTGCCCCAAAAGCCCATAGGAACATTTGGGCCACACCCTTGTCCTTGCAGGGGGAATATGGGGGCTGAGGATAAAGCCAGTTTGCTCCAGCTTTCAGCTGCGCTAAGGAATCCCTTTGGGTCTATGCAAATTCCAAACTGGGAATGTCAGACCTCAGGCAAAAATTCTTCAACCCTGAGGATGAGTCAGTCCAGACTGCGTGAGCATTCCTTGGCCTGTCCTGCTTCTCCCAGAATTCCCTAAAAGTGCTGGAACTTCATGTGGATGGAACTTAAAAGATTTATCCCTTGTTTTAATCCATCAAAATTGTTGAGCACAGGCTGTTTTCCCAACTCTGGACTGGCACATGCCACTCGAGGTCAGGGGCTGTCCTTAGCACCTTGAGGAAGGGAGGGAGATGGGGGGCATTCGCACATTCAGTTCCCTAGGAGAGCCTCCTCTGGGGCACCTTCCAAGTTTGGCTGTGCCTGTGGTTTGTCTTGGGGGCCCAATGGGCGGCAGGGCACTGCCTGGATGTGCCTTTCGGGTGATGCTGCCTGTATAAGCACGACTCCTCAGACACACATCTGCTCCACCACATAAAACAGCATCTTTGCTGACTTACTTAGCGTCCATTAAGTTCATATTCAAATGAACACACCAGATAGGACAGGGGGAGGGGTCACAACACCCACAGGAGGTGGGAGAGGGTTTAAAATGAAGACCTGTGCACCAGAAGCTTGTTTCACGTAACGAAAATAAAATAATAAAACAAGACAGAACAAAATACTGCAACCGAACACTGGCTGTAAAAGCAGGAAGGGGGGTGCCTGGGTGACTCAGTCGGTTGGGCGTCCGACTTCAGCTCAGGTCACGATCTCGCGGTCCGTGAGTTCGAGCCCCACGTCGGGCTCTGGGCTGATGGCTCAGAGCCTGGAGCCTGTTTCCGATTCTGTGTCTCCCTCTCTCTCTGCCCCTCCCCCGTTCATGCTCTGTCTCTCTCTGTCTCAAAAATAAATAAACGTTAAAAAAAAAAATTAAAAAAAAAATAAAAGCAGGAAGAGAAAATTTGGGTCTCCACATCTTGCCTCCTCAGGGTCCACTGCAAGTGTACGTTGGGGGGCCACCAGCCTGGTGGCCTCTAGACAGTCATGAGTACCATTAATTTGTGTGACATGATTGTGGCTGAGGCCATCAGCACACACACAACAGCCTCTCCAAAATCCTGAAGGACTCAGGAGGCCCTGGCAAATGGAGGGTCTCAATGGACAGGCTATCTGGGCAGGAGGCAACTCAGATGCCAAGGAGCACGGTTTCCTGGGACCTTGGGGAACGGGGGCAGGGAGGGAACAGAGCAAAAGGCGAGGGCATCAGAGGGAGCCTCTGGGAGATCTCTCTGCATGCTTGGGTGGGAGCTAGCTGGGACCAGTCTCCCTCACCCAGCCAAAGTGGCTGGGTGAGGGCTCCCCCAACGAGGATGCTTCCTGTCTGCCCATCAAGGTGCCCAGGGAGCAGTGGGGACCCCGAGACAATGCCAATACCTCCCTCTGCCTGAAGCCAGGTAGCCTGTGTACTGGCCCAGACGCCCCTGGGTGAACGGCCCTCTGCTGGGACCCAGGACGCAGACCCAGCCTGTAGCCCCAGCTCACCCTCCCCGCCGACCCCCAGGAAAGATGGCACAATGGCGGGTATGTGCCTGCTTGTTCCTGCTTGCTCTCCTTTGGCCTCGTGATTTCTCCTCTCCCTTCCCAAAGCCTATTCCCTCCTCTCTGCTGTGTGATGTGATGGAATTGTCCCAAACCTTGTTCCTGAAGGGAGGAAACCCAGATAGTGGCAGTCACTCTCTGGGGCCGCCTGCAGCCCCTGCACTTACAAGTGACTGTGAACAGCACCTTCAAGGCTGTCACCAGGCCTGGAGGCACAAAGCCAGAGGAAGGGTAGGGATCTGGAAGGGGCTCAGGAAGAGGACTTCTGCTAGCTGTAAGGGCAAGAGCTGTGGCTGCTTCTGCCAGTGCTTCTGGAACAGTCTTCCTCAGTCTCCTGCCCCGCCAAGCCCACCCCTGCCTGTGCCCATCACGGCCTGCCTTACACCTCTCAAACTCTCCGGGAAACAGAGAATTCTGCTGGGTTGCTGGGATACACTTCTACATCTTTCTGAGCCTTTGTGATAGCTGGCATTTCTCACTGAGGGATGCAGATGGCCCTCTCCTCGTGCCAAGGTGAGCTTTTCCAAACGTTTGCATGGACCTCATGTTCCTTGGAAAAGAAGCCTTGCTCCCTGTCAAAGGAGAGGAGGAGTGCACTCTGCCTCAGACCCCACTGAGCCCTAATAAGCTGTCTGTGTAAGCTCAGGCGGTGGGGTACCTGGGAAGACAGCTCCTAAGGTCTCTCGCAGTGAGTTTCTTTGGGTTCCACGATCGCACTGTGCTCGCGTAAGCCGCAGAGCCTTTGCACCCGTAACCCTGCTGTCTGGGATGCATCCAACACACATCTGTCAAGCTTCCCTTAAGCACCAGGCACTCTGTCTCCAAGGTGCTGAGCGAACAACGCTCAGTGTGGCGGTGCAGTGCAGAGAATGGCAGTGAGGTGTGGCCTGTGCCTTTGTCTCTGGAACCCCCTGTGCCAGAGCATCATGGTGAGGACATCTGACCAGTGGTTCTCAGGGTTGATCAGCGAAGAAACGCACAGGGATGCAGGGGGAGAGAGAGAGAAATGTCAGACTCGGAGAGCTGGAAATTGAACCTCTTTCCCAGTATTCATCAGAGCACTGGCTTTGACCATGATCCGCTATCAGAAACATGTCTGACACTACAATCTGGCTCACACGTAGGCATCTAAGTGTATATATGCGAACATACACACGGCTGGCAACATTTTGTAAGATATAAGCTTTGCTACGTGTGATGGACTCTGATATATTTTTCGTTCTATCCTATGTTTTCCAAAATGCTGTTCATGAATTTTGCATCCCACTAATGGATGGCAAATGTCGGTTTGAGAAACATCAAGGTACGGAAAGGAAGAAGGGTAACCAACGCTGTGTATGGCAGGAAGAAGTTGCCATCGAATCTTATTTTAAGTGCATTCAAGACATCCTCTGCTTAGATTCTTCTAGAAATCTTATCAACCTCCTCTTAATTTGCATTGATGAAGACCCAACCTTCTGCTTTGGGGTTTGCTCAAAGCAAAGTACGGCCTCTCAGCCAAATCCAGCCCTCTGCCTGTTTTTCGTAGGCCTGTGAGCTAAGAATGATTTTAAATGGGGGGAGAAAATAAAAATAAGAATATAATTTCACAACATTTGAGAAGTATATGCAATTCAAATCTCCGTGTCTCTAATGATTGGCTCACGGCCACACTCATTTGTCTGCGTGCTGTCCGTGGCCTGCTTTTACACTGCAATGCAGACCCTGGCACGGCCTGCAAAGCCTAAAGTACTTGCTGTGGGGCCCTTTCCAGCAAGGGTTTGCCTTGGGCTCAAAGCATGGCATTTCTTATGCTAGGGATGGGGTGACTCCCCAAAGAAATGGTTTTGCTGCCGTGGGACCTTTTGAAGACCAGCTGATTTGAACATCTGGTTCTGCCATGGTCTCCTCTGAGCCCCCCGTTAGGCCAGCAGGAGCATCAGGCTGGTGTGGTGGAGGAACCAGAACCACATGACAGCCTGGGCAGCTGCTCAGAGACTCCTGACTCTCAGGCACTGCGTGGTCTGGCCTGGAGGCTGGGGCTGGACTGGGGCTCAGAGAGAGCGGCCTTTGAAAAATTAGCCAGCACTGGACTCTGATTTCTCCACTTGACCTTTCTCTTCCCTCTCATCTTTAAAAAAATTTTTTTTTGATGTTTTTATTTATTCTTGAGACAGAGGCAGAGCGTGAACAGGGGAGGGGCAGAGACAGAGGGAGACACAGAATCCGAAACTGTCAGCGCAGAGACTGACGTGGGGCTCGAACCCATGAACTGTGAGATCATGACCTGAGCCGAAGTCGGACGCCCAACTGACTGAGCCACCCAGGCACCCCTCTCTTCCCTCTCATCTTGCTGGCAACTCTTTTCTCTAGTCTTGTTCTATTTGACTTTGAGCTTGTAAGGCCTCTAGGTCACAACTTCCTAACAAAGTATGGGGCAGAATCGTTTGAAATATTCATAAATGCCTTTTATTTTTTTGGAAAACCCCTCCCACTCCTCAAACTCAAGGCCAAAGCCTCCGGGAGACACCCCCACCCTGGTCCCCCACAGCCAGGCTGTTCTGTGTTCCTGTCTCAAGAGAATTGGGGGTTGAGGGGACAGGGACCCTCTCTGGCTTTAGCCTCAAGGATGGGGAAGCATTGAAAACTCTCAGCAAAAACTGTTTCGGGGAGCAGTACGGGAAGGAGCAAGGCTCCCTCACCTCCATTCTCTGGGCTTAAGAGGGTGGGAACTAGAAAGGGATCCTGTGTGCAGAGAAATCAGTAGGCTGAGGGAGGGAGACACAGCCCCTGAAGACACAGGGTCCAGCACTGGGGACTTGGAACGGAAGTCCACCTTGACCTTCACCCTGCACGTAAGCAAGCACCACTCAGGGCCACTGGAGGGCCTTTGTTCATGGGAACATCTTGTGCAGCTGGCACATCCCTATGGTGTATGACACCATCCTGGCCTCCACTGTGGCTGTCTCCATCTGACCTGCCCTAAGGAGTCACTGCCTGGATCTATTTACTACCAGACACAGAGAGAGGGGCCTAGACATTTGGTGGGCCAGGTCCTGTCTGACCTGGGAAAATCTGGGTGTGCTGAGGGGATTGCAAGTCCTCAGGTTCCATGGTGCCCGTTGCCAGATTTGGGACTGGGTGTGTGTGTGTGTGTGTGTGTGTGTGTGTGTTTGTGTGTGTGTGAGGGTTCCTGTGCGTGCACATACGTTTGTGCGTCTATGAGGGCATGTGGTGGGATTTGGCATGGGTGAGGATGAGAATGAATGGATGGAGAGACAAGCAGCCAGACACGTGTCAGGGAGGCCTAGAAGCGACGCCCGCTCTCCATACAGGCGTCCAGTCTGCTGGGTCTGGACGTGCTGGGCCCAAAGCCCATCACCCCGGCTTCAGGACAGAGTCCCTACTTTTTTCTACCCCATTCCTAATTTTGGTTCTTTCCAAAGAAGACGTTGAATTTCCTCAGGTTACCACTTCTCTGGCCCCACCTGAGGTAACTTTTTCTAATTTCAGAAGCAGAGAGGTTCCTCCAGCCCCCTCCCCACTAACGGACAACAGGCAAGCTTCCTTCCTCATCTGCCAGGGTTTAAAAGCTTGGCCCACATTTCACAGAAGTCTCCTTGAGTTCAATTACAGTAGATCGCCCCATCTCCTAGATTTTTCTCCCTTATACTTGAAGTGAGGACAGCTTTAATTTGAAATGGAAATTTATGCAAATACTATGTAAATTAGGTCATTCCCAGATTAACTGGGGGAAAAAATCTGGTCGCCTTAGCAGGCACCATCTGTTTCCTCCTCATTCTTTCCATATCTGTACCCCACCCCCCTTTCCCAATCCACTTTGAAACTTGTTTTCCTGTGGCTGAGCAAAGAGATCTTTCAAGGGACGGAGAAACAAATCACCCCATGCTTTTCTAGCTCTAATGCCCATTCATTCCCTGTGGGAGGAGGCTCAGGTGAGGGCTAGGCAGAGGTTTAGGGGTAACCGCAGGCTGCTGGCACTTGCTTTAAGAAGAGAGCTTCTGGGGCTCTCTGTGCTGGCCCCACTTGTTCTGAGCTGAAGAAGCCTGGATTCTCAGAGTACACGTGTGCTATGACCCTCTCTTTCCCTTTCTTCCTGGCCTCTGTTTCCCTTACCATTCTTTCTGCCCCTCCTCCTCTTTGCCTTTGCCCGGAGCCTTCTAATCACATCCAGGAGCCGTCTTTGGGCAGTTGAGGCAGAAAGGCTCCCCTCCCCAATGGCCATAGCCCACTCCTGCTTTGGGGCAGTGACTGTTTCAGTCCTACTGTGTAGGACAGAGCCTAGTATCCTGATAGCTGGAGGAAGTTTCTAACCCACAACCCTTCGGACTTCCTTTCCTCTTAAAGGTCGTTAATGGGAAAGAAGTGGGGGGCTCCTTGGCTCCTTTGTTAAGTGTCACTCTCTCCTTGAAGGGAGTAAATGAGAAACTGAGCAGCAGCTCATTAGCCCCTCATCCTGCAATGAAGAAGTGTCTGGAGCAGAGCCACAGCTGATTCACGATGAATAAATAACTTGGGGGTAAAAACTTTTGTTGTTGTTAGCCGCTGAGATTGTTGAAGTTGTTCGTTATTGCAGCAAAACGTGATGAGAGCTGACTAATATACTCTCTATTATCTTCACTAACTTTATCTTAAAGCTGCCTCAAATGTCAAAAAATTCTTAAAAAAAAATTTTTTTTAGTGTTTATTTTTGTGAGAGAGACAGAGAGTGAGCGGGGGAGGGGCAGAGAGAAAGGCAGACACAGAATCCAAAGCAGGCTCCAGGCTCTGAGCTGTCAGCACAGAGCCTGACGCGGGCTGGAACTCACAAACTGTGAGATAATGACCTGAGCTGAAGTCGGACACTTAACTGACTGAGCCACCCAGGCGCCCCTCAAAAAATGATTTTATGTACTCATGTGATATTTTCTCAATCTAAGGCCAAATGAGAATAAAAGCATCTTCATAGGGGCGCCTCAGTGGCTCCATTGGTTAAGTGTCTCACTCTTGATCTCGGGTCAGGTCTTGATCCCACGGTGGAGAGTTTAAAACCCACACTGGGATCCACACCAGGTGTGAAGCCTACTTGAAAAAAAAAATCTTCATAAAAATGTGTCCTAATATGACAGTACAAACTGCACTTGCACAAATGGCTTCGAAATCAGACCTCCAGGCAGTGGGACCAGTTAATGCAAAGGCCCTGAGGCAGGAAGGTAAAGAGCCCCGTGTGGTTGGATCAGAGCAAGCAAGTGGGAGAGTAGTAAGAAATGAAGTCAGAACAGCAGACAGGGTCGCTCTATGCCCCTCCTCACAGTCACCGTTGGCCCAGCTTGCCGATAGTAGAGGAGGAGGCAAAGACCAAAGCCACCACTCAAAGCATTCTTCCAGGGAATCAAAGTCCAGCAGGCACTAAGCAAATCATAAACCACAGACTCTTAGAACTGGAACTTCTGAGATCTCTCTATCTAGTTGATTGCCACGTGGGGTCCTTAACGTCCACAAGATTCTGGGAATCCCTTGAATTGGAAAATGCACTTTTCAGAGAAAATCTCCAAAGTTTCACTCCAGGAAGTCTATGTCCCCTCTCTCCCCCCTCCAAAAAACAAACAAACAAACAAACAAAGAAAACAAACAAACAAAAAAACCAGCAAAGAACTTCCGGTCCAACTGGTTCTCCACCCAAGGCCAGATGGTGGCAGGCAGCCTGGATTGTATCCATAGCCTTGGAGACCTGGGTCTGTATGCCCTGTCCTTTTGGGTGGAGGAGCCCAGGGAGTGCCCTGAACTTCTAGGCCTGGGGACACTGGGGTTCCCTTCAAGAAACTAGAGCTTTTGTGAGCATCTGCAAACTCACAGGCACGCTCCCGGCTGTCCTTAGACCGAACAGACCACAAATCTTGCACGTATTTTACTGCTGCTTTTCTAAATTTTTTTTTCAACGTTTTATTTATTTTTTTGGGGACAGAGAGAGACAGAGCATGAACGGGGGAGGGGCAGAGAGAGAGGGAGACACAGAATCGGAAACAGGCTCCAGGCTCTGAGCCATCAGCCCAGAGCCTGACGCGGGGCTCGAACTCACGGACCGCGAGATCGTGACCTGGCTGAAGTTGGACGCTTAACCGACCGCGCCACCCAGGCGCCCCTACTGCTGCTTTTCAAAGGTGCCCGGATGCTCCTTTGATAAGGAAAATGTTGTTGCGCTTAATGGGGTTACTGAATTCACGGCCCCTTTCATCAGTATATGGTTTCTCACCCATTGGATGCTCTGTATAAGTCTAACATATAATTAGTCTAACATATATTAGATTCCATATAAGTCCATTACAATGCGGTGGGGAAGTGTAGGTCAAATATTTTGCACTAAACGGGAAACTATATTCAAAATGGTCAGAACCATGGTCTGTGGCCAGAGAGAGGAGGCGTGGAGAAGTCTGATACATGTGGGTCGTGCAGGGGATGGCCCCAGGGCAGCGGCCGCTGTGGGCAGCAGCAAAGCGAGAAGGCAGAAGTGAGACCAGGCCCGGGACTGCTCAGGTGGGGCCACAGACGGAGACGAGGCTCCCTCCTCGCTCCTTGGACAGGAAAGATGCAAATTTTCAATTCTGCATCTTTCAAAAAAAAAAAAAAAAAAACCAAACAAACAACCCTGCGACTACTCTATTTGCTATTGGTGTTTTAAAAATACCAAATTAAATACCCTATTAACCAGTGTCACCTCTGGAAGCCTGACTTCCCCGTCCTGCCCTGAGAGCGGGGCTCAGAAAACCCCAGCACCAACCTCAGGTGGTCAGACCTGCAGGTGGGTGGTTCCCCCAGGAGGCTTTCAAGTCAAACCACGAGCAGAAAGGAGAGGTTGAGGGCTGGCGTTCCTTTCCGGGCCTCTGCTCAGCTTCTCCTCACTTCACTGCCTAAGCATGTCCTCCAGGAGAGGGCCCGGGGCCGAAGCCACCGAATATTTAAAGGGCTTCCTGCTGGACGTGGGAAACTCAGAACAGGAAAGTCAGGCCCAGGCGGGTGTCTGTGGAGCCTGCCTGGGTGCTGAGCAGACTTTCAAGACACAGGTCGCCCCGTTTACGCTGGGGAATCATGCCCTGCCTGCCACCCTGCTCGGGAGGCGTGGGTGGACCTGGCCGCTGCTGGCGAGCTTGCTTCTGGTTGCCATTCTCCACACTGACTGGCGTTGCCAGCGCTGACCCGACTGTGGCTCCATTGTCCACCGTGGCCTGGGCTGACCAGCCCCGCCTGGAGCCCTGCCCTGGGAGGACGCAGGCTACCACGGCCATCACAAAGCGCTGCTTTGTGGCCCTGACAGGAGGGCTTGTCATTAGCTGTGAGATGGTCCCTGGCAGATCCTGGCATGTGGTGAGCAGACAGCTCTGTGCTGGCCACAGTATTTCGAGTACCCCCATTTGGATGCTGGATCCACACCATCCAGGATGCGTTGCCGCTTCCTCCCCATGGATCCCTATGGACTCAAATTCACTGGCGCCTTTGTGCTGACCCAGAACAGGAGTAGGGATGGCACAGGGGCAGAAGTCTGTGCCCAGTGCCCATCGTTGTGCAGGCTGATGGCTGTGGCGCCATTAAAGTTGTGCGGGACCCTTATATGGTGGTGTTCCTGGTGTCAAGGTAGTTGAGAGCCTGCCCATCCCCCGCTTGGGGCACGGGGACAGGTCCCTATACGGCAGCAGCTTCCTGAGGGTATATCCGGCCAGAAAAACATGGAACGACACACACACACGAAATCACAAGCCATAAGGATTCATGATTTCAACTACACTGAGAACCTCAGTTTATCACAGGTGCTTTAAAGAATTTCGGAAGAAAAGCCACAAACTGGGGAAAGACCTGTATAACACCTAAGTGACAAAGGATTAGACTCAAGAATAGATCAAGGGTCTGGGGACAACAGGTGGGGATGGAGGGAGTAGGAAAGAGACCAGCAGTTCAATAGAAAAATGGGCAAAAATGACACGCAGGTATTTCACAGAAGTCAAAATACGGAGGGCTAAGGACACATATGGAAATGTCAGCCATGGCAGTGTCTGGGAAATGCGATCCCAGACCACCATGAGATGCGTTTTTCTAGTGCAGGCATCCTTTTCAGTGACCCTGGGCCTTTCCCTGGGAAGCCTGGCCTGCTGGGCTCTGCAGGGCCTCTGCTAAATCGTCCCCCGAAGCACCCTCCCCCCCAGAGCCTGAGTGGGACCCCTGCCCTTTCCCTTCCTCTCACCGTGTTGCGGGGTGGGCAGCAGATCCTTCCCCCACCCCCACTCTCAGTGCCTTCTGGTGGCTCTTCTCTCAGGTTTCAGCCTGGCCAATGGGGCCGTAAGGACATCTTTTCAAACAGAAACTCAGTCTGCTTCACCCCGCAAGCCCATGGGGAACTCAGGGCAGACTATGACAAAGTAAATCTGCTGACAGTTAGCACTTTCCAGATCAAGTCCAGGTGAAAGAGGGACTCCCCCCAGCTGACCCCAAGCGCCTCCTCCTCCCCGGGGGCAGTGGCGTCGTACCACTGGCTGCAGTGGATGCCCCGTGTGACAAGGAGCACGTGCAGACCGCGGCGGCACTGAGGGGCCCCCCCTCCCACAGACTGCCCCCTTGGTCTGCCCGCTCAGAGTCTGGCTTGCACTTTTCCTGTGGGACTCACCTGGTTCACAGGCTTGAAGAACTAAACAGGCAGCTAAAAGAATATCCTGAAATGACTGAGCCCACACTTGGAACGAGAACTAGACGCAGCTTGGCCTGTAGGGAATGTCTGCATAATTAGGTGTCCAACAAATAAACACTAAGCAGTGGGGTCTGGACACCGCTTCCAAACTCGCTGCTCTTAGGAGGTGGTGAGACTGAGGGGGCGCCATGGTCGCTGTCGGCTTCCCTTGCTGCTCTGCTCTCGGGAACCTGGATCATGGCTCCTTTTTCCATCCCCCTCATCTCCCACCACATGTGGATTCCAAGCCAGCTCAGGCCAGCACGGTTGCCATGGTCTCTATAAATATAAACAGCAGGCAGGGGAGTCGTGGGGATGGTGAATGCATAGAGATACGGAGATTTGGGGGGAGAGGCACACCTGGAAGGTATGGAAGAGGGGGGTACCCTCTCCCTGTACCTTGTCCTGTGCATCTCTTCCCTCTGGCCCCTCCTGAGTTTTATCCTCTTATAATAACTCGGTGATCCAGGAGGCAGCTAAAAGAACGCCAGCTATAGTTCAGCAGCGGGAACACAGCACTAATGACCGCGCACTTTGGCCTGGCTCTGATGGCCGAGGCAAGCCTCTTACAGAACAACACCACAGAACACCTCTTAAAGAAGATGTCATATTGACAGTGACAGAGTCAACATCCAGGAGTGAAGAGGAAGTGATAGGACCTTCAGCCTCAAGCAGAAAGAGCAAAAAATCTAGAACCTGACAACTTCATCCAATGCAAGTTTTTCTGTTTGTTTGTTTTTTACCAGCTCATCTCAACGGAGCCACAGGCAGCAGATCACCTCCTGATTCTTATTCCAGCTGCAAATGTTTCTCAATACATCATGAGTTCTAATAATCATGATTTTTTAAAAGCCAAATTAAAAAAGAAAAAACAGAAACAAAACAAACAGAAAACAAAAGCAGCAGGCAGGATAGTGGCTCCATGGACCGTTCTTGTCAACTGCATTCCAAAGAGATTTTACTTCTTTCTTTCGCAGGATCTCTCTCTTTTCTCTGGTCTTTCTTTCAGCCAACAAATCAAGCTTTCACCTTGCACCAGATGGTCTTCTAGGCACTGAGGACACATCCGTGAACAGTCACAAACCCCTGCCCTCATGGAAACGCTATTCCAGCTGGGGAGACTGGACATAAACAAAAAACAGGTGAAACCTATGACACAGAATGTGATGAGCAGCTCTGAGAACAGCTTCTACCTGCCTGGCAGGGAGCAGTGAAAAGAGATAACTTCACTGACCACTGAGTGACAATGAACGTGGACGGAGCAATCAGCACAAGCAGGCATTGTGTCCAGTGACTTAGGTGCGTTATCTCATCTGAATCACCTAAAATCCCATGTGGTAGGTGCTATTATGACTCCCCAGGTTCCAAATACGGAAACTGCCAAAGAGGGAGATTCTATGACTTCCCAAGATTGACCCACTGCTAAGAAAGGGGGTCAGGATTTGAATCTGAAACCAGGGGACTCTGGTGTCTTTGTTTTTATGTCCCTTGACTCTGCCCTGACCCTCCTCCACACTCACTCCGCAGCCCCTGGGCTGTACCACACCGCAGTGAGCGGGTGTGTAGCCCCTGAACGTATGGGTGACGAGAGGAGTTCAGTGGGTCTGAAATGACCACTATCCCCCTTTTGTGCAGACGGCCTCACCTGCCTTGCACACCACAGCCTGGCGTTGGCAGTGGCTGCCTGGTGGCGTCCTTCAGCCCCTACCCTGGGCGTGGCTTGGCCCCTGGCAGGCACCAGCCTGAGATAGAGCACCTGTGGCTCCACTGCCCAGGTGAGACCCCAGCTCTGTGGGGACAGCCTGAACGTGCCTGGGGCAAGATTCAAGGCGGTCTCAGGTTCTAGAGAAGCCACCACTGCTGCAGCCCCTGTGTACTGTTTTCCCAAAGTGTGGTGTGCAGTATGGGGGAGGGTACTCTCCATGTCCCTTCCCTGCCCGTAGTGACAGGAAGCCAAACCTGGGAAGAAACAGAGCACGTGTATGTCCATGTGTGTGTGTTTGCAAAATGTCTTATCAGTGCTCAGGGCACGAGGCTGAACAAAGACGCTCCCTCCTCCCTGCCTGTAGTGGGTCAACTCTGCACAGGGGAATGCCTTCCAGTCCTCCCAGCAGTAAGCCATGTGACCTCTCTGGGACTCAATGCCTTAGTCTGTAAAAAGGGGAGAACTCTTCTCCTGCCTGCCCCCCTGGTTTATAGAGAGGATCACAGGAATAGTGTACTGAGTGTGCTTTGTAATCTTTAAAGTGACATGCACATCCATCAACCCTGCAGGGACTGCCACATGGAGTCCCACCAGCAGGAATCATCAGGAGGCTTTTTTAGACAGGACAATCAGGGGTGAAAATTCCCTCTCCCTGAAAGGACACGTGTATTGAAAATCCTCCACTCTGTTCCAAAAAAAATTATATAAGATCTGTCCTGGGGCGCCTGGGTGGCTCAGTCGGTTAAGTGTCCGATTTTGGCTCAGGTCATGATCTCACAGTTTGTGAGTTCGAGCCCCGCGTCGGAATCTGTGCTGACAGCTCAGAGCCTGGAGCCTGTTTCGGATTCTGTGTCTTCCTCTCTCTCTCTGCCCCTCCCCAGCTGACACTCTGTCTCTTTCTCTCTTAAAAATAAATAAACATAAAAAAAAAAAAAAGATATTCAAAAGACCTATCCCTCTCCTCCCCCCACTACCACCAACAGATGAGAAGTTCAGAGAAGGCACATGTCTTCAGGATTGGGGTGCAGGAGGCCCTTCCACAGGGTAGGGGCTCACACCGTGCTGTGTTTACACAGGGCCTGGTGACACACGCCTCCCCAGCGGGGAAACAGCCTCAGTACCAGTCCCCTCTCCGAGCTAAGCGGGCACCAGGCAGATGGGCCATGGGCTCCCCAGACTGACAGATGTGACCCTAAAACCAGTGAGGGCTTTCCCCCCATGGGCTCAACTGGCTTCTCACGCTCTTTTTAGGAGGATTCCAATTGCCTGGAAAATGAACTCTCATTTATTTATTGGGTCCCCTCCTGCTCGCCATAGGTTACTTGGTTTAACCCACCCATCAGGTCCGTGAAGTATTAGCCGCATTTTATGTCCAAGGAAGCCTGAGCCTGAGAGAGGAGGCTTTTAAGTCAGCTTCTCAGCTCCAACTGGAACCCGGATGCGCTGGGCCTCAAATCATGGGCTCCGACAGGGCTCATTATTAACCAGGCAGTAAATACCTCCATGTACCTGTGGGTCCGGGAAGCGCTGGGGGTATGAACTTTGCAGGAGGCCCTCACAGGGGTGGGGTGGGGAGGGCAAGCTGACCGCTGGGCCGAACCCCACAGAGGACCAGAGGGTCCTCCGGGGACCTAAGCTCCCAGCCCAGGGCTGTGAGCCGTGTCTTGAAGAGGTGGGGTGGGCGTGGTGGCGGCAAGTGAGGGACAGGGGCCAGCCACCAGGGCCTGGGCTCCGCCTCTGGCTCTGGCGGCAGTGCTGACCTGCGCTGGCCAAGCCCACTGGCCCGGGTGAGCAGCTGTTTCCACTCTGGCAGCAGCCTGGGTTCTGGGAGCCAGGCCAGCGTTCGCAGCCTTTCCCCTCCTTTTCCTTCTCTAAAAGGGAAAACTGCTCAGGGCCGCCAGAGCCAGCGGCTTGCTCCCAGGTACACTGCCCACCACTCGGCTAGACTGGAGGGTGAGGCCTCTTGGGACGCTTTTTCTCTCTGGGTCTGGCCATTCTGGGGCCCTTCCCCTCCTACAGCAGCTGGAATTCACTTTGTTGTAGCCCCTCTTCCTCACAGGGGCTCCTTCTTCCCAGTCCCAACCCGTGTCCTTTGTCTCTTAGAGCAAGCAGGCCGACACCTCCAGTGGACAGGGGGCCTCCTGGTAGACTGTCCCCAGACAGGGCCCTGCCGCCCATGGTGATGTGAGTGACTTTGCCTAAGATACTCTCAAGTACGTCTGAGGGCCAAGTCTGAAGCACCCTCTTCCTCTCTCTCCAGGGCTCACTGTTGCTATTTGAACTCCAGGGTCCTGGGGCTCCTACCTAGAATGATCTGGGGCATGTTTGTTCCCTCCTCTGGAAGGCCTCTCACAACCTTAGCGTGCGCCATGCAGACTACTCGTGTTTACAAGTCTCTTGTTTTCTTAAGCGATTTTCTATGACTTTCCCGGAGGCTTTAATCTACGTAAGCTCTTCTTCTAGGCAAACAGGAGGGGAAATGGATTCACTACCCTCAGAAAGGAGGAAGCATGAAATTATATGACAGCTTTGCTACTGAAGGACAATGTGCAGGGCTCCTGGGAGTGGGGCGGCCCTGATCACAGCTCTGTGGGGCTGTCAGCAGTCAGTGGGGTCAGGCCCGAGCTGGGCTGTGCCCTTCCGCACCATCCTGGCAGCTGGGAAGATGACCGGAAGCTGCCCCCACCCACCTGGAGGACGCAGTTTTCCCTTGTGGTGAAGGGGCACTAAGTCTTGTTCCCAGGCCTCTCTGAGGGGGACGTAGTGTAAGAGAAAGGCCACAGAAGCCAGCTCTGGAGATGTCTATGCTTTGAGTAGAATGTTCTACGCTTTGAGAGAGTTCCCCCAAAGGGAATCCCCTTTGACCTGCAGATTTGTGGAAGTCCCCATCACACCCTGGTGTCACATTAAACTTTTTAACATTGGGCCACATGTGATTCATGTGGCATTGGGCCACATGTGATCCTGGGTTCTCAAGACCTATGATTATTTTCCATGTTATAAAGTTATAAAAGAACAGTAGAATTCCACATAGTCATTTGAGAGAACAGTACTTTTTTTTGGAGGGGGGACCCAGAGATAGTATGAGTCAGGCTAGGGGGTCTGGCTAGACACACACAGTCTCTAAGGGGCGTGTGTTGGACAAGAAAGAGTCCAATGTATCTGAGCTCAATCCTGGCTCTGGTGTGTGACTTTGGACAAGTTAATTAACCTCTCGGCACTTGTGTTTCCTCATCTGTCAAAGGGGAAAGATAACGCTCCATCTCACTATGTTGCTGTGAAAATTAAATAAGAAAAGCAATATAAACTCCCTCACACAATGCCTGGCACATAGCCAGGGCTTAATCAAGGAGAATTCCCTTTCTCTTCTAAAATCTGGGCTGCCAGGGGTGCCTGGGTAGCTCGGTCGAGTAAGCGTCTGACCCTTGATTTTGGCTCAGCTCATGATCTCATGGCTTGAGAGTTCGAGCCCTGTATTGGGCTCTGCATTGACAGCACAAAACCTGCTCGGGATTCTCTCTCTCTCTCTCTCTCTCTCTCTCTCTCTCTCTCTCTCTCTTTCCTTCTCTCCTCCCCCACCCCCCACTGTCTTGCTCTCTCTCTCTCTCTCTCAAAATAAATCAATAAACTTTAAAAAAAATCTGCAATGCCTGAGAAGGAACCTAGCATTAGGAATCTCTCCGTATTTACTGGTGGACTTGTCGGAGAGATCAGAAGTGTTTGGGAAGGGGCTTACAAGGGAAATGGAGTCTATGAGAATGTCATGTTGTTACCAGGAATCAGGGGTGTGAGAAGTCCTTTAACATAAATGAGGAGATTACCTCTTTCATCTGAAGCCTTGTCATGGGTCCACTGTGAGTGTGATTCCACAAAAGTGAAAATATTTTCTATATACAGGAAAACCATCTCCTCGACTTAGGGCCACAGGCTGTGGGTAGCTCGGTGACACTCTCTGGGTCCATAGGGCCCATCCTATAACCTGGTTTCATCTCCTTTCCCCACTCTGGTCCTTGGGAAGTATGTACAAGTTTCCTAAGTGCATGAAAATAGTTGCTCGAGATCACTAGTGTGTTTCGCCCAAATCCTCTTGATCTTTGATAAAACAGAAACAATTAAGATGACATTAGCCTCGGTCATGAAGAACTGAGTCCCTGTCCAGTGCTCCTTGGACCCTAAGGCTACTACCTCAGGCAGAGACCCACAGCAAGTGCAAGGCCTTGTCAGGAAGGGTTTCCTTTAATAACCCCCATTCATACACGGGAAACACAGGCATCCCTGAAACTGTCAAATGAGAACGGACACAAAAGACTTGAACAAGAAAAGTTCTTGTAGCTTTATTCCAAATAACCCAAATGCCTACCAACAGGAGAATGGAAAATAAATCGTGGTATATTTCTATAATGGAATATGACACAGCTATAAAAAGAGCAAATTTCTGAAACATGTAATAACATGAACCTCACAGTCATACTGACAGAAAGAAGCTATACACAAGGAAGTAAATACCATCTGACTCTATTTACTTGAGGTTCCAGTGTCATCAAAAATAATCTAAGATAATAGAAATCAGAACAGTGGTGACCTAGGGGTCACCTTGGGGCACAGAGAACTTTCTGGGGAGATGGGATGTTCTGCATCTTGGTCTGAGTGGTGGCTCTATGAGTGTATGAATAGCTAATGATTCATAGAGGTATGCACTTGAGAACCCATTCTACGGCATGTGAACAAAAGTTGAACATTTTTATTATGTCAATAACAGTATCGAAAAAGAAAAGAGAAATCGAAGAAGGTGTGAAAAGGTCAAGCTAAATGGGGACTGTCCAACCTGGTGCTGGCCTGAGGCCTCAGAAAGCCCCATAACCTGCTTCTCCTTGGCGTCTTCCCTGCTGAGCCATATTCTGACTCTGGCATCAGCAACAAACCACTTGCCATTGGATTTATGTCAAGCAATGTTTCCAGGCTTTCCCCACAGTTTTGCAGATAATATTAAGCAAAAATTCTGCCATTTTGAGGGGCGCCGGGGTGGCTCAGTCGGTTATGATCTCGCGGTCCGTGAGTTCGAGCCCCGCGTCGGGCTCTGTGCTGACGGCTCAGAGCCTGGAGCTTGTTTCAGATTCTGTGTCTCCCTCTCTCTGACCCTCCCCTGTTCATGCTCTGTCTCTCCCTGTCTCAAAAATAAATAAAATGTTAAAAAAATTTTTTTTAAAAATTCTGCCATTTTGAAACTCTCCTCCGAAGCGTGGCCCTTACTCCCTGCACCCCACCTCCAGTCAATCACCCAGTCCTGTCAATTTGACATCCTTAAGAGCTTTAACACTCATCCATTTCTCTCCACTTCTAACATCCTAAATCCAGACCAGCATCCTCCTCTTAGATTATGCAACAATCTCCTTCCTGGTTTTCCAGCCTCCCACGGTTTTACTCTCTTTCAGTGAATTCCTCGCACTGCGAAAGGGATCATTGCCCTGAAAGGTAAACACAAAATACTTTAAAGGCTCTTGATAGCTCCCAGATGAACAGGATGACCATAGGATAGTCAAGAAAGATCACCTCTAATGAGGTGATATTTGAGCAGAAGCTTGAAGGAAGAAATTCCTTGCCCCAAGTGTATGCCATAGTCATTCTGATCTGGCAATTCCTAGAACAGACTGTGCTCCCTCAGGCCTCAGGGGCTTTGCTTCTTCTACCTGCAATGCCCAGTGCTGTCAAGAACCGTGAAGGGCCTGGGATTCTGCCTTACTTCTAGGCCAATAAATTAGCCTGCCACAATTTCATGGGTGTTGGTGGAAGAAATGAGACTCTGGGGCCAGAGAAAGACAGTTTGTTACTCCTAGAAACAGTAGTAGCCAGAGCCTCAGCATTTTTCTCCTGACTTTCTCACCCCAGATGGCCCAACACCACCGTTATCATTAATAAGACAGATGAGGTCTAAATAAGTAAAGTACACTGCTGTGGAAGGAACTGAGACCATAAAAAGTAATATGAAAATAGTTGAGAACAGAGTGCTTGGAATTGATTGCAACATTCCCAGTACTTGGGTATTGGTAGAGGCCTCGGTATTAGCTGATAGATGCCCTGCACTGAACCCTTGAGAACCTGCTCAGGGCCTGGTGGGGAGAAACATCCACAGATAAACCGCAAGGCGGTGCTCTTAAGCTCAGTGGAGATGTGTACACGGGATTAGGGAAGCCCACTCGTTGGACAGGAGGAGGCTACTGAGGCTAAATCTTGACAGAGGGGCAGGAATTCCTTAGGAAGTAAATATAGGCCTTGAAAATGGCCTGAAGGAGACAGACAGGTGCACTTCTGAAGCAGAAGCCCCTCAAGTCTCACCTTTACACAAAACGGTGTGTGTGCTTTGGTGGGGGAGGGGATGTGACATTTCCTACAGATGTGCCCACCCCTAGCTGCCCAGATGAGGTGAAATTCCTCTCAGGTACTGCCTAGCAAGGAATGGGAAGAGAGGGCTGAGGGGCTGGGGGGCGGTGGGCGCATGCTCTCTAGGGTGGGGTTGGGCGCATGCTCTCTAGGGTGGGGTTGGCTGGGGAACAAATCTTCAGCACCTTTGCCACAGAGAATCCACTCTGGTTTTTCTGGTGAGAACATGCCCTGAATTCCACCAGGCCTGCTCATCAGCTGGGTTGGCAGGATTTCAGAATCAATGCTGCCAACAGACTTCCTCCCCCACCCCCAAGGCAGTTTGGGACCCCCTGGGGCCAGCATGGCTGTTTTTGCTTCCTAGAGAGTCAGGACAGAGCCCAGCTCATCTCACCTCTACCACATACCACCTGGACTGCCCTGGGGCTGGGCTCTGTCTTCTGAGAGCCAACAGCCCTGCAGAGGTGCAGGTGAAAGGAGCCACAGATCAAGCCAGCAAAAGCTTAGAGTCCAGAGATCCCCAGAGCCTCTACCTCCTTAACCTCGCAAGTGAAGAAATAGAGGCCGGGGAACAGCAGGGGGCCTGACCAGGGTAGCCTAACTGCTTAGTAGCGAGCTCTCTCCTGACCCGACCCTGTGCTCTGCCTCCTCTTTCTAGCTCTCCCTGAGGTCCCTGACCCCCTGCAGATCCTGTCAGAGCCCCAGCCTTTCACACCAAAGGACGCTGTGATCTTGTCTCCTCCTAGCTACACTTGGAGCTCTCTGAGTGGAGAATGGCACCTTCCCCACCTGGCACACAGTGGGAGCTCCGTGAGAATGGGCGTTTAGCCAGGTGGATGCCACAAGATGGGGCATGAATGGCCAGCTCTGTTATTGGGTCACTTCTTCTTCTTCTTCTTCTTCTTCTTCTTCTTCTTCTTCTTCTTCTTCTTCTTCTTCTTCTTTTTAAGTTTATTTATTTATTTTGAGAGAAAGAACGGGCCTGGGAGGGGCAGAGAGGGAGGGAGAGAGACAGAATCCCAAGCAGGCTCCACACTCTCAGCAAGGAACCCCATGTGGGGCTCAAATTCACAAACCCATGAGATCATGACCTGAGCAGAAATCCAGAGTCCCGTGCTTAACCTACTGAGCCACCCAGGCACCTCTGGGTCATTGACTCTTAAATACAAATGATGGGGGACTTAGCTGGACCCACAATCAGAAAAAAAAAGTGTCATTAAAAAGCAACATTACAGGTTTAAAAACTCAATCTTCCCCCTTTCTGAATCTTTGAGTAGACCTGAGATCATGCCATTTCATCCTTCCAACCCCAATATGATAGGAAAAGATAGGACAAAATAGGCAGAGAGGGAAAAGTTAGGGCCTAAGGTGCTGGAAATGTCTGACTACAGCAAACCCCCTTGGGCATAAGGTCCCTCTTAAGAATGTAATAGACACGGGCTGCCTGGGTGGCTCAGTTGGTTAGGCATCCAACTTCGGCTCAGTTCATGATCCATGGTTTCTGGGTTCAAGCCCCATGTTGGGCTCTGTGCTGACGGCTTGGAGCCTGGAGCCTGCCTCAGATTCTGTTTCCTCCTCTCTCTGCCCCTCCCCTGCTCATGCTCTGTCTCTCTCTCAAAAATAAATTAACGTTGGGGCGCCTGGGTGGCTCAGTCGGTTGAGTGTCCGACTTCATCTCAGGTCATGATCTCGCGGTCCGTGAGTTCGAGCCCCGCGTCGGGCTCTGTGCTGACGGCTCAGAGCCTGGAGCCTGTTTCGGATTCTGTGTCTCCCTCTCTTTGACCCTCCCCCATTCATGCTCTGTCTCTCTCTGTCTCAAAAATAAATAAAGGTTAAAAAAAATTAAAAAAAATAAATTAACGTTAAAAAAAATAATGTAAGAGACACCACCTACTCCCCCTCAGGTATCCCTCAGGAATTTGACAATCAAAATACCTAGTTAAACCATAATACCTAGCTAAACCATGGGACAGTATGACCAGTCTGACTCTTCACACAGTGGAGTGGAGCCAATCAGTAATGGACAACCCGGGGGTGCCTGGGTGACTCAGTCCGTTAAGTGTCCACTCTTGATCTCAGCTCAGGTCATGATCTCGTGGTTTCGTGAGTTCCAGCCCCACATCGGGCTCTGTGCTGACAGCATAGAGCCTGCCTGGGATTCTCTCTCTCTCCTCTTTCTCTGCCCCTACCCCACTCACACTCTCTCGCTCTCTCTCAAAATTAAAAAAATTAATATGTACATATATAAAAAGGAATGACAATCCAGTACCTAGAGTGATCCAGCCAGCAAAGGTAGAATCTGAGAACGAACGAGGAGGAAGGGATGGGGGTGCTGACCAGAACCTTATATAATAAGGACCTTGCCTATAGCCTTGAGCATTCACTCTCGAACGTCCCCTCTCAGGAAAGAGGGCTTTCCTACTATTCCTCCTTTCTGATCTTATACTCTAATAAACTTTTGCCTGCTGCTCATTTCGTGTCCACCTCTTCATTCTTTGAAGCGGTAAGACAACAAACTCTGGGTATTAGGTAAAAAAGTCCTGCAACACCACCATATCCTCCAGCCCCACAGTCTGTCCTCTCAGATACTCAGTAGCCCAGCTTGAGAAGCAGGGTCTGGGGGAGCTGGGCTGAGCAGGTGACCTATTCATTCTGTCTTTCTTTCAAAGGGCCTGTCGGTCAGAGCCTCTCTCTCTCTCTCTTTCAGTTCTCTGCCAGGGTGGTCCACTTGGTCTTCAAGGGCAGGAGTAAGAAGCTCAGGGCCTGGGTGGGGAACAGGAGGCAGGGAACCCCACCCTTGCCTGGTCTGCGAAAGGAGAACTTGCCTTGAGCAGTTCTCCAAGGAGCTAGGAGCCCCCTGCCTTTCCACCACAGCTTTCCAGGGGAGGGAGGGAGGGTGACGAGAAGAGGGAGGGGTCAAGCCCCTGCCATGTGGTCAATACTATCTCTTGTTCACGCCTCCAACCCTCTACTCCTAGCTGACACCTTCCTCGCTGCTGTGGTAAGTTCTAGAGGAAACAGGAAACATGGTTTAGCAGACATCCCCTCAAGACCCAGGTGTATCCCTGAGCTGGATGGCACCAATTAGCTACAGGCTAGAATGAGGTTTTGCATAATGAATGAATGTCAGATTCCACCTGAGAGTTCTTGCCCCAGAGACTCTGTGGTTGGCAGCCACTGGTACCTTGTAGGCATATATCTTCCGACCCCTTAGGAAATGACCTTTCCGGGCATTAAAAAAGCAGGAGTGCTTCAAGTTCTCTTTCTGAGCGTCTTAGCACGAGAAACTAAATACCAACACCAGGAACGGGTGCTGGTTTGGTTTCACCCCACAAAATGTGGGCCCTGCTACACTCGCCCACCTGCAGGACATGAAGGAAAGGGTCCCCTCTGAGCAGCTCTAGGCCTGCAGCAGGCATGGTGTTCATGTTCAAGCACAAAGGTAAACGGAGCATAGCAGTGGGTTAAACGGATCGTTTATCTTCCTGCCGATGACAGACATGAGCTTTGGCCTGGGGCCCAAACTTCTTATCCTTGAAAAACACATTTTACAGATTGCTGGCAAAAACAGCCAACCCAGATTAAGCTGCCAGACCTAACTATTTTCGATCTTCCTCCTACTCCTCTTGAAAAAACAAGAGATAAAGATTTTCTAGGATGCTTCTTCCCTCGTCTTTCCTGAAAGACAATGAGGGCAACTGAAAGAAAGCCCTGGGCTCCACAAGGGGGTTGCTGCCCAGGAAAGCCCCGGAAAGCCCCGTGGAAAACTTGAGGCCAGTTCAATAACAAGGAAGGTATTTGCATTTCAGAAGGATTCTTCAGTTTCTAATAGGATTCCTTCAAATGGCAGCTTCCTGAGGATATTTAAGGATTTATTTACTGATCATTAACTTACTTGTCAGAGGAACTGGCTGAAGGGCAGAGAGATTTTGAACTGACATTTCAGGAGTACCATCCTCAAAGGGTGATCAAGTGGAAAGGAAGATGAAGTGCTTTTGAAATGATAATGTGAAGTAATGGGGACAAGTATTTGTTTCTTCCCATCTTACCATCTACTGTATAAAGTGAAGCCCAGATGTGTTGCTCTACATTGACTATGTAATTAATATTTCCTTGATAGGCAATCCTTGGTTGTTGTCATAACATTTTTCTAGAAGCCACCATGTAAACTGGATATCATAAAACAGGTTTCTGCAAAGTGGATTTTATATATATATATATATATATATATATATATGTGTGTGTGTGTGTGTGTGTATACATACATATATATATACATATACATATATGTATATATGTATATGTAAAAATATATATGTATATATGTACGTTATATGTACGTATATATGTATATATATGTATATATGTATATATGTATATATATGTACGTATATGTACGTATATACATACGTACGTATATATATCCGTATATACGTACGTATATATGTATATATATGTATATATGTATATATATGTACGTATATATGTATATATACATATATATGTATGTATATGTATGTATATGTGTGTGTATATATATATATATATATATTTTTTTTTTTTTTTTTTTTTTATACCATGGGACCAAGGTTATAAACTTGGAGTTACATTCCTGATTAGGGACCGGGCCTCAAACACATTAGATATGATTTGATTCCTTCTATCCAAAATGCAAAAATAGGGGCACGTGGGTGGCTCAGTTGGTTAAGTGTCCGACTTTGGGTCAGGTCATGATCTCACGGTTTGTGAATTCAAGCCCCACATTGGGCTCTCTGCTGTCAGGGCAGAGCCTGCTTCGGATCCTCTGTCTCCCTCTGCCTTCCCCCACCCACCCGCGCTTGCATGTGCTCTCTTTCAAAACTAAATAAACATTAAAAAATAAATACATAAAAAGAAATGCAAAAATAAGTTCACTTTGAACTCCATGGTCATTATCCATAGTAAAATCATGCTCCTATAAAGTGGGTGTAAAGGGACTGTGTGCATCCCAGGGGGGCTCCTTTTACTCCTCCTGACCTGATGTGTCTGTCTTGACTACTGACTGTTGACATGTATTATGTCATCAACCTAACTGTGAGGTAGGGAAGGCAGGTGTTGGTCCCCGAGTTCAACAGATGGGGAAATAGGTTTCTAAATGCATAGCTGGTTGGAACCACAGCAGGGACGTATGGTATGGGTTTCCTTTCTCTTCCTAAGTCCATTCACTTTGAACCATAGCATAGTGTTCCCGTAAGATGGTGGACATCATGGTTTTGCTTCTCTGGCCTCTTGGGTGGGGGGGGGGGTGCTGCTTTAAGTGCACATATATTCTAGCCCTGCTCCCCCCAAACTCCTTTTTTGGTTGCTACTTCTATTTTTTTTTTTTTTAATTTTTTTTTCAACGTTTATTTATTTTTGGGACAGAGAGAGACAGAGCATGAACGGGGGAGGGGCAGAGAGAGAGGGAGACACAGAATCGGAAACAGGCTCCAGGCTCTGAGCCATCAGCCCAGAGCCCGACGCGGGCTCGAACTCACGGACCGCGAGATTGTGACCTGGCTGAAGTCGGACGCTTAACCGACTGCGCCACCCAGGCGCCCCATACTTCTATTTTTTTTTAAGTGAGCTCTATTCCCAATGTGGGGCTCGAACTCATGACCCTGAGATCAAGAGCTGCATGCTTTACCGACTGAAGCAGCCAGGTGTTCCTGGTTGCTACCTTTTTTTTTAAGTTTATTTTTATTTATTTATTTTTATTTTATTAATCCTAAGCAGAATCCGCACTGCCAGCACAGAGCCTGATGCAGAACTCGAACTCACGAACTGTGAGATCGTGACCTGGGCTGAAGTCAAGAATCTGACGCTTAACCGACTGAGCCACCCAGGTGCCCCAACCTGGTTGCTACTTCTAAATCAAAATGCCTTTCTGTGTTTTTATGGGGAAACTGAGGGCTATACAAAGTTTTAAAGAAAACGTGAATAATGAATCACACAGAAGAAAAGTGCAAGGCATGGTACAACATAAATGTGACCTAAAACTCTGACATTTAAAATAAACATTTACTTTGCAATACTCCTATTTGTTTTTTCTAGAATTTAAATGAGACTTTTGGAACCAGATTTTTAAAAATAAACTGCAAACTGTCCCTAGGGAGACCTAGCTGACACCTTTCTTGTTTCTTTCCTAAAGTTCCCAGCCAAGGTTTTCAAAATCATTCCCCTGACCTTAGAGTTGCTGGAAGTGCAGCTTGACAGTTTGTTGACAAGAACAGTGACACTTCACACTTCATTGGAAAGCCATAAAAGCATGTTCCAGGTCATTAACTGTGACTTTTAAGAGGAGCTGCTTGCAGCTTTTGGGTAGTGGGATTAAGGAAAATTTCTTTTACCGCTTTCATAGCCTTAAAAAAAAATTGCTTAAAAAATGGATTTCAAATGCACAGAATGCAATTAAAACTCTTGATTCACGGCACACTCGCATTGTTGGGGCATGCACGGCCATATTTTACTTCATATTGTTTTTCTTTGTAAATCAATGTCTGCTGAAAGCAATGCCCAGCCAAGAACTAGCATATCCCCAATGTTTTCTCTTGACCCACCACCTCTGCCCTCTGTGTCCTGCAGTCCTCTCCTAAATTCGGTGTTGGTCATTCCTTTGCCTTTTGAAAGTGAATTTTTCCAAACATGCTTGTGCACCTAAATAAAGACAAAATTGGTTGCTTGGTTAATAAAATTAGGACCACACCATATTTAGTCTTCTGCGCTTTTTTACGCAACATTGATTCTGAGACATCCATGTGGTAAAACTGTAGTTCGTTAATTTTCACCTCTGTGTTATAGTCCACTGTGTGATTCTACCAAATTTTATTTCTCTTTTCTCCTGCCAATAGATATTTGGTTGTTTCTATTACTTTTTCTGTTTTTTTTTAAGTTTTATTTATTTAAGAGAGGGAAAGGGAGAGAGAGAGAGAGCGCGTAAACAAGCGTGCAAGCATGAGTGGTGGAGGGGCAGAGAGAGAGGGAGAGATGGAATCCCAAGCAGGCTCGGAGCTGGCAGTGCAGAGTCAGACTCGGGGCTTAAACCCACTAACCATGAGATCACGACCTGAGTCAAAACCAAGAGTCAAATGCTCAACCCACTGAACCACTCAGGCACCCCTTTATTTCTTTTTCTAATGCAAACATTTTGGTTATGAACATTATCCCATCTACTTTATAGATCACACAGGTGCCTAATTTGGGGGGAGGGGAACTAGATGTGGAATTACTGGGTCTTTAAAGATTTTATTTTTAAGCAATCTGTACCCAACGTGTGGCTCAAACCCACAACCCTGATATCAAGATTTGCACACTCCAGCCACTGAGCCAGAAAGGCACCCCTGGAATTACTGGGTCTTAAAGTCTGAAACAACTTTCAGATGACAAATTATTTTTCAAAGTGGTTATATTAATTTACACCTCTACCAGCAATGTGATCACATTGATTCACACTCCCTTCAAACTTGATGTTGCCAGACTTTGTCACTTTTATTAATAGTTGTACAATGATATCTCTGTGTGGTTTTGATTTACATTTTTCCAATAATGAGGTTGAGCTGTGTTTTATATTAATTAGCTGTATCTATTTCCTCTTCTGTAAAAGACCTGTTTGAATCTTTGGCACAGTTTTCTATTAGGTTACTTTTCTGTTTATTTGTTGGTAGGAATCTTTATACATTCCGCATGCTAATTCTTTGTGTTGTCATAACTTCTCCCACTTGTAAGTTTTAGTTTCTTTACAGTATGTTGATGACATGTTTTGATGATGCATTTTCATGTCTCTGAATTTGTTAATAACACCTTTTATGATTAGTGTATTTTTGTATCTTGTTTAGAAAACTCTTCCCAATCTTAAGATCAGAAAGATTTTCACTTAACATTTTTTTCTAAAGGCTAAGGTTTGCTTTTGACATTTAAGTTTTTAATGCTTTTTGGTATGATGTTTGTATATGATGTGAAGTAAATTCAGATTTCTTTTTTTCAGCCCCATTGGTTATTCAGTGTTTCTTTTCCCCACTTTCTAACTTCCAACGTGTCTTAAAAATTCAAATATGCACAGGTCTGATTCTGGGCTCTCTATTCTACCCATTGGTGAGTTTTTTTGTTCCACACCATTATATCTGCTAGGATAATTCCCCTCATTATTTTTCTTCTTCTTCTTCTTCTTCTTCTTCTTCTTCTTCTTCTTCTTCTTCTTCTTTATTTAAATTTTAGTTAGTTAACATTCAGTGCAGTATTGATTTCAGGAGTAGAATTCAGTGATTCATCACTTACATACAACACCCAGTGCTCATCCCAACAAGTGCCCTCCTTAGTACCCATCACCATGTAGCCCATCTCCCATCCACCTCCCTCTGTCAACCTATAGTTTGTCCTCTGTCATTAAGAGTCTCTTGGGGCGCCTGGGTGGCGCAGTTGGTTAAGCGTCCGACTTCAGCCAGGTCACGATCTCGCGGTCTGTGAGTTCGAGCCCCGCGTCAGGCTCTGGGCTGATGGCTGAGAGCCTGGAGCCTGTTTCCGATTCTGTGTCTCCCTCTCTCTCTGCCCCTCCCCTGTTCATGCTCTGTCTCTCTCTGTCCCAAAAATAAATAAACGTTTGAAAAAAAAAATTAAAAAAAAAAAAGAGTCTCTTGTGGTTTGTTTCCCTCTCCTCTTTTTCCCTTCTGCCCCTATATTCGCCTGTTTTGTTTCTTAAATTCCACATATAAGTGAAATCATATGGTATTTTTCTTTCTCTGACTGACTTATTTCACTCAGCATAATACTTTCTAGCTCCATCCACGTCATTGCAAATGGCAAGATTTCATTCTTTTTGATGGCTGAGTAATATTCCATTGTATATATACCACATCTCCTTTATCCATTCATCAGTTGATGGACATTTGGGCTCTCTCCATAGTTTGGCTATTGTTGATAATGCTGCTTTGAACATTGGGGTGCATGTACCCCTTTGAATCTGTATTTTTGTATCCTTTGGGTAAATATCTAATAGTGTAATTGCTGGATTGTAGGCTAGTTCTATTTTTAGTTTTTTTGAGGAACCTCCCTACTGTTCTACAGAGTGGCTGTACCAGTTTGCATTCCCACCAACAGTGCAAGATGGTTCCCCTTTCTCAGAGTCCTCACCAACCCCCGTTGTTTCTTGTGTTGATTTTAGGCATTCTGACAAGTGTGAGGTGGTATCTCATTGTGGTTTTGATTGGTCTTTCTCTGATGATTCTTTTCATGTTTGTTAGCCATCTGTATGTCTTCTTTGGAAAAGTGTCTATTTATGTCTTCTGCTCACTTCTTCACTGGGTTATTTGTTGTTTTGTTTTGTTTTTATAGATTTTAGATACTAACCCTTTATCAGATATGTCATTTGCAAATATCTTCTCCCATTCCGTAGGCTGCCTTTTAGTTTTGTTGATTGTTTCCTTCACTGTGCAGAAGTCTTCTGTCTTGATGAAGTCCCAATAGTTCATGTTTGCTTTTGTTTTCCTTGCCTTTGGTGATGTGTCTAGTAAGAAGTTGCTCTGGCTAAGGTCAAATAGGCTGCTGCCTGTGTTCTCCTCTAGGATTTTGATGGTTTCCTGTCTTACATTTAGATCTTTCCATATAGTTATGGGTCCATTTCTGGGCTTCTATTCTGTTCCATTGATCTATATGTCTGTTTCTGTGCCAGCACCATACTGTCCTGATGACTACAGCTTTGTAATATAGCTTGAAATCCAGAATCATGATGCCTCCAGTTTTTGTTTTTCTTTTTCAGGATTGCTTTGGCTATTCAGGGTCTTTTGTGGTTCCATACAAATTTTAGGATTGTTCTAGCTCTGTGGAAAATGCTGGTGGTATTTTGGTAGGGATTGTATTATATATATAGATTGCTTTGGGTATAGGCATTTTAATAATGTTTGGTTTTTTAAGAAATTTTTCAAAATTTTTATTTTATTATTTTATTTTTAAGAGAGAGAGTGTGAGCAAGCAAGGGAGGGGCAGAGAGAGAGGGAGAGGTAGAATCTTAAGCAGGTTCCTTGTGAACCTGGTGAGAGGCTTGAACTCATGAACTGTGAGATCATGACCTGAGCCGAAATCAAGAGTCAGATGCTTAGTGGACACACTTGTTGGGGGATTTTTCATTACTGATTCAATTTCTTTGGTGGTTATGGGTCTGTTCAAATTTTCTATTTCTTCCCATTTCAGTTTTGGTAGTTTGTGAGTTTCTAGGAATTTTTCCATTTCTTCCAGATTGCCCAGTTTGTGGCATATAATTTTTCATAATATTCTCTTATAATTGCTTGTATTTCTGTGGTGTTGGTTGTGTTATCTCCTCTTTCATTTCTTATTTTACCTATTTGGGTCATTTTTCTTTTCTTTTCGGTAAGTCTGGCTAGGGATTTATTAATATTGTTAATTTTTTCAAAGAGCCAGCTCTTAGTTTCATTGCTCTGTTCTACTCGTTTTTTGTTTGCTTGTTTGTTTCTATATTGTTTATTTTTGCTCTAATCTGTATTATTTCCCTTCTTCTGTTGGCTTTAAGCTTTATTTGTTCGTATTTTTCTAGCTCCTTTAGGTATAAGGTTGGGTTGTGTATTTGGGACCTTTTTTGATTCATGAAATAGACCTGAATTGTAATATACTTTCCTCTTACGACTGCCTTTGCTGCATCCCAAAGGGTTTGGACTCTCGTGTTTTCACCTTCATTTGCTTCCATGTATTTTTTTAATTTCTTATTTGAATTTACTGGTTAACCTCATTCACTCTTTAGTAGGATGTTCTTTAACCTCCATGTATTTGAGGACTGTCCAAATTTTTTCTTGTGGCTCACTTCAAGTTTCATAGTGTTGTGATCCAAAAATATGCATGGTAAGATCTCAATCTTTTTGTACTTGTTGAGTGCTCATTTGTGACCCAGTATGTGATCTATTCTGAAGAATGTTCCATAGGCACTACAAAAGAATGTGTATTCTTCTGCTTTAGGATGAAATGTTCTGAATATATGTTAAGTCCATCCAGTCCAGTGTGTCATTCAAAGCCATTGTTTCCTTGTTGATTTTCTGCTTAGAGATTCTGTCCATTGTGGTATGTGTGGTGTTAAAGTCCCCTACTATTATTGTATTATTATCAAAGATTTTCTTTATGTTTGTTATTAATTAATTTATATATTTGGGTGTTCCAAGTTGAGGGCATAAATATTTACAATTATTAGATCTTCCTGATGGATAGGTCTCTTAATTATGATATAATGCCCTTCTTCATCTCTTGTTACAATCTTTGGTTTAATATCTAATTTGTCTGATATAAGTATGGCTACTCTGTCTTTCTTTTGATGTCCATTAGCATGATAGATGGTTCTCCAGCTGCTTTCTCTCAATCTGCCTATGTCTTTAGGTCTAAAATGAATCTCTTGTAGGTAGCATACAGATGGATCTTGTTTTTTTTTTAATCCATTCTGATACCCTATGTCTTTTGATAGGAGTGTTTAGTCCATTTACATTCAGAGCAATTGTTGAAAGGCATGAATTTAGTGCCATTGTGTTGCCTGTAGAGTTAATGTTTCTGGAGATGTTCTCTGGCGCTTTCTAGTCTTTGTTGATTTTGGTCTTGTTTTTTTTTCTCCACACAGAGAGTCCCCCTTAAACTTTCTTGCAGGACTGGTTTAGTGGTCACCAAGTCCTTTAGTTTTTATTTGTCTGGGAAACTCTTTATCTTCCTTCTATTCTGAATGACAGCCTTGCTTGCTAGAGTATCCTTGGCTGCATGTTTTTCCCATTCATCATGTTGAATATATCCTACCACTCCTTTCTGGCCTGCCAAGTTTGTGTGGACAGATCTGCTGTGAACCTGATCTGTCTTCCCATGTAGGTTAGGGACTTTCCTCCCCTTGTTGCTTTCATGATTCTTTCCTTTGTGTATTTTGTGAATTTGAATATGATATGCCTTGGTGATGGCTGACTTCCATTGAATTTAATGGGAGCTCTCTGTACTTCTTGGATTTTGATGTCTGTGCCCTTCCCTAGATTAGGAAAGTTTTCAGCTATAATTTGCTCACATAAATCTTATGCTCCCTTTTCTCTTTCTTCACCTTCTGGGACCCATATGATATGAATGTTATTAAGTTTTAATAAGTCGCTGAGTTCCCTAAATCTATCATCATGATCCCTGACCTTTGTTTGCCTTTTCTTTTCAGCCTCATTATTTTCCATAATTTTATCTTCTATATCACTAACTCACTCCTGTGCCTCTTCCATCCTCGTTTTTATGGCCTCCATTTGGGTTGTAGCATTTTTAATTTTGGTATGACCAGATGTTAGTTTTTTATCTTTGCAGAAAGGGGTTCTCTGGTGTCTTCTATGCTTTTTTCAAGCCCAGCTAGTATCCTTATAATTGTTATTTTAAATTCTAGTTCAGACATCTTACTTATATCTGCATTGATTAAATCCCAGGCCATCATTTCTTCCTGTTCTTTCTTTTGAGGTAAATTCCTCCATTTTGTCATTTTGGAGGAAGAAAAATAATAATAATATAATGAAATAAAAATTTTTAAAAAATCAGATAAAGGAAGCTAGATCCTAGGTGTGTTTTAGTCTGTTAAGAGAAGCTGTCATGTTCTCTCCCTCAAATTATGCAGATTGTTCTCTTAATCCTCAGACAGATTTCCTAGGTGTTCAAAATGGTTTAATGTTGATCTAGCTGTGTTTGAGGGATGAGACAAGCCCAGCGTCCTCTTACTACTCTGCCATCTTAACTCCTCCCCGATTCTTTTCTTTTATTCAAAAATATCTTGTCTATCTTTGGCCTTTTCCTCCTCCATATATATTAGAATCAACTACTCATGTTCTATGAGAAAACTTGTTGCGATCTTTTCACTGTAATTGATTAGATTTTTTACTGTAATTTACTGTAATTGCAGTACATGTGGAGGTCAATATGGAGAGAACTGACATATTTATGATAAAGTCTTCCTATCCATAAAGATGGGATATTTCTCCATTGAGATATTCTTTAATGTTTCTGCTAAAATTTCCTAATTTTCTATGTATAGATTTTGCACATCTTTTGTTGATTTCTCCCCTAGAATTTTTATCATTTTATAGTATTGTAAATAAATAATATTAATATTTACAAATAAATTATTTTAAAAATTGTGCCCAGTATATGGAAATGAAATTGAATTTGTTATATTTATCATTATCAAAACCTTCTAATAATTTGTTTTTAGATTCTTGAGGGGATTTCTATCTAGACAATCATATCATCTATAAATAATGACAGTTTTATTTCCTCCTTCTCAATCCTTATGTTTAATTTCCTTTTTGTGACTTATTGTGTTGCACAGGACCTCTATAAAGTGCTGAATAGAAGTGATAAGGGCAGGCACTTTAACTTCATTCCTAATTTTCAAAGGAAAATGTCCAGTGTTTTCTTACTTAGCATGATTTTTTATTTTAAGGGTTTTATTTTTTTTTTTTTAATTTTTTTTTTCAACGTTTATTTATTTTTGGGACAGAGAGAGACAGAGCATGAACGGGGGAGGGGCAGAGAGAGAGGGAGACACAGAATCGGGAACAGGCTCCAGGCTCTGAGCCATCAGCCCAGAGCCCGACGCGGGGCTTGAACTCACGGACCGCGAAATCGTGACCTGGCTGAAGTCGGACACTTAACCGACTGCGTCACCCAGGCGCCCCTTAAGGGTTTTATTTAAGATTGGATGTTAATGAGATTTTTGAAGTCTCATACAACATTCTGTTTTCATTTCATTGGCCAGACTTTAGCCATCAAGCTACACATGGTGCAAGAGAGGCTGGGAAATAGTCTTTTACTTGGGTGGCAAAGGGCAAATGGAGTTTGGTTAATTTGAGATAGAAAGGAAGAATGGATATTTGGTGTTTACCACATCTTGGGGATGTTATCCAGAAACCAAGATGGGCAGTTAGGCTGTTATCACTGGATAACTTGCAAGACATAAAAATGTCTTTCCATGAAATTATAAAAACAAATAATGACACACACACACAAAAAAAAAGATGCAAGGGATTTCTTTAGCTCACAAGTCAACCTTCCTGATCGTAGAGCTCCAATCTGGGGCAAACCCGAGACTCTCCTTTTGTCAGAGAGAGAAGAATAGAAAGCACATCACTGTTCATTTATTTTATTTTATTTTTAAAAGTTTTTATTTATTTATTTTGAGAGAGAGAGAGAGCGAGCGAGCGAGCTAGGGAGAGGTAGAGAGAATCTTGAGCAGGCTCTGAACCATCAGTGTGGAGCCCAATATGGGGCTCAAACCAACCAACTGTGAGATCACGACCTGGGCCAAAACCAAGAGTCAGATGCTTAACCAACTGAGCCACCCAGGCACTTCTGTTCACTTGTTTTAAAATGCTCAAAGTGGGGGCACCTGGCTGGCTCAGTTAGTGGAGCATGCGACTCTTGATCTCAGGGTCATGAGTTCAAGCCAATGTTGGGAACAGAACTTACTTAAAAAATAAATAAGAAATAAATAAAAATGTTCAAAGTGGAATTACTAGGGCCAAAGGAAAATCTTCATGGTGAAATGAACACTGGTTTTAATTCCCAGTGCCATTTGTTACCCTACCACCTCTGCTTCCTTGTACCTTTAAGGTGTTCCACCAGCCCAGGAAGCTCAGACACTACACTTGGTGGGTTGTTCCCAGAGAAATGTCGAGGGAACCAAATGAGTTAATGCACAGGTACTATATATTCAAAAAATATTTTTGCAGTCTTTGGTAGAGAAAAGGCTTAATGAGCTTGGGCCCTTTGCGCACACTGAGTCTTGGTCAGGACATTAGAAAAAAAAAAAAAAAGACATAGAAAAATAAATAGGAATAAGATTTCCAGGGCTAGGGGAGGGGGGAAAGAGAAAGCCGGATGCTCCTGGGAGTCTCCAAGGGCTGGAGCCCCTGTTGATGCACCTGGTGAGGACACACTGGATAATAGATGACAGAGCTCCAGACAGTTGTGAGGATCTGAGGTCAGAGAGCACCCGTTTCTGCTGAGTGGGGCAGTGGGATGGAAATGCTGGTCAAGTGTGTGTGGGAAGAGGGGGGCTTGGGATAATTTTCAGCCTATCAGGTTTCTGAGCAGTACAGAAACATCCAGAAAAGTATGATGAGAAAATGAGTGAGAGAAAGCAGACTGACCTGAAGGGGCCTCGAGGGTGAGGTTGAGGAAGACCCAGCTCCCAGGACCAGTTGCTGGCTCCTGGAACTTCTCAGCGTATTTGGTACAGGTGGTGGTGGTGGTGGGGGGGTGATGGGGGGCTAGGGGTGGCCTCATCCAAGACCAGAGGGGGGACAAGGCCATCAGGGATAGATAGTGCCTTTCAGAGCTATGATAATATGTAAATGTAAGCTCTCCAGAATCTAAATGCCATCTTGGAGAGGAGGAGGGGGAAATTTATAAATTGAATTCACTGAGTTTAACCTGAAGCAAATGAATTTACCAGAAATTTATCTAAGATTATATTAATAGAGCCTCAAAAATGGATATGATGAGCTACAGAAGATACACATTGTTACATACCAGTGTAGTGAGAAAACATTTTACCTTTTGCAATTTCAAGACTCCAGGGATGCATTGCAAAATAGCCCAGCACAATACAGGCTCCTCAACTGCAGGAATAGTATATTCATTATATTTGTATCCCCTGTACCTAGCAGAGTGCCTAGCACTTAGCAGATACTTGATCAATAGTTGTTGGATGAAACTGTTTTCCAACAAGGTCATTAGCCGTTTGTGTGTCTCCTTTAAATGGTATGCATCTACTTATTTAATCAATCTGAAATTTATTTGGAAGAGTAACATGAGAATCTAACTTGCTTTTCCCCTAAATGTCCAATGTTCTCAGTATCAGTTATTGAATGATGCTTCTATTATCCATTGACTTCTAACATTTCCTTCTATTCTAAGTCATTATTTATAAGATGGTATATTTCAGGGCTAGCTATTGTACTGCCATCATAATCATCCTTAGGAGAGGGAGAGAGATTTCACAGACACCTAAGGGAAGACAACATGAACACATAGGCAACAATTGGAGTGATGCGGCCACAAGCTAAGGAAGCTGGCAAGTACTAGAGGCTGTAAGGTCGGGAATGGACTCTCCCCGAGAGCCTCTGGAGGGGGTGCAGCAGCCCAGTTGACACGTGGATTTCACAGAGGAAAACGGATTTGGGGCTTCTGGCTTCCAGAACTGAGACAGAACAAATTTCTGTTGTGTCAAGTCATCCGCTTTATCGTAATTTGTTATCGCTGCCTCAGGAGACACATACAAATGGTGAATGGGTGAGACCTGCCTGGGAAGAATTGCTAAGGAGACCCAGCAAAATTCTAGACATCTGAAGTAGCATCAATGTGCACAGCCAAATGACCTTTCCAGCAATACTCAGCAGTCCTAACGTAGAACAGGGAAAGCTGACGGAATGATCTGTGGTTGGGATTCTGCTAGCCAAGGAAGTAGAGAATACTGGCATGAGAGGAATTACCAGGCAGGGAAGAAAAGTGAAACCCGAGGAGAGGGGGAGAAAAGGATGCAGTGGGAAAGGTCAGAATGAGGGAATTGAAAAGGTGGCAGGTTTTGGTCAAAAAATCAAGAGAAGGGGCAGCTAGGGTAAAAAGGTCTAGGGTGCGGTTAAGGAGGTGAGTGAATCAAGTGCCATGTTGGAGACACGGAAAGGAAAGCACTCTCTGGTTCTTGAGAATGATATTGTCATTAAGGTTCTATACACTCATCTGAGATCTCTGCCTGGGTCACACAGCCACCTTCTCAGTTCAGATCATAAATCACCACATGCTGTAAAAAGACTGAAACTTATGTAAATCAATTTCTCTATTTCTTCAAACAACCTAGCAATGGTCACAATAGTCTTTACATTCCTCATATGCAATGATAGTTTGAGATTCCTTCCAATAAATTAGACAGAAAGCTAGTTTTTCAGGTCTGCACGGAAGTAAAGGTCTGCAATGTTGTTTTTTGTTGTTAGGAAACAATGCTACTCAACTTTAGTATGCATGCAAATCATCAGAGGAACATTAAAGTGCAGATTCAGGTTCAGTAGTGTGAGACTTAAGCCCACCGACCCCATCAAAGGAGGGATGCAGAGACTAGGAGCACAGTGAAGTGAGGCTTTAATCAATGTTCTTGCAAAGCTGGGTGTCTGAAGGACAGGCACACTCAGGGCAGTCACAGCAGACAACTTATTTCCTAGCGTGCAACTCCCTCCCCTGATTCCTCATTGGCTGAGTACGACAGAGGTTACAGCCTTATCCAGATGTCATCTATGCCCATGTAAGGCAGAAAGTAGTCTGACTGGAACAAATGTATATTCCCTGAGGTGACACAGAGACTTTCAGTCACTCTTCCCTTTGTTGTTTGGCGCATGCTCACTGCAAAGTCCGTGAGAATAAGTCCGTGAAACATAGAGCGGAAGAACCAGGAAGTGAAGTGTCTAAGGGTTTGGGACTCCGTTGTGGGGGGTGGGGTACGTACATATTTCCAATAGTTTGTAAACCTACTGTTAGCACAGCCTTTATTTGGTATTTCTGAAAATGAATCATCTCCCTTACTTCTCATAATAGGTCTGCAGTGGGGCCTAGGATTCTGCATTTCTTCTGGCTCCAAAGTGACCGTGATGGCTGCTAACCAGTGGATGAATCAAATTAAATATTTTCCTTTCTAAAAAAGGGATCCTTAAAAGCATGGCCTACTTGAAAGTGATCTTCCACATCAAGGAAATGACGCTTCAGCAGAACCAATGATGAATTTGCCATTTTGATCTCCTGGGATTATGATGAGTAATGGGATTGTAACAGGGAATCAAACCATATTTTTTGATGAGGAAAACAAAGGCAAAACGAATGTAGATAAATTTAAATTTCCTTATAACTTGCAGCCCATTGACAAATACTTGAGACAGGCAGAGTAGGGCATTCTTCTAGTAACTCCTTAATGTTAACGCTTTGCTAGAGGGAAAACCACCTTAACTTGATAACAGCTAGGCCTCCAGGATCCTGAGTCTTTTTTAGAATATGAAAATCCTTTTGGAAACTTTGTATTTACCTCCCCCAAATCCAAAGTATATAACCAATTGCTGTTCACAATCCCAGGACAGCTCTTCCTGTCCACGGGTCCTGTCCCTGTGCTTTAATAAAACCATCTTTTTGCACCAAAAATATCTCAAGAATTCTTTCTTGGCCATTGGCTCCACACCCCAATACTTCAAACCCCATCACCTTGGAATGGAAACATGAGATAGTTCATATCTATAAGTGAATTTAGCAAGGTTATATAGCATACAAGATTAATATACAAAAATAAGTTCCATTTCTATATAAAAATATGATTACAATGGCATAAAAATACTGACTACTTAAGGATAAATCTGACAAAACATGTACAGACTCTGTACACTGAAAAATACAAAACACTGCTGAGAGAAATTAAAGTCCTATACAAATTCAGAGTTATACCATGGTCATGACTCAATATTAAGATGTCAATTCTTTCTGAATTATCTATAGATTCAATCCAATCAAAACCTCAGTAGGCATTTTTGTAGAAATTGAGGAGCTGATTCTAACATTCATATGGAAATGCAAGACCTCTAATAGGCAAAACAACTTAGGGAAAAAAAAAAAGTGACAGGACTACCATTACCTGATTTCAAGACATAATAGTAATCAAGACAGTGTAGTATTAGCATTATCAAGATAGACAAATGGCTCAGTGGAGCAGAAATATAGCACAATTGGCCCACACATATGGACCCCCCCCCTTTTTTTCCCCAAAGGTACAAAGACAATTTGATGGAGAAAAGACAGCTTTTCAACAAATGGTGCTGGAACCATTGGATATTAATATGCAAAAAAAAAAAAAAGTTTGATATATATCATGTACCCACCACACATAAAAATCAACTCAAAATGGACCACAGTCCAAAATGTAAAACCTAAAACTATAAAACTTCTGGAGAAAAAAATGAATACAAAACACACAAAATTAAAAACTTGTGGGGCACCTGGCTCCGTTCAGCATGTGACTCCTGATCTCAGTGTTGTGAGTTTGAGCCCCACGTTGTGTGTAGAGATTACTTAAATAAAATCTTTAAAAAAACAAATAGAAAACTTGTATTCTTTGAAAGAGAGAATGACATCACAGGACCAATGGACTTGTATCTAGATTATCTAAAGAAGTCCCAAATCTCAGTAAGAAAAACACAGTAAGCTGGCAAAAAAAGTCTTGAGCAGATACTTCACTGAAGATATGCAAAATGGCACATAAGCACATAACAAGATGCTCCACATCATTAGCCGTTAGAGCAATGCAAATTAGATCCACAATGAGATGCATGCCCATTGGAATGGCTAAAATTAAAAGACTGACCATACTAAGTGTTGATGAAGATGTGAAGTAACCAACTCTCATACATTCCTGGAATTTAGAATGGCACAACCACTGTGGTATTTCTTAAAAAGTTAAATGTAACCCCACCATATGATTCAGCTGTCACACTCCTACTTATCCCCAAGAGAGGCACATGTCCATAAAAAGCTGTTTACATGAATATTCGTAGCAATTTTATTTGTATTAGCCTCAAACTGGAAAGAGCCCAAATTATCTACCAGCACATGAATGTATATGCTATTTGTGGTACATCCACACCATGGAACAACACTCAGCACTAGAAAGGAATGGGCTGTTGATATGTGCAACATGGATCTCAAAATAATTCTGCTGGGTGAAAGAAGTCCCACAAAACAAATAGATACTGTATGAATCCATTCACAACTCTAGAAAACGCAGACTAACAGCAACAAAAATCCATGGCTGCTGGGAACTAAGTGGGATGGATGGGTAAGAGGGCTTACCAAGGGTCACGAGGACATTTTGGTTTTGACTTACATAGGTTTATTATCTTGATGTGGTGACAGTTTCACAGACAGTTATATATACATACATACATATACATATATATACATATATATATATATATAACTTTTTTTTTTAATGTTTCCTTTTGAGAGACAGAGCATGAGTGAGAAAGGAGCAGAGAGAGAGGGAGACACAGAAACTGAAGCAGTCTCCAGGCTCTGAACTGTCAACACAGGGCCTGATGTGGGGTTCAAAACCACGAACTGCAAGATGATGACCTGAGCCGAAGTCAGCGCTTAACTGACTGAGCCACCCAGGCGCCCCTAAACTGTATACTTTAGATATGTTTAGTGTATGCCAATTATACCTGAAGGAAACTGTTTTCAAGAAATTATATTAACTATATTTTTCAAATTTGACTAGCAAGGCTTCACCTGTAATTACTATTCTTGTATAAGTAAAATCCAAATTGTAACAGCAAGAAATGGACTCTGATGGCAGTATTATAAATTATACCATAATAGTATCTTATTTTGATCAGTTCAGTTTAACTGATATTTTCAATTTGTATGTTCCACAAGAATTGCTGATATTGATCAAATTTTATATATTACTAGCATGACCCCAAGATACAAGATGGTGTAAATTTGTGGTTAAGTTTACTATCCTGAAACAAAATGGTAGCTGTTATATTTTCAAAATGAACATATACCTTCTATTTTATATAGATTTCAGTGACAATCACCATGTAACTGTAATTAGAGAAAGATAATAGGAGAAAAACGGTTTTATTTCCAAACGAAGGAACAAAACTATTATTACTTATATATGGTATAATTATTCACATAAAATGCAGGAGAAAAAAGATGTAGGGCAATCTATAAATTATTAAAATTAATGAGGCTTAGAAAGCCTCATTTTTGTAGAAAATCAATAGATGAAAAAAATCAGAAGTCCTATATGCCAGCAATGAACATTGTATTTTAGAATATAAATGATAAATGATAAATGTTACTATGTATAATAGTAACAAAAGCTATAAGACACATAGACATAAATCTAAATTTTGATCTAGAAAATTATAACTTTATTGATGGATATGAAAGACCTAAATGGATATATTGTGTTCATAAATAGAAAGCCTTTGTATTATAAATATGGTCATTTTCTCATATTGATCTATTAACTGAATTCAATTCCTTTCAACTGAAGTCCCACAAAGGTTTTTAAGAACTTGACCAGCTGATCCTAAAATTTATACAGGAGTACAAGGCTCACAAAAGCCAAGATGACTGTGAGTAAAAACAGTGATGGTGCTCTTGTGCTTATCCTATCAGACATCAGACAGCAATTTTTACTGTAAAGTTACATATAATTAAAGAAAGATAGGGCTATATATGGTGCTGGTACAGAGCATACAGAAAGAGTTACAATTCATATGGAAACTTGACAGATGACAGAGATGACTAAAAGATGCACTTTTAAAAAAGGGTACTATGAAAATTGGGTAGGGAGTATGGGAAAATATAAAAACTAGATCCCTACCTTAAACCATATACAAAAATGCACTGCCAATGGCTTAAAGACCTAAAAGTGAAAAACAAAACTATCATATTCAGAAAACAGGTATCTTTATGATCTTGAGAACTGGAGGCACAAAAAGCATAAACTATGAAGAAAGAAAGTTAAATCAGTATTAGGATAAACTTGTGTAGGACAAAAATCATACGGTGAAAATATAAGCCATGGACAGGGAGAAGATATCTGCAGACTATACAAATGCCAAGGAATTAGTATCCAGAATAAAGAGCACCTCAAATCTACAGGGAAAAAAAACCCACCACAATAGAAAAATTGGCAAAGGGTATGAATAGGCAATACAGAGTAGGAGAAAACTAAATGGCCAATAAACACAGAAAAAGATGACCAACCTCAACAATAATCAGAGAAATACAAATTAATAAACATCAAAGATTTTCAAACATTTCAAGCCCATCAGATTGGCAATAGTCCCATAACATCAAGTGGCAAGAATATGGGGCTACAGGGACTCTCACATATTGTTGGTGGGAGACATTAAATGAGTACAAGCACTTTACTGACCAATTTGTAATACCTAGGTTCCAAGTGAAAATGTGAATTATCTCACATTCCAAGAGTTCCACTTTTAGTGATATGTCCTAGAGAAGCCTTCACACATTTCACAAAAATGTTTATTTCAGTGCTATCTTGTGATAGTGAAACTTGCAAAAAAATCTAACAATATTTCAGTAAGGATAAGGCTGTATCTGTAATGTTTTATTTCCTTAAAAAGACAAAACCAAAACAAATCTGACACAAAACAAAATGTTAGCATTTGTTTAATCAAGTGGTGGGTGACCTGGTTATATATGATTTCTTATACTTATCTATCTGGAATACTACATAGTTAAAAATTATTTATATATTTTTAATGTTTTATTTATTTTTGAGACAGAGACAGAGCATGAGCAGGGGAGGGGCAGAGAGAGAGGGAGACACAGAATCCGAAGCAGGCTCCAGGCTCCGAGCTCTCAGCACAGAGCCCGATGTGGGGCTCGAACTCACAAACTGTGAGATCATGACCTGAGCCGAAGTCGGATGCTTAACCGACTGAGCCACCCAGGCGCCCCCATAGTTAAAAATTGTTAAATTGTGAAACATAAAGCACGTAACAAGCAAAAGCATTTACAGCAGGTAAAAAATTACTTTAAGTATCCATATCCAAATGACCTCAATTCATGAAAACATTAGCAATGATGCGGTTTATAAATAATTCTCTGCATCCTACCACCTAGTAAGTCAAAGCTTTTACTTTTTTAAAAAAAAGATTTTATTTTATTTTTTTTTTTAAAATTTTTTTTTTTTTCAACGTTTATTTATTTTTGGGACAGAGAGAGACAGAGCACGAATGGGGGAGGGGCAGAGAGAGAGAGGGAGACACAGAATCGGAAACAGGCTCCAGGCTCCGAGCCATCAGCCCAGAGCCCGACGCGGGGCTCGAACTCACGGACCGAGAGATCGTGACCTGGCTGAAGTCGGACGCTCAACCGACTGCGCCACCCAGGCGCCCCAAAAAAGATTTTATTTTTAAGTAATCTCCATTTCCAATGTGAGGCTGCAGCTCACAACCCTGACGTCAAGAGTCACATGCTCCACTGACAGAGCCAGCCAGGCTCCCCAAAGCTTTTATTGCCTGTGTCCTGGACAGTAACTTATACATTGCTTAACCCTGTCAGGTTGACTCAAAATCAGAATCAAAACTGGAAAGTGAAAACCCAACAGGATGGACTCCTTTCTGGATTTACTGTAATCTCAATAGCTATGAACTTTTGATGTCATTAACTTTATGTACAACCACCACCCAACAGAAAAATAAATGCTCAAACATCCAGGACTCTTTGAGGAATATAAAGGGAGACCCATGTAATCTTGAAGCTTATCTTGCGTCTGTGCCCAAGACCACAACCTTTCCCTCTCCAGCTCTAGGGCATACTGTAGCAGATGCTTTCAAAAGCTAGTAATCAGAGCCAACATTTACAAGGCGCCTACTGCTGAACACTGTTCTACGGACTTTACATTTACTATTTCATCCTCAGGAACACTCTTTGAGGTCAGTACTTATTCCCATTTTTCAGATAAGCAAATCGAGGCACACAGAAGGTTAACTAATTTGCCTAAAGTTAACTAGCTAGTATGCGGTGAAGCTACGATTCAAATTTACAGGCGGTTTGATTCCAGGGCATATAATCTTAATCAAGAACCTCTGCTGCCTAATAATGGACAATGAGAAAAAGTTTATCAGGAAAACTTAACTTGAAACTTACAAAGCATTTTTTAAACAAGAGTGAAAGAAAAAAGGATAGAACCAGGGTCTCCAAATCGTTTTTGTCTCTTTTATTTCTTGCTAATTTTTTTTTTGTTTGTTTGTTTTTTGAGAGAGAGAGAGAGAGAGAGCAGCGTAAGGGCAGAGGGAGAGAGAGAATCTTAAGCAGGTTCCATGCCCAGCGTAGAGCCCTATGCAGGGCTCCATCTCACAACAGTGAGATCATGACCTGAGCTGAAATAACAGTCTGACGCTTAACCAACTTAGCCACCCAAGCGCCCCTCTTGCCAAACATTTAAAAAAACTATTATGATATTCTATTTCCTACTTTGGAAATCAATTCCATTTTGTGTTGCTCCTGCCTTTAAGATGAAGGTTTCTTTGTAATATAACAATCAGTGCACTCTTTCTTTTAACTTCTTTATTAAGTTTGTTGCATAAAAGATATACATTCTCATACTGACAATTCTTGCCACGAACAAAAGCAACAAAAATAAGGCAACAGCAAGATGTGCTTCACATATAAACAGTCATGTGGTAAGAATGAGAAATCTGGCCCTGTACAACAAAAAGATTAGAAAGCAAAATGTGAATAATCCCTGCATTCAGAATATACCCAAATGTGTGTGCAAAGACAGTGCACCCATAATACAGCTCACTTAAATTCTTGTTTATGATGCATAATTCCTTAATCATCCAATTGTGCAAGAAGAATGAACATGAAGAAACATGAAATCCAAATTGCATTTATTTTCACAATATCAATGCTACACACTCAAAATAGTAACTTCATTGAATCTAAAGGTTAAATGTTTCAAAAGTGAAAGGCAATCTTAATTGTTTTAACCCTATAAAAGGGTCTGCAAGAACAGGTGGCTTATTTTTCTGCTTGCAAGGAGACTAGGTCTCAGCCTGCACTTAAGTGGCATGAACAACAAAGGACAGCAGACAAATACCACTGAGAGTAATGCCCAGACATATCAAAATCCCGAGTTGAACCACGTTCTTTCTACTTCTATAGCAAGTCTATTAAACAACCAGCATAATGGAAGCTTCTGCCTCATGCAAAAGAATCACTAACTTAGCTATACATCTATCAGAAATTTCCAAACCCCATTTCCAAAACAAATTTAGTACACCTATTAAGTACTGTAGCTCACTTAGAAAAACAGAAATAAAACATACAACCAGTCTTTGCAATTAAAAGTTTTTCATAACATATAAACAATGTTCAGATACAAATTCTGAACTAAATGTTTTTTCTAAATATGATTTATGTAATCAAGGCTTTCTCAAACAAAGACAGGTCTTAGATATATGATCTGTACAAACTTACAGTAGTGTATATTCCAAATAGAGATTTTCCTCCTATTATGATATGACAATGTAACTCTTTTCTGAGTGAAGACATATGTTAAGGCTTAAGGTGTAAACACTTTGGAAGGCAAACAACTTAGTAAAGAAATAACCAGTCATTTAAAAATGTGTATCATCTCATAATAGGCCCCTGAATTTTCAAATTTACATGTGAGAATACATTTACATCTTAAATTTCTAGGAAAGGCACAGGCTTTATATAAAAAAGCAGCAAAATTTCAAACCCACCAATTTATTGAAAAAGCCATTACTTTTATTAGAAACAAATAATGCTTCTCAAGATGTTGGCAACAGGTCAAAGTATAGACATATGTTTCATACAGTGTATTTTTCCCTTTAATTATATTCCAGAAGGAGGTGGAATACCTCCTTGGCTGTGGGAAGCAGAAGTATTTGATGGACTGTGTAAACTGGTCTCCTTGTACACAAACCACGCATTTCCTCCCCAAAGTATCATATTCAGAAAGCCAAAGATCTAAGGAAGAGAAAAATAAACATGAAAATCTAGTATCTACTTAATTTATACCCATCTTAGTTTTCCTTTGAATATTTAACATTCCTAGGCAGAACACCATTTCATTTACAATTTAAACTACAGATAAAGAATAAAAAAAAACGAAGATTTTCCATTTCAGTGCCAAATCTGAGTATATAATGACTTATTCCCAATGAAATGAAGCTAAAATCTCTAAATCTGTAACCTATGAAATCATGACTAAAAGAAACCTTACCTTGCCATGCTCATCATTACCAAAAAGATGGGATTAAGTTTAAGAAAAAGTATGTCTGACCCTCCTATCACTACTTTGTCATTAGACTTCAGCGCTTCCCAGTGAAGGTGAAGGTGACTGGGAGCAGGAATCCTTGCTTCTTTCCTCGGGAGCTTTCACTTTTCTCCACCTGAATGGTTGTAAACTGCCCCTGGGATTCTTATATTTCCCTCCTTTCTCCCCCACTGCTACTATCTCTCCTACTCCAACAGCTGCAGCCAGAGAGAAAGGCGTTCACACAAGAACTTTACTTCACATCCTACGGTGGTCAACGTAACAAGAACTTTACTTCACATCCTACGGTGGTCAACATAACAAGAACTTTACTTCACATCCTACGGTGGTCAACGTAACAAGAATTTTACTTCACATCCTATGGCGATCAGTATAATGGAAATGGTCTTCCCAGTTACAAATCTGACAAGATCAGAGACGAATAAACTGAAGCTAACCTTTTTTCATTTTTTTTAAAATAAATATAAGAATAGTGACTTCTGATGGAAGAGGGGGTAAAGAGCTTGAGAGTAATATTGTATTACCGAAGGCCAAATGCTTTATATTTTTTGCACATTTGCTTACAAAAACACTTTGGAAGTGGTTCATCTCAGATCATGGTCAATATAAATGCAAAAAAGGGACTTTTAAATCACAGTTGTAACACAAAAATTCAGCCCAAATGCTTTACAAGGCAGTGCTGACTTATCCACTGGAAAAATATTTTCTTGAAAAGATCGACTTCCTTAAACATAATATAATCAGCATATTGACAACGTATTTAGTAATACATTTATCTGTATTTTAGTAAGATGGCAGACTAAATATTATTTAAATTTATATACACCAATTTTTAAAGATCATTTAAGAAACCATGAAAGTAAGACTTTCATAGACCCAGTGCACGTGGGATTAGAGAACAGGCTCTAAAGTCAGATGTGGTCGACACCTTGGCTGGCCAACTTCCCAGTTGTGTCACTTGGGCAAATTAAGACATGAGCTACTTTTTCTCCCAGTTGTAAAAATGAAGATAATGATACTAGCTCCCACATTCCTCTTCGGATTATTGGATAACTTAAACAAGATGAATGTAACGCCCTTAGCACAATGTCTGACACATAGTCTTTATAAGTGTTAGTGCCCTTCAGGTAGAAGTCTTGCCTACTCGATTTTAATGAAAAAGACTCAAACATGATCTTGTTCAAACCTGTTTAGCAAGTAGTAGTTTTCTTAACACACTTTTCTTCACCGTAACAAAGGTAAAGACTGTCTGGTAACTAGGATCCTGATAGCTTAGTAAAAATAAAAACAATATATCCAGAGATTTAGTAAAAACTATTGCTTTCTTATATTACTGGTAAAATTTTTCTAAGTCAAAGAAAATATCTTACAAATACTGCATACATACCACAGACACATTTAGGGATCCCATACTAGTCACAGAGCCGAAATAACACGTCACTTGATGGTTACAAGGCTGAAGTTCCTTGACAATACCGGGACCGGTAGCTATTTTAATATCTGTGAGAGCTTTAGCCCAGGCTGAAGTGCTCACCAACCACAGAAAAGTGGCAACAAGAGTAACAACGAAGTCCTAAAGCAAAAATAAGTATGAGTTAATAATGAAGAGCACAGTGAACATTGTACACCTGTTTACTATTACTAGTCCAGTGCCTGAGCTACTACAGTGAATAAGACTTAGTCATCTCCTTACAAATCTGAGATTATTTTTAATTTTACTTTTTTTAATTGAGAGAGAGAGCATGTGTAAGCAGGGGAGAGGGGCAGAGGGAGAGAGAGAATCCCAAGCAGCATGGAACCGGATGGGGGGCTTGATCCCACATCATCCCACATTCGGCTCATGCCTGAGCCGAAATCAGGGTTCGGACACTCAACCAACTGAGCCGCCCAGGTGCCCCAGGAGTCTTAAGATTTTGACAGGAGAAATCGGTTTCACGTAGCCCTCACCAGAACCTTAACTAAGCCGCTCACTTCCAGGATCATATCTCAGACCCTGTCAACCACCAAACCACTCTACCCCTCCCTAATTTCAGTTTCACTCACCCCACTTCCCAACATCACCTCTCTTTCCAGCTCACTCCCTCAGGCATCCCAACTGCAAAAATCCTTTGATACCACTGAGACCTATAATCTGATCTCACTACTTTTAACTGTCTCTCAGTTTTACTCATGTTCTCATTTCCCCCTTAACTTCTATTCTACGGTCCCTCATTACAACCCCTTGCACACACTCTCAATTTCCTCGCCTTCCCCTGCTTTCTCATACTGTTTTGGCAAAACTCTAACTTCAGTTAAATCTAATTCTCCAAGACTGGAATAAAAATAAAAAACTTAAAATAAAATAAAAAATGTAGCTGTCCATGATTTGGATAACGAAATGGTGAAAAGCAGGCATCCAGGATGATTTGTTTATTTTAAAATTCATGATCCCCAAATTTTAAGGATACTCATTATATTAAGAACAACAACAACAAAAAATCTCTCAAGACATCTTCTCACTAGTAATTTTCTACTGAAGTCTTCGCTACTTATTACATTTCTAATAGGACTGCATTTGTATAATATAAAGTTTAAGTCCTCCCTTGTTTGGTTTTCTTGTAAATTAACCACCAAAGTGGAATAATGTAAAATCTGTATCTTCAAATGTTGTGTATTCTTAGCACCTCGATGCACCTGAAGCTAAGAGTTCCTTCACATCTGCAGCAAAGGTCTCCACAAGCTCAGAAATGGGTTCTGGAGCCCACCACAGAGGTGTTTTGTTTTTCACGTCAACCTGGTTAGTTTTTAATTACTTTTCCCAACCAGCTTGTAGTCATTTATTTAGACTGCACACCAGTAACCACTCACAACATACAGAAACTACTATATATAGCCTGTCCACTAGGTCAGGATGGCAAGGAGTAAATGCCTTGTGATGAGAGAACCAAAAACAATGACTAATTTTACAAGGATGGAGGTATTTATCTGCATTTTGCATGTGAGCTTTCCAGTGCTTCTGGTCTTCTTTTGAAAAAAGGTAGATCAAAGAAAAAAGGACAGAAATACAGCTTAAATTTTTTGTACCGTGGGGGTGCTTTCCTTTTTGCTTCTGCACTTCTGGCTGCACTTTTGTTGCAGATAGACTTTCTTTTTCTTTTTCTTTTTTTTTCTTTTGAGAGAAAGAGGGAGGGAGAGGAAGAGGGAGAGAGAATCTTAAGCAGGCTCCATGCCAGTGCAGAACCTGATGTGGGGCTCAATTTTACCACCATGAGATCATGACCTGAGACAAAATCAAGAGTCAGAAGTTTAACTGACTGAGCCCCCCAAGTGCCTCCCAGATAGACATTTTCTAAACACTTAGAAACATTGTAGAAATACAATGCCTTTTGGAGAACTGATAAATAGTCTAAGGTTATCAGACCTTAAACAAGTTCTCTCTGGGCTGAAGTTCATAGCTTTACCCAATATATATCAAATCCTTTTGATTTCCAGGTTTCTTCCTTCCAAATTCCTAATTAAAAGACACATTGATTTTTTTTTCTTTTTTAAATGTTTGTTTATTTTTGAGAGAGAGTGAATCACGCTGACAGCAGAGAGCCAGATGAGGGGTTTGAACTCATGAACCGTGAGATCAGGACCTGAGTTAAACTGAGCCATCCAGATGCCCTAATACTGATTTTTTTTTTTTCCTGATTATGCTCTTTAAATCTACTTTGCTGTTGGCATGACATTCTACATTTCAAAAGCAGGTAACTTTTCTGAAAATGATGCACAAAGTAACCTGGGGGGGTGGGTGGGAAATGTGGACCTCTGAAGATAATTTCTGTCCTTCTGAGGGCCCTGGCTTTAGGATGCAATCCATCTGAATGGTGCACCTGCAGTTCTATAGTGCACAACTGGTAACTGCTTATGGCAGCCTTGGTCCCACCAATAAATCAGGATATGATTCATACCAGAGTTTTAGGATTTGGGACACTTATCTTTGTTTGGTTTCGTTTTTTATTTCTGCTTCTCTGCATGTAGAACCCTTCAACTCCTGCTATTTAACACCAAAAAAGTGCTACATTTACTTAAAAAGGGGAGTAAGTCACAATTGAAATGCACCTAGAAATACCTTAGCAGAGAATTGAGAATATCACCAAAAAAGCATGCCCTCATTAGCAAAGAGTACTTAAAACATTTAATGTTGTATTTGGCTATATTTTAAACTTGGTTATCTCAAGAAAACTTTTTTCATTTATATGGTTAAAAGTAGAATTCAAAATTTAATTTAGAAGCTTGAATTTTTACAGACAAGAAGCATCCTTTATATATTACAGTAACAATAAACTTAAAATAGCTAGTTCTGGATTATCTCTCTATGACCACTAATTGATCACTGAGATGGAAAATTACTTCTCGCTTTCTGAATGATGCAACTAGATCACAGTTTTATAGTTTTTATTAGAAAAACCCTCTATAAAAAAGATTTAGATGCTGCTTTCAGAAAGTGTGATTTTTAAAAGCTCATAAAACAAAATATGAAAAATAAAAGGCTCATTGCTAGAGTTAAAAATTTGTTGGAATAATAACAAAATGGCAAGAAATGTCTTTAATACTTAAATTATGAAGAATTTTAGGGGCACCTGGGTGGCTCAGTTGGTTACGCGTTTGACTCGATTTCAGCTCAGGTCATGATCTCATGGTTCGTGAGACTGAGCCTTGCTTCAGGCTCTGTGCTGACAGAGTGGAGCCTGCTTGGGATTCTCTCTCTCCTTCGCTCTCTGCCCCTCCCCCACTCGTGCTTGCTCTCACTCTCATGCTCTCTCTCAAAATAAATAAACTTAAAAAAAAAAAAAGAATTTTAACTAGGGTGCCTGGTGGCTTAGTCAGTTAAGCACATGGCTCTTGATTTCAGCTCAGGTCATGATCTCACACCTCATGAGATTGAGCCCCATATCAGGCTCCACACTGACAACGCTGAGCCTGCTTGAGATTCTCTCTCTTCCTCTCTCTTTCTGCCCCTCCCCTGCTCACCCTCACTCGCTCTCTCCCAAAATAAATAAACTTAAAAAAAAAAAAAAAGGAATTTTAACAAGATATAATATCTCTATGATCATCACAACTCCTTTAAAATTTTTTTTTATTATGTTTATTTACTTTTGAGATGCAGAGAGAGACAGAACACAAGTGGAGGAGGGGCAGAGAGAGAGGGAGACACAGAATCAGAAGCAGACTCCAGGCTCTGAGCTGTCAGCACAGAGCCCAACGCGGGGCTCCTACTCACAAACTGCGAGATCATGACCTGAGCCAAAGTTGGATGCTTAACCGACTGAGCCACCCAGGCGTCCCTTTCATAATTCCTTTTTATGTCTCGAAAAAGATCATGAACTCAGCCGAAACCAAGAGTCAGACCCTTAACCAACTGAATCACCCAGGCACCCCGGGAAGTTACAGATTCTTAATATGTAATTTCTATTGATTAAGCACTGCAAATTACAATAGTTCATGTCTATCTTTTTGAAAGATATCCAAGAAAATATTTTACGAAAACATGAGGTTTAAGAATCTCTTCTCAAATATAAGAAACCAAATAGATAAGAATTTTAACAGACTGTTTCTTTCCTTACTTACCATTTGCATTCCTATGATCCAGGCAGCAAAAATTAAAAATAAATAACAAATAAAACCTGTTATCTTATTTAATAATTTCTTTACTCAAATAGTCTTTCCCTTAAAGTCACTTCACAAATAATTAGCAGATGACAGTGTTTTCTCAAGATATAAATGACCAGTATCACAAAAACACCTCTGTTCTCTGTTGAAGTAAATAACACTAACACTGACTTTGTAGTTATTCTTTTGTTGTGGATGCCTAGCTTAAAACCATGGCTTATCTCTGCATCTGTACCAATAATCCAAAGATTCTACTACCTAAATCTCAGAGACTATTTTTATTTCTAGCTCAGTAGACTCTGAAGCCAAAAAATGGTGTTAGGACTTCAAATCCAAATCCTTTGTTGCCATCTCCAAGATTCAAAATTAGCATGAACATTACTAATGCTGAATCCCCTATTCTTACAGAATTATCTGGGTCAGATTTTAAATGAAGGAATTTAGGAATACAGACAAGGAGTCAGCAAACTTTTCCTGAAATGGGCCAGAGAGTAGATATTTTTGGTCTCTCTTACAACTATATAACTCTGCCACTGTGACATGAAAGCAGTTATAGACAGTATGTAAATGTTTGGGTATGGCTGTGTTACAAAAAAACTGTATTAAAAAAAAAAAGAGTCAGATGTGGCTATGGGCCACAGTTTGCTGATTTCTGATACAGACTACTAAGTTCAATAAAACATTGTAGAGGGATAAAGGGGGTCTTTGAAAAGAGAGGAAAAAAATAAGAAGTAGGAACACAGTCATGAGACTACCGGTATGGTCAGCAATCCCTCAAATCAAAGGCATTAATTTTCTACTTAATTTCTCTACTACTTGCAACCTAATATGCTCTATATATTTGAGATCTTTCATGTTAAAGTCGAGTTAGAAATAAACAGACCTCTGTATTCCCCGGAGTACGGAGAAAGTGCTGCAAATACGCTCCAAGAGTTGGGTTCAATGTGACAACCAGAGAAAGCTGAATCTCATGTTCACACAAATCAAAGTATGCTGAACTGGGTTAAGCCGAGAACTTTCATTTCCAGTGTAAGAAAACCTCTATTTAACTCCAAATATGATGTATGCTTATCTCATACAGATAATGAGATATTTTTGTATAAAAATAAAGTGATTACTTACAATCATGGGAAGTTTTCGACTATCCCGATATAGGTTCGTATAACCAACATAGAGCAGAAGGGCAGCTAAGCAGTACAGGAAGACAAAGACTGCAAATGTAACGTAGAATTGTGCAGAAGAAGAGTAATCTCCAATAAGGACATAATTTTTCCAATTTATATCACACACGTTTGCATTTGGAATTGCATCAAATGATGCTTCATTCAACCTATTAAAAAAAAGGCTCAAATAAATTTGTGAATTATTCAGATTCTCCCAACAAAGACAGAAATACATAGGCAGAATATTGAAATGACATTTCAAAAACACTCCCAAAATGTATCACAAAAATGTATTTTCCTTTGGAGAAGAAGAGAGGAAAATTCAAATATTTAAATTAAAAACTTCCTAAGAAACGTACCTAAATTACAAATTATGCCTGGTCATTGGTTTATGATAGACTGAATACAGACTGAATTAAACACTTCACACTCAGACACTATCTTCCTGCAATACAAATTTAGCAGATTAAGAGAGCTAATAGAAAACAGTTTGCAATTTGAGACATGATACACCACTACAGGAGGCAGAGTCTGTGTAACTGGCACCAGGAGAGCCAATTATGATTCACATTTTAACCCTAGATTAATTAGCTGCTAACTTTAGATTGCTTTTACATTTCCTTATCTATAAACTGCAAAAGCATTTATCACTAAAGATGCCGTAACAGTTCCTCATATAGCAGCTTTATAAGAGAAGAGTTGGGAGATGGAGAGACAATGATTGATGACCAGGCCCTTGCTATTTGACCTATTTTTAGTGTAAGGTTTTATTTAATCATCAAAACAACTTTACAAGGTAAGATTCCAACTCAATGGATAGAAATCTTGAGTCTTAGAAATGTCAAGTAAGTAGTAGATGGAAGATTTACACCATGGTCTAAACATAAGACGTATTCAATAAACACTTTCAACAGAAGAATTCACAACAAAATATTAATTTTACTTGGAGAGTAAGAAAATAAAGAAACATAGAAACTCCTCACTTTACATTGAGTACGTGTCTTAAAATTATATAAAGAATACTGTTATTTAGTAATTGCAAATACATGAAAAATTCGGAATTTTCTTAAGTTGTGTTTGCTTCTCACACAAAGGTGATGGAGCAATCTACCGTGGGATGACAGAGTAAAATGTCAAGGGAAGGTCATATAAAAGTTTCTAAATGCTTACTCTCATTTTCTATACTTCATCACAGGCCAGGAAGACAGTTTGCAAACTGGTCTATGTACCAGTAGGCACTGGTCTATGTACCACAGCCTGTGTAGCAATGATCACCACTTACAAACGAAGCAGGCGTGCAAGTTCTAATTTTGTACTCCCCAAGATCAATAAATTGCTGGAAACCTTAAAGAATCAACATGAAAGTAAAAAGAGCTGTTAACCATAAAAACAAACAAATATCTTACCTGAATGGATAGGCAAAAGCAGCTGTAATCGTTTTATTTTCATTACCTTTATGACAAGTCAGTTGAATTTCTGTTTTGCCCTTAAAACCTCCACAGGTGGCAAAAGCAAAGATAGAAGCAATCTATACAAAGTGAGACCAAAAAAAGGGGAAGAAGCATTACTGTACCCAAAACATGGGTCATTAAAACTTTAAATATGTTGATTATTAGAAACTGGCTCACTAGCATTCCAGAAATTCTTCATTACAAATTAAATATAGACAGGGAAAAACATTTAAAAAATTTATTTGCAATTGTCAACAAGAAGTTAGTACACCAGCCCATATAATTCTTTTGCTCCTACTTCAGTGTACCTACTAAACATTAGTATGAAATTCAGAGGAAGTTGTATTTTAGAATCAAAATCAAAAGGGGTGAATTGGAGGCATTTTATTTATATTTTATTTGGAGGCATTTTTATTTTATTAATGGTAACTGTAAAGCCAAGAGACTGGTAAGCGACGAGGAGATGCTATTTCATCAGCTTGTACGACTTCATTTTTGAGTATTTCCAGGTCTCAAAAAGTTCTTGGAAATTTGTTTTCCTGATCATGCATATACTTACAAGAAGGTAATGATGCTCTGTCCAATGCTATACATAACAGGAAAAAACTGGAAGCATCCTAAATGCTGATATGGAATCAAATAAACTGTAATTCATTCACAAGACAGAACATTATGCAGTCATTAAAATGTTGGGGAATATTCAATGATACTGAAAAATAATCACTACATATAAAGTAGGTTTATGGGGTGCCTGGTTGGCTCAGTTGGTAAAGTGTGTGACTCTTGATCTTGGGATAGTGAATCTGAGCCCAAAAAGTTTGTTCGCACAAGCATTGTGCATGTGTCTACACCTATGCATATTATACAAACTACAAAAACATACATCAAAATTTTAACAGTGGTTACTTCTTTAAAAAAAAATTTTTTTTCTTAAACATTTATTCATTTTTGAGAGACAGAGAGAGACAGAGTGCGAGTGGGGTGGGGGCAGAGAGAGAGGGAGACACAGAATCAGAAGTAGGCTTCAGGCTCTGAGCTGTCAGCACAGAGCCCGACACGGGGCTCGAACTCACGAACTGTGAGATCATAACCTGAGCCGAAGTCGGATGTTTAACCGACTGAGCCACCCAGGTGCCCCTACGGTGGTCACTTCTGAAGAGAAGATAAAAATAACTCCTTTTTCTGTTTGAAGCTTCTAAATTTTCTACAAAACAAATAACCCATATATGGTGTAGTGGCCAAAAGTTCAATCTGTCAGCAAATTCTGATGGCTCTATTTAAAAAACGTATTTGGAATGTGATCACAGCATCCTGATCTAAACCACCATTACTACCTCTTGCCTGAATTATACTCTAACAGCCTTCTAAATAATCCTCCTGCTTCTGTCCTTGTCTCTCCTTCAGTCTACTGGCAATATATCAACCAGGGTGATCTTTTAAAAATACAAGGCAGAAAACTTTATCCTTTGTTCAAAACTGTCCAGTGGCTTCTGAGTTCTCTCTGAATAAAAACCAAAGTTCATTTAATGGTCTACAAGATCCTTTCCTCCCTTAATAATTCTGATCACATTGTGGCTACTTTTCCCCTTGCCAAATCTCTCTACACAAAACGGTCTCCGTGCTATTCCTTAACGATAAGGGGTAAACTCCTCCTACAGAGCCTTTGCACTGGCTATTCTCTCTGCCTGGAATATATGGTTCACTTCCTACTGACAGCTCCCGGTTCTGCTATGACTTCATGAGAGACGTCTTTCCTAACCACACTATATCAAGCGAGAATGCCCCAACCCACGCTACTTATTCCCTTTATTCATGCTGCTCTATTTTTTCTGCCATTGTAATTACCATTGCCTGACAGTACTTAAGTATTTGTCCATTTTTCACTAGAATATAAACTCAAAGAGGGCAGAGACCTTGTTTTACTCAAGGTGACACTCATCTAGCAAATAGCTAAAATTCAGGGCAGAAGCCTACACTGTTAAACACTGATATAATGCCTCTCACGGATTAATACAGGGCCTACAACCAGGTCATAACCAGGATCATAACTATCAAGAGATTTCTTCTTTTCTTTAAAAAAGATACATGAAAAGAAATCTGGTTACAGATAGGAAAAGTCTGAGGTAATGTCCAACAGAGAGTTTGGAGTCTTCAGTTAAGAGTTCACAGGTTAAGACAGAAAAATGGATACTCTCTACCCATAAATGTACATGAATACAGACTGAAAGCAGAAGACCAGAAAACTGGGCATATAACCATTTAGGATTATAAAAAAGAAACAGGATATACAAATTTAACCAATGGAACAATAAAGAGGCCAGAAAGAGACTTGTGTGTAACTAGATAAATTATATCTAACAAAGCTGGCGCTGCAGATCACCAAGGAAAGCAGTGTGGTGGTTTTAAAGATATGTCCACAAACTCTGATACTCCTCCCTCAAGAGGTAAAGATTAATTTTCTTCCCTTTAAATGTGGACTGGACATAGTAACTTGCTTCTAGTAAACTGAATATGGTAGAAGGAATGGGATGTCAAATAATGGAATGGGAAGTAATAAAGAGTCTACAATTTCTGTCTTCCGTTCTCACTCTCTTGAATCACTGGTTCTGGGGGAAGCCAGCAGCCATGCTGGAAGGATTCTTAGGGAACTTAGAGACTCTTGTGATGAGGAACCAAGGACTATCATCAACCAGGTAAGCGACGCTGGAAGTGTATCACTTGAGGCTTGCCGACAGCCACGTGAGTGGGCTGGACACTTGAGAGAACTCAACCCTAGCCAACAGCTTGACTGCAACCTGGGAGACCCTAAGCTGGAATCCCCCAGACTAAGCCACTCTCAGGTTCCTGACCCACAGAAATTATGAGATAATAAATGTCTGCGGTTTTAAGTGCTACGGTGGGTAGCAACAGACAACTAATATAAAGGAGGACTTCAATAAATGGTCCGGATGGGCTAAAGACAAATGTAAAATGTAAAATTCCCCTTAAAAAGTTTAAAGATAATATAAAAGAACATCTGTGACCAGAGAGAAAAAAAAGTTCTTAAGATTAAAAACCACACACTAACCATTAAAGATTGTTAAATTCAACTACAGAAAAAGAAAGTTTTGAAATCAAAAGTCAGCTCCGAATGTAAAACAAGCTACAAACCAGGTGAAAGTATTTGCAATAATGTCACAAAGGATTAGGATCAACCAGTATACAGATCTAAGAGAAATTCTTACCCATGTGTACTATAGGACATGCACAAGAGTGTTCACGGTGACACTGCTTACATATCAAAATACACATAAAGAGTGGAAGCAACAGGAAAATGGATGAAATATAATATCAACAGTTATAATGGAAAGTTTAATAGCAATAAAAATATATGAACTATAGCTGTCCATGTCAATATGGATGAATCCTAGAAACCTAACGCTGAATGGGGGGAAAAGCTGCCTAAGATTTCACACAGTATGATGCCATTCTTTTAAAAGCTTTCGTTACTTGTCTACACCACTCCTGCCACTATTTTTGTTCAGGCCCTCACTGTTTTTCACAGGGACTAACCCAACAGACACTTCCTCTCATTTCTATCTCTTCCGTAGCATGGGCTCGTGTGGCTCTCGAGCACTTTAAAAATGGCTTGTCTGGGGGCGGCTCAGCCAGTGAAGCGTCTGACTCTGATTTTGGCTCAGGTCATGATCTCACAGTTTCTGAGTTTGAACCCTGCATCAGGCTCTGCGCTGACAGTGTGGAGCCTCCTTGGGATTCTCTCTCCCTCCCTCTTCCTGTGCCCCTCCCCAGCTTGCGCTCTCTCACCCAAAACAATAAACTGAAAATAAATAAACAAGCAAATAAACAAATGAAAAATAAAAATGGCTTTCCCAATTAAGATAGCTATAAGTGTAAATTAGACAATGAATTACAAAGATTTAGCATAAAAAGGTAAAATAATTCATCGTTGTTTATATTGATTACTTACTGAAAATATTTGGCTTTATAAATAAAATATATTTTTAAAATTAATTTCAGCTGTTTCTTTTCACTATTTTAGTGTGGCTAGTAGAACACTTAAAATTATTATGTGGCTTGCATTTGTAGTTTGCATCGTGCTTCTACTGGACAGGTGCTTTAGAGCGATGTCACACTGATCTGAAATAAAGATCTGGTCACGTTACTCCCCTGTTTAAAGGCATTTTCTTAATGGCTTTCCAGAACTAAATTTAAGAAAAGAAAAAAGCCCAAACTCTTAATTTGGCCTAAGAGGCATGGCTGAGATAGCCTCGACCTCATCTTTCTAGGTTTATATGCTCTATTTCCCTGCCAGGTACTGTTAAGACTCTGTTACACTGTACTACTACCACCCCTGAAACCCGTCATGTACTTATTTCACCTGCCAGGAATTGTCTCACCCCTAAATCTGTTCTCTGACAAGCTCACCTTTAAAGCCCTACCCAATTTCTTATGGTAGAACTATTCAGTCTCCTGGGCCACCATAGACTTCATTAGCTCTACTATAGGCACTTTTCTTGTGTCTTGCCTTATTTAAAAACCCAAAACAAAAACAGTAAGAACTAGTTTCTCATTAAATACACAAGTTAGTAAATAAATGGCATACTGTACTAAAGCTGACTGCTCTTAACCCTATTGCCTTTTCCTGTCCCTTGGCTGTCACGTCTGTGCATTTGGTCTCACTCAGGATTTTCGGTGCCCACCCAGCAGAAGGTCTGGCACATAGCACATGCTCATTAAATAACTGCTTAATTAAAAGAAAAAATAGATTTCCAATAATCTACAAATAAAACATTTCAAGTCTTACATAACCATCATTTCAAAGCTGTATTTTTGTTATAAGGATAAATAAATGTCATGTTTGCAATTCTGGTCTTTATCTTACAGGAAAAAAAGGACAAGATACACCCTTTACTAGATAAAGTACAAAACAACCTGAAGATAAATTATATGACAATCTCACTTCTCTCTATATTCTACTGCTGTTCTGATTTAGATTCAAAATTATATACTGGCAGCCCATGACGAAACCTGGCCTGCAGATACTATCTGCAGAATTCATAAAAAAAGGTGAATTTGTTGTATTTTAATACCAGCATACGGCACATAAAAATTTGGATTTCCTGCTTTGCCTTACTGTGGGGAAACTGAAAATATGGCAGCATCAGACCCATATCCCATAAAGCAACAACCACGTGGAACTGAGTGACAGATGACACATTAAGAACCTGTGTTTTTTCCAGGCTGCTGCCACTCTCTACTGTTCCAACAATCCTCACGATGCATGTCAGTTACCAGGAATCAATGAGATTATATACTATTGTTTTTCCTCCAGACAGCTTGTCCTACTTGCTCACTCTGGAAGGGTGGTTCCCATGTGCACTTCAGTCTGCACCCCTAGTCTAAATGAGGGGTACTGGAATGCTGATTTCTACTTCCTTACCACTTATAAAACTCATTTTCCCATTCCTCTCTATCCCATGAAGGACGGCTAAAACTGCTGACATGAAAACCTATCTGTAGAGAAACTAGCGAGAATCTAGGGACAGGATGACAGCAAGCTTCTCTTCAGGTCAAAAGGCTCCACATTCATTATGACAGCCTCGAGCTGCCAAAGACACAACACCACTTAGTTCTCTGCCCATCAGACTGGTACTAGACACATGGCAGATCCTTCACTGAGGTTTGTAACTTTGGAGTGAACTTTCAGCCTGTTCTCTAGAACAGAACTCTCCAAAACAGACTGCAGTGGTCGATTAATAGGTATACCGGAAGAAAATATTTGAACTTCTACTTATATTTACTTTTAGACTTAAACACAGAATTACAATTTTATTGAAATTAATATAAGCCTGAAACCCATGCTGGATCTGTAGGTCCGAGTCGCATGCCAGTACAGTATGTTAGGTATCCTGAAGGTGAGAGGAGTTCCACCATGCGAGGGCAGTGATGACTTCACCTATTCTTTCCCTTCTAGTGTTCATGTAGCACAAGGTGAAGATGCCTGGCTAAGTGGATTTATGGAATCAATTATCGAATTTTAACCAAACCAACCTTCACAAAAATAGACCAGTAGTAGCTTAAAAACATCTTCATATAAATTACAGACTAATAACACAAAAATTCATGTCCAAAAGAGAAAATAGAAGCATTAACCCTTTGTATAAGCTATATTCATCAGCTACATTCCAAGGTAAAAACAGATTCTACTTAATCAGATCACAAGAAGATCACTACACACACACACACACACACACACATTCAAAACAAGGATTTAAAAATATGAATGACATAATATGCCTTCAGATACTGACAAAGTAAAATATGCATCTAAGTTATAGATGCACACTCGGACTTCATGCACAAAATTTTACAGATAGGAATTCATGACAAAAAAAAGTTTGGAGACCCCTGGTATTTTCAAGGAGTTATTTATAGCCTGTAAGCAGAGTGCCAGTCCTAGACTTATTTCTAGACCTTGCTCAGTTCACTGAGGCTTCTATTGGGAACACTGGTACTCATCTATGTATGGGTGTTTTTTACAAATTTCTAGTTGCAGGGTCCTGACTGCTACTTGGTTTCATCATTAATCTGATGTCATCTACTTAAACTTCTTTCTGTCCAAAGTTCAGTCTAAGAAAATGCTATAACTGAAATCTTCAGAAATAGACCTAAAAAAAAAAAAGAAATAGACCTAAAAGTATATTGTATACGAGTATCATGTATATCATGTTTGCCTTTACAGTCAGTACGATTAGATGCCTAGCACCAAAGTATTGATTTTTATGAGTTAAAGTCTTGATGCATTTACTAAAAACATTCCTTTTTAAAAAGTTTTGTTACTGATGCTGCCATTTCAGTTTATTCCCACTGTACACTGAGTAGTGAAGCCAGTTACACTCTTCTAAGATGTCCCTCTGCTTGTAAAGTACAATCATAGAAAGTTCTAAACAGGCTGCTAGTACAGTTCTATAACCCTTAAGAATATGGATCATGAGAAGTATACTGGAGTTCCTGGTGAAATAAACAGAAGTCTTTTGCTAACTCCTAACTATTATATGTTGAAAATATCTTTCATTGCCATGAGTTTACAGAACAAAAACAACAACAAAAAGCCAGTTTTACTTAAGAATGTCTTTGATGAAGCAGCAACAATTGTGATTTTGATTAAATCCCCACCAACCCTGGAGTCTTCTTAATATTCTGTTTGATGAAATAGGATGTGCAAACACTTTAACTACACATTATGGTTGTCTCCATGGAAAGCATTTAAATAACTGAGTTATATGCTGAACTAGTTGGGATTTTTTTCATGAAATACCATTTTTACCTGAAAGACAAAAAAAGTCATTCAGACATTGCTACCTGGCAGTTATTTTTCTCAAAAATGAATGAAGTGAGCCTTTTACTTCAAGGAAAACTGGTAGTATTTGTTGCCATAGGTGTAATTCAAGCTTTCAAGTGACTTATTACTGTGTTTTAAAATAAATAAACGTTCCCTTAAAAGCCTCTGCTTGAATTTGTGATGTGGCAAATATCAACAGACACAAAAGCGCTTTGAGGTCCTCAATATTTAGGAGCATAAAGGGGTTCTGAGACCAAAGTTTATGAGAACCATTGTATTAGAGGACTGCTCTGTTCTCTTAATTTCCCCTTTTACATTTTAGCAGAGTGCTATTTGTATGTGTGGAGTGAATGCGTTATGTGTGTTTGTGTATTCTCAAAGCACTTAAAGCATACATACGTTGTCTGTGACAATGACATTCGATCTACCCTTCAAGGGTGCTCATGGTAAATAAGTGAGAATCAGGTAGAACAAACAGAGAACAGAGACATAGGGGTGAGTCTGTAAGTCTATGAACAAGCTTTAAGTGCAGAGTCTCCTGCTGGGCATAAAATGTTATTTGAAATCCTTTTTCCCTTTCTATAATAGGGTGAGGGGAGTAAACACAAATGGCAAGGCTAGGAGAAAGGGAAGTTTCCTGAAAGGTAGTCTCTTACCAACAGATAGCCTAAAAATGTAAAAATTAAGCAAATGGATGAGGCAGCAGTCTATATATGCCCCGTCTGCCACACTGTGCAATACAAGTAATTTGTATTCTCCAGGGTGCTTCTCTGTGCTATTTTTGAACCATTAAGTTAGGATAAAACATGGCCACTGTTTGCGAAAATTTTATAATTTACTTAGGATGGCTAAATTTTAAGTATTTTACATAAACGATTGTGTGTATTTGAAAGTTTGTTGTTTAAACAAATTGATATATGCAACTAAAAGAATTACAGATTTTCGTATATACTGCTTTTCACACTAATTTTCTTGGATCATAATTTGTCCCAAAGTAATGTTTTTAAGTGTCTTTTGAGTTTGCTCGTTAATTGTATGTATAAAATCAGAAAAAAACATTCAAACTTGATAAAAGAATCAAGAACATTTTACTTTCAACTCCTAACATCTTATTATAAACATACATCTAACAAACAAGAAAAAAATTCACTTCAGATAACTTAGGCTTTTGTGTTTAAGCCGGAAATTTTTGGTAATCCATTTATTAATTTATTGAAAGACGAGTTAGAAACACAAAGGTAAGTTAGCAAAATGACTAAGAACAGACTGTCACAGGTGATGAGAAGATTAAATGAGAAAATACAGGTAAAACCCTGGCACATATAGGTATACTCAATAAATATCTGTTAACATCTAGAATACATTTGACCACCACAGACAAAAATATTGAGAGATGGTTAATAATTCTAAAATTCAACTTAGTGTATAATTCCTTATATACTCCCCAAACAGTATCTCTTCCACAATTTTGTGTGTGTGAATTAGGAAAGCACATTACTTAGATTCATTAAGAGCTAAATATTTGTTCAGCGTTCACCTGTGCAAGTTAGCAGCAACAAAGTCCAACACACAGTGTTTAATATTTTTAAATTTTAATAAAATCATTTCAATGAAAAACTTTTGTCTAAATATTAGGGATATTTGACTTTAAAGTAAGAACCAAATTAAAATTTACCACAGAAATATTAAATACTTTAAAAAGCTGCTTTGATAAAATTAATCTTTGACTTTACTTCTGTGTTCTACTTCTACACATGGGGCATTTATTCTTACTTAAATTTTATATTGTCACTTTGATAGGCTTCTAAAGGCAGGAAAACAGCAGACAAGTGAAAAGCATATGATACATCATTTCTAAAGTTTAAAATATGGGTGGCTTAGTTGGTTAAGCGTCCGACTTCGGCTCAGGTCATGATCTCACAGTTTGTTCGTTCCAGCCCCCAAGTCCAACACTGTGCTGACAGCTAGGAGCCTGCAGTTTGCTTCCCATTCTGTGTTTCCCTCTCTCTGCCCCTCCCCCACTCATGCTCTCTGTCTCTCTCTCTCTCAAAAATAAATAAACATTAAAAAAAATTAAAATATGTGATAGAGAATTTAGTGATCTTGAAGGACCAGGAGATATATATGTCTGTCATATGGGCTCAGTTCTCTCTACTGTCTGGGTCTACCGTCTTCCTAGAAACACAGCATCTCTGTCCTGAGAAACCTTCTAAGAACTGTTCAAGTACATTATAATTGTTCACATATTTATTAATTCAATTGTTCCAATAGCCATATGAAGTACTGCTATTCCCAGAGAAGTGCAACAAAAATTCAACTTTTACCGAGTACGTATCACATGAAGAGAACTACAATGACATTGCTGGTCACTGTTACTAAGTGCCAGAGGTAGATTAGAAAAAAAAGGAGGGAAGAGAAGGAATTTAACATGGTGGCTGCAGTTTAGAAACAAAGTGCAAATGCTTCTGCTCTGGTGATTTTATTTTTATTGTCAGTAAATATTTACTGGGCATCTAACCCCTTGAAAGTTACATTTCATCAGGTTATATCTTAGTCTAACATCTTCCAGAACCTTGCTAGAGATAAGCTAATTTAGGGAATTATTCTTTTAGTCTTATGGATGGAAAGCAACTTTAAACTTTTTAAACTTTAAACTTTAGATTTGTTTATAATCATTATTTATTGACTGTTTTTAGAGGTAACCAGCCACACCTCAATCAATGCTTTATGAAACTTGAACAATTCATTCAAACAAATTTAAAAATTCCTACTATGGGCCCTTCTCTAGAACTTTGTTTTATCATTCATTCCCTCTCTGCCTCTGTATTTTAAGCTCCAACAATTTTATTCACAAGTCTCTTCTCTCAAGCCCACAAACACATTCAGTCCTTCCCATCTTCAGAATGGGTTACCACCAAATCTCTTCACCTTCAAGGTCAAATAGTGGTTCACTTTCACTGTCTTCACTTTCTTACCATATATCCATTTGACCTAGGACCATCTGGTTTCTGAATTTACTGACACCGCTCTTATAAAGCCACCAACAGCCTCCTGCTTACCAAAACCAAAGTATGCATTGTAGTCCATATTTCACTTAACCTCTTTCTTGCACCTCTTGATATTGTTAGAATAGTAGTCTTTTCTTGAGATTCTAACAGTGAGGCCAAGATGTTATTTTTCTCCATGTTCTTAATCATTTCTTCTCTTCCTTGCTGGCAGATAACTGCTGAATCTCCAGCCCATTCTTACCTTTCAAACTCTATATCCATATAGCTAACTGCCTAAAGGATACTCCCTTTATATAATCTAGAAACCACAAACTCAATATACCTAAAAGTATACTGCGCTCCAACCAAAAATTTGCTCCTTCTCCTTAGTGATCTTAGACAGAGTACCGTTACCAACCGTGTCAGAAATTTGGCAGTTATCTTCGAGTCCTCCCTCTTCTTCACCCTCCCTCCAAATACATTTTAATGTCTCCCTTCCTTCCATTATTACCTTTCTAATCCACTTTCTACATTACAAATGAGAATTTCTAAAGAGCGAATCTATTCACTTGTTTAAAACCCTTCAATTGAGTCTCCATTCCAAATGGCAGAAATTCTGGGCTTAAATGGAAGCTATCCAATAAACATCTTCAAATTCTGTACACCACAAATATCCATTTTCCTAAAGAAAGGACCCAGATCATCAAAGGTTAACCCTTATAAGATTGGCCTATAGGATTGGCCCATAGGATACACTCCTAACTCTGCAAGCCCTATCTATAAACCTTTTAGAATCATCTAAAACCACACCCTCTTCAGTACCATTTCAGCCAACCCCAACTACTTTAAGTTCTCAAAAAGGGCTATGCTGCTTCAACTTTTCACACCACTGAACATATCTCCCCTTGCTTGGAAAGCCACTCCCCACATCCTCACCAAGTGAACAAGTACCCATCCTTCAAGTGTTCTTTCATCTATGACATCCCCCCTAGTTCCTCCAAGCAACTGATTTCTTTCTTTCACGTACTACACTTTGCCTATACTTTTATTAAAGTATTTATCAGGTTATCTTGTGTAATATGTTGTTCAAACTAAAAGTAGTTATTTCCTTAAAAAGCTTAAACAGGATATTTTTCAAAATATATCAGACCTATGAGCACTAATACACTTATCACTAATGCTTTAAAATATTAAGGAAAAAAGTTATGTCTGTTTGGTTTAAAAAAAGACTGACAAATAATGCAAGCACAAATACAAACAAGTGCCCCATTTATCGAGTGAAAACTTTAATTATAAATTTGTAACCGTCAATGAGATAAGACTTTTTTTTAACTTTTATATTTGATTAGCCCAATTAAACATGATTTTCCTCCTGCAATTTCAAATTTTTATATAATCAAATATTTTTCTTTCTTTTTAAATCTGGACCTAGGTTTACAGAACCCTAAGTGTGTTTGTGTATTTATGTCTTTAAAGTAGACATTTGTGTGAAATCAGCACCATTTCACTCTTCAGAGGACAAGTAAAACTTTGGAGGAAAAGTAGGAAACTTTTTGAAAATCAGCTTGAGTACCCATTACATATTTTGAGTTTCTGTGTTACTCTAAAACACATCCTCAGTAAGTTATTCAACATAGGAATCTGGAAGTTCTTACTCTTCACCAGTGTATCACTAAAATATAAGGTTAAAGAATTACGGATGTAAAATGTTGCTGGCTATAAAAACAACTTGGCTGCAGTGGCTAGATGCCAGCTGCCTATTAATCCAGGCCTGAAAATCAGCACTGAAACATGTACTACGCCACGAAATCAGAATCAAATGTGCAGAGCCTGATGTATTCGCTAACTCCTCCAAGTGACCAGTGCCAAGGTCGAATTAATAAATCTCCTTTGATGTTAATGACTGAGAATGTTCCCAGGAAAGAACTAAGAGGTGACCGCCGGATGTCACTTGGAAGTACCTAAAACAAACTCGAGAGCGATTCCTAGCCTGCGTTTGAGTGGTACGGACTGATTGGACCCGTTGTGTAGAAGACCTTCTCCCCCACCTCCGTCTGCTGCCCTGATCCACAGTTTATTTTTATCCATTTTTAACTTGGAGCCATCTCAAAAGCAAACTAAGAACCGATTGCTCGTCCAATCACTTCGAGAAGGCACAACCAGCTTTCGACGGAGCGCGGCCTGCAGTCAGCACCGGGCAGAAATGCACGGGCTGGCCCTTTCCACCGGACACGCAGAAGGCAGCGCCGGCCGGGGCGCGACTCCGACCCACCAGGTTTCGGTTAGACCGCAACAGGAAGTTTTCTTTTCCCTTGCGGGAAGCAGCGCAACCAGAAAAATTTGAACTCCGACTCCCTCGGGAGCACCCAAGGGTGAGCTTCGGGGTGGGAGGGCGGCTTCGCCCGGGACCCAGGCGGCCGAGGGACTCGTGACTCGACGCGGACTGCGGCGTCCCCGCCCCGCGCAGGCCCAGCCCGCGGTCCCCGTCCCCTCCCCGCCGTCCCGTCCCGTCCCTCCCGGCGGCGGCGGGCGGCCTCGGGGCCCGCGCAGACCCGGCCGCCCCGGCTCTCGCTCCCGCTCCCTGGGCCCCTCGCCTCCCAGCCGAGGGCGCTGGACTGGCCAGAGCGGGCGCGGGCACGGTCACAGCGGCGCGGTTCCAGGCCTCGCCGGAGCGGGCTGCACTCACCCACTCGAGGACCTTGATGAAGCCGAGCGGCTCCTTGAGCGGGTTGAGGTTGAGCTGGAAAGAGGACATCCTCTGAGGGAAGGAGGGAGAGAGAGTCAGGACCGCGGGTCGGAGGAGGAGGGGGACCGACAAGACCGAGGAGCCGGGCTGCGAGGAAGAGCAGGCGGGGCGGGCTCTGGGAGGCGGGCCCGGGAGGCCACGGGGCGGGGCGGCGGCGGTTGAGCCGCTGGCGGAGGCGCTGAGGCGGAGACGGAAGAGAGGAGGCCGCGGGAGGCGAGGGGTGGGCTGGGGCTGAGTAGGGGAGGTGCCTCCCGGGGCCCCACCTGGCCGAGCCGGCTGATCCGCTGGCGAACCAAGTAGATGTTGGACGCCATGCTGCGTACGCCGCGCCCCCTTCTCTGATGACCAGCCCCCGGCGCTCCGTCTCCTCCCGCGCATGTGCGCGCCTCGGTGCCGCACCCCCACCCTCTGCACCTGCGCAGCACGGTCCGCTGCCGTGAGCCGAGCCTTGGCGCGGGGTTCTCAGACTCCCACCCTCCTCGGCCGCAGCCTTCTTCCAGCGGCTTCTGTTCACAGTTCCCGATTTATAGATGGATTTTCAGTTCCCAGTTTATAGATGAATTTATAAAATTTTGACACAGACGTTAAGAAACGTTTCAAGGCTATTAGGGGACTTCTGTTAAAATGGTGGAAAGTTGTTGCAGAACAACTCAGGAGCGTGATTCATCTAACATTTTTACGGAAATGGAGTTTATTGTGAAAATTATCATTGGAGTCAGGTTTGAAGGTTGTAGGAGAAAGGTTTTACCGAATTCAAAAAGACGTGGCCGGACGGGCTCCTCCTGGCTCACCTGCCCACCTCCTACCTTGTAAGACAAGTCTTCCACTTGGGGTGCGCTAGGTGTCCTACGGAAGGCTAAGCCCTGCTCCCGCTTCAAGATCCTGCTTAAGAGACGCTTTGAGCTCCGCACCCAGCCTTTGAAGCCCCTAAGTAGTGATATGCTTAGCGGCTTCCCCAATATCTTGCAGTTCTTGGAGAGCTGGAATGGTGGCCTGTGCTACATGTGGTAAGATGGTTAACACAGTAAATAAGAAAGCAATTTAGCACAATAGGGTCCCGGTACCAACTTCCAAGTACTTACCTATGAATTAGGTTCCTTGCCATTGAAGTTATTCTGGGAGGGTTTGACAACTGTTATGGAACATCTTTCTAAGTGCACCTGAGACCACTATAAATGGTAGTCCAGGTCTTCCTGCTGCTTTTGTTGTTTTTCTTTTCTTTTCGTTTTTACATTAAAAAAATGTTTATTTTCGAGAGATACAGCGTGAGCGGGGGAGGGGCAGAGAGAGGGAAACACAGAATCAGAAGCAGGCTCCAGGCTCTGAGCTGTCTTGAACCCACAAACCTTGAGATCATGACCTGAGCTGAAATCAGCGGACTGAGCCACCCAGGCGCCCTTGTTGTTTTTCTTTTCTACTGTTTCTGCACCTTTTCTCCTGGCACTCAGTTATTGTAGCTCCAAGGTAGTAATCTCGTTACTGGCTTTCTTGATGCTCTCTCTACTCTTTGTATTCTCTTTAGTCCATATTTCTAATTTTTTCCTGTTTTGTTGAGGCACTTAGGAGTGGGTTGTGGATAGTAAGTAGTGGGTGGGCACCCTGGGGATGGGTTGTGGATAGTAGTGCTTTTTGACTTGGACTTCATATTCACAAAGATTCAATGTTAGATTAGACTCTGGTATTTCCGAATGAGCTGTACACCGACAGATCGGAATGATGTTCACTTTGCGACTTTCTTCATTAACTTTAAAACTTTTAAATACACTCTTAATTTACGAACCCAGTTTTGGCATTTCTTTTTTTTTTCTTTCTTTCTTTTTGAAGGTCTAAGGAATTAGATCAGCCGGACTCTTTTTCAGCTTCTGAGAAGCTTGATTTTGGGTTTCCTCTTTTCTGCCCCTTCTTGCGTCCTCTCCTGCTTCTTGTTCAAACCTGACATGGAGGGCACAGAAAACCTTTAGTGCTAGAGTCCCCACCTTGAACTTGAGAAATTCTCTTCCTTGGCTATGTGCCACTAGGGGCGCCTGGGTGCATCGGACTTTGGCTCAGGTTATGATCTAGTGGTTCCCAAGTTCAAGCCCCACTTTGGGCTCTGTGCTGGCAGCTCAGAGCCTGGAGCCTGTTTCCGATTCTATGTCTCCCTCTCTGTCTGCCCCTCCCCCACTCGTACTCTGTCTTTCTCTCTCTCTCAAAAACAAATAAATAAATAAACATTAAAAAAAGAAAAGAAAAGATAGAGACCATGTAAGGTGAGCAGAAGAACAATATCTGGTCACTTGTCAGAACTGATTCACAGGATCTGACCGGGCAAAACAAAGCAGGAGTGAACTCCTGCAGTTACTTTGAGTTACAAATAGCTTAGCACTGCTACTGACAGTTCTCTCAGCTCAGAGGAGCTCCCACTTGCCTGAGGAGCTGGTAGCGGCTGGCAGAGCAAGTGAGATCTGATTAGGCAACCAGATAGCTGTAAAGGTTTTTGATCCTAGAAAAACAAGTGTTTAAACAATAGCATCTCATTGAAGGCATAACTGTCTAAAATCTGGGAAGAATGTTCAGATGACTATTACATTGACTGGCAACACTGGTCATTTTCTGATTTGTTCTTCAAATCTGAGCTAAGACTGAGAAGCTCTGGGCACAACGTGTTCCCCTCTCTACCAGGGCTGTTATGGAAAATAATACTTGTAATGCAAAACTGTCCTATCTGAGGTAGTCCTGTTGAGTCCTACCCGTGGTACTATAATTATGGCTGAGTTATTGATATAATTTGTCATTATTTTGCTTTCTCTTTGCTGTTTATAAAATGTGTGCCAGGTTATGATACTTGGAATTTAAGGATGTCAAGAGGAGAGAGGGAATCTGTTTTAGGGAAATCATATGGTTGTCTAACCATAACATTCCTTTGTGTTTGTCAATGGTAATACAAAGTTCTGGTCATTTTATTGGGAAGATGAGGCTTTGTAACTCATTCTCAACCCATATTTGTCTCAACCCATATCCTGAAAAGATAGTGTTTATGACTGATGAGTTCAAAACCTGAATTTTGCCAACAAACAGTTCTATTCACTGATGGATTTAACAATCATTTCAGAAAAATGTAAAAACCACTGTAAGTTTATTTAAATTGTGCGATAGATTAACTCAGTGGGCCTAGTAAATTAATCTCAAAATAATTAAACTGAAGTATTTTTAAATTTAATTTTTTTATTTGTTTTTAAAGTGTATTTATTTGAGAGAGAGAGAGAGAGTACACGAGTGGGGAAGAGGCAGAGAGAGAGAGAGGGACAGAATCCTAAGCAGTCTCCACACTGTCAGCACAGAGCCCAATGTGGGGCGTGATCACACAAATCGTGATCACAAATGACCTGAGCCGAAATCAAGAGTCAGATGCTTAACCAACTAAGCCACCCAGATGCCCCTTAAATTTTAATTTTTTTTTCATGTTTTTATTTGTTTTTGAGAGAGAGGGAGACAGAGCATGAGTGGGGGAGGGACAGAGAGAAAGACACAGAATCCAAAGCAGGCTCCAGGCTCTAAGCTGTCAGACAGAGCCTGACGCGGGGTTCAAACCCATAAACCGTGAGATCATGACGTGGCCGAAATCAGACACTTAACTGACTGAGCTACCCAGGTACTGCTAACTTTTAAAATAATTTTAGGGGCACGTGGGTGGGTCAGTCAGGTGAACGTCCAACTTTGGCTCAGGTTGTGATCTCATGGTTCGTGAGTTCGAGCCCCACATCAGGCTCACTGCTGTCAGTTCAGAGCCTGCTTCAGATCTTCTGTCCCCCGTCCCTCTGCCCCTCCCCCGCATGCATGCACGCACTCTCTCTCAAAAATAAATAAAACATTTAAAAATAAATAAAATAATTTTAGATTTACAGAAAAGTTGCAAAGTAGAGTCCCTATGTATACTTCACCCAGTTTTCCCAGTGTTAACATCTTCTATAACCAAGAGATATGCATCAAAACAAGGATATTAACATTGGTATATTTCTATTAACTAAACTGCAGAATTTTTCAAACCTCACCAGTTGTCCACTAATGTCTTTTTACTACTTCAGGATCCAACCTAGGGTACCACATTTAATTTAATGAGGTCTTTTTGGAAAGGGTGTTCAGGAGTGGAGGGAAATGAATAAGGCAAAATCATTTTCCATTCTGTTGAAAACTGAACAAAATGCACGAGGATTCAGTATATGCAAATTACTTTGACCTCAGTGGTCTGCTGCTCAATGGCTACCTGGGTGTCAGCACCTGCCTTACCTGGGTTGGCTCCCTTAGGTCTTGGTGGCAGTGACCCACAGTGGCATATGGTCGATCCCAGTGAATATGGTGTCTGCTCTCATAGTCCTGGGCTCAACGCCACCCGTTGCACTAAATGCAAGTTTCTGGAGAGCAAGGGAGCAGAGCCGTCTTGCTGCTCTACAGTCCATTAGAGCTGCGATTACAATACAGTGGTTAACAGCAGGACTGTGTTGTCAGACTCCTAGGCTTAAACCCTGACTCTACTTTGTCACTTTCAGCAAGGGGTTGAACCTTCCTAACTCATTTCCATTTTGCAGAGAGGAAGTGAGAGTTGTAGTGAGGTTTAAATTTTCTAATTTTCAGAGATTATATGGAAGAGTGCCTGGTACAGAGTCATTACTTACTAAATGTTACCTGTTATGATCACAGTGTTCCAGAAACCATGGGTGACAGTCTCCCAGTTGGGTGGCTTGAGAAACAACCAAGACTCAATGCTAGAGCCAAAGTCATTTAAGGAGATCAAACTTTTATTTATTGACTAGAAGAGGATGAGAGGTCTAAGGAAGACCATTCCATGGATAAAAGGAAAGAGATATGAAACTTGGGAATAGAATTCTAGAAAGCAAAGAAAATGACATTTTTCACTACTGCGGATCCCATGGGGCAGAGATCATGTTGATCCTCTTTGTGAGGGCCCAACTTTAATCTCTTTGTGGCTGAAGTGGGCACAGACCTTATCACCATTTTAAGCCTAGCTCATGTTTAAGCAATGAATAAGCAGGAGAAATGTTCTAACTTGTACAGGTGAATTTTACAATAATAATCACAAGGTCTCTAAAGAGAAAAGGCTTATTGCGTAATAGCTTTTATAACATAACTTGGAACTTGCATAGTGTTTGGCATTTTTCAGAGGCCTTTCATGCTCCCTTTCTTCATGTGACTCTTGAGCTAAAGGAGGGTGTAGGAATTACGATCCACACTTTGTTGAGACAGAAGCTCAGAGCGACGAGAGCATATCAGAAAAGGCTTCGTCGCGAAAATGACACGGCACTGAAGCTTGAGAGATGTGGAGAGGGTTCTCCAGGTGGATGGGAGGGGCGTCCAGGTAGAAGTGCGGCAGAAGGTAGGGAATAGTGTTAGAGGAGAGGGGAGTTCTTCTGTGGGACCAAATACCTAAAGAGATCTGATGCTTTGACTGAGGAGAGCAATGTAGAGGCAGGCCTTTATATGCCAGGCTAGGATTTTGGACTTTATTCTCTGGCAGTGAGTTGCTTTGAGGCAAGAAGAATAACATGATCAGGTTTCAGTTTAGGAATACCACTCTGGCAGTAGTATAAAAGATAAACTCAAAAGATATTTAGTGGATAGGTTCAAGATAGCTATTTTTAAAAATTTTTTTAAGTTTATTTATTTTGAGAGAGAGAGACAGAGCGCACATGTGAGTGGGGGAGGGACAGAGAGAGAGAGAGAGAGAACCCCAAGCAGGCTCCTCACTGCCAGTGAAGAGCCCCACACAGGGCTTGAACTCATGAAACTCTGAGATCATGACCTGAGCCGAAAGTCGTATGCTTAACCAACTGAGCCACCCAGGCGCCCCTCAAGATAGCTGACATTTTCTAAACCTTGGGGCATGAGATCCCAGGTCCCGGATGGGTGACAACGAGAAGTAGACAGCCAGGTTAGCGCCAGCAGCACAATACTGCCTGCAACAAAAGCACAAGATTCAGGTGCAGAAACCTCTTGTTCCTCCTCTGGCGTTTTCAGATCTAGAAATTTTCCTGAAGCATTACCATTTCATTTCCTTTTGCTTACCTCTGTGTAATGGGAGTACAGTATTTGTATAGCATCAACTGAAATATGTTAATTAACATCAATGGAGTACTTCCAACAACAAATCAGGACTTGGGAATGAAGACAAATGTGAAGATGTCATAGGCTGGTCCCAGAATCATATCCAGGATAGAGAGTTCAGCAGGATGCCTAAGATACGTAGCAGGGTGGATATGGAGATTTAAAAAAATTTTTTTAATGTTTTATTTATTTTTGAGACAGGGAGAGACAGAGCATGAACAGGGGAGGGTCAGAGAGAGGGAGACACAGAATCGGAAACAGGCTCCAGGCTCTGAGCTGTCAGCACAGAGCCTGACGCGGGGCTCGAACTCACGGACCGCGAGATCATGACCTGAGCCAAAGTCGGCCGCTTAACCCACTGAGCCACCCAGGCGCCCCGATATGGAGATTTTAGAATCCAATTTTTAGCCGCTTCTATCATAAGTGATTATTCAAAGGACTTCTACGTTTTATCGTCTCCCTGGAAAGTAGAGTCCCTCAAAGATTTATACAGAGATTTCAAGTTTAATATTGTATTATACCCAGGGATCTCTCATGAAATCTGGTAAGAAACAAAACAAAATGTCCACTAGTTCTGTATGGATGGTTTGTTTATTCTATTTGCAAGTGCAGAGAACTGACTTCCTGCCGGGGAGAGAACATGGTGTGATAGATCTGGGACAGTAAACTGAGTGGGTGAAGTTCTTTGTTCTTAGCATGCCGGTTGGGATAGCTCCGGGACCTGAATTTTCTGTATCTAACAGGAAACCCAAAGAAATGTCCTTCCCTCCTGATTCTGGCCCTATGGATTTGTGTCAGGGCCTCCATGTTCTTCTGAGTGACATTGTAGCATTTATTAAGAGAGAACAGGTTACCACAGGTGACTACTTTCAAAGCTGACCAGTCGTATGTTCAGGAAGCCTGTAATCTTATCAACAACAAAAATCAATTTTCTAACATGATGTGAAGACGGTAAGTAAAGAAATGCCTGAGTGGGAGCTGGCCAGGGAAATTCTGATGCTAACGAAATTTTGGCAATGGAAGTTTGTTTACAATTCTCTTGGAGGCAGAAGAAAGTAGTTTATACAGTAACTTGGTTTCTAGAAAGTTAACTGTAAATGCAATTTTTGCAAATGGAATTTTATTTTAAATATACTTCAGGAGTTAGCCATTTAAAGGATTCTTTTGGAGAACCTCCTTGTGATCATTCTTTATACTTCATAGTTTTGTATTTTTTACTCTTTGCCCATACCATTTTTTTTTAAAGCAACAATCATTTGTAATTTTCTTTTCTTTCTTAAAGAGAGGCCAGGTTTCAGTGAGGAAGGACCCATTTAAAAACTTTTTTTCTTTTAAGTTTATTCATTTCTTTTGGGAGAGAGAGAGAGAGAGGGAGGGAGAGAACAAGCAGGGGAGGGGCAGAGAGACAGAGGGAGAGAGAGAATCCTAAGCAGGCTCTGTGCTGCCCCTGTAATTTTCTTACAAGCTAAATAAATTGGTTTTTCCTTTCTGAAACAATTCTTTGATTATTTTTGTTTGTTTTGTTTTTTAGATAAAAGCAAGGTTTTGTTTGTGTTTAAACTTCTCTGCTTTCTTATTTCTCAATTTTTTTTCATTTCCTAGAATGACCATATGGTAAGAAGTCTAAAGATTTGTCGATTTTGATTTTTTAAAATATTTGTATTTAATAAATTTTTTTTAGTGTTTTTTAGTGTTTTGAGAGAGAGACAGAGTGTGCGCAGGAGAGGGGCAGAGAGAGGAAGACACAGAATCTGAAGCAGGCTCCAGACTCTGAGCTGTCAGCACAGAGCCTGACGTGGGGCTTTAACTCACGAACCTCAAGATCATGACCTGAGCCAAAGTCGGATGCTTAATCGACTGAGCCACCCAGGTGCCCCAGTTTTGATTTTTTTTTTTTTATCACGGCAAAACCCTGAGAGAAAGAGGAAAGCCCCAACTCTCCTACTACCCGCCTATGGAAATATATATACATCCTACTGCACTGTCACAGGAATCCTGAAATGCCATCATAATACTTTATCTTAATAAAGCTTCACATTTTATTTTTTAAAGACTTTATTTATTTACTTATTTTTAAGTTTATTTATTTATTTATTTATTTATTTATTTATTGAGAAAAGAGAGAGAGCACGTGAGCAGGGAAGGGGCACAGAGAGAGTGGGAGAGAGAAAATCCCAAGCAGGCTCGGCTCTGTCGGCACAGAGCCCCATGCGGGGCTCGAACTCAGGAACCATGAGATCAGGACCTGAACTGAAACCAAGAGTCAGACACTTAACTGACTGAGCCACCCAATCATTCCTAAAGATTTTAAGTAATCCCTATACCCAACATGGGGTTCGAACCCACAACCCTGAGGATCAAGATTCACAGTCTCCACTGACTGAGCCAGCCAGGTGCTCCTCCTGCTTCACATTTTAAAATACAAACACCCTGGAGAATTATTGCATTAAGTGGTCTATTACAGCATAACATTTTAATGGAAAATTATCTGATTATTTTTCTCCTGGCAGTGAGAAAAATGGGAATTTTAATGGGAGCATAGGAAAAAAAGGGTAATCTTAGAATCTGGGGCACCATCCTAGAAAGACAGGCTTAACTAAAGGAAAAAGTTCTAAGCTGCCAAGAAGTTGCAGAAGGGATACAAGTGCCTGGGAAGTATGCTGGAGAAGCTGTTCAGTACTAAAGAAAAGGCAAATGGAAAGCAGAATTAAAGTAAACTTGGATTCCTGCACAATTTAATTTAAGGAAGACTGGATTTTCTTAGCACATTTGATTTCAGTAGTTGCCAACCATTTGAGAAGAAAGAGAGACATGAAAAGAGACCTATTCCTTCCAATATTTATTGATCACCCATATGGACCAGGCATTTGCTAAGTCCTAATCATACAAAGTGGAACCAGATATTTTTGTCTTCTGAGAATGTATATTCTGAAAGGAAAGATAGGCCTAAAGCAAAGCAAAACAGAACAAAAAAAGGAAAGTATGTTTTCAAGGTGTGATATGTGCAACAAAGCACACAAAACACACACTTTTTAGATTTGTTGTCTTCCACTCTGCAATTTGACTACTTCGCAAAATCTGTGGCAAAATGGAGATAGGTTGGCAATGACTACAGTCGTCATAATTTATGTAATCAACTACCATTGACTTAGGTCCTATGTACAAAATCCTGCATAGGATTTCTAGGGATAATCTGATGGCACTCTCAGAACCCTTTGAAATTCTGTAGACTCAACATTTTAAGCACCAAGAGGCTCCTCAAAACCGATTCTAATAATTAAGTAGGTGAGGTGGACTGCTGTCTGTGAGGTTTGATTTTAAGATTTATTTTCTGTTTGCTATCCCCACCCTGGCACAATGCCCATCCTTCAGCTGCATTTCCGGAAATTCCAGGGTTGAGAATTCTAATAGACTGGCTTAACAAGAAAAAAGGGAGAAGTGATTCATTATGGAGCTGCTGGTTTTAAGGAGAGGAAGAAGGAATATCCCCAGAGCCCCAGAAGAAAGCAATCAAGAAAACTGACCGAAAATGCTCCATGTAGGAAGAGTGACTGAAAATGCTCCAGATCAGTAACCCAGGTAAACAGAAGAGTGGAGTACAGGGCAGAGGGGAGGAGCCACTTGAGGTCCCTGCTTGCTCAGTTGTGAGAGGGGACTATAAAACTACACTATGCTAGACTGCATGCTCCGTCCTAAACATTCTTTAATGCATGTGATTACTAAAGCCACTACAAGTAGAAATCAGATAGGTGACTTATGTTATTTCTCCATGACACGGATCATTGTGCTATAGTTGACAGAATACCGAGGGACAATGTAAAATATATTTTTGCCTTGTCCCTCACTAGTGAAAGGTAATAAGAGGAATATGAACTAGAGTAATCAAGTAAAACTGCTGTCTTCTTGAGCCTTTTCATGGGCACACATTTTTATTTTTTCTGCCCAGCATCCTTTTGGGGGCACACATCCCCCACCCTCTGGTCAGATGGTTTGGCCCAAGGATGGGTATGTGATCCAGGCTCAGTCAATCAGAGCATTTTATCTTTCTAGTCAAAGGGATTAGCTTCTGGAAGAGTATATGATATGAGTTGGGCCAGCCAGAAGTCTCTCTTATTATTTACCACCTATCCAGAAAAATACCCTTTTTTCCAGAATCATAGGCTCTAGGAACCCTGGAGGTCTGAGGCAGCCAGAGTCCATCTGGCTGACACATGGAGTCAACCTGAAGATGAACAGTGGATATAGGGAGTGAGGGCAGAGAGGTCCTAACCTACACTATGTCCATTCTAAGAGATCCTTGTGTGGGTGAAGTGGAGGAGAAGAGCAGGTTTCCAATCAGTCTCCAAGAATGGGGTAGTCAGGCCTCTGACTTACCATGGAACCAGGTGTCCTTGTCAGGAGGGGACAGTTTCTCCCAGGAAATTTATGGTGGAAGGGGTTGATGATAGCAAATAACCAGGTGGGACTATTTGAAATTATTTGCCTTTGAGTAACTTCAAGTTTAGTGTATACCTGCCCACTCTCTCTGAAGACTTCCTGTTGCTCCCCACCCCCATTGCTTTCTGTCAATCTGAGTTACCATTTGCCTAGGGAGAAAGGGTGAGGAAGAAATAGGAAGACTGAGATAGCATCCCAACATAACCAGTCTTCTTGTCTTTCTCCCACATCAGACTTTAGAATGTTTGTCTATCTTATTTTATTCATTTTAAAGAGAGAGAGGGAGAGAAAGAGAGAAAGAGGGAGGGAGAGAGAATGAGCAGGGGGGGTGGCGGGCAGAGAGCAAGGGATACAGAGGAGATGCAGGACTCGAACTCACGAACTGTGAGATCAGGACCTGAGCCGAAGTCTGACACTTAACCAGCTGAGCCACCCAGGTGCCCAAACTTTAGAATGTTTGAAGGCAGGGCTGTCTCCCAGTACTGGATCGTCAAGGTCTTATGAAGCCCGAGAACTTAGTAAGCATGTCAGTGAAGCGCTGATTGAGTGAATCTGGAAGGGCCTACAGAGATAGAGGCCCTCTAATATTCAGCCTGAGAAAGTCACTGCTTTGGATGAAAATCACTGCCTCTCCAAGCATCCTCTTAAAAAATCAAATACTCAGAGGAAACATAAGGTACTTCCCTGCCGACCAGCAATTCTCAATTTTGGCAGCTGTCAGAACTAGGGGGAACTACAAACATTGGATTTTAGAGTATTTTTTCTGAGTATGATAGAAAGGGCACAGATTTGGTTAACTAATTTGGAAAAGAGTTTGGCATATCTCCTAAAGTTGAACATTTGTATACATATGATCCAACAATTCATTCTGAGGGATGGACCCAAGGGAAACTCATGCAGATATACAACAGGAGATGTGTGCAAGAATGTTCATAACTTCACTAATCACAACCTGGAGACAGCTCAACAGGTTGAGCTGACAACCTGTGACAACCTGGAGACAGCTCAAATGCCCATCAACAGGAGAGTGGGTGGATGAATTGTAACATATTCACACAACTGAATATTACATGGCATTAAAAACAACTGAACGAAGCTAACTCACAACAATGTGGATAAATCCTAGCAATGAAACAAGAAAACATTAAGTGAAGAAAGCAAATGTCCTAAAAGTATACAATATCATATAATTCTTATAGAGTTCTATGGAATTCATATAATTCTTATAGAAAACAACTAATATAAGAATATACTTTATAGAAATATTTATAGATGCAATAAAACTGCACATTTTAAAAAAGCAAAGGAAGTGTAGATGATGGTTGTATTGTATGGGGACAGGGGGAGAATGAGAGGGGGACCACATGGTTAGATGAAGGTTATGTCAAGAGTTTAGCTTTTGTTTTGGATGGCAGGCTTGCAGGTACTTATCACATTATTAAGAATGTCAAAATAAATAACTAAGTCAAGACAAAACTGGAAAGCCTGGGTTTCAGGCTTGCTTTACTTACAAAGTGCAATCTCTGAGCAGTGATGGTGAGAGTAAAGTGAAGGGAGGTAGGAAGGTGGGGAGTAATGCAGCGGGGTGGCCTTAGCATGGCTCCACAAAGGGCTCTGAAGACACAGGGCTGGTAAGTCGGCAGGTGTGTCTGTTTAGCCACATGGGAACGTCCTTCAGGGAGGATGTTCAGAGAGACTGTGCCTTGGAGGAGTCGTTGGAAGGGAGGAAGTGAAGAAAACTGTCAGACTAGGTCTCTCCAATGAGAAGATAACTACTGGGCACCACTTCTGGGTTGCTTCTCTGGCCCCTTTTGGTATCAGGGAAACCAGATTTCACAGCCCGTGTTTGGTGGGAGAAGCCAAAATGTCAGGGTATGTGGCATGTTGGCTGAGCTACCCAACAGCAGCAAGGGGAAGGTCCTGATTCTCCCAGCAAGACTCTAGCTGGCCCCAGTTGGAGTAAGTTCTTGGGTTGTAGAGGCCACCGAGCCAGACAGAGCCTGTGGCTGAGGGTCCAGGCCAGTGTGGCACCAAGGTAATCTAAGAGGATTATAACATGTCTCCTGTATGAACAGGGGCTTGGGAGGTCAGACCCTCCCAAGGGCTTTGAACCCCTGTGTGAATTTGGATAAATTTCTTAATTTCCCTAGAGCCGCATATGGAATGTGGGCATGTTGAAAACCACCTCCATGCATTGTGAGGATTCAAAAGAGATAATGTATGTAAGGCAATCAGCAGTTGTTGGCAGGTAAGAAGTCCTCAAAAAATGGAATTCTCTTTGGTGCTCCTGCATGCCATGAAGCATATGTGAAACAGTCCTGGATGAGGGAGCAGGCCTGGCTTCATTGTCCTTCTCTTCTCTTCATCCTACCTCACCTTTTTCCTGACTCTGGGCAGCCCAAGGGCACTGGGCGCCTGTGTTAGAAGATGAAAGAGAGAAGACAATGTTGATAGTCCTGGACTGTACCTCTCCTCTGTGTTCTTGGCTTGTAAAGCCACTGGGTTTAAAGAGGCACCCTGAACAAAGATGGCTGATTCAAGCAGGCAAATAATTTGTCACCCCCTTGAAATGATATTCTTCAAATATTTGTCTAATATTCACTTCGGTTGGGGGCAGAGCTGGCCCCAGCACAGCAAAGGAAAATTTTTACTAGTGTGTCAGGAGTTGGGCATGGGGACCTGAGGTCAACGATTCAGATTTCCATTCGTTTTGGGCAAGTGTTAGCCCCTTTATGACTTACTACCTGTTGACCTGGTCATTCTTTTACGAGTCTAGAGCCCCTCAAAGGGTGACTAGATTTCTTGGGAGCTGATGTCATCTTAATCAGGATCCCCTTTCTTTTTGGTCATTTAAGAAGATCCATTTCCTGGTTTGCCTGCCTTATACAATTACCTGCCAGCGCCTTTCATAACACCTCCATAGGCTCTTGCACTTGGATACTTGCCAAGGACTAAAATAAATGCACACTGCTATCTTGGCTGGTGAAATGTAGTATTGCATAAGTGGAGCTTTTGATTTGGTAGATTTGAATGAGTGACTTAAAGTTTTCCTTTCTTGCTCTTAATTTGTTGTCTAATTTGGAGATAAAAATGAAGTTATATGGGGATTGGAAAAAAGCTCTCAAAAGGGGCACTCCTTATCGTTAATGCATATTGTACACATACCCCAACTCCAAGACATTCCTCCTCAGAGCCTTTTCGAGGACAGAGAACACTCCTGATGGCTGGATTGCCCCTCTTCCCATTGAGTTAACCCCGTGGCCTCCACAAACATGTAAAAAATTTTGGAGGAGTGGCCCTCCTATGCATTTTTTGCAAATTTTCTTCATCCAGCTCATTTCCCATGTCCACAGATCCGGTTGACCCTAATTGCTTTCTAGTGGACAGTGGGCAAAGAGGTAGGAAGTCCTCTAAGGACTCCATACCACCCACTGCAAGTATTACTGGAGCCATAATGTCCTGCCTGCTCCCATTGCACCCCTTGGGCCCCCCAAGAGCGAAGCCTGGAATTCTACTACTGGAATCTCTTTCCTTTGGCTAAATTTTGAATGTTCCTAAAGGAACACTGCCCTGGAGGACCAGCATTTTAAGGTGTCCTAAGTCATCTGTATCTTTTTTTTTAAAAGGTTTATTTATTTTTCAGAGAGAAAGTGCAAGTGGGGGAGGGTCAGAGAGAGGGGAGGGACAGAAGATCTGAAGCGGGCTCTGCTCTGATAGCAGAGGGTATGATGCGGGCCCAAACTCATGGATCATGACCTGAGCTGAAGTCAGATGCTCAACTGACTGAGCCCCCCAGGTGCCATAGTCATCTCTATCTTTAATGTGAATGGGGAGCATCTTGGGTCAGTGGAGGCTCTGAAGACAGCTGGCAGATGGGGGAGGAAGAGAGTATGTAATTAGGTAGCTCAGGACCCAGAGAGAGCCTCCACTTTGATAGGAGCCATCCAAGGGCCTGCTTACAGGTAGCTAGTAACAATCTGACATTAAATTCCCTTTCTTGTGCTGGCATAGGTGCTCCCTGCCTTTAACTTTCAAATTAGAAATGTTTATGATAGCAATGGAAACTTGTGTCGGTTAGCAAAGTCAGCAGAAATTGGAAAACCCCTAAAAAAATACCAGGGAAGTGTCACCCAAAACCCAACATATTATTTAAAAAGTTAGACACAAAAAACAAACAAACAAACAAAATAAAAAAACCCATGATAGCCAAGAAAAAAGGCTCCTTGAAGAAAGAAACATAATTATGGCATTTTCTGTCCTCTCTCTTTTTGCCCTGTGATATTAGGCCATCTTTTATGAAGGTCATCATTTATGAAAATCAACAACTTTAACTAATTGTTAGGATATCTTCTGAGGTGATGGGAGATAATATGGTAAATAAACACTAGGCAGTTGCTGAATTAAAGGAGGGGATCATTCCAGAACTATTAGCCCAGCACTGCTGCCCGCTTTTGATCAGATCCCTCACTCTCTGTGGGGCTCACCCTTTGCCTAGACTTTATTGAGTTGTTGGATTAGAGGCATGAGAGTCAAGTCTCATTTTGTTCCATTTCTAATCTTAGAGAAGACGTTTATTCCTTTTATCAGTTTTCAGGACAAGAAAATGTTGAGAATTGGGTGTGAGTCATAATTACTAATATTATATGGTTCTTTGAGCTTGCAAAGCACATTTATGTGCATTGTTGCATTTAGTCCTTGTAACCACTCTGTGAAGTCGGCATCGTGGTTATATTATTATTGCCACAATTTTGCACCTGGGGAAACTGAAGCTTGAAGACATGCTGCTACTGGTCTAAAATCATAGAGGAAGGGATGGCTCTAAACTCAGGTTTTCTCCCCCAGGTCCCGTTGCTCCACAGTTGACATTGATTCTGAGGAGATATCAGTGGTCCACCACACTCCTCACTCTTAACTTTATCAATAATAACAGTGGCAGTTGTGACTGCCTTCTGGGATGGTCACATGATGCCACCAGGTACATCTCATTTAGTCCTTATGCCAATCCTATGATGTAGGTTTTATAACTAAACTTATTTTACACTTGAGTAAACTGAGGCTCAGAGAGGTTAGGTATGATATCTCAGGTGCATAGCTAGAAAGTGATAGAGACAGGATTCAAATTAAGGCCTGTTTGATTCCCCAGCTCTTAACCACATCACTGTGACCCTTGCTGTGTCCTTTGGTTTCTCTTTCAAGGTTTCCGCCTCCTTTCAAACATCTGATTCAACAGAGCAGAAGCACACAGGGTGCTTTCAAGGGCAAAGGACAAACTACAGGCTATTGGAGGGCATGGAATGAACATTGGGTCTTCTGGGACTTATTCCAGTGGGAGACACAATGACCTGTGGAACAAGCTTTGTAACAAATGTGTTAGTGGGGGGGGGCATGGAGCCTAGTGGGGGTACAGAGAAAACTGGACTGGCCAACCTGCATTGAGACATTAAGTCCTTCATCAAGGGACTTACCATAGTAAGATCCTCTACCCTGAATCATTCACTTTTTATAGGGGGAAGGGGTGCTTAACACCCAGGCATCCTTTACTAATAAGGGCCTATGGCAAGGTGAAGGGGACAGTGTCACCAGCTGGGTGTGAAGACAGCAGCCTGTTCTGAACATGGTGGCACAGACTGAGGACTGTAAGACCCTCCGGTTGGGTATAAATGCCTCAGGACTCAATAAACTCTATTTTTTTAAAATCTTTTATGTATTTGTTTTGAGAGAGAGAGAGAGAGAAAGAGCACAAGCAGGAGAGGAGCAGAGAAAGAGGGAAAGAGAGAATCCCAGGCAGGCTCCATGCTGTCAGCACAGAGTCTGATGCAGGTCTCGAACTCAGGAACCGCGAGATCATGACGTGAGCTGAAATCAAGAGTCAGACGTTTAACCGACTGAGCCACCCAGGTGCCCCAGGACTGAGTGAATTCTAAAAGATAAACTTTGAGGCAAAGACCATAATACATTTAAATATCTATCTATCTATCTATTTATTTTTGAAAGAGAGAGAGCACAAGTTGGAGAGGGGTGGAGAGAGAGAGGGAGACACAGAATCCGAAGTAGGCTCCAGGTTCTGGGCTGTCAGCACAGAGCCTGACATAGGGCTCAAATTCACAAACTGTGAGAACATGACCTGAGCCAAAGTCGACCGCTTAACCGACTGAGCCACCCAGGTGCCCCCATAATACACTTAAGTGCTACTTAGAGTTTGCTTCAATTAAAAACAATAAAAAGTGGGCTGCCTGGGTGGCTCAGTCAGTTAAGCATTCGACTCTTGGTTTCAGCTCAGGTCATGATTTCATGTGGGTTCGAGCCTCACAGTAGGCTCTGCACTGACCCTGTGGAGGCTGTTTAGGATCCTCTCTCTCCCCCTCTCTCTCTCCCCCTCTCTCTCTGCCCCTACCCTGCTTGCACTCTCCTTCTCTCAAAAGAAATAAACTTAAAAAAAATTTTTTTTTAAATCAGTAAAAAGTCCCCAGCCACCTCTTCAAAATATTTAGTTTGTTTCCTTCTTGATTGATGCTGGCAGAGAGGTAGGGGAAGTTGGAGGGAGAAGTCTGGGAACAAGACAATTTGTCTAACCCCATGAAAAGAAACCCTTTGAAGATTTGGAGGAGGTGGGAGAATCCACGTGTCTTTCATTTTCCACCTTTCTCTGGGGGAGCAATAGAGAGTTTTTTTTTTTTTTCTCTCTGTCGCAGCTCATGGTTCTGAGCCCTAGCTGCACATTAGAATCACCCGGGGGACTTTTAAAACCTACCCGTGCCTGGGACCCACCGTCCCCACATCTGCAGGGGTGTGGCCCAGCTACTGTAATTTTATAAGCTCCCCAGGTGGCTGTGAAGCACACAGGATATGGCTGCTCTGGAATTCCACAGTCAGAAACAAAGAACTGACACACGTATCCAATTAAACTTTCTACCATTTTGGCGCCATTGGAAGGAAACAGTCATCGTAGGCCAATTTTAAAGAGGGGGAAGAGAGGCAGAGAGAGAAGTGATTTGTCAGGCCAGAGGGCTGGCGAGGGCCGGGGTGGGGAAGCAGAAGCCTCCTTTTCTTTTTGTTCTCTCACATCCTTTTTTTTTTTTTTTCCTGGTAGTATATTACAATATCAGTAGTTCTGACAGCTTCGCTTTGTATGTTGCCAGGCAGGAGGTCTCTACTCCTTCACTGGCATGACCTTTCTTCCAATGAGAACTCTACTACAGTGTTAATGTGTTTCCTGGTATGGAAACCCAAATCTTTCTTTTCTAAATCTCAGCTCTTGGCGAGCCCCAGCAGTGGGTCACGAGACGCCTGCATCTGTTTTAGGAGGAGCCAGGGAACCACGTTTAGTGCATTCTGTACAGAGCAGAACACGTGCGCCTGCAGTGAAAACATATCAGTGAGGGTGGAATTCAGACCTAACTCGGTCGCGGCTTTCAGCTGTAAACCCAGCATGTCTGCCACTGAATCTACAACAGTTAATTCTTTTAGAACACAGAGCTAAGTCTCCCAGGAGGCTTGGCCTGGAGAGGCTACCTGAATTGCTGCCTGCTTAAAGGTGCACTCATGTTTCTTGATTGAACTGGGTCAGTTTGGTTGTTTATTTTTGTCATTTGATTTCAGGGCAGAGCTGGCTTCTGTGTGCTGGCCATTCCCAGAGAGCACAGGCTCTGAATGACTGGGGCAGGTGTTTGGTAACCCCCGGTGACTGTCATTCAATTTGGTTCCTCCACCAGCCTCACGGTTTCTGTACGAGTTGTTATGTGACCGTGTTCTATTTTTAACTGCAAACAAGAATCATGTTCTTTAGACACTGCATTATGCAAGCTGGCTCCAGAGTTTGCCAGGAGTGCTAAACTAAACGGTGACAATTCCCAGCCATAGTCACTGACACCCCCGCAGTGAGGCAAACAGCATGCCTCCTTGCTTCAGGATAGAGTTTCGGTTGTGTTAAATAGCCGTCCGGTGCTAACTCATGAAAAAGCCATGTCTGGCCCCTTCGATCAGCTTCTCTCATCTTGTCTCCTGCCTAATCCGAGAATAAATCCTGTGGGTCTTGGGGGAGGGCATTAAAAATGCTTCTGGTGAAGAAGATTAAATGTGAAACAAATCATAATGAGGCGCAAGCAAGGTAATGCTTGTTGTAATGTATCTTCTCAGGTTGTAAGCAGGAGAGGAGAAACGATGGTGTAGATGGCTTCCAGTGGAGAAGCCACTGTCATGGAGGTGTTCCTGTCGAGTCAGGTGTTATCCTAAAGTGAGTACATTAGACAAGCCCACTGGTGGGTTCTCAGGTGGTTTTCTTAGGGGTGATTAGAGGGAAGTGGCTTGCAAGGATTGTGCAGAGCTGGGGGTTTCTCCTCTGACTTCTTCTGGAGGACTGGCATCCCGTTTATCCAAGAAGACCTAGAGAAGGGGCAGAGCCAGCAATCTCCAAATGGAGAATATTAGTATCAATCAGAATTCTTTGGTGGCAAGCAACAGAGACCAACTCTTTGATAAGAGTTAACCTGTTAAAATTTTTTTTAAATGTTTATTTATTTTTGAGAGAGAGAGTCAGAGGGTGAGTGGGGGAGGGGTAGAGAGAGAAGAAGACACAGAATCAGAAGCAGGCTTCAGGCTCTGAGCTGTCAGCACAGAGCCCAAAGTGGGGTTCGAACTCACAAACTGTGAGATCCAGGACCTGAGCCAAGTGAAGTTGGACGACTGAGCTACCCAGGTGCCCCAAGAGTTAACCTACTTAAGAAAAGGACTCTTTAGAAAACAAGTTCCACGAGAGAGAGCAGGCCTACCTTGATCACCACTCTTCCCCCAGTAGAACAGACCTTGACTAGAGTAGGTACTTAGTAAATATTTGTGGGCTGAAAGAAAATATGGGAAATTGCTAGGAAAGACTGAGAACCAGTTTCAGGAAAGGACAAGAATGAAGCGTCTCTGGAGGGGTTTAGGTAGCAGGACTGAGGTCCCCGAATGTCTCATCATGACATCACTGCTGAAATGAATGCTTTCCAGCTACTCTTATGTTTTTGAGTGTGTCTCCCCATGCATCAAAATCCAGAGGAAGAGAGGGAGAATGTATTAGAATTTTCCAGAGAAAAACAGAACCAATAGAATATACACAGAAAGGGATGGGGGAGAGAGAGAGGGATAATTCTGATAAGGAATTGGCTCACACAATTAAGGAGGCTGGTAAGCCCAATGTGCAGGGTGAGTTGGAGTTGGAGACCCAGGGGGAGGTGATGTATCACTTGTAGGGCCATCAGGCAGGAGGGGTTATGTTGCAGATGAAGCCCAAAGGCAATCTGCTGGATAATTCTTTCCTACTCAGGGGAGGGTTGGTCTTTTTTTTTTTTTTTAATTCAGACCTTCAACTGATTGGACGAGTCTCACCCACATACAATTAAAATGCCAATCTCATCCAAAAACATCTTTGCAGAAACACCCAGAATAATGGTTGACCAAATAGCTGGGCATCCCATAGCCCAGTAGACACCTTAAGTTAACCATCAGAGAGAGGGAGAGAGAGAGCACATCTGGCTTAGTTTGAATCACATGACCATCCTTTTGGCCAGTAGAAGGCAGGCTATTTTGTTGGGCAATTGCATAGGCTTTGCACAATGGAGCAGAACCTATTTCCCAAAGGGAAAGTGGGAGGTTATTACTAGGAGAAAGGGGAATGGATACTGAGAAGCCACAAGACAACAAGTGACTCTTCGTTAAGGAGAGTCTTAACTTCATCACATCCTTCTGTGTGGGTTAACAGCAACACACATCTCTCTGGTTTGCCTTTTTCAGCTCCTCTTCTCTGTGTGATAAGGGAGAGCAGCTGAGATGGGGAGAAAAATAATTTCTGTCTCTTTGCTCCTTTACCTCCAGTCAAAAGTGGTGCTATTTGAGGGTAGACCGTCAGCTCCAGACCCTTACTCTTAAAGGTTTGTTCTAGGGGTGCCTGGGTGGCTCAGTCGGTTAAGCGGCTGACTTCGGCTCAGGTCATGATCTCGCGGACCGTGTCGGGCCCTGTGCTGACAGCTCGGAGCCTGGAGCTTGTTTCAGATTCTGTGTCTCCCTCTCTCTGACCCTCCCCCGTTCATGCTGTGTCTCTCTCTGTCTCAAAAATAAATAAAAACATTAAAAACAATTTTTAAAAAAGGTTTGTTCTAATGTAAGAAGTGTTAAGACACTTGAATCTTTTGTATTCTGTGTATTTTTCTTCTTTTCCATTCTTTACATAATACAGGTGTCATACAGCTGTGGCTGCTGCTAACACACACAATACCTTTGTGGAATTAAAAAGGCACCTATTCCTCGATATGTTACATCCATTGGTCAGAAAGTGTCATAATGGACTGATTTTGTTAGAGCATGATGCTGCTATACACAAGAATATTACAGTAAGTATAAGTCTAACATGCTTCCAATGTCAATGATGCCTCCCTAGATATAGCACTCTTGTGCAGTGTGCAACTTGTCCACCCATAGATGGCAGGTCTGAATGATCAAGGAAGAGGTAGACTGCCAGAGGCCAGGAAAGCACAATCTGTTCAGTGCTCTTGTGAATGGTGTGTGTGTGTGTGTGTGTGTGTGTGTGTGTGTGTGCGCGCGCGCGCGCACGCACGCGCGTTCACAGGGGTGGAGTGTTCCCTTTCTTTGGGTTTGACTAATAGCTGAGCCGCTGATCAGATTCAAGACAGAACTGTAAGTCCAAGACTCCTGAAGCATGGCAAGTCCACCATACTGCCCAAAAAAACTGCCTGCAAGGAATTAGGGGCCTCTGCCCTCCTCCCAGGAGAGTTCCTGAGAGACATACATAGCTCAGACCAGACCATCAGACACAGGCAACAGACAGATATTACCACTCAAGGGCACATATGGTATAATATCCTTTTCAGAGGTTTGTAATCCTGACTTCTGATTAGCATGAATGGACTGATTCATTGCAAATTCCATGGATTCATGATGGGGTAGCCAAGATCAATAGTCTGAAATGAAAACAGGTAAGATAAAAATAAAACAAATTCTAATGTGTTTTTCCCCATATCTCAATGGATCATATACACATCCTGAGAAAGGCATAGCCCACTTTGTGGACCCGTGGACCTGTTAGAGTAACCAGTAGAACCTGTTACTCCCCTTAACAGCACCTGTGCAGATAAGACTAATTGATCACAACATTGCCCCTGAGCCTCGAGACATCATTTACATTTCCTTATAACACAGTGGTCTCTAAGGTGAGGGGTGGCAAACTATGGCCTGAGGACCTTATTCAGCCTGCTGGTTTTGATAAATAAAGTTTTATTGGGACACAACCACAACTCACTTGTTTATGTATTGTCCATGGCTGCTTTCATACTCCAAGCGCTGAGCTGAGTAACTGCCGCTTTGACCATTCTGTCCAAAACGTCTAAAATACCTATCTGTCCCTTTACAGATGTGAAATCCAACCCAGGCTCTGGGCAGTCAGTATTGATCACTGTGTGTTGGTAACAAAAGGTTTGTTTGCCATCCCTGCTCTAGAGTTTGGCTAGCGTTTGGAGAATAGTTCGTCGTGCTGAGGAGGCCAAACTTGGCCTTGCTTTCTTTCCTGGGTATCTAATCTTTGCTAGCTTTCTTAGAAATCTAATCATTCAGTCACAAGGACACAGAGAAGCAAGTGTGGATGAAAGTGGTCACCTAAAGCCCATGTCCTGCTCAGTATGGTCAGCAGTGGCCACTCCCCAGAGACTTGCCTCCAGGTGGAGGTGTGTGCTTCTCCACATAGGTAACACTAACTGCCCCACTACAGGACCGCAAACATACCGCACATCACCAAAGGGGAGTAGGGATCTGTGTCGAAATGTTTGAATTTCTCAAGAGGCTTTTTTTTTTAATTTTAATTTTTTAATTTCAGGTTTGAGGTGGCAGATGGGGAGGGAACTGAAATGGTTTGTTTCTTCTGGTCCTGACAATGCCCCCTCATCCCTTTCCTCTTTGACTTTGCCATTGGAAGTAGGAAAGGAGAAAAGGAGTCAGAGCTGATAAAGGAGGGGAAGAGAAAAGGTAGGCTGAAAGAGGGGGTAGTTACGTTCGGAAATTCTGAAAGTGTTTAAATACAATGAGGTGGTTGAATTTGAATCTATATAAGGTGCCCCCTCCCCCGTCAGGTTTGGGAAACCCTCACAGACGGTGAGGGATGAGCCTGACCCTTCCTTAGGGGTGGGCCATGTGGGCAGGGAAGCCTCCGGGAGGAGCGGGCGGCCCTGGGCGCGGATGGCGGCGGACTGCGGCATCTCTGCTCGCCCCCGCCCGGCCCTCCCTCCTCCTCGCACCCCTGCCTCACCCCGCAGCGGGGACAGGTGCGGGGAGGGGAGAGGAAAACGGCCACAGGGGCTCCGGGACCAGGAGAGCACGGTCTGCTCACGTCTAGGGGCTGTCCACGAAGAAGGCAGGCGGAGCGGCCCTCTTGAGACCGGGCCCCGTAGTTTCCTGCGGCTCAGAAGCCACGGCACGTGGTGGGCACCCCGAGAAGCCGCTGGCGGCAGCAGCAAGATGTCTCCTCGGCTTCGGCTTCGCGGGCAGCGCGGGCAGAGAGGCGGACGGAGCAGGACGAAGGAAATGGCGGACGCCGCGCCGGCGGCCAGGACTTGTGCTGTGCCCACGTGAGTGCCGGGGCTGGGGTGACACCCAGCTCCAGGAGGTTCAAGGCTGGCGCACGTGTGCTTGTCTTCTTGTTACGTTTTCGGTTTGGTGGATCTCTGCAGCCCCGTTAGTGGGAACTGGTGCTTTCCCGTTCAGGAAGGTTCTGTGGGCTGTGAACCGTGTGGCTCTGGCTTTCTATTCACAAAGGTGCTCACTGTTGGGAGAAGGAGCCCTTCTAGGTCCCGCGTGTGGGCCAAGGAGGCAAAATCCTCCTGGGTCTGTTCTGGCGACCCTGCGTCAGGGCTGTTTATGTGGCTGGTAACCTCGTGAGACAGATGATATTTCCCCCCACAACCGACAAAGAGCAGGCTTGCTTGCTATAAAAGCAGTGGATGTCTGAAGCCCAGTGTTCCTGCGCTGTAGCACGCGCACAAACACTGCGTTGGGGGGGGGGGGATGGGGGGGATTTCTGGGTTGTCCCATCTGGGTGCCCCCATAGACTGACTGGGGCACGGATATTCATGCTCCGTGCTCGGCTGTGAGTAGTAAAATCTCTGATTCTTGAACTATCCCGTCTTTGGCAGCTTGCAAGACATAGCCACGGGCCAACTTACTAGCTTGGAAGTAGGGTAAAATTTAATCACAAAGAGGGTGAGCATTTGGTTTTCAGAAATGGATCCAAACAGGGTTTCTATAAAAGCCCTCTCTAGGGATTGATGTGGATCTAAGAAAATAGTGTGCATGCCCCCAAGTTTGCCAATTGTGTAGACAGTGATCTGGCAGCTATAAATGCAGGCGCTTGATTCATACTTTATAAATGTAGTTGTTGCACCTGTTACCCAGATCCCCTCCCCGTAGCTTTGGTGTGGTGTCAATTGTAAATATTAAACCGGATTCAAATGCTAACCTGCTGTGTGTTCTCCTGCCCCTAATTTAACTCTCAGCTCCACCTGTAGGCCATGAAAACCACTCCTCTCCTGACCTTTTCCTGTCAGCTGGGGAAGTGTTTCCGTACAAGTGAATTTGTCTCCCTCAGTTCTGAGAGCAAGCTGACCAAAGCATGAAAGTGGATGCCACAGCAGAGCTGATATTTTTGTAGCTGGGGCCTGCATAGCCTAGGGTACATGTTCACAGGCACTGAAACTGCCATGGCGTTGAACTTGTGTCTGAACGGCTTAGCACCAGCCTCTGCCAGGACACTTGCTATCCTCCCCTTCTACCCATGCATTCAACTTGCAAGTGAACTCTGTGAGCCCATTGGATGCATTGCCTGGGTAGTGCCACTAGATGGGCCTCTAACTATTTAATTTCTAGCAGTATGGATTTGAGGTGGTGGTTTTTACTTAAGAACTCAGGTCCTAGGCTTTGCATAATTCAGATTTCAGTACTATGTGGAAAAACTCCAGAGGTTCATTTCAGATGTCCTGACTCACGTATGTGAGTATGTAAAGACAGCTGTAAAATCTAGATTTTGTTGGTGGGGGTGTCTTCTAGTAAATTGTTCACCCAGGGGTGGAGTGAGTCCTGTTGGACTTTACTTGCTCAGAAGAGTGTCTTTTTGTACTTTGCTCAAGAATGCCACATGTCCTAATGCTGGCTCTGGTTTGGGGCCACCAGGAAAAGGCCAAGAGAATCACAGAAGTCTTATGCTTTACCCCTCCCCCTCCCCTCCCATCCCCTTCCAATCTCTGAACCAACGCCAGCACCCACCTTGAGATTCATTGTTAGAGAAAATGAAAACCTCACCTTGGTTTCTTGGGTTCTGTTTCTCACAGCTGAATGAAATTCCTTAGTGATAAGTGCGAAAATTAAGGAAAAGCTTCAAGCAAACAGAAATAGGAGAAGCTTTCATTCTAGGAACATGGAATGATACGTGTGGCTGGGTTGAGGTGTGACCTGTTGTCTTATTCTGTGCCCCTGAGCCAGTCACTCTAACGTCAAGACTCAGTTCAAGGCAGGACGACAGTGCTCTGAGACTTCCTACCCCTCCCCACGTTGTGATGTCTTCTGTGTTCTGCCCTGGACTCTAGACCCTGGGTGTAATGAGGACAGAAGATTTTCACTCTCCTTCCCAGAGTTCACAGGCTGGGGAAATAAGAATTACCTCTCTGGTAGCATGGGCACATTTCCAGAAAGAAACATAATTTAGCTTATTTCATGGACACAAGAGCTCAGAGTCTGATGACAACTGACCAATCCTTTTTGTGGTAAGGTCAATGGAAATCCAGAAAGCCTTCCTCCAGAAGAGCCCTAGAAACCTACTGTTTCAGGGGCTCAGTCAGTTAAGCGTCTGACTTTAGCTCAGGTCATGGTCTCACGGATCATGAGTTCGAGCCCCATGTCAGGCTCTGTGCTGACAGTTTGGAGCCTACTTCAGATTCTGTGTCTCCCTCCCTCTCTGCCCCTCCCCCGCTCGCTCGCGTGCTCTCTCTCTCTCTGTCTCTCTCAAAAAATAAAATAAACACACACAAAAACCTAACTATTTCGTTTCAAAACTCCATCTTCTCCCAGGCAAACATGGTGGAAAAGTCCTCCCTGATAACATTGAGGGATTTCAGGCCAGACTTATTTTTTTCTGCAGACTGTTTTTGACATTTATTTTAACTCCATTGTGAACCAGAACACTCATATGGAAAAATATATAGTTTAAATTTTAAAAATCTAAAGTAAGCCCCTTATCAGGTTAAGAAATGAGATCCTGTTGGCACCCTGGAACCCTCCTGCATATTCTGCTCAGTGGCCATACTTTTATGGTCATTCACTTCTTTAAAATTTTACTACATAAATGTACATCCATGGACACTTTTATTTTAAAGCCTGTTACTGAAATTTATAGAAATGGATCCATACAGTATGTGTTCTTTATGTCTGGCTTCTTTTAGCAAGCTAATATATGCAAGATGCATTTATGTTGTGCACAGCTGTAGTTGATTCATTGTCACTGTTGTATTTTATTGTATGAATAATCAACTGATTTTTTACAAATGCGCCTAATTACGGGCGATTACTTGTTACCAGTTTGGGGATTTTGTGAATACGTCTTCTCTGAGCATTCTCAACCATGTCTGCCCGTACTCAAGTACACAAATTTAAGCAGGGTAGATTCTTTGGATTCGAATTGCCAGGTCACGGGCTATGTTCCTTCAGCTTGATTGGATCATGCCAAAGTGATTCTGTCAATTTATGCTCCCACCAGCTGTGTGTGAGAGGTCTTGGGGCTCACATCCTCACCAACCCTTGGAAATGTCACTATTTGTGAGTTTAGTTTCCCTGTTAGTATGCATGGAAATATAATTGTGTGAGAGTGTTTTTTAACCTAATGTTTATTATTAGGCCAACTTAATATTAAAAATTTCAAACATAAAGAATAAGAGAACACCCGCATACCTACCAGTAAGTCAATAATTATTAACATTTGGCATATTTGCTGTTTTATCCATATCTATCATCTGTTTTGTGGGTGTGAATTGTATAAAAACAGTAGTTGTGAGGACACTTACTCTTAAATATTTCAACATAAACTCTACTAAGAAAGGGGACATTTTACTATTTAATCACAATAATGAAGAAAATTAATTAATATCATATAACATTTGGTCCACAAATTTCCCCAGCTGATCTGAAAGTGTTTTTTATGGCTAGTTTATTGAAATCTGGAGCCACTCAAAGTTTATACATCACATTTGGTTGTTGTATCTTTTGCCTCTTGTATTCATGACCCCAACCTTTTAATTTTTTTTTAATGTTTATTTTTGAGAGAGAGAGAGACAGAATGTGAGTGGGGGAGGGGCAGAGAGAGAGGGAAACACAGAGTATGAAGCAGGCTCCAGGTTCTAAGTGTCGGCACAGAGCCAGACACGGGGCTTGAACTCATGGACTGCAAGATCATGAGCTGAGCTGAAGGTGGAAGCTGAAGTCAGATGCTTAACTGACTGAGCCACCCAGGCACCCCCATGACCCTGACCTTTTAAAAAGGCTAGGCTAGTTGTCTCGAAGCCCCACATTCTGCATTTGTCTGCTGTTTCTTCTTGGTGTTTCACCTGCTTTCTGGGATTTCCTATAAACTGGAAGTTAGGGCTGAAGGCTTCACTAGGTTAGGCTTGTTGTGGTTTTGACTCATCTGTTGGATTTGTAAATGAGATTGAGCACCTTTTCGTATGCTTATTGGCCATTTGGATTTCTTCTCTTATGATGTGCCTATTCAAACTCTTGCCTGGTTTTCTACTGTTTCTCTTTTGCTTACTGATTTGTATATATTTTTTAAATTCTAGATATATGTGGAAATGTCTTCCACACTGGTTTGTCTTTTTACTCTTGTGAAGATGCTTTGAGTAGAAATTCTTAAATTTAATGTCCAACTTATCTTTCTGTGACTTGTAGGAAACTTTCTTGAATTGGGGTCAAAAAGATATTCTTATAGATTAGATCCAATTATAAGGCAGCTGAGGGGATAAAGCCCTCCTGGAAGAGTTTTTGTCTCTGTGTGTGAGGCACAGGCCAGGTTTCATCTCCTTTCCACAAAGCTGTTTATTAAAAAGAGTGTCCTGGGGCACCTGGGTGGCTCAGTTGGTTAAGCATCCGACTCTTGGTTTCAGCTCAGGTCATGATCTCATGGTTCATGGGTTTGAGCCCCCTATCAGGCTCTGCATTGACAGTGGTAGCCTGCTTGGGATTCTCTGTCTCTCCCTCTCTCTCTGCCTCTCCCTTGCTTGCATACACTTGCTCTCTCTCTCTCTCTCTCAAAATAAAAGAGTGTCCTTCCCTTAGTACTCCACAGTGCCAAGGGCCCCTATGTGTGAGTCTGTTTGGAAGATTTCCATCCTGTCCACTGGCCTATTTTGCTGTCATTGCACCAGTACCTTTTCTTAGTTACTGTAGCTTTATAATGAGTGTTGACATCCAATTGTGCAAGTTTTCCATTGTATTGGAATGGAATTCCAATTACTTCAAGAATGACTTGGCTAAGATTTTGATATTTTACATAAGAACTGACTAAAACCTGGAGCTTCCCTTTTGAAATGAGTATCACAGGGTTATGATTCTTTCCTGGGTTGTGTTTTTGGAAGTGACTTACCCAGCTTCCCAATTGGTCCTTTCTGGGGCTTTCCCATCCATGGCTTAAAATCCGATTTGAACCCAATATTTGGAATTCTTATATTTGTTACATTCTATTTCTTGGAGTAGACTGAAATATAGCAATTGAATCTGAAATAGCTTATAGCCTTTCTAAGAGAAATCACCGGATATTTGGAAGTGGGTGACTGACTGAGAGGTTGTTCTGACCCCTACTTTGGGGACTACACCCTGGAAACAGAATGAGCTCTGGAGTCAGATTTTTGAATTGTTTTCGAGTATACCATTTACTAGCCTAGAGCACTTACTAGCCAGGCAACCCTGGGCAAGTTAGCAAAACTCTCTGGCCTCAATTTCCTCATCAGTAAAATGGGCTATTAGTATCTACATCATGGATATCGAAAGGGATTAAACAAGATCATATGTGAAAAAGGTCTGGCATAGAAAAAGTGCTTTGTAAATGTTAGCCATTCTTCTTCCTTTTTTTTTTTTTTTAACATTTATTTATTATTGAGACAGAGACACAGAGCGCGACCAGGGGAGGGGTAGAGAGAGGGGGAGACACAGAATCTGAAGTAGGCTCCAGGCTCTGAGCTGTCAGCACAGAGCCTGATGTGGGGCTCGAACTCACGATCTGTGAGATCATGACCTGAGCTGAAGTCAGTTGCCTAACCAATTGAGCCACCCAGATGCCCCTCCATTGTTATTCTTGAAAGAAGTTCCTGTTCAAGGGCTTTGAGATTCACCTAGGAAAATGGCAAAACAATATTACTTTTTCATTTCTGAGATGCAGCAAGCTTTACTTGTTGCAGACTAAGCGGGGTGTTCCTAATATTGTCATTTACCTCTCAGCAGTGTGGAAGGAAAACAGTTGATTTGTGTCCTTGGCTGAAAAATAACTTAATATACTGGACTCCTTCAGTTCTTTGAATCTAACATTTCCAAGGTCCTGGGTATTATGACAGGAGAGAGTCAGAGTCATACCCAGGGTCCTGTTCTAGATCTACTCAACAGCAGTTTTAATTCAGCCTTTGCCTACTTACTGGTGTAATAGAGTTTTTTTACCACCCTGCAGACCTCTCTCAGGTCAGGGATGTGTGCACATGGCCCCAAGGAGAGTTGGGTTGTTAGCGCTGCTATACATTGCAGGGAGAAAACTACAGTTTATTGGTTAGGGAACCGAAACGAAAGAACCCAGCGTCATGAAGCAAGGAGTTGCTGCCTCTAACAGACTGGGAAGTGACCAGAGAGGGAGGTACCTCCAGAGCACACTGGATGGGAATAAAGGCCCCGGGGAAGAGTAGAGAGATGTGGTCTAGGGAAAGTTGAAGGGCTCGTTGTAGGTACCTCGGGAGATAGTTGGTGTGAGACTAGCCTGCACACCCAGGGGCAGCTGGCCAATTGGCCCAAGCCAGCTGACGGCAGTGTAGAGAAGTGGCTTCTGCTGTCCTGGCTCCATGAAGGCCACCACCACCTCAAAAGCCCTTCTAGAAACAGTGGAAGGTGGGGATATGGGAAGGACAGTCTTAGGTCTGGGACCAGGGCCGAATGGGGCAGGGGCAGGCCACCCTTGTTGTATGGTAATGGAAAGATGTTTGGGATGCACTGTAAAGCGGTTGCAATTACAGATGCATAATTGTACCTGCAGTATGGTCCCATCTAATAATAAATGCATATATGTGTATATTTGTTGAAAAGATCTGGGAGGTTACTTCCATGGGATTACAAGTAATTGTTTCTGGGGGCGCCTGGGTGACTCGGTCGGCTGTCTGATTTCGGCTCAGGTCATGATCTCACAGTTTGTGGGTTGACTCTCAGAGTCTGGAGCCTGCTTCAGATTCTGTGTCTCCTCTCTCTCTGCCCCTCCCCCACTTGCACTCACTCTCTCTCAAAAATAAACATTAAAAAAATTAAAAAAAAATTATTTCTGGGTGAAATTACTGTTTTCTTAATATGTCTATTTCCATGTTTATATATCTGCAGATTTTTCTGATTAAAGGAGTTTTTGTATTTTGTAGCTAGAATAAAAAAAGGGAACATAACTGAAATTTTCTGCTTTCACCTAACTAGTTGGGTAGGTGGATTGGGTTAGGGGGATCTAGGGGGAGGGAAGTGAATTTGTGAATTATCATTAGAATTGTCATTTATGATCAATTCTTACTCATAAGAATTGTGATATGATACTTACAGAATAAGTATCATACACTTATACACCTATAACATGTAACTCTCCACATGTTGGTGACTAACCAGTTGCTAAAATGTGAGGTTCCTTCCAGCTTGGGGGCAGGACTGAGAGATTCCCTTGGTTCCCCACTCAAAGGTTCCGGTTAAGGTTATTTCCATGGCACCATGGGGAAAAACAAATCAGAAGTCTGTCTGGATTGGAGATAGGCAAGAGGGCATTTTTCTTTCTCAGTTTCCTCAGTGTCTGGCAATGACATTCACATAGCCTTGGTCAGGACTGGCTCCTGCAGCTTGCAGCAGGGGGTCAATGTCGGTACCTTGAGAACATTAGGGATTTACTCTCTCAAGTACCAGAAGGACGAAGGAGTCCGGGACTGGTATGGTGTTTCCTGAAGGTCATTGTACCCAGGGTCCTCCTGTCTCTGCCCTGCCACTCCCGGTAGGTGGCTCTTAGCACTGAGCTCACAAGACGAGGCTGGACCTTCAGCCGTTGTGTCCTTGTTACAGCTGCAATTGGAGGAAAGGTGGAGATGTGCCTTCCAAGATGCCTCACCTAGGGCTTGCCTTCCTCTTGAGTGGCACTCAGTCTGCGCAAGAAGCTCTGGATATAGTTCATCTTTATTTTTATTCTTTTTAAAAATATATTTATGTGTTTATGTATTTACTCACATATGCATATATCTGGACAAAGTCCGGCACACTGCCTGAGAAAGGGCCCCAGGCAGGCAACAAAGCAGTCTGTATCTAAAAGCTCTGCTTTTTTTTTTTTGCTGTGAAGTCCATATGTGCTCCAAAGATTTCACGATGAGACTGGGATTTTGAAAAATTGGAAAACCAAAGGCCGTAAAGATCTCCCACGGGAAGGTCTGCTCAACAAGATGGCTCTTTGGCAGCAGTCGGTTAGTCAGGATCTTGTCCAGTTCACCGCAGGGGCCCAGCGCAGCAGATCCGCCTTTGGGTGGCAGGGCGCAGGGGGTCTCAATACGGCTGATCCATGGAAAGCCAGCACGGGAGCAGAAGGTTCTTACTTGTCACCCCCTGTATTTCCCTCTCTCCCTGTACGGTGGGGCCTACTGGTGTTCTTTTGACAGTCATTAAAATCACAGACGTGCTTGGCATTGGATTTTTCAGAGGGAACCTGTACCTTTCTGAGGACCAGGAGGTCTGTGAGCAGTGAGACCCAGTGGCCCCAGATGGGCTTTTTGTAAGACAAATGCTTAGAGTGAGTGTCATGGAATTTCCTTTTTAAACATGTACTCAAAGTTTGGAATAAAATTTGTGCTAATAAGTTATCTGGGCCTGAAATAAGGATGGTCTTTTTCAAAAGCTGAGTGGGTCAGGCGTTCACTAGAAAGGACTGCTGACTGGAAGTGGGTAAGGCAGGCAGCAGTTCACAGAAGAGACCCTAAGGCTGCCTCAAAAACTGGCCCTGTTCTCAAAGAACAAAGAGGAAATTGTCTCTCGGAGGAATTCCTGGTGAGAAATGGTATTCAGAAATAATGTGGTTTTCCAGGAGGCTGATTGTGTGTCAGGAGAAAGGTTGCTTCTGGGTGTTTTATCAAAGGAAATGGAGCCTTCTGTCTCACTACCCCCACCCCCTGCAGTCTGAACTTTAGACAAGTGCAGATTCCACTAAGGCTGTGGTCTCTCTGAGATCCAAGAGACTTGCAGAGCATTCTAGCTTTGCTTATTCTCTAATTCTGGAAACCTGCTTTGAAATAGGAGCTCTTCCTCGTTCCACCTGCCCTGACTCAGCCCAGAAATGCATCCTGGAGCTCTGCTGCAGATGGCTACCCTTCCCTTGGCTCTCTGCTGCCCTCTGCTGGAATGGTGCTGCCGCCACCACTAGGATTTGTCGCCAAAGCTTTCTAGGGCTCCTGGCCAATTCTTGATACTTGCAGAGATGCTGACAAGCAAGTTGCAGACTTCAATGACTTGTAACTGAATACTAAGTTACAATCAATGCTGTATTATCACAGAATGAGCAACATGACTGTAGTAACAAGCAATTGATGAAGGTAGTTAATTATCAACCAAGAAAGAAAAGACAAATTTCTTGTACTTAGAGGGAAATAAATGCCTATCGATGGTTATACTAAGATATTGTGCTCATCTTTTATGCATACAATGAGTTAGACAGTTTTTCTCTGCAGTGAGTTTATAACTGTATCATCCAGGGAAAGTAATTATAAAATAAGAAGGATCAAGGTAAACCCCACAAAGAGAGTAGCAAATAGCAGTGGGGCTCTGATGAGAAAGAGTTCCGATTCAGTTAGAGATCAGGGGAGGTCTCAGAAAAGTAGAGAATGCAGCTGTCTGTGAGGAAGTCTGAGTATTCCATCCAGGGAACAGCAGGAACAAGATCTAGGATGGAGGGAAGAAGAGAGATGGCATTTGGAATTGGGGAATGGTCAAGTGTGTGCAGAGATTAGCGCATATATGGCCTGGCGGGGGGAAGCTGGGGAAGACAGGTAGGAATTTAGTTCTTTTTCCCTTTTATCCTACATTCTGGTACCGTTTTAGAAGTTACTTACTGTTATTCTGTGTGTGTGTGTGTGTATGTGTGTGTATACGTATAAATACATATACATACGTATATATATACACACAAGTATAAGAGATCCATATGTATATCTGTACTCATGTTCATAAAAGGAATGGTATTTGGTTGCTTTTGTTGGGTTTCGTGGAGACTAATACTGAGATCTATTAAATGTTTCGCATGAAATGGGATTAATAAGGACTGTGGTACAGTAATAACTTGAGGGATGAATCATTCCCCCCAACCTTTTTCATTTTTTTAAATGTAGAATAATACCAGATATGAAGACTACACAAAAGTGAACATCTAAGTGTGTAATTTTAGATCTTGTAGTTTAGCAGTGTCCCCCACTCCCAGCCTTTTCAAAATGATTGATATTTCCTTCAAGTCACTCTTAATCTACAGGTTCTCCCTCCATGCTTTTATTTTCCTTAAAATTTATTGGTAGCCTGGGGCAACTTGACCTGTGATTGGGATCTTGTGTTTGTGTGTGCATGTCACCTTCTGTGTTCCTCTGAGCTCTGTGTTTCCTGCAGATTGGAAGCCAAAACACACTTGGTTTCAACCTTTTTGGCAAGATGCTAGGTGAAGAGACTTCTTTTGTCTCATAACCTCTGACTGTGATGTTGGCAGCCATTGATTCTCAATGTCTAGATCCACCAGTTCACTGGGCTTTGAGAAATGGTGATATTCTGAAACTATCATTTCTTTTCATTTCACTTATTAGTTAGACTATATCTTTAAGGAGATGCTTTCCCATGGCAGTAGTTCTTTAGAGGAAGGTAATGCTAACATCCTATGCAATTTTGGGTTACTCAAAGTCTCCTAAGCCTAGACTCTTAGCAGTCAGCTCTCTCAGGACTTTACAAAGCCCAAGGAGGCCCCAGAGACATTGGCCCATTTGTTATGGCATTGCGCACTTGTAAACCCAGAATCCAGGGGCCCTTACCCTCCCTGGTGATCCACTCTCCATGGAGTGAAATGGCTGTTTCTGTTCATCCAGCAGACTAGATGGTCTGAGTCATCTTCCAGTTGAAAAACACCAAAATGCCAGGTAAATGTTTTAAAAATGTATTGTTAAGCTTCTGTAAAATCTGCAGAGGTCAAAAAAGAATAAAAGGAAAGCTGGAATCTTGTAAGGTATGTGAATGACAAAGCTGGCTTCTGCACAGAGGGTTTCTGCTGAAATATGGAGACCACGAGCTTCCTCTTTGATAGTTGCAGGGAGCTTAGGGGGTAGGAGAGAAGAGTAGGCCATGCCCGGGGGGGGGGGAGTTTATGAGGAGACCCTTCTGCATAAGGACAGGGATCCAACAGGCTGCAGTCTAAGGGAAGCATGAGTGAGAAGTAAACCCAATGTACTGCAGAGGACAGCAAGGAGACTTGACTATTGCAGCCTTGACACCAGATGGAAGGGAATAAAAACTCTGAGAATCTGCTATGACAAGCTGGCTCTCTTAGTTGTGGTCCAAATTTATGTAACCTGTGTGGCTAAAAAAACCCCCCCAAAAACCTCAAAGAGATCATTAAATTTAGAATGGCTGTCAGTTCATAGTACCTCCAGGGAAATGGCAGAATCAAACATCAACCTTTTTTTGGAAGAATGCAACCTCAGCAGCAGCTTCAGAGACTCCCTGTAGAGAATTTCCTCACTTCCAAGTGAGCAAGTAGTTTCAGATAAAAAATTTTAAGTGGGGGGTGGGTGGGAATGAGGCACATGACTGAGGCCCACTTGAAATGATAGATAACAGAAATAGACCCTAAAGACGTTGGATATTGGAATTATCAGATGCTAGCTATATATATGGACATATTTAATGTGTTTAAAGAAAAGCTTGAAAATATGATTGGAAAAGACTGCCAAGGAATGTCCAAGTCAATTTGAAGAAATAGAATTTTTAGCAATAAAGTATTAACTGAACATAAAAATCCCAAGGATGGTTTAAATATCAGATTTTAGGTGAAGCTGAAGAGAGAAACGGTGAACTAGAAAATCAGTTCAGAGAATTATCCATAATACAGATCAGAAGGGCAAAGACACAAGAAATGAGAGAGGTACAAAGACTTGGAGAGAGAGGATCTAACAGACCCTCCCCAGAATTCTAGAAGGAGACATGCCAGTGAGGGTGACATTCAAAGAGACAATGTCTGAGAATTTTCCAAATCGGACAGAAGCAACCAATCTTCATATTCAGGAAGTCTAAGAAATCTCCAGTAGCACAGATAAAAAGAAATTTACCAACATACCTCAGAGGCAAACCATAGAGCATCAGTATGAAGAGGAGAGCTTAAAAATAGATAGATATATTAAAAAGGAACAGCAATTAGAGAAGCTGGATTCTTAACAGCAAAAATGGAAGCCAGAAGACAATGGCATAATAGCTTCAATTTGCTAAGGGAAAATTCAAACTAGAATTCTATACTCAGAATATTTCTCAGGGAGCCTGGGTGGCTCAGTCGGTTAGGCGTCTGACTTTGGCTCAGGTCATGATCTCATGGCTCGTGAGTTCGGGCCCTGTGTCGGGCTTTGTGCTGACAGCTTGGAGCCTGGAGCCTGCTTTGGATTCTGTGTCTCCCTCTCTCTCTGCCCCTCTCCCCCGCTTGTGCTCTGTCTCTTTCTGTCTCTCAAAAATGAATAAATGTTAAAAAAAAAAAAAAGATAACATCAGACTGGATTAAAAGTAAATAACATACTGTTAAATGAGGCATCCTGACCCAAAAAGCTGCAGAGAGGATAGAGAAGCTGGTTACTGCATAAAGATTAAAGGTCTAGTTCACTGGGAAGTTATAATTTTAAACATGCTTGTGCCCGATAACACTGCATCACACTATTTAAAGAAAAACAGCAAATCCACCAGGAGAAGGAGATGAATCCATCAAGATAGTGAAAGATTCTGCCATCTCCCTTTCCGTTAAATTTTGGATCCAGAAGACAAAAATCCGCGCGAGAGAGATTTGAATAGCACAATTAGCAAGCACCGGAAGAAGCATGTATGAACAATTGGAGAGTACCGTTTTTTTTTTTTTTTAGAACATACAATTTAATAAAATTGTCTACATGCTAGATCACAAATCTAGCTTTTACAAATTTCAAAGTTTCAGTATCCTATAGAATACACTTGCTGACGATCCAATTGTGGATCTAAATAGCGAACACTAGAAAATTATCACTCAGCATTCAGTGACTCAAAGATCTCTAGATGTTTTAGGCAGAAAAGGAATTGATTCTGGGAATTAGATGATTAGTCTCTTATAGTCAGCATAAGGATGGGTCTTTTTAAAAATCCAGTCACTGTGTTTTTTTGGTTGGAGGATTTAGTGCATTACATTAAAAGTAACTATTGATAGTTATGTACTTATTGCCAATTTGTTAATTGCTCTCTGGTTTCTTTTTTTTTTTTTTTAACATTTATTTATTTTTGAGACAGAGAGAGACAGAGCATGAACAGGGGAGGGGCAGAGAGAGAGGGAGACACAGAATCGGAAACAGGCTCCAGGCTCTGAGCTGTCAGCACGGATCCCGACGCGGGGCTCGAACTCACGGACCGCGAGATCGTGACCTGAGCCGAAGTCGGACGCTTAACTGACCGAGCCACCCAGGCGCCCCTGCTTTCTGGTTTCTTTTTGTTCCTTTCTTTTGCTTTCATCTCTTGTGTCTCTTGTGTGTTGACTTTCTTTACTTGGATTCCTTTCTCTTTATGTATTTATTTTTGTCATTATTATAGGTTTTTGGTTTGTGGATACCATGAGGTTCATATGTAACACCTTATGTATACAGCAGTGTATTTTAAGTTCATAGTTGCTTCAGTTTAAACACATTCTAAAAGTACCACATTTTTTACCTCCTCACCCATGTTTTATGTATTCGATGTCCTACTTAAAATTTTTAATGTTGTATATCCCTTACCTAACTAATGTAGATGTTTGTTTTACTGTTTTTGTCTTTTAACCTTCATACTACCTTTATTAGTGATTGGTATACTACCTTTACTGTATGATTGCTTTTTAAAATGTTTATTTTTGAGGGGTGCCTGGGTGGCTCAGTCTGTGCTGACAGCTCAGAGCCAGGAGCCTGCTTCAGATTCTGTGTCTCCCTCTCTCTCTGCTCCTTCCCCACTTGTGCTCTGTCTCTGTCTCAAAAATGAATATAAACATTAGAAAAAATTATTAAAATGTTTATTTTTGAAAGAAAAAGAGACTGTGAGCAGAGATGGGCAGGGATGGGCAGAGAGAGAGGGGGACAGAGGATCTGAAGCAGCTCTGCGCTGACAGCAGAGAGCCTGATGCAAGTCCTTGAACTCACAAATCATGAGATCACGACCTGAGCTGAAGTTGGATGCTTAACTGACTGAGCCACCCAGGTGCCCCTATGATTGGTTTTAATAAGGAAACTTTCTCTTGCTTAAGTTTCTTCTGGTCATGTTTTTTCTTTTTTGCTTAAGGAGTCTCTTTAACATTTCTTGTAAGGCTAGTTTAGTGGTGGTGAACTCCTTTAACTTTTGTTTGTCTAAGGAGATTTTTTCTCTCTTCTTCAATTCTGAATGATAACCTTGCCAGGTAGAGTTCTCTATGATTCCTGGACCTGGATGTCTGTTTTCTTCCCCAGATTGGGGAAGTTTGCAGCTATTCCTTTTTCCAATAATTTTCCTGCTTTGTTCTCTCTTTTCCTTCTGGGGTCCTTACAGTGAGAATGTTAGTATGCTCAATGTTGTCACGGAGGTCCCTTAACTTAACCTCACTTTTAAAAATCTTTTTTTTTTCTTTCTGCTGTTCAGTTTGAATGATTTCTGCTACCGTGTCTTTCAGATAGCTGATCCGTTCTTCTACATCTTCTAATCTGCTATTGATTCCCTGTAGCATAGTTTTCATTTTAGTTATTTTTCAGCACTGATTGGTTCTTTCTTATATTTTCTATCTTTGCTGAAGTTCTGAGTCTATCCATTCTTCTCCCATCTTTATGAGCATCTTTATGACCATTACTTTGAACTCTTTATCAGATAGATTGCTTATCTCTGTTTCACTTAGTTCTTTTTCAAGGTTTTGTCTTGTTCTTTCATTTGGAACCTATTCCTCAGTCTCCTTTGTCTCTGTTTCCTGCCCCGCTCCCCCCCATGTATGTTTCAGCCTAAAGGGCTCCCTTTAACATTTCTCATAAAACCAGTCTAGTGCTGATGAACTCCATCAGCTTTTGCTTGTCTCTAAAGTTCTTTGTCTGCCCCTCAGTTCTGAAGGATGACTTTGCTAAGCAGAATAGTCTTGGTTGGCAGTTTTTCTTTTTTAGCACTTTGAATGTATCTTCCTGCTTCCTTCTGGCCTGCAAAGTTTGTGATGAAAAATCTGATGGGGTTGCTCTTGTATGTTATAATTTGTTTTGTTTTTTACTGCTTTCAACATTTTTTCCTGACTTTAACTTTTGACCATTTAATGTGTCTTGGGTTTATTTATTTAAATTAGTTAATTAACTTAGATTTTATTTTTAAGTAATCTCTACACCCAATGTGGGGCTTGAACCCACAACCCTGAGATCAGGAGTCACATGCTCTACTGACTGAGCCAGCCAGGTGCCCCTGGGGTTGGGTCTTAGATGACTCTTACAGATACTTTCTGGACTCGAATCTGGGTGTCTCTTTCTATCCCTAGGAAAGGGAAGACTTTGGCCATTATTTCTTTGAATAATGTTTCTGCATCTTTCTCTCCCATTTCTCTTTCTGGGATTTCCATAACGTGGATATCGGTCTTCTTGATGGTGTCCCAAAAATCCCTTAAGTCACCTTCACTCTCTTTTTTTATTTTTGTTCCTCTGCTTGGATGAATTCAGTGGTCATGTCCTTGAGTTCACTGATCCATTCTTTCGTTTGATTTCTTCTGTTTAAACCTGCTATTGAACTTTTCAGTTCAGTTATTGCATTCTTCAGCTCCGTGATTTCTGTTTGGTACTTTTAAACTATTTTCTTTGCTGAAATATTTGTATTGTCCATGTATTGCTCCTCTGATTTTGGTGAGCATCTTTATGACTGTTATTTTGAACTCTTTGTCATATAAATCACTTCTCTCTCCATTAAGATTTGTTTGAGAATTTTATCTTGTTCTTTTGTTTAGAATATATTCCTCTTTTCCTTCATTTCCTTGGACTCAGTGTTGGTTTCTGGCCATTAAATAAAACAGCCACTTCTCCCAGTCTTGACAGAGTGGTCTTGAGTAGGTGATAAACCTCATCAAGGAGCCTGGCTCCTGGTTGTCCTTCATACCTTTGTGATTATCCAAGCTGTCTTCTTTGTTCCTAGTGGCTCCCAGTAGTTGAGGATGTGCCAAGATCCATCAGTGTCCCAAAGAGGGGAGGATCACAGTCAGTACCTAGATTCAGGCCATTTGGAAGCCTTATTGACCTTTAGGCAGCAGCTGGAAAAATATGTAGGTAGGCCCCTTCCAGGGAAGAATTGTGAGGTAGGTATTTTTACTTGCTGCCTTTGCACTGGGCCTGGGCATACAGCTGTGGGAAGGTGCTTCTGAGCCTATTAAGAACTCCTTGCTTGCTATAGTCCTATGGGACTCTTGATGCAAGTCCCATTGGCTCTCGGAGCCAAGTGATCCAGGAGGCTCCTCCTCAGGTGGCAGCAGCAAACACTGGGGCACTAGATGTGTATACAAACTCCTTCCAGGGAACTACTGGTGACTTGGAGTGGGCTAGAGAGAAAAAGCAGGGGAGCTGTCCGTAGACCTCCTTGGTCTCTGCAGAGAAGCTAGCTCCTAGATGTGTGCTAAACTAGAAACCTTACCCTCAGACAGCAGTTACTGAAGTATGCAAATAGACCCGTTTTAGGAAAAGACTGGGAGATGGGCATTTCTGCCTGCTCCCTCTGCTCCGAGCGCTTGGGGGGATATCCATGGCAAGTGCTTGTGCCTGTTTTTATCTGCTTGTTTGCTTACTGTAGTCTTGGGGATCTCATGGATGCAAGCCCTGTTGGCTTTCAGAAGCAGGTGTTTTGGGAGCCTGTCCTTCACACGAGACTCTTAAATTTGGGGCTTTAAATGTAGAGTCTAAACACTTTATTCATCAGAGCCTGGGAGTTGGGGATTCCCTCCAATTGCATGGCACTGTGCTACAGTGGGGTTTATGGTGAGACTGTGTCTCAGCCTCTTCTACCCATTTCGTGTGGTATTTTCGTTTGCTCAGTGTGTAGCGGCCACTCAGGTGGTTTCTGCATTTCTCTCAGGGGGATTTGCTCCATGTGCAGTTGTTCATTCAGCGTGTTTGTGGGAGGAGAGGAGCTCAGGAGCCTCCTGTGTTGCCATCTTTGAAGACCGCCTGTGATGATGTTTACTTCCGTTCCACCTTTTAAATCATGTGTAGACACATCCGGTGGAAGGACTTAATTCACTTTCAGCTGCAAGGGAATCTGACCAATGAACCTTTAACTTTTCAGGCTTTGCAGGATTAGAAGACGACTAGAAAGAGGTTTGGCATGGATGAGAAATGCCAATTTCCCAAGTCCTCCATAACTCATGGGTCAAAGAGAATAAAATCATGATGTGAATTTAAAATTATTCAGTATCGAACAATAAAATATTATCTATCAAAACTTGTGAGGTACAGTGAAAAAGACACTCAGAAATGGAAAGCTTAAATGTTTGTCGGAAAAGATCAACATTAATGATCTAAGATTCTAACTTGAAAACTTTAAGAAATAGCATATCCTACCCAAAGACATATAATAATTGAGAAATAATAGCAGAATTATTGACATAGCAAATAGATACAACAGAGAAGGTAAATAAAACAAAGAATTGGTTCACAACAATAAAATAGATGTCTGGCAAAATTATCCCATATCAGGGAAGAAAAGGGAGATTAAATAAAAGGAATGAAAAGGGAAATAGTACTATAGATGCTGTAGACATTATGGTAGTAAAAGGACATTATAAAAAAACTTTTTGTCAATACGTTTGAAGACTTTGTTTAAATTATTCATAGGAGTGCCTTGGTGACTCAGTCAGTTGAATGTCTGACTCTTGATTTCAGCTCAGGTCATGGTCCCAGGGTCATGGGTTTGAACTCTGTGTCCGGCTCCATGCTGAGCCTGGAGGTTCTCTCCCTCTACCCCTCTTAAGATTCTCTCCCCTTGCCCCTCTCTCCTATTCATGCTCTCTCTCTCTACCGAAAAATTATTACATTCACAGAAAAATACAACTTACTTAAATTGACCCAAGAATATGTAGAAAAAAAATCTTATGTTACTTAAGTAAGTTGAAATCTGTTAATATGAGCCCTTAAAGAAAACATCAAATTCAGAAGGTTTTATAAAAGACTTTTAAAGTCTTTTATACTTTCAAAGCCTAGATAATTCTAAGTAAACCCTTTCACTTATTTCAACTTATTTCAGCAAGAGCTGGCTTTTTAAATATAACTATCCCTATTTTTAAATGTTGGCAACTATTGAAACATTTTTGTTGGTGCAGGCAAAACAAAATATGTCTGTAAGCTGGTTTTGGCCCATAGTCTGCCACTTTGCAACCCTTGATCTAAATTTTACAAAGAAGAGCTGATCCAAGTCATAGAGCAATTAAATTGGACGATTTAGGTCTAACATGAAGAAAACTTGCTGAGAGAATCGTGAGACATTCACATGCATTTCCAGAGGTGGTTGTAGAAACAGTCTCTAAAGACTAAAAATCACATTTGACTATACTGTTCCTAATAAGGTGGACGTGCACTCCTACTTGGAGACAGGGGGATGGACAAGATGGTCTTTCAGGGTTGTGTCATGGACACTTTCAGCCTTTCTAATAAATGAAGTTTTCTTAATGTCTCCCTTCTGTATTTCCATCTGCTCCAATAACGAACACAGTAATTTGATGCTTACTGTAGACATTCTGACTTCAAGGGAAAGAACTATTATTATTTAGGTCTAATTTAGAGTCCATAATCTTCTATCCCATCCAATTATTTTCATTTCTTTTATTAGCAGAGGTAATCTAATGTAGTGATTAATAGCATGGACTTCAGAACCAGACTTTTAGTTCAAATCCTGGCTCTACTATTTCATACCTATGGGACCTCTCCATACCTTAATTTCCTACCAGTAAGATTATAAGACAGACAGGATCCCTATTCTCAGAGCACTCACATTTTAGTTGTGGGAGACAATTTAAAAAGACACATAGTTTATGTCAGATAGCAGATTCTATTGCCCTACCTTAGGCATGTCTGATCTTGACTGTGTGATTTGGTTTGGACAATGGAATAAGGCAGAAGTGAGGGTGCTCCACTTTTAAGCCTGGGCCTCGGGAGTTTTTGTGTGTTTCTTCTTGCTTTCTTGTACTTTTGCTATTTCCATGAAAGGGATATGCTGGCCTGGCATGCTATTCCCAGGAGATGGGTGAAAAGATAGGGGAGGCTGAGCTAAATTTAGCTAGACTCTTCAATTCTTAGCTGGCTATTGATGTGTGTGTAAGACCAGCTGAGCCCAGAAGAACTGCAGAACCAAGCTTGGCCAATATTTGGCATCTCTCCCGCTAACTGACAGATTGAGAATTAACAAATCGTGGTGGCTTTAAGCTTCTGAATTTTTGGGTGTTTTGTTACACAGCAATAGCTGACAGCTAAATGTATTTATCAACGTCTACTAGAGGTCCTTTGTGCCCAAGAGTCTTTTAATTTATTAAAAAAAATTTTTTTTTTTACATTTACTTTTTGAGAGACAGAGTGAGTTAGAGTGCAAGCAGGGGAGGGGCAGAAAGAGAGGGAGACACAGAATCTGAAGCAGGCTCCTGGCTCTGAGCTGTCAGCACAGAGCCTGACACGGGGCCCGAACCCATGAGCTGTGAGATCATGACCTGAGCTGAAGTCAGACACTCAACCCACTGAGCTACCCAGGCGCCCCTCATTTAATTAATTTAAATAATACTTCATAATATTTAATGGAATTTTGATAGACTATAGTAAAAATATTAAAGTCTCAGTTTGTGTAGAAAAATTTGAAATGAAGCAAAAACCTATGTCTCTCCTCCTCCCCTCAACTCCAACCAAATTTTGTCAAGAATCCTATAACTTCAAGGTTGGTTGGTTGAGTACATTGTGAACTATGCCAGGTTGAGAAATAGAAATACTTGATATTTGTCTGGATCAACTTTAAAGTATGGAGTCTTCCATAATGTGAGGTCACTATTGAATCCCTCACATAAAATTCAATGACCTTGGACCACTATCATTATCTCCATTTGACAGATAAGGAAATTAAGATGTGGAGAGGTTGAGATCACACAGCAAACGGCAGGTGCCTTCTAGGATGGCAGGCAATGCAGAAAGTTGGAGCAATACCAGTTACTTAAAATGTTGTTTCTTTACTGCAGAACACAGTTCAGGAATGTACAGTCACTACAGGTGATTTGACTCAGTTCTTTGCTCAGGCCGAGTGGGGCAGCCCAGGTTTACTGGGCCATGTGCCCTCTGCTATCTGTATTCAGGATCATGAATTTCTAATGATTATGACTTTGGTTTTTGCATATTCTTTATGATCCTTGATGTTTTCAACATTGCATTTGGCATTCCTAGTAACGTATTCTCTGATCCCTGTATCCATGCTTTTAAAGTGTATTCTACCTTATCTATTCTCTTTGCTGCTTTGGATTAAGATTTTTAAATTCTCCAGCTCTATATTTATCAGTTCTTTAGCATAAAGGTTTTACCTCTGCCCTTTGGGTCCTACAAACTTGGCCTAGAAAGGAGTTAGGTCATTTTTGTCCCCTCACTATACTTTCTTGGCTCTTCAATAAATTCCTGGCCCTTTGTGGCCCTCTAGTGGCTTCCTGATTTACTGCTTTATTTTATGCCTGCTCTCTGAGCTGAAAGCAGTTGTTGGAACTGACAGTTTTTTTTAAAGGATGTGCTGAATGACTGTATTTCATTTTTGACCAGATTCTGCCTCCTTTATAATGCTGTTATGTGTTTAAAAGATATAGTCATTTTATTCAAGATTTGAAAAAAATTAATGATAATTATTGCTGAGAACCCAAGGAAAGGTCTACTCTAATGTTTTGACCTCCAGTTGATCCCCGTTCTAATGGATATTTTCCTCTCAGTATTACTAAGGAGTCAACAAATCAGTCAACAAACATTTACTAACATTTACCAAGTACAGTAAAACCTTGGGTCGCAAGTAACTTGTTCTGCGAGTGTTCTGTAAGACAAGCAAACATTGCTAATACATTTTAACTTGATAAACGAGTGATGTCTTGCAAAGCCAGTAGTATGTGATGCCGAACATCACGTGATCACAACTGGACCGGTGGTGGTGGTGGTGGTGGTTGTTCTTGTTCTTCCTCTCTCTCTCTCTCTCTCTCTCTCTCTCTCTCTCTCTCCCTGATTGTGGGTGATAATCTCCCATGCTCCGATGCTCAGTCTCAGGTCATGGTATTTGTCAGAAATCAGTGATTTTTCAGAACATTGGAAGGTGCTTACAACTGGCACTAGTGTATTTTTTGTCGCTTCAAAGCACCCATGGACAGTCCTTTGCTTTTCTGTATAAGAGTAAGCTTAGGAATGCTTTGCTTCATTCTAGGTCAGGCTGCCTGCAGATGTAGACCCTGTCCTCTGCTCACCTTATTGCTGGTTACATTAAATACAGTATATGACCAGAGTTTATTAATACTGTACTGGGGTCAACATCTGTGCGAGCATACACAACGGCCCCCATGCAGAAAGATTCCATTGACCAGTAGATGGCAGTGATTCTGTTAGTGATAGTGAGAGTCGTCCTACACAATAACCCTCCTCTTGCCTCACACCAGCCATGAAGGTTTGTCTAAGGTAAGTGCAGGTTAATTTGTTTATTTTTCTTTATATTTTGTATTTTCTTTATTTGTATTATATTACAATATTGTAATCATTTTTATATAAATATTTTTGGGTTGTGGAACGAATCTTCAGAGTTTCCATTATTTCTTATGGGGAAATTCGCTTTGATGTGCAAGTACTTTGGATTACAAACATGTTTCCAGAATGAATTATTCTCAGAAACTAAGGTTTCCCTATACTTCACACTCTTCTTAGATACTAGGATGCAGCTGGAAGGAAATGTCTTCCACTGTATTTCAGAAACAATTCTGCTATTATTCTCCTTAAAACAACAACAAAAAAATCTCCACAAACAACTTACATGACTTCTGTGAGGAGGAGAAGTTCATCCTGCCCTTTCTAATCCCAAATAAATCTATGCCACTTTTTATAGTGCTGGCTAGGCTAACTGCAGTAAGATCACAAGTCATAGATGATCATGTAAAAAATGCAAGGTTTATTGCAAAGCACATTTTTCACAACAAATGTACAATGAGGAGATTCAGTTTTATACAGCAAAAAGTGAAACACATGTCCTAGGTGAAGCGTCTAGGTTTAGGGTTATGTAACAGTAAATCGTCGTAGGTAAAGTAGAATTTCACAAGAGCCCTTGTAGCAAACAGCCCAATTTATGATTTGGCTTGAAATGTCCCTCATTCCACCTTGGCAAAGATCTATATTTTTGGTGTCCTTAAGATTTGCTCTGGGCTTGGCATTCTCAAAGCATTTGTGATGACAGTATTTTCATTTTCTTGAAGTTTCTTAGCCATTGTTGGAATGGAAAACCTCTGATTTCAACTATACTCTCAACCAAGGTTGAATCAACTTTCCGAGGTTTGTAGTTTTCTGTTTTCACACAGGCGTCGCACTGATATCCAAAGTTGCTGACATTAAGGAGCTTACGTCCTGGTAGGGGAGAGAACTGATGAACATATAAATAAATACATAAGCCCCTGGGAGCAGTGCCTGGGTGAAAGTCATTTGCTCAGAGCTGGTCAAATCCCACAGTGTTCTCTGCCTCCATTCCTAGATCCTTTTGCTTCCAACGGAAATATTCACGTTACTATTGGATTTAATGCCTGCTGTGGTACAAGCAACAGTTTTTATTTCCTGTAAGCATCTGCTGACCCTGACTGGCTTCCCTGGCCCTGGGTCCTGGAGGAATTAGAAATCTCGTAGTGACCAGTGCTAGTGGGAGGACCATTTCCTCATGCCGTCCCTCGGCACGCGGACCTTCCCCTAGGAGCTCAGTCTTAGAACACTGTCTAGAAGGTCAGAACCTTCCCTTGAGTTTCTCTCTGCTCATTTAGGAGAGGTAGGAGGGGAGAGTCAGTCTTAGGACATGTTGGACACCTGCCCTTGTATTGCCTTCTCTCAAGGCCCTTCCCACAAAGGCCATCACCATGGGGCAGATCTAGGTGTTGTGGGGCCTGAAACTTAGATAATTGTGTGTGTCGGGGGTGCTCTTTGAGGAAAACAACATAAAATTAGGATAAATATTAGATATAAAAGTGTTTAGAATGAGACATCAGTCATAACACGTGAAACATTTTTAAAGCTAGCACATAATGGGGCGCCTGGGTGGCGCAGTCGGTTAAGCGTCCGACTTTAGCCAGGTCACGATCTCGCGGTCTGTGAGTTTGAGCCCCGCGTCAGGCTCTGGGCTGATGGCTCAGAGCCTGGAGCCTGTTTCCGATTCTGTGTCTCCCTCTCTCTCTGCCCCTCCCCCGTTCATGCTCTGTCTCTCTCTGTCCCAAAAATAAATAGACGTTGAAAAAAAAATTAAAAAAAAATTAAAAAAAAATAAATAAAGCTAGCACATAATAGAAACGTCACACAAATCGAGCAAAATAACAAAAGACATTTATTAACTGCCCAGTGTCCTACAATATTTTTTTCCCTTCATTTGTGGCTGTTTACTCTCTGAGCGCATCTTCACATGTAAAAGATTTTAGAATTTGTGAGAGATGACAGAAGGATGGTGCTATGGATTAAATGCTTTTGTCCCCCCACAATTCAGATGTTGCAGTCTAATCCCCAGTGCGATGGTGTTAGGAGGTGTGGTCTTTGGAAGGTGATTATGTCTGAGGGCTGAGCCCTCGTGAATGGGATGAGTGCCATTATGAAAGAGGCCCCAGAAAGCTCCCTTGGCCCTTCTGCCCAGTGAGAACATGAAGAAAAGATGTCTGTCTCCGAACCAGGACGCAGGCTTTCACCAAACACGAATCTGCCAGCATCTTAACCTTAGACTTCTCAGCCTCCAGGACTGTGAGAGATAAGTGTTTGTTGTTTAAGCTGCACAGTTTCTGGTATTTTTTTTTAAATGTTTTTTAAGTTTGTTTATTTATTTTGAGAGAGGGAGAGGGAAAGGGAAAGGAAGAGAGGCAGGGAGGGGCAGAGACAGAATCCTAAGCACTGCAGAGCACATTGTCAGTGCAGAGCCTGACGCGAGCTCAAACTCACGAACCGTGAAACCATGACCTGAGCTGAAATCAAGAGTGGGACACTTGACCGACCGAGCCACCCAGGCACCCCTGTTGTATTTTAATTACAGTGGCCTGAATGGACTAAGACAGATAGACACCTACATCATTCCTTTCAGCATGGCTTGATCAAAATTCCTTTAAGAACAGAGTTTAGAAAAGTTATTTACAGCTTCATAATTCATTATTGGTAATGTTATTTATTTTTAATTTTTAAATTTAATTTTAAATGTTTATTTTTGGGAGAAAGAGCAAGTGCATGCGAGTGGGGGAGGGACAGAGAGAGGGGGACAGAGGATTTGAAGTGGACTCTGTGCTGGCAGCAGAGAGCCCAATGTGGGGCTCAAACTCATGAACCGTGAGATCGTGATCTCAGCCGGAAGTCAGACACTTAACCGACTGAGCCACCCAGCCACCCCTGTTTTTTATTTTTTATTTTTTTAATTTTTGAGAGAGTAAGAGAGAGAGCGAGTGGGGAGGGGCAGAGAGAGAGGGAGACAGAGAATTCCAAACAAGCTGTGTTGTCAGTGTGGAGCCTGATAACGGGGCTCGAACTCATGAACTGTGAGATCATGACCTGACCCGAAATCAAGAGTCAGTCAGATGCTTAACTGACTGAACCACCTGGGCACCCTGGTTATGTTATTTAGAATTTTAGAATTAACTTGTAAATTTTGGAAGTCCTCTAACAAATTTTTTCATGTATGAGTTATGAAAGTTGGAAGAATTTTCCATATTCTAGCCTCTAGTTCTCTACATGTCAAACTTAGTTTCTCCCTAACTATCCATATACTTCCGGAGCTGCACACCATAAGTCATGATCATATGGTCAAACACACAGCCTTCGGGTCCTCAGGTCATGACCCGAGTTAAATAGTCATGATAGATGGTAGGAGTATTCCTGGAAGACCTCCTTATACTGGGACAGCTAACAGCAGCTTAGCTCTATAGTAAAGTAACTGTAAACCACCTAAGTATATCCCACCAAACTCAAAGCAAATACATCCTCAGCTTCTCTGTAGCTGGACCCTCAGGGCCTGTGTTCACTCCAATATAATTGGCAGGAGAACTAGGAGAGGAAGTCAGAGTGGAAGCGACAGCGGTTTTAACCAGTTGCAGCTGAAATATCTTTCTTTGGCAAATTTTACAAAAACATGTTCATGTAAACCCATTACTAGGGCCTCTCCCAGGGCCTGGCAGGGGTCCATGCAGGTGAGGGGCCTGAAGCCTAGGATTCACTTGATTCATGGTAAATACTTAACCTGCCCTTCGTGAGGAACATTTCTTCCAGCCTAGAATGATTTTTCAGCATCTCTTTCATATGGGAAGAATTCCTTTCTTCCCCTGTTCTTTACATCCTCTTGTATGCACTCCCCAGCTCTCACGGTGAGCTTCCTCATATCTCCACTGATAGCAGCTCTGTGAGGCTGTCGGCAAATTCTGAATCATGACAACTCTTTTCGGGCTCTTACCCTGGCCCTCCCCATTGTAGTTTACACTCGTGAGTGTCTTCCCTTCTGGAGACAACTCCTTTGGTTTCTGTGGTATAGCCCTTGCCCCCTCACCTGCTCTGATCTCCTCTCTCACTCCTCTGTTGCTTCTGTCTTAAATGTTGGTGTTCCTCCGGGTTCCATCCTTTCCCAACTTGTCAGTCTACTCACAGCCCCAGAGCGACGGCATCCAGTCCCATGATGACAGCCAGTACTCCCGTGCTCTGGTTCCTGAGTCTGGGTCTCAGCCTAGGCCTTTGTAACCATCCATTTGTGGCTGTCTCTTTCCCTAGACTGTGGCCTTGAGGCAGGAACCGCATGTTATTCAAGTTTGCATCCCCAGGACCTAGCAGGTACTTAATAAATGTCTGTGTGAATGAATAAATGAGGGAGTGCTTGCTGGTGTAGCTTGGGTTACATATTCAGTTGGAATGTTCACCCCCATATGAAGTCCTGTGTGCAGAGCAGAAAGCATAGCAGTTGCAGCCACTCACTGTTTGTCCTCCCACTTAACTCTTCATCAGGGACGGGAAGCCCTACACATGAGAAGAAATGAAAAGAAAAGAACCCAGCAGATCAGTTCTGTTTCCCATGGAGATTAGAATAAAGACTGCAGTATTTTCATTAGAAACCCATGGAAACCACCCTCTACAGTCTTTCATTCTGAGTGATTCTGAAAAATTTGTTTTAGCAGTCTGGTGAATGAAGGCAAAGAAACATAGAGTTTCTTTAAATACTATTTTTTTTTCCTGTTCATGTACTGTTGACTACAACTTCAAATTTTCTTAGACTGGCATAGAAAATTAGATGGTATTTCTTTGTGCAACTAATAAGGTAAATTATTTCATGTGTTTTGAATATATTTTCTCCTTGAAGGCTGATTATATGCCTAGCTCTGTCTAAACACAAACTGCACAAAGAAAAAATATGCTTAAGAAATCCTTGTCCTTGAATAGCAATAAAATCTAATTTGTTTGAATTTTTTTTAACTTTCCCCATCAATTGTTTGCTGCAATTAAAAAAAAAAGGGAACTTAATTGAATTAATACAAGATCTTTTAGGTAATAAAATTCTCTTAGGCTATATAATCAAACTTCTCTGTTGCTAATATTTTTTTTTAATTTTTTTTCAACGTTGTTTATTTATTTTTGGGACAGAGAGAGACAGAGCATGAACGGGGGAGGGGCAGAGAGAGAGGGAGACACAGAATCGGAAACAGGCTCCAGGCTCTGAGCCATCAGCCCAGAGCCTGACGCGGGGCTCGAACCCACGGACCGCGAGATCGTGACCTGGCTAAAGTTGGACGCTTAACCGACTGTGCCACCCAGGCGCCCCTCTGTTGCTAATATTTTAAGCTCATTAAAGATCTAGCTCCAATTTTGTTACTCCTTAAACAAGAGGTCAGATAGCACCTACACCCCCACTTTTTAAAGTGAAATTGTTGGGGTACCTGGGTGGCTCAGTTGCTTGAGCAGCCGACTTCAGCTCAGGTCATGATCTCACAGTTCTTGAGTTCGTGCCTGCATTGGGCTCTCTGCTGTTGGCACAGATCCCGCTTTAGATCCTCTGGCTTCTGATCCTCTGTCTCTCTCTTTCTCTCTCTCTCTCTCTCTCTCTCTCCCCCCCACTTGCACTCTCTCTTAAAATAAGTAAAAATGATTGAAAGATATTATTGTGAAACTGTAAAAATCTTTCAATGACTGAGAAATCTAAAAAATTGTTTGAGGAAGTTAGCATGCACAGGTTGCCTTTCTTGGTGGCTAGGACAAGTGTCAGGAGTGGCAAAAGAAGGGCATTGGATAAGAACTCGCAGTGCCCAGGAGGTAGGAGCCATAGAGGCTGTGAGAATGAGCGCTGAGCCTACAAGTATCTATGGGAGGAGCCTGATTCTCAGGGTGTTCCCGGATCCCCACCTGCAGCGTCACCTGGGAACTTGCTAGAAATGCAGCCCCTAGATTATTGGGAAGCACAGTCAAGTCTGACAATACCTGATTTCGAGAGATGTGGAACACCTCTGTGCATGTGAAAATATTCTGTTAGTGAAATTTTTCGTTAGAAAAAAAAGACCACACAGATTATGTTTTCTAAAGCAAACTGATCTGCCGTTTTTCTCATGGTTGAGTGTCTGGGAGTGACATCCTCTCCCCTGACTGGGTGCTGACTGCAGAAATCCTCCCCGCTTTATCCACAGAGGATGCAGTCCAAGCCCCCCAGCGGATGCCTGAAGCCACGGAAAGCGCACTATGTTACAAAGAGGATCATTTGCTTTTGAACAGTGGTTTGCCGGGGGGGGGGGGGGGGGGGGGGCGGTAACTGAAACCACAGAAAGGGACACTGTAGACAATGGTGGTACTACTGTATATTTTAAGGATGGATGTGGAAGGGAAGATACCCAAGTCTTAGTGGTGTATATGTTATAGTTTCTCAGCCCTAGACACATGATACGGTGTCTTTCTGCTAAAATTAATGCAAGTGATTGTCAGATTTTCACATCATTTGTATATATATACTATTTTCACAGGCATTGGAAACCAAAAGATCAAATTTGAATTATTTTATTGTTTGCCTTTAACTGGGCTAAACTTAGTTTTATTTTAACTTTCCATTTTTTTCAAGCCTTTCCTTCTGTGTTCATGGTTGGGGTGTTAATAGTATGTCAAACTAATTGCACTCCTGATGGTCTAATTCTATTCACTGTCATCTTTGGCAATAAAATTCTGAATTTGGCATGCTCTCACACTGGCACAGGCATGCTAAATTAGCTGGGAAGAATATCAGACTGCTAGAATAAATCCAGGCAGAATAAATCCAAAAAAATATCATCAAAGATCACACAGGACATTTAAGAGTACTAGTTAGCTTACACATCCACTCTAGGGAGAACTTGTTTTGATGACCTCCCATTGCACTTTGATTTTATTGACGATGGTGTTTATTTTCAGTGTATATATTAACATATTAGTGAAGGATTCCCTGGGCTACATGTGATTTGTCTGAAACCCAACTCAAACTGATTTCAGCCAAGAGAAGTAACTCTCATAACTGAAAAGACCAGGAAGTAGCTGACTTCAGGCATGGCTGGCTCCAGGGGCTCAAATAATGTTGCGTTAGGCAGTCTCTAAAAGGGTTCCTAGTGATCCTTGTCTCCTGCTATTCATGCCCTGTGTAATCTTCTTACCTTGATTGTAGGTTGGACCTAGGGACTAGCTTCCAACAGGTATAATATGGTTAGAGCAGTGGGGCGTCATTTCCGAGATTAGGTTGTGAAAGGACTGTGACTTCAGTCTCTCTTGCCATTGCTTGCTCACACTGTCCTAGAGCTCTTGATCTGGGGGAATCAAGCTGCCATGTTGTGAGGAGCCCTGTGGAGAGGCCTGGGTGGCAAGAAACTAATGTTTCCAGCCAACAGTGTGCAAGCACCTGAGACCTGCGAAAGGCCACATGAGTGAGCTTGGAAGTGGGTCCACTGTGACCTGTGGACTGCCGTGTGAGTGTGGCTCTTTGCCCATTGGGAACCTTGAGGACTGTAGTCCTGGTCATTATCTTAACTGCTGAACTAGAACCATCCAGCTAGGCCCCACTCCATTCCTGACCCTCAGCTTCTGTGAGATAATCAATGTGTTGCTTTATGTGCTATGTTTTGGGGGTGACTCATTACATAGCAGTCAAGAACAAATGTAGGTATCATTCACCATAAGAGAGTCTCTCTCCAGCTCCTAGCAACGTTTTCCTCTGTGCGGCCTTTATTACCAGGCAGACCTTCCTCACGTGGTGGCAAAATGGTGCTGGTAGCTCTAGGCTCAGAGCCTTGCTACCTTAAAGAGTAAGTGCCTTTCTCCTTTGCAGTGGATAAAGGAAAACTCCTGGGATTCACCCTCATACAACTGACTTGGATACTTCCTGCTGGAGTATTTAGGATTCATTTTTCCTGATGCTGCTCTCTCTGGTGGTTTTGAAACACCTGAATAATTGTAACTGGAGCGTTCAAGGTCGGTCTACCTAGCTGTCCCAGTTGACCCTCTCTGAGTTTGGGTTCTACCTTAAAGCCAAAAGTGACCCTAGAATTCCTTCTGCTTGTCCTTTGCCAAAGGTGAACCTCCAGTAAAATCTAGGTGGTGAAACAGAACACAGATGACTTAGATGAAGCAGTGGTAAGTGTCTCCACAAGATGTCCATCTATTTATTACCTATTAGTAGTCAATATACGACTGTTAAAGTGTTTATAGTTTTCATTTTTATGTTCTATTTTCATGACCAGTTTTTGACTTGTTTGAATCAGTCTTCTGGGCCCGGTTCACCTCCTGAAATCACAGGAATGTACCACGTGTTGAGTGCCTGCTGCAGGAGTTCTGTTCCCAGTGGTCCTCAGGAACATTCTTCTCTAACTTGGCCTTTCTCTGGCCACCCTCCAGTTGGAAGTGGCAGAATGCCATAATCAAGGGCCAGGGCTTTACAATTAGAGAGCTGGGTTTGAGTTCTGCGTTGGCTGTTTATATGCTGTGTTGCCATGTTCTCTCTGAGTTATAGTTTCTTATTATAGAATGGGATTTTGTATCTGCCTCATGGTAGAACTATTAAGTGGTGCAAAAATGTGGGTGTGGGTGTGGATACAGTTGTCCCTGGAACAGAGTAAATGCTTCATAGATCTTCAACACAACTAATGCTACAGTGTCCTTCTTCAAATGCAGAAGCCAGATCTGAACACCGCATTTCAGAGAATCTAATGAGCTCATCATCTTCTGAACTCTTGTAACAATATATCTTAGTCCGCAATAAATCTTTTTTAAGGCGGGGGGAGGCAAGGCGTAGCTACATCATACTGTTGACTCGAAGTGATCTTCTAATGAAAAAAATTCTTCCAGTTCTTTACACGAACTGCTAATAAGCCACATCTCTCCTATTCTGTACTTGTCCTGCTGAAAATTTGTACCTAAATTCTTGGCTTCACATTGATGCCTGTAATATTGTTTTGCTGTGTATGCACACACCCATTTTACCTACTTTATCCAGTACATCAGTTGGATATGCACTATGTTGGATAACAAATATGCGTACTGGATGAGCAGGCTGTCTGTTCTGTCACTCAGGACATTAAAAAAACCCAGTCTACACTCCTTTTGGCTGATACTGGCTGATTAATCAATACGAACTCTTGGTTTATTTAGCCAGCTGCAAATGCTCCTGAATGTTCTAATTGTCAACCCACATAGCTTTGGATTCTCCTCTTGAATATCATGAAAGCCGTTTTAAAATACTTTGTTAAAACTCATAGCCTGTGTGTGATCTACATTATTATAACTTTATCAAAAAAGAAAATGAAAGGTCTCCTCCCTTTTATACCAGCAGCTGTGTCTCTTGGTGAAGCAGGTCCCTCTTATTCTTGTGAATGATACTGTTGCTCACGTGTAAGAGTTCCTGCTGTTCCACATTTTTGCCAACACATGGTATTATCAGGGATAATTTTTGTCAGTTTTCTGAGGGTGAAATGGTCTCTTATGGTGATAATTACTGATGAGGTTGAGCATGTTTTCATATTGACAGTTTGGGTTTTCTTTCCGATGGTTTTTGTTTGTTTGTTTTTTGCCTGTTGGTATTTTTTGTCATTTTTCTGAACTTTGATATATATTTTTTTAATTTAATAATATATCATGGAAATCTTTCTGTACATGTGCATGTGTAGAGTGTATGTTGTTAACAATTGCAGAATGTCTCATTTCATGGGTAGAGCGTATTTTATTTAACAGTGTCCTGATACTTGGGTTATTTCCCATTTTTATTTCCTACTGTAAACACTGCTTTATCTTATGTGATTTGCTTAGCATAGTCATGGACAGATGCCATTATAGGAGATAGATTGTAGATCAAAAAGTATGTGCGTTTTTTTTTTTTTATGTTTCATTCCTCTGTTTTATTCCATATTTTGCCTTTGGGAAACTTCCTGGGGAGTAATGTTTTTGGATGTGCAGTTATTTATACTGTTCAGAAAAAAATTTTTTCAAAAGACTTAAAATAATATTAAATGGTTGGGCCATTTAAATTTCAAAAATGTGTTTATTTTGCTTTTATTTTTTATTTTTTTATTTTTCATTTTTTAATATGAAATTTATTGTCAAGTTGGTTTCCATACAACACCCAGTGCTCATTCCAACAGGTGCCCTCCTCAATACCCATCACCCACCCTCCCCTCCCTCCCACCCCACATCAACCCTCAGTTTGTTCTCAGTTTTTAAGAGTCTCTTATGTTTTGGCTCCCTCCCTCTCTAACCTCTTTTTTTTTTTTCCTTCCCTTCCCCCATGGTCTTCTGTTAAATTTCTCAGGATCCACGTAAGAGTGAAAACATATGGTATCTGTCTTTCTCTATATGACTTATTTCACTTAGCATCACACTCTCCAGTTCCATCCACGTTGCTACAAATGGCCAGATTTCATTCTTTCTCATTGCCAAGTAGTATTCCATTGTATATAAACCACATCTTCTTTATCCATTCATCAGTTGATGGACATTTAGGCTTTTTCCACAATTTGGCTATTGTTGAAAGTGCTGCTATAAACGTTGGGGTACAAGTGCCCCTATGCATCAATACTCCTGTATCCCTTGAGTAAGTTCCTACCAGTGCTATTGCTGGGTCATAGGGTAGATCTATTTTTAATTTTTTGAGGAACCTCCACACTGTTTTCCAGAGTGGCTGCACCAGTTTGCATTCCCACCAACAGTGCAAGAGGGTTCCCGTTTCTCCACATCCTCGCCAGCATCTATAGTCTCCTGACTTGTTCATTTTAGCCACTCTGACTGGCATGAGGTGGTATCTCAGTGTGGTTTTGATTTGTATTTCCCTGATGAGGAGTGACATTGAGCATCTTTTCATGTGCCCGTTGGCCATCTGGATGTCTTCTTTAGAGAAGTGTCTATTTATATTTTCTGCCCATTTCTTCACTGGATTATTTGTTTTTTGGGTGTGGAGTTTGGTGAGCTCTTTATAGATTTTGGATACTAGCCCTTTGTCTGATATGTCATTTGCAAATATCTTTTTCCATTCTGTCAGTTGCCTTTTAGTTTTGTTGATTGTTTCCTTTGCAATGCAGAAGCTTTTTATCTTCATGAGGTCTGAATAGTTCATCTTTGCTTTTAATTCCCTTGCCTTTGGGGATGTGTCAAGTAAGAAATTGCTGCGGCTGAGGTCAGACAGGTTTTTAATGAATGTTGCACCAGCTTATACTCTTCTTCAACAAGTCTCTCTTCTATTGGGATCAGGAAAATGCTCTCTGTACTCTTTAACTCTCACTAGGCCATTTGTACAACAAGACTTTATCATCATCATCCCTTCCATCTCTTCCTTTATCATTCCTGAGTGCTCTCCAAGGTGAGAACATCTTCTCATGCCTGGCTTCCCACATGACTCAGGGGAAGATGACCTTTTTATTTAGCAAGTATTTCCTTCATTCCTACTCTTTCTCCCCACACCCCTCACACCCTCATGGGAAGAGTATATTTCTTTATCCCACTAATTTGGGGTTGGCCATGTGACTTGCTTTGGACAGTGAGTGGAATGTGCATGTCTGAGGCACATGCAGAAGGTTTTTTTTTCTTGTTTCTATTTTGTTTTTTTAGTTGAGATTATTTTTTTAATTGAGATATAACCGACATATAACATTGCATAAATTTAAGGTATACAGTATGTTGATTTGATACATTTATATGATGCGATATGATGACCACTCAATCCCATGAGGTAATTTTCTTTTTTTGTGGTGAGAACAATTAAGATCTCATCTCTTAGAAATTTGAAGTTTGTAATACAGTGTTGTTGACTATAATCACTTATCTGTGCATTAGATCTCCAGAACTTATTTATCTACTGGTTGCAAGTTTGTACCCTTAAACAGCATCTCCCTCATTTCTCCACCCTGCCCCCCAATCCCTGGTAACCCCTGTTTTGTGCTGGTCTCAGCCTGTCAATAACCAGTGTTGTGGCTGGACCAGCCCTTGCGTTTCTAGTGATTTCAAGATGCTCGTTAGTCATAACCATATAGAAACCTTGGAGAAAAAACAGTTCATTACTTACAGGACCAGGAAATTTCACAGCATACCTGGGGCCACACAGTGGGGTTACAGGTGGAGAGAGTGTGCACAAGCCTTTGGGTATTTTTTATTGGGATGGAAGGTGGGGGCCTAGGGTTTTGCAGGCTCATTCTTTATTGGTGAATTTAAAACATAAGATCAGGGACTTAAAGCTTAGGAAGAGAAGAAACAAGTGGCTCAAATGGGCATATAGAAATCAACCAAGATCTAAAACCAAGGAGGCTCAATGGCCGGAGGGCGCCTGGCTGTTTATCTTGTGATGTAGCTAGTAATGTGTTTATTCGAGATAGCCATCTTTTAAGTGAATGCCTCTCTGAAGTGGATGCCTTGGCAATAAAAGCTTAAGTTAGATACTTGAAATTACAAAAAAAAAAAAAAAACTTTCAAGGGTCTATACTACAGTCCGCTCTGATGCCAAGGCATACGAGTTAATGGCGAAGACATTAACTGCCTGGGTCGCTGATATGCTGAACATCAGGAATAGGGCAATATGTAACCCAGAAAGAATATATCTAAATAGGATTATAGTAGGAAATCTTATAATAATTATGTAGGCAATAGTCTGAAATCCAGTCTGTAGATGTTGTCTCGAACTTGAAAGGTCCTGCAGTGAAACTAAGTCTGTGATATCAGGGACCCTAGGAATGTCTTCAAAGATTTGGGTACTGTTGGAAAATATTTTAACATCTTGGGCCATTTGGTATAAACTGAACCTGTCTTGAGTTGGTAGATTGTCCCATATCGCATCAAACTGGTCGTCTAGTCCTGAGGGTGGGTCAGTTCATTTAAAGTTTGTGTCTTCTTTCAGGAGGTGGTCATGCAGGTGGGCTCCCAAAGTTAGGCCTATTTGGTGCAAGTATTTGCATCAGGTATCAAATAAGAGGCATTTCTATGGAAACCAAAACCAAAACACAAAGGTTAATGATCAGAGCAAGTTATAATCCCAGGTTCTGAGTTCTGAAGGCAGCCAATCCAGAAGATTTCTAGATGTTGGGCTGGAAGCATCTTCGAATGGAGTGTGGGCGCACAGTGGCAGTCTGATAGATTTTCCTGGTCTGTTTGAACGTCTCTGGTGATCTTTCTGAGTGGACTACATGGCAACAGGCATGAAGATTGTCCATACATGAGCTATTGTGATTTCTCTGAAGTTTATATCAAAAATAGATAAGCTTATTTAGATGTTTCAGTATTTTGTCTTGTTTGGAAATGATCTAGACATTTAATGAATTTCCATCATTTAACTTAGCAAAACACTAAGGGTATAAATTACCAAAGAGATTTGAGAACCTATTTCGGTAGATATATCATAATACATAATTGTTGAAAAGTTTACTTAAAAGCTTCTATTTCACTTACATTTATTTAGTGTACTTGTTCTTAGCGATTATATTTAGATGACTCATGAAAATGTTATTTTCTTACTGATAAATTTTTTTGCAACAGAGGTAGCATGAGCTCACTTGACTAATAAACCCAGGTAGAGTAAAAGTTGTATGACCCCATTATATTTAATGCTGATAACCTGAAGAAATGCCTGTTTTTTTTTGTTTTTTGTTTTTTGTTTTTTTAATTTTTTTTTTCAACGTTTTTTATTTATTTTTGGGACAGAGAGAGACAGAGCATGAACGGGGGAGGGGCAGAGAGAGAGGGAGACACAGAATAGGAAACAGGCTCCAGGCTCTGAGCCATCAGCCCAGAGCCTGACGCGGGGCTCGCACTCCCGGACCGCGAGATCGTGACCTGGCTGAAGTCGGACGCTTAACCGACTGCGCCACCCAGGCGCCCCGAGAAATGCCTGTTTTAATTAGACCAACAAACTTTAGCTTTTGCTTACCAAAGATTCTCCTAGGTCATGTGAACTTGAAAACATTTGAGTTAGTTTCCATTACATTTCCAAGAGTTTAGAAATATTTAATTTGATAAGTGCTTATTTTTCTTTAAGCCAGTTATATAGAGCTGTTTTACAAATTAAATTTGGCAATACAATCCAGAGGTAGAGAGGAAAAAAAATCACATATACACAATATACATTCATACACATACATAAGCATGCATATAGGACACTGACCTGATAGCTTTTAATTTCAAATTTTTAGCTGTGAATCAGGTACAATAATATAAAACTCAGTAATTTATAAATAACATTTAAAAATTTTTTAATGTTTTTATTTTTGAGAGAGAGAGGGAGAGGGAGACAGAGGATCTGAAGCAGGCTCTGCACTGACAGCAGAGAACCTGATGCAGGGCTCAAACTTATGAACCGTGAGATCATGACCTGAGCTGAGGTTGGATGCTTAACAGACTGAGCCACCCAGGCACCCTACTAATTTATAAATAAAATTTTAATTCAAATTGTGTCTGGCAGACAGAAGAAGTTAAGGTTACCCAATCCAATGGCTAAAACTTTTTACTAATACTTGTGAAGATTTTTAAGATCTGTATTTGTCCTTGACAAGTGACCTTAAGGAGGCTAGATTAAGGTGGGCTAGATCTTGGGCAAAAGAGTTTTTGTAGCACTTTTTATTTTAAAAGGCTTCTCCATCCATTGTTCTTCTTCAGTCTCAGGGGATTGTGGGCAGTTTTAATTACCACCTGGGTGTTTATATTTCAAAGACACAGTAAGATTTACATCTTCAAGGGACAGAGAAAATTTTTTCCAAGGAGTTTTAGTGCCTTTTGGTAATTTGAGCAGTCCCAACTGAAATGTAGTAGTGCCACCCAGCCATTAGGGAGAGCACCTTGTGAAGAATAATTCTCTGGGTTCAGGGTCAAATGGGGTCTCTTCAGGGTTAGAAATGAAGAGGGGACATTTGGGTCACTGTGGTCATGGAAATAATCAACCTATTGGACCACGCCAGTTTTGTGCAGCAGGAGATGGGCCTCATCTAATGTTTTCCACTTACTGCGAGCCTTCGCAGTGATCATTATGATGGAAGGATGGACACAGCCTCAGGCAATAAATGTCCAGGTTAGGAGAGGGATTCAATTCAATATTCAAATATTGGTGACTCTGGGGGCCTTTGCTTTCCCTTCTCCCCCTTCTTCCTCTCTAGAGGCCTTGATTTCCCTGTCAGCTTTTCCCTTAGGAGCAGCAGGGACACCTTATAAGACATATTTTTTTAGTTCTGTCCCATTCATGGGAAAGCCTAGGGGCTCAGGCTCATGGTATCTCAGAGAAAATGAGCATGTAGGTGGCTTTCTTTAAGAAAGCTATGGATTTTAGGGTTATGGATTTTAGGGTCTTTAGAGATACCAGCCAGTTGATACATTTTGGCTGCCATGAATAACAATTTGGAGCTCATTTCAAACAAGCAAAAAAACCTGGGATAGCCAGTTAGCTCCCCTCTGTCCTTCCTGCTACATGAAATCTTTAAGAAAGCTTTGAATTTCAGATAAGATAGTTTTTTATTTCAGTTTCTACTTCTTGATTGTCTCTTTTTACCATAATCTTATGTGTTGTTACTGGAAACTTTGGGATGTCACTGTGAGCCCTCTTCATAGGTGGCCACTTTCCTTTCCAGGGTGTCCCAAGAGACGTCTCTTGGATTGGGGTCCACCCCCACTAGTATGTATCTCTCTGGTGATGCCATTAGCTTCCAGTTGCAAGGCTATTCCACTTTTCAGGGTTAGGACATGTAGTCTGGGCATGACCCACTGACTCAGTGGTTAGACAGAGGTCTCCCATCCTCCCCAGCTTTGGGAATCTTTTCCTCATGCCTTTAGCCCGGAGCTTCTCCTTGTCTGGTGACCATAGCCTGGCAATCCAGTCCACCTTCCTTAGCTCTTCTTGGCCTTGAGGAGTGAAGGACCCTCACACACATTAACAGCTAACTCACGCCTTTATAATTAGTGGCCTAATTGTCTTGTTAGACTATCTGCCCTTGACCATGCTGCCCTTGACCATACAGGGGAGATTGTTGGATTATTACAGCAGCTGTGGCCTTTTGAGTCGGATACCACAGGCAACACAGCAGGTGACAGAGGCAATGTGCCACAGCACGTAGCAGTGCCACAGATCCCCCAGCAGGTGGTGCTCATTTCCCAGATGCTGTTACCACCTGAGTTTGGTGCTTATAAGCAAGTTACAGCTAAAGGGCCTTCCCCTTGGTTAACTGAAAGGGCAATTATGCATTCCTGCTGACTAAGGCAATTATTCTGTGTTGGTGTCAGTCTGTCAATAACCAATATCGTGGCTGGATTAGCTCTTGTGGTTCTTATAATTGCAGGATGCCCTTCAGCAATAACCAAGCAGGAAATTTAGGGAAAAGGCGGTTCATTATTTATAGGACTTGGAAATCACACAGCCCACCTGGGGCTACACCCCTCCTCCCCCACCCCCCTCGCACTCAGCCTAAGCACACAGGGATGGGGTTCTGCTTTTGTTAGGGTAGAGGGTGGGGCCGAGGGTTTCACGAGCTCACTTTTTATTGGTGAATTTAAAGTGCAGGAAGAGGAAAAATAAGTGGCCCCAAGTGTTATCAAAATCTATCAGGAACTCTAAAACAAAGGAGCCTCAGTGTGGGGAGATGTCCTCTTTATCTAGTCCTATGGCTGGCAATGTATTTATTTGAGATAGCCATCTTTGAAGTAGATGCCTCTTTGATGTGGATGAGTTGGCCATCAAAACTTAAGTCAGGCACTTGCTTTACAAAAAAGGAAGGAGGAAACTCAACTGTCAGGGTTTACACTAGACCACCATTCTACTCTGTTTCTATGAGTTTGGCTTTTTCATATTCCACATTTGAGAACATGCAGTATTTGTCTTTCTCTGTCTGACTTATTTCACTTAGCATAATGCCTTCATTTCATCCATGTTGTCACACATGGCAGGATTTCCTTTTTTCTCATGGTTGAATAACATTCCATTGTGTTATTCACACATATTACATCTTCTTTACCCATCTAGCCATCGATGGGACACTTAGATTGTTTCTATATTTTGACTATTGTGAATGATTCTACAGTGAACATGGGGTGCAGATACCTTTTTGATGTCCTATTTTCGTTTTCTTTGAATATGAATCTAATCCCAGAAGTGGGATTGCTGGGTCATATAGCAATTCTATTTAATTTTTTGAGGTACTCCCTACTGCTTTCCCTAGTGGCGGCACCAATTTACATTCCCACCAACACTGCACAGAAGTTTCCTTTTCTCCGCATCCTTGCAAATACTTGTTATCTCTTGTCTTTTTGATGATAGCCATTCTAACAAGTGTGAGGTGATATCTCACTGTGGTTTTGATTCTCATTTCCCTGGTGATTGGTGATGTTGAGCCCCTCTTCATGTGTTTCTTGGCCGTTTGTACTAGTCTATTCAGTTCCTCTGCCCATTTTAAAATAGGGTTGTTTCTTCTTGTTATTGAGTTGTGTGAGTTCATTACATATTTTGGATATTAACTTGTTACCTGATACATGATTTGCAAATATTTTCTTCCATTCTGTAGGTTGACTTTTCATTTTGTTGATTATTTTGCTGTGCAGAAGCTTTCTCATTTGATGTCATGTCAATTTATTTTTCTTATGTTGCTTGTGTTTTTGGTGTCATATCAAAAAGTCATTGCTAAGACCAACGTCAAGGGGTTTTCTTACCAGTGTTTTCTTCTAGGGGTTTTATGGTTTGTGGTCTTATGTTAAAGTTTTTAATCCATTCTGCATTAATTTTTGTGAGTGGTGTAAGATAGGGGTCCAGTTTCATTTTTCTGCATGTTATCCAACTTTTGAGACATCATTTGTTGAACAGATTATTCTTTTCCCATTGAATGTTCTTGGCTCCTTTGTCAAATATTAGTTGGCTACATATATGTGGGTTTATTTATGAACTCTCTAATTATGTTTCATTGGTCTTCATGTCTGTTTTTATGCCAGTATCATATTGCTTTAATTATTCTAGCTTTGTAGTATAGTTTGGAATCAGGAAGAATGGTGCCTTTGGCTTTGTTCTTCTTTGTCAGTATTCTTTGGCTGTTGGGGGTCTTTTGTGGTTCCATACAAATTTTAGGATTATTTTTTCTATTTCTATGAAAAATGCCACTGGAGTTTTGATAGGGATTATTTTGAATATATAGATGGCTTTGGGTAGTATGGACATGTTAACAGTATTCTTACAAAACATGAACACATGGTATCTTTCCATTATTTGTGTCATCTTTAGTTTCTTTCATCAGTCTTATAATTTTCATTATACAGATCTTTTACCTCTCAGGTTAAATTTATTCCTAAGTATTTTATTGTTTATGATGCTATTGTGAGTGGGATAGTTTTAAGAAGTATTTTTCATTGTTAGCATGTAGAAATGCACGTGATTTCTGCATGTTGATTGCTATGTCCAACTTTACTGAATTCGATTAGTTCCAACAGTGTTTTGGGTGAGTGTCTAGGATTTTCTCCATATAAGATCATATCAACTGCACATAATGACAACTTTATACCTTCCTTTCCAATTTGGATGCCCCCCCCCCTTTTTTCTTGTCTATTTGTTTTGGCTAGGACTTCCAGTACTTTGTTGAGTAAAAATGGTGAGAGTGGGCACCCTTGTCTTTTACCTGATCTTAAAGGAAATGCTTTCAGTCTTTCACCATTGAGTATGATGTTAGCTATGCGTTCATTGCATATGGTCTTTATTATGTTGAGGTATGTCCCTTCTATACCCAATTTGTTGAGGGTTTTATAATGAAAGGATTTTGTGTTTTGTCAAATGCTTTTTCTGCATCTATAGAGATAGTCATGATTTTTGTCTTTCATTCTGTTAGAGTATTACATTTATTGATTTGTATATGTTGAATCATCCTTGCATCCCAGGGATAAATCGCACTTGGTGAAGGTGTGTATGATACTTTTAATAAGTGCTGTTCAATTTGGTTTGCAAATATTTTGTTGAGAATGTTGCATCTATGCTCCTCAGGAATATTGGTCTATAGTTGCTCTTTTTGTAGTATCCTTTTTGGCTTTGGTTTCAGGGTAATAACACTGGCCTTGTAAACTGAATTTGAAAGTGTTTCTTTTAAAAAAAAATTCTTTGGAAGAGTTTGAGAAGGATTGGCATTAATTCTTCATTAAATTCTTGGTAGAATTTTCCAGTGAAGCCATCTGGTCCTGGGCTTTTTTTGTGTGTTGGAGGTTTTTTGATTACTGATTACTGATTAATCATTATTGGTCTGTTCATATTTTTTATTTCTTCCTGATTCAGTCTTGATAGGTGGTATTGTTTCTAGGAGTTTATCCATTTCTTCTAGGTTGTCCAATTTATTGGCATATAATTGTTCATAATTTCTTATGATAATTTGTATTTTTCTAGTTGTAATATCTCCCTTTCACTTCACATTTTTAGTCTTCTCCCTCTTTGTTTTGTTTCTTTTTTGTTAGTGTAGCTAGAAGTTTGCCAACTTTATTCATCAAAAAACTAGCTTAGTTTTGTTGTTTTTTTCTGTTGTTTTTCTGGTCTCTATTTCATTTATTTTTGCTCTGATCTTTATTATTTCCTTCTGTCTCTTAACTTGGGGCTTAGTTTGTTCAAGTTAGGTTGTTAGAGATTTTTCTGTTTTCCTAGTAAAAGCATTTATTGGTGGGGCACCTGGGTGGTTCAGTTAAGTGACTGACTCAATTCTGGCTCAGGTCATGATCTGACCATTCATGAGTGTGAGCCCCAGGTTGTGCTCTACACTGTTAGCACAGAGCCTGCTTGAGATTTTCTCTCTTCCCCTCTCTCTGCCCCTCTACAGCTCTCTCTCTCTCTCTCTCTCAAAATAAACACACATTTTTTTCATTAGTGTGGACTTTTTTTTAATGTTAATTTATTTTTGAGAGGGGGGGGCGCGCGCGCGCGCGCGCGCGCGAGCATGAGTGGGGGAGGGGCAGAAAGAGAGAGGGAGAGACAGAATCTGAAGCAGGCTCCAGGCTCTTAGCTATTAGCACAGAGCCCGATGTGGGGCTCAAACCCATGAACTGCTAGATCATGATCTGAGCCAAAGTTGGACACTTGACCGAATGAGCCACCCAGGTGCCCCAACAAACATTTTTTAAAAAAGCATTTAGTGGTATAAACTTCCCCCTTAGAACTGCTTTTGTAGCATTCCATAGGTTTTGGTGTGTTGTATTTCCATTTTTATTTGTTTTGAGATAATGTTAATTTCTTTTTTGATTTCTTCTTTGATCCATTGATTGTTCAGGGGTATGTTATTCCATTTCCACATGCTTATAAAATTTCTAGCTTTTCTCTTGTTGACTTGTTTCATAGCAAGTCAGAAAAGTGGTCATAAAAGAAACTTATGATTTCAGTCTTCTTGTATTAAGACTTGTTTTATTACCTATTGTATGATCTATGCCAGATAATGTTCAGTGTGTACTTGAGAAGAATATGTATTTTATTTTGTTGGATGGAGTGTTGTGTAAATGTCTGTTAGGTTTACTTCGTTTAATGTATGGTTCAAGTCCAGTGTTTCTGGGATATTGAAGTCCCTGATATTACTGTATTATATTTCTGTCTTCAGATCTGTTAGTATTTTCTTTTTTTTTTTTTAACATTTATTTATTTTTGAGACAGAGAGAGACACAGCATGAACGGGGGAGGGGCAGAGAGAGAGGGAGACACAGAATCGGAAGCAGGCTCCAGGCTCTGAGCCATCAGCCCAGAGCCCGATGCAGGGCTCGAACTCGCGGACCGCGAGATCGTGACCTGAGCTGAAGTCGGATGCTTAACCGACTGAGCCACCCAGGCGCCCCAGTATTTTCTTAATATATTCAGTTAACCGACTGAGCCACCCAGGCGCCCCAGTATTTTCTTAATATATTCAGGTGCTCAGATGTCGGGTTTATATTTATTTATGATTGTTAACATCATCTTGATGAATTGACCTCTTCATTATTATGTAGTGACCTTCTTGTCTCTTATTGTTTTTTTTTTTTTTTGACTTAAAGAATATTTCATCTCATATAAATAAAAGTTTTCTTCTGGTTTCCTCTTGCATGGGATAAATTTCTCTGTCACTTCACTTGGAGCCTATGTGTATCCTTAAATCAGAAGCGAGTCTCTTGTAGGCAGCTTATAGTTAGGGGTTGTTTTCTTATCCATCTAGCCATTCTGTGTATTTTGATTGGTGAATTCAATCCATTTACATTCAGAATGAGTTTTGATATACATGAACTTATTCTTACCATCTTAATTATTTGCTATTTTGTAGATCTCTTTTTCTGTTTCTGTCTACCTTTGTAAGTTGGTGGGGTTTGTGTGTGTGTGTGTTTGTGTGTGTGTGTGTGTGTGTGGCAATATGTTCTATTTCTCCTTTATCTTTTATGAATGTAGTCTCGGTTTTTGCTTTGTACTTACCATGAGCCTTGCATAAAATGATAAAATAGTCCATTTTAAGCTGATAGCAACTTTGCATATAAAAGCTTCACCCTTTTACTCTCCCCTTTTACATATGTGATATTGTAATTTACTTTTTATATTGTGTATTTGTTTTCAAATTGTAGTAGCTGTAGTTATTTTTAATATTTTATTATACTGTAGTTAACTAGTTAACATATCATCTTATTATAGAATTCATTTTCTGAATCTGACTGTATTTTTACCTTTGCCAATATGTTATACAACACATTGTTTTCATATCACTACTTAGCACCCTTTTATTTCAGCTTGAAGAACTCCTTTCTGTATTTCTTGCAGGGCAGGTCTAGTGGTGATGAACTTCAACTTTTGTTGTTTGGGAGTCTATTTCAAATATATACATGTATATGCATATATATTTTATGTTAGTTACATATGGAATATGTAAAGGATAACTTTGGATAGAGTATTTCTCTTGGTGGGCAGTTTTTTTGTCAACACTTTGAATATCTCATTCCGTGCTCCTGGCCTGTAGGGGTTGCTGCTGAGAAATCCACTGATAGGCTGCTGGTTTGGGGTTTGTTTTATTTATTTATAAGCTACAGTTTTTTTCCTTGACTGCCTGAAGGAATGTCTTTATGTTTGATTTTTGCATTCTCATTATAATGTGTCTTGGAAAAGGTCTTTTTGCCCTGAGATACTAGGGTGATCTGTTAGCTTCATGAACTTGGATGTCCAGGTCTTTCCCCAGGCTTTGGATTTCTTAGCTCTTATTTCTTTAAATAAACTTTCTGTCCCTTCTCCACCTCTTCTCCTTCTAGAATGCCAATTATTCTAATATCTGTATGTTTGATGGAGTCCCATCAGTCCTGTAGTCTTTCTTTGTTCTTTCATTCGTTGTCTCCTCTCATTGGATTGTTTAAAACTTGCTATCTGCTAGCTTACTCTGTCTTCCATTTGGTCTACTCTACTGCTGATGCTCTCTATTGTGCTGTACTTTTTCATTTCATCCATTGACTTCTTCAGCTCCAGAATTTGTTGGGTTCTTTTTTATGATTTGGCTCTTCGTTAAATTTCTTATTTTGTTCATGTATTCCCGACATCTTTGTCTGTTTTCTTGTAGCTCATTGAGTTTCCTCAAGAAAGTTCTTTAATTCTTTATCAGCTAGATCAGAAAATTCTGTGCCTTTGAATTTGCTCATTGGAAGAGTATTGTCTTTGGTGATGACATGCTTTCTTGATTCTTTATATTCCTTGTAGTTTCGTGTTGCTTCTTTTCATTTGAGGTACCCAATAGCTCCTCACATCTTTACTAGCAGCCTTGGTTCTGTTAAATCTGAGGTTTTTCCTCAACCTTGCGTCAACACACCTGCTCCGTATTTCCTGCTCCCTCTTGTGGCAGAATTCTTATGCGTGTTCATCTTCCCTGGGGCTCTTAAAGCTCATCAGAATGGCTGCTGGAAACCTCTCGTCAGTTTTCCAGAAGGTGGCACTACAGGTCAAATTTGTGGTTTCTCCCTTCCTCGCCCGGGTCTGTTTTTCTGAGAGCTAGCCGGACGCTGGATCCTTGCCGCCGCACTCTAGAGTACACATAGGAGCCGGCTTCGGAGTTAGGGAAAGTGTGGGTGGAGCACTCAGGGTGCTGGGGGTGCCCCTGGGCCAGTGGGCAGGTCCTCAGGTAAGGTTCTCCCAGAGGCTGTGGGCAGGCTTCCTGCTCAAGTCCTGAGCACTGTCAGCAGGAACCCCCTTCCTTTAATGCCCTTTGGTAATCTTACCTGCCTCTTTCTTGAACTCCTCCCTCCCCTCCCCCCCCCCCCCCCCCCCCCCCGGTCATGGAGGTCCCTTCTCAGTACTCTGGGTGCTGCTACGTGGAAATGGGTTTCTCCAGCAGCATCCACCTTGGCTGGGAAAGCGGCTCGCTGTTCGTCCTTTATGCTGTGGGAGAGGTTACCACTTGGCTAGGTCAGCCCTGTGCAGTGTTGCCTTGGGGGAGGGGCAGTGTTGGCGCAATTGCTCTTCTCCAACGTGTTGAAATCTGTATTTTTACCCCCAGAGGCATGCTGAAATCCCCTTGGGAAGGCTGGATCTCTTCAAAGTCTCTTTTGTTGTGGGTTTCTATGCAAATCAGCGCCCTCTAGGCTTTCCCCGACAACAGCCTAGAGGGGTTGGGGCAGATTCACTGGCTCTTGCTGGTTTTGCAGTCTAGACGAGGTCTGTCTGCCTATTACTGGGTGCACCGGTGGGTGAGACTCCTTCTGGGTCCCTTGATATAAGGTGCTGGATCCCACACTTCCCACAGAGGTACTTTTCTTCATGGATAGGTGCCTAGTTAATTGTTAAAAAGTAGGGCATCTTACGTCTCCATGGTGCTGACATCAGTCCATGAGCAGATTTAAATGTGCTTGCGTGGATTAGCTTGACCTCTTGGGCCTCTGTCATTATCCATGAGAAGAACATGCCCCAGATAGTTCTGGTTTCGGAATGAGAGTCACAGGGAGTGCCCTATAGCCCGAAGGAGTCATACTTGCCAGTCCGTAGATCTATGAGTGAGAAAAAGATGCCTTTTTTGTATGTCACTGAGGCTTTGGGTTTGGTGTGTTACATATCATTATTATAATAATATTTGACTAATAAGCTCTTAACAGTTATATTTTAAGAGATCCTGTATGCATAAAAACATATACATAATTTTACATAAGTGCATAGCATAATTATGATTGTTGCACATTTTTTTAAATGTTTCTTTTTTCTTGTTCTTAGGTTGCCTCCCTCACCTTTTCTCCTCCAGCTCTACCCACAGAAGCCCCCTTTTCCTTCCTTGCTAATCTGTATTAACAATCTAGTATGCACCTATCTGGTTTCTTCTCCATATTTGTTATGTACTCATGTACAAAGGCATGAACGCATGTATACAGGAGTGCCATTCAAAATCTGTAGCAACAGTATGGCACCGTGTGAATCAGTTAGAATGATAGAGCCACACTGAATGTTTCAGCTATCAATGTATACTAGCTGCATGTCAACCCTGTGCACGCACGTGTGCACACACACACGCCAAGAGTTTCTGTCATTTTGTTTTACAAAACAGCAATATTATAAACATTTTTTATACAACAGTACCCAATCCCTTAAATTCCAACTGTGATATGACTTTTATTCATTCTTATTAACTGCTATATAAAGTTATATTAAGCAGGCTAGATGTATCAACACTTATTTATTAATACTCTATTAACAGACTTTTTCTGTTACCAGTGTTTATGTTATCATGAACAAATGTAGTTGACATTTTTGAGCATACATCATTAGGTACTGGTGTTTTTAATCTCCAGGGCCTCAAGTCCCAGGAATGGAACAGGGGGATTGACAAAGAGTGGTAAATTTCATTAGATGTCAGTTTTTTAAAGTTATATGATTTATATTGACATCTTTACCATCAAGATTTAAAGAAATCACTTCCCCTACATCCTACTGAGCAGTAAGTACATGGCTTTCTGATTTTTGCCAACCTCAAAGGTATAAAGTAACGATCTGCATTTCCCAAACCACTAGTGAACTCACCCACCTTTTTGTGTATTGGCTGTTTGGGTTATCTCTTCATGTCTTGCCCATTTCTCTACTGTGGTGTTTGTATCTTTGCCAATACATAAGAGCTTTTGCATGTTGTAGATAATAACCCCATGCCCAGACTGGAAATTTTTTTTTACCTAAGACTCATCCATTGATTTGGCTTAGGTTATCTCTTGCCATACCAAAATGTTGGCACAGTCATGAAATGTGCCTTCCTTCCTCCTGTCTCTCTTCTTTCTTCCCCATCTTTCTGTGTGTGCGTGTGTGTGTGCATGCGCACGCGTGGGCACGCCTGTTTTCCTTCCCTTCTTCCTGACTTTCTGTGAGTTTCTTGGTCTCTCTTTTCTGTTCCCTCTCACCTGGCTGTTTATCCCTCATTTTTTTTAGCTTCACATGAATTCTAATTTTCAGTATAGGGAGCGCTTTTTCTCGCTTGTGTTATTTACAAAGCCAAGACAGACCCAAGAGGTGGCGGGAGGCAGCACAATAAGGGATAAAGCAATGTGTTTTCAAAATTGGCTGAGTTTGGGATCCCTTGAGTATTTTTCTTTTCCTAGGGATTTTCCAGTCCACCTGCTGAGATTCTGATTCTGTAGGTCTGCAGTTAGAGTGTTGTGTACAAGTGGCTATTCATTTTAAAATCTCTCCAGGGTATTCAAGTGCACTGTCGGGGCTAGAAGTCTGTGTGAACACTGGGTCAGAGAGGCTAAACAAATCCTCCCCCTGGTGCAGGCAGCTTGCTTGGGTGATGGGACAAACTAGGGCATTGCTGTCTCAGATTACCCTCAACAACCACCTAGCTCAGCACAAGACTGTGTGAGGGGCTAACATGGAGTAGAAATGATGGTGAGGTAGGTCTACTGGCTTGACATTGCATTACCTCAAATGGCGGAAGAAAGGCCAGGGACAATTCGGCTTAAGTGTGGCTGCAGTGTGGCAAATGGACGCTGGGGGACAGTGTGGCCCCATGTGGCTCAGAAGCCTTCTATCTAATTTGGGGCAGTCCCGTGCTCCAGGAAAGCTCTGGTGGGCGAGATGCTGTCCCACCACCTACCTCTCCTCCCACTCTTTGTCTCTGCCCTACAGAACCTGGCTCTCAGATGATTAAAGTTCATACAGCATTTACTGTGCATAAATTATCTCAGGTTCAACACTGCCCTGCGTTACTTAATCTCCATAGCAGTTCAAGGTAGGCAGGCATGTTGTTTCTATTCTACCAAAGAAGACCCTGCAGCTTAGGAAAGTTAATTAATTTCCTAGTGGGTGTCAAAGCCAGGGTTTAGACTCAAGCCTATCTGACTCTAAGCCAAATGCTCTTTGCATTGAACAATTGCTACTTTATACAGCTAACATTTAATTGATTCTGAACATATTACTACATGCTAATTTACCAATTAATTTATTCATATAGGCTGATTTTTTTCTTTTCTCCTTCCTTTGTTTCTTAAAGGGATCTATTAGAATAACTGAGTTAGGTAAGCAATCTTAAAGCCCATGGTCTGTTTGCATTTTAACAGGAAACTGAAGAAACAAAGAATGAATGGCCGATGGTGAAATAGTAGCTGTGGGGTTGCCCACTCCATGCAGGTGGACCTAGGTGTCACATTGAAAGTCTGCAGACGTAATGCAGGATTTTATTTGGCTAACATGGTGTCTTTTAAAAGTCTAAATTTCAGTGGATTTAGATGGGATATCACCCTGCAGTTCAACAGAATCCCCGCCATTTTCTTTTCTTTCCATTTTTAGGCTATACTCATCTATGACACCTGCCTGGTACCTGCTGGTGGCAGCACTGGGCTGATGGGTCCTGGCAATGCTTCTGCGAGAGGAGACTTGCCTTTGGGCCTTGAACCTCACCGCATTCCCTCTCCCTGCCCTTGCCCTACTCACACTGGTGTTGTGTGTAGCTGGAGGCTCTCATACATGTGATGGGTGCATTCGTGGGTCCACTCTGCTGCTTCTGGCTCCCAGACTGCCTGGGTTTGCCGGGGCTAAATTTAACTGCAGCTGCTTCATCAGATGTTCTGGTATTTTCAGTCCCAGGAACACTGGGTAGCTGAGCTGGAAGTTGCTGAGGGCTGGTGGCCAGGGCTCAGTGAACCCACTGTTTTGGATTGAAATTAGCATCCAGGTTGTTCCAAGGGCTTGTTTCTACCCCCTCCCCCCCCCCCCCTTTTTCTCTTAATTGGAGTTGAGAAGAAAGGAGAAGGCAAGAAGTGCTGGAGAGTAAGACAACACAAGATAGACCCTGGGGACCCTCTGAATTTGCTTGGTCATTTCTCTGTTCTTCATAACAGCCACTGTGCTGGCATGTGAGTGCTGGAAGGTTGTGAGCTGGACACCATCCTTTTCAGCTAAGCCCAGTGAAGGTGATGTCTGTGGCCAGAGCCATCCCTGATTGGTGGCCAGGAGGAGGGAATGGTCTGCATTGCACAATAGTGGACTGCCTGCTGGCCTGTTTTTCCCTGCCTGCTGCCCCTGAGTCACTGTCCAAGGGATTTCCAGCTTTGCTTCAGCGTTCTTCATGTGTCATCCAGTGTCCTTTCCTGACCTGAGTGTTATTGGACAGGGTATGTTCCCAAAAGTCTTGGCCCATAGCCCTCTGAAAGTTCCAGCCAGTGTGTGCTGTAGGGCCGGTAGTTCCTCTGGCCAAGAGAGCAGATGTATGTGCAAAATCACAAGCTTTTAGTGGTGGTTACAAAGAGAAGAGGAACATGGGCCAACAGATGGAGCTGGTGGCATTGAGGGTGTGGGGAGGAGAGGAAAGGCACAGAGAGGGAGGATGTAGCCCTCAGTCCCGGGGCATTCGGTAAGGGAGAAGCCTGCCAGATCATGGGAACCACCCTGGCTGTTCTCAACTGGTGCCCTTGGCTGTGAGATGTCAAACCTCCTGTGAATCCATGTGAAACTGTATCTTCCCTTTCTCCCTAATTCATGTATGTCCAAGGCAGGAGAAATTCTGACTACTTCCTGTGTCCTGTGCCTGGCTCTCAGGATACTTACTGAGTATCCACTAGGAGGCACCTCTAGCCCGCAGCTCTTCTACTACAAGGGGCCCTGGGATCCTCTGTTTTGATCTGCTCATGTTACAAGAGGCTACAGCTCTGAGGTTGTTAGTTTCATATCTGGCTTCCTGCCCTCTCCTTGATGTCCTCTGCACCTTTCTCTTGGTCATGCCAGTATTGACAAGAACTGGCTATCGGGACTCTGCACGAGGCAAGTTTCAAACACTTTGCCTATATTAACTCATTTAGACCTCCCATCACACCTATCTATGAGGCAGGCTCTGCTTTTGTTTCCCTTTTACGGAAAAGGGACATGGAGACCCAGAGAGGTTAAGTGACTTGCCCAGAGTCACACAGGATTTGAAGCTGGGTATTCTGGCCCCAGAGCTTTGCCCCACAGTGTGCATTGCCTCTCATCATGCTTCATTGGGACTGAGTGCTTCTTGTCCATCTCCTATGCCAGATTGTGAACACCTTGATGGAAGAGATTGTATTTTAATCTCTTGGATCCTAAGATCTAACCCGGAGTCCAGCACAGTAGAAACAAACAAATGTGTGTTAAATGAATGAATGAAAAAACAAAAGTGTCAGTTAAGCTACTGTTTCTTGCCCTGCATTTCTTAGACCTAATGTCTCTGAGGGGGTTGTGGGTACAGGGTGGGAAGTTCTGGCCTCTGGGGGGAACTGGCTGGGAGGTCCCAGCAACCCTTAGCTGGCTAGGATCCTTCCAGGTCCCACCCCTGTCTCTTCCCCAGCAGCCCCTCCTCACCCCAGCTGCCCATGTGCCTGTGTGTACCTGAGCACTGCACGTTTTCTCTGGTGGAACAGACATGTGCACTGATGATTCTGGATGCTGCTTGCAGGCGACATTGCCAGTGGTGGTGGCAGAGTCAACCTCCGTGATGAACCAGGGGCAGGGAAGGCCGTAAAGGCTCCCTTCTTCCTAACCTCACCGGTGCTTTGGAAAGTTACCTGCATATGTTTGCTTCATTCTTGAAGCCCAGGGGCCGTGCAGGTGGTCTCTGAGTGTCCAGTGTGGTGACGCTAATGCGGGGCTGTGCATGTGCCTAACATTCTCCACAGCTGGGGCATGAGGTGCTAAGTCGTAAAGGGGGATCTGAGGGAGACCCCACGACACGTGCTACCAGACACATTCACCCTCAAAACGGCGAGAGAAACGATCAAAGCCTGAAGCTGTGTCTGAGAAGCTGAAAACAGGGGAAGAAGAAAGAATGGCACTCACAGTGTGCTTCCCCATTATAACTGCAGTCCTGGGAGCTCATTAGAGACACATTCTCAGCCGCACTCCAGACCTCCTGAGTCAGCCATTCTGGGGCAGGGGACCCAGAAATCTGTTCTGGGTTTTTTTTGTTGTTGTTGTTGTTGTTTTTAGTTGTTTTAAATATTTATTTTTGAGAGGCAGAGTGTGAATGAGGAAGGGGCAGAGAGAAAGAGGGAGACAGAATCTGAAGCAGGCTCCAGGCTCTGGACTGTCGGTACAGAGCCCGACACAGGGCTCGAACCCACAAACCATGAGACTGTGACCTGAGTCGAAGTTGGACGCTTAACTGACTGAGCCACCCACGCTGTTTTTAACAAGCCTCATGTGGTTCTGATGGAGGCTCCAGTGTGAGAACCACTGTTCCAGGTGATCTCGTTGGCAGGCCTGACTGAGTGCTGAGTTCTGGTCCTCTGTAGAGGGAAATCAGGCATGTCATAGATTGGACACAATCCTTGTTTCCCTTTTCCCCACCCTGATGGACTCTCCATCAATTCTGTCCAAGAATGAGGGAAATAACAACAAAATACAGAGCCAATCATTACATGGCCCAAAGAAAGGGGAATCACAAGAGAGGTTTCTTATCCAAGGTTAGTCACATCTGTGGCCTGCCAATTTTCAGCAAAGGAATAATACATTAAACCCGTCTCTTTCCAGTTGATAAAATGCTAGTAACTCATGGGTAAATTACAAATTATAATTGGCCCCTCCTGAGGCTCTCAGTACTTACAGTTACTTAGAAGCAACAATTTAGGAGCCTGGCATATAAAAGATTAAAGACAATGTATCATTCAACCAGTTCCTCCAAGCAAGTAATTTTATTCCAAGAACCTCCAAGTGGGACAACATGCTTATTTTTAAAATTGTTAATTTAGGTAGATTGTTAATTTAAAAATCAACACTGGCTTCTCTCTTGGATCATCGTTTATATAAATTACATTAGTAAGTATCCAAAGTTTTAACTCCTGTCTATTCAGGGAGGATCACTAATTTACTAACATTTTAATTTTTCCAGATCAAGGAAGTTTGCCCTCAGTAGATAGTCTTTTTTGTTTGTTGTAATTAGCATGCTTCTTCTCCTGTCCCTTTGTTTGCATATGCCTGGGATCCCTGGTCCACTCCTTGATTTGCAACTCTATTGTTTTTGCATCTTTTAAAAAATAATAGTACCTGGCTGGGACATGTGCGCAGTTGGTTGAGTGTCTGACTTTGGCTCAGGTCATGATCTTGTGCTTCATGAGTTCAAGCCTCACATTGGGCTCGCTGCTGTCAGCCTGTCAGCACAGAGCTTGCTTCAGGTCCTCTGTCCCTCTCTCTCTGCCCCTCCCCTACTTGGGCTCTCCCAAAAACTAAATAAAATATTAAAAAAATATATAGTACCTGGATTTGGTTTTTTGTTTTTAATTTTTTTTAATGTTTATTTATTTGTGAGAGAGAGAGAGACAGAGACAGAGAGCAAGCATGAGTGGGGGAGGGGCAGAGCGAGAGGGAGACAGAATCCGAAGCAGGCTCCAGGCTCTGAGCTGTCAGCACAGTGCCCTATGCGGGGCTCGAACTTACAAACTGCGAGATCATGACCTGAGCCGAAGTCAGACACCCAACCAACTGAGCCACCCAGGCACCCCTCTCTGCCCTTTTATTAAAAAACCAAAACTGGATATTTACGGGTAAATGTTTTATTATAGGGCCTACCTTGGTACTTAAATCTCCTTTAATGACTTTATTTCCCTGTTGGCTTATTTAAGCTTTCATTATCTGCTTTATCAGTTTATTTGTTTTTTCATGTTTATTTGTGAGAGAGAGAGAGAGAGAGACAGACAGACAGAGCATGAGTGGGGGAGGGGCAGAGCGAGAGGGAGACACAGAATCTGAAGCAGGCTCCAGGCTCTGAGCTGTCAGCACAGAGCCTGACACGGGGCTCAAACTCACAAACTGTAAGACCATGACCTGAGCTGAAGTCGGATGCCTAACGACTGAGCCACCCAGGCACCCCTTGGCTGGATTTTTTTTTAAGCCAATTTGACAATCTGTGTCTTTTAACAAGTTCATTCAGTTTATTTACATTTAATGGCAGTTGATAATGCTCATTTTCTGCAAACTTACATTAAGTTTGTTGCTTATTTTGCTGGTTCCTCTTTATCCCTTTTACTGGTTTAATCAAGTTGGCCTTTATTTTCTTTTTGCCTTTGTTAATTTTTTTTTTTTTTTTTTACCGGCTCCCTTGAGGTAAAATGGACATAGAATCAACTACACATGTTAAAGGATACAATTTGATGTCCCGTCATTTGTATACATCCATGAAACTGTCACCAGCCATCTGCACTTTACAGAATCTTTACAGAATCTTACAGAAACGGAATCATAAAGTTTATGTGTTTTTGACTTCTTTTTTTTTTCGATATATGAAATTAATTGTCAAATTGATTTCCATACAACACCCAGTGCTCATCCCAAAAGGTGCCCTCCTCAATACCCATCACCCACCCTCCCCTCCCTCCCACCCCCATCAACCCTCAGTTTGTTCTCAGTTTTTAAGAGTCTCTTATGCTTTGGCTCTCTCCCACTCTAACCTCTTTTTTTTTTTTTTTCCTTCCCCTCCCCCATGGGTTTCTGTTAAGTTCCTCAGGATCCACATAAGAGTGAAACCATATGGTATCTGTCTTTCTCTGTATGGCTTATTTCACTTAGCATCACACTCTCCAGTTCCATCCACGTTGCTGCAAGGGGCCATATTTCATTCTTTCTCATTGACTTCTTTCTTTCTTTTTTTTAAAAAAAATTTTTTTTTTCAACGTTTATTTATTTTTTTGGGACAGAGAGAGACAGAGCATGAACGGGGGAGGGGCAGAGAGAGAGGGAGACACAGAATCGGAAACAGGCTCCAGGCTCTGAGCCATCAGCCCAGAGCCTGACGCGGGGCTCAAACTCACGGACCGTGAGATCGTGACCTGGCTGAAGTCGGACGCTTAACCGACTGCGCCACCCAGGCGCCCCTCATTGACTTCTTTCAATCAGCATTATTATTTAGAGATTCATCAGTGCTGTGCATGTCGATAGCTCATTCCCTTTTATTGCAAATGAGCAGTTGTTGGCTGTTACGTGTGGAGTTGCCGTGAACACTCGTGCGATCTTTGTATGGATGTCTGCTCTCATTTCTCGGCTAAATGTCTAGGAGTAGCATGTTTGGGTCATATGTCACAGTATGTTTACCATTTTAAGAAACTAGCATACTGTTTTCTAAAGCAGTTGCCCCAATTTGCATTCAGGGTATGAAAGTTGTGGTTCCTTCACACCTCACCAACCTTAGTATGTGTACTTTTTAACATTTTAGGGATTCTATTAATAGGTGTATAATGATACCTCATTGGGATTTGAATTTGTGTTTCATGCCTAATGATGTCAAGTATCTTTTTAAAAAATGTGTTTGGGGCGCCTGGGTGGCTCAGTTGGTTAAGCATCCATCTTCGGCTCAGATCATGATCTTATGGTTCGTGAGTTTGAGCCCCGTGTCAGGCTCTGAGCTGTCAGCCCAGAGCCTGGAGCCTGCTTCAGATTCTCTGTTTCCCTCTCTCTCTGCCCCTCCCTTGCTCATGCTCTGTCGCTCAAAACTAAATAGACATTAAAAAACTTTTAAAAATGTGTTTGCCATCTTTATATCTTCTTTGGTGAAGTGTCCATTCAAATCTTTTGCCCATTTTTTTTTTTTTTTTTAATGGTTGGTTGTTTTCTTGTTACTGAGTTTTTGGAGTGATATATATTCTGGATATAAGTCCTTTATCAGATAGATATGTGATTTGTAAGTAACTTCTCCCACTTTGTGGCTTGTCTTTTCATTCTTAAGAGTGTCTTTCAAAGAGAAGTTTTTAATGAAGTCTGTTTTATTAATTTTTTCCATTTATAGATGATACACTTAGTATATAGCTAAGAAATCTTTAACACAATGTCACAAAGATGTTCTCCTAGGTTTCCTTCTAGAAGTTTTTTTTTCCTTTCCACCCCAGATTCCTTCTAGAAGTTTTAAACTTTCAGGTTGATACTTAGATATGTTTTGTTTTGAGTTAATTCTCAAATATGTGTGATATATGGATCAAAGCCCCTCCCCCCCCTTTTTTGCATGTGGATATACAGTTGTTTCAGGAACCATTTATTGAGATGACCATCCATTTTCCTTTGGATTGCTTTTGTACCTCCATCGAAAATCAGTTGTCCACACAAAGGTGATTGTATCTCTGGACTCTCTCTGGTTTTCCATTGATTTATTTGTCTATCTTTACACTAATACCACACTGTCTTTTTTTTTTTTTTAATGTTTATTTATTTTGAGAGAGCGTGTGAGCAGAGGAGAAAGAGAAGAGAAAAGGAGAGAGAGAATCACAAGCAGGTTCTGCACTGTCAGCACAGAGACTGACGTGGGACTCTATCTCGTAAACCATGAGATCATGACCTGAGCCAAAATCAAGTCAAGTGTTTAACCAAGTGAGCCACCCAGACATCCCTAATGCCACACTGTCTTGATATCTGCACCTTTATAGTAAACATTGAAATCAGGATATATTAATCCTTCAGTTTTCTTTTCCATTTTCAAAGCTGTTTCTCTATTCTATGTTCCTGTGTGAATTCAGTCTTTCCCCTCATATGATATTAATGATAGATTTTTCATAGGGCTCTCTATCTGATTAAGAAAGTTCCCTTTTATTTCTAGTTTGCTCAGTTTTTACCAGAAATAATGTTGGATTTTGTTAAGTATGTCTTATGCATCTATTGAAATGATCATGTGGTTTTTCATTTTAGTTTACTAATATGGTAAGTTATAAAATGTTTTTGATTCTTGAATGTGAAATTAACCTTGCATTCATCAGATTAAACTCCACCTGCCTTGGTCATGATGTATTATCCATTTTAATCAGGCAGTTGCCATTCATTCATTCATTCAGAACACGAGTAGGGGAGGGGGAGGGGGAGAGGGAGAGGGAGAAAGAATCTTAAGCAGGCTCCATGCCCAGCATGGAGCCTGACTCAGAGCCCATTTAGGGGCTGGATCTCAAAACCGTGAGATCATGACCTGAGATGAAATTAAGAGTTGGATGCTAAACTGGCTGAGCCACCCAGGAGCTCCAGGCAGTTGTCTTTTAAAGAGTTAAACAATGAGGAAAACAATCGTACCAAAAATAGTTAACGTTTCCAGTGGTGTTCAGTCTTTACTATGGATTCACGGTTCCACTTGGCATCATTTCCTTTCCATTCCTTTCCTTCCTTATGTTTACCCTCTCAAAGGACTTCCTTTGTCCTTTTTATATGTTTCAATGTCTTTATTTCACTGATATTCTTAAAAGAGATTCTCATGGAGTATAGACTTTTTCTTTCAGTACTTTAAAGACATTGCTTTGTTATTAGTCCCCTTTATTGTTTCTTACCAAAAAATTCATGCTTATCTTTGGCTCCTCTGAATGTAAGGTGTCTTTTTTTCTCTAAGATTTTCCCTTTAACACTGGCTTTCAGAAATTTGATACATAATGTGCCTTGGTATCATGTTATTTATGTTTCTCATGTTTGTGCAGGAGTTTGTTGAACTTCTTAGAATTTTGAAAATTTAAAAATTTAGAAAATTTAAAAAATTGTAGGTGTGATCTATTGGCCCATTTTTCTGTTTTCTCCCTCTCTTTTGTCTCCTTTGGAGACTCTAATTATATGTGTATCAGGCTCCTTGATGCTTTCCCACAGTTTAATGATGTTCTGTACATTGATATTTGAGTCTTTCTTCGCCCTGTGTTTTATTTTGAATAGCTTTTCCTGGTAGGTTTTAAATTCACTAATGATTTTTTCTGTAATGTTTAATCTGCTTTAAATCGCATCTGATATGTTTTTCATCACAAATATTGTCATTTCCATCTCTGGAAGTGAAGTCTTTTTAAAATATGTTCATGTCTTGGGGAGCCTGGGTGACTCAGATGGTTAAGTGTACAACTTCAGCTCAGGTCCTGATCTCATGGTTTGTGGGTTTGAGCCCCACGTCAGGATTTTCTCTTAGCACAGAGCCTGCTTTGGATCCTCTGTCTCCCTGTCCCTCTCTCTCTGTCCCTCCCCTGCTCATGTACACACACACTCTGTCTCTCTCTCTTTCAAAAATAAGTGAATATTAAAAAATTATTTAAAATATCTTTATGTCTCTACTATAGCCTGTTCAACATTTTCTCCAGCTTTCTGAACATAGGAATATAGTTGTAATAACTGTTTTAAAGTATTTGTCTGCAATTCTCGCATTTGTATCCATTCTGGGTTGGCTTCACCTAATTGGTTTTTCTTCTTACAATGAATTGTAGTTTTCTGCTTCTTTGCATGTCTGGTGACTTTTGATTGGATATTGTAAATTTTACCGTTGGACACTGGATATATATTTTTTAACATTTATTTATTTTTGAGACAGACAGAGCATGAATGGGGGGGGGTCAGAGAGAGAGGGAGACACAGAATCTGAAACAGGCTCCAGGCTCTGAGCTGTCAACACAGAGCCCGACGCGGGGTTCAAACTCATGAGACCACTAGATCATGACCTGAGCCAAAGTCGGATGCTTAACCCACTGAGCTACCCAGGTGCCCCTGGACACTGAGTATTTTCATATTGTTATAAATGTTCTTGAGCTTTGTTCTGGGATGCAGTTAATTTACTTGGAAGACTTTGATCCTTTCAGGGCTTGCCTTTAAGATTGTTAGGCAGAACTGGAACAGTCTTCCGTTTAGGGTTAATTATTTCTCACTCCCAATGCTCAACACTTTTGATTATCACCCACAAAGCCCGTGAATTACAGTGTTTTGTGGTCTGGTTGGCAGAACAGGCACTAATCCTGGGTCTGCAGGTGTTTTAGGTCCTGTTTCCTTTAACCCTTTCAGGCACTTCCTCACACACATGCTCTTAGCAGCCCTCTGCTGAATACTCAAGAGGAACCCTCTGCAGATCTCTGGAGCATGTGTGCGTGCTTTCTCTTGTGCTTTCTGTGCAGTCCTCTCCTTTATGGTACTCTTCCCTGCATGCAGATCATGGGAATTCTAGCTGTCCATGGTCTTCTTGGCCTTTCAGCTGTGATTCTGTAACTTTGAGAATTGGTCAAGCTTGCTTGGGTTCATTGCTTGTTTGTTTCCTCTCTTTAAAGGATCACTTTCTTTGTTGCCTGGTGTCCAGTGTCTTATAAACCATAGTTTCATTTATTTTTTTCTGCTTTTTTTTTGGTTTTTGTTTTTGTTTTTAATATGAAATTTATTGTCAAATTGGTTTCCATACAACACCCAGTGCTCATCCCAACAGGTGCTGTCCTCAATGCCCATCACCCACTTTCCCCTCCCTCCCACCCCTCCATCAACCCTCAGTTCTCAGTTTTTAAGAGTCTGTTATGTTTTGGCTCCCTCCCTCTCTAACTTTTTTTTCCTTCCCCTCCCCCATGGTCTTCTGTTAAGTTTCTCAGGATCCCCATAAGAGTGAAAACATATGGTATCTGTCTTTCTCTATATGACTTATTTCACTTAGCATAACACTCTCCAGTTCTATCCATGTTGCTACAAAAGGCCATATTTCATTTTTTCTCATTACCAAGTAGTATTCCATTGTGTATATAAACCACAATTTCTTTATCCATTCATCAGTTGATGGACATTTAGGCTCTTTCCATAATTTAGCTATTGTTGAAAGAGCTGCTGTAAACATCGGGGTACAAGTGCCCCTGTGCATCAGCACTCCTATATCTCTTGGGTAAGTTCCTACCAGTGCTATTGCTGGGTCATAGGGTAGATCTATTTTTAATTTTCTGAGGAACCTCCACACCGTTTTCCAGAGCAGCTGCACCAGTTTGCATTCCCACCAACAGTGCAAGAGGGTTCCCGTTTCTCCACATCTTCTCCAGCATCTATAGTCTCCTGATTTGTTCATTTTGGCCACTCTGACTGACATGAGGTGATATCTGAGTGTGGTTTTGATTTGTATTTCTCTGATGAGGAGCGATGTTGAGCATCTTTTCATGTGCCTGTTGGCCATTTGGATGTCTTCTTTAGAAAAGTGTCTAGGGGCGCCTGGGTGGCGCAGTCGGTTAAGCGTCCGACTTCAGCCAGGTCACGATCTCGCGGTCCGTGAGTTCGAGCCCCGCGTCGGGCTCTGGGCTGATGGCTCGGAGCCTGGAGCCTGCTTCCGATTCTGTGTCTCCCTCTCTCTCTGCCCCTCCCCCGTTCATGCTCTGTCTCTCTCTGTCCCAAAAATAAATAAACATTGAAAAAAAAATTAAAAAAAAATAAAAATAAAAAAAGAAAAGTGTCTATTCATGTTTTCTGCCCATTTCTTCACTGGATTATTTGTTTTTTGGGTGTGGAGTTTGGTGAGTTCTTTATAGATTTCAGATACTAGCCCTTTGTCTGATATGTCATTTGCAAATATCTTTTCCCATTCCGTCGGTTGCCTTTTAGTTTTGTTGATTGTTTCCTTTGCAGTGCAGAAGGTTTTATCAAAAATCTCCCAACAAATAAGAGTCCAGGACCAGATGGCTTCCCTGGGGAATTCTACCAGACATTTAAAGCAGAGATCATACCTATCCTTCTCAAGCTGTTCCAAAAAATAGAAAGGGAAGGAAAACTTCCAGACTTATTCTATGAAGCCAGCATTACTTTGATTCCCAAACCAGACATAGACCCAGCAAAAAAAGAGAACTACAGGCCAATATTCCTGATGAACAGGAATGCAAAAATTCTCAAACAAGATACTAGCAAATCGAATTCAACAGCATATAAAAAGAATTATTCACCATGATCAAGTGGGATTCATTCCTGGGCTGCAGGGCTGGTTCAACATTCGCAAATCAATCAACGTGATACATCACATTACTAAAAGAAAAGATAAGAACCATATGATCCTGTCAGTCGATTCAGAAAAAGCATTTGACAAAATTCAGCATCCTTTCTTAATAAAAACCCTCGTGAAAGTCAGGATAGAAGGAACATACTTAAATATCATAAAAGCCATTTATGAAAAGCCCACAGCTGATATCATCCTCAATGGGGAAAAACTGAGAGCTTTCTCCCTGAGATCAGGAACATGACAGGGATGTCCGCTCTCACTGCTGTTGTTTAACATGGTGTTGGAAGTTCTAGCATCAGCAAGCAGACAACAAAAGGAAATCAAAGGCATCAAAATTGGCAAAGACGAAGTCAAGCTTTCACTTTTTGCAGATGACATGATATTATACATGGAAAACCCAATAGACTCCATTAAAAGTCTGCTAGAACTGATACACAGATTCAGCAAAGTCACAGGATACAAAATCAATGTACAGAAATCAGTTGCATTCTTATACACTGATAATGAAGCAACAGAAAGACAAAGAAATTTATCCCATTCACAATTGCACCAGGAATAATAAAATACCTAGGAATAAACCTAACCAAAGATGTAAAAGATCTGTATGCTGAAAACTATAGAAAGCTTATGAAGGAAATTGAAGAAGATATAAAGAAATGGAAAAACATTCCGTGCTCATGGATTGGAAGAATAAATAGTTAAAATATCAATACTACCCAAAGCTATCTACACATTCAGTGCAATCCCAATCAAAATTGCACCAGCATTCTTCTTCTTGAAGCTAGAACAAGGAATCCTAAAATTCATATGGAACCACAAAAGGCCCTGATTAGCCAAAGTAATTTTGAAGAAGAAGACCAAAGCAGGAGGCATCACAATCCCAGACTTTAGCCTCTACTACAAAGCTGTAATCATCAAGACAGCATGGTACTGGCACAAAAACAGACACATAGACCAATGGAATAGAACAGAAACCCCAGAACTAGACCCACAAACGTATGGCCAACTAATCTTTGACAAAGCAGGAAAGAACATCCAATGGAAAAAAGACAGTCTCTTTAACAAATGGTGCTGGGAGAACTGGACAGCAACATGCAGAAGGATGAAACTAGACCACTTTCTTACACCATTCACAAAAATAAACTCCAAATGGATGCAGGACCTGAATGTGAGACAGGAAACCATCAAAACCTTAGAGGAGAAAGCAGGAAAAAACCTCTCTGACCTCAGCCGCAGCACTTTCTTACTTGACACATTTCCAAAGGCAAGGGAATTAAAAGCAAAAATGAACTATTGGGACCTCATGAAGATAAAAAGCTTTTTTTGTTTGTTTGTTTTTAGAAGTTGTTTCAGGAGTGAGGATAAATACATTCCCTGTCACTCCATCTTGGTGGGAAGCAGAAGTTCCCAAATTCTGCCTTTAAAGTCTAGGCCTTGAGGGGCGCCTGGGTGGCTCACTCAGTTGAGTGTCTGACTTTGGCTCAGGTCATGATCTCACGGTCTGCGAGTTAGAGCCCCATGTCGGGCTCTGTGCTGACAGCTCGGAGCCTGGAGCCTGTTTCAGATTCTATGTCTCTCTCTCTCTGCCCCTCCCCTGCTCATGCTCTGTCTCTCTCTCTCTGTCAAAAATAAACAAACAAAAAAAAAAGTCTAGGCCTTCATAAAATGCTGGGGAAAATTCCTTCTTGTATTAATCTTCTGTTGAATGGCCTTCCTGCCATCTTCCCTTCTGGCTAAGTCGGGGGTCTGGGGCTTTGGCTCAGGCTGGAATCTTGGGGCTTGGTTGAGGAACTGGAGGGCCTGACCCTTTCTGTGGGGTGAGAGGGGGCAGTTCTATCTATATTCCAGATAAGAGAGGTTCAGGGAATACAGATACAACTTTTTTTCATTAAAAAATTACTTTCTATATTCCTTTATTAAGTCTGAAATTTCTTTAGTCCCTGGCTTTTTGATTCAGTTCTTGCAAGTGAAATCCTGCTTCTCAAGGAGGAAGTCCAGTCCTGAAGGAACTCTGGATAGATTAGCTGAATAGGCCTGCAGGATTGGTAAACTAAACAGCAAAGCTAATGAGGAGAAATTTTTTAGATAAACTTGGAAACAGAAAGTACTTACCAAGATGGAGTCCTGACCTGTATTTTGAAGTTATTACATTTTTGTGTGTTAAAAAAATTCTTTTTGAGCAGATTAGATTTCCAGCATTTCTCTTCTGTAATATATTCTTGAAAAGCCTCTGAACACCTTTTAATGCTAATTGGTCTTCAGCAGTAGTGGTACTGAAATTGAGAACTGTTACTTTAAAAGCTATATAGGGGTGCCTGGGTGGCTCAGTCGGTTAAGCATCTGACTTTGGCTCATGTCATGATCTCACACTTTGTGGGTTTGAGTGCTGACAGCTCAGAACCTGGAGCCTCTTCCGATTCTGTGTCTCCCTCCCTCTCTGCCCCTCCCTGCTCATGTTCTGTCTCTTTCTGTCTCTCAAAAATAAATAAACGTTAAAAAAAGATTTTTTTAAAGCTGTATAAATGGTCATTTTTCTTTGTCAGACAGAATATCCTTAGACTCCATATTTGTGTCTTCTCTATTTATGCCTCAAAGCAAGTACATCAGTAAATGTGATAAATTCCTTGCCTTCCAGAATGCTGCCTGAGATTTATTGTTGGCAGAAACAAAAATGGATCTGAAACATCAAATTCCAGGGTGTAAATCTACACACAGAACAAACAAAATAGAGCAAGTGGATTTGGGTGATGAGACCCAGAGAAGGTTGTTAGGTTTCTGGAACTGGAGGGCTGTGTATTTCTCGAAGGTACACACCAGAATGTGAGAGGGGCTGGAAGCCACAGGACGAACTCAACATATTGTGTACATCAATTTTACCTGTTGGTGAAAATTTAAAACATTTGTTTAAAAGCACACAGACCTGTTATGATATAAACCGTAAATTTTCTTGAATTTTAATATAAAAATCAGACTTAGGCCCTCAGACTCTGGAAGGCAGGCCAGGACGGCCATTCTTCTGCATAGAAAGGGGTACTTCAGTGGGATAATGGAGAAGTTTTGCTCTAAGACTACAGTGCCCCTACAAAGGAAAGGATAGAGGAGCCCCTTCTGGAAGGCCTGCGGCTATACATTGGAGACGCATTGGAGATATTGATGGACCAAGCCCACGCAGGCACCACGAGCTACATCAATGGAGACAAGACCGATCCACCCACTCATCCATCCATTTAAATATTCATCCATCCCTCTCTCCCTTCCTCCATCTACCCACGTATTTTATAATTATGTATTTTATAATATTGAATACCTCCTATATATTGAGGATAGTAATAGGCAGAAAGAAACTGTGATCTCAAGAATTTAAAAGTCTAGTGTAGGAGTTCTCAAAGCTACTCTTGCCCCAGCATCTATAATTACAAGAATATTTGCTGCATCTGTTGAGCAGTGCCAGCCACAGTTCAAAGTGATTTACATGAAGTAACTATCCTAACATTTATAATAGCTTTATGGTATAGGTACCATTATTGTTTCCATTACATAACTGAGGAATACGTGGGCTGTGCTCTCCAGACTGAGTCATTGTCTAGAGGGACAGACATGTTTATAAATAATTATAATGCTGCAAGTGTAATTGGAACACAAACGTAATGAGACTAATTATTTCTAAGGAAGTGGAGGTCCCTAACTCCACAGGGAAGACCAACTGAACATGGGAACTTCGATGGAAATTCCTTCTTTTTTCCTGCCAGTTATCATAGAATCCAGAATTTCAGACTTGATGATTAGACTTTTCACCGCCTCTGGCCTGTTTTGAACAACTTCAGTGGCTCAGCACTCCTAGCCTCACAAGACAGCCCGTTGTCTTTGGCCAGCCTGAATGGTGGGAAATATGATCTATCATATCAAAATCTACCTCCTGATAATTTCTGAAAACCAGCCCCAGTTGCGTTTCACGGGACACCTTCTTCTCATGTACTGTGTGTGAGATGTTCATAGGCATTATACGGGGAAACGAAAGGGAGGATTGTGGTACAGAATAAGTAAGGTAAATAAACTCTAACAAAGATTTCTTTCTGAGGGGATTTTCTCAGAATCTTTTGTATGCTGACGTGCTTTGTGAATCTCAGAGGGGGATTGCCTTTGTAGCATTTTCCAAATTTATCCACCCACCCAACTCTTTTCTTCATAGCCACATATCAATGCCCCACTGGAAATGGCTTGGGGGAGAAAGGCTCTGGTGTCCCTCAGTTAGAATTAGCGTGATCCTCCTCTCCCAGGCCAGCTTTTCAAATGCCTGAGCGTGTGCTCCAAGTATGGTCTGCTCCAAACTGAACATCACTGCATCTTTCAGCCTTCTGCATGGTTAGGTTTTCAGAACTTTCTCTCTCTGGTCACCCTTCTCGGGGCAGCTCCAGCTTGGCAAAGTCCCTCCTAAAGAGTGGGGTTTAGCACTGAGTCTGGTAGTCCTCTGGTGGCTTTTGGCTTGGTTTCACTGGGCACAGTTAGAACCTTTGGAACACTATCATTCTGTCTGTTTCCAGCCTGACCGGGTGGGCTAATCAGCTCTCAGCACAGAAATGATGGGTGCCAGAGGCAAGAGAAGCTTGTGGAATTTGTAGTGGCTCAGAGAACAAATAGAACGATTTTTATTTTTGAAGGTTTGAAATGTCTTAAATAAGCGAACACTGGAGAGCCCATTACGTGCAAGGCTCTATGGAGGGGAGGAGAGGTGTAAGCCATTACTCTTTCACTCAAAGAGCTGGTCACTGAAGCAGGAGGATGTCTAAGAGGAAAGGTAAAAAATACAAGATAGTGTCAACAGATGCCCAATTATGCAGATTAACTACAGTGGTGGGAATTCAAGGAAGATTAACCACTAGCTGTTTGCATACTGCCTCCCCCAAATTCCATACGTCTACTGAGGACAAATAAACATTGCTGATGGGCTGAAAGAAGTGCCTTGTTTTGAAGAGCCTGTGTGCTCCCACATAGCTTGGCAGTAACATTTTGATTACTGAATACTTCTTCCCAATGATATTTTATAGTATTGGAAGAGTGTTTCCTGGAAGAAAGCAGTGTTTACTCCAACTCAAAAATCATGTCCTGAATTGGAGTCAGTTTCTAAAAAAGACTTCTGCTTAAATGCCAAAGCAGAGAGGAAATTTTGTAGGGTACAACGTATTATTCAGGATAAGTTGAGAAATACAAATACTTTCTTTTCAAGGCAACTCCCACAACCAAGGCAGGGCAGTGTGTTGGCTAAGAGCACAGATGCTGAAGCCAGACTGCCTGGTTTCCATCCTTGCTCTTGTACTTATTGAGTGGCCCTGGCTAAGTACTTTACTTCTCAGTGCCTTTTTTTCTTTTGTTTTAAATTTGGAGCTGCCAGAAGAAAATACCGGCAGTAATCTCTTTGACATTGGCCTTAGTAACATTTTTCTAGATATATCTCCTCAGGCAAGGGAGCAAAAGCAAAAATAAACTTTTGGGACTACACCAAAATAAAATTTTTGCACAAGAAAGGAAACCATCAACAACAATAAAGGCAGCCTACTGAATGGGAGAAGATATTTGCAAATGGTATATCTGATAGGGGGTTAATATCCAAAAAATATAAAGAACGTATACAACTCAGTAGCAAATAATAATAATAATAATCCAAATAAAAAATGAGCAGAGGACCAAAATAAACATTTTTCCAATGAACACCTATAGATGGTCAATAGACACGTGAAAAAATGCTCAGCATCACTCACCACCAGGGAAATGTAAATCAAAACCACAATGAGAGATCCCATCACACCTGTCAGTATGGCTAGAATCAAAAGACAAGAAATAACAAGTGTTGGTGGAGGAAAGGGAATCCTTGTGCACTGTTGGTGAGAATGTAAACTGGTGTAGCCACTATGGAAGACAGTATGAAGGGTCCTCAAAAACTTAAAAATACTCTATGATCCAATAATTCCACTACTGGGTATTTACCCAAAGAAAACAAAAACACTTATTTGAAAAGATACTTGCACACCTGTGTTTATTGTAGCATTATTTATAATAACCAAGATAGGAAAGCAACCTAAGAATCCATTAATGGATGAATGGATAAAAATGTGTGTACATACACACACACACACACACACACACACACACACACACACAGGAATATTATTCAGCCATAAAAAAGGATGAGATCTTGCTATTTGCGACAACATGGATGGACCTAAAGGATATTGTATTAAGTGAAGTAACTCAGAGAAAGACAAATACCATATGAATTTATTTATATGTAGAATATAAAAAAACCAAAACAAATGAACAAAGAAAAACAGAAGTAGACCAATAAAAACAGAGAAGGAACTGATGGTTGCCAGAAGGGAGATGGATGGGGGGATGGGCAAAATAAGTGATGGGGAGTGGGAGGTACAAGCTTCCAGTTTTGGAATGAGTTACTCATGGGGATGAAGGGTATAGCATAAGGAATATGGTCATTGGTATTGTAATAGTATGGTATGATGATAGATGGTAGCTATACTTGGGTGAGTATAGCATAACATGTAGAATGGTTGAAACACTGTGTTGTACATCTGAAACTAATATAACATTGTCAGTGTTACTGTACTTCAATTAAAAAAAATCAGACATTAGGATGGGGAAATAATAAAATATGAAACCATACATCAAATTCCTGTTCATCAAGGTTAAATCTGAATAGAAGAGTATAGTTAATGAATTTGATATTTTTTACTAGATGGAAAAAGAAACAGGCAAACAGTGAGTTTAGGAGTAAAAAACCTTGTGTTTGAACTCCAGCCTCACCTGCTCTGTGGCATCAGACAAGTTTTATAACCTCTTGAAACCTTGGTTTTCACCTGTTTAAAGCCGATGATAATTCCAACCTTAATAGTGTTATGATGAGGATGAAATTCAGTGGTACTTATGTACCAGGTATGGGCAGGTGCTCAATAAATACATAATAATTTGTATTTTAAGAGGAGGGAAAGCCAGCCTGTGGTCATTTACAGCCAGTCATTACTGATTATGTGTGTTCAATGGCCGCCTAGTGTATCTTTGAATGTTGATCAGAATTAAAGTGAAGAAATAGAAAAAATTCAGATGTCTGAACAGTCTGGAATCTATCTTTGCACATTTTTCAGAAAATACTGGGTCATTTTCAGAATCCTTAGTACAGTATGGGTGTATGTATAATTATTTTTTTACCAATGTTTGTGCTAATGTGGGTTAAGTGGCTTTAGGAAAAGGGTGTAATTAAGGTGATTTGGCAGCGAGTTCTTTCATAAGTAACATAAGCAACTGAAATGCATTTAAATGATGGGTAAGAGGCCCCAGTTTCCATTTGGGGTAAGTTGGGAACAGAATCAGTAAGTAAGGTAGATGCTCCCAGGGGCCCAGATTACTGATTCATTGACCCAAAGACAATGCAAAATGCCAGGCCAGCAGAAGATGGAATACAGAGGGCAATGTTACCAGGAGGTGCCCCCAGGAGAGGAGCAAGGTAGGTTCTATTTTGCAGAAGGAAAGAAACCAGCTTGGCAATTTCCAGACTAAAAAGCTGGTATACCAGGAGTGATAGAACATGGGGCCCAGCGGTTGTTTCTGTCTGCAGGACCTGAGCATATGTTGAGTGAGGCACACTCCACACCCTTCTCTGTGAACCCAGAAGTCCAGAGCATGGGAAAAGCAGTAGAGATTTTTATCTAAGTCACTCCTTGCCCGATTTTTCTCCTTTCATATCCTGAATTATTCTTCAGATAGAAGAGATGATATTTTGTTTTGAGAGAGAGTCTTTTTTTAAAATTTTTTTAACGTTTATTAATTTTTGAGACAGAGAGAGACAGAGCATGAACGGGGGAGGGTCAGAGAGAGAGGGAGACACAGAATCTGAAACAGGCTCCAGGCTGTGAGCTGTCAGCACAGAGCCCAACGCGGGGCTCGAACTCACCGACCGCAAGATCATGACCTGAGCCGAAGTCGGCTGCTTAACCAACTGAGCCACCCAGGCGCCCCGAAATAGAGTCTTTATAGCCACTTACTAAATATGTTTTTCCCTATCAATACCTGTGTCTATTTTCTTACTTCCCTCAAGCTAATTTTTAATCAGCAGCCTACTCTTCCTGCCCTAACATTAAACACCCTAATTTCCAAAGTTTGGTTAAGTCTTCGTTTTTCATTTCTTTGTTTTGCTCTTTGGAGTGGAGGCAGATCCTATTTAGTTAAATAGATGGAAGAATAATAATAGAATGTGAACGTGGGAGGGGGCCCTGCTTGTCATCTAGCCCAAGTTTGACTAGGAAGCTCAGGAAGGTTTACTTTCTAAACATTCTCAGGGCCGTCAACAGATTGTACTCATCTTACTACATCATGCTGGGGAGTTGAGACAAGATTTTTTCCCTGGGGGAATTGGAAAAAAATATATAGGGCTTCTAAATAGTGCTTACTCACAGGATTGGTATGGGTGTTACCGAGTTCTATATGTAAAGCTGTGAGAACCCTCAGAATCTTCCTTTTTATTATTTGTTTATTTGTGTATAACAGATCCCAATACTTAGCCTGAAACAAGAATCATCATTTACTTTCTTTCAGGGTTTCTGAGGGTCTAGAATTTCAGAGCTGCTGAGCTGTGGGCTTCCCCTAGAGAGAGAGATCTAAGAGACGATTGTGGAAATGTGATGCTTCTACGGACTGGCTTTGCCAAACACACACTGTCACTTCTCCTTTGTCCCACTCATATTCATTGTGGGAGGGGCTGTGTAAGGGCACGATTACCAGAAGGTGGCCCACAGTCTGGCCATCATGGAGGCTGGAGACCATACCCGTTAAGGAAGCATTAGGTATAGGATACTTAAATACAGAATATTTTTAAATTATGCAGTCCACATAGACACTCAGCAGTGTTTTCTCAAAGGAGAGTTTGGTCTATAATGATTGTATTGCTAAACTCACATTATCAGGTGTTTTGGTTTGGGTTCTCTTGAAAGCAGAACCTGAGACAAGGACTTGGTCTAGGGAGTTCATTTAGGAGGTGATCCCAGGAAACAGGAGGGAGGGAGTGTGGAAAGTGGGGCAGGGAAGAAGGGAAAGTGTATCTAAGGGTGCATTGTGGGATTGCTGCTATGGCCACCATGGACTTCCTTCCTCTGGGACCTGCTAAGAAAGGTACAGAAGGAAGGGAGGCCGAGACATTTATGCACCAGCTCCCAGCTCTCACTGACTGTTTTCACCTGGGAGATAAGCATCCTATACATGTCAGATCTGTACTTGTCTCTAGACTAGGGGCCCCTGTGGTTGTGCGGAAGGCTCTGAGATCTAGTGGAAACCTGGACTCTTGCTGGAGGCAGGATGCTGTCAGCACATGGTGAGTGTGCGCTCACGCAGGTGGGCTGAAGGATGTGATGTAGATACTGGAGGCATTTACTACATGAGGCTTGCGGGAGCCGGGCATTAGGTGGGTGTGTTAGTTCAGCTTCCCCAAGAAGCAGATGTCAAGACAGGATTAGATGTGCAAGAAATTTGGGGAACATGCCTTGAGGAAAATGGGGAGGGAGCTGGAAGAGGCTGGGAGAGCAGTCACAGATATTAAGTCTGACCTGGGGAGGAGAAGGGAAAGAGGAAATGCCGGGTAGAAAGAGTCTTAAGATTGCGGTGTAGTTCTCAGAAAGGTTCAGCCAGGCTAATGTGGAGGCCTCAAGCCCAAATCTCCCATTGAACAAGTCCTGGGTTTCACAGGAATGGGCCAGCCTTTGTGTCCAGTCATGTGAAGCACAGCCTCAGTGCAGATGCCTTGGTGGGTTCTCCTCAGCCCAGGCAGTTGGGCTCCCTGCTGTCATAGATGTCGGAGGCACATCCTGAGGGCAGCCACACTTAACTTTTATGCATGGACAGCACAGGTAGTTGCAACAAGCCTTGTATTGGGGGGACCAGAGGTCATTCACCCTGAGATACTAAGATTTGCTTCCTCCTTCTGTCTGCCACATTGTCTGAAATCCTCCCCCCCACCCCATCAGAGACTAATCCCTTTGTTTAAATTGTTGTCCTCTCTTCCAGGTCAGCTCTGGGAAAAGTAACATAGGGAGCCACTAATGCTTTACTGTGGATGAATTATTTTATTCTATGATTGAAGGAATCTGGGACAACATGAGGGCATGTGGATGTAGGCTGAATAGCATTTAAGGAAAAGGGTACAAATACGCACTGGGGACCACACTGGGTCCTCTGCCAGAAGTGGAGCAAAACCAACCATCAGACTGTAGTGAAAAAACAAGTAAAATGTGCTGGGAATGAGTGTCATTACCCTTGTCCAGTGTCCACTACCCTTGTCACTACCCTTGTCACTTTCTCCTATTTTCGGAGTATTTTGAAGGAGGGTGTACTTTTCTGGATGGTTTGAGAAATCAAGTAAATGTCCAGATGGCTGGAATGTTTGAGTTCGGAAAGGAGGGAAGACACCTGCCAATTTTTCAGAAGCTGATCCATGAGTCACTTTAGTAGAATCCCTAGAGCTCAAAAATGTAAGTTTCTTGTCCCCCTCCCCCCTCATCTGTGTTCATTTAATGAAGGGTTTCTCTCTGCACTTGTAGGAGCATGTGTCCTTATGCTTATATGTTTCTGAAATTTTAGACTCTGATCAGTTGGCTTTGCAACTTTTTAAAGGCTGTTAAAGGAATTCTGTAACTTCATATTTACTCTATCTTTCCACTGGACTTCCAAAACTCTTTAGGGGTTGCTCTGAGGACAGTTAGCATAGGCTCCCTCACAGTATTCTGTTTAATTCAAGCCAGCAGATTTCTTAAGTTATTTCTGTGCTCTACTTGAGGGTATAGAAATAAAAGAGATGAAGACTTGGTCCTTGCCCTTTTGGGAGTCATGACAATGATGGAAAGCAGACAGCACCGGGGTGGGATGGGAGTGAGAGTAGGGAGGGACCGCTGGACCAGCTGCCATCCCACAGGAGCAAAGCAGGCTGCAGGGAGGGTGGAATGAATTTGCTGGCATGAGGCGAAAGGGAACAGATTCCCTGGGAGGTCAAGTCGGAAGAGGGCTGGACCAAGTGCAGAATTTGGGTGGGGAAGGGAAAAGCCATTCTTGCAGCAAAGAGAGCTGGAGTCATGGGCAGGGTGAAGTCACACCTTGTTTACGGGCATTTGACGGAAGTACCCGGAACTTGAACTTGAGTGGGCGGGGAGTACTGGGGGCGGGGAAAGGGCGGAAATGCAGGATTAAAGCCCTAACCCTTAGAGAAAAATTTGGAAGGAGGGGATGCGTGACCTGCTTCAGATGTTGGTTTGCAGTGGTGTGGGGGTGGACGGGAATCCTGGTTTACCGGCAGGTCTAATCTGCCTTCTCGGAAGGAAACGTCTGCACGGAGCTGACCATGTCTCACTTAGTCTTGTTTGCCTGGCAGTGCTCAGCTTAGACGCTCAGTGTGTACACTTTGAATAAGTATTTACACACACACACACACACACACACACACACACGCCAATTTCTCTCTCCTTTTTTTTTCTTGGAGGTTTTCTTTTAAGTAGGGAATTAAGAATAGATTAAGCTACCAGGAGGAAGGACTCTGATCTCACACTGACTGCAGGCTGCCCCGTAGTTGTGGACAGCACATTTCTGATTTACGCTTTGTAACATAAACGCGTTTCCTACTCGTCCTCTTCTCATGGATTTTATCAAAAATTTGACTCTTCCTGGTCCCAGCACGTGCATGGGCCTCATGACAGCACATTTTAGGAGTGGACTGACACAGAGATCCATATGGTCAGGTATTAGGGTTGCCAGTGCTACAGCCTACATGGCGGTAAAAGGGAAAACAGACGGATTTTCTTGCATCCTGGGTCTCTTCCAATTTTCTCAGCCATAAAACAATTCACAAACGCAAGTAGAAAAAAGTATGTTCTTTTTAAAAAAACTTTGCATTTTTTATTCAGTTTTTATTTTAATTCCAGTATAGTAAACTGCAGAGCTATATTAGTTTTCAGGTGTACAATACAGTGACTCAACAATTCTGTCTGTTACTCAGTGGTCATCAGGACAAGTGCCCTCCTCCTCACCCGTTTCACCCATCCCCCTCACCCCCACGCCCCCTCTGGTAACTGTCAGTTTGTTCTGTATGTAAGAGTGTTTCTTCGACTCTCTTTTTCCTTGTTTCTTAATCTCCACATAAGAGTGAAATCATGATACTTGTCTTTCTCTGACAGATTTATTTTGCTCAGCATTATACTCTCTAGCTCCATCTATAGTGTTGCAAATGGCAAGAATTCATCCTTTTTTTTATGACTGAGTACTATCCCATGTTATGTATCTATAACATATGTTCTTTATCCATTCATGTATCAGTGTACACTTTGGCTGCTTCCCTAATTTGGCTATTGTAAATAATGCCACAATAAACACATGTATCCCTTTGATAAAGTGCTTTTGTATTCTTTGGATAAATACTGAATAGTGTGATTAGTGGGTTGTAGTGTAGTTCTGTTTTTAATTTTTTGAGGGACCTCCATACTGTCTTCCACAATGGCTGCACCAGTTTTCATTTCCATCAAAAGTGCACAAGGGTTCCTTTTTCTTCATATCCTCTCCAATACTTGTTGTTTCTTGTGTTTTTGATTTTAGCCGCTCTGACAGATGGGAGGTGATCTCTCATTGTGGTTTTGATTTGCATTTTCTTGATGTTGAGCATCTTTTCATCTGTCTGTTGGCTATCTGATGTCTTCTGTGGAGAAATGCCTACTCATGTCTTCTGCCCATTTTTAATTGGATTATTTGGTTTTTTTGGATGTTGAGTTGTATAAGTTCTTTATATATTTTGGATACTTACCCTTTATTGGATATGTCACTTGCAAATGTCTTCTCCCATTCAGTAGGTTTGCCTTTTAGTTTTGTTGATTGTTTCCTTCATTGTGCAGAAGTCCTAATAATTTATTTTTGCTTTTATTTTTCTTATCTCATATTGTTTCATATTTAGAAAAATGTTGCTACAGCCAATGTCCTAGAAATTACTTCCTGTGCTCTCTTCTAGGATTTTTATGATTTCAGGTCTCACATGTATGTCTTTAATCCATTTTGAATTTGTTTTTGTGTATGGTATAAGAAAGTGGTCCAGTTTTACTCTTTTGCATGTGGCTCTATAGTTTTCTCAACACCATTTGTTGAAGAGACTGTGTTTTGCCCATTAGATAGTCTTTCCTGCTTTGTTGAAGATTAATTGACCATATAATTGTGGGTTCATTTCTGAGTTTTCTGTTCTGTTCTATTGATCTATGTGTCTATTTTTGTGTGTCAGTACCATAGTGTTTTGAGTACTACAACTTTGTAATATAACTTTGAAGTCAGGAATTGTGATGCTTCCGGCTTTGCTTTTCTTTTTCAGTATTGCTTTGGCTATTCGGGATCTTTTGTGATTTCATACAAATTTTAGGATTGTTCTACTTCTGTAAAAAATACTATTGGTATTTTGATTGCAATTACGTGTGTAGATTCCATTGGGTAGTATAGACATTTTAACAATATTTATTCTTCCATTCCATGAGCATGGAATGTCTTCCCATTTCTTGGTGTCATCTTCAGTTTCTTTCATTAATGTTTTATAGTTTTCAGACTATAGGTCTTTCACCTTTTTGGTTAAATTTATCCTAGGCATTTTATTGTTTTTGGTGCTGTTGTAAATGGGATTGGTTTTCTTTTTAATTTATTTTTTTAACTTACATCCAAGTTAGCATATAGTGCAACAATGATTTCAGGAGTAGATTCCTTAATGCCTCTTACCCATTTAGCCCATCCCCTCTCCCACAACCCCTCCAGTAACCCTCAGTTTGTTCTCCATCTTTAAGAGTCTCTTCTTATGTTTTGTCCCCCTCCCTGCTTTCATATTGTTTTTTCTTCCCTTCCCTTATGTTCTATCTTAAAGTCCTCATATGAGTGAAGTCATATGATATTTGTCTTTGACTAATTTTGCTTAACATAATACCCTCTAGTTCCATCCACATAGTTGCAAATGGCAAGATTTCATTCTTTCTGATTGCCGAGACTACTCTATTGTGTATATATACTACATCTTCTTTATCCATTCATAAATCGATGGACATTTGGGCTCTTTCCATACTTTGGTTGTTGTTGATAGTGCTGCTATAAACATTGGGGTGCATGTGCCCCTTTAAAACAGCATCCCTGTATCCCTTGGATCAATACCTGGTAGTGCAAATTGCAGGGTCGTAGGGTAGTTCTATTTTTAATTTTTAATTTTTTGAGGAATCTCCATACTGTTTTCCAGAGCGGCTGCACCAGTTTTCATTCCCACCAGCAGTGCAAAAGGGTTCCTCTTCCTCCACATCCTCGCCAACATCTGTTGTTGCCTGAGTTGTTAATGTTAGCCGTTCTGACAGGTGTGAGGTGGTATCTCATTGTGGTTTTGACTTGTATTTCCCTGATGATGAGTGATGTTGAGCATTTTTTCATGTGTCAGTTGGCCATCTGGATGTCTTCCTTAGAGAAGTGTCTATTCATGGCTTTTGCCCATTTGTTCACTGGATTATTTGTTTTTTGGGTGTTGAGTTTGATAAGTTCTTTATAGATTTTGGATACCAACCCTTTATCTGATATGTTGTTTGCAAATATCTTCTCCCATTCCGTCGGTTGCCTTTTAGTTTTGCTGATTGTTTCCTTCGCTGTGCAGAAGCTTTTTGTTTTGATGAGGTCCCAATAGTTCATTTTTGCTTTTGTTTCCCTTGCCTCCGGAGACATGTTGAGTAAGAAGTTGCTACAGCCAAGGTCAAAGAAGTTTTTGCCTGATTTCTCCTCGAGGATTTTGATGGCTTTCTGTCTTACATTGAGGTCTTTCATCCATTTTGAGTTTATTTTTGTGTATGGTGTAAGAAAGTGGTCCAGGTTCATTTTTCTGCCTGTTGCTGTCCAGTTTTCTCAGCACCACTTGCTGAAGAGACTGTTTTTATTCCATTGGATATTCTTTCCTGCTTTGTCAAAGATTAGTTGGCTATACGTTTGTGGGTCTATTTCTGGGTTCTCTATTCTGTTCCATTGATCTGAGTGTCTGTTTTTGTGCCAGTGCCATACTGTCTTGATGATTGCAGCTTTGTAGTGTATCTTGAAGTCCGGGATTGTGATGCCTCCTGCTTTGGTTTTCTTTTTCAAGATTGCTTTGGCTATTTGGGGTCTTTTCTGGTTCCATACAAATTTTAGGATTGTTTGTTCTAGCTCTGTGAGGAATGCTGTTGTCATTTTCATGTGGATTGCATTGAATATGTAGATTGTTTTGGGAAGTATCGACATTTTAACAATATTTGTTCTTCCTATCCAGGAGCATGGAATATTTTTACATTTTTTTGTGTCTTCTTCAATTTCTTTCATAAGCTTTCTATAGTTTTCAGTGTATAGATTTTTCACCTGTTTGGTTAGGTTTATTCCTAGGTATTTTATGGTTTTTGGTGCAATTGTAAATGGGATCGATTCCTTGATTTCTCTTTCTGTTGCTTCATTGTTGGTGAATAGCAATGCAACCGATTTCTGTTCATTGATTTTATATCCTGCAACTTTGCTGAATTTGTGGATCAGTTCTAGCAGTTTTTTCATGGAATCTTTTGGGTTTTCCATATAGAGTATCATGTCATATGTGAAGAGTGAAAGTTTGACCCTCTCCTGGCTGATTTAGATGCCGTTTCTTTGTGTTGTCTGATTGCTGAAGCTAAGACTTCCAATACTATGTTCAGTAACAGTGGCGAGAGTGGACATCCCTGTCTTGTTCCTGACCTTAGGGGGAAAGCTATCTGTTTTTCCCCATTGAGGGTGATATTAGCATTGGGTCTTTCATATATGGCTTTTATGATCTTGAGGTATAATCCTTCTGGGATAAAAGGAAAGTAGGGATGTACTTTATTGAGGGTTTTTATCAAGAAAGGATGCTGTATTTTGTCAAATGCTTTCTCTGCATCTATTGAGAGGATCATGTGGTTCTTGTCCTTTCTTTTATTGATGTGATGAATCACATTGATTGTTTTATGGATATCAAACCAACTCTGCATTCCAGGTATAAATCCCACTTGGTCGTGGTGAATAATTTTTTGAATGTATTGTTGGATCTGGTTGGCTAATATCTTGTTGAGGATTTTTGCATCCATGTTCATCAGGGAAATTGGTCTATAGTTCTCTTTTTTAGTGGGTCTTTGTCTGGTTTTGGAATCAAGGTATTGCTGGCTTTATAGAAAGAATTTGGAAGTTTTCCTTCCATTTCTAGTTTTTGGAACATCTTCAAGAGAATAGGTACTAACTCTTCCTTAAATGTTTGGTAGAATTCTCCTGGAAAGCCATCTCGCCCTGGACTCTTGGTTTTGGGGAGATTTTTGACTACTAATTCGATTTCTTTAGTGTTTATAGGAATGGGATTGTTTTCTTAATTTCTTTCTGCTGCTTCAGTATTGAAGAAATGCAACAGATTTCTTCTTTTTTTAATGTTTATTCTTGAGAGAGAGAGAGACAGAGCATGAGCAGGGGAGGGGCAGAGAGAGACAGAGACACAGAACCTGAAGCTGGCTCTAGGCTCTAAGCTGTCAGCACAGAGCCTGATGCGGGGCTCCAGCTCACGAACCATGAGATCATGACCTGAGCTGAAGTTGGATGCTTAACTGACTGAGCCACCCAGGCACCCCCTAAGAAATGCAACAGATTGCTGTACATTGGTTTTATATCTGGTGACCTTACTGAATCCCTTTATCAGTTCTAGTAGTTTTTTGGTGGAGTCTTTAGTGTTTTCTATATACAGTATCATGTCATCTGCAAATAGTGAAAGTTTTACTTCTTCCTTACCAATTTGGGGGCCTTTTATTCCTTTTTCTTGTTGATTACTGTGGCTTGGACTTCAGTATTATGTTGAATAAAAGTGGTGATAGTGTATATCCTTGTCTTGTTCCTGACCTTCGGGGAAGCTCTCAGTTTTTCCCCATTAAGTATAATGTTTGCTGTGTGTTTTTCATATAAAGCCTTTATTATGTTGAGTAATGTTCCCTCTGAACTTTGTTGAGGGTTTTTATCATGAATGGATGTTATACTCTGTCAAATGCTTTTTTTGCATCTATTGAAATGATCGTATGGTTCTTACCCTTTCACTTATTGATGTGATGTATCACGTTGGTTGATTTGCAAATATTGAACCACCCTTGTAACCTAGGAATAAATCCCCCTTGATCACGGTGAATGATTTTTTTTAAATGTATTGTTGGATTAGGTTTGGTAGTAATTTGTTGAAGGTTTTTGCATCTGTATTCGTCAGAGATATTGGCCTGTACTTCTCTTTTTCTGTAGTGTCTTTATCTGGTTTTGGTATCATGGTAACGCTGACCTCATAGAATGAATTTGGAAGTTTGGATTTGGAAGTTTTCCTTCCTCTTCTGATTTTGGAATATTTTGAGAAGAATGGGTATTAATTCTTCTTTAAATGTTTGGTGAAATTTGCCTATGAAGCTGTTTGGTCCTGGTCTTTTGTTTGTTGGGAGTTTTTTGATTACTGATTGAATTTCTTTGCTAGTAATCAGTGTGTTCTAATTTTCTATTTCTTCTTGCTTCACTTTTATTAGTTTATATGTTTCTAGGAATTTATCCATTTCTTCTGGGTTGTGAATTTTGTTGGCGTATAGTTTTTCATAATATTCTCTTATAATTGTATGTCTGTGGTATTTGTTATTTCTTCTCTCTCATTTGTGATTGTATTTATTTGAGTTCTCTCTTTTTTTGAGAGAGAGAGTGTGTATGCGCATGAAATCAGGGGAGGAGCAGAGGGAGAGGAAGAGAATCTTAAGCAGTCTCCATGCTTAGTGTGGAGCTCTACACGGGGCTCAGTTTCACAACAATGAGATTATGACCTGAGCTGAAATCAAGAGTTGGATGCTTAACTGAATGAGCCACCCAAGGTGTCCCTCTTATTTTTCTTGCTAAGTCTGTCTAGAGGTTTATCAGTGTTGTTGAGTTTTTCAGAGAACTGGCTCCTGGTTTCATCAAGTGTTCTATTGATTTTTGTTTGTTTTAGTTCCTATACCATTTATTTCTGCTTTAATCTTTATTATTTCCTTCTTTCTGCTGGTCTGGGGTTTTTTGTTGTTCTCTTTCTAGCTCCTTCAGATATGAGATTAGGTTGTTTATTTGAGATTTTTCTTGCTTCTTGATGTAGGCCTGTATTGCTATAAACTTCCCTCTTAGAACTGCTTTTGCTGCATCCCAAAAGCAGCAATTGTGTTTTCATCCCATTGTGTTTTCATTTCATTTGTTTCCATGTAATTTTTGATTTCTTCTTTGATTTCTTGGCTGACCCATTCATTATTTAGTAGCATGTTGTTTAACCTCCATTGGTCTTTTCATATTTTATCTTGTGGTTGATTTCTAGATTCTTAGCATTGTGTTCAGAAAAGATGCATAGTATGACGTTGATTGAAAAAAGTATACTCTTAAAAAAAGAGAAAACAGTAACAACAAAGAACAAAAAATACCTACCAGTTGCAATTTTGAGGAATGTAAATAATCATGGATTTTTCTGTTTTGCCTGGCTTAATTGCAATTCATTTTTTGTGCAAGTGTGAACACTAGCCTATCACATTCTATTGATGTTTATAGATTTATTTTCAGAGAGAGAGAGAGAAACTGAGAGACCTTCAGATATTTGGCTCTTTGCATGGGAGAGTTTATTGAGATACAGAATAAAAATTAGCAAAAGGAAATATTATCCACCAAGTGCCAAAGCATAATCCATGGCCAAATGATTTGGCCTGGCACTTAGAAGTAAAGGTTTGCTCCTTTCTCAATATGTTGAAGATGGATCTATGTCTCCATTCTCTGGGAATCATTTTCCCAAAGCACATACACTGCTTAACTGATGATTGTAGATGGAATTCTGTCCTTCTGTCCAGCTCCAAACTAAGAGATTATTAATCACTTTAAACTTATTCAGAAATAAAAAATCCAGCCAATGGAGAAATCATTTTATAGGTCTATATTATGCTATGTTTATATTTATTAAGTCCTTACTTATCTTGAGAAAATGATGAAGTCTTACATTTTGTATTTTATAGTTTACAGAACATGTTTCATCCATTACCCTGTGAAAATCTTAATAAGAGGAGACATTTATGTTTGGTTTTATAGTTTAAGAAATCCAAGCTTCTGATATTTCTTGAGATCACGTATCTTTATTTTTTGTTTTGTGTGTCATAAAAAACAAAACAAAACAAAACACCTTGGATGGACCTTCCTTGACAGTTGGGAGAATGGTTAAGCTCTTAGCTCTGGCTAAGAGTCATGTCCAGTATCTTTATATTCTGACTCCTGAGCCACGATTTGACCCCCAAAAATGGACTGATGAGATTTGCAGGTTTACTGCATTTTTAAAACAGGGAAGTCCATTGTGCTCTAATTAATGAGTATGGTTGACCCTTGAATAACATGGGGTCTAGGGGAGCTGACCCCCGACATTGTTGAAAATTCCTGTTAACTTTTGACTCCTCCCAAACTTAATACTAATAGTCTACTGTTGACTGGAAGCCTTACTGATAACACATATTACAATTAACACGTATTTTGTATGTTATGAGTATTACATACTGTGTTCTTACAATAAGGTAAACCAAGAAAGGAAAATGTAAGCAAGAAAATCATAAGGAAGAGAAAATACATCTAGAGTACTGTGCTGTATTTATTGAAAAAAATGTGTAAGTGGACCTCTACAGCTCAATCCTGTGTTGTTTAAAGGGTCAACTGTACTTGATTCAAGCATAATTGAAATCAAAAGTATTAAAATGAAAATAAAAAGCCATTAACATTTATTGGACACTTACTAAAGTGCCAGGCATTGGAGAGGACATGCATTATCTCATTTAATCCTCCCAACAAGCCCAAGAGGTGAGGTGCTACAGTCACTTCTATTTTTATAGGTTCAAAAAAGGGCTTATAAAGGTTAAGAAAGAAAAATCACAGGTCACATGGCTAGTGAATACCAGAACTATATTTGAACCCACGTGTGTTAGATGCCAGAGCTAAGAGCTTAACCGCTCTTCCAACTGTCAAGGAGGGTCCGTCAAAGGTGGGTTTTTTCGTGACACACAAAACAGATACAGGTCAGTTTTATGGAGTGTTTCCTCTGTGCAGACCTAGTGCTGTATGTTTTATGTGCAATTTCTCATTTGCTTCTTACAACAAACGTGTGAAGGAGGAACAGTTATTGCCCCACGATTTTACAGATGGCATAGCTGAGGCACAGAGAAGTGAAGTATCTTGCTAGTAACGGCAGAGCTCATATCTGAACCCAGATAATAATCTGCCCAGAATCTGAGCACTTGACTTCTATCTAATGCTTCAACCCAGGTTTTTCTCATTCTGTTTTGGTCAAAAGCTGGGAAGATGTGACATTGTTCAGGGTGCTCGGGGTTCTTGGGCCTGAAAAGGGAGCCACTTGTCTTCTTGGACAAGCTGGTAATAAGCAGACTTTTCCTACAAGGAAAGAGTTTAATAGGAACTTTCTACAAGGACCTGGTGTGAAAAGTCATCTGGAAATATCACATTTTTGTGCTCGAGCAGTAAATATGCCTCCAAGATTTTACTGTAAGGCAGGGGTTTGCACAAGTTAGAAGTGTATTTACTCCCATGAGTCTGAAAAGAGAACAAGGTTAGGTTAAGTAGCTATTAATAATAGTTGACAGTAAGAAAAAAATACAGTGGTTGTCACAGTTTCTTAAATAGATTATTAGAGTATTGGGGTAATACTTGCTACTTGTTTATTTTCTTTTAATTTCAGGCACACACAATTAGATTAATAATCTTTATTACACACTGTCTACATGGGTCCTTGTGACTTGTTCATACTATCGATTTAAGTCTATTTTATTTTTTATTTAAAAAAAATTTTTTTTTTAACATTTATTTATTTTTGAGACAGGGAGAGACAGAGCATGAACGGGGGAGGATCAGAGAGAGAGAGAGACACAGAATGTGAAACAGGCTCCAGGCTCTGAGCTGTCAGCACAGAGCCTGACGCGGGGCTCGAACTCACAGAGTGCGAGATCGTGACCTGAGCCGAAGTCGGCCGCTTAACCGACTGAGCCACCCAGGCACCCTAATTTAAATCTATTTTAAAGCAAATTGAGAACATATTCTATTATATGCTCCCAGGCTACAGCTCTGGCATGTGGTTTATCTGTGGAGTTTTCCCCACACTCCAGACATAAAACCTAGAGGCTTTGGAGAGTCTGTCCTGAAACCCAGAACGTGATGGCAAATGACCCTGCCGTTGGTAAGAATCTTCTCTCCTTTCAGCAGGAGTTAATAAGTAAGCCTTCAGGGCAGAGTCAGCCACAGGCTTGATGAGAACACAGTATTCATGACATCCTCTCCAAATTCCAAGGAAATAAAACGAACAAGTGGTGATTTTCCAGGAAAATTGAGGCCATGTTTCCAGGGCCCTCAGAATCCTCATAAGCACCATCCCTCAGCCAATTAAAAAAGTTGGTCACACCCTCAGTGTTTTTCCTTGGGAGGGCCAGTTGGGACGAGGCCACAAAGTTGCTTCTCATTGGAAACTTGGGGAACCCATACTCTGTCCATGGCTTGGTCAGAACCCTTCTAACCAGGAATTTACAGGAAAAACTTGAAGAGAAATCTCTTCAAAGACTTGTATACTTGTCCCTTCCCCATCATGACTTCCTTTTTCTGTTTCTACGGAAAACAAATGTGTTGCAACTTCCCTACCCCCAAAGTGGATATTAATTGTGACTGGACATTTTGTGTACTAGTTGATGTCATTGTAAAGACCATGCCTCTGTCAAGGGCATTTGGGTTAGTTTTCTTTTTCGGTTATTTGTCTCCAGTTTGGCAGTGCATTGCAGTGGCTTAGAGTGTGAACTCTGCAGTCATATTGACAGTTTCAAGTTCCAACTCCAACACTGACTAGCACATTTAAAAACAAATCTTTGGTAATTACCACCTCAAGCTGTCGCAAGGATTAAGTCAGACGTCCTTTGTAGCGTATTTAGCACAGCTCTTGGCACATAGTAAGCACTCAGTAAGTGTTAGTTGCTGACATTGTAAAACATGATATTATTATGAAATATATATAATTACTATTCCATATCTTAATAAATTTATACTTTTGTTTTTCCTAGCTAGATGCCCTGAAGTAAGATTTGGGGTCCAAGAGTATATGCATTACAATTTTAATACATGGTGTCTAACTGCTACCTAACAAGTTTACAGTCCTACTGTTACTAAAGGGGGTGGTCTTCCCAAATCTCAACCAGCATGGGAGATTAGAAATCATTTCACTTTTGGCTAATATGATGGTTAGAAATTGTTTCTTTTTCATTCTAATTGGCATTTTACTGCTCTCTAAAGAGACTGAGCACACAGATTTATTGGCCATTTTCAGATTTTCTTGTCAAGTCTTAACAGGTTATGTTTGTTCATAGCCTTTGTCTATGGGGTTTTATAATTACTGCTATTTTGACTAAATGCTGCTAATTTATAAACACCATGAATTAAGGATATTTTATAAGTTGAACATATTTCTCTTATTGTATTATTTGTATTCCTTTTCTTTTTCTTTAATTTTTAAAAAATTTTTATTTCTGAGAGAGAGAGAGCACATGTGCGAGCAAGTGGGGGAGGGGCAGAGAGAGAGGTAGACACAGAATCTGAAGCAGGCTCCTGGCTCTGAGCTGTCAGCACAGAGCCTGATGTGGGGCTTGAACTCACAAACAGTGAGATCATGACCTGAGCCGAAGTCAGACGCTTAACTGACCAAGCCACCCAGGCACCCCTGTATTTCTTTTCTTTAGTGGTCTTTTGCTATACTGCCATTTACATTTTTCATATAGACTGATAAAACCATTTTTCCTTTATGTCTTCTGGGTATTCTGCTAGTAAACGCTTTTGAATGTTATGCATATGGTAGAATCATGTTCTTGTTGTCATTTCATTACAGCAGTGGCTCTCAATTTTCTGTGGGCCTCAGAATTACTTGAGAAACTTTTTAAAACTATGGTTTTTGGGGGAGGCTTGATCACAGCATTTCCAATGGTGGGGCTTAGCCACATGTTTATTAAAAAGGAGAGTCTCATTTTGAAAAATGGGTGCTGCTTAAAAGTAGGTTCTTAAATTGGCAAAATGTTGATGTAGTTGTTGAAGCTGGAATGTTTGTGTCTACCCCAAGCTAATATGTGAAATCTTAACCCCCCCCCCACCCGGTGTGATAGTTTTAGGAGATTGGGCCTTGGGGAGGTGATTATGTTGTGGGGTGGATGCTTCCTGAATGGGCTTAGTACCCCAATGAAAGAGACCCCAAAGAGCTCCGTTGTCCCTTCCCCACTGTGAGCACTCAGTGAGAAGATGGCTGTCTGTGAACCAGGAAGAGGGCTTTTGCCAGAACCTGACCACAGTTGCACCCTGATCTTGGCCTCCAGAGCTGTGAGAAAACAAATTTCTGCTGTCTACAGGCTACCCAGTCCGTGGTATTCTGTGAGAGCAGCCCAGATAGACTAAGATACTGGGTGACAGGCACATGAGGGCTCATTATACTGTTTTCTTTACCCTTGAATATGTTTGAGATTTTTCGTAAGTAGTAGCTTTAAAAGAAAAAGTTCTGATAGCATGCAAAGCCCATCAAGGTTACTGCACTAATCAGAGTTGGCTAAGTCACACAGACGTCATGTGTTAAATCGACCGGGAAGGCCAGCTAGGAAGCAACATGACCATAGCATGGTGGTGTTAAGCAATAAGGTGTGCTGCCCAAAGTGGGAACTGACCCAGAACCTGAGCAGCCTGCCAGGACTGTGCTGTACCCTTGGACCCTGAACAACGGGGCCTCTCCTCTTTCAGGTTGCTTCATGGCTTCTCTCTCAGTTGTGTAGGACCCCAGGGAGAGGCAGGAGCAGATACTTCTGTTTCTTGCGAGGCAAGTAAAAAATGGAAATCAGTCTCCATGTCTTCTCTGGGAGGACAGCAGCAGGTGGTGGCAGGGGTAGGGTCTATGGTGATCAGGAAATTGGAAGTGTTTCCATTTCATATCATACCGGCATATCCCCCCACCCGCCATTAAAAATCCTTTGTTAGTTACCATCTTAAATTCACACCTTCCAATTTTATCCCTCTCTTTTTTACCCTCAGTGGGACACTTTTTTTCCTAGTCATATTAATTTCTTTGCCTTGACCCTGATTTGCTTACTTCTTCCCCCACAAGAAACAAAACAGTCAACCTGGGATGCCTTTACACAGACTTTGCCAATGAGTCCTCACCTCTCAAAATATAGCTCAAAAACCAGCTCAGAGGAAGCCCAGGGCAAACTGGTCCTGATCTAAGGACAAAGATAAATACGTAATTAAAGAAAACCCTCAGCACAAAAGGAGTCTAAATAGAACAGCATACCCCTAGGGTAAAGTGAACTAACACTAGGGAGGAGGGAAACTTTTGACGTCTCATTAGAACCCTTGGAGAGGAGTGCTTGGCTGGCTCAGTCGGTAGAGCAGGAAACTCTTGATCTCAGGGGTTATAAATTCAAACCCCATGCTGGGTGTAGAGATTACTTAAAAACAAAATTTTAAACATGGAGAGACTGAAGAAGACTGACTTATATCCTTATATTGAAAGGAATAATCAGAAAACCAGAATCTTGAAAATATGATTACCAAAGTTAATTTTGACATTCCACCAAAATCTAAAAAATAGAAGCAACCAAGGACTGAATTAGTAATCTGGAAGATAAGTTGAAAAAAGAAATCTTCTAAAACTTAGATATGTGATGTAAAAATAGAGAAAAAGTTCGAGAAGGAGGCTGAGAAAAGATCTTAGCAGTGTACCCTCTATATCCTCCAACTGGAATCTCAGAAGGATGAAAAGAACACAGAGGACATAATCAAAACAGAGAAATTATTTGGGTCTTCAGATTGAAAGGGTCCATCTAGATACATACTGGTGAAATTTCTGTCCTGCAAGGATAAAAAGAATATCCTTCAAGTTCTCAGAGCAAACACAAACTTGCCTATGAAGGGACTCAAGTCGAACTGGATCAAGTTCCCATTAGCAACACTGGATTTTGAAAGACCATACACTGGGGAGTTCCACATTCTGGGGGAAATATTTGAACATTCAAATATATTTGAAAATACATCCCAGCTAGATTAAGCATACATATTTTCAGATGCAGGCAGGGACTCAGAAAGATTGTCTTCGAAATACTTTTTCTAGAAGAGTTACTCACAACTGTACTAGAGCCAAACAGAAACAGAACCCAAGAAAAAGGAAAAGATAGGATCCAAGAGACCAATCTAGAAGGACAATGATGAGAGAAATCCTAGGACGGTGACAGTTGTTTCACACGCGTAGACAGTGGGGAGTCCAAATCAGAAGGGGAAGTCAGAGGGCTCCATGGAAACAGTCTTCAGGAAGAAAGGGTAACGCTGCACAGATCTTGTGATTAGGATCTAGAAGTGTCACTATAGCTGGCTATCAATAACATGGTGGTGTAAAGTCTCTTTTTTCCAACAAGAGAAAGAATGGCCACTGAATAGTTTGGGAAATAGAATAAAACACTCTACAAGAAAGTCCTGGTCTAAATATGAAGCAAATTAGATTTTGAGCAGTTGGTGTGAAAGAAATAGTGATGGGCTCTGAATTAAATATGTTTGAATTTGTAATGAGTACTGGGCACAAACATTTCTCTGTGTTGAATGTGTTGTTTTTTATTCTTGAAAGTGGTTTGCCATTTTTATAGCGTATTATTCTTTACGGATCAGATTTTCCCTAATGGTTCTTTTGAAGAATCACCCAGAGGGCAAACTTAGATATAAAATTTTGTTCTCATTTTTTCTTTTGGTTTCTCCCTCAAAAAATAAAGGGATACGATTTTGTTGTTTTTAACATAGCAAAGGTGACTTTGGATTTTGACTGGACAGTCCTCTAAACCTCGAAATTGGGGAGCAAACTGGGGTGTCTGTGTGGCTCAGTTGGTTGAGCATCTGATTTTGGCTCAGGTCATGATCTCATGGTTCATGGGTTTAAGCCCCACATCAGGCTCTGTGCTGACAGCTCAGAGCCTGGAGCCTGCTTCAGGTTCTGTGTCTCCCTCTCTCTCTCTGCCCCTCCCCTGCTTGTGCTCTGTCTTTCTGTCTCTCAAAAATAAATACACTTAAAAAAAAAAATAAAAAATAAATTTGGGAACAAACTTATGGTCATTAAGAAGCATAAACTTTAAATAATATTCACTGATGGCTGCCTGCGTGGCTCAGTCAGTTAAGCGTCCAACTCTTGGTTTCAGCTCAGGTCATGATCTCTCATGGTTTTGTGAGTTCAAGACCTGCATTGGGCTCTGTGCTGACAGTGTGGAGCCTGCTTGGGATTTTCTCTCTCCCCCTCTGTCTGCCACTCCCCCGCTTTCACTGTCTTGGTCTCTCTCAAAATAAATAAATAAGCTTAAAAAAATTTAAATAATATCCACTGACCCTAATATCTAAGCCTCCTAATTTTGTAACTTACTCGAAGAGTTCCTTAGTAACTAACAGGTCTTGTTTGAAGAACTATATACATAAAATTCAGCTCCTTTAGTTTCACTTCACCTTTTTTCCCTGCTAAAGTAAGTAAAATTAAATGGAATAAGTTTTAATTTTTTAATTTTTAAATTTTATTTATTTTTTAAATATATGATATTTATTGTCAAATTGGTTTCCATACAGCACCCAGTGCTCATCCCAAAAGGTGCCTTCCTCAATACCCATCACCCACCCTCCCCTCCCTCCCACCCCCATCAACCCTCAGTTTGTTCTCAGTTTTTAAGAGTCTCTTATGCTTTGGCTCTCTCCCACTCTAACCTCTTTTTTTTTTTTTTTCCTTCCCCTCCCCCATGGGTTTCTGTTAAGTTTCTCAGGATCCACATAAGAGTGAAACCATATGGTATCTGTCTTTCTCTGTATGGCTTATTTCACTTAGCATCACACTCTCCAGTTCCATCCACGTTGCTACAAAAGGCCATATTTCATTCTTTCTCATTGCCACGTAGTACTCCATTGTGTATATAAACCACAATTTCTTTACCTAAATGGAATAAGTTTTAAAGAAATATATACAACAGTTATCTCTGATTGTGGGATTAGAAGGATTCGAATATATGTATGATTTTCCTACCAAGAATGTGTTTTGCTGTTACAATAACAACACCCCAAAATATTTAACAAGAAAAATGATTTATACTGAAACTGCCTTAGCAGGAAGTCCTTCTTCATGCCCCACATGACCCTAATCATTACTGTCACTCTTGCAAACGCACCTTTTTAACGATGGCAGGTATAACTTTGCACATTGATTTCCCCTGTCTATGAGGTTTTCGGTTTCTCAAGGACCAGGCCTGGATATCTACACCATTTCCATTCTCCTGATGGGCTCAGCCCAGCCTCAGGCTGCCCCCACCGGGTCCGAGAGAGATGCTTGGCTTGCACCCTAGGCTGTCTCCCATTGACCCTGTGAGGGTGAGGGAGAAGGGCGGGCAACAGATTCAGGGTCACGCAAGCATGGTAATGGAAGCCACACTGCAACAGCTTCAAGCTCTTTGCACCCATCGTTAGGCTTTCAAAATCACATAGAGTATAAATTAGAAGCCCGAATGCTTACTTATGTATCGAATCAGCACAATAAGCAAATAATCAAATGGCAGGAGCAGGCCAAACTCAGAGCCTCTTCCCACAAGTAGCATTTGTGGGGACAAAGCATGTTTTGGAGAAGCAGAGCAGCTCCGGTGTTTGTAGGGATTTGGGGAAGGGTCACCGCCGAGTGAGAGGGCAGTGAACACAGGAAACTCTCAAATGCCGGTGTTCTCATGGAAAAGCCTTTCATGGAAAACAGAAATTCACACTGAATTGATCTCCTCCCCTTAAAGCACCGACACTTCTCCCTGCCATGCTTTCTTGCAGGTGGTGAAAACCTCCAGAGGAGAGAGAGTAGGAGGAAGGAAAGGAGAAAATGGAGGTAGGGCCTGGGAGCTTGAGATGAGGAGGACGAAGTTCCGAGACGCAGGCAGTACTTGGCACGGACAGTGAGTCATGCAGGGCAGAGCAGATCAGAGTTGCTAACTTGCTGTTTGAAGGGCTAAGAAACTTCACAGTGATTCCATTTTAAATTAGGCTGTTTGTGAGTCTCGTGTTTCCTTGCTCAATCCTCTTCCTCCCTGGGGATTGGTTGGGGCAGAGGATAAAGATAGGATCCAAGCCAGGCCCTTTTATGTTTATTTCTCCTTCCTCTTTCTCATGACTTTGAACAGGCACATCTATTGCTAGGATGCTCCGGTTCATTACTAAGCAGCAGGCAACAGGTCACAGAAGGAAGGAAAGAAAGAAAACGGGGAGAGAGGCCAAGAATGAGAAAACCAGTGACTTAAACACTTGGCCCCCTGTGCTCGCTTGGCCAGCACATGGACTAAAATTGGAACAATGCAGAGAAGATTAGCATGTCCCCTGGTGCAAGGACGACACACAAACTCATGGAGATTCTCATATTTTTTCAGAGATGATGAACAAGTTCTGGAGGTAGATAGTGGTGGATGGTTCTACAGCAACCTGAATGTGCTTAATGTTACTAAACTGGACACTTAAAAATAGCTAAATGGTAAATCTTATGTTATATATGACCACAATTTATAAAAAGCAAACGCCCTAAAAGTTGAGTAAAGAGATGGCATACGGACAAGTCAAGTAAAAGTCATGCAATTATGTTAATAAGTTATAAAAAAAAAGTAATCTAAGAACACAAATGCAAGCCCTCAGTCATTGTGCATGCCACAGTATCAGCATGGAGTAGTGGCTCTATAGAGTTGGCTCTCACCTGGTTCAAAGTCTAACGCTGCCACTTAATAGTTGTATGACCTTGGACCAGACATCTAACATCCTTGAGTCTGTTTCTTATTTGGAAAATTGAAATGACATTGGATTCACAGACATATTGAGAGAGTTAAGATATTATACACAAGGCATTTAGCATAGTAAGTGGCTCCTACTCATCATTCACGAAATGTGTTTCCTTTCCCTTTCTGCATGTGGAAGGTTGCAAAGGCAATGTGTTGTGGGACACAGAAACTAACTTGAAAGATGGTAAGGATAAAATTTAAAAATGAAAAAATATGGAAATAGTATTTAGGCAGTGGTTCCTGAGAGAGGCAGGCCAGGTGTAGCAAGGATCCTCTAAATTGCTGAAAAAAGACCTAAGACTTGTTATTAGAGTTATTAGCTGTTGTAACCAAGCAGCCCCCCCTCCCCGCCCTCCAATACAGCAGCTTAAACAAGATGGAAGCTTATTTGTGTCTATTTCATAATCCAGAGGTAAACTGTCTAAGGCTGGCAGAGCAGCTATGTCATTCTCAATGCACAGGATTTCCATTGTTGGATCCGAAGTGGTTGCTTTAGATCCTGACATCTTCCAGGTAATGGGAAGTGGAGAAAGGGCCAGTGGCCACATCTACCTTTGTTTTAAGGGCATGACATAGAAATGGCACACTTCATTTTTCCACCCACACCCCAATGACCAAATCCTTTCTATAAAGAATGCTGGGGTCAGTAAACTCCAGTGGGAGTCCTGTTAAAGAGGAGGAGTTTGGATGTTGCTCTACACTTAGCCACCTCAACCACACAGCTCATTATATTTTCTCTAGTTTGCAACCACAGGACAGGCTTTCAAAACAACAAAGCTAACACATTCCCCAAAATGGAAGCATAATTTCTTGGTTATTAATTTATTCAGTAAATATTTATAGACTACTTGCTATATGCTTGGTACTATTCAAAACATCATAAATACAGCAGACTGCAAAACAGATGAAGTTTCTGATTTCATTAAGCTAAATTCAGGGGCACCTGGCTGGCTCTGTCGGTAGAGCATGTGACTCTTAATCTCAGGGTCATGCATTGAAGCCTCATGTTAGACATGAAGCGTACTTAAAAAGCGAAACAAAACCAAAAAAAGTCATTAAACTAAATTCAATAGGGGGAGAAGGTAAACAAATACTGGAAAAAAACATTAGATACCAGTAAGTGCAAAGATGAAAATTAACATATCAAGCAACTAGATGGGGTGGTTAGGGATGCCCTCGCTGGGGAAATGATGTATAAGCTGAGCCACTTGAAGAACAGGAAACAGAATATGCCAGGAATGGGGAACTGCAGGTGCAAAGGTCCTGATAGCGGAAAGAATCTGGGAGGGTTTGCGGTACAGAAGGACCCTTGTGTCTGGATTTAGCAGGAGTGGGAGAGAGGAGGACATAAGATTAGAAAGGAAGGCAGGAGCAGTTTGTTCTTTGGCATTTCCCAGCACTGAGGACAGTTGTGCACAGGCTAGGTACCCAACAAGTGTTTGATAAATGAATAAGCTAACAGAGAAAGATCTGAGGCTGTTGACAGCTACCCTCTAATTCATAGCTTGCCTCTGCTTTACTTCAGCAAAGAGTAGGATTGGCCTTTGTTCATCCTACACACATCTCTCAGCTCCTATCTCTCAGAATCTTCTTATCTTTGTAGTTGATCCCAGAGTCTTTGGTAGCCTAATGTCCTCTCATAAAAAATGGAGTTAGGGAAGGAATCTGGGAAGGGGACCGGTATCTGAATAAAACATGGTATCTCCTCCTTGGTTTTCTCTACTCTTTGCTAAATAGCTCAAGTTCTCTTTTAATTGTTCTCCATGTGGTTTTCCAGATCTGGAACCAGCCTGATAACCTGATGCTCAGAAGTGTCAAGTTTGGAGAGGCAGTATAATTAGTGGAGTGCTATTAAGGCTTTTACCTTTGCGCCAGACTTCCTGGATTTGCATCCCAATTTGGCCTGTTTATGTCTGGGGTACCCTGAGTAAAGTACTAAATCTCTCTGGCCATCAGTTTACTTATCTATTAAATGGGAGTTAATAGTGATTTCTGACCACAATACCAAGAGCTCTGAAATTTTTGAAAATATGAAGTATAGTTAACAATATTATATTAGTTTCAGGTGTACAACATAGTGACTCAACGTTATGAAATGCTCACCACATGTAGTTACCATCAGTCACCATACAAAGTTTTTACAGTGTTATTGACTGTCTGTATTTCTTATGCTGTAATTTTCATCCCCATGACTTATTTTGTAACTGGAAATTTGTACCTCTTAATTCCTTTCGCCTATTTTGCCCATTAACCCACTCTGCTCCCCACTGGCAAGCATCAGTTTGTTCTGTTTTTTTTTTTTTTTATGAGTCTATTTCTAGCTTGTTAGTTCATTTGTTTTGTTTCTTAGATCCCACAAATTAGTAAAATCATATGGTATTTGTCTTTTCCTGTCTGACTTATTTCACTTAGTATTATACTCTCTATGTCCATACATATTGTTGCAAATGGCCAGATTTCATTCTTTTAAATGCTGAGTAATATTCCATTGTGTATATGTACCACATCTTTTTTATCCATTCGTCTATCAGTGGACGCTTGGGTTACCTCCATATCTTGGCTCTTGTAAATAATGCTGCAATAAAAATAGGAAACATACACCTGTTTGAGTTAGTGTTTTCATTTTCTTTGGGTAGCTCACTGTGGGTAGCATGGAAATTTTCACAATATTTATTCTTTCAATCCATGAGCATGGTGTGTCTTTCTATTTGTTTTTGTCATCTTCAGTCTCTTTAATCAGTGTCTTACAATTTTCGTAGTACTGGTGTGTTACCTCCTTGGTTAAATTTATTCTGAGGTGTATTATTTTTGATGCATTATAAATGGGATTGTTTTCTAAATATCTCTTTCTGCTACTTTGCTGTAAGTGTATAAAAACATAGTAGATTTCTGTACATTAATTTCATTTCTTGCAACTTTATGAAATTCATTTATTCTAATAGATTTTTTTTGGTGGGGTCTTTAGGGTTTTCTTTTCTTTTTTTTTTTTTTTATATATATATGAAGTTTATTGACAAATTGGTTTCCATACAACACCCAGTGCTCATCCCAAAAGGTGCCCTCCTCAATACCCATCACCCACCCGCCCCTCCCTCCCACCCCCCATCAACCCTCAGTTTGTTCTCAGTTTTTAACAGTCTCTTATGCTTTGGCTCTCTCTAGGGTTTTCTATGTAAAATATTATGTCATTTGCAAATAGTGATGGTTTCCTTCTTCCTTATCAATTTGGATGCCTTTTGTTTCTTTTTCTTATCTGATTGATATGGCTAGGACTTCCAGTACTATGTTAAATAAAGGTGGCAAGAGTGGACATTCTTGTTTTGTTCCTGATCTTAAAGAAAAAGCTTTCAGCCTCTCACCATTGAATATAATATTAGTTGTGGACTTGTCATAGATAACTTTTATTATGTTAACATATATTTTTTCAACTCTGTTGAGTTTTTACATGGATATTGAATTTTGTCAAATGCCTTTTCTGCATCTATTGAGATGATCATGATTTTTATCCTTCATTTCGTTAATGTAATGTATCATGTTGATTGATTTGTGGATGATTCAGGTTGAACCATTCTTGCATCCTTGGGATAAATCCCACTTGATGGTGGTGAATGATCGTTCTCTCTTTTTTTTAAGTTTATTTTTTGAGAAAGAGAGTGGGGGAGGGGCAGAGAGAGAGGGAGAGAGAGAGAATCCAAAGCAGGCTCCACGCTGACAACTTGGAGGCCGATGTGGGGTTCCATCCCATGAACCGTGAGATCATGACCTGAGCCGAAATCAAGAGCCAGACACTCAACTGAATGAGCCACCCAGGTGTTCTAAATGATTCTTTTAATGCATTGTTGGATTTGGTTTTCTAATATTTCATTGAAGGTTTTTGTGTCTATGCTCATCAGGGATATTGGCCTCTAATTTTTTAAAATTTTTTTGTAGTGTCTTTGTCTGGTTTTGTTATCAGAATAGTGCTGGCCTCGTGGAATATATTTAGAATCTTTCCTTTCTCTTCTATTTTTTGTAATAGTTTGAGAAGAATAGGTATTAACTCTTATTTAAATGTTTAGTTGATTTTACCTGTAAAGTAATCTGGTCCTGGACTTTGTGTATTGAGAATTTTTTGATTACTGATTCAACTTGTTACTAGTGATAGGTCTCTTCAGATTTTCTATTTCTTCCTGATTCAGTCTTAGAAGATTGTATATTTCTAGGGATATCTATGTCTTCTAGGTTGTCTGATTTGTTGGCATATAATTTTTTCTAGCAATCTCTTCTAATCCTTTGTATTTTTGTGGTGTAGGTTGTACCTTCTCTTTCATTCCAATTTTGAGTTTTCTATTTTTTTTCTCTTTATGAACGTGACTAAAGGTTTATCATTGTTATTTATTATTTCAAAGAACCAGCTCTTGGTTTCATTGGTCTTTTCTACTTTTCATTGGTCTCTTTATTAGTCTCTTATTTAGACTTTATTTCATTTATTTATTTTCTGATCTTTGTTATTTCCTTTGCTCTAACTTTGGCCTTTATTCTTCTTTTTCTAGTTTTTTAGGTGTAAGGTAATGTAGTTTATTCTGTATTTTTTTGTTAGCCTGTATTGCTATTAACTTTCTTCTGAGAACTGTTTTTGCTGTCTCCCAAATATTTTGAACTGTTGTATTTCCATTTTCATTTGTTTCCAGTTATTTTTTTAAAATTTCCTCTTTGATGACTTCGTTGACCCATTGGTTGTTTAGTATCATGTTTAGCCTCCATGTGTTTTTATATTTTTTCCATTTTTTTTCTTGTAGTTGATTTCTCGTTTCATACTGATGCAGTCAGAAAGCTGCTTGATATGGTTTTAGTTGTCTTAAAGTTTTTGAGAGTTATTTTGTGGCCTAACATATGATCTATCTTGGAGAATGTTCCATTTGCACTTGAAAAGAATGTGTATTCTGTTTTTGGATGGAGTGTTTGTGTGTGTGTGTGTATACACACACACACACATATATATACATACACATACATACATATATACATGTTAAAATATACATGTGTATATATATATATGTTTAAAACATATATATATATACACACACACACATATATATGTTAAAACTATCTCGTCTATTGTGCTGTCAGAGCCACCGCTTCCTTGTTGATTTTCTTTCTGGATGATCTATCTGTTGATATAGGTGGAGTGTTAAAGTACCCTACTATTATTGTATTAGTATCAAATTTTCCCTTTGTGTCTGTTAATATTTGCTTTATGTAATTAGATACTCCAACGTTGGGTGCATAGATATTTGCAATTGCCATATCCTTTATTAGATTGATCCCTTGATCATTATGTAGTGCCCCTCTGTGTCTCTTGCTGCAGTCTTTAAAGTCTATTTTGTCTGATATAAGTATTACTATTCTGGTGTGTGTGTGTGTGTGTGTGTGTGTGTGCACTTCCATTTGTATGGTATATGTTTTTTGTCCCTTCACTTCCAATCTACATATATCTTTAGGTCTGAAGTAAGTCTCTTGTAGGCAGTGTACAGATGGGTCTTGTTTTTGGTTGCTGTTGTTTTAATCTATTCAGTCGCCTACATCTTTTGGAGCATTTAAGGCTATTTACATTTGAAGTAATTATTCATAGGTATTATTGTCATTTTGTTAATTGTTTTCTAGTTGTTTTTTGTGGTTCTTTTCTGTTTATTTCTTCTTATCTTGCTTCCTTATCGTTTTATAGCTTTCTTTAGTGTTATGCTTGGAGTCCTTTCTCTTTATATTTTGTGTATTTGTTACAGGTTTCTGGTTTGTGGTTACCATGAGGTTCATAGTTAACATCCTAAATATATAGCAGTTTAAACTTAATGGTTAGTTAAATTCAAACAAATTCTAGAATCACTACATTTTTACTCCTCTCCCTACATGTTTTATGTATATGATGTCGTATTTTACATCTGTTTCTTTTATGAATCCCTTAACTCATTTTCTTTTCCTATGTGGAAAGTTTCACAGTATGGTACTATAAACATATTTTCTCTTCCTTATGGTCTTAATAACATTTTCTTTTCTATAGCTTTCCTTATTGTAAGAATACAGTATATATATGTACGACATACAAAATGTGTGTTATTTGATTGTTTATGTTATTGGTAAGGTTTCTGATTCATAGTAGGCTATTAGTAGTTAAATTTTGGGGAGTAAAAAGTTATATGTATAGGATGTCAGTGCCCCTAATCTCTTCATTAAGAGTCAACTGTAATTGATTTTACTATTTTGGTCTTTTAACCTTCATACTAGTTTTATAAATGATTGATCTACTACTTTTACTCTATGTTTGCCTTTGCCAATGCAGTTTTATTTCATTTCATAATTTTCTTCTAGTTATGGCCTTTTCTTTTCCACTTAAAGAAGTCCCTTTGATATTTGTTGTAAGGCTGTGTAGTGGTGAAGAATTCCTTTAACTTTTGTTTGGGAAACTATCTCTCCTTTGGTTCTGAATGATAACCTTGCCAGGTGGAGAGAGTATTCTTGGCTTTGAGATTTTTCCTTTTAGCACTTTGAATATGTCATGCCACTCTCTCTGTTTTATAAAGTTTCTACTGAAAAATCAGCCGATAGTCTTATGGAGTTTTCCTTGTATATAACTAGTTGCTTTTGATGCTTTTTAAGATTCTCTCTTTATCTTTAATTTTTGCCATTTTAATCATTTTGTGTCTTATTGTAGACCTCTTGGAGTTCATCGTGTTTGGGGTTCTCTATGCTTCTTGAACCTGAATGTCTATTTCCTTCCCCAGGTTAGGGAAGTTTTCAACTATTATTTCTTCAAACACATTTTTTACCCTTTTCTCTTCTCCCTCGAGACCCTATGATGTAAATGTTAGACTCTTGGTGTCCCAGAGTTCCCCTTCATATATCTCCTTTTTTTTTTTTTTACTGCTGTTCAGTTTGAGTGCTTTCTATTACCCTATCTTCCAGATTACTGATCTGTTCTTCTAGATCCTCTAATCTGCTGTTGATTATCTATAGCATATTTTTAATTTCAGTTGTTTTTCAGCTCTGATTAGTTTTTTTCATATATTCTATCTCTTTGTTGAAGTTCTCACTGAGTTCTTCCACTCTTCTCTCAAGTCTGGTGAGTATCTTTAAGACTTTGAACTCTTTCTCAGGTTGATTGTTTATCTCTATTCTGTTCTTTTTCTGAAGTTTTGTCTTGTTCTTTCATTTGGAGCATAATCCTCTGTCTCCTCATTTTGTTTGATTTTCTCTGTTTTACTGAATTAATAAGCAAAACATCCACCTTTCCCAGTCTTGAAGGAGCGGACTTGTGTAGGAACATCCCTTGTACAGACTGCATGCGCCTGTTAGCTTCAGCTGGCTGGCTGGCGCTGGAGCAGGTGCAAGCCAGGAGTCCCAGGACACTCTGCGCTAGGGCCAGCCTGTTGGGATGGCTCGAGCTGAAATGGGCACAGGCCAGGTGTTCCCAGGGTGCTGTGCACTGGGGCTGCCCTGGTGGGTTATCTGGAGTGGGAATAGGCCAGGGCTTTTCATACAGGTGGCACCATGGTAGGATGGCTGAGGCTAGATTGAGTGTGTGTGGGGGGGTCACGGTGGGGGATTGCTGGAGCTGGTGTGGGCTAGCGGCTGGCCTCACTGAAGTGGCAGACCAGCTAGAGCACCCAGACCCTGCTCCTGTCTGTGCTATCAAAGTGGAGGGGAAATGTAAACAGTGGTGATTGCTGGTACCTCTGACCCCAGACAGACTTCCAGCAGTTACCTCACCATTTAGCCCATGCTCTAGGATTAGTAAATGGGTTTCCTTCACATGTATGCCAGTTGCCCTTTAAACAGCTGGGTTTTGTTGTTGTTTTATTTTTGTTTTTGTTTTGCCGTACCCCAGGGCAGTCAAATCTGCACGTGGGCCCCTCAGTGCTATCCACCCCCTGCAGTTTGTAGCTTCAAGAGTAGGGTCCCGGCTCTGTCTCTGCTGTTCCCTGTGTGATCCCTCTGTTCTTTGGTGTGCAGAAACTGTTCAGTCAATCCTCAGTTTCTTTAGGAGGTACTGCTCTATATATAGGTATAGATTCTATATGTAGGAGGTGACTTTGGGTTTTTTCTACTCCACCATCTTGGACTCTTCTCCCTGAAACTAAGGTTTTTACTAAATCACTTGAGGACAGAATCTTGCTTGAAGTTGATGTGAACCTATTTGTCAGGAAAACTTGATATAAAACTATTTGTTTAACTCAGTTAAAAAAATATTTGTGCATTTTGCTACAGAAATATTAACATGTTTGGTTAGGGAACAGCCCCAGACCCTGTTGGGGGCAGTGTGTAATTTATGAGTCATACTTTTTAAAATTTTTAAAATTCCGAGTTCCAAAAACATTGGTCCTCAGAAATTTCAGATAAGGGATTGTGACCTATTACCCTTCTGAACACATGGCAGCTAGTGGTGCCTGGGTGACTCAGTGGGTTAAGCATCCAACCTCAGGTCATGATCTCATGGTTCGTGGGTTCGAGCCCCATGTCAGGCTCTGTGCTCAGAGCCTGGAGCCTGCTTCAGATTTGGTGTCTTCCTCTCTCTGTGCTCCTCCCCCACTCATGCTCTGTGTCTCTCAAAATTGAATAAATGTTAAAAAAAAAAAACCAACATGGCAGCTAGAATGAATGCAGGACTTTGGTTGGGGTCAGTGTACCAGTTCAAAGAAAAATAGTGGTGATCAGAGTGTCTGGATGTCATCAAGTCATCCTAGAAACTCAAATTTTAGCCTCGTGAGCAAGGTGATAAAATGTGGCTTGAAAGACACAGGTAAATTTGCACAGCTTCCTGGGAGGTGCTTTTGGGGGAGTCCCATGGTGTTCTGCTCTTGGCCATTGCCCAACCAGTGGTTTCATAGATGATTTCTGGTAAATGAAGACTTTTGGTAGTAAGGAACAGAAGTCTACATGAGCTAGCCCAAGCCAGAGCATTCTCAAGAAACTCAAGGTAAAGGGGCAGCTGGCTCTTAGGGATGTTATAGAACCAGGAGTTAAAGCCCTGTGGAGATTTAAGGATTCTCTCACTCTCTTTTTTCCCTGCTTCTCTGTAAGTCTAGTTTATCCATATGTCTGGCTGAAGAGAATTTTTCTCTACTTTCCAATCCACTTGGCAGAAAATGACCATTGCCAACAGGTCCTGTGTTGTATCTCCTCCATTTGCAAGCACAGCCTGATTGAGGCTTAATGTATCAGTTCGAATTCCAAATTCCTCAGGAGGGGACATCATCTGGTCCAATAGGCTAAGGGGGTGTTGTGATTCACAGGGACAGGGGTACTTTGTTTACACATGGCTCTTCCCTCAGTGACTTTGTAGATGAAGAGGGGAAGGACAACTCCTGGTAAAGTGTGTCAAGGTTGGAAAATGGAAGGGTTGGACAGACCCCATCCCTTGCAAAAAAAATGGGTTTATATATGTATTGTCCTAGTAAACTTGGGCTACTATAATAAATACTATAGCCTGGGTGGCTTAAGCACCAAATATTTTTTTCTCACAGTTCTGGAAGCTGAAAGTGTAAGAGCAGGATGGCAGCATGGTTGGGTTCTGCTATAAGTCCATTTCCTGGTTTGTTAGCCTACTTCTCACTGTGTCTTCACAAGACAGATCTTTTTTACTCTTAAAAGTGTATTAATCAGGGGCGCCTGGATGGCTCAGTCAGTTGAGCGTCCGACTTTGGCTCAGGTCATGATCTCACAGTCTGTGAGTTCGAGCTCCGCATTGGGCTCTGTGCTGATGGCTCAGAGCCTGGAACCTGCTTCAGATTCTGTGTCTCCCTCTCTCTCTGCGCCTTCCCTGCTCATGTTCTTTCTCTCTCTGTCTCAAAAATAAATGAAAACATTAAGAAAAAAAATTTTTAAAAAGTGTATTAATCTTAAAAAGGGTATTAATCTCATCATGAGAGCCCCACTGTCATGACCTCATCTCACCCTAATGACCTCCCGAAAGCCCTTCTTCAAATACCATCATATCACACAGTGGATTGGACTTCAACATAATGAATTTTGGGGTGTACAAACATTCAGTCCATAGCATGTGTATATATGTAATATTTAAGTATCTACTTAAAAGTCATGGCAAGGATAGTTATTTACTTTTGGATCCATATCCTCCTTGAAGCCTAGAAATGTACAAAGTGACTGGGCGGGTAGGTCAGGCTATAAGCAGAGAAAACTCTGATTCTACACTTTGAAAGAAAACAGGCCACACATTCACCTTCACTGCCATGTCTGTCTGCACCAAGCTGAAAATGGCCGTTTAGAAAAAGGCAAGGTGAGAAGCTAATCATTTCAGCAAATTCTATCTGGTTATTGTTGGGGTAGGAGTAGCGTGCAAGTAGGCATAAGAAGGAAGATAGGCCAGCAGCCCCAAACCCTACCTAGTTTCCGTCCACAGTCCTGTGTCTGTCTGAGCATCTGAACCAAGGACTTCTGTGGTGCCCTTTTGTACAGGTGATCCAAGATCCTTCCTTGCCCATCAACTCCATGGAGCTCCAGGCCACTTTATTTTTTTCCCCAATATATGAAGTTTATTGTCAAATTGGTTTCCATACAACACCCAGTGCTCATCTCAAAAGGTGCCCTCCTCAATACCCATCACCCACCCTCCCCTCCCTCCCACCCCCCATCAACCCTCAGTTTGTTCTCAGTTTTTAAGAGTCTCTTATGCTTTGGCTCTCTCCCACTCTAACCTTTTTTTTTTTCCTTCCCCTCCCCCATGGGTTTCTGTTAAGTTTCTCAGGATCCACATAAGAGTGAACACATATGGTATCTGTCTTTCTCTGTGTGGCTTATTTCACTTAGCATAACACTCTCCAGTTTCTAGGCCACTTTAAATGCAGCTCTGCCTCATTCCTCCTCCTGAGAGACCAAACCCAGAGAAACTGTCTCAGGAGACATTAAGAGAAAGAGTCCCTTTCCTTTGCTCCTTCAGTCTGAATTGGTAGACAAAACCATGCCTTATTCACCAGAGTTTTACTTAATTGTTGTCCCTTTAAATGTGCCATTATCGGGCACTCAGCATGTTTACTGGGTAGGACAGAAATCAAGGGTCTGCTCGAGGCAGCCCCCTTTATGAAGTTATTTTCCTCTTGTGCTTTTTGAGGACTTTTGGAGAGGAAACCAACCCACATGCCTTCTGACTTGGGAGGACAAGCCACTTCAAAAGTCCAAGCCTCTGCTTTCCTTTGATCTGTAAGGCTGGGGATAAATTGCTCAGTGCTGTCTTTTCTTATAGATGTGGAGGAGGTGAAGAACATGCCTCCTTCCTTGAACATTTACCTGGGGATCAGAAAGTTTATTCTCAGTTGAATTCTGTGAGATCCTAGAAAATATATGTTGTAGTCACTGTCCCCCTGCCCCCCCCCCCCCACCCCTGGGCATTTGAGCTAGTGTGAAATCCTTTCCTTTCCAGCCCTCTCAGTTCCCTGGTCTGACCATCTGGGCAGGGTTACAGAGGAAGGTGGGGAAGGACCAGCAGTATAATACGTCTGCAGACAGCAGGTGCATCTAGTCCTCCTAGCAGTGGCCTTCCTGATGCAGCTCTTGGTCATATTCCCTAGGGAATAAGATGACACCGCCACCCCTCCACCAACTGCCACGCTACTGAGATAATGAACACCAGCCTCTGGTATCACACTTAAGATGAGCGCACTCAGCGTACAGTTATTCGAGAGCCGTGTTTGCAGTTTGGGAACAATCAAATCTTGGTGGGAAGAGCTGTGTCCTGGAACTTAGGATGCCTGGGTTAGGACACCTAGTTATGGTTTTGGTTTTTCCACTGTGAGGACTTGGGCAACCTGCTCACTCTTCCTGACTTCTGATGTTCTTGTCTGTAAAATGAGAGTTGTACTCAATGACCTCTGTGACTATTTCCTGCTCTGATTTGACTTTGAGCTTCATAATTGTAGAGCACTTCAGAACTTTACTTAGAAAGTGTGTGTCTGGAAAAGGTGAAACTCAGAATAGCCAGTTATATTGTCAGTTTTCTAGGGCTACTTTAACAAAATACCACCCACCAGCTCTGGCTTAAACAGAAATTTGCAGTCTTAGAGTTCTAGAGGCTAGAAGTCCAAGATCAAGCTGAGTGCAGGTTTGGTTCCTCCTGGAAATAGGCCAGCTTTGAAGGAAAATCTGTTCCCTGACTCTCTCCTAGCTTCTGGTGGTTGACTAGCAATCTTTGGGGTTTCTTGGCTTGTAGATGTATCACCCCGATCTTTGTCTTCATCACTACATAGCATTTTCCCTCTGTGCCTGTTTGTCTCTGTGTCTAAATTACCCTTTTTAATAAAGACACAGTCTGTTTGGATTAGGACCAACTCTAATGATCTTACTTTAACTTGGTTACCTCTGTAAAGACCTTATTTCCAAAGAAGGTCACATTTTGAGGTAATGGGAGTTAGGGTTTCAACATACCTTTTTTGGAGGACACAATTCAACCAGCACGTAACACCAGTTGTAATGCTTGGTTAAATGTATCTGCTTGGAAGAGGTAAAGAAATGGACTAAAAACAGGTTTTTGAGGGGCGCCTGGGTGGCGCAGTCGGTTAAGCGTCCGACTTCAGCCAGGTCACGATCTCGCGGTCCGTGAGTTCGAGCCCCGCGTCGGGCTCTGGGCTGATGGCTCAGAGCCTGGAGCCTGTTTCCGATTCTGTGTCTCCCTCTCTCTCTGCCCCTCCCCCGTTCATGCTCTGTCTCTCTCTGTCCCAAAAATAAATAAACGTTGAAAAAAAAAATTAAAAAAAAAAAAACAAAACAGGTTTTTGAATTTTTTTCCAATTAGGTGATCCCTTTCTCTTATTTTTGTTGGATACTTGGAGCTGAGTTTGTTAGGTGTTATCAGGTTTAAGATGTGTCCCTTCAAAGAGTTTTCAGGAAAACTTCCTCTTTTTCTTTTCTCTACCTACTTGTTCCCTGCATTCTTTTGTGTCTTCAATTCCAGTTGTGTTAATCCTTACTCCATTCCCCTCCATTCTTCCTACCTGCATCTTAGAAAATAAAGAAAAATCTATTCTTTATTCTCTAGATCACTGTCCAGAGTGAAAAAGCAGCCATCATCGTCACTGAATCATTACTTCCGCTTTTCACAGACTCTTTCCTTCGTCTCCACTTTTCCAGGGACTCAGAAATTTTGGGATTAGAAAGGACCAGAGATCTTTTCTGAGTCCACACATGGCTTGTGTCTCCTTGGATGGCCTGCATTTTTAGACCATCTCTAACATGATTATCTCTCTATATCTGAGGCATATGATTGATGACTGTAAGCATTAGATGTATCTTTGTTTTATCAAGTTAAAGTCCATTTCCCCATTCTATCACCAGTGAGCTCTCTAGTGCATGACAGAGCAAAGCCATTTCATCTTCCATGGGAAGCCCAAGGAAGCTACACAGCTTTGGACTCCTGTTAACACTTGAGAGGCTGATGTCTCTGGTTCCAGTAGTTATTGAATCTGTCAACTTCAAGGACTGCAACTAATTAGTTGAGATAACTTGGGCAGGTGATAGAACCTCTTTTAACATCAAAATCCACATCCTTGAACTGGGTTATAACAAGATTTGAACTTCAAGGGCTTGCTCTTTCCATTTGTAGCTTAGTTTTAATGAATCTCAGTCTGTAAGTCTATAGAAAGACCATAGTACTTGATTTCTGCCATAGGATTGCTTGGAAATCAAATATGATGATGTTTGTCAGACTGATTTGAGGCCTATTAATGCTGCTACCATTATTGAGGGCTTTATGGGAGGTCCTCTTTCTAGACTGGATGAAGACAGGAGGCGAGTAAAAAACTTGCTACAGGTCACCCTGGGCTTCTAGGAAGTGGTTGGGGACAGAATGTGTGGGAAAGCCAGGAGTGTTATTCAGAGTTATTTTCCAATTAGTGACCCAAGTTCTGATTTTTGGCTGGCTTCTGGAGCTGTCTGGGAAATGGCCAAGTTCATTTGCAAGGTCAAATCAGGGAGAAGTGCATTTATTGTTTTGGAAGAACTTAAGCAAAATACAGGAGGGATAGGCATCCTTTTGATCCCCTCCCTCATCCAAATCAAGAACTAGCTTCTTTTGATTTCAGAGACTTAAAAAGCATGGAAAAGAATTATCTTGTAAAGGATCACAGGACAAGAAAATGATAGACATTTGTTTCTTCCTGGCCTTCCCTCTTTCTCATACATCTCTTCTGGCATTAACCAGGACAGAACTCTGTAGGGACAGGTTACGGCACAGTTATCAATGGAACTGGAATGGGTTCTTCCTCACAGATGTTGTCGAGAGGCTCCCACTGGACAGCACTCATGGCCCCCGGGTCCTTTCCAGAGAACTCTGTTTCATCCTTGGCACCTGCAAGGTGAGTTGTAGCTGTTCTGGGCCTCTTGTTGCCTTGCTCTAGTATCTAAGAGAGCATTTAGTGGTCCTTTCAGCCCCTCTAAGGATGAGAGACAAGGGAGGTTGTTTTCAGGAGCCCGAGGGCTTCCATCTGCCATGCTTACACATGAGTGATTTTAATAACCAGAGAATCACATCAGGAGCAAATTGGAGTCAGTCTTAAATTATTTATCAGGGTCAGCTTTTTGTTTACTCTCTTATTCAAGATAAAGAGACTATTGCTCTGATAGTATTATTAAACAACTTAATGAATTTTCAATGTCCGTTCTGTGCCTTTCTGGTATCCTAATCATTGTTAGTTTTTGTTTGGGATCTGACCTTGGTATAAAAGATCTATAAAATTTACCCAGATCCTTGTTACTTCTAAGTGTAATCAACTGAAAAATTGCTATGTTGCATTGGTGAAATCATCTGGTGGTGGTATGAGTGTATATTTAGTGATGACAGAAATAAAGACTTTGAAACTTTATCATTAAAAGAAACCTTTGTTGCTTAAAAAAAAGCAAAATATAAAATACACATAATTTTTAAAAGGTTAAAGTGTCTGAATTAGAGCTTTTCTGTTTATCAGAGTTACCATTGTAGGTCCTTGGTGTGGTCTTTGAAAATCTGGTTTTTGTAAAAAGTCTACTGGTGGCTCTGATAGGCTCCATTCTACAAAATAGTCATTTATATTTTTAAATTTAAACCCTGCCAGCACAAGTGCATCAAAATGTGATGCCAGTTGTTATCAGTAACCCAATTATTTTTAATTTTATTTATAAACATAAGCTGCACTTATTTAGTGCATACTTTAAAAAAGTTTACACTAATTTACAAAATCTGAGCTACGGTATTCTGTTCACAAAGTAATTTTTCTTACATCCTTTGTTAAGCTTTTGTTTCTTTCATTAGTCTTTAATCCTCTTATAGCTAAAAAGAAAGAAAAACAGACTTAGTAGGCAATAATTTGAGAAAAATCCTTTAAATGGCCATGCACACATATTTTCATGTATACATCTGTGTTAGTCTGGTTTTTTTGAGTCACCATATCAGAATCCACCTCAAATGAGCTCAAGCAGAAAAGTGAATTTATTGGAATAAAATTGTAAAGTGGATTTAACTGCAAAGTCCAGGGATACAGTTACCTCTACTTAATTCAGAAGTTTCATCCATCACTTCAGCTTTCTTCATAATCTGAGCCTCCTTTCCTCTCACTGTAAATACGCTTCCTCAGTGTGGCTAGAGCAGTGGCCACCAGCCACCTGAGACTTACAAACCCATAGCTAAAGCACTCTAATAGAAAGACCTTTCTCTTAATATCTGCATACCAACTCCAGGAAAGACTCCATTCATTGTCTCCTGCTTGAGTCACATCTCACTGCTGTGATAGTGCCCAGGGATTGACAGCATCACGTAGACAATGTGGAATGGGGAGGAACCTCTAGACAAAAGGCACAGTTGCTTATAGGACAGGATTGGCAAGCTTTTATGTAAAGGGCCAGGTGGTAACTGTATTAGGCTTTATGGGCTGCATACAATCTCTGCTATGTATTATTTTTCTTCTCCTACTAAGCTTTCTTAGTACCATGCTGAGGAAAAAGTACTGGAATGAATAAAAATTGAGCAGAAAAGGACAATGGGGAAAAGGAAACAGAGAATGAAGAAAAATGGGCAAGGGTATATAGAAACATATTTTGGAAAGTATTAAGGCTGTATTGTCACAAAACGACAAAATAGAAGGGCCTCTAGAGATGTGAAGCTAGAAAAAGTATTATTGGCTATCCATCCTTTGCAAAAGTAAAAGGAAAATTCATTTCACTTAATTATGAGTAACAGGAAAAGACCACGGTCAAAGTCCATCCAAAATCCTTCTAAGAAAAAATATAATAAGGAGCACAATAACATTCCTTCAGACAATGAAAGCACATAAAAAGGACATGCTCATAAAAGAGATGAAAACTCTAATCTAGTATTTAAAACAAGCTAAAATAAGAAAATGATAAAAAGTATGAAAGGACAATATGAATTAAGGGTAGAGACTTAAAAAGCCAATAGGAATTCCTGAATATAGAGGTGACAGAGCTACTTCAGACAAGAATTAGAAATTTAAAAAAATTATTTTAGAAATGAAGAACAAACTATATTGAATTTAAGATCATAAAACACATACCTTTTAAAAAAATATTAAAAGGAAATTTTTTAAAATAAAAAATGGAGATAGGATCTGAAGAAAATTGTAGAACATATCTAAAGATGAAACACCTGTATGATTGGAATTCTTGTAAAGGAAAACCAAGCACTGGAAAAGAACCAATGCTAAAAACTATTCAAGAAAAACTACCTTGAAAAATAGACCTCAAAATGGTATCTTGAAAGAATGCAATGTGTAACTGTGGGAAAATGACTTAAAGCAGATTTAACTGAGACCTATTCTTGTAAAATTATTGGAATTTTTTTAAGAATTGGAATTTTAGATAAAAAGATGAAGACATTTCTTTTTTTCTAAATTTTTATTTAAATTTTAGTTAACATAACATGCAATATTGGTTTCAGGAGTAGAATTCAGTGATTCATCACTTACATACAACACCCAGTGCTCATCACAAGTGCCTTCCTTAGTACTCATCACCCATGTAGCCTGTCTCTCACCTACCATCTCCCTCCATCAACCTACAGTTTGTTCTCTATCATTTAAAGTCTCTTGTGGTTTGTTTCCATCTCTTATATCTTGCTGCTCCCCTATGTTCATCTGTTTTGTTTCTTAAATTCCACATATGAATGAAATCATATGGTATTTTTCTTTCTCTGACTTATTTTGCTTAGCATAGTACCTTCTAGCTCCATGCCCGTCATTGCAAATGGCAAGATTTCATTCTTTCTGATGGCTGAGTAATATTCCGTTGTATATATACTACATCTTCATTATCCATTCATCAATTGATAGGCATTTGGGCTCTCTCATAGTTTTGCTATTCTTGATAATGCAGCTGTAAATATTGGGATGCATGTACCCTGTTGAATCTGTATTTTTGTATCCTTTGGATGAATACCTAGTAGTGCAATTGCTGGATCGTAGGGTAGTTCTATTTTGAGTTTTTTTGAGGAACCTCCATACTGTTTTCCAGAGTGGCTGCACCAGTTTGCATCACCAGCAGTGCAAGAGGGTTCCCCTTTCTTTGCATCCTCACCAACACCTGTTGTTTCTTGTGTTGTTAATTTTAGCCATTCTAACAGGTGTGAGGTGGTATCTCATCATGGTTTTGATTTGTATTTCTCTGATGATGAGTTATGTTGAGCATCTTTTATGTGTCTATTGGCCATCTGGATGTCTTCTTTGGAAAAGTGTCTACTCGTGTCTTCTGCCCATTTCTTAACTGGTTATTTTTTTGGGGGGGGTGTTGAGTTTGATAAGTTCTTTATAGATTTTGGGTCCTAACCCTTTATCAGATATGTCATTTGTAAATCTCTTCTCCCATTCTGTGGTTGCCTTTTAGTCTTGTTGATTGTTTCCTTTGATGTGCAGGAGTTTTTTTTTTTGTTTTTTTTTTGTTTTTTTTTTTTGTTTTTTTTTATCTTGACGAAGTCTCAATAGTTCATTTTTGCTTTTGTTTCCCTTGCCTCCAGCGATGTGTCTAGTAAGAAGTTGCACTGGCAGAGGTCAAAGAGGTTGCTGCCTGTGTTCGTCTCTAGGATTTTGATGGTTTCCTGTCTCACATTTAGGTCCTTCATCCATTTTGAATTTATTTTTGCATATGGTGTAAGAAAGTGGTCCAGTTGAAACTGGAATGAATTCTTCTGCACATTACTGTCCAGTTTTCCCAACACCATTTGTTGAAGAGACTGGTTTTTTTTTCCATTGGATATTTTTTCTGCTTTGTCGAAGATGAGTTGACCATATGGTTGTGGGTCAATTTCTGGGTTTTCTGTTCTGTTCCATTGATCTATATGTATGTTTTTGTGCCAGTGCCAGACTGAACTGAGACATTTGTTAGACTTAAATTACTATCACATTTTGTTACAACATTGGTTTATGTCAATAGGGGGAAAAAAACCCAAACATTAGCCAAAGACTCTGTACCTAATCCTGCTCACATTCAGTTTTAAAGTCTTCAGGAAAATTATTTTGGAGATGTGAGAATTTAGGAAATATTGTTTTAAAGACATTTCCTGAGGAAACTACTAAAGAATAATTTCAGACAACAAAATAATGGAGGGGCATTGATAGAAATACTGGTGGTAAGCATTAAGTATCTGTGGAGCTAAATCTAAATGAAGATTATAAATGTATATGTGTAAGTATGGTGTGTGATGGCTGTGTGTTCTGATAGTATTATAGAGTGCATCTGTGAAAAACTGGGGGAAGAATAGGGTGACTATATGAAAAATCAATTAAGACTACTGATTGCCTTATCAGTATTATCTGGGAGTAAAACAATATTACTTCAAATTAGATGGTGAAGGAGAAGAAAGGAAAAGAAAGAACTTCGCTAGTTTCAATATTGCTCATGGTAAAAACCAATAGACAACAGTAAAAAAATGAGAGCTCTATGAGTACTAAGTGAAGGTATTAGTATAAAGGTAATGATTAGAACATAAATATAACCCTTCCTACATGCCCAAAGATATCCCCACGTATGTTCTTATATTAATGGTAAAAAATAAGAATTTAGGAATAAACTATAACACTTTAAGAATGGTTATGCTTAGAAGATGAGCACAGAAGATAACAGGGATAAAGATAGTAGTTACAGTTCTTTGAATGCCTTCTTTTGTAGATTTGACTTTGGAACCATGTAAATACTTTACATAATTATAAATTAAAATGAAAAATCAGTTCTGAAAAAAGAAAGTAAAATCAACTAAACCCCACTGCCAGTCCACATTGAGGTAAACCCACACGGAGAGAATCTTTTCAAACTGACTCTAAAATATAGCAATGTGCCTACACCCTGGTGGGATAAAGTCTAAAGACAGGAAGAACTGAAAAATATCATAACCTATTTCTAATAATCATATTGTGGGCAGTAGTATTGGTACTGTTATCCTGAGTCTGCTGTATGTGAAAAGTGGGATAAAGCAAATAATTTTGATGGTTACTGAAAAACAGGATTTTTGATAAAGGAGATAGGAGATTAAGTAAAATCAATGAGGTTGATATCCATAAGATGAAGAAAAAATCTATTTTAAGTATTAGTATGAATTCTTGATTTTTTGCCTAAAAAAATTTCCAGAATTCCTCCTTTTGTAATGGTGGAATAATGCTCTCCAAAAATTTGCTTCTTCATAAAAACAAGGAAGACAGTGGCAAAAACTGTCAAGATAAACTTTTTCAGGACTCTATAAGTTAAAAGCTTGCAACAATTTGAGGAGAGTTTATTAAAAAACTTACTGACTCTTGGTAAGAACAGTAAGCTTTGTGGGATTTAGCTTGCCCTAATCCCATCCCCCTAACCCCTGCTGCATTGTAACTTGCAACTATGATAACTTTGAAGACTAGAAGCTTGTCAGGCACTGGAGGAGGCAGAATTGTTTGGCACTTCCCAAGAACCCACTCTCAGAGAATTGTCACTATTTGTTATGTTTGGAAACTCACTGGAAAGCTCCATTCTCAGAGCACGTCTTTATTTGACTCTGTGTGTATAACTGTCCTCTAGAGATTTGTTTAAAACAATCATTAACAACTGTTTAACAGTTCAGTTGCCCAAAGTAGCATTGCTAGTTGGGGCTAACGAGGCTGATCAAAAACATAAGGAAAAACTGGAGAATGAGATTTCCACACGGACTTTGAAAAGCTCCAAGATTATCTAGAAAGCTGTGTGCTTGTGCAAGGCTGTGTGTATGCCCAGGAAAGATCAGAGAAGGTCCTACTGTGCCACCTCTGACTGACCTTGAGGCTTTGCATAGGCAAGAGTGAAGGCGATGGAGCATTGAAAGTGTGTCCCAACACACACACTGAGTTCTCAGAAAAGGGTAGGAGACTGCCGGCTCAGGCATGAAGAGGTCTCTAGCCTGTTAACTGACTACTAAGTGAAATAAACAGAGATTTCAGTGGTCACACATGTCAAAGAATACAGATTTTACAGAATTCAGAAAAGCCCCTAAACAAGCACATGCCATCAGCAATAACAATGATACGTCAACAAAAAAATCCTTGGTGGGGGATATACTTTCCAGGTGTGCCACATTATATTACTTAAAATGTCTATTTTTCAACAACAAAAAATAAGACATACAAAGAAACTGGGAAGTGTCCTTCTCTGTCTACTGAAAGGCCTAGAAAAAAAATATAAATCTAATTGCAATAAGTACCAAATAGTAGCAATTAGTACTGCAATAAGTACCTTAGTGTCAAAATTGTGGTATCTAAATACTATTTCCTATGTAAAGAAATAAGCACAAACTAAGGCTGGTCCCAGGTTTGAGGAAATAACTACACAAAATGAACCGGAAACATCTTGTCATATCAGAAAGAAAGTAGTGTCATGTGAAAGAGACTCAGAAACCACTTGAATAGACTCCAGCTGACCAAACATGGGATCATTAGAGTTGTCTGTAAGGGTAATAGTTGCAGTAGATCAAAAGTCACTAAACGCACCTAAATTTATCTTAGTTTGGGTGCCCCCCCCCCAAAACAGAACATGAAACAAAGAATTGGATATTGGGTAAAGTTTGTTTGAGAGGTGATTCCAGGCAACACAAATCAGAGAATGAGGAAAGTAAGACAGAGAAGGGAAAATAGTTAATCAGATATGCATTAATGAGTTGAAGACCCTCTCATAAGTTATGTGCAGTAGCTCTAAGAATTGTCCCACCAAGAGGAGGGAAAGCTGCCCTTCACTGGAGATTAAAAGTTGTTTCTTGAGACATTAATCTCTATCATTTCTGGTTGTCCTGTGGGCGGGCTGGGAAAATTCTGATGGTATTGGAGAAAGCTCTCAAAGAAGCAAAGTGGAGAGTGACATGGTAAGCCATCAGTATGCATGGTTACTGCCTACTCTGAATGTAGACAAAATCTGAGGGGAGCTTGGGCATCAACAACATCTGCTAAAAAACTTTGAGTTCATAATGGTAACGATTGTAAATTGACAAAGGCAACCTCATTTGTTACCTTTAGAAAATTTAAAAAACCAGCTCGTTATTTTGAAAACCGGTAAATGGAAAGGTTCCAGCATTTATCATGTTTTGCCTATAGGACATGTACTTCAGGGTAATCATATGGTTGATGAAAGGTTGATTCTTGTATAGTTGTATCCCTGATAATCAATGATATATAAATATGAGAGCTAGAATATCACCAGTTTTTAATACCAGTTGAATTGATGGATCTAGATATAGATCCTGAGAGTCTGCTACCATCACAAAAAGAGACAGCTGAACATTATGTACCTCCTTATGAAAGTATGCAAGCTCCCATTGAAGTGGTATTACCAAAGATATTAGATCTGAACATGATCTAGCCTCTAGATTTAACACTCATTTACAGAAAATATAGCATGCCCAGGGAACAAACAACCACAGGGAGTTAATCAACAAATTTGTCAGACAGTTGGAAAGTGTGGACGAAGTCAGTTCATTCGACGAAATAAATGTATTAGTTTTGGGTGTACAGCAGAATGATTTGATAAATGTATATATTTTGAGTTGATTACCATAATTATTATCTATCACTTCACAAAATTATACACTTTTTTCTTCTGCTAAGAACGTTTACAATTTACTCTTAGCAACTTTCAAATATACAATACATTATTGTCAACTATTGTCACTGTGCTGTACTCTAAATCTCCAGGACTCACTTATTTTGTAACTGGAAATTTATACATTTTGACCACCTTCACCCATTTTGCCCACCTCCCATCCCTACCTCTGGCAACTGCCAATCTGTTCTCTATCTATGAGTTCAGGGGGTTGTTTTCTTGTGTGTGTGTGTGTGTGTGTGTGTCTGTGTGTTGCATTTAGATTCCACAATAAAGTCAACACCAGTTTTTGTATTTGTCTGACTTATACCACTTAGTATAATACCCTGAAGGACCATCCCTGTTGTCGCAAAGAGCAGGATTTCCTTCTTTTTTGTGACTGCATACTATCACATTGTGTATATAGTATACCACATTTTCTTGATTCATTTATCTGTTGAAGGACACTTAGGTTGTTTCCACATCTTGGTGATTGTAAAAATGCTGCAGTGAATATGGGGGTGCAGATATCTTTTTGAGGTAATGATTTTACTTTCTTTCGCTAAATAACAGAAGTGGCATTTCTGGATCATATGGTAGTTTTATTTTTAATATTTTGAGGAATCTCCGTACTGTTTTTCAAAGTGGTTGCACCAATTTGCATCACCCCCCCTTCCAACAGTGTACGAGGCTTCCCTTTTCTCCACATCCTCAGTAACACCGTTATTTCTTGTCTTTTTGATAACAGCTATTCTAATAGGTGTGAGGTGATATCTCATAGTGGTTTTGATTTGCATTTCCATGATAGTGTGGTTGAACACCTTTTCATATACCTATCGGCCATCTATATGTCTTTGGAAAAATATCAGATCCACTTCCTATTTTTAAATTGGATTGTTTAGTTTTTGTTTTTAAGTTGTATGAGTTCTTTATGCACATATTTTAAAGTTTTTATTTAAATTCCAGTTCACATACAGTGTAATATTAGTTTCAGCTGTAAATATAGTGATTCGCTACTTCCATACAGCATCTAGTGCTCGTCACAGCAAGTGCACTTCTTATATATTTTTTGAATATCAACCCCTTATCAAATAAATGATTCACACATATTTTCTCCCTTTTTGTAGGTTGCCTTTTCATTTTGTGGATAGTTTCCTTTGCTGTCTAGAAGCCTATTAGTTTAATGTAGTCCCACTTTTTTGTAAAAATAAGTTGCCTTTGCTTTTGGTGTGAAATCTAAAAAGTCATTACTAAGACCAGTGTCAAACAGCTTATGTTTTCTTCTAGGCGTTTTATGCTATCAGGTCCTATGGTACAGTCTTTAATGCATTTTGAGTTGATTTTTGTGAATGGTGTAAGACAGTGATCCAGTTTCATTCTTTTGCATGTGGCTGTCCACTTTTCCCCTCTCCACTTAGGGAAGAGAGTATTTCTTCTTTATTGAGTGTTCTTGGCTCCTTTGTCTTAAATTAACTGTGTGTGTGTGTGTGTGTGTGTGTGTGTGTACATACATACATACACACACAATATCTGGGTTCTGTATTGTGTTCTGTTGATCTGTGTGTCTGTTCTTATGCCAGTATTGTTCTGTTTATAATATAGTTAGAAATCAGGAAGTATGATGCTTCCCACTTTGCCCTTCTCTCTCAAGATTGCTTTGGCTATTCGGAGTCATTTGTGGTTCCATAAAAGTTTTAGGTTGGATTATTCTATTTCTGTTAAAAAGTACCATTGGAATTTTCATAGGGATTGCATTGAATTTTAGATTGCTTTGGGTAGTATGGACACTTTACCAATATTAATTCTTCTGATCCATGAGCACTGTATATCTTTCATTTAATTGTGCTTCTTTCAATTTCTTTGGTTTCAGTGTGCAAATCTTTCACCTCCTTGGTTAGATTTATTCCTAGGTATTTTATTCTCTTTATTTAATATAGTTATAAATAGGATTATTTTTAACTTCTCTCTTCTCTTTCTGTTAATTATTAGTGTATAGAAACACTGCTGATTTTTTTTTTTTTTTGTATCATGTAACTTCAATGAATTCATTGATTAGTTCTAATAGTCTTTTGGAGCTTTTAGGATTTTCTATTATATAGTATCATGTTGTCTGAAAATAGTGACAGTTTTATGTTTTCCTTTCCAATTTGGATGCTTTTTATTTCTTGTCTGATTGCTGAGGCTAGGATTAACAGTATTGTGTTAACAGTGGTGAGAGTGGACATTCTTGTCTTATTCCTGATCTTAGAGGAAAAGCTTTCAGTTTTTTACCAATGAGTATGATGTTAGTTGTGGGCTTGTCTTATATGTATGCCTTTGTTGTTTTGAAGTACATTCCCTCTAGACCCAGTTGCTAAAAGTTTTTTTAACAGGACTGGATGTTGAATATCAAAAATTCAATATTTGTTGAATATCAAAAATGCTTTTGCTGTATCTATTGAGATGATCATAGGAGTGCCAGCATTCATTTTGTTAACATGGTGTATCACACTGATTTGTGGATGCTGAACCATACTTGCATCCCTGAAGTAAATCCCACTTGATCATGACGTATGATCCTGATAATGTACTTTTTCTTTTACTTTTTTTAATGTTTATTGATTTTTGAGACAGAGACAGAGCACGAATGGGAGAGGGGAAGAGAAAGAGGGAGACACAGAATCTGAAGCAGGCTCCCGGCTCCATGTGTGGGACTCAAACCCACAAATCGTGAGATCATGACCTGAGCTGAAGTCAGACATTTAACCGACTTAGCCACCCAGGCGCCCCCTGATAATGTACTTTTGAATTTGGTTTTCTAATATTTGGTCGGGCACATCCGTTTCATCAGGGATATAGGCTTATACTTTCCTTGTAGTGTCCTTGTGTGGTTTTGGTATCAGGATAATGCTGACCTTGTGCAATGGGTTTGGAAGTATTCCCTCCTCTTTTATTTTTTGGAAGAGTTTGAGAAGGATTGGCATTAATTCTTTAAGTTTTTGACAGAATTTACCAGTGAAGTCATTGGGTTCTGGACTTTTCTTTGTTGAAAGGTTTTTAATTACCGATACAATTTTCTTACAAATAATTGGTCTATTCAGATTTTCTATTTTTTCATGATTCATTCTTGGTAGGTTGTGTTTCTAAGAATATATCTGTTTCTTCTAGGTTGTCCAATTGGTTTGTATATAATTGTTCATAGCAGTCTCTTATGATCCTTTGTATTTCTGTGGTATCAGTTGTAATGTCTCCTCTTTTATTTCTCATTTAAGCTCTCTTTCTCTTTTCTTGGTGAGTCTGACTAAAGATATATCTATTTTATCTTTTCAAAAAAAAACAGCTCTTAATTTTATCAGGCTCTTCTATTTTGTTTTTAGTATCTATTTCATTTCTTTTCATTCTGATCTTTGTTATTTCCTTTCTTCTACTAACTCTGGGATTAATTTGTTCTTTTTCTAGTTCTTTGAGGTGTATACTTAGGTTGTTTGAGATCTTAATTAGGCATTTATCTATATGGAGTTCTCTCCCTTTCAGAAGTGTTTTTGCTACATCCTATAAATTTTGGTATATTGTAATCCTTGTTTTCATTTGTCTCAAGATATTTTTTGATTTCTCTATTGATTTCTTCTTTGATCCACTGGTTTTGTTCATGTGGTTTAATCTTCACATATTTGTGAATTTTCCCATTTTCTTCTTATAACTGATTTCTAGTTTCATACCATTATGGTTGGACAAGATGCCTGATATGATTTCAGTCTTCTTAAATTTATTAAGACTTATTTTGTGACATAACATATGATATATCCTGGAGAATGCTTCATGTGTACTTCCAATAGGCTTTTAAGAATTATGACAGTTGGGGTGCCTGGGTGGCTCAGTCAGTTGAACATCCAACTCTTGATTTCAGCTCAGGTCATGATCTGTGGTTCATGGGTTTGAGCCTTGAGTTGGTTCCACACCAGGCTCTGTGCTGACAGTGTGGAGCCTGCTTGGGATTCTCTATCTTTCCCTCTCTCTTTGCCCCTTCTGCATCCTCTCTCCCAAAATAAATAAATGAACTTAAAAAAAGAAATATGGGACAGTTGGGGAAATTTGCACACTGACTCAGTCATTGATGATATTAAAAATTATTGTTATTTTTAGGTGTGAAGAAATATAAATAATGAAGTTGGGTTTCATTTGGAATGGGGTGAAAAGGAACCCCTTCTCAATTCTGCTGTTTTATCATAGAAACCAGCCATTGATAATGCTGAAAATGTTTGGAATAGATGTTACTGCCCCTTCATCAAGAAATGTGCTCATAGATAGATGGATTATTTAAATGTCAAAAACTTGAAATGGAGGTAGCTGTGAACACAGACACATCAGTCTTCAGATTATAATAAGCTGAACCATTGACTATACTGTAAAATGTTAGTATTTTTCTTATTGCTCTGAGAAGCAGAGAAAGGCTAAAAACTATTTCCTTTTAGTCTATGGCAAGACAAAAATATCAGTTCAAATGATCTGAAAAGGCCTGATTTGTTCTTTGGGGCTAGAGCTCCTTTGAGCAAAGGTAGTAGAACTAAAAGACAATCTTTCTCTTAAGTATCAATTATCATCTCTAATGTGTGTTGGTCTATTAGTGAAAGTGTTGAGTATAATCTCTCTCTCTCTCTCTCTATGATTATTCTACATATCCATATATATTTTTTCTGTATATCTGTACATATCTGCACTCTCTCTACATATCCTTAAACCAATAGATATAGAAGAGTTTTTAAAAGTGAGATTGGAGGGGCACCTGGGTGGCTCAGTCAATTGAGCACCTGACTTTTGATTTCAGCTCAGGTCATGATCTCATGGTTCGTGAGATAGAGCCTTACAGGGCCTTACAGCTCTGTGCTGACAGCGTGGAGCCTGCTTGGGATTCTCTCTCTCCCTCCCTCTCTGCCCCTCCACCACTCATGCATGTATGCCCTCTCTCTCTCAAAATAAATAAATAAAGATTTAAAAAAAATGAGATTGGATCAGAATATATGCCAAATTGGCAACTGGACAGTTCAATTACAGTCTGAAGAAGGACATGTTCCAACCAAAGGAATTTGCCTTGTATCTATTAGGCTGAGCCCCCGTTACCACAATATGAGTGCAGGGTGCTTCTCCAAGTACACAGCCTGGGCAAGTTGCTCTCAGTTTCCCATGGTACTGATGCAGTTTGAAGTGTTGGGGTTTGGAGTCAACGGCCAAGAAAGAATTACTGGGATGTGTTTGTTGCAAAAAGGTGGTTTTATCAAAGCCCAGGGACAGGAACCATGGGCAGAAAGAGCTGTCTTATAAATGTGAGGGGTGACAAATTATATACTATGGATTTGGGGGGAGGGTTAAGGGAAAAGGGAGGATTCCAGAAGGACTTTCATAGGCTAAAGAGGACTCTCAAGTTACTGGAGGCCTTGCTATTGTTGAGCTAAAGTTATTTTTCCCTCTAGTAAGGCGTTGACATTAAGACCAGACAGTTGGGAGTTTCTTGGAGGAATGTTTTAGAGATTGCCTTTCTTGTAAGTCATTAAGACAGTTGCAAACTGCTGGAGCCTCCTGTCCTGCATGACTGCGATCTCTATCAGCTAATCATTGGTTTTTCTCTTTCCTTTGTTCTTGGGCAGCACCCCACCTGGAGGGGGGGGCATTAGTTTGCCTTTGACTCCCTCCTAGTTCCATCTCCACCAGAAATCCTGTGAGGAAAGCTGAAGGAGGAAGTCAGGAAGGAGCGCCGGTCTCTGGTTCTTTTCATGGTTTTGCCCTTAGGCGTTCGTTGGTGCCCCACGTGTCAGAGCGCCCTTACCTCCCACTTTATATTCTTTGCTTTCTTTTCTCCCACAGCCTCAGCCAGCCCAGGTGGCCGTCTGGATTGTTGGCGGGCAGTCCGGATTGCTTGTTCTTTATTCCCCCACCTGGAAAGCGATGCACATATGATTTCTTATTTTCAGTCTTGTCACAAAGCTGCAGGCAGTCAGCTGCCTGAGAAGTCATTTTGAGGAAGCTGATACAGCCCTTCCCATCTCCTACGGCCTCCTCAGTGAACAGCCTAGGTCAGTGTCAGAAGGAACTAAAAATAGCTAGAAATGCTCTAGCTAGTCCTTCTCAAGTAGCTGGGTCACATGAGGCACCAGGAGAGAATCACGGAGTCTGACGTGCAGCTCCAAGAACTGCCAGTGCCTGTTTACTGAGAGCCTGGGTGTGATTTTGGCAGAAGAGCATATCATATACATTTGATACTGTGCATACACTGCATGTGCAATGACCAAGCACTGCAGAATCTCATGGAAAAATCAAGTGCCAGTTGTACATCTAGGGGTTGACAGATAGTGGCTTCTCGGAGGGTCCTTCCTGGAGAAAGTGATAGAAAACCAGATCTGTGGGTGCCTGGCTGGCTCAGTCAGTAGAGCATGCAACTCTTGATCTTGGGGTTGTGAATGTGAGTCCTGCATTGAGTGTTGAGATTATTTAAAAATAAAATCTTAAAAAAAAGGTAAGGCCAGGTCTGGAGTGAGAAGCCACCCTTGGACAGACACAAGAGAAAAGGTCCTTCCTCGTGGCTGATGCAATATGGTCAGGAAGATGAGCATGGTGGCCTGTGGAGTCACAAAGTCCTGGCTGGAAATCTTGTTCCTTACTAACTGTGTGGCCTTGTGTGTGTTGCTTTCCATCTATGCTCATCAGCCTTTTCACCTCTCAAGTGGGGGTGATGCCTACCACAGAGAGTTGTTGAAGAGATGAAGGGAGATCATTCATGCAGACTCCCAGCATGCTTAGCACAGAGTTGGCAAGCCTAACGATTCATTCCTTTCCCTTCTCGTCTTTCTTTACATAAGATATGGCACAGTGTGCAAGTCTGTTTACTCACTGTGTTCCTGAAGCTCATCTAGTTAGACTTGGAGCTCCAAAATTTGGCTTGGGAACTGCTTGAGGTGGGGCTTCTTGGAGAGCTGTGGTCTTGTGAATGTGAGACCAGGGAGGGTGATGTGGTACTTGGGTCAGTTTAGGTCAGTGTTTTTCAACTGCAGATCATGACCACTAGTGGTTCCAGAAATCAATTTTGTGGTCTAGAATCAGCGTTAGAAAACAAAACAACAGAGTAGAGTGGAGTAGAAGAGAAGCAAACAGAACAGGTGCGACAGTATCCGAGTGCACTGCCCAAAGTAAGGGTCCGGTAACACAGGTATATGTGCGCGACCGGTTCGTGCTTCAGGGAGTTCTAACTGCCTCGAGAGGTCAGGCCTTGTGAACAGTGAAATCCTGAGAGCTTCAAACCACTTGTAGTTTTGGGGGTCTGTTGAGGAATGATCAAATTTGACCTTTTCCGGGTAAAACAGATGGAAATAAGAAGTCAGAAATTCCCCCACAAGATGCGGATACACAAGAGCTACTTGAATGGTTGACCAGTTCCCACTGATCATTTTTTTTTTCCTTAAAAAAATATCAGCATGTGGCTCAGCTTAACGAGGCTTTGGGGGGTATGCAGTAGATGAGACCGCTGGAGAATGAGATGTGGCTTGACAGTGGAGGGGCTTGACAGTGAGGTGGAAATGAGCTAGGATGATGAAACTTAATTCACTCAGCATGTAATTGTTCAAGGTCTGCTGTGCCTTGCTCCTGGCCTCCGAAATGTACAGCATCTAGTGGTGGAAACAGATAAGGACTGCCAAAGAATCCTTTTAACCGGTGAATCATGTTTTTTGCTTGTCTAGATTTCAAGTGTCCCTGGATATAATATGCGATTGAAATAGATTTTTAACTATTTGTCTTATGTATATTGATTATTTTGTTTTGTGTTTCTAATTTTAAAACTAGCTAAGGAGAAGAATGAGTGTGTGTGTGTGTGTGTGTGTGTGTGTACACACGCACATGTATGTATATATACACACATATGTATACACACACATACTCATACACACAATGCTGAATGAAGTTGCTTTTCAGTTACATGGTCCTCAGTTTTCTTCAGTGGGCCAGTGGCTCTCGATAGCTGAAAGCTCTCCCCACCCGCCTCCAGCACTCGGAAAAACTCATTTCCGGAGGAGTCCTGGGCATGCCACTGTCTTGTCTTAAGAGGCCAGCACTTGTAATTCCATTTGTCAAAAATGCTTGCCGTTTGGAGATAATAACAGCTACACTTGCCCCTTTTAGGGAATATATGTAATAGAAAAGTGTATACCTAGAACTCTTCTGTGTGTGGAGATTGTTGCTAGAGGCCTCCTTAGAGGTTTATTTTTCCAGGTTATAGTATCTGAAGAGGAGCAGAAAGGACACATTTTGACATGTTAATAGACTTGCAGAGCCTGCAAATAATATGAAATGTGTCCTTTTCCCAGAGCTAAGTCATTCTCCTCTTTGCGCCCTATAGGAAAAATACAGCGACATTCCTTCCTCAGGCAGGCTAGGGTGATGACAAATTGTATCAATCTCATAAAACCATTCTGGGCACATCTTTCACTTTGCTTTGCTCTCCAAGCAGAAGAGGGAACACAGCTGAAGGTTTAGAATAGAGGTGATATGGTTTATAGAGCATATAGTCCTGAGTCAATATCCGGGTAGTGTTTTATATAGAGCAGTGGTTCTCAACCAGAAATGATGGGTGTTTAAGAATACTCTGGTGGTTTATCCAAATTACACAGGCCTTTCCTGCTGTTGTATTGTGGCAAGTAGCAAATGTTCAGGTTCAGAAAAGCCCCCACAGATAATTCTCAACCTATCCCTTTCCTACTCGTTACTGATACAAAGGTGATGCACTGAAACCCTGCGGAAATACACAGTGAATGCATGTGAAAAATATAAAAATTGGATACAAGAGAGTTCAGAAAAAGAATCAACAGCAGGTACTATTTCTCAGAATGTATCTTTTCCTGAAATGTCTTCTGGCATTCCTAAAGTGGCTTCCTGGGCATCCCCACACACTGTGGGAAGACTGAAAGAGCTCTTTGCCAGAGGCACATATTATCCACAAAGCTTGGTAAAGAAAGGCAGGAGCACATAGCTAGAATGCTCTGTTCCTTGTGAGTGCCACTTATCACCATTCTGGAGCCCAGTGATGCAATGTGTTGTTTTAGCCTGCCTGGGTCAGCAACCCCGAGCAAACAGGTCATCTGATTTAAAGGAAAATAGCAATTATTTTTTAGTGAATTGCTAATTTAGAAAACATATTCAACCTTTCTGCGTCTTACATTTTTATATTTTAGAGAGACTTGGAGAGACAGAACGTGAGCTGGGGACGGGCAGAGAGAGAGGGAGACACAGATTCCAAAGCAGGCTCCGGGCTCTGAGCTGTCAGCAGAGCCCGACACAGGGCTCCAACCTACAAACAGTGAGATACTGACCTGAGCCAAAGTCGGACGCTTAACCCACTGAGCCACCCAGGCACCCTGCATCTTACAGTTTAGATGTGTCTCTTGTAAGCAGCAAATACTTGGATTAAAAAAAACACAAGCAAATACCAAACCGTTCTATTTTGTAACTCATGTGCATATAGAATATATGTATGTATTACTCATATGTGTTATATAGAGAGAATGTATCATTCTTGTTGTTGTTGTTAGTCCCACTTGTTTTTATTTCTTTTTCTCTCAGTTTTGCCCATCTTTTGAAAAATTTTAACCTTTCCTGTTTGAAAGTAACATACTTTGTACCTATTCCTATGAATTCAACATACATACTTAACAAAGTCTGAAATTGATCAATAAATTTAATCTCCTGGTGATTCAAGTGCCTCAGAACACTTGTAACTGCATTTACTTTGCTATACTTGTGCATTTCAGCTATACTTGTATTTTTAAGTATTTTTTTTAAGTTTTGTTAAAAAACAATTTTAAGTATTGTTTAAATCCATAAGACAGCATCATTATTTCATATAGCCAATTTCGTTTTTCCATAGATATCTACTACATTTATTCTTTATTCCTTCTTCTCTTAAAACTTCCTTTAGTGAAGGTATGCTGGTGGAAAACCTTCAGTGTTTGGTGGTCTGAAATGTCTTTATTTTATCTTTATTCATGAAAAATATTTTCAGGGGGAATAGGGTTCTGTGTTGGCAGAGGTTTCCTTTTAGGACATTGTCCTTTTGGGATGTTGCATTATCTTCTGGTTTTGATTGTGGAGAGTTCAGCTGTCAGTCTCTTTCGTTAGAATGCCAACTTTTTTGCTCCAGCTGCTTCTCACATCCTTTCTTTGCCATCGTTGATGTGCAGTTTCACAGTAATATGTTTGGGTGTGCTTGGAATTCATCGAGTTCTTTCTTTCTTTCTTTCTTTCTTTCTTTCTTTCTTTCTTTCTTTCTTTCTTTCTTCTTTCTGTCTGTCTTTCTGTCTTTCTGTCTTTGTTTATTATTTTTAATGTTTATTTCTGAGACAGAGTATGAGTTGGGGAGGGCAGAGAGAGGGAGACACAGAATCAGAAGCAGGCTCCAGGCTCCGAGCTGTCAGCACAGGGCCCGATGCAGGGCTTAAACTCACAAACCGTGAGATCATGACCTGAGCCGAAGTCGGTTGCTCAACTGACTGAGCCACCCAGGCACCCCTCATCGAGCTCCTTTAATCTTTAGAGAGTTGCTTCTTCCTTACAAATTTGAATAAATCCTGAATGCTTATCTCTTGAAATGTACATCTACCCCGTTTTCTCTTTCTTCTTCCGTAGCTCAGATTAGTCACATATGTTAGTCCTTTCCCTCTTCCATGTTGCTTGACGTCTTTTTGATTTTGTCCATTTGTTTTGTGCTGTGTTCTGAAAAATGCCTTCTGAGCTGTCTGCCCTTCTGTTCCCTCTGCAACTGTCAAATCTGATTAATTTGTTTCTGTATTGTTTATTTTCACAAGTTCTATTAACATTAGCATTTTCTTGAGTTATTTAAAAATTTTCCATTCCCTGCGGGTATTTTCAAGTTATTTTACTTACTTATTTACTAAATTATTTATTTATTTAACAAACTTATTTAAATCAAGTTAGGTAACATACCGTATAGTATTGGTTTCAGGAATAGAACCCAGTGATTCATCACTTACAGGTAACACTCAGTGTTCATCCCAACAAGTGCCCTACTTAATGCCCATCACTCATTTAGCCCATCTTCTCACCTCACCCCCCTCTAGCAACCCTCAGTGTGTTCTCTGTACTTAACAGTCTCGTATGGTTTGTTTCCCTCTGTTTTTAACTTAATTTTCTTTCTCTTCCCCTATATTCATTTGTTTCTTAAATTCCACATATGAGTGAACTCATGATATTTGTCTTTCTCTGACTTATTTCACTTAGCATCATACACCCTAGCTCTGTGTTGTTGCAAATGGTGAAATTTCATTCTTTTTGATGCCGAGTAATATTCCATTGTGTGCGTGTGTGTATAAATACCACATCTTTATCCATTCATCAGTGAATGGACATTTGGGCTCTTTCCATATTTTGGCTATTGTTGATAGTGCTGCTATAAACATTGTGGTACATGTGCCCCTTTGAATAAGCATTTTTGTATCCTTTGGATAAATACCTAGTAGTGCAATTGTTAGGTTGTAGAGTAGTTTTATTTTTACTTTTTTGAGGAACCTCCATACTGTTTTCCAGAGTGGCTGCACCAGTTTGCATTCCCACCAGTAGTGCAGAAGTGTTCCCGTCGCCAACATCTGTTGTTTCCTGAATTGTTAATTTTAGCCATTCTGACAGGTGTGAGGTGGTATCTCACTGTGGTTTTGATTTGTATTTCCCTGATGATGAGTGATGTTAAGCATCTTTTCATGTGTCTGTTAACCATCTGGATGTCTTCTTTGGAAAAGTGTTTATTCGTGTCTTCTGCCCATTTCTTCACTGGATTATTTGTTTTTGAGTGTTGAGTTTGGTAAGCTCTTTATAGCTTTTAAATACTAATGCTTTATCCTGTATGTTGTTTGCAAATCTCTTCTCCCAGTCCGTTGTTGACTTCACTACGCAGAAGCTTTTAATCTTGATGAGATCCCAATAGTTTATTTTTGCTTTCTTTCCCTTGCCTCCAGAGACAGGTCTAGTAAGAAGTTGCTGTGGCTAAGGTCAAAGAAGTTACTGCCTGTGTTTTCCTCTAGGATTTTGATGGTGTCCTATCTTATGTTTAGGTCTTTCATCCATTTTGCATTTATTTTTGTGTGTAGTGTAAGAAAGTGGTCCAGGTTCATTCTTCTGCATGTTGCTGTCCAGTTTTCCCAGCACCACTTGCTGAAGAGACTGTCTTTTTTCCATTGGATAGTCTTTCCTGCTTTGTCAAAGATTAGTTGGCCATACATTTTTAGGTCCATTCCTGGGTTCTCTACTCTATTCCATTGATCTACATGTCTGTTTTTGTGCCAATACCATACTTTCTAGATGACTACAGCTTTTTAATACAGCTTGAAGTCCAGAATTGTGATGCCTCCTGTTTTGGTTTTCTTTTTCAACATTACTTTGGCTATTTGGGGTCTTTTCTAGTTCCATACAAATTTTAGAATTGTTTGTTCTAGGTCTCTGTGAAGAATGTTAGTGTTATTTTGGTAGGGATTACATTGAATGTGAAGATTGCTTTGGGTAGTATAGACATTTTAACAATATTTGTTCTTCCAATCCATGAACTGGAATGTTTTTCCATTTCTTTGTATCTTCTTCCATTTTTTTCCATAGGTTTTTTATAGTTGTCAGCATACAACTCTTTTACCTCTTTGGTTAGGTTTTTTCTAGGTACCTTTTGGTTTTGGATATAATTGTAAATGGGATTGATTCCTTGATTTCTGTTTTTGCTGCTTTATTATCGGTGTATGGAAATGCCACAGATTTCTGTACATTGATTTTATATCCTGTGACTTTGCTGAATTCATGCAGACTTTTGGTGGAGTCTTTTGGGTTTTCCATGTAGAGTATCCTGTCATCTGCAAAGAGTGAAAGTTTCACTTCCTCCTTTCCAGTTTGTGTGCCTCTTCTTTCTTTTTGTTGTCTGATTGCTGAAACTAAGACTTCAAGTACTATGTTGAACAACAGTGGTGAGAGTTGACATCCCTGTCATGTTCCTGACCTTGGGGGGAAAGCTCTGACTTTTTCCCCATTGAGAATGATATTAGCTATGGGGCTTTCATATATGGCCTTTATGATATTGGGTATGTTTCTTCTATCCCTACTTTCTTGAGGGTTTTTATCAAGAAAGGATGCTGTATTTTGTCAAATGCTTTTTCTGCATCTATTGAGAGGATCATATGGTTCTTAACCTTTCTTTGATTAATGTGGTGTGTCACATTTCCACTTAATCATGGTGAATGATTCTTTTAAGGAATTTGATTCATATTCAATTCATAACTGAATTTGATTTGCTGATATATTGTTGAGAATTTTTGCATCCATGGTCATCAGGGATATTGGCCTGTAATTCTCCTTTTAAGTGGTGTCTTTGGTTTTGGAATCAAGGTAATGCTGGTTTCATAGAATGAGTTTGTAAGTTTTTCTTCCATTTCTATTTTTTGGAACATGTCTTTTAAATGTCTGGTAGAATTTCCCTGGGAAGCCATCTGGCCCAGGACTCTTGTTTGTTGGTAGATTTTTTTTTTTATGTTTATTTTTGAGAGAGAGAGAGAGAGCGCGTGCGTGCGCGCGCATGCAAGTGGGGGAGGGTCAGAGAGAGAGGGAGACACAATCTGAAGCAGGCTCCAAACTCTGAACTGTCAGCATAGAGCCTGACGTGGGGCTCAAACTCATGAACCGTGAGCTCATGAACTGAGACGAAGTTGGACACTTAACCAACTGAGCCACCCAGGCGCCTCTGTTGGTAGAGTTTTGATAACCAATTCAATTTCTTTGTGGGTTATGGGTCTGTTCAAATTTTCTATTTCTTCCTGTTTCAGTGTTGGTAGTTTGTGAGTTTCTAGGAATTTGTACATTTCTTCCAGATTGTCCAATTTGTTGGTATATAATTTTTCATTGTATTCTCTTACAATTGTTTATATTTCTGTGATGTTGGTTGTGATCTCTCCTCTTTCATTCATGATTTGATCTATTTGGGTCCTTTCTGTTTTCTTTTTGAGAAATTTGGCTAGGGGGTTGTCAATTTTGTTTATTCTTTCAAAGAACCAGCTCTTAAGGGTGCCTGGGTGGTTCAGTCAGTTAAGCGTCCGACTTCGACTCAAGTAATGATCTCACAGTTTGTGGGTTTGAGCCCCGCATCAGGCTCTGTGCTGACAGCTCAGAGCCTGAGCCTGCTTCGGATTCTGTGTCTCCCTCTTTCTCTGCCCCTCCCCTGCACTTGCTCTCGCTCTGTCAAAAATGAATAAACATTTTAAAAAATCAAAGAACAAGCTCTTAGTTTTGTTTTTTGTTTACTTGTTTGCTTCTATATCATTTATTTCTGTTCTAATCTTTATTATTTCCCTTCTTCTGCTGCCTCTAGGCTTTATTTGCTGTTCCTTTTCTAGCTCCTGTAGGTGTAAGATTGGAATGTGTATTTGGGACCTTTCTTGCTTTGTGAGATAGGCCTGAATTATAATACACTTTCCTTTTAGGACTCCCTTTGCTGCATCCCAAAGGGTTTGGACTGTCAGATTTTCATTTTCACTTGCTTCCATGTATTTTTTTTATTTCTTCTTTAATTTTCTGGTTAATCCATTGATTCTTTAGTAGGATATTCTTTAAACTCCCATGTATTTGAGGGCTGTCCAAATTTTTTCTTGTGGCCAAACTCAAGTTTCATATCATTGTGACTGGAAAAATGCATGGTATGATCTCAACCTTTTTGTACCTGTTGAGGGCTGATTTGTGACTGAGTATGTGATCTATTCTGGAGAATGTTCCATGTGCACTTGAGAAGAATATACATTCTGTTGCTTTAGGATGAAATATTCTGAATATATCTGTTCAGTCCATCATTCCAGTGTGTCATTCAAAGCAATTGTTTCCTTATTGATTTTTCTGCTTAGATGATCCATCCATTGTTGTGAGTTATTAAAGTCCCCTACTATTATGGTATTATTATCAATGAGTTTCTTTATGTTTGTTATTACTTGACTATATATTTTGGTGCATCCAAATTGGGTGCTTCCAAATATTTATAATTGTTAGATCTTCTTGGTGGATAGACCCCTGAATTACGGTATAAAGCCCTTCTTCATCTCTTGTTATAGTCTTTGGTTTAAAATTTAGTTTGTCTGATAGAAGTATGGCTATTCCGGCTTTCTTTTGATGTCCATTAGCATGAAAGATGGTTATCCATCCCCTTAATTTCAATTTGCAGGTGTCTTGAGGTCTAAAATGAGTCTCTTGTTGGCAGCATATATATGGATCTTATTTTTTTTATTCATTCTGATACCCTATTCTTTATTGGAGCATTTAGTCCATTTACATTCAGAGTCATTATTGAAAGGTATGAATTTAGTGCCATTATGTTACCTGTAGAGTTGGTGTTTCTGGGAATATTCTCTGGTTCTTTGTAAGCTTTGTTACTTTGGTCTTTTTTCCCCCAAAATCCCCCTTAATATTTCTTGCAGGGCTGGTTTATTGGTCATGAACTCCTTTAGTTGTTTGGGGAACTCTTTATCTCTTATTCTATTCTGAATGATAGCCTTGCTGGGTAAAGAATTCTTGGCTGCAAATTTTCCCACTCAGCACATTGAATATGTCCTGCCATTCCCTTTTGGCCTGCCAAGTTTCAGTGGACAGGTCTGCTGCTAACCTTATGTGTCTGCCCTTGTGGGTTAAGGACCTTTTGTCCCTAGCTGCTTTCCAAATTCTCTCTTTATCTTTGTATTTTGCAAGTTTGACTATGGTATGTCATGGTGTTGACATGTTTTTGTTGATTTTGAGGGAGTTCTCTGTGCCTCTTGGACTTGGATGCCTACTTCCTTTCCCAGATTATGGAAGTTCTCAGCTATAATTTGAAATAAACCTTCTGCCCTTTTCCCCCCTACTCTTCTTCTTTTGGGATTCCTATGATATGGATATTGTTTTGTTTCATGGAATCACTTAGTTCTCTAAGTCTCCCCTCATGATCTAATGGTTTCCTTCCCCTCTTTTTTCAGCTTTATTATTTTCCATAATTTTATCTTCTCTATCACCCGTTCTGTTCTCTGCTTCTTCAGTCTTTGTTGTGACTGTATCCAGTCGGTTTTATATCTCAGTTATAGCATTTTTTATTTCAGCCTGACTAGTTTTTAGGTCTTTTATCTCTGCAGCAGGGGTTTCTCTGGTGTCCTCTATGCTTTTTTCCAAGCCCAGTTAGTAGTCATAAGACTAACTAAATTCTTGTTCAGATATATTGTTTATACCTGTTTTAAGCAAGTCCCTGGCTGGGATTCCTTCTTGACCTTTCTTTTGGGGAGAACTCCTCCATCTTGTCATTTTGTCCATGTTTCTGTCTTTTGCGTGTTTTAAAAGCTTGTTATGTTTTGGGGCGCCTGGGTGGCGCAGTCGGTTACGCGTCCGACTTCAGCCAGGTCACGATCTCACGGTCCGTGAGTTCGAGCCCCGCGTCGGGCTCTGGGCTGATGGCTCAGAGCCTGGAGCCTGTTTCCGATTCTGTGTCTCCCTCTCTCTCTGCCCCTCCCCCGTTCATGCTCTGTCTCTCTCTGTCCCAAAAATAAATAAAAAACGTTGAAAAAAAAAAAAAAAAAAGCTTGTTATGTTTCCTGCACCTGAGAGTACTGCTATATTCAAAAGGGGTCATACACTGTCCAGGGCCTAGCACTTCAGGAAGTGTTTCTGGTGTATGCTGTGTGCAGTCTGTTGTTGCATTCTGGTTGCTCTTTCCCACTGGTCAGTCCTCTGCAGAGCTCTGCCTTGCTTGCAGTAGGGAGCCTTTGGACCTTTAACTAGGTGTGCTTTGATTTGTTTTTTAAAATAACCCTGGAAAAAAAGGGAAAACAAACCCCAATCTCAAAACACAAACAAACAAACAAAACCGAAAACCCAAATGGAGAATCAAAAAAGTTATATAAGGCTGATTCAAAAAACAAAAACAAAAAAAAAGAAAATGAAAAAAACAAACAAACAAGGAACTATGAGCCTGATTCCAAAAGAAAAAAAAAAAAAGGAAAAAAAGTAAGTCTGGTCCTATTTCCACCAAAACTTCAGGTGTAATTTTGAAGCACTCAATTTTCAGTACATTGGTGGATGTGGGGTGCTGGCTGAGCTGGTCTTCTGGGGGAGAGTCTCACTGTGTTGGCTCAGAGTAAGTCTTGCCCCAGGAAATAAGCAGCTGCCAGGCACAGGTGGATGGGGTTTGGTGTAAACGGATCTTACCTCCACTGGGGGACGCCGTGTCGTTCTCTGAAGTCCCACCGTGTTGGTGTTGGGGGGGAAATGGCGCCATCCCAATCTCTCACCCTGGACAGGGGATCTCACAGCCCCTGTCTTTAGGCATCCCTCCCAGAATAGTGAGGGAGTCAGCTCACCCTGAGCCACAACACTCCTGCATTTTTTCTTTGGCACACGGCTGGGATTCAAAACTTGAAGTGTTGAAGGACCTGGCACTACGTGGTCCTGCCCCCTCCTCCACGGTAGAACATCTCCATGCTGTGCCGGAAGTCCTTTGTTCCTGAAAAGCAGTCCCACGTCTGTGCAGTGTGTGGAATCTATGGTGTAGCACCACTAAAATCAGCAAAGGTTATATTCTCTCTGGGAGCACCTCTGTCCCCTGCTGATAAAAGGCCTTTTGCTGGCACCCTCAAGGTCTTCTGTCCTTGGGGAGGCAATATACCCTCTTCCAGAAGTACTCCAGGAAGGGGGATGTTCTCTCCCAAAGAGCCCCTGAGATTCTATACCATGCCGTGCCCTCTGGTGCCAGCTTCCTCCTCCCCAGGAGCACTTGTTACAGCTCGGCTCCAGAGAAAGTCACACATGTCCAAAACCTTAGAGTTGAGCTCCAGATGCTGTTTGTAAAAAAAAATATCCTGTAACACTCAGTACTTCTTGCTCCCCAGTCTGTGGTCCAGGGAGGTTTTCCTCCTGTGTGAACTGATGATGCAATCTTACCCTTCTCTCTTTTTCTCCCTTTTGTCTCTCCACTATAAGGGTTCCCTCCCCTCCGCAGCACAGCCATTTTTCTCTCACCCAGTTCACTTCCATACATGTCACACCTGCCACGCCGTCCTCCTCCAACTGCAGACATCCTTCCGCCAGTCTGCAGATCAATTTCCTGGATATTCCAAGTGATATGACCTTAATACAGCTGTGTTTGAGGGACAAGGAAAGCCCAGGGTCCCCCAACTTCTCTGTCCTCTTAACTCCAAGTTATTTTATTTTTAAAAATCACTAAGCATAGTTATTCTAGAATGTCTCAGAATTTCAATATCTGAAACTTTATTTTAATTATTTTTTCTTTTTAATGTTTATTTTTGAGAGAGAGAGAAAGAGAGAGACAGAGCACGAGCAGGTGAGGAGCAGAGAGAGAGGGAGACACAATCTGAAACAGGTTCCAGGCTCTGAGCTGTCAGCACAGAGCCCGATGCGGGGCTCAAACTCATAAACTGTGAGATCATGACCTGAGCTGAAGCCAGGTGCTCAACCGATTGAGCCACCCAGGCACCCCCAATATCTGAACCTTTTACGGATCCATTGCAGTCACCCTCCTTCACGATGTCTTGTTTCCTTGTGTAATTAGTTACTTTGTGAGCCGCTCATTCTCCTTAGAAAACTATTCTGGGGATCCTTTGGGGTTTACGATGAGAGTCCTTTCAGAGAGGATTTATATTCTGTCGTGCAGTTAAGGAACTCTACCAGTCCAGTTTAAACCAAGTGTATAGCCTGACATTTCTGTAACATGAGGGTGTGTGGACTTCAGAAAGGTGCAAGGCCTAGCTTACAATGGTAAGTTCTTTGGGATTGGTTTTTGTTGTTTTTTTTTTTTTTTTGTCAACTTTGTCTGCCTAAAGCAACTTTTCTTGCAGTGTTCTAATGTGGTGGTGGGTTTACTATTGGTTCATCCTCACCCTAGCCCTTTGGGGGCCTGCTTTGTAGAAGGAGGGTCTTTGATTTCTGTTAACCATGTCCTGTCAGGCCTTAAAAAGTAAAGTTCATAGTCCCAAGGTTTGGCAAACGCCCCAGGACAAAATCACCTTCAGGGGTTGGTTCTTTCTCCAGGGTCCTATTTTCACCTGGATTTTGATCTGGTAATTTCTTACTGTCTTGTCAGATTATTCTAAAACAATAATAAAAACAATATTAAAGGGGTGGCTCATTCGGTTAAGGGTCCAACTTCGGCTCAGGTCATGATCTCACAGTTCGGGAGTTCAAGCCCATCAGTCTCTATTGACAGCTTGGAGCCGGGAGCCTGCTTTGGATTCTGTGTCTCCCTCTCTCTCCCTGCTCACGCTCTGTGTCTCTGTCTCTCTCCCTCCCTCCCCAAAATAAATCAACATTAAAAAAATAAAATAAAACAATAAAAAAAAGTTACCCATTAGTTTTTGTTGTTTTTGGTGATAGGATGGTCAGAATTACCTAGCCTTCATATGTTTCTGGAAACAAAATCTTCTGGTTATAAAAATATAAAGAAAGCTTTTGTCAAAAGTTTGGTGCTGATTTGCACAGAAGATTCCTGCGTTATCTTCTTACTCTTCCCACATCACCTGGTCATATTTCTTCATTTTCCTCTCTAAACTTCTGCTTCTCAATCCAAAAGCAAAGGCATTTAAAATAGCCACCGATTTTGGAATCTGCATCAGTGAACCCTGCAGAACTTTGTTGGAGACCGCAGCCCAAAATGAAGTCACTTGTGTTAAACCCAGCAAACCAAGACTTAATGCTTTCCTAATTGCAGTTTCAACACCCCAGGAATGAAACTTTTAGCCAGTCAATCTGGAATCACCTGGCCAGCACTACTGAGGTATTCTGCCTCATAGGCCCTTCTCTTCCCCTTAGGAGGACGACCTTGCCATGAAACAGTGAATTCTTTGCTAATAATTTTTTTTTTCTGCCACCTTTCTGCCTTTAAAAAAATGTTGGCTTCTCTACAGCTCAGTGGAGCTCCTTTCTAGTGGGATGCTCCCTGCTTTCCATGAATTGCTTGTCTTTAAATTTACTCGGTTGATTTTCTATTTAACAACCATTTGAGAATTGAGTTAAAATTATATTTACTTACTTTGCCTTGTTACCAAAACAATTGAAGGTAATTAAAATCTTACAATTCCTAAGAGCACCACTAGAAATTGAAAGAGAGGTAAGGGCATTTGGTAAATATAGCTTTGAATGCTCATCTCTGCTCTGCTACTAACTAGAGCTCCCAGTGTGGAGTTGGTGGAAAACTGAGTTGTTCTGTGCAATTTTTTTTGTTTATTTGCAAATAAGAATTTTTCTGCCAAGAGGGTTCATAGATTTAAGCCAATTCTCAGATGTGTGAGACCCAAGGAAAATAACTAGTGAACTGCATACAAATAATGTATCATTTTTATACCTTAGTTTTTAAATCTATTATTTTAATTTTTGCTTATTTCTGGCTTTTTAAGTTTTATTTTAAATTCTAGTTAACATACAGCGAGCGTTACATTAGTTTCAGGTGTATGATAGAGTGATTCGCCAGTTTCAGACATCACCCTGTGCTCATTACAACAAGCACACTCCTTTTTCCACATCACCTATTTAAGCCATCTGCCTCCTTCTGATGACCATCAGTTTGTTCTCTATAGTTAAATGTCTGTTTCTTGATTTGTCTTCTTTTTCCTTTTCATTTTTTTTGTTTTGTAAATTCCACGCATGACTGAAATCATATGGTATTTGTCTTTGACTTATTTTGCTTAGCATTTATACTATTTAGCTCCATCCTTATTACAAATGGCAAGAATTCATTTATTGATGGCTGAATATTCCATTGTGTGTGTGTATAGGTGTGTGTATATATATATATGTACACATATACACATATATATGTATATGTATATATATATGTACTATATATACACATATATAGTATATATATATACATATATATATATATATACACACATATATATATGTATATACCACATATCTTAATCTACTCATCAATAGATGGACACTTGGGCTGCTTGCATATCTAGGCTATTATAAATAATGCTTTAATAAGCAGTGCAAAGGGTGTGTGTATCCCTTTGAATTAGTGCTCCTGTATTCTTTGGCAGTGCGATTGCTGGATTTGTGTTGTTAACTTTTTGACGAATCTCCATACTGTTTTTACAGAGCAGCTGCACCAGTTTGCATTCTCACCAGCAGCACGTGAGTGTTCCTTTATCGCCATATTCTCACAAACACCTGTTGCTTCTTGTGTTGTTGATTTCAGCCATTCTGACAGGTGTGAGGTGATATCTCATTGTGGTTTTGATTTGCATCCCCCTGATGGTAAGTGATGGGGGAACATCTTTTCATGTGTCTTTTGACCATATGTATGTCTTCTTTGGAGACCTGTCTGTTCACGTTTTCTGCCCATTTTTAATTGGATTATTTGATTTGTAGCTGTTGAGTTGTATAAGTTCTATATATTTTGGATACTTACCCTTTTTATCAGATATGTTGTTTACAAATACTTTCTTGAGTTCTCTAGCTTGCCTTTCAGTTGATTGTTTCCTTCACTGTGTGGAAGGTTTTTATTTTGATGTAGTCCCAATGGTTTATTTTTGCTTTTGTTTCCCTGCCTTAGGAGACATATCTAGAAAAAATTTGCATGGGCCAATGTAAAAGAAGTTACTGCCTATGTTCTCTTCTAGGACTTTTATGGTTTCAGATCTCACACGTAGGTTTTTAATCCATTTTGAGTTTAGTTTTGTGTATGATGTAAGTGATCCGGTTCATTCTTTTGTGTGTTGTCCAGTTTTCCCAACGCCATTTGTTGAAGAGACTGTCTTTTTCCCATTGGATGTTCTTTTCTGCTTTGTCAAATATTAATTGACCAAATAGTTGTAGATTTATTCTGGGCTTTCTATTCTGTTCTATTGATCTATGTGTCTATTTTTATGCCACTACCATACTGTTTTGCTTACTGTAGCTTTGTAATATAACTTGAAGTGCAGAATTGTGATGCCTCCAGCTTTGTTCTTCTTTTTCAAGATTACCTTGGCTATTCAGGGTCTTTTGTAGTTTCATACATATTTAAGGATTGTTTGTTCTACTTCTGTGAAAAATGTTGCTGGTATTTTGATAGGGATTGCATTAAATGTGTAGGTTGCTTTGGGTAGTATAGACATTTTAACAATATTTGTTCTTCCAGTCCAGGAGCATGGAACGTCTTTCCATTTCTTTGTGTCGTCTTCAATTTCCTTTCATCAGTATTTTGTAGTCTTCTGAGTATAGTTCTTTCACTTCTTTGGTTAGTTTTATTCCTAGGTATCTTAATATTTTTTGTACAATTGTAAATGGGATTGTCTTCTTAATTTCTTTCTGCTTGCTTCATTATTGGTGTATAGAGATGTAACAGATTTGTATTTAATTTTGTATCCTGTGACTTTACTGAATTTATCAGTTCTAGTAGTAGGCTTTGGTGGAGTCATTAGGGTTTTCTACATATCATGTCATCTGCAAATAGTTAAAGTTTTACTTCTTCCTTACCAATCCGGATGCCTTTTATTTCTTTTAGTTGTTTGATTGCTGTGGCTAGGACTTCCAATAGTATGTTGAATAAAAGTGGTGAGACTGGACATCTTTGTCTTATGACTTTAGGGTAAAAGTTCTCTTTTTCCGCAATGAGTAGGATGTTCGCTGTGGGCTTTTCTTTAATTTTCTTTTTTAATGTTTATTTTTGAAAGAGAGAGGGAGACACAGAATCTGAAGCAGGCTTCAGGCTCCGAGCTGTCAGCACAGAGCCTGACGTGGGGCTTGAACTCACAAACCCTAAGATCATGACCTGAGCCAAAGTTGGACTGAGCCACCCTGGGTGCCCCTCACTGTGGATTTTTCATATAAGGACTTTATTATGTTGAAGTATATTCCTTCTAAACCTACTTTATTGTGGGTTTTTTAAAAAAATTTCTTATCATGAATGAATGTTGTACTTTGTCAAATGCTTTTTCTGCATCTGTTGAAATGATCATATGGTTCTTATCCTTTCTCTTATTGATGTGATGTATCACACTGATTGATTTGTGAATATTCAACCACATTTGCAACCCAGGAATAAATCCCACTTGATCACGGTGAATATTTTTAATGTATTATTGGATTCAGTTTTGCTAGTATTTTGTTGAGGATTTTTGCATCTATGTTTATCAAGGATATTGGCCTGTAGTTCTCTTTTTTTGGTGTCTGTTATCAGGTTTTGGTATCAGGGTAATTTGGACTTCATAGAATGAATTTGGAAGTTTTCCTTCCTTTTCTGTTTTTTTTTTTTTTTGAGTAGTTTGAGAAGAATAGATATTTACTCTTCTTTAAATATTTTGTAGAATTCTCCTGTAAAGCCATCCAGTGCTGGATTTTTGTTTTAGGAGTTTTCAGAATACTGATTTGATTTCTTTGCTGGTTATCATTCTATGCAAATTTTCTATTTATTCCTGTTCCAGTTTTGTGGTTTGTAGGTTTCTAGGAAATTATCCCTATCTTCTAAGTTGTCCAATTTGTTGGCATAAATTTTTTCATAATACTCTTATAATTATTTGTATATCTGTGGTGTTGGTTGTCATTTCTCCTCTTTCGTATGTGGTTTTATTTGAGTCATTTCTCTTTTTTTCTTGATGCATCTGGCTAGAGGTTTATCAATTTCATTGATCTTTTCAAAGAACCAGCTCCTAGTTTCATTGCTCTGTTCTATTGTTTTTGTTTTTCTTTCTGTATCATTTATTTCTGCTCTAACCTTTATTATTTCTTTCCTTCTGCTGGTTTAGGGTTTTATGTGTTGTTCTTTTTCAAGCTCCTTTAAGGTGTAAAATTAGGTTGTTTGAGAATTTTCTTGCTTCTTGGGTTCGACCTGTATCGCTATAAACTTCCTTCTTAGAACCACTTTTGCTGCATCCCATAGGTTTTGGACCATAGCATTTTCATTTTCATTTGTTTCCATGTACTTTTTTATTTCTTTTTTTATTTCTGGCTGACCCAGTCATTGTTTGGTAGCATGTTATTTAACATACATGTATTTGTCACTTTCCAGTATTTTTCTTGTGGTCGACTTCTAGTTTCATTATGTTGTGGTCAGAAAAGATGCATGGTGAGACTCTGACGTTCTTTAATTTGTTCAGGCTTGTTTTGTGGCCTGTGTGATCTATTTTGGAGAATGTTCTGTGTGCATTTGAAAAGAATGTGTGTTCTGCTGTTGTGGGGAGTAATGTTATGAATATATCTGTCAAATCCATCTGTTCCAGTGTCATTCAAAGCCATTGTTTCCTTGCTGATTGTCTGTTTAGATGATCTGTCCCTTGATGTAGGTGGGCTTGTTAAAGTCCCCTACTACTGTTGTATTTATTATTGGTTAGTTCCTTTATATTTGTTATTACCTGTTTTATGTATTTGGGTGCTCCTATGTTGAAGCATTAATATTTATAGTATCTTCATGTTGGATTGTTCCCTTTATTATATAGTATCATTCCATGTCTCTTGTTATAAAGTCTAATTTGTCTGATATAAGTATTGCTACTCCAACTTTCTTTTGACATTCATTTGCATGGTAGATGTTGCTCCATTCCCTCACTTTCAATCTGCACATGTCTTTAGGTGTAAAAGGAGTCTCTTGTAGGCAGGTTGTAGATGGGTCTTGTTTTTTTTAATCCATTCTGTCACCCTGTGTCTTTTGATTGGAGTGTTTAGTCCATTTACATTCAAAGTAATTACTGATATGTACTTATTGTCACCTTATTTTTTTTTTTGTGGTTCTCAAGATTTTCTCTCATCTTTTGTTTTTCATGGTTTGGTGGTTTTAGTTAATGATGTATTTGGATTCCTTTCTCTTTGTTTCATATTTGAGTGGTTTTTGATGGTTACCTAATGGTTACCATTAGGTTTGTATGTAACCTCTGGCATATAGCAGTCTATATTAAGTTGAAGATTAAGTTTGAACCCATTCTTTACTCCTCCCCACATTTTAGGTATATGTTGTCATGTTTTACTTCGTTTTATCTTGTGAGTTCCTTGACGTTTTAGAGAAATATTCATTTTAATTGCTTTTGTGTTTCCTATTTTTATATTGTCACTTTTAGTCTCTCCACTCAGGGTCCCCTTTAATATTTCCTGCAGGACTCGTTTAGTGGTCATGAATTCCTTTAGTCTTTGCTGTCTGGGAAACTCTCTCTCCTATTCTGAACGATAGATAGCCTTGCTTGATATTTTTGGCTGCAGATATTTCCCAATTAGCACTGGAATATATCATACCATTCCATTTTTGCTTGGTAAGTTTCTGCTGAAAAATCCCTTAATAACCTTACAGGGTTTCCCTTGTAAGTCACTGTCTTATTTTGTCTTGCTGCTTTTACATTTTCTTTATCACTGTATTTTGCCAATTTAATTACAATAGGTCTTTGGATCTGCTTTTGTTGATTTTGGGGGTTTGCGGGGGGAGTCCTCTTTGTCTCCTATACCTGGATATGTTTCCTTCCCTAGGTTAAGTAACTTTTCAGCTATTATTTCTTCAAATAAATTTTATTCCCCCTTTTCTCTCTCTTCTATTTCAGGGACTCTGATAATTTGAGTATTATTTGATGGAGACACTGAGTTCCCTAAATCTATTCTCATTTTGCATAATTTTTTTTCTCTTTTGTTCAGCTTGATTACTTTCCATCACTCTGTCTTGTAGTTATTAATTTGTTTATGTTCTTCCAGCCTGCTGCTCATTCCATCAAGCATGTTTCTGAGTTCATTTATTGAGCCCTTTATCTTTGCTGTGTTATTCCTTATCTCTGTGTTAATAGTCTCACTAATGCCTTCCCCTCTTAAGTCCAGTGAGGTTTTTTTTTTATGATCATTACTTTAAATTCTCTGTTGGGGTGCCCAGTGGCTCAGTCAGTTAAGCGTCCACCTTCAGCTCAGGTCATGATCTCATGGTTTGTGAGTTTGAGTCCTGCGTCAGGCTCTGTGCTGACAGCTCAGAGCCTGCTTGAGGTCATCCGTCTCCCCCCTCTCTACCCCTCCCCCACTCATGCTCTCTCTCAAAAAAAAAACATTAAAAAAAGAAAAGAAAAATCAGGCATGTTACTTATTAATCTGTTTTGCTTATGGCCTTGTCCCGTTCTTTCATTTGGCACAAGTTTCTGTCTGATTTTGTCTTAGTCTCTGTGCTTGCTTCCATACGTCAGGAAAGAACTGCAACTCCTGTTCTTGTTCTCGAGGGTAATGGCTTCATTAAGAAGTGGTCCTGTGGTACCGTCCCATGTGGTGTCCCTGTTCCCCAGGACCTGGCACTTCTGCATGTCTCCAACGTGTGCTGCCGTGTGCTCGGCTGTTGTGTCCTGGCTACTTTATGCTTCAGGGCAGTCATCTGCAGAGGCTCTTTTTTCCTGTTGTGGGTGGTAAAATTTCATCCCTGGCCTGAATGTGCTGTTTTAGCTTTGGTGCGTGTGAAACAAGACCTCACCACCACCAGAATTGAGACCCTGCGATATTCCCAAGTTGGTAGACACTGTGCACAGTAGGTTGGGGAAGCCCTCTGGGGAAGGAGCCCACCACACTGGGACTCAGGCAGCAGGGCTAGAAAGGCGGTTCCACTGGGTGTCGGGGCTTGGTGTGATCAAGGTAGGTATGGAGTGTGGGTGCTGTGCTGTTCCTTCAGGTTGCCCTGTGCTTACGCTGAGGGGTGACAGAGGGAAACGGCCATTCCTTTATCATCAGAAGGGTCTCTCCATGAACCCTGTCTCTTGGAGATGTGCTTGGAGACGAGCAGACACCTCCCCGCTGTGTGCCTCAGGCGTCCTTCACATCTGTTTCCATGCTGTAGGTCTGTGGGCTGTTCGCCTGCCTTCTCTGCGACAGCAGCACAGTGCCCTTGGGCTCCGCCTGGGCTCCATCCCAGCCAAGCCTCTGACCTTTAAAACTCTAGGCTTTAAGCCCTACTGACTGCAAGAACTCATGAAATTTGGCCCCTGTCACTTTCGAAGCCAAGTGCTATGAGCATTCATTTCCCTGTGTCAGTCTGCCTCTAGCCTGTCTCCGCGACCGCAGCTTCCTCCCCACTACAGCAGCCTCGATCCGTTTCTCTCCCAAACCGCGTCTCCCCGCTTCCTAACTTCTTCATGATGGCTTCTTCTGTACCTTTAGTTGTGGAGTTTGTTCTGCCAGTCTTCAGGTCAATTTCTGGGGGATTTAGAATGATTGGATACTTATCTCGTCGTATTCACGGGACCCGGCGTACCTAGGGGCCTCCTACTTCATGCCATCATCCAATCTCTGGGCTCTAATCTACATTTTGATGAAACCCTTTATTTCATGAATATACTATAATGATTTTTCAAAAAGACAGTAGCATGTGATCATGCTTTGAAAGTTATTCATTAAAAAAAACTTAATAAAAATGTTCTACTTTTTAAACACTTAGTGAAATGTTCAGGGTATTAGCATTATGTAGACATTATAGAAAAGTGTTTGTCTTGGGGCTACTGGTTGGCTCAGTCAAGCATCCAGCTCTTGATTTCGGGTCAGGTCACGATCTCAGTTTGTGAGTTCGAGCCCCACATTGAGCTCTGGCTGTCAGTGCAGAGCCTGCTTGGGATTCTCTCTCTCTCTGTCCCTCCCCACCTTGTGCGCTCTCTCTCTCAAAATAAATCAACTTTTTAAGTGTTCATCTTAATGACATTTATTCAACAAACATTTGAGTGTGTACTGTGCGCTGAATGCGGGAAGCAGGGATGAATAAAACACCATCCTATACCCTAGGACATAGATCTATGGATTGCAAGTGCTAGTTTAGAAATACACTCAATACTTGTGGAGCCCAGAAGGGCATGTGGAGTAAGGATGGCAGATAAGCGAGTTGTTGAATGCTTCTTGGAGGCATTATCACCTAATCATCTAAAATGTGTTAGCCAGAGGAAGGCATTCTTGGCTGAGAGGTCAGCATGAGCAAAGGCAGAAAATTGTGTATTGTGAATATGTGTGTGTGAATGTAAGGTAGAGCAAGTAAGTGATGCTGGCACAGAAAATTAAAAGCAAAACAGGCTATCTGTGTAGCATGGGCCAGATCAGAGAGTTTTGTGGGTTAGGCTGGATTCTGAGCATTATCCTGGAGGCTAGAGGGAGTTTCAAATGTTTTAAGCAGGGGACTAAAGCTATTGGATTTTGTTATCAATATACTCTGGTAGTAGAATGGGAGGGAGAGGGTCTGGGATAGGAAAACTCGTTATATTTTTTGTATTGTTTCAGGAAGAGATTCGCAAGTCTGAAATGAGAGTTAGAGGGAAGACATATCATAATATTTAGTATGTAGATCAACAGGACTGTGAGTCTGATCACATGTGGGGTAATGGAGTGGGAAGTCTCATTTGGGTGGGTGGTTGAACCCCCAAATTAGGTAGAAATCCAGGAACATGATAAGTTTGGACCTGCTGTATTTGAGTAGGTCTCTGGGTGGGAATGCATCACAGGTAGAAAAATTCAGAGGTCTGGGCTAGAGATCAATGCATGGAGGCTTTAGTAGATAGGGGATAGCTGAGACCATGAGAATGGCTGAGATCAGCCAAGATGAATGTGGAGATAAATGGGATAGGACATTTAAAAGGTAAGTGTGTGAATAAGAGCCCAGGAAAGAGAAGGGAGACATCATATTACAACAGAGGACAAAGGAGTAGTTTTAAGGAATGAATTATTAGTGGCAAATACAGAAGAGATCCTCTGATGAGATCAGAAGTAAACACACTCAGTTGGCAATCAAGAGGTCACTGTATGAGGGACGAGAACCAGAGGGGGGTGGGAAAAGTGAGGCGGTAAATGTGCACAGCTTGAGAACTCTGGATCTGAATGGAAGAAGGGAGCGTAGAGCTGATGATAACAAGATTTACATGTCCTAAAAGGATGAAACAGGAACATGTTTGCTCCTGAAGAGGAAGGAATAGAAACAGAGAGGTTGAAGATAAGAGTTGTTTTTTTCCCAAGCTTAGAAATCTGCTAGGAATCTTCAGGCTACTCAGGAAGACCGCATCAGAATCAAACTTGTAGCCAGTTCATGCATCAGGACTGTTCATAAGCACAGTAGCTAATCCATCTTCGTTAAAACCTATGCCTTTCCTAAGTTTTAAGTCAAAGAAGTAAGAGCTCAATAGCCAATTACAGGATAAAATAAAATTTGTTGTCAAAGAATGATACTGCTTTTTCTGGGATGAATATAAATCAATATAAACGAAGAGTTTATTTTTCTGTGGAGACTATGCTATAGACTGGCAGAAAAGTGACCTGGCAGCTTATACTACTCACCAAGAGAGCAGCACAAGCCCTGAAAAGTGGTAAAAGTTCCATGTCCCTTATGAATACTAATTAAGTCACCAAGAGTCCTTTGTACCAGTAAAGTGAAGGCTTGGCCACCCATGTGATAGCATACAGGCAAAATTCCTGATCATCAAGGACCCACTTTTATGTTAATTAAAAAAATTTTGGTGAAGTTGGTAATTTGAATGATTCTAAAATTCCTTTCAAGAGCGTATTTCTCTTTGCTGGAATAACCCAAACAAATATTTTAATAAATAAGTTTTAATAGAATGAAGAACTGTGAACCAAATAAAGATGGAGTTGTCTCTAGGGAACAGATATCTTCAAATAAAACAATAATTTAAAACAAGGCGAGAAGAACCCGAATACGAGAGAGAGGACTGATTTTAATTGGCTGCAGAATGCTTTGGTTGCTTTAAAAAAAAAAAAAAAAGTAAATCTTAACATTCAAGACAAAACACATTCAAAAACGTATTTAAAGGCTTGAACACTTGGGCCTGTGTCAGTGGAAGGGATGTTTGTAGCAAGCTAATAAAATCAAGACTTTTTTAAATCTAAATTATTCCTTCCCTTCATTCATCAAGTCAACAAATATTGACTGAGGGCCTGGTAAAGGACATCAAACCTTTGGCAATACACAGGTGCTTTTTAATCAGTCTGTACTCGTCCATGCCTGCTCAGACCCTGAGTTCCTCCTCTTGCAGGCTGGCCTGAGTCCGTGGTCTCCTCTGCCCTCTTTGAGGCTCACACCCTTCACTGATGCTGCCTCCTGCTGACCTCCTGATCCCTTCTCTTCATTCACTGAACATGTCGGTGCCTGACCTAGCTTTCCTCTCTACTTCAACTTCTGCCGTCCTCCTGGATGATTTTAATGTCCACCATCCCACCCAACTGTCCTTTCAGGTTTCCTGTTCTCCTTTGATCTCATGATCTTCATTTAGCCACTGCAAGATCACACTCCACCATGACCTTGCTCCTCTCTGATCACTAATCCACACATCCTGGTCTGAGACTAGTGTTTCCTGTCCTTCCAAACCTGCTTGTTCCAGCAACTCCCAGCAGCCCAGATCTGTTATCAGACTATCCATCAGGCTCCTTACTGTCTTCCCAATGCTCTGTGTAGCCCTCATGTCCTTACCTATCCACAGTTTAAATATGTAGGACCACTGTTTCAGCAGTTATTCAATTAGCATCCCTTTGATCAAACTCATCTGGCAAAACACCAAGTATCTCCATTTTCTCTGTCTGTACCCAGGCATTGGGGTGCTACTATGGAGGGGAACAACAAAGATCACAACAGGCAAATTAAACTTTAAATTCTCAGTCACCAAATAGGTGGGTCCTCCATACCGTTCTATCATCCTGCTGTACATCTGGTCACTTCATTCTCCACAAAAACCATTTTAAAACCTTTTTCAAAAGTCCAGTCTCCTTTGGTCTCTGACTTTACCGAGGAAACTGAAGCCTGCATGTGCACCTATCCCCTTTCTCCTTCTTTCTAGAATAGAAGCACCCCTTCCATGTGAAAGCCGGCCAGTTTCTCCACAGGCGCTTTGGACCCCATCCTCTTCCAACCTTGTATGGAACCCAAAAGCATCACTGATTCCTTTTGGCTCTCTTATCTTCAACTTCTCCCTCTTTCCCGGGTCCTTTTTAGAAAGTAAAGCAGTAGCTAAAAGGGGAAAGGGAGACACATTGTTGCTTCATTCTCTCCTTTTCATGTCCAAAATTCAAAGTTTTGTAAGATAGCTTCTTTCTGCCATGTGCTGCCTCAGCTGCTGTGGAGGGAATGTTTGCAAGCCACTGGTTATTTCCCGGTTAAATTCAGTCAATGCTTTTAATCCCTCACTCTACTTGGTCTCTCAGCAGCATTCCGTACTGTGCCGAAAAACTCCCTTCTTCTTCCTTTACTCCTCCTGGTTTTCCTCTCATCTCTTCGGCTACCACTTGTCAGTCTCCTTTGCCTTCTTATCTTCTGCCACTTAACTTTTGTAGAGTTCCTCTGGTTTTTCCCTCAGTTTTCTTTTCCTTGTACTCTACAGCAGGTTGGCATATTTTCTACTTTAAAGGGCCATAAAGTAAAATTATTGGGCTTTGCAGGGTACAAAGTCTGTCTTTAGCAACTTCTCAACTCTGTTATGGTAGCGTGAAAGCGGCCATAAACAAGAATTAGACTAATGGGCATGGCTTATTCCAAAAGCCTCTGTTTACAAAAACAGACGGGCTGGATTTTGCATGTGGTTTGCCAGGCCACATTTTATATGCTTCCTAGTGAGGTACCCTTTCACGTGTCCCCAAACCTGTATATCCAGCTACCTAACATCCACATCTAAGTGTCTCTATAGCATCTCATGAAAGATCTTAACCTAGAAATTCTGCCCTTTCCCTCCAGATCTGGTCTCTCTCCAGTGTCCTTAATAAGAGGCACTGCCATTCAGATGGTTGCACAAGGCAGAAAATAGAGGAGTACCTAAAAGAGGGTAAGTCTAGAAATGGCCATTATTTGAAGCACACAGTCAAATTTAACATTTCGCTAATAGAGCTAAACTTTATTTCCATGTTAATTACATGTTTATATTTGATGTTGTATACATATTAGAATTAACATACAACTTGGGAGAAAAGCTGAGCGTTCTCCACTGAATGGGTTAAAAAGGAATGTAAAACTACAAAATACTTGTTTAAGTGCTGAATTCTAAATTATGGCAAACAGAACAATAATTACCTTGCCATTTTTCTCTTTCTGGTTTTCCAAGATGAATTTTGTTATAAAATATTTTTCATAACAATTTATTTCAAGAAAGGAAATAAGGGATTAAAACCATTTGACTTTAAGTATAGAGTACAAATAAAGAGTCTTAACACAGAACTCCTATCTTCTATTTAAAATACAAATACTTCATGATAGTATGAATTGAGAGGGATTAACTGATGTCAACTGCAAATCTAAGGACCTAAGCAAACCCATACATGCCATTTGCTTTTGTCTGGAAGAGTTAGACTGATTTAAAGGTGACACACAGTGGAATCCTACTTGAGAACTATGTTAACCATTTGCTACTGAGAATGGGGATGGCCAAATACTAAGTGCTTAGTGACAGAAATTCAGATTCATTGGTTCCAAGTGGCTAAAAGAATTAATCATTCCACCTCTTCTACAATCTACGGCCATGTACAAGTGTAGATTTTTTTAAAGTAAAACTCCAGCTACTCTGAAACTGCTGAAAGTCCCAGCACACAAAGAATACTGTTTATAGAATTCCCATGTTTAAAGAAAACCAAAATTATGGATGGTTTATCAAAGTTGTTATTTGGTGATAAATATGGTTTTTTTAATTCTCTAACCCCCATCACGTTTTGTGAAGAAAGTTGTGTTCTTCTTAATATTACTAATTTTTAGATACATTTAAAAGAATCAGCTTAAAACTATTTTCCACCAGGAATTACAGGATGAAAACTCTTAATAAAATAATGCTTATTCTCATTAAACAAGGGTTTAGAATGATCTGCAAAAACCATGTTCTTTTTAATGATGTTTATAGGAGACATTTAATAGACTTCTACTTCGATTATTCCACTGATAAATACCTTCTCATGTAACTGTTTAGGACAGATGATTTATGGCTTTTCAGTATTTAAAATTTCACATTTAATGTCATGTTAAAGCTTTCAAAAATCAGTCTTCCAAGATGAGATGTTTAAATAAAAGAAAGGATAAAAGAGAGACAAACTCCTTATCAACAAAGCTTCCTCCCTTCCCCGAACTCAACATTTCTCTTATACTTCAAGGCACGCTCCTCTTCTTAGACCCCAGGGGTCAACAAACTTTTTCTGCAAAGGGCCAGGTAATAAACATTTCAGGCTTTGTGGGTCATATGGTCACTATGTAACTACTTGACTTCTGTGCTGCCCTGAGAAAGCAGTCATAGACATAGGTATTTACAAAAATAGCAGTCTGAATTTGGCCTGCAGGCCTTAGTCGGCCTCCTGCCTTAGAACAACAGATATAAATAAAACAGAATCATTAAAAAACCAAACCAAACCTGGTCTCTAGTCAGATGACTGACTCAGAATCTAGCAGTTAATCACTCTAGAACATTTTGATGTTGAACGCTTTGCTTTGCATGTAGCCAACTTACTATTTTTGGTTAAGACTTTTCTATTCAAACTTATGTCCTCATGCTTTAATTTATCCTCATTTAAGAACCTGCTTATTATTTATGGAGGGATTCAGTTTAATAAATGATGTCCATACAATTTAATATTCAATTTAATTTTTAAAAAAACTTAATGAAAAATATAACAGAATCAAAACATTTAAAATAAGTACACTCACTACCCATTCCAGTAATTCATTTCAGTCATATCAACTATAGAATAGGAAAAATAAATTCCGAAGTGTAATTACTTTAAAATACACTACTTCCACTTTTGTTAATATTTTACATTTATGTATATATTCTGTAGTGGAAGCAGAAATTCTCTCTAAAAACATCTCCTTAAAATCTTGAGGTGCATGTTAGAGCCACAGGCAATATCTTCTGACATATAAAATTGCAGTACAGGCCTTCAAATTTGGCATTTCACTGGTACAATACAATGACCAACATATATAATCACTGTACAGTGCCTAGACATTCCAGTAAGAACCATTATTTTCTTTAATGTAGAATGATTAATACATATTCTACAAGGGGCAGTGAGGTTAGTAATTCTATAGGGTATGTCCTGACATAACTTTCAAATTGTACAATAACACAAACAACTCTGTTAAGGCCATGTTTTATTTGCTGATTAATGGACAAAAGGCAATGTAATTTATTTTCAAGTATTTTCTTGAAAGTCTGTGCTCATAAAAATCATGAAAAGTTGGAAAGACTGTTAAATCACTGAAACTTTAAATATATCTTACACAATCTTGTTTGTACAAAAATACAAGTTAAATATAAACATAAAGCAATCAATGATAATTTTATGCAAATCTGTTTTATGTGATCTTCAGTTATATATAAAAGTTTCTGGGTTCGGTTATTTGTGAAAAGATCAATACCAGATAGAATTACTATCTATTGGCAAAGGGCCCTAAAAAGCTTACTTATCATTAATCTTTTACATGGTTAAGTGCATTTCCTAATTTGAGATCACCTAAACACTGGAAAAAAACAAAAAATGAAAGGGCAGTATGTCCATAAACCAACAAATAATTTGGCTGTAATGTATCATAAAACACAAAGAAACCCCCCACATCTGTACAATAAACATGATTACATACTCACACGCCGGTGCCCACGTGCATGCATGCACGTGTACACACACACGCAGGCGAGCACGCACACCCAGTCATAAACCCTAATGAGGCGCTACTTCCAGTTCGATATTCAGCTCTGCATTTTTTCTGATTTCATCAAATGAATAGCTTTTTGTCACCTTCCCATTCTTGAAGACAGTATGGAGAAGATCCTGCACAAATATAATAAGACTAAAATGTAACCGTTATATCAGACGATCAAGCAAAATAAGTTAAGGCTTTGAGGAGTCAGACTCACTAGTCAAATACAGAGATGTTTGATGGCATTCAAATTATGAATGTTTACACGCAGTGCTGGTGGAGCAGGTGGAAAGCATGGCACTATCTAAAATGGCTATGTAGAAATATTTAGCTTTTATATAAAGCAATGATCTAAATATTCGTAAAAGTTTTCCTTGAAGGGAAAACACGAAAACGGTAGCTGATCCTTCTCTTTATTTTTCCAGGTGGAAGATGCTTATTGCTTGGTTGCCCAGAAGAATCATGGCTGTTGCTGATAATTATGACTGACAGTGAGCAAGGAAAGCCTGCCAGGCCTTCCTTGTTCCTAGACAACAGACTCAACACTGATTAAACTTATAACCCTGGAATTTAATAAATTTCCTAGTCACGGAGTTTTGGACTTAGAACAACAACAACAACAAAAAAAAACCTAAAAAACAAGAAACCAAACCAGAAACAGAAGTAAGTATTGGCTTCTTGATGAATGCTCAATGACGGATTTAAAAACTCGGTGTATATTACAGAAGTTACTGATACACATAATCCATTTGATCGATGCAAGGGTAACAACAGTCAACTGAGAAAACTGAATTCCCTTTTGAGTCTGAGAAAGCCACTTTCGACTTCCTAAGGAATTGTCTGCCCTTGATTTCCTTTGAAAAATCGACAGATGTAATCTGTTGTGCCTAAGTTTTCCATCAAGATTGAGGTGCATAACCTTTTCTTTCATAAAGTTAAATATCATCAAGGAATAGTGGTTCCTATTCTTAAAATGCCTAGATGATTATAACTGATTACTGCCTCAGATGTTCTAGGGTGTCATTTACATACTCTTTTTTTTTTTTTTTTTTTAAATTTTTTTTTTTTTTTCAACGTTTATTTATTTTTGGGACAGAGAGAGACAGAGCATGAACGGGGGAGGGGCAGAGAGAGAGGGAGACACAGAATCGGAAACAGGCTCCAGGCTCTGAGCCATCAGCCCAGAGCCTGACGCGGGGCTCGAACTCACGGACCGCGAGATCGTGACCTGGCTGAAGTCGGACGCTTAACCGACCGCGCCACCCAGGCGCCCCATACATACTCTTGAAATCAATGCATTTTAAAGCCATAGTTGGGACTTTGTCTACACTGACTTTATCAGTCCATCTGGACACACTCATTCGGCAAACTCTCAGTAGCTACAAGAGTTCAGTGTGAACAACAGGCTATACTGAAAAGTTTGTTTAGGAACTTATTTTTCATTAAATACAGTAAAATGTTCAGTTCTAGCTCAAAACTTAGTATCACATATACCATAAGTAGAATATCTGAAATGGTATAAAGAATCTACAGTGATAAATTAGTGTTTTATGTTTGGAGCAGTTTTCCTCTAAAAATGAGTTTTTTCAATCCAGCGGCTAAAATACATTTTGTAGCTTCTGAGTTTACAAATATAAGTGTATTTTTTATGTTAAAGAGCATCAGATCATATGGACCACTTAAGCACACTATAAACTTTTCCAGTTTGGTTGACTTGAATCAGAAAACTTGGTTTAATGTAGGTTTCACCTATTATTATTATTATGTAATCAGAATCCAGTCATAATGTTTTCACATCTTATATTAAGATAACATAATCTGCTTTTGTATCCCAGAATTGCTGTGAGAAGCACAGGAGACTACAGAAAACCATCTCAACTGGATTCTGTTAAGTTTTTAAAAAATGGGATTATCTTTCAACACCTTAGAATTTGGATAGCCCTTCCTTTATTAAATTACCAGTTTTACAACATAAATAGCTTCCTTTAAGTATTTTTAGCCGTTCCTTTTCAGAAAGGACTCGCTGCCAAGTTGGCACTAACAGTACGGTGGAGTACACGAGGGCTTGCTGAAGTTCATCAGCCACTACCCTACTGCTCACTGTGTGGATGAACTTTTGCTTTTTTTATGAAATGTCCTAGTTTGTCACCCACTGTATGCACAGTTCTTATTTATGATCTAGCCCCTTCTTGGTTTTCATCTTATTTTGGTTGCTAGGTTAGCAACCGCACACGTTTTACAGCAAAAGTACTTTGTCCTTCAAGAAAAAAACGTTCTGGAGATACTTTAAAAACGCAACGTAAGAGCCCGCTTTCATAATATGGAAGATCAGCAAAGATAACATACATGACCATATTCCTCAAGGTCTCCTTTTCCTTCCTCAAGTGTAACAAAATTCCCTGCTGGTGTCCTATGTAAAGATAATCGGCCCTTTTTGGATCTTTTGTTGGGATCAGCAACGGGGTCCTTGAAGACATTAATCTGGAAGAAAGAGAAATAAAAGACTAATCAGGAATGTTATTCCCATTAAAGAACAAAGTTTATACATAATTTATATATAAACCTAAGGCACTTTATTGGTATAACTAAACGAATCCACATCGGGCTTTTAGAAACAGAACTCTAGCCTCTGTTGGAAGACAGAGTCCTCTGTTAGGGAAAAGGGTTATGAACAAAATTGAAGTTTTGAATATCCTAACATTCCAGTATAGCACATGCAGGCTACTGGGAAAAGAAAACAAAAAAAACTATGTCAACTGTATTATATAATCTGTGGCAAGGGAACTAAGATTTTTACTAAGGTAAAGGCTTCCATTCCATACTCCATAACTTTTCCTTTTGTTACCTTTTACTTTATTCCTTGTTACTATGAAAAGCAAAGACCTAGAGAACCTGAGGAGAACACAAGGTTTGTTTAAAGAGCAGAAAGGTAGGAGGTCAACATAATAGAAGCAAGGAGTCATGGTCTGGAGGAGAAGCAGATGATCAACCCCAGAAGGTTCCAAAGACAGAGGTGAGGAAAGCAAGGAACCAACCCAGAACCCAGGTGTTCTGAAGAATTCTTAATATCTCCCACTCCCACCTTTGGATCCATAGAGTCTCAAGAGCCTACGAAGACGCTTGTTGTTCAGCTGCCTGAAACAGGCAGCTTGGGGTCCCGTTCTAAGGCTATTAGAACAGGATTCTGGTATCACAACTCCCACTCCATGCTCCACCTTCCTAAAACACTGATGGTGCTTACACACCTGCTTATCTTTCATATATGATGGCTGGGTTAGCTGACATTCCCCTTCAAAATGGTAAACTTTTTGACTCTAATACTGAACGAGTGGGCAATGACTGGCCTGCATTACTTCTCAAATAATCATCTTCTTTTTCCTCCTTTCTCCAAGTCATGTCATTTTTTTTTTTTTACCTAAGATCTCTTTTCTTTCCTTGCTTTGAGTCAAGGTCAGTGGTAGCTGACAACATAGTTTAGGACATATCCTTTGACTACTGCATTCAGTAACTGCATTCTACCTGACACATAAAGAAGGTACTAACACAAGAGTAAAAGTTGAAGGACATACCCCAAGGCCATTGGTTACAACATAGCTACACTTGAAGGAACAATTCAACAGATCTCTTGTTAACTTCTGTAGCAAAGCTCCACCAGAACCGAAAGCAATGTTTTCAATACTCCATTTTTTTTGCTTCATGCCTTCTACAATCTAGAAGATCAAAAAACACTTAAGTAATTTGAAAAAGGAAGGAGGTTATTTCCCCTGGGTCATAGTGATGAATAAAGTAAAACATCCTGGAGCCATTTTATAACACCATACACAGTGAAGAGTAAGGCCTACAGAGTTATAGTCCACATTTTCTCTTTTAAAAGACCTACCCACCTTCAAAAATGCCGGGCTGAGGTGTAAGTGCAGAAGGAGGATTTCATTCAGAGCTCCTGAATTTGTTGTGTTGTCACTGTGGCTGTGGTTAGGGTCGGGGGAATGAAGGAAATGAGGGAATGAGAAGTAACTGGTGATAAGACACGTAAGGTCTTGTGCCGGAAATCTACCTGAACACAAATGTGTCGACAGCTGCCAGGGAGACAGTGGAGGACCACTCGTGTGTTTGCTCAGGAGAGCTGGGTTGTGTACGGGGTGACCTCCTGGGGGTATGGCTGTGGAGTCAAGGATTCACCTAGTGAATTGTGTCTAACACAAAAGAGATTTTTGCCTCTTTACTGAAATAAGTGGATTCATTCTGGTACACAAAAACCCCAGAGTGGGGTTATACCATCAACTTCATGACATGTCACAGGGAAGACTGACCATGAAGAGCCAAGTTCAAAAGTGAGGCTGACAATGAGAGAAGTTTGAAGTTAAACAGATTTTTCATTGTGTCAAAATCAAGGCATCTACTATATGTAGGAAGCAAAACCATACGGTTCCTTTTCCTACTTCGGAAAACTTATTTTGAGCCCCCTCCAGGATGAAGAAAGCAGGTATTACCCTTTATGTAAACAAACACACAGGTGCATCTGCATTAACACAAACTGGCACTGGTGAAACCTTGGTCAGGGATGAATAAAGACTACCTGTCTCAATATTTAACTCCTTGTTCGTAAAGTTAAAAAAAAAAAAAAAAGTTCAAGTTTTAAGCTGAGTCTCAACTTAAAAAAATGCACTTGCATTCTCAGCATTTAAAAAAAAAAAAAAAAAGGAAAGGAAACTTTGGTTTTTAAAGGGAAGTTCAAATACCTGACTGAAACACCTGACTTTTAAAGAGCTGAATGCCAGGTCTGAGCCATGAGAAGAGCTAATGGGTTTTCTGACAATGGCACAGGTCCCTGCCCATGATGTTTCATCTGAAAGAGGGAGAAATGTGGGTGACAGCACCTGCTAAACTGGCTAAAATGCAGGTATGGGTAACAGTTCTTAACTGATGATGAGGTAAGAAACCCTTACATTAGCTAAGGAGACAACAGCTATTAAAAAAATGCCCGCTGAGATCTCTGTACTTAGGTCTTCCTCCTCATTGCGGACTTTATGCCTTCCTTCCTTCTCACATGGAAGCCCCTAATGTCCCAACACCAAATCACTTAGAGGAGTTTGGGGAGTTTCCACTTTTCTTAGGTAAAGCGGTTTGGGAGAGCTGGGTGGAAAAAACCTCATTTCTGTAATTGCAAGAGATCTATTCCAGAAACCTCATTCTGGAACTTTACATGCACATCACCACAGAAACACAGTTTGTTATATGCAATAGTTCTTTCTTTTATATGGATCTTTTGGAACACAAACTATTTACACTTTGAATACTGCCCTTACTCTCACCACACCAAATTCTTGCAAACAGAAAAATCCTTTAATAACTTGTGTTATGAAAATGGATACCATCTGAGGCTGATAGACGTTAAAATATCAGTGGTTTTACAATAGTAGTCTAAATTATAATATCAAATGATAGCCTTAATTTTTATGGAGTATTTTAGGTATTTGTTAAAATGAAATAATAACTCTTTAAAAGCTTATTTGGGGGAAAAAGAGGCAAAAGTTTTAAGATACTAGAACACTGTTTGGCTAAATCTAACAGTAACAGTGATGACAGTTAATGTTTAGAAGAGGTGATAAACCATTTTATACTTTTTAAGAAAGCATACATTAATACCATTCAAGTTTTATAATAAATTGTCAAGTATGTGCAGCTCCATTCCAATAAAACACACCTACTTAAGCAGTGTCAAAATGTTTTGTTTTATATACAAGGAAATGTTTGGCATTTTGTTTCATGGTGACGCTTCTTCAGGCTCATCAAGGGTGCCCAATTAAGGACAGAGAGTAGTTAAGTGTGGTATGGCTGATACACCTAGACCTTAACTCACTAGTACAGCTGCCTGTTGAAACATGGGTTTGTTTGCACCAGTCCACTTATACACAGATTTTTTTTGATAAATACAGTATAGTACTATAAATGTATTTTCTCTTCCTTATAATTTTCTTAATATTTTACCTAATATTTTTTCTAATAAAATATCTATTATATAATATATAATTATATAAAAAAATATTTCTTTTGTCTAGCTTACTAGGAATACAGTATATAATATAATACAGTACATAATACATATATACGTGTTAATCGACTGTTGATGTTATTGTAAGGCTTCTGGTCAATGGCATTCTTCTAGGAGTTAAGTTTTGGTAGAGTCAAAAGTTATACATGGATTTTTTGACTGTGTGGGATATAGGGGAGTGTCCATGACCCTAACCCCTGCGCTATTCAAGGGTCAACTGCGTTTATTACAAACTTTAAGCAATTAACAGAAAAGACATATGCTATCATTAACATTTATGAAAAGAATCACAACTGTGTTTAAATCATTAATGTGCTATTTATCAAACCAATAAAGAGCTTAATTATAAGGGTTGCCTTATTGGAACTTTAATATAAAACACATACCTCTTGTAGAGTATTAATATCTACTCCATCCCCTTGAATAATTCTAAGATAAGGTGGTAGCAACTTGTAGCCCTTTGAGTTCTCAGTAATAGGGAACTTCTTACCCAGAATATCCAAAACCTGTAGGGGAAAATACACATACAACACAAAATAACAAACTCAAAAAAAGTGTGAAAAGGTTTCAAAGTTAAAAAAAAAAAAAGGACTTCGCTGGGGCGCCTGGGTGGCTCAGTCCCACTCTTGGTTTCTGCTCTGGTTACGATCTCATGGTTCATGAGATTGACCCCACATCTGGAGAGAGAGTAATATTTACCATAGGGTTTTCACAGAGATTATATGACATAGCTTAAGTAAAGCACCTAACACAATATTTTTCTAGCAACAGGCATCAAATAACTTGTTCTTATTAATGATTTTTGAAGAAGGCAAACCAAGTCCTGAATACTAAAAAAACAAAACAACAATGCTCTACTAAGGATCAACAGTATCTCTAAAGAATCACTACCTGAAAAGCATTTTTGAATTCTTTTTATTCCACATCACCTTCCACATATTTCTTTTGCACTAAAAACTTCAAAGGTATAGCAATGACTTGTAGTAAAGAAAAAACACAAACTTGGTAACCAAAGCACAGGATTAATACTATTAATTTTCAAGGTAAGCAGAAAATATCTGTTCAACAGTATTATCTATTCGACAGTATATAAATAACCCAGAACTGTGGGTATCCTTTTTCTGTTATTAATGTGTGGCCTTGGACAAATTTATTACTCTCCCTGAGCTGCAAATCTAAAATAAGGGGCCTGTTCCAGAAATGGTCCAGAAATGGTTCTGAAATGCCATGTGCATAAATGAAACTACAACAGTATTGATACAGTGGGTCCACAGGCATTTTAATAATCAAGTTATGTATTAAAATTTACCTTTAATACAGTGTCCAGAGGATTTCCAGAATCAGGTCTGATTATTAGTGGTGCCTCTGTACTTCTTGACAGTATTAAATGTCTTAGATCTTCACCCCATATTTTTTCACATGCATTGTAAATGTCATAGCTATCGCTGACCACAGATACAGGCACTGATGAAAACTGTGTTACTATATGTTCAAAAGCATCTTTTTCACGGTCTTTCCCCCAAGCTGTTATGGTACTAGAAAACAAAATGAAAATACAGATTTACTTAGGCAGACACATTATCTATTCCTAAATCATATCTGATGTACTATATACTTCTAATACCATCAACATTGCAAAGGTGAGATTTAGTTTACTGAATGCATGTGATAAGGATCATCGACTATTTGGGCCAAACCACCCCTTGGTTGATGTTTAATACTATAAGGAATCTTATTCCTGTCTCATAGTTATTTTAACTCCTATTTTCAACCAACTTTTTGTTTTTGTTTTTTTTGTATTCCTGAACCTACTCATTTAAAATCAGTTAACTAGGGGGTGCTTGGCTGGCACAGTTGGAAGCCTACAACTCTTGACCTCAGGGTTGTGAGTTTGAGCCCCACGCTGGATGTAGAGTTCACTTAAAAAATAAAATTAGTTGACTAAAACAAGCAGCTACTGAATGCACTCTGTACATTATGCCAAGATGTGAGAAACAATGAACACATACTCCCGTTATTTCGCTACGTAACGCAAGGACTTGCTCCCTTCTGTGAGCTTTCAAAACCATATACCAATAATAGCAGGGACATACACTAGTCTTTTTTATCTTTAAAACTCTTATACTTAAAGGCAACTACTTAGGCAGTTATTTATACTATACCATACATACATACAGCCAGCCAACCCTTTACCTGTTATATCTTCAAATGGCCAGTAACAGGCAGTCATTTATTTCATCTATAAAATTAATATATGCCCAGGGAATGTAAGAATTTTAATACTTGGTTTGAGCAAAACACAATTATGATGGGAAATAAGATGTGAGTTTTGCCTAATAAGGCAAAAACCGTTACAGTGATTTTCACAATGTCCTCAATAATGGTTCTTACTGAATAATTGTTTTTTTTTTTTTTAATTTTTTTTTTCAATGTTTTTATTTATTTTTGGGACAGAGAGAGACAGATCATGAACGTGGGAGGTGCAGAGAGAGAGGGAGACACAGAATCGGAAACAGGCTCCAGGCTCCGAGCCATCAGCCCCGAGCCTGACGCGGGGCTCGAACTCACGGACCGCGAGATCGTGACCTGGCTGAAGTCGGACGCTTAACCGACTGTGCCACCCAGGCGCCCCCTGAATAATTATTTGTAACAAGTACTTCTTGATTAATATAAATCATTTAAAAAATTCTTAAATAGAATCTAATAATGAATTTGAAAAACTGTTACCAATTCCTCATGCCCAGCAATTTTTCCTTCTCCCTAGTTTTCTAGTCTTCTCCTCTACCCCATCCATTTTCCTAAGTAAAGTAATGGAAAGAGAGCCCATTTCACTTATTATATAACCCCATGTAGGTATAAGTTTATCTCAGAACTGTTTGAAGAGTCATACTAATTTATATTTGAAACTGTCATTTTATTATTTTTCCTAAAGGACTGGGGTAGACTGTTTTCCCTTGCTGTCAATGATACACTGATGATAACAGAGCATGTACACTTCAGGGTTATAAAGAGCCAGCTACCCAGAGACTACTCTTATCTGAAACAGAGAGACAGTCTATTTACATAAAACTCATTTTAGAGTGAACACTCTTCTTTCTTAACAACTCCAGAGGCTGCTAGTAGTTATGATGCCAACTCCCGACTTCATGCCAACATCTGCAGGCTGAAGGGAAAATTCAGATGCAAAAAAAAACCCCTTCTTCATGTCAACTACTATTGTCCTCTTAATAAGGATGGAGAGAATTAAGCTCAATACCGATGCCAGAGAGCTTTGTAATGTAATAATGACCTCCTACAGGTAGAGCTCCTTGACTACACAGTTCTGTTTTACCAGCAATGCACTGATACAGTCATCTAACTCTGCTGTTTGTATTATCTAGCAAAGTTCATTTTCAGTCTTTACCTTACTTCCTTTCTCTGGCACTTGAGCTTTCCTTTTCCATGACTTCAGTGACCTCTCTCTCATTTTCATGTATTTATTTTTTCCTATTTCTATGGTTCCTTTACAGTCCCCCTCAGAGGTCATGTTCTCCTTCAATCCAACATAGGCTCTGACCTGCACACGTGCTTTCCTCTATACAACTCCCTGTGTGAAAAATATTCAAGGCTTTTAAAAAATCCCCTCATGGTAAGGGTTTCCAGAATCTGTCCCTTAGTCCAGGTTTTTCTTCTGGACTCCAGATCTACTTGTTAGGCAGGGAGATGATTACCTTTATTACGTCATCATCCTCGAGACACTTCCTGCAGCACCCTCTCTACATAATCCAATCATAACACCTGTTCTTCCGGTGATAGTATATGGAGCTCATAAGTATTTGTTCAATGAATTCTCTTAATGTTATTATTCTAATTTCCAGCATCAAATCGATACCTTTCCAAAGTTTGAGGGAAAGGTTACACAATAGCATATTTCTTTTTTTTCTCAATGTCTATTGATTTATTTTTGTTTTACTTATATAGTTTAACAAGGCAGTTTTACATAAGCTCACATCAACCACAGAATGTAAGCACTTAACCACATGATGTACGATTTTAAATTGGGTTCCATATTAAATAGTCTAATGTCTCTCTTAAATTTTTTGGTCAACCAAACTCTCCCCACATCTTTGGGTTCAGTGTTGTTTTTTTTTTTTTTTAACATATGCTTGGCTTTGCTTTACACAATCTCAGAATAAGTAAATCAGGAATATGAAAACCCCACTATATGAATAGAAATAATCTGAGTATGTGAACTGGTAGAACATTGGGAAGAAAACAGAAAAGCTGTGTTAAAACAATGATAGTGGCATATTTCTAAGTCCAGATTCATACATTCCTTAAGAAAATATTTATAACCATAATGGCAATGCTCTAAACTTTAGAGTTCTCTTATTTTGAAGTTTTTAATTTTTTTTTATTTTAGAGAGAGAGTGTGAGGAGGGGGAAGGAGGAGGGGGGAGGGAGAAGGAGAGGGAATCTTAAGCAGGCTCCATATTTTTCAGCACCCAGCCTGATGCCAGGTTTGATCCCACGACCTGAGCCTAAATCAAGAGGTGGACACTCAACTGCTGAGCCACCCAGGTGGCCAAGTGATTTTAGATGTTAGCTCATTTATCCTTAATGACCTTCTGATGTTGGAGACATTAAATTTTAGCTCTTCCTGGGGCGCCTGGGTGGCGCAGTCGGTTAAGCGTCCGACTTCAGCCAGGTCACGATCTCACGGTCCGTGAGTTCGAGCCCCGCGTCAGGCTCTGGGCTGATGGCTTGGAGCCTGGAGCCTGTTTCCGATTCTGTGTCTCCCTCTCTCTCTGCCCCTCCCCCGTTCATGCTCTGTCTCTCTCTGTCCCAAAAATAAATAAACGTTGAAAAAAAAAAAAAAAATTAAAAAAAAAAAAAAAAAATTTTAGCTCTTCCTTTTGTCTGGCTGGATGGAGGAACGGAGGGAGAGAGGGAAGTGACTTGCCCAAGGCCACCCAGAATGTCAGCTGTAGGGTCACTAGGTCACTCAGGTTTCCCACCTTTGAGTTCCAAGCTCTTTTCACTATACCATGTATTGTTTAAAAGACTTTTCTATTTAAGAACATCTGAAATATTTTTATATATTAAAGAGTAAATTTTACAAATGTAGTAAATACTACTGTGAGACTTTGAAATGGATTTCACCCTGTTTTAACATGAAAATCCTAAAGAAGATACCTTTCTTCTCAGATTCATACTCGTGATATTACTACTGTGAAGCAAAACCATCAGTAAGAGTCTAATATATGGATATTACTTAAGTCCAAAATAAAAATACTGTAACTGTAGAACCAACATCCTTGTGTTCCGACTCTGATGAGTCTCGACTGTCAGAATCCTTAACAAGGGCCCTACTGATACAGCAAGGCTCATAAATATTAGCGGAATCTACCCTCCGCCAGCTCCAATCCGAATCCTCAAGTTCTATCAACTTTGTCTCCTAAGCCATTGCCTGTGTTTAGCCACTTCTTAACATTCACTGAGCCACTTCGTTCTGAACCTTTGTGCATCTCTCCAAATTGTTAGAACAGCTTCCTCTTCAGCCTCCTAATTTCTTATTTCTCTTTTTATCAATTCATAATATATCCTATCAAAACAACCATCCTAAAATATTTCTCTGATGACAAAGCTGCTTACGCTCAAAACTTCGATGCCCACTCCCATTTAAAAAAGGAATTAGAATAACCTCGCATGATGTGCACATAGTTAACATTCAATGTCAAGATGAATTTAAGGGCGTTTACAGGTTAACCCTGTCTTCTGAGTCTAACCCATGTTCCCTACAAAATCTGTTTCAGCCCTTATTCCCAAAGCACAGTCACTCTCCTCTTTCATTCTTGCTCTTTCAAGACAATGTTGGATGTGTGGTAGGCACGCAAAAAAGATTTACTCAGAATGATTGCTCGCTCATGTCTCCCATTAAATTTAACCATTCTTTCAAGAAATGAAGATTTCATATACCGTCTCTATAAAACTTTCTCAGTCCTGCCAGGAAGAGAACATCTTTCCTTTCTTTCCCTTGCACACTAGAGCACTTTAACACCTTAAAAGTACTTAATCAACAGAGCAGAGTGTTTGTAGTGTATTATTTTTATACTGAATATAGGGTCAGTTTTTTATATCTTCCTATCCCTTTTAGCACCCAGTAGATTGCCTTGGATAAAAGCTCAGCTTTATTTTAAAACTCACTGCTGGTTTTAGAACCCTGCAAGATCCAAGTATGAGCAGAACTTACTAAACTTTCCCAAACTCATTACTGTAAGTATTTTTTGCTATTAAGAACCAGAAATCAGGCTGTCGTACACTGTAAAAACTCCACTGCCTTCCGACAAAGTTATCACTAGGAGCAGGGCAGCCAGCCGCAGCCCCTAGTTTAACCTGAGATGTTTAGTAACGTCACATAAGGAAGCGTAAGAAGGATATGAACTCTCTTCCTTTCATCCAAAGGCCTTACTAGCTTTTCTACAATTGAGGGCACTGGGTCCAAGCGACAGCTTCCAGGGTAAGGTTACGTGAGGTCATGTAGAAAAGCAGGAAAAGGGAAAAAGTGACCAAGTTTTACAGTGAGTGCTTCTAGATTTAACACATGAAACCTATCTGCATATGGCAATAGAGCAGTTGAAAAAGTCCCTAAAATAAAACTTACATGGGAATGTGAGAGTTGAAAGCAAGCTCTTAAATTGTTTTCATGAGGATGGTTCAAAGTTCTCTACCTTGCTGATACTAGTCCTTATGCCTAGTATAAATGCTAAGTTTGTATGGCTTAAATTCATGAGGATTTACTGTAGTACCTGGCTCTGAAATTAAGCAAAATATCACTGAATTACCAATACAAGAGTGAAAAAAAATCATTTCAGAAAACAAATGTTTAGATAATAGGCAGATGAAGACAGAATTTTACCTGTGTTCTGCTGCTGGAACAGAATAGCCTGGAACAGGATCTTTCGTTCCATAGTATTTTTTAACAAAAGCAATTCCTGCTACTGTGTCTGTTCCTTTGAAGTTAACCAAATGAGCAGACGCTCCTATGCCAGCAGTCTGGAAAATAAACCATAAACCAAAATCCAAAAAAGAAAAAGACCCATACTTTGAGGTATAAAGCAGCATAGCTCTCAAAGGAATATCTGTCTTCAGATATTCTTAGAGATACCATTATCAGACATAATAGTTCCTTATGGCAAAGATCAAGTTTTTCCTAAATATTTAAGAAGTCAACTGTTGCCTCCTCAAAGAAACCTACCAATAATGACCCACCCCCCCTTTTCCCACCAGCCTCTTTTCCCTTACCCTGCGCCTTGTGCTTCTCTGTAGCATTATCTGACATCTGCTATATTTATTATAATATGTAACACTTAAGTCTGTCTGTCCATCCATCATCCATCTAATATAGAAAGGACAGGGACATTTGCTGAAAGCTTTATTCCAGGTACTCTGAACAGAAGCTAACACATGGTAGGTACTTTATATATATATATATATAAATATATATATATATTGACTGAATCTCTGGAATTTCAAAATGTAGCCTGCTCAGAACCAAGGTCACTATCAATAATTCCCCCCAAATTTATAATGGTAATCTAACCAACAGACCACATTTTATTAAATGAATTGCACTTCATACTTCCATACCTCTTGGGAAGAAACTCCTCTGTAGCCAAAATCATGTAACTTATACTCCAGACCATCTAAGTTACCAGAGGTTTCCAGCAAATAGTTGGCCAATATTTTCTTCTGCTCTCTAGAATTTGTGGCCACTGTGATTGGATACCAGGACTGAACAAGAATAGTCTGTAGTGATAAAATTAATCACAAATATTAGAACATAAAATGCTGAGTTTTTCTGAGGAAACTCCCTGCTTTCTCTGGAGGTATGTCCTAGACCTCCATACTACTGGAAATACTAGTGAGACGTCTCAACTGTACTGCAGGATGCCTACCACGTGCATTCCAGATAGAGTGCATAGCTCAGTTCTCAGATCAGCAACACAAAGGATAAGCACAGCAGGACCTTAACAGTAGAGAACATCAGATTACCTAGTTTCTATCCAAAGTGCCACAAAGCAAGTAATATTACACTCACTTGGATGTTGAGGCAATTACCATAAAAGTTTCTCTAAAAACATTTTTTTTAAGTTTATTTTTATTTTTGAGAGAAAGCATGAGTCAGGGAGGGGCAGAGAGAGAGGGAGACAGAGAATCCCAAGCAGACTCTGTACTGTCAGTGCAGAGCCCGACTCGGGGCTCACACCCACAAATGGTGAGATCATGACCTGAGCCGAAATCAAGATCCGGACACCCAACCAACTGAGCCACCTGAGTGCCCCACCGTAGAAGTTTCTAAGTAAGTTAGGCTATCTTCAATTTCTTTACTTGATGTGGACCTGCATCAAACAGTTTATGCAGCAGCACGGGAATACACCTTGAATGGCGTATTGGGTCTAAAGAAGTTACTCATTTACTCCTCTTTATAGTCTTGGACCTAATTTTTCTTAGATCTATTATGACTACTGGTAGGTTATTTAGTTCAGATATACTTTTGCTTAGCACTAGAGAATTCTATTAACTGAGTTATGCTTTACATCCTTGGCTTTTAGCAAGTCATTTTAAGAAAGTCACATGAGGGGCGCCTGGGTGGCTCAGTCGGTTGAGCGTCCGACTTTGGCTCAGGTCATGATCTCGCGGTCTGTGAGTTCGAGCCCCACATCAGGCTCTGTGCTGACAGCTCAGAGCCTGGAGCCTGCTTCAGATTCTGTGTCTCTCTCTCTCTCTCTCTGTACCTCACCCACTCATGCTCTGTCTCAGAAATAAACATTAAAAAAAAAAATTTTTTTTAAAAAGTCACATGAAACATTTCTGCATGTGCTGTATGTAAAACTGTGAGATCACCATCTATTTTACAATTCTTTTTAATAGCAAAAAGGTTTTGTTTTGCTTTTTGGTTGGAAGAAATGGTTAAGTTTAGCTCAATATGTTCATTCCTCAGCCCCTTTGTAAGTCTGAGACACCTTTGCAAAACCTTTAGGCTCTTTTAAACAGGTTTTGAAATCTGACTTGAGAATTAAGGTTTCTTTGAGCACCAGTATTGATATTGCTAAAGCAATCCAATAATTTTAGTGGGTTTTAAAATTCAGTGTATGGTGAGTAACAATCAAAGGATATTATTAGTAACTTTGAACATACACTGGGAGAGGTTACTGGAAGGAACACTATTTAGGACTATTATTTAAAATGTTTCAAAACAAGGGTTGCCTGAAGAACAACTTTAAGTTTGTAAATAACAAGTTTGTTGGACTTGGTAACAGATTTCATATACATGGTGGTAAACTTGGGCTGGGGATGGATGAGATTAGGATAAACCTTCTCCAACCCTCACAACAGAAACCCACAAAGGATGCAAAGTTACTATGAAAAAGTCTCTTCTGGAGACTTGGTATCTAGTGTAAACACAATTTTTTTTATAAAACACAGGATCTGTCAGAAACTAAAATAGGGATTGTGTCAGACCATAAACAACTATGGCTTAGATAAAAATACCTGGCAAGGACTGAAGTTATTTAAAATCATATATATTAGTAGAATAGAAGGTAAATTTGATGGAAGTTCTGTTGCAGAAGCAAATAAAAACACGCACCTATGTATGTTTTTTCCCTTCAAAAGCCAGCACTCCCACACTGGATTTTACTTTAAAAAATTTTTATTTTAAATTTTTTTAAGTTTATTTATTTTGATAGAGAACAGAGGAGGGGCAGAGAGAGTGGGGGAGAGAGAACAGGATCCCAAATGGGCTTCGCACTATCAGTGGGACTTGATCTCACAAAGTCTGAGCCAAAATCAAGAGCTGGACACTCAATTGAGCCACACAGGCACCCCACATTTAATAATTTTTATATTAAAAGTGGTATTTCTTTATTTGCTAACAAACTACTCCTCTAAGGGGTCTATATATAAAATTTTTTAACTTTATGTTTTAGTGAAATACACCAAAATAATGATTATGACAACAGGTTTTTGGTGGTGGTTGTTTTCAAAGGCTGGTGTTTTTTTCACCTTCTGAAGATAAAGAAAAACATACATGAGGCAGGTGAACTGGGAACTAGTCCTCCATAAATGTCTGCTCTATGGGAATTCCATCAAACACAGGGAAAAGTACTTCTTGACTAAACCCTCAATCAGAAAACAGAAAAAAGTGATGATTTTCAAAATAAGGTTTATCTGTTTGGGCTCTTCTGGCATTGAAGGTAAAAGGATATACGGGTAGACAAGATGTTGTGGTTAAGAACGCTTACTCTTGTGTTTTTAATAATACCATCCTCTTAAAATCACATATTTCCCAGTACAAATACTGTAACACCTGTACAAAAACTAATAATGAGATAAGTTTTCTTTTGAGTTCACAGTTAATTCAAAGTTTTAAGACACAGCAGTAAACCATTTAAAATCATTATTTTGGTTAATTGAACATTTTTTTCTGGGCCTATTAGCCTACTATAAGTTAATGTCCCATAAAGAGAAGTTTTAAATTTTCTGTCAACTTAGAAATTGTATTTCAAACATATTCTTGGACCTCTTAATTCCCCTAAATTTTCTAGTCCTTATAAATAACCTCAAATGTATTATTTTACAGTACAACAAATAAGCTTAATAAACTAATTAAGATAAAGAATCCGTTCTGAGCACTAAGTAAAAAACACCTCTCAGATAGAAAAGTGGTATTTCTATAGTCACTTTCCAGAGTATTTCCTCTAATAGATAAAATCTAAACCAAACTGTTGAGAAGCTAACTAGGTTATTTATGTAAATAATATCAAAACTATGAGCACGTCAAGACAGGACTGCTTGGGTCCAAATGAAAGGAAAACAAATAAAAAGCCTTGCAATATAAACTCAGAGTCTATTATGTATCCTCCTTTTTGGACTTAATGATCAGCAAGTGTTGAGTGTGTTTAGATGAGACATATCAGGTGGTAAAGCCAGCCTCAGCTCTAAACTGATTAGATAATGAAGAAAGCTGTTAAAAATCTGAACAAAATTCCCTTTGTATAATTAGAACAGAATATCCGCAAAATATCTTAAATCACTAAAAATATACCTGTGCTGTTTTTCTCACTTTTTTCTATGACAACATAGATTTCAGATCGCAACAAACGAGACGGAAGCTAACTGAGCCTTACCGGTACTAGTTCTTAATAATTTCACACAGATAAAGTCTTAGAATGTTAGATTTTGCTGGAAGGAACCTTAAGGATTATTTAGTTCAACTGTCATTTTTTAAATGAGGAAACTAAGGCCTGGAAAGATTTAGTAAAGTGTAGATTACACAGCTTTATCAGCAGCAATTTTAAAACTAGAATCCCAACTGAATGGTTTTTACATCTTCAATTAATGTTTTTTTTTCAATATATGAAGTTTATTGTCAAATTGGTTTCCATACAACACCCAGTGCTCATCCCAAAAGGTGCCCTCCTCAATGCCCATCACCCACCCTCCCCTCCCTCCCACCCCCCATCAACCCTCAGTTTGTTCTCAGTTTTTAAGAGTCTCTTATGCTTTGGCTCTCTCCCACTCTAACCTCTTTTTTTTTTTCCTTCCCCTCCCCCATGGGTTTCTGTTAAATTTCTCAGGATCCACATAAGAGTGAAAACATATGGTATCTGTCAATTAATGTTAAATAAAAATTAAAAACAAAACAAAACAATTCACCTCGATCCAATTTGTAAGCCAGTAACACTCTGGATCTGTGTTTTCCACTGTGAAGAGAACATTTCCTCGGGGAATGACATAGCCCTCAGGAACAGCTTTTATTTCTATTGGAAGATGTCCATCATATTTCTGGTAAAAGACAATAATGAAATTATTCATTTAGCAAATGATAATCAGATACCTGCTTTAATAGGTTCTTCATATTTTACAGAAGCTAAACTTACTCTCACAGAAACTGCAATTGTACATGTTATTATATTGCTAGTAATATCCTCATTCTCTTAAAATTAGCTAAGATGATTAACAGTTTAGACACCGACATTAATTTTTACATTTTATGTAGTCCAAGTACTTCTGCTAAGAACATTTCTACCAGAAGATAGAGATAATCTCAAACTGGTCAAAACAAAAAAGTTGTTTTTTCTCAAGATTTCAAAAAAAAAGAAGAGTTTATTCCAACATATTCCAAAAATTTTCCAAGAACACTCCTTCTTCTAAGTCGCCATTTTCGTAAAACAAAAGCTAAATACTAAAAGATAAAATAAGGGAGCAACATGAACAAAATAATGTCAAACAAAAAAAGGAAAAAAAAGAGAGGTCCCTGACAGTACAAGAACCTTAAGCAGGTTTTCCCTTTATTCTGGTAGTAGACCTGAAACTGTTTTCGTAGAGTGGATAGACCAATCATTAAGTATACTTTCTAGAGCTTTGGCAATGAATACCCAAGTACAACAATTCTCTCCAAAACTAGGCTGCAACATATTTGCTACAGACTATGTGATCAGATATTTAATTACGCCTCCCTTCTTTTAAAGGTAAGGGCTGTGGCTACATTTTGGCTAGGAAGGCAAATTATTTCAGAAATCCTAGTAGTTTTTATGTGATTTGGGACAGGTAAATAGATAAAAGAAAAGTCTGTTTAATGAGAAGCACTGGAAGTCTCATGATACAGCAGAAAGAATACTGCCTTAGAAACCCCAGCTCGGACTCAACAATCTGGACTCAGACTGTGGGCAAGTCATTCAACATTTCTCGTCTCAGACTATTCTTCCAACAGGGTTAGATAAGACCATCTCTAGGTTAGATCCCTACGATTCTCTGAACATAAAAAAATCAAAAGATTTATCACCCTGGCTACTGGGAATTATATATAGCCTAACACTTATCTATTCCTATTCTCTTCCCAACAAACCAAATAGGGTAAGTGCAGGAATTAGCCCCCAGATTTTACTGACCTTACTTAAGATACGAGGAAATTATACCACAGAGTGCTTACTTGACTTCTTCAAAGACCCATAAGTAAAAAATAGTAAAACTCAGTATGACAACATAGGCCTGAAATTAAAGTATTTCTAATTATTTTGTTGATGGTAGTCTACAATGGAAAAGACATTTGTTTTTAAGATATAAATGAATTAACACTTAACATGCCAAGATGCCTAAAGATCCCATTCCCAACCTATCTTCGTAATAATCACCACCATTCAACTCTTCTAACTCAATTCCCGTATCTTTAGATGCTCAAAATTAAGTAACTGATCCAAACATGCTAGGTATTAATATCATAGTACAATAAAGAATGAAAGCCAACTTTATGGATCTACACCAAACCATTCCAATTATTCAGTAAGGGAAATTTCCTAGAAGTACTGGGTAATGATAGACTCACTGCATCTATTGCCTTAGATAAGCTACAGCCAAGAAAATAGACCAAAATTTCAAAATTGCCAAATAATGATGCTCCTTCCTAATATTTTCAAAGAAAAGAGGAAATCACCTTTCTGAAAAACACTATCTAAATTATCATTTGTTTATATTACAACAAATTACTGAGACCTGCTATAGATTCTATATACTAATTATTTGCCACCATAAAAAAAATATTTAAATGTTACCCTTAACTTTTCCCAAGAATGTCTAAAATAGCTCTTAAATTTGGGCCAGACAGAAAAAAGTTGTAATTATAGAACAGTCTTCTATTCAAATTCCTTTGTAAGAAATTTTGAACTGAAAGAAAAACCAAAGTAGAGCAAAACATTAAAAACATTTTTTACCTCAAGAATGTAGTTCCATCCCTTTTCATTAAAGACATCATCCTGGAAATGCTCTCTGTACACCTCTTTGGCTTCCTGGATCTTCTCTTTGGTCACAACTTTACCTAAAAGGACAAACGTTTCCTGTTTACATTTCTAAAGGCATTCTATGAATTGCTGAGTTGTGGTAGGATTCATGTCTCTACCTATTTCACCATTCTGTGGATAAAAAAAACAAGAACTGAGAGATTAAATGATTACCCAGAGTCAACAGCAGAGCCAGAAATGGAATCTGCACTTCTGATCACTCACCCTATGTTAATTTCCAGTTTGAAAAACAGGTGTGCTGAAGCAACTATTACACAGAGTATTTTTTTTCTTAATCCCAGGAATAAGTTAACTTCTAAGACGTGTTCTCTCACTATTAATTTAAATACTCTTGAAATTTGATACAGATAATTTTCCAGGTGAATCTTTTTGCTTTATTCATAAAGGATGTCTTCAGGGATGATAATCCAATAATTTTCACAATTACTAAGTTTAAGTTTTTGTTCCTCAAGTACACTTTTAGTTATCTTTATCTGTAAAATTAGGGTAATAGTAGAGTACCCACTCACAGGATGATTGTGAGGACTGAGTTAAGACACAGGAAGCACTTAGCATAATGCTGGCCTGTAATAGGTAGTCAGTATATTTTAGGTATAATTAATAATGTCATGTTGTATCAAGTTTTTAAGCTGTAAAACTGAAGTGTGACATCAGTCTTAAAAATCTGTCAAGATCATGGAAAATTTTCAGTTTTTATCTGTGTAAAATTCAACTTAATCTGTATTCAATTCTGAGATTATTTTTGTTTCAAAAGGTCAGAGATGAAATTTTCCAAAAATGTATAAAACTTTTGGGAACTGTTCCCCCCCACACCGTCCTTGAAATACCATTATAAAACAAACTAGAAATGGACTTTCAAATAAAACTGCACAGAAATTATTTTGGGGGTTTTCCATTTTAAAATACATTTGAGACTAAGGCCGCAGCATCAGGTAGTTCTGAAAAATAGGCCTTTAAAATGACTATGATAGGCCAATAAAAATGACTATGATAAAAATATTCTAATTGCTACCATGATTCAAAATGAGTTCCCAGGTCAATAATGAATCCTCTACTGTGAATTAAGGACTTAAAATCTATTAACATACCAGATTAGCCTCAGAAAATTACTGACTTTTCTAAACTTATTCCCAAGTTTATTAGTTTCAGAAAACCTTTCTCATATTTAGAACCAATCACATATACCAAATTATAAGATTTATGTGTTCAAATTAACACATTTTTTACAATTCAAAAAAAAAACCCTAAAATAGTCAAAATAATTTAGTAAATATCAAAATTAAACTGTTCAATGAGTTCCTTTAAATTAAGAATATAATATAGGAGAAAAATTATAAAGAGCTACATAAAAGCAGTGTTTGAAATGTACTAGGAAAAATAATACCTTTTAAGTACTTATTAAGAATGTACTGCAACCCATAAAATACTGTTTCCTCGTATTTCACCTTCTTTATTTTTGAGTTTTCTGTCTTCTTTTCACGGCATTCAAAGTAGGAATAAACTTTGCTGGTATTGGGTGGGTACTGTTTATAGTGAGTAACCTAAAGGCGAAAGCAATACTTGAGTTAGAAAACATTCAAATAGAATAGAAATCATGACTGAAAGGGCTTGAAATTATTTAAAACCAAAGAAACTAAACTTATTTGCTATTCATCAGCTTCTTTTCCTGGCTGTAAAGAATAAAAAATAAGTATCATACTTATTAGGATACTTTTAATGTTCACTATCTTACTTTGAAAACCACAGGAGAGTATTAACTTTTATAAACAAATCAAATGAACTTAAGGAAGTACGAGGCTTCTAAGCTGGACAGGCACTTGAAAATAAAGTTTGAAGAAAGTTATCTCATTTGATCTTGGGGAATGGTCTTCCTGCAGGGGAAGAGAGACGTAGCTGCCTGGCAGGGGCATAACCAGGATATAAAAGAACGTACTGGAAGAGTGTGGTACTGTTACTATCTAAATGTGGTATGTTTGAGAAGTCAATAGGCAATGCTTCCCATGACTCGACTTCTTCATCCGTACAGCCAGGTAGGGAGAATGACTCCGATCTTCACAATAACACATGGAACCTGGATGAAAGCAACAGCAGGAGAAAACATATCTTGTTTCATAGTACTACTTGTTCTCCAATTACCACCAAATTGGGAAATAAGTCTATCCAATGCAACATCAAATACTTAGGAGCGTAAAAATAAGTATTATAAATTTTTCCAAAAATATGGGTAAGAGTCATTGTTGAAAATTAATCTTTGTTTTAAGAAAAAAGTGAGTTCATTATAGTTGGATTTTTTTTTAATATTTTAATGTGGTTAAAACATTTTACCAATAGAAAATAACTGGGAGAATAATGTGTATTTGCTCTGTTGTAACATTAGGAATGGTCATGTCCTAAAACTTAAGGTACAGGGTGGTAAGGTAGGTCATGGTGGAATAATCTTTGCAGCACAAGTTTCATGAATGACCACTGTGACATGAACCATGGTTCCTGGTTAGCTCTGATCCTCAGTTTAGGGAAACCAATGCTTTCCTTGTTTGGTTGCACAATCTTAATCCCAATGAAACTTGGCTTTAACCTTTGTAGCTTAGCACAAAAATTCTAAGATGAATATAGTCTATATAGAGAGCAAAAGAAAAAAAGATCACAAATGTTTAATGTTTCTGCTCCAACAGAAGCAACTTGTCACTCTATGAAAACAGCACCTGTACACTGCTTGAAGGCAACTGGGTGGTCAATTTTAAACCTAGAGGTACTACACCAGGGTTTTTTTTCCAAGGTTAGAACCTGGAGACTGATACCACTGGAGGCTGAAGTAGCAGCTCAGTGAAATAGCTAAAGCCAAACCCAAAGCAGTTAAATCTTCAAGCCGATTCACTAAAATGCAAAAACAACATTTATATACGTATGAATGATACCCTATTTCAACTGATTAGAAAAAGAGAACACTATCTAAAAACATACCCAAGAAGTACATAAAAATGAAAATGCCCAGTTTACAATCTAAATAACTCTTAACTCCTTTAGTGGGAATAAGCAGTGAGGTAGAAGAAAAGTCAACTATGATGAAGTAAAAATTGAAGGAAGGTCTGGATCACATCAATGCAAGTTTATAAAAGCCAGATTCATAGTTGTGACTCTCAGTAGTTAGCCTGACCTGTTTTACAGTTCAGATACTCAAAGGTACATCTTTATAAATTTACTTTTTCTACATCAAATTTAAAAGTATGAGAAGGTAAATGAATCTTCTGAGTAGACCAAACAGTTAAAAGCTGAATGGAAATGTCCCTAAAGCATTTAACTCTCCTCTTTGGTCTAAAAGTATACTAAAATTTTTCGATCAGACAAATAGAGTCCCAGTTCTGGCCAATAACTGAACATGTTTATAATTTTAAAGCTTTACTTCTGCCATGTTTTTTAATTATGGTACTTAAAACCTTAGCACAGGGGCACCTGCATGGTTCAGTCATTTAAGTGTCCGATTCTTGATTTTGGCTCAGGTCATGATCTCACGGGTTAGTGAGATCGAGCCCTGCATTGGACTCCATGCTAGCAGCATGGAGCCTGTTTGGGATTCTCTTTCCCTCTCTCTGTCCCTCCCCTGCTTGTGCACACTTGCTCTTTCTCTCTCTCAAACAAACGTTAAAAAAACATCTTCTTTGGACAGCTTTAGAGAACTGTTCTGCAGTTCTCTAGGTTTAAGAACTGAACTGCTAAAGCAGCTAATTCTCAGGTAATCAACCATGAAATCTAATTTACCATTAACCACCTACCAATGAACACCCAATACATTTATAGAAAAAAACAGTATAGTTAGATATATTTGTATTGGCTTATACCATTGTTTAAATCGGGGAAATTTTTAAACCGAGCTTCTTAGTAAATACTATTCTACAAATACAGCCAAAAGATGATTTACAATGATTCTAGTTCTGGTAGGTTTACTATCCTCTTCATTTTACTTTCTGCTAAGCTGATCTCTCTGAACCTGGGAACCTTCAGAAAATGAGATGATACAGGCAGAAAATCAAATTAATTAATTGTTATTTTATAAATAGTTCATTCACAAATATACATCCTGTGTCCACTATGTATCAGGCACTGTTTCAGATTCTGAGGATGGGGAAATAAAATGGACTGAGACAGTTTCTATTCTCAAAGGGCTAATGAGGGCTGAAAGGTCAGAGAAAACCAATATATAAACACCATAATTTCAGATACAGATGGAGGTTTGGAAACTTAAAAGAAAATGATAGGCCAAAGGGGGCCTGAGAGACTGCTGTAAATAGGGGGCCAGGAAGGCTTCTCCGAGATGGTGACATGTGACCTACACAACAAGGAGATGGAAGACACACTGACGTAAGGGACAGGACACGATGAAGGCCAGCATGGCTGGTTCTTAGAGGTGCAGAGAAGGAGGAAGTACATACATGGTAAGGTCAGAGAGATGCAGAGACACGATCACGTAAGGCTTACAGACAACAACGAGGAGCTTGAATTTTACATCAAGTGCAACAGAAAGCCACTGGATGTTTTAAGCTGGAATGAATATGATCTGATTCATATTTTATAAGGATCAGCTGGACAGTGAGGTGGATAATGGATTACAAGGTGACCAAAGAGGAAGCAGGACCATCAGGTAAAAGATTACTATACCAAAGACTAGCTTAGGTGAGAGCAGTGGCTCATCTGGAGGTAAAGGAGAATTAGGCTAAAACACTAGATGTGGGGGTAATAAGGGGGAGGGATTAACACTGTTTCCTACATTTTTGGCTTGAGCAACTGGGTGAATAAGGGTGCCGTTTACGGAGATGGGAAAGGCTGTGGAAGGAATGGATTAGAGCTGTTTTAAATATGTCATGTAATGCTAACAAAGTCTCACAGTATTCAAAATTAAACTACACAAAAGAAGCTCTAAAATCACATTGGTTTTCTTAGCACTACTTTAGCTTCCATCAATAGGAAAAATGGTTCTATAGTAAACTTGACATTTTTTATAAGATGAGAATAGCTAATTTCTCTAATATCCCCAGCAAACCTTACTCCTAAAAATGTTTCCTAAACTAGCATGATTTTCCTACAGCTAATAGAGCACTACCAGTACATAAATACATGTGTGGTAAAGAACACAGGCACACAAGAAAATGTAGTTCTTTTAACAGAACCTAATTTCACAGTCATGTGAGTGATTTACTTCATGAAAAGCTTCTAAAAATTATAATTGCTAGGGTAAATATCCTTGTCCCAAGTATGACATTTAAAGAGAAATATGAGAAATATTTAAGTTGCATAGAATCTTTCTGTGAGAGCAGACTCTTAACTTTTTCCTGAGCTTCTCCAGATTTTCCATAAAGTCGATTTGGTGTCTTTTCAAGAGCTTTCCTCTCATAATGGGATCACATGTCCAAAGGCAATCACTACTAACCTACTTTACCAGTTATAATTTTAACAGCTAAGTAATTATCATAAGCCAACATTTTAACAATACCACGTGTATATAAGAGCACATGGGGTAACATGTATAATGCCACAGAATAAGTTTTACTATCTCCAAAATTTATAAGGGCACTCAGAAGAGGATCCACTCAGCCTTACAATGAATGGCTAAAACTTTATGTCTCTTCAATGCTACTGTGCTTAAAATAGCAAAAATAAATAAATAAATAAATCAATAAATCTTCTTTTCGACATTTTTAAAAATTTCTCAAGTCCTGGAAATACTTCTGTTGCCACAGAAAATAATTCTTTGCTATTTGGCTTTTGAAGCAATAATAACTTCAAAAATACGGCTTAAAAATATTTGGATTACATTTTGGGGGAGAGAGGAAATTGTCAAATCAGTTATAATCACACTACCCCTTTTTCTTTGGCACAGAGCGTTTGATAATTTGTACTTTTTTGGCTGCACCCTTGAAAAAGATTTAATCAACTGATAAAGAGGACACCAGCTTCTGGTATCTTTGTTTTGCAAAATCTTACAAAACTTTACTGATCTAAGTTAATCTTCCTCTGAACTATATTCATGACTTACATACAAGATTTTATTTCTATTGCCTGGGCTTTTCCTATAACTTATAGTATAAACCTTACTGGAAAACTGCATTGTAAGAATGCACAGGTTGGGGCGCCTGGGTGGCGCAGTCGGTTAAGCGTCCGACTTCAGCCAGGTCACGATCTCGCGGTCCGTGAGTTCGAGCCCCGCGTCGGGCTCTGGGCTGATGGCTCAGAGCCTGGAGCCTGTTTCCGATTCTGTGTCTCCCTCTCTCTCTGCCCCTCGCCCGTTCATGCTCTGTCTCTCTCTGTCCCAAAAATAAAAAAACGTTGAAAAAAGAAAATTAAAAAAAAAAAGAATGCACAGGTAATTTGACATAGAAACTGCAACAGTCCTCCACTCCTTACAAAGATCAGGCTGCCAGGAGAGCCGCTGTGACATAACTTAGCTGCCAGATCAGAAGCAATGAAAGAGAAGCAACTATGAAAAATGGGGACAGGTCAGAGAAAGACAGTGGGTTGCTAAAGTCCCAGCCAGGACAAAATTGCCAGTGAGAGGATTCTCATCTATCCCCAACTCTTTTTCCAAAAAGCCCAAACCTTTAAGGTTTGTTATTCGCCATTAATGAGACAGCAAAATCTGTTTTACAAAAGCCACCCTGGGTGCCTCATCATCATAAATTATATAATCTTCTGTAACTTCTCTAAAAACAATTTTCACCCATTCTGAATTTTAAGAGACATCTTTTGTCTTTTAAATACCTAGGAGATCTCCAATATTTATTAAATGAATTGATGAAAATGGTCTGAGTTCTAGATAACCAGTTTACAAATGACCTTTTGAGAAGCAACCCACGCTGGACAGCACAATTCATAACAATGGGTGATATGCTTTAATACACATTTCATAACAATGGGTGATGTGTAAATTGCTTAGAGATTACTGTTATACACTATATATATTTTTTTCAACTTAATTGACAACATCTTCCATTTTTATCTAACAGGATAAATGTTCAGAAATAATGAAACTATTCTCTGCTGTAGATTGTTACAAACATTATCCACACAGTAGGAAAAGGAACAAGGAACAGAAATGCATCTTTTAATGAGCCAGTTATTTGTAAACTAATCATTGGCTACCCCAGAGATAGGTGGTGAACCCTCCACCCCCAAACAGAAACCTGACCTGTCTCCTTCACGAAAATTTCCAAATGTCTTTTAAGCACCGCAGTGACTAACACCCCTCAATGCACCCTTCCTTACCTGGCCTAGCACAATGTAAATACAACCCAGTAGATAACTGTGCTTTATGCCATTTTGAAATGATTAAACAGGAACCCAGGATGAAAATGGAAAAACAACCACATTTACCTGTTTCCTCAGTTCCTTATTATGTATGATATAGTATGCGATTATAGAAATGAACCCTCTGGAGAGGATACAAGGACAAACAAAGCACCTGTGCTGTCATGTGCTTAAGCACTATCCTACTACTTGCAAAATACCTTTTTATGGTCCTTAGACGACCAACTATTCTTTCTTCAGTTTTAGAAAGAAATCAATGTTGGGGCGCCTGGGTGGCTCAGTCGGTTAAGCGTCCGACTTCAGCTCAGGTCACGATCTCACAGTCTGTGAGTTCAAGCCCCGCGTCAGGCTCTGGGCTGATGGCTCAGAGCCTGGAGCCTGCTTCGGATTCTGTGTCTCCCTCTCTCTCTGCCCCTCCCCCATTCATGCTCTGTCTCTGTCTCAAAAATAAATAAACGTTAAAAAAAAAATTAAAAAAAAAAAAAGAAATCAATGTTATTCTCTTATCCATCAACATGTCTAAAACCACTAGGTTCACTACTGTAACTAGCCAGTACTCTGTAAGTACTGATAAGGCTATCTAATAGTTTCATTTAATTGCCAAATAAAAATTTCATTGCTTCTAACATCAAGATTCTGATTTGTCTCTTTTTCATCTAAGAAGATAAAAAGGTAAAAATGGGATATAGCCTATAAAGACCACTAAATATGTAAGGCAAATAAAATTTAAAAATATTAGTATGGAATACACAATGTATTTTATTGTGCTGTTGTAAACCATTGGTATAAAACATATCAACCTGACTAAATCCTCTTAAGGGATATTTTTTGGGGGGATATTAAAAATCTTACTAAAAGATTTCATATTAGACCAGTTTGGAAGACAACAGAATAAGAGGACCCTAGGCTTTCCTTGTCCCAAAACAATTAGATAATTATCAAATCATACTAAATACCCTAGAAATTTACCTGAAGGCGGGAGAACAAATCCCACAACTAAAGGTAGAGAAGAGGCCACAAAAAAGAAGGCATAAGTATGGAGACGTGGTTTGGGAGAAACGGATCGTGGCCGCTATGGTGAAAGGGAGAAGGGCTACAGACAGACAAACACACAAGGGAGCACGGAGGAATAAGAATCCCCATAGCACTTGGCTTGGAAAGTGAGAGGAGCCAAATTTTGTGAGTTCTTGCAATCAGCAGGGCTTAAAGCCTGGAGTTTTAAAGGTCAGCAGGCTTGGCCGGGATACAGCTGAGGGCACTGCCCTGCCCCTATAGAAAAGGCAGGCAAACAGCCCATGAACATACAGTGTGAAAACAGTGATCTGCAAAACAGCCAGGGCACACAGTGGGGAGGTTATCTGCTCATCTTGGAGCATGTCCCAGAGAGGCAGCATTCATAGACTCCTCTGGGAAGAAAGGCCCTGGCAGAAGCCATTTCACTCCCCCTGTCCTTCAGCATAAGCACAGGGCCACCTGTGGGAATCAGTGCAACACCCACACTCCCTACCTAACTTGCTTACACCAAGCCCCCACGACCCACTGCCACCGTGCACTTGGGTGGAATTGCCCCTCCCATTCACATTTGCCTCAGTCCTAGCACTTTGGGCCCCCTGGCCCAGAAGAGGGCCAAACCCTGAGCACATGGCACTTCCTGAGGTGGGAGATTTGCAGGGCCTCAGTTCTACTGGTGATAGTGACATGTCTCACTTCACAAACAGAACAGAGCACACCTAGTTAAAATGCACCACATTCAGGCTAGGGACCAAATACTGCCCATGGCAGACAAAGAGAACCTCTATAGATGATTGGCCTAAAGGACACAACAGGTGAGCACATGCAGCACACATTGGAGGCATTCCTAGAAGTGCCAGGCCCTGGGGAACAGGGGACACTACACAATGGAGTACTATCGGACCTCTTCTTTATAAGGCCATTACCCTCAAGAACAGGAGACATAGCTAAGTTTCCTAACACAGAGAAGCAGGCAAAGAGACTAAGACAAAATGAGAAGACATTTTGGAACTTGTTCCAAATGAAAAACAGGAAAAGGCCATGGGCAGAGATCTAAGTGAAACAGATATATGTAACATGTCAGAGAATTTAAAGTAATGATCATAAAAAACATTCACTGGACTTGAGAAAAGAGTGGAAGACATCAGTGAGACCATTAACACAGAAATAACGAATAACCTAGAAGGGATAAAGGGCTAAGTAAATGAAATGAGAAACACACTTGATGGAATGAGCAACAGCCTGGAAGAACATAAACAAACTAATAATCTAGAAGACAGAGCAATGGAAAGTAATCAAGCTGAGAAAAAAAGAATTACGCAAAATGAGAATAGACTTAGAGAACTCAATGACTCCATCAAACATAGTAACATTCATATTATAGGAATCCCAGAAGAGAGAGGAAATGGGGATGAAAAATGTATTTGAAGAAATAATAGCTGAAAACTTACCTAACCTGGAGAAGGAAACAGATATCCAGATCCAGGAGACACAGAGGACCCTCCAAAAAAAATCAACAAAAGCAGACCCACACCAAAACATATAGTAATTAAAGTGGCAAAATAAAGAAACAATGTTTAAAGGAGCAAAACAAAAGAAGACAGTAACATACAAGGGAAACCCCATACAGCTATCAGTGGATCTTTCAGGAGAAACTTCCCAAGTCAGAAGGTAGTGGCATGTTAGTTCCAAAGTGCTATATGGGAAAAATCTGCAGCCAAGAACACTCTATCTAGCAAGGCTGTCATTCAGAATAGAAAGACAGATCATGTGTTTCCCAGACAAAGGCTAAAGGAGTTCACGACTACCAAACAAGCCCTGAAAGAAATATTAAAGGGGAGTCTCTGAGCAGAACAGAGACCAGAAGGGATAGTATAATGGTAGGAAACAAAAAATCAGTAAAAATGAGTATTTCTGTAAAAAATCAGTCAAGGAACTTAAAAAATAAAAGGATGCAAAATATGAGAACATATATTTAAAATGTGGGGAGGAGAGGAGTAAAGAATGGGTTCAAACTTCAACGCCCATCAACTTAATAAAGACTGCTATATGCCAAAGAGGTTACATACAAACCTAATGGTAAGCACATATATAAAACCACTAATAAACATGCAACAAAGAGAAAGAAATCCAAATATATTAAAGAAAACCAGAAAACCATGAGAGACAGACAAGAATGAATCAGAGACATCGTCAGAAACAATCACAAAAAAATAATGGCAATGAATACATATCTTATAATAATTACTTTTAATGTAAACGGATTAAACACTCCAGTCAAAAGATATAGGGTGACAGAATAGATAAAAAACAAGATCCTTCTACATACTGCCTGCAAGAGACTCCTTTTAGATCTAAAAACACTGGCAGATTTAAAGTGAGGGGATGAAGAAACATCTAACATGCAAATAATGTCAAACGAAAGCTGGAATAGCAATACTTTTTATCGGACAAAGTAGACTTTAAAACAAAAACTGTGGGGCTCCTGGGTGGCTCAGTTGGTTGAGTGTCCAACTCGGCTCAGGTTCTGGTCTTGTGGTTCGTGGGTTCGAGCCCCACATTGGGCTCTGTTCTGGCAGCTTGTTCAGAGCCTGGAGCCTGCTTTGGATTCTGCATCTCCATCGCTCTCTGCCCCTCCCCCGCTTGTGCTTTCTCTCTGTCTCTCAAAAATAAATGTAAAACAAAAACTGTAACAAGAGACAAAGGATGCTATATAATAAAAAAGGGGACAATCCAACAAGAAGATATAACGATTGTAAATATTTATGCCTCCAACATAGAAACACCAAATACATAAAACAGTTAGTAACAAACATAAAGGAATTAATTGATAAGAATACAATAATAATAAGGGACTTTAACACACCCTACTTACATCAACGGACAGATGACCTAAAGAGGAAATCAATAAAGAAACAATGACTTTGAATGAACAGATGGATTTAGCAGATATATTCATAACATTCCATCCTAAAACAGAATACACATTCCTTTCAATTGCACGCAGAACATTCTCCAGAATAGATCACATGTTAGCCCAGAAAACAAGCCTCAACAAATTCAAGATCAAAGACACACTATGCGTCTTTTCTGACCACAATGCTAGGAAACCAGAAGTCAACCACAAGAAAAAATCTGGAGAGATGGCAAGGGAGGTTAAAAAACAATGAATGCGTAAATCAGGAAATAAAAGAATAGATTGCAAAGTACACAGAAACAAATGAAAACACAATCGTTCAAAACCTTTGGAATGCAACCAAAAACGATTCTAAGAGGGAAGTTTAAAGCAATACAGGACAATCTCAAAAAGCAATAAAAGTCTCAAATGAACAACCTAACCTTACACCTAAAGAGGCTAGAAAAAGAACAAACAAAACCCCAAACCAGCATAAGGAAGGATATAATAAATATTACAGCAGAAATAAATGATATAGAAACTAAAAAAAGCAATAGAATAGAGCAATGAAATCAGGAGCTAATTCTTTGAAAAACTCAACAAAATTGATAAACCTCTAGCCAGACTAATCAAGAAAAAAAGAGAAAGGACTCAAATAAATAAAATCACAAATGAGAGAGAAGAAATAACAACCAACACCACAGAAATACAATTATGAGAATATTATGAAAAACGATATACCAATAAATTGGACAGCCTAGAAGAAATGGATAAATTCCTAAAAACGTATAAGCTACCAAAACTGAAACATAAAACTGGAACAGACTTATTGCTAGCAAAGAAATTGAGTCACTAATCAAAAAACTCCAAACAAACAACAGGCCAGGACCAGACAGCTTCCCAGGCAAATTCTACCAAACATTTAAAAAAATTTTTTGATGTTTATTAATTTTGAGAAAGACAGAAAGAGACAGAGGGCAAGCAGGGGAGGGGCAGAAGAGAGGGAGACACAGAACTGAGGAAGGCTCCAGGCTCTGAGCTGTCAGCATAAAACCCAATGTGGGGCTCGAACTCACGAACTGTGAGATCATGACCTGAGCCGAAGTCAGACGTTTAACCAACTGAGCAACTCCAGTGTCCCTCTACCAAACATTTAAAAAAGAATTAATACCTATTCTTCTCAAACTATTCCAAAAAATGGAAAAGGAAGGAAAACATCCAAATTCATTCTATGAGGCCAGCATTACTCTGATATCAAACCAGATAAAGACACCACTAACTCCAGGCCAATATCTCTGATGAACACAGATGAAAAATTCTCAACAAATTACTAGCAAACCAAATCCAACAATACATTAAAAAATTATTCACTACGATCATGTGGGATTTATTCTTGGGCTGCAAGAGTGGCTGATTATTCGCAAATCAATTAATGTGATATAGCACACAAATAAGAGGAAGGATAAGAACCACATGATCATTTCCATAGATGTAGAAAAAGCATCTGACAAACTACAACATCCATTCATGATAAAAACCCTCAGTAAAGTAGGTTTAGAGGGAATACACCTCAATGCAGTAAATGACATATGTGAAAAACCCATAGTTAACATCATCCTGCATGGGGAAAAATGGAGAGCTTTTCACCTAAGGTCACGGAAAAGACAAGGATGTCCACTCTCACCTCTTTTTTTCAATACAGTACTGGAAGTTCCCGCCACAGCAATCAGAAGAAAAGGCTTCCAAATTGGTAAGGAAGTAGTAAGACTTTCACTGTTTTCAGAAGACATGGTCACACCATATATAGAAAACACAAAAGATTCCACCAAAAAACTATTAGAACTGATAAATGAATTCAGCAGAGTTGCAGGATACAAAATCAATGTACAGAAATCTTGCATTTTTATACACCAATACTGCAGCGGCAGCAAGAGAAATTAAGAGGACAATCCCATTTACATTTGCACCAAAAATAGTAAGACACCTAGGAATAAATCTAACCAAAGAGGTGAAAGACCTGTACTCTGAAAACTGTAAAACACTCATGAAAGAAACTGAAGACAACACAAAGAAATGGAAAGACATTTCATGCTCATAAACTGGAAGAACAAATATTGTTAAAATGTCTATACAACCAAAGCAACTTACACATTTAATGCAATCTCTATCAAAATGCCAACAGCATTTTTCACAGAAGTAGAACAATTCTAAAATCTGTATGGAACCACAAAAAACCCCGAATAGCCAAAGCAATCTTGAAAAAGCAAAGCAAAGCTGGAGGCATCATAACTCTGGACTTTAAGATATATTACAAAGCTGTAGTAATCAAAACAGTATGGCACAAAAATAGATACACAGATCAATGGAACTGATTAGAAAGCCCAGAAATAAACCCACTACATATCAATTAATCTTCAACAAAACAGGAAAGAATATCCAATGGGAAAAAGACAGTCTCTTCAACAAAGAGCGCTGGGAAAACTGGCCAGCTACAAGCAAAAGAACGAAACTGGACTGCTTTCTTACACCATACACAAAATAAATTAAAAATGGATTAAAGACCTGAATGTCAGACCTGAAATCATAAAAATCCTAGAACACGGGCAGTAACTTCTTTGGCTGTAGCAACTTCTTTCTAGATATGTCTCCTGAGGCAAGGGAAACAAAAGCAGAAATAAACTATTGAGACTATGTCTAGATAAAAAGTTTCTGCACAGCAAAGGAAACCATCAACAAAACTAAAAGAGACAACCTACTGAGTGGGAGAATATATTTCAAAATGACGTATCTAATAAAGGGTTTGAATCCAAAATATATATAGAACTTCTACAACTCAACACCCACAAAACAAATAATCCAATTAAAAAATGGACTAAAGACATGAACAGATAGTTCTCCAACAAAGACATACAGATGGCCAAAAGATAAATCAAAAGATCCTCAACATCAATTCCCCATCAAGGAAATGCAAATCAAAACTACAATGAGATATCACCTCTCACGTGTCAACATGGCTAAAATCAACAACACAAGAAACAACAGGTGTTGGCGAAGATGTGGAGATAAAGGAACACTTTTGCATTGTTGGTGGAAATGCAAACTGGTGCAGCCAATCTGGAAAACAGTATGGAGATTCCTCAAAAAGTTAAAAATACAACTATCCTACGATCCAGTAATTTTACTACTGGGTACTTACCCCCAAAACACAAAAACACTAATTCAAAGGGATACATACACCTCTATATTTACAGCAGCATTATTTACAATAGCCAAGATATGGAAGCAGCCCAACTGTTCCTCCATTGAGGAATAAAGAAGAGGTGGTGTGTGTGCGTGTGTACATATATATGTATACATACATATATGTGTATATATGTGTATACACACACACACAATGGATTATTCAGCCATGAAAAAGAATGAAATATTGCCATTTGTGAAGACATGGATGGAACTAGAGAGTATAATGCTAAGTGAACTAGTCAAAGACAAATATCATGATTTCACACATACGTGGAATTTAAGAAACAAAACAAATGAGCAAAGGGGAAAAGAAAGACAGACAAACCAAAAAACAGACTCTTAATTATGGAGTACAAACATGGTTACCAAGGGGGAGGTAGGCGGGGGGGGGGGGGGGGGGGGGAGATGTGTTAAATAGGTGATGGGGATTAAGGAAGGCACTTGTGATGAGCACTGGGTGATGGTATCACTATATTGTACACCTGAAATGAATACTACACTGTATGTTAAATAGCTGAAATTAAAGTAAAAACTTAAAAACATATAAAAAACAAATAGGCTTCATATTAGAGAATAAAATATACCAGTCTGATTTGAAAATGGGCAGGAATAAGCTATTAAAGAGATACAAATTTTACTAGTGCATTAAGTATGCCCTGCTAGATTAGAAAACTTTACGGTAATTCATTCTTCTAATTAAAAGCATCCCAGAAAACTGATGTTAAGGCAATTTTACATTCCTTATGTATAATGGCTCGAGGAACCACAAACTAAAGGAATTTACACTCATTTTGTTTTTAAAAGTTAGACCCATCAACTATTTCCCATTTTCAATTAAATCATAAATTACTATATTATAAAAATTGGAAATCATTTTAAAGATTTAGTTAGGAAAAAAACTGGGTGAAAAAAATTTAAGAGAAAACTATGAATGAGACCATTCTAAAATCACTATTGAAGATACTCAAAATGCTAGGACCTAAGACAAGAGAAGGTTTTAAGGCTTAGAAAACCATAGTTGGTAATACTTTGATCTCCTTACAATGGTGTAGATTTCCACTTTAAAATTCAATTTAAAAGACCACTTGTTAAGGAAACTTGGCTCTGTTTTAAGTAACTACCCGTCTAAATTATCGTTAGTAGAATCTTAAACTCCTGGGAAGAAATGAACAAAACAGAACTTAAGTAAAACGGGATTCTCCAAAATACTTTGTCCAATTAAATTTAAGGAAAGAAACAAAAAGCAAAACCTCACAACTAAACCCAAAAATATGCTTTCCCTTTGTATTTCAAACCACCACGTTGTCAAGTAAAAACTGAACTTTATTTTGTTCAAGTGGGTTTTCTGGCCTGACATTTCATCTTTTAAGTGTGTTGGCCAACAATGCTTTAGCAAAGTATAGTTCAGTTTACTTCATGTAATTTGGAAACTAGGGGGAAAAACTTTGCCACATTTTCCTTTAATCACTCTTTCCTTTACTAATTTGTGTGGGTTTCAAACAAAATTAATGGGGCAGCAATACACTGAAGTGTCCAATAGGCATATTAACACAATGTTGTGTTGTGCCACTCTAAGTTCTCCAGGGTTAAAACTACAGTTCATTTAACTCGTGATTCACATTCCTTTTCACAGAAATCCTGTAGTGACCCTAATGGAGTAAGGGTAGGGGATCGGCCTTTACAACAGGGATAAGGAGCACGAGTGATCACCAGGAGCAAACGAGTTTGAAACGGAGCCCAGTGGAGTGGGACGAGGGAATCCAGCATGTTTCCCGAAGGCAGATAGGTGTCCTCCACACCCCGGCCACAGGCAGAGGAACGTGGCTGGCTGCTGCGGCACCCCTACTAGCACCCCTACTAGGTCCTCGCCCACCTCTTCCTCGGGAAGGGACGTACCTGCTCAGCAAGGGCGGGGAAGTGCACTCGATTCAGCTAGGCGGGGAAAACCCACTTCTCAAACCCCACTCCCTTTCTCCAGGGCCGAGCCCCAGGAGCCGTTACCTAACTGACCCGCTCTCCTCGGCAGAGCCCTCGCCCAGGCCGGCCCAATCCGACCCGGCCAAGGCCAAAAGGCCGAGCTCCTGGGGAAAGCGTGCGCTCGGCCGGTGACGCCCAAGCCTCCCGGGCCCCGACCCCGCCACAACCGCCTGAGCCCCGAGCCCCGAGCCCCGAGCCCCGCGGCGGGCAGGCGGGCGGCGCCGGCTGGGGCCCGCCTCAGCCCCTCGCCGCGCCCCCCCAACCACGCACCCCAAAGCCCCGCCTCCTGCCGTCCATCCCTCCATCCCTCCTCCATCCACCTCCTCCCCACTGCGGCGCCAGCTTCACCTGCCTCATCCGGCCGCCGCCACTCGCCCGCTTCTTCCCTCGGGCTCGCGCAGCGCCACGACCCCAGACCGGCCGCCCCCCGCCCCACAGCCCCGCGCTCGTCCCGAACGCGCCCTCTCCTCCTCCTTCACCTGCCCCCGCCCCGAACCTCTACCTTGTAGGAGTCAGTAGCTAGGAGGATGTTGAAATCGGCGTCTGCCGCAGCATTCATCTCGGGCGGGAGTGTGCGGGCCACGCGCCGCGAGCTGCCCAGCGCGGCGGCGAGGAAGGAGAAAAATGGGCTTCACCGCGCTCCGTTGCTTAAGTCACCGCTCGGCCGGAGGGGCGGGGGAGAAGAGGGGGGAAGCGGAGTGGGGAGGAGGGGCCACAGGAGGGCGGGCCCGGGAGCCGTGACGCGGCGGGGGGTGGTGGCGGCGGCCGCTCTCGCGCTCTCAGCCCAGGGACTCCGACCGACTCCTCACCTCGGCTCACCGCCCCCGCCCCATCATCCCGGAGCAGAGGCGAGGGGCGGGGCGCGGCCGCGCGTGCGCAACGCGCGGGGGGCGGGGCTGGGCGGAGAGGACGTGAGGCACGCGCTCTTTTTCCCGCACGCTGGCTCCGGGAAACCGGAGGCTGCTGGGCAGTCCCGGCTGGGGATCTGTGTTCCTGCCTCGGTTTCATTTCCCGGCGGGACGGTGAGGGGCGGGGGAGGGGTAATTCCCAGCCTCGCTCCTTCTGCGATTAGCCGGTTCGCCCGCCGCGTGACACCTTCCCGTCCTACCCAGTCCTGGCCCGTTTTCTGAGTCCTCCAGAAGTCACGCCACCCGGCTGGGGGCCGAGGAGCCTCCCTCTGCCGCTCTCCCCATCCCCCCCCGCGCAGTTACTTACCTTTGTCTCCGGCTGGGATTGAAAAGCGAACCTTTTGCCTCCATCCCTCTTGTCCCTCTTGGTCCTTCTAACCCACTCTTTAAAATCGGAAGAGCTGCGGTGAGGAATAAGGTCTGAGGGGCCCCTTTACTCTGCCACATCGACTCCGCTTTCCTCCGCCTGTGTGGCTGAGCTCTTTGATCCTTTGAATGATGTTTTGATATTTTCCCAGAGAAAATACCCTGCGCGGGAAGGCGGGGGTTGAATTCAGTCCTCACATCTAATGAAACTACAAGGCCTGATTGAATCTAATAGTGCCCGGAAGTAAACGGCAGCGGGCCAAGATTTTGACACGGTGCAAAACTGACTTTCATCATTGTTAGAATCGTTAAATCTTGGGAAATGGTTTGGCAACCTCCAAATAAGAAGCAAGGGAAACGACGTCAGATGACTTCATCTAAGTACAGACCATCCACTTGCGCAGTTCCCATACGTGGTTGCATTTTTGCGTGAAACAGATTTCCTTTGTCCACATGGTCAGTAGCTGGTGCTGCCTTTTTTTAAATTTTATTTTATTATTATTATTTTTTTAGTTGTAAGATTTAGGTTTTACAAGATACAAGTAGCCATGGAGGGGACGGTTCAGTGAAAACTGGTACAGGAACTTAACAGACTATTTTTCAAGTTAGTGAAAATCTCTCATTTTATCTGCAGAGTGGGGTGGAAACAGGTACATTGTGAATGGAGAAAATCATCACAAGGAGACCTCTTCAATTAATAGCAACTTCGGTCTAGACTATGGTCTTGGAGTAAGTACAGGTTCTGGACAGTCACCTTCATCTATGGAGTCCGTACAGGCAAAGATCATGGAAGTGGTGAGATACCAAGGTAGTAAGTGACAATACACTCACCAGAGTAGTAAATAATAATACATTTAGAGTAATTTTCACCAAAAAGGTTGAAAACAAAAGAGGCTTTTTTTTGGTTGACTCTGTGTTTACTGGGGAAAATAACTTTTTAAAACATTTAAGTGAATTATTTAAAATTTTTTAATTTTGGGAAATTTTAAGTCATGCAGTGTGATTCAAAGAAGGAAAATGATCCTGTATGCCTCCCTTAATTTGGTGCTTGTTTCTTCATTTTAAAATTTCCATAACCTACTTTACTTAAATGACAAATTTTTTTGGCTTCGCTTCCTGGAATCCATGTATGTATAACTGACCATTGTTCTATGCTGCCTTACACGGGAAAAAAATAGGGTTCTGATTACAAAATGGGCTTTGTTTATGGTAGCATTTTTTTAAGGCAAAATAAAATTTGATCTTACAGTCTTGGCGTTGTATTTGCACTGTTAAGGTGAAAAAGTTTAATATCAGGACAAGCAAAAATGTTAATATTTCATTGACATTGCTTGTTAAATGTAGAAAGTCACAAGGCCTACACACATTATCAGTGACTTAAACCATCAACGCCATCTCCAGAGGAAAAGAAGATATGTTAGCAACAGAAAATCACCATTTTTCTAAGACAGAATCAGGCACACTGTATGTAACTACCTACATGCTTGATGCAGGACCAATTTTGAATTAATTGGGGTTTAGAACCATGAAATTATTACCAAATACAAAGTTTAGATTTCGTTTTAAAATAGCCTCCCTTGAAAGACAGTTTAACAGCTAGCATTTAGTATGTTTATCTAGTAGCATGTAAAAGTTTCTGAGAAACTGTTCTCGTGAGTACCCACACATGACAAATAATGTCAATACAAAGACTTATTTGGGCCCCTTCACTTTATTCAAAGCCCTGGATTAATCTACCATTCCTACCAAATAGCCAGTCAAGCAGGGTGAATTGGGCATCCAGCTCCTTATTTGTATCCCTCAGAGTGCTGTGAAAGTTTGCCACTCATACATTTGATCAGGCAAAGTGGGTGTTACTACATCACTTCTGTTGCCCCACACTCTTCCAGACAGACTTTGGTACATGTTTGTGTTTAAAGGTTGCCTCAGATATTCCGGTCTGACCACGTTTCACTTCAGTAAGAAACACTGTCAAAACAAAAACAAAACAAAAACAGGAAAAAAAAAAAAGTAAACCCCAAACAGAGAAGTAGGTCTGGGATTCACCCATCTGCAACTCCTGACAATGGTCCTATCCATCACCCTTTATAATTTCCTCTAGCTTTACCAAGCATCAACAGTTGTCACAAAGACAAAAAGAAAACCTTTTTAATTACACAGAAGTTCATTCAAACTTCCATGGCACTTTGGGGACCATCCAGAGTTGTGATTTCCCAAGGAAAAGGACTCATCTACAGAAAGATGTGGGTCTTTGTGGATCCGATTATCAGTGCTGGTGACCCTTTAATGTCTCAGTCTGCTGGGTTCACTGCAGTCACACAGACACACCCAGGAAACTGCTGAGTCTTCTTCTGAAAGTACAGAAGTGATAGAATAAGTGTAACCCACATACAGGAAGGATTAGCACACATACATGGATTGTGCACAGTCATTCCATTGCAAATGTCCTGTGGTCTGCTACACCCACTATGTACCTGGGCAGTGCTGGGTTGATCATCCATCTGATGTTAAACCCTCCACATGTCATATCCTGCAAGAAGTTTCCCAATCTATGTATGCTGCATCAATTTCCCCATCTTTATTAGTTGTGTTTTTGTTTCCTATTATATCCAAACATACATTTTTCTAATTCCAAACAAATAAAGTGGGAAATAATGGTAAAGAGCAAAAATAAAAAGGTTTGATTCATCTGTAGAAGTAAGGCGGGGGCCCCTGGGTGGCTCAGTCATGTAAGCACCCAACCCTTGATTTTGGCTCAAGTCATGATCTCATGATTCCTGGGATTAAGCCCCACTGACAGCATGGATCCTGCTTGGGATTCTATCAAAATAAATAAATAAACTTAAAAAAATAAAGTAAGGCAAATGTGCATATGTTATGATGCTATGTATGGGGATTTGGGGGTCATAAGTATTTATGCATTTTCCTGATGGTCACCTTAGGACTCAATGGCCAAAATCAATGATGGAGAGAAAGACCATTAGAACTATAAAAACTGTCAAGATTTTTTATTGCAGTGTTTTCCTAAGTGTGGTTTGCTTATCACTGATGGCATATGATGTGTGTCAGAGGTACTCAGATAAATGTTTCTCATTTCAGTAAGTATGTGTTTATTTCTAGTGGATTTTAGAAAAGTATAACTGACATATAAGACTCAATTTTTCTTGGAAATTAATACTTAGGATGAAGCCACAGTAAGGGATACTCAGACTGGTGAAACTTACTATTTTCCTTGCCTTTCCTATCTTATGACTGAGGATTTTCATAACCTTGATATAAGACTAGTTTTCTTTTTTTTTCCAAGTTTATTTATTTATTTTGAGGGGGTGGGAGGGAGAGTGAGAGAGAGAGAGAGAGAAGGAGAATCCCAAGCAGGCTCCACGCTGTCAGCACAAAGCCTCACTTGGGGCTTGATCTCATGAACTGCAAGATCATGACCTGAGTTGAAATCAAGAGATGCTTAACCATCTGAGCCATCCAGGTGCCCCCAGACTGGTTTTCTTGCCTTTTTCTATCTTTATCCAGGGGTATTAATCATACTAGGCTGGGGCCAACTTCATGCCCAAAGACCTTTTCCCTATTTTTCAGAGGAGAGAAAGGGGCTCTTCATGCACAGAGAAATCCTTATGGCCTTCTCTGAAATTCAGCATTCTGAGTTGGGCACATGGACTGGATTTCCCACAGATACTTCATGCTATAAGCTACATATAAGGATATTAATCTGCTCTTCAAATTCATCCAAACTCAGTAAGAATGAACACAAGTATCACCCCCAAAAGTGAGCAGTATGTCTGTATATACTACTCAGTTAAAATAATCCAATTTAATTAAAGCTCGTGGTGCCTGCCAAGGCTTTTTAAGTGTTCTTTTTAAGTGCTTGCTGAGCCACACCTATGATACTATAGGCACTCACATAAAAATGGTTTTAGATTTTGTTTTGTTTCTTGAGGGTATACCAACCTTGCAGAACAATCAAGAACTTGTAAAACAAACAAAATGGTTTAGGACTTATCATCTTCTTTTTCCTTCCAAATTGTCCCAGCTCTTCCCTTCTTAAGGTTTCAAAGAGACTCACTTCAATGCATTGATTACTCTTGGATTTGGGAGTCATTCTCTCTGCTCTTTGCTCTGGTTGATGGTGGGCTCTTCTAGCCCACTTGTCATCACTCAGTAGCCACATGTCCTGAACTTGTGCTCAGATGGTGGCTTTGTACCTCTGTAAATTGTAGTGTTGGGTAAGGCTCTTGGACCACCAGTGATTACAGCTCATCATACACCCTTAAAAAGAATTCTGGCTTGTGTAGTTCTCTCAGATACTTGGGACAACTTCTCAAGGGCTTACCTAGAGGATATTGGAATATACCATCCTGGTTTTTTTTTTTTTTTTTAAGTTTATTTATTTGTTCTGAAAGAGAGAGTATAAGTGGAGGAGGGGCAGAGAGAGAGGGAGAGAGAGAATTCCAAGCAGGCTCCACACTGTCAGCTCAGAGCCTGATGTGGGGCTCAAACTCACACCATGAGATCATAACCTGATCCAAAAGTTGGATGCTTAACTGACTGAACCACCCAGGCACCCCTATGTATCATCCTGTTTTAATAAAAAGGTCTCCCTCACTTTTCTTGGATAGAATGCTTTTGATTCCAGGTATCACAACTGCTATTAAAAGTAGCTTAAGGAATAGGGGTTTAATTTCATCCACAGAAGGGAGTCTCGAGGTAGGTTTTTCTAGGGTGGGTCCAGTAACTCAAAGATATCAAGATTCTTGCTCTTTTCCATTTTCTCCCCTCTGTGACCTTCCATGTACTAAATATGTGTCTTTGTCACACACGTCAAAAGGTGACTGCCACAGCTCTATCACGACCTCACACAAGAACATGCGGGAGCAAGGAAAGAAAGTAGGGTTTTGTTATGAACGCATCTCTCTCTGTATTAGATGTGAAAACCTCTCCAAGAGGCCCCAGCAGACTTCCCTTGGGCCCTCCTGGTCACAGTGGGAGGTTTGCCTGTGACCTAGCTGTGAAGGAGGATGAAACAGTGTGAGTGCTGGCCTACTCCGTTTGTGGAAACGAGAGGAAAGCTTCACCTATAAGAAAGAAGGGGGTTAGGAATGTCTGCTGCTCGGGAAGCATCAGTGATTACCAGCTAGGAGCCCAGATACCTCAGAGGTCTGTCTCAGAGTGAATTGATTCTCTGTCTCCATAAAGGAATCTCCCCCGAGATTTGGCCTCTTAGGTCTCTTTGTTACCAGGTAAATAACCTCCTCATTTCTGGGACTCCAGAACCAACCTCCAGAACATGTAAAATGAGTCCTATCTCTGCCACTTATCTGCCCACTCCCCAACCCCACCTTCCTTCCAGGCCCCTGCCCCTGGTTTTGCTACAGTAAAGCAACAAAAGGTGATGTGCACTCCTTATGCAGGCTCAGGAAAATGTGTGCGGGCTAGCAAACATGTTCACACTTTTTTTCTAGCGCAATCATTAAAATCTCTGAGGAAGCACAAGATATCGACTTATTCTCAGAGACATTTATTCAACTAGTTTCACTGTAATCTTACACCATGTGCCCACTGTATCATTACACTGAATCTAACACAGTATTGGCTCTCATGTTGTCAATCACGGTTTTTAAGTACTGTCTAGATATATTTTCGTGTATTAATGCTCAAACTTTTAAAAATTAATAGGATCTTCTGTTCAAAAAATTATTATCACTGTCCTCCCAAAGCACCTAATTCCACAGAGCACTATTCTAGCTGGGAAATAAAACAGTGTAACACATTTTACGCAGAGGTTTAATATTAAACATAGGAAAGTAACAGATTGATTTAAAAATTCATAATTTTCACTGATAGAGAGGGAGACCAAGCTCAAGATGGGCTCAAAGGGATGGTTGCCTCTCAGAAAGGCCTTTATTTGAATTCTATCGTTTCATGAGCACCTCCTACGCTTAAGATCTTCTTGGACCTACAAGGATTTAAATGATACAAACTCTGCCCTCTAGAGGCAAACAATTTTATGGGGAAACCCAAGAATCAGTTTTCCCGCCTTCATGTCCCCTCAGAAATGGTGTACATTAGCCTTGCTCTGCTGACCTCCCACCTCGAATCACTTGCTGCTCCTACAGCTCGAACTGCAGCCTTCTGAGTGATGGGGCCCCGTCTGCAAGGACCACCGCGGAAGGCAGAGAAACATGGGACAGGCTTTACCTTTTTAAAAGCACGTCCCTTGTTAGAGCACATTATTCCATACAGAGTCTATTAGGATGCAGTCAGACTTATCTGGCTGCGTGAGAAACTAAAAGAAACAGTGCCCTAAATAAGATTTAAGTTTACTTCTTTCTCTGGGAATAAGCAGTGCAGAAATGATAAAATGCCGTCGAATTCATGCTCTTTCTCTGTGCTCCTGCTTTGCTATCTTCAATGCAAGGCTCTGATCCTGTGGTCTAAATCGGCTACTCCAACACTGGTCATCAACTTGGCCTCAATTTGGCTGCTGGGGGCACCCGGGTTGCTCAGTCGGTTAAGTGTCCGACTCTTGATTTCAGTTTGGGTCATGATTTCACGGTATGTGCGTTCAAGACCCACACGGGCTTTGCACTGACCTCGTGGAGCGTGCTTGAGATTCTCTGTCTCCCCTCTCTCTCTCTCAAAAATAAATGAACATTGAAAAAAAATATGGCTGCTGTATGCAGAAGAGACTAGACAGGATACGAGAGTAAGTGTGGAAAGCGGCTAAGTGACCATTGCAGTCCACGTGAGAGACTGAACTTGGATTAAGAGGGTTGGATTAAGAGGGGCAGTAGTGGAAAGAGGATAAAAGATCAGAGATATTTGGAAAGTTAACAGGACTTGCTGAGAAATAAGGTGTGTGGGAGAGTAGGAGGAGATTCATTAGGACTAGATGGAGAAGAGTGGAATCAATGATTCTTCTTAGGTTTTGACTTTAACTACAGGGTGGTCTCATTACACGAGTTGTGGACAACTTTGGAAAGAGATTTAGTGGATCAAATTAAAAGCTCAATTTGGGCAGTTTAAGCTTGGGATTTCTATTAGACAATTATAAGATTACCTGCTTGCCTACTGAGTTTTTGACTATTTGGATTTCTCCTTCCTGTGTCCTGGTGGCTAAATGGATACCTGGTCCCAAATGCTTCCAAATTTAGGAATAAATTTGTGCCATCATTTCCTCTGTTTTGTTTTTGTTTTTTTTCAATTTCCTTGTTATTTGTTTTCAGACCAGTCTTTGTAATTCTCACTTTCTCAAGCTCCATTCTGCCCAGGTCTGGTTTTCTGTCTCCAGAGTGAGCTCAGACCCTGTATCATAGGATACCTTGGGACTACAAAAATCAAGTCTACACACATGAAGTTTTTGGGGACAGACAAATCTTTTTTTTTTTTCAAATGAAACAAGGTGTTGGAAATTTTAATCTTGTATAATTTTCTTCCTTTGTTGCCCATTTTAGTGGGCATAAGCAAAGAAATAAAATACGTATTAAGAAATGGCCAAATACTAAATAGATATTAGCAAGTTGGATATTTATTATTGATATTTTCTTATTTGGAGAGTAAATACCTATTGCAAATGAAGAAAGAAGCACCAAAGAGGTCATTATGTTCTTCAGATAAAAAATGTCTTTAGGGTATCTTCATGGTCCTAGAGCTGGACCAGAAATAGTTCCATCAATTGCTTGCTCAATGCTGATTAAGCTATAAAAACTTGTGAAACACCAACCAAGCTCACAAGAAACTTCAAGTTTGGTTGCTTTAAGGGAAAATTTAATAAATTGCAATGTGAAATAAACCTGACCTGAAATTGGGATTCAACTATCTGTATATAGCAGTTACTCCCTGAAAAACTGTTTACATATTAATACTTTGGTTGGTAGATACAGAATAAGACACAGAGTGTTAGATGCTCTCAAAAGACATCTTCATTAAGCCATTTAAGTCTGGAAAATTAGCTTTCTTCATTCTGGCAGTAAGTTCAATGTTATTAGGGCTGTCTTCTAGAATCAAAGCACCTCCTGGATAGTATCAGAAAACAGTGCAAATTCCACAGGTACCATTTCAGTGTGCCAGGCAAGTTACAATGCAATTGGAGAAGGGGAACGGTTTCATTTTACATCAGTGACATATGAACCATGTCTTCTTGACACAGGAATCAACCGTTTTCCAAATCAAGCAACACATTTGTAAGCTGTCTCTTCAGCTTTTGGTGTTATGATTATATTTCTTTCTGTTTTCACTTTCAGATGATTTTTTTTTCTCCGTATGCTATCCCCATATTCTGGATATTTTTGTGTAGTCCTTCATGTGCCAACAATATTCAAGTTTTAAGAATGACTTTAAAGCTCTGTGCCAGATTACGTTTGCTGAAAATTCACAAGTTTCTTCACAATGAAATTATACAAAATAATTACTGATGTGTATGAATCTACTGAAGTGTGAGGATTTACATAATTTGGGAAAGCAAAAATGGGCATAAATGCTCCGTGGGTTCCAAAGTCTAATTGGTATATAGATATATGTTAAAAATCAAAGAGGAAGGAAATTTATACAGAATATATTTATTCATTCCAATTATTTTTACACATTTAGAAGTTTGTATAATTTTTATCATGTGATAAATGCTGGGCTGCCAGAGATATAAAAGTGGTAAACTGGAAATTTATGCAATAAATTTGATCTATATAATTTGTTGATCATTTGTGCATTATTTTGTAATTTGTAATTAAACAATTTTTTAAATGTTTATTTATTTTTGAGAGAGAGATAGTGCAAATGGGGGAGGGGCAGAGAGAGAGGGAGACACAGAATCCGAAGCAGGCTCCAGGCTCCAAGATGTCAGCACAGACCCTGACACGGGGCTCGAAACCACACACTGTGAGATCATGACCTAGGCTGAAGTCGGATGCTCCGCCGACACAGCCACCCAGGCGCCCCTTAATTTTTAATTTTTTAAATTAAGCAACTATTACAGGAAATCAGTAGGGCAATGGTGGCTTTGAACAACACATTACACCAGATGGACTTAACACATATAGAGAACATTTCGTACCAAAACAACATAATCCTCATTTTTTACAAGTACACAGGGAATATTCTCCATGATAGGTGATATATTAAGCCACAAAACAAGTCTTAATAAATTCAAAAAGATTGAAATCTTATCAAACATCTTTTCCAATCATAGGGATACAAAACTAGAAATCAATTACAATTAAAAAACCTAAAAAACCTCATAAACAGAGAGGCTAAACAACAAATGGGTCAATGAAGAAATCAAAAAAGAAATAAAATATACCTGAAGACAAATGAAAATGAAAGCACAAATGTTCCAAAAACTTTGGGATTCAGTAGAAGCAATTTTAAGAGGAAAGTTTATAGTGACACAGGCCTACCTCAAGAAACAAGAAAAAAATCTCAATCTATCATATACTGAAAGAAAATAGAAAAAAAAAGAATAAACAAACCCACAGTTAGTAGAAGGAAAGAAATACTAAAGATCAGAAATACTAAATAAATAAATGAAATATAGACCAAAAATATCAATGAAACTAAGAGATGATTCTTTGAAAAAGTAAACAAAATTGATATATATTTAGTCAGATTCATCAAGAAAAAAGAGAGGACTTAAATAAAATCAGAAAAAGAGATAAGGCACAATTCATAGCATAAAAATATAAAGGATTATGAGACTACTAGGAAAAATTATATGCCAACAAATTGGACAACTCAGAAGAAATGGATAAAGTTCTAGAAACATACAATCGTCCAAGATTGAATCAGGAAAATAGAAAATCTGAACAAATGGATAACTAGTAATGAAATCGAATTGGTAATTGAAATACTATCAAAAAACAAAAGTCCAATACCAGATGGCTTTAGAGGTAAACTCTACCAAACATTTAAAGAAGAGTTAATACTTATCCTTCTAAAAGTATTCCAAAACACTGAAAGGGAGGGATGCTTTCAAATTGATTCTGAGGCCAGCATAACCCTGTTACCAAAACCAGACAGATAGTACTAAAAGAGAAAATGAGAGGCCAATATCCTTGATGAACATAGAGACAAAAGTACTCAATATTTACAATATTGGGACACCAAATTCAATAATACATTAGAAGGATCATTCAGCAAAATCAGGTGGGATTTGTTCCAGGGATGCAAGGATGGTTCAATATCCTCAAATAAAAAATGTGATAATCCACATGAACAAAATGAATGATTAAAATCACATTATCATCTCATTGATACATAAAAACCACTTGACAAAATTAAGCATCCATTCATGATAAAAATTTCAACAACCTTGGTATAGAGGGAACATACCCCAACATAATAAAGGCCATATATGACAAACTCATAGATAACATCATATTCGATGGCGAAAAGCTGAAATTTTTTTCCTCTAAGATCAGGAATAAGACAAGGATGTCTACTCTCATCACTTTTATTCAACATAGTACTGGAAATCCTAGTCAGGCAATCAGACAATGAAAAGAGATAAAAGTCACCCAAACTGCTAAGGAAGAAGTAAAACTGTCCTGCTTGCAGATGATGTGGTATTATATATAGATAACCATAAAAAGTCCAACAAAAAGCTATTAGAAGTAATAAAAGAATGCAGTAAAGTTGAAGGTTACAAAATCAATATACAAATCTTTTGTATTTCTATATACTAATAACAAATTAGCGGAAAGAAAAGTAAGGAAAACAATCCCATTTACAATTGCACCAAAAACAATACCTAGGAATAAATTTGAGCAAAGAGGTCAAAGACCTATACTCTGAAAACTATAACACACCGATGAAAGAAATGGAAGAAGACACACATGAATGAAAAGATATCCCATGCTCATAGACTGGAAAAATTAATATTGTTAAAATGTCCATGCTACTCAAAGCAAATATACATTCAATTCAATCCCTATCAAAATACCAATAGAATTTTTCACGGAACTAAAACAAATACCCCTAAAATTTGTATGGAGCCACAAAGGACATGAAGAGCCAAAAGTAACCTTGAGAGAGAAAAAAGCCTGGTGGCATCACAATTCCAGATTTCAAGCTATACTACCAAGCTGTAGTAATCAAAACAGTATGGTATTGGCACAGAAATAGATGCACAGGTTAATGGAACAAAACAGAGAGCCCCAAATAAGCCCACACTTATATGGTCAATTAACCTATGACAATGGAGGTAAGAATATGCAACAGGAAAAAGACAGTCTCTTCGACAAATGGTGCTGGGAAAACTGGACAGCTACAAGTAAAAGAATGAAACTGGACCACTTTCTTACACCATACACAAAATATAAATTCAAAATGGATTAAAGACTTAAGTGTTAGATCTGAAACCATAAAACTCCTAGAAGAAAATTTAGGCAGTTATCTCTCGGACATCTGTCTTAGAAATATTTTTCTGGATCTGTCTCCTAAGGTAAAGAAAAAAAAGCAAAAATAAACCATGGGGACTACACCACCAAAAAAGCTCTTGCACAGTGAAGGAAACTATAAGCAAAATGAAAAGGCAGCCTACTGAATGGGAGAAGATATTTGCAAATGATATATGCATCTGATAAGGGGTTAATAACCAAAATATATAAATAACTCATACAGATCAACACCATAAAACAATCTGATTTAAAAATGGGCAGAGGACCTGAATAAATATTTTCCCAAAAAGACATTTAGATGGCCAAGAGATACATAAAAAGATGCTCAACATCACTAATCCTGAAGGAAATGCAAATCAAAACCATGATGAGCTATAACTCTCACCTGTCAGAATGGATACTTCTTGTCAAAGAGACAAGAAGTAAAAAGTGTTGACAAAGATATGGAGAAAGGGGAACCTTTGTGCATCATTGATGGGAATGTAAATTGGTGCAGCCACTGTGGAAAATAGTAAGGAAATTCCTCAAAAAATAAAAAATAGAGGGGTGTCTGGGTGGCTCAGTTGGTTGACCATCTGACTCTTGATTTGGGCTCAGGCCATGATTCCAGGGTTGTACAATCAGGACCCACATCGGGCTCTGTGCTGAGCATGGAGACTGCTTAAGATTTTCTCTCCCTCTTCCCCTCTCCCCTCCTCTCTCTCTCTCTAAAATGAGAAAAAAAAATATATATAAGGTATCATATGTCAACTATTCTTTAATTAAAAATAATATGTTATATACAAAATAGAACCTTGGGCTCTGTCTTACACCCTAGGGAGTGGAGCAGGTGTCCATCTTTCTTGCCTCTTCTTGCTCTGCTCTCTTTCAAGTAAGAGATAGCGTCACATACACCCCGCACCCCCCCCCCATCTTCACCTCTGCTGAGTTTTGCTCCCTTCACTGTCCTTCACTGCTCAGTTGCATTGGCCTGTGCTAGGCCTGAGAACTTCCCACCGTCCATGACAGGAGTATTCAACACATAGATTATCTTGAATATTTATAGAATTCAGGACAATATTGGGTAAAAAGTTTAAGTTGATTTTTTTGAGTATAGTTGAGACACCTTAGTTTCAGGTGTACAATTCAGGGATTTGACAAGTCTATACATTATGCTGTGTTCACTACCACAGTATAGTTACCATCTGTTCTGTTATATTGTAAATTGATTTTAATGTTCTGGTTTGCTATGCATTTCTGTTTTTAAACATGAATGGGTATTGACTCTTCTAAAATACTTTTTTGGTAGCTAATGAAATGGCTTTTTCTTTTTTTTTAAGTTTTTTTTTTCAGTTTATTTATTTATTTTGAGAGAGAGAGACAGAGAGAGAATGTGAGCCAGTGGAGGAGAGGCAGAGAGAGAGGGAGAGAGAGGATCCCAAGCAGACTTCATGCTGTGAGCACAGAGCCCGACTTGGGACTCAATCTCACGACTGTGAGATCATGACCTGAGCCAAAATCAAGAGTTGGGTGCTTAACCATTAAGCCACCCAGGTGCCCCTGAAATGTCTTTTTCTTTTAATCTTTCAGTGTGGTAAATTATATAGAATGATTTCCTAATATTGAACTGACTTTGTTTACCTGGAGTAAACCTTACTTACTCATGTGTTATTCTTTAATATATTGCTATATTCAATTTGTTAGTATTGCAATTTGTTAATATTACACCTAAAGTAGGTTCAGGAATAGTATTAGCCTAGAGTTGTATATTTTAATACTATATCCTTGTGTGGTTTTATTTTTATTGATGTTTTTAAGTTTGTTTATTTTTGAGAGACAGAGCGAGCAGGGGAGAGGCAGAGAGATGGAGACAGAATCCCAAGCAGAACCTGCACTGTCAGCGTAGAGCCCAACGTGGGGCTTGAACTCATGAACCATGAGATCATGACCCAAGCCATATCAAGAGTTGGACGCTTAACAGACTGAGCCACCTAGGTGCCCCTCCTTCTGTTGTTTTATTATTAGAGTTGTACTAACCTCAAAGAAGGCGTTGAGAAACTTTGCTTCTTTACCTATGTTCTGGAAAAGTTTATACAATGTAACCGTTACTTGCTGGAATTCTTCAGTGAACAGATTTGACCTGGTGCATTTCTTTTGCTTGTTTCTTTCTTTTTAAACAACTTTTTAACTGTGAATTTCAAACATATGGAAAAATAGCATGACATTATAAAACATGATGCACACATCATCCATCTCCAACAACTGCCAGCTCACGGTCAATCTTGGCAAATGTAACACTTTAAATACTATTTTGAAGAAAATCGTAGATACCACACCATTTTATGAATAAGTATTTCAATATAGATCTCTAAGAGAAAAATACTCTCTATTAAATTATAACCACGATACTGTTATCAACCAAAACATAATTCCTTAATATAATAAAACCAGTGCTCAAATTTCCAATTGTCTCATAAATCATAAACTCTTGTTCTATTTCTTTCAGTTTTTTTTTTTAAAGAATCTATTATTGGGAGGTTTATCTTTCCAGATTAAATCTGTCAGCACCGCAGAGGATGTGGCAGAAAGTTATATACCATTTCCCAACTACCTTTTGGTCCAATTCCTAAAAGGTTCATAAATATGTCACTGGAAAATTTATTTATATTGATTTTTTTCCTCCTCTGAGTCCTTTTATATTTATTGCATTACATGAGGCATAGAATTAATATCTTTCTTTACCTCTTATTGCCTGCCTTGCACAATAAAACACCATTACCGACTTGTTTATTTATTCAGCATCTATTTTGTTTCAACTGATGTGCCAGATGTTTGGGCTACACTGTGATAGAAACATTGAGGCTGTTTGTGCTCTCATGGAGTTTACAGTCAAGTTGGGAAGACGGAGGGGTCAAACATTGAATTATGAGCCATGAGAAGTGGTGGGAAAAGATGATACAAGAGGCTGAAATAATGTCTAAAAGATGGTCCTGACCTGGGCTGGTAGTTCTGGGAATGCCTCACTGAGAAAGTGATGTTTGAATTAAAATCTGCAGGAAGGGAAAGAATTAACTAGGTAAACATGGGGAGAAGAAAGCGTACTGGGGAGAGAAAAAACACTATGCAAATGCCTTGAGCAAGGACTAAGCATGGCATGCTCTGGGAACTGGAAGAAGGCCAAAGTGACCAGAGGTCTGAGAGTCACTCCCATGAGGGAAGAGCATTGAGAAATGAGGTTGGAAAAGGGGGACAGGGGTCACATTATACACAGAATGCAAATTTTGTTCCTGATCTTCAGGGCAATTGGAATTCATTGATAGGCTTTTAAGTTGGGAAATGGCATGCTCATATTTAGATTAAATTAAAGAGAAATCAATTCACCAACAAAGTAGACAACTGGATGGAGGATATGAGGTGGCCAGGTAAGAGGCTTTTACAATGGTCCAGGTGAGAGTTGAGGGTAGATTAAACTACGGTGGCAAGAGAGGAGATAAAAAGAAATTGACTGAGATATTCAGAAGGTAACACGAACAACTTTTTGTGATTGTTTGGACATGGAGGAGAAGCAAGTACTGGGTGGCTAGGACAACCCCTGAGCTTCTGACCTGCTCCGTTGATTGGAGTTCAGTGCCATTTACTGAAATATGAGACACCATAGATGAAGTGAATTGGTGGGATAGACGATGTGTTCAATTTGGAACTATCTGGGCTTCTGGGACCTGGATGTCTCTTTCCCTCCCCAGGTTAGACATTATCTCTTCAAATAAACTTTCTGCCCCTTTCTGTCTCTTTTCCTCTGGGACCTCTACAATGCAATGTTGGTCCACTTGATGTGGCTCCCTAAATCTCGTAAGCTATCTTTACCAGTTTTCATTCTTTTATCTTTTTGCTGCTCTGACTGGGTGAGTTCCTCTGCTCTGATCCTTTTTTCTGCTTCATTCAGTCTGCTGTAAAACCCTGCTAGTGTATTTTTCACTTCAGTTACCATATTATTCAGCTCCGTGACTGCTGTTTCATGCTTTTTTATAAACTCACTCTCTTGAAGTCCACGCTGTATTCATCCATTCTCCCAAGTTCAGTGAGCATATATATGACCACTACCTTAAACTCTTTACCACGTAGATTACTTTCTCCATTTTATTATGGCTTTTTTTTCCCCCCTGACATTCTGTCTTGTTCCTTTGTTTGGAACATATTCCTCTGTTTCCTCATTTTGCTTGACTTTCTGTGTTGGATTATATGCATTAGATGAAATAGTCACCTCTCCTACTCTTGAAGGGCTGGCTGGCCTTGTGTCAGAGATGAAACTTATCTTTCAACTCCACCTTAGCTTTTGGTTGTCTCTCAAGCCTTTAGGATTGTCCAGGCAGCCTATTTTAGTTTTAATAGCTCCCAATAGTTGAGGGTGTGCCAAGACGAGTTAGTATCCCAAAGGGAGGATCTCAGCACCTAGACTCTGGCTTCCATTCAGGGCAGCAGCTTCTAAGGAATGCAAATACGTATTATCTTATAGGACCACAAGTATAAGGCCCATGGCCACCAGAGCCAGCCTATCTGGAGGTATCTGCTGGTGGCAGTTGAAAATATCAGGGCTCCAGATGAGTATATAAATTCCTTTCTGGGAGATACCAGTGAGCTTTAGTGGGGAGCATAAAGATAACATCTTCCAGCCTATGTACCCCAAGCATAGCTCCATAGCCTCTAGAAATGCGCCAGATCTGAAGCCTGCCCTTAATGTCAAAACTCCAGGATAAACAAATAGGCTTCTTCCATAGAAAGACTGGGGGTGTGTTTTAGTCTGCTGCCCATGCAGAGCCATGGGAACTGTAGTCTGTCATGAATTGTCTCTCTGATTGTTACCTTCCCATGGGACCCAGGAGTGCAAGTCTCCCTGGCTTGTAGAGCCAGTGATCAAGGGGCATCCCCTAGGTAACAGCTACAAACACTAGGTCACCAGATGTAAAAGCTGGGGCACCAGACATGAGTAGAAGTTCTCCTGTGGGAGATACTGGCACTCGAGCACAGCGGAAGCTGAGCATTAAGATGGTGCCCACCGGCTGGAATAAGGTGGAGGGAGCATGCAAAGATGGCATTTGCTGAGTAAAGAAAGAATTTTTTAAAGGGAAAAAAGAAAGAAAAAGAAAAAAAGAATTTTAAAGAAAACAAACAAAAAAAAAGAAAGAAAAAGAAAAAGGTGGTGTCTCCTGACTTTTTAGCAAGGCAGAAGGAAGCAGGAAGATGGCACCCACTAGTCTCCATCCTTGGGGAGTAACTCCCAGGTCCCTACACCTCAGACCAACACTTTAAAATTAGCAAATGAGTCTCTCACATGAAGTCTGGGTGCTGTTCAAAGGGCTGCTACAATATGGGTGGACCTAGAGGGTATTCAGCTAAATTAAATGTGTCAGACAAATACCATATATTTCACTTATATGTGGAATCTGAAAAAAAAAACAACAGGACAAACAAACAAACAAACCTTAGAAACAGACTCATAAATGGAGAAAAAAACTGGTGGTTGCTTGCCAGGGTGGGAGAGTGGCAGATAGGCAAACTAGGTAAAGGGGATTAAGAGGTATACACTTCTAGTCATAAAATAAATAATTATCAGGAATAAGAAGTACAGCATAGGGAATACAGTCAATAATATTGCAGTAGCTTTGCATGGTGGCAGATGGTAACCACACTTACTGTCATGACCATTTTGTGAATAACTGTGGAAATGCTATGTTGTACACCTGAAACTAATATATCAACTATACTTTAATTAAGACAGATATCATATGTTTTCATTCATATGTGGAATTTGAGAAACTTAACAGAAGACCATGGTGGAAGGGAAGGGGAAAAAATAGTTTCAAACAGAGAGGGAGGCAAACCATAAGAGACTCTTAAATACAGAGGACAAACAGTGTTGATGGAGGGGGGCGGGGAAAATGGGTGATGGGCATTGAAGACGTCACTTGTTGGGATGAGCACAGGGTGTTGTACGTAAGCGATGAATCATGGAAATCTACTTTTGAAACCAAGAGCACACTGTATACACTATGTTAGCTAACTTGACAATAAATTATATTTAGAGAAAAAAAATAAAATAAAAAACCAAAGTGTTATCCATAAGAAAATATATATGACAATTAAGATTTGGGTGTGTTTGAGACTGCCTAAGAAGGTACAGTAGTCCCCAGCCTTAACCACAGGGGTATGTTCAAAGACCCCCAGTGGGTATCTGAAACCATGGACATTATTGAACCCTATATCCACTATGCTTTTTCCTATACATCCATACACATACATACATACATATGGAAACGGTGTCAGCAAGTGTAACCAATATCTTTGATAAGTTTGGCGGTGAAGGAGCATCTTCAGAAGGGAAGTGAACTTAAAATATTTTCTTTCTCTTTTCTTGCTTTTGTTCTTTATTTTGAACATGAGAAAACTGAGTGTATTTAAAGGGGATAGAAGGATTCAAAAGAGAACAATATATTAAGATCCTGGAGAGAAAAGAAAATAGGTAGGCCTGGAAGCTTTGGCAAGTCCTTGACCTTTCATAGTCTCATGCCCTCGGAGTGCTTAGGACAGTTATATCTTCAGAAGCACCATTCAGGTGGATGTATGTTGATGACTATTTTTTTGTTTACTGTTTTTGGCTCAGTGAGTTGATAATGAAATGGTGCAGAACCATTTAGGTCATTTTAGGTCATTTGTTCTTGACATCATTGTTCTAACATTACGCACGCAGCCTTTTTCTCTTTAAAATACGTTTGTGGCATGTGCTCTTTAGGGCATAAGGTCCTTCATATCAAGGACACTTTGCCAAGATTGTTTTATATCTCTTCTAGCTCTCTTTGTGGGATTCAATGTTTTGCCTGAAGTCTGGTTCAGATTGAAGATTAATGGGGAAGATAGGTACAGGCATTTCTCATTTTTCATCAGTGCCGCTATCTCATTGGTACTTCTAGTACTTTGTGTCTCTCTTTTGTCCCAAAGGCAGTGGTTTCTGCAAATGTCCAAGTGGTGAAAACATAGGAACAATTGGAGTAATACATATGGCAGTCAAGGGTTTATCTTACCTCAAGGTAATTAAGGACATGGTTTTCAGAATACATTAAATTTAAAGATGAGCTAATCTATAACTGAAGATTGGTATCTCATCTTTCACCAGCTAGCAAGGGATTTAAAGCCCCATTCCATATTAGATAAGCTATTCTAGAATTAAGTAGAAAAATTTAGCACTTAAAAAAAATATGTTACTATTGTATCTTTTTTTACATGTTACTTAGTGACATGATTCAGCTTAATAAGGGTGAGAAACTAGGAAAAAGTGTGAAATAAAGAGGTAGAATTAACCTAGTAATACAATTACTTACACTTCTAATAATTTTTTACAAAAAAATCTCAGAATGACCTTTGTTCAGTAGACCTAGAAAGCAATAATTAAAATTAAAGAAGAAATCCAGTGTTCTTTAAGAAGAAAAATGGAATGACTTCCATGTATTAGAATAAGAAGCTAACATCCATTCATAACATGGAGAAGAGGAAAAAGCAATCAGAAATACTAGAAAAACAAAAAAACTATACAAGAAAGTCAAAGTCCAAAAATGCAGTCTAAAATGTGTAATGCTTTTCAATGGTGGAGAGGATGACCTTGATTCTAGAACATTCTTATTTGGGTGGTAGTGGAGTTAGGATGTTGGTATTCTACAGAAGAACGCACACTTGGCCACGACTTTGCTTCTCTATAAAAGGTTACTGTTCCTGAAGAGCAGTTCATCCCTTCAGCCACAGCTCTCCCTGGAAATTCTGGAAACTACTCTTACCCTTGTCACTTTGGGCTTACAGACAGCCAACCCTGGGGAATCACCAACCCTTGCTAGTTTCCCTTAACTCTGCCCACATTTCTGTAAAGGGAAGCGTCATTAAACTCTCTTCAATCAACCCCCTTTGAGAGTATTTGCTAGTTTCTCTAGCACCTAGGGAGAGTGTAGTCATACTTTAAATTCCACCCACTGGTGATGGCAGGCCATGAGGTAGGTGAGAGATGAGATGAAGGACATAAATCTCCTCTTCCCTTTGTCCCATGTCCATGCCTCTCATAGTGTGCTCATCTTGCGCTAGGTATGGTCCTAGTGTTTGCTTGTTAGATACAAATGGCTTCTGGTGCAAACACACTAGGTGTTTTCCTTAAGCTTAAGTGAATAAACAGATCAGTTCTCATAGCCACTATTAAATCATTTAGAACTGCTGTGCAAGTTACTGAACAGCTCCTCTGCTGCATCTTGGTGAAGAGATCAGGCTAGATCTGTTTCCACTCACGCCCCTGGAGACCTTGTGTGGGTGAGACACAACCTCCATTACCATACACACAGTGGCCCTGCCTGTCCATATGCCAAAGGGAAAAATGGTTATGTTGAACTTACCAAGAAACCATTTAGTCTGAAGCTTTCAAGGCTGATGAAATAAAATACTCAACTTTCAATAGCCCCCAAACCACAGCATAGCCTTCCAAATCAATCTGGTCTTTCCATGTTGCGTTACAAGAAGGGATTTGTCACACGGGGCTCAATCCCATGACCCTCAGATCATGACTTGAGCTGAAATCAAGAGTTGGATGCTGAACCCAATGAGACACCCAGGTGCCCCTTGTAAGATATTTCTATGTGATACCAACACATCTCAGCAAAAGCCCAAATGCAGGCATAAGGCTCACTAATTTTCTGTTTTTCATGGCAACACCTTTCCTAGTGTTCAGGTCAGCTCACACAGTAAAGAGCATTGCCTCCCCTTCCTCCTGACTGCAGATCCACTTTTCCTCAACAGACTTTCTCTCACTTGCTCAACACCAAAGCCCTTCTATGTCTGCTTTACTCAGTTCCCCAGAGGCAACCACACTGTACACATCAAAGTTTCTTCCCACTCTGCTTTCAAATGCTCACGTGAATTGTGACTGAGGTGTGAAATAGACAACAGGGTCTTAGAATCTCCCCATTCTGGGTCCTTTTCTCCTTCCTTGGTGCCCCCTTCCCCCATCTCAAGGTTTCAAGATCTTTTTGCTTGGAAACAAAACTCACTCCCCCAAAAGGATTAAAAAATTATTTATGTTTAATCTGAATGTCTAATAGTGATACATCTCTGCATTAAAAACCTAGGGTTTGCTTTGTGGTACTTTGATGTGGTTATGGTGCTATCATGTGATTATCCTTTTTGACAAAGTGTGGGTGTGGCTAGATTCCACTGCTGGTTGTTGGTACAACATAATCATGTTCTCAATTTAGAGCTCATTTCTAATCGGCACCAACCTAATGTTTGTCATGAAGTATCCTGATCAATTTTGTGCCAAATGTCATGTGGGGTGCTTTACATATGCTGTTCCATGTGATGTTCACAATTGCTTGGGTGCTTTCATGATTCTCACTTTAAAATAAGAAACTAAGGCCGTCCTTTCTTCCTAATGCTACTAAGTGCCCATTTCTTTCCTTCTCTTTGGAACATAACCTTCTTTTAGTGTTTAGGACAAAGGTTATTCCAAATAAAAATAATAGAAAAACAATAACTGCTATTTATTGAGCACTCACTATGGACAGGGCATTGCAGCCAACATTCTACAAAAATTACCTAATTTACTCTCTTTTTTTAAATTTCAAGTTTTTATTTAAATTCTAGTTCATTAACACATGTGATAATACTGGTTTCAGGTGTAAAATTCATCACTTCCATGTAATACCCTGTGCTCATCACAATAAGTGCCCTCCTTAATACCCGTCACCCATTTAGCTCATCCCCAACCTCCCTCTCTTCATCAACCCTCAGTTTTTTCTCTATAGTTAAGAGACCCTTCTAGTTTGCTTCCCTCCCTTATCTTCCCCCTTCCCCTATGTTCATCTGTTTTATTTCTTAAATTCCACATATGAGTGAAATCGTATGGTATTTGCCTTTCTCTGACTGATTTATCTCATTTAGCATAATACACTCTAGCTCCATTCACATCATTGCAAATGGCAAGATTTCATTCTTTTTGATGGTTGAGTAATATTCCATTCCATATATATCTTCCTTATCCATTCAGCAGTGGGTGGACACTTGGGCTCTTTACATAATTTATGTATCCTTTGGGTAAATACCTAGTAGTACAATTGCTGGATCATAGGGTAGTTCTATTTTTTTTTTAACATTTATTTATTTATTTTGAGAGAAAGAGAGTGTGCGCATATGTGTGCATGAGTTGGGGAAGTGCAGAGGGAGAGGGAGAAAGAGAATCCCAAGCAGGCTCCATGCTGTCAGCACAGAGCCTGACATAGGGCCTGATCCCATGAACCGTGAGATCATGACCTAAGCCAAAGTCAAGTGTCAATGCTTAACCAACTGAGCCATCCAGGAAAACCACAGTTCTATTTTTAACTTTTTGAGGAACCTCCATACTGTTTTCCAGAATGGCTGCACCAGTTTGCATTTACCACCAATAGCGTGAAAGCGTTCCCCTTCCTCCACATCCTTGCCAACATCTGCTGTTTCCTGTGTTGTTAATGTTGGCCATTCTGACAAGTGTGAGGTGATATTTCATTATGGTTTTGATTTGTATTTCCCTGATGATGACTGATGTTGAGCATCTTTTCATGTATCTGTTAGCCATCTGGATGTCTTCTTTGGAAAAATGTCTGTTCATGTCTTCTGCCCATTTCTTAATGGCATTATTTATTTTTTGGTTGTTGAGTTTGATAAGTTCTTTATAGATTTTGGATACTAACCCTTTATCAGATATGTTATTTGCAAATATCTTCTCCCATTCTGAGGGTTGCCTTTTAGTTTTGTAGATTGTTTCCTTTGCTGTATAGAAACTTTTTATCTTGATGAAGTATCAACAGTTCATTCTTGTTTTTCCTTCCATTGTCTCCGGAGACATATTTAGTAAGAAGTTGCTAGGGCTGAGGTCAAAGAGGTTTCTCCCTGTTCTCCTCTGGAATTTTGATGGTTTCCTGTCACACATTTAGGTCTTTCATCCATTTTGCATTTATTTTTGTGTATGGTATAAAAAAGTGATCCAGGTTCATTCTTCTGCATGTTGCTGTCCCGTTTTCCCAACACCATTTGTTGAAGAGACTGTCTTGTTTCCGTTGGATATGCTTTTCTGCTTTGTCAAAGATTTGTTGGCCATATAATTGTGGGTCCTTGTCTGGCTTTTCTATTCTGTTCCATTGATCTATGTTCTTGTGACAGTACCATACTGTCTTGATGACTACAGCTTTGTAATACAGCTTGAGGTCTGGGATTTTGATGCTTCCTGCTTTGCTTTTCTTTTTCAAGATTACTTTGGCTATTCAGGGTCTTTTATGGTTCCACTAAAATTTTTAGAATTGTTTGTTCTAGCTTTGTAAAAAATGCTGTTGGTATTTTGATAGTGATTGCCTTAAATGTGTAGATTGCTTTGGGTAGTATCGACATTTCAACAATATTTGTTCTTCCAATCCATGAGCATGGAATGTTTTTCCATTTCTTTGTGCCCTCTTCAATTTCTTTCATAAGTGTTCTATATTTTTCAGAGTACAGATCTTTTACCTCTTTGGTTAGGTTTATTCCTAGGTATCTTATTATTTTTGGTGCAATTGTAAATGGGAACAATCCCTTGATTTCCCTTTCTGCTGCTTCATTATTGGTTCATAGAAATGCAACCGATTTCTGTACATTGATTTTATATCCCGCAACTTTGCTGAATTTGTGTATCAGTTCTTGTACTTTTCTGGTGGAGTCTTTAAGGTTTTCTATGTCAAGTAACATGTAGTCTGCAAATACTGAAAGTTTGACCTCTTCCTTGCCTAATTTTCTCTTTATACCGATCCTTTGAGATGGGGATTACTTTATAAGCACAAAGAGATTAAATACTTTGTCTTGAATTACAAATCCAGCAAGTGGTGGAGTGGGGTTTGAAACTGGAAAATCTGATTCTAGCCCATCTACACTAGAGTCTCTCAAGTTACTAGGTGGATCACTCAAAAAAGCAATGAAACTTCAATAAGAAATGAACAATAATGTAAATTGTGAAGTGTATGGGATGCCTGGGTGGCTCAGTCAGTTAAGTGTCCGATTTCGACTCAGGTCATGATCTCGTGATTTGTGAGCTTGGGTCCCACGTTGGGCTCTGTGCTGACAGCTCAGAGCCTGAGCCTGCTTCAGAAGATTCTGTGCCTCCCTCTCTCTCTGCTCCTCCCCCCAACTCATGCTTTCTCTCTCTCTCTCTCTCTCTCTCTCTCTCTCAAAAATAAATAAGCATTAAGAAAATTATGAAGTGTGTCACAAAAATCACTTCCTCTTCATTGGTGGAACTGGAAAAGAAAATTTTAAAGTTTTGCAAATAATACCTAATAAGAAAGTTGGAAACGTGGCCCTTGTGATCTTATCTGAAAGTACACAAAGTGCACACAAAAATTTATCAGTGCCTTTGGTCTATGCTTTGTTCCCTTCCTGATTTTGTCACTTTTCAAAGGGAAATATTAACAAAATCTCCTACAGCATCTCCTCGAAAAAAATGATTTACCCAATAGATTCTTGAAATTCTGTAGAGGAGCACTGGAGGCTAATTAATTGGTTGCTTGCCTTATTTAACTTTTATTTTCTTTCCAAGGCACAGTGCTGACGTTCTTAAACCTAATTTTGTGCAACTTGCACCAGAGATAGTCTGGCCTCATATACTTAGGAAATAGGATGTCCTAAATTGAAAGGGCCCTGTACGTTTCATACTATTCTACTCTTTCAACTTCTCTTTCTCCAAAGTTTCTTTTCTCTTCTTGACAAGTTCCTTAAACCTGCTACTCAATTCTTCTTTTCTGCTTCTTGTCATATCCTTGTTCACTTCCTCAAAAGTAAAATTAGAGCCATTCCCCAAGGCCTCTTCCATGATCCTGTATCTTTAATTCCATTTAGAATTTGTTTTAATGTTTATTTAGTTTTGAGTTTAATTTCATTGTAAGTTGGTAGCTCCTTGTGTTAAATTCCCATATCCAGACTCTGAGTTCCTAGAACAAGTTCTTTATTTCTCTCTCTGCCTTTCTTTCATTTTTTTCCACATCATAGTTTCTGTTATATATTCATTTGTCTTTTTCAAGTTTTTGTTCCACTCTTCTGATCCTTTCATTATTTTTGCCTATTTGGCTGGAAAGACTGAATAGCCCCTTTCTGCTTTTCATTTTCTGTGTGATCCAAGTTAAAGAAAGTATTGATTTTAAGCCCAATCTCCTTTTTCTCTCTCTTCATTCCCCAAGGTTAGAGTCTTTGCTTCTGTTGGCTTATGAAACCCTGTTTCTTCTTGGATGATTGTAGAACACTAGTTATCTGATTGACCTAGGGGACAATCCTAAATAAATATATCTGACCTTCCCATTTCTTCTACCCTTATGCTGATATTCCAGGATTGAGGTGGTATGGGGGATAGAAAGCAGGCGCTTTTTTTTTTTTTTTTTTTTTTTTTTGCCAAATCTCCACATGTGATTTTTCTTCTGTGACCTTCCAACTTGCAGTCCTGCCTCTGATTGAGATCCTCCACTCTAGTAGTAGCTTCCACTTCCGGGGTGAGAAACAGACTCATTTGGGGCACCTGGGTGGCTCAGTCAGTTAAGTGTCTGACTTTGGCTCAGGTCTTGATCTCATGGTTTGTGAGTTCAAGCCCCACCTTGGGCTCTGTTCTGACAGCTCAGAGCCTGGAGCCTGCTTCCGATTCTGTGTCTCCCTCTCTCTTTGCCCCTCCCCAATTCTCTCTCTCTCTCTCTCAAAAATAAACCAACATTAAAAAAAAAGAAACAGATACATTTGTTAAGGCAGCCATTTGCTAGTTGATGAATGGGCCATCAGTTCAGTAAACAGTGAGTGGAATGCTTCTGGGGGCAAGATGTGAGTGGCTCATGGAAGGGTTCAAAAACTCCTTTTCCATCTGTGGCAGAGTAATTCACTTGCTTGATGCAAGGATTAGGGTTGGGCCGAGATTCATTTTACTATTACACGCTGTAATGAAACTTACTTATATTTTGATTGAGTAACTTAAAATAAATAGCTGTTCTGGGTTCATATCAGATCGAGCATCTAACTCACATGTAGATACTGCCCCCAATTCTCCAAGGATTGGAAGTTTACTGAGTCCAAAGAAAACTACTGAAACAAGTGTTCTTCAAGCAGTATCTAGAGGTTGTCTACAAATAGACAACAGATAAAAGAATGAAAAATCACATTTACTTATTGGCCTGATAATGATTCAGATTGTGAAACTGATGACCAGAGTTTAAACAAGATTTTGATTATAACTGAGAAAACATCCTGGATGAGATCAAATGAAACCACAAGTCTTGGGCAAATATTACTTCTAAATTTGCTAAAGTTACCAATGACAGTTTATATTATTATAAACAGGATTCATGCATGGAAAAGGATGAAAATAAACACACAGCCATAAAGAACTTGATGAGATGATTCATATGGGAATTCAAGGTACCCAGCATTGCCAAAATAATCTTGAAAAAGAAGAACCAAGTTGAAGGATTCACATACTCTGATTTTCAAACTTAATATAAATGTTTACACTTAAATGTAGGAGCTTAATATAAATGTTTACGCTTAAATGTAAGAGCTTAAAACTATACAGCTCAGAAGAAAACATTGGCATAAATCCTTGTGAACTTGGATTAGGCAATTGTTTCTTATATGATACCAAAAAGTCAAGTGACAAAAGAAAAAATAGTATACTGGAGCTTAGGGAACATTACAACTTTTGTGTTTCAAAGCACACCATCAAAAAAGGAAAAAGATAATTCAGAAAATGGGAGAAAACATTTGCGAATCATGTACGTGATAATGGACTTGTAACTAGAATCATGAAGAACTCACATACGTTGCTAATAAAAAGACAAATAACCTAATTTTACAAATGGGCAAAAGAAGATATACAAATGGGTAATAGCACATGAAAAGATGGCTGACATCATGGGCCACCAAGGAAATGCAAATTAGAACCACAGTGAGATACTACCTGACACCTACTAGGATGGCTATAATCAAAATGACAGATAGTAACAAGTGTTGACAAGGATGGGGGGAAATTAGACCCCTAAAACAGTGCAGCTACTTTGGAAAATAGTCTAGACGTTCCTCAGAAGTTTACATATAGAGTTACCACATGACCCAACAATTCCAATGTTAGGTATACAGCTAAGAGAGATGAAAACATATGTCCAAACAAAAACTTGTACATGAATGTTCATAGAGGCACTGCAAAAGTAAAAAGAACTCAAATGTTCATCAACTGACAAATGGATAAGCAAAATGTGGTATGTCCATGTAATGGAATATTATTTGACAACAAAAAGAAATGAAGTACTTGGGTGCCTGGGTGGCTCAGTTGGTTAAGCATCTGGCTTTGGCTCGGGTCATGATCACACAGTCCGTTAGTTTGAGCCCCAAGTCGGGTTCTGTGCCGACGACTCAGAGCCTGGAGCCTGCCTCAGTTTCTGTGTCTCCCTCTCTCTCTGCCCTTCCCCCACTCACACTCTGTGTGTGTGTGTGTGTGTGTGTGTGTGTGTGTGTGTCTCTCTCTCTCTCAAAAATAAAACATTAAAAAAAATGAAGTACTAATACATGCTATGACATGAAAACATCATGCTAAGTGAAGGAAGCCAATCACAGGGACCACATATTGGGTGCTTCCATTTATAAGATATGTCCAGAATAAGGAAAGCCACATAGACATGGGGTTGTTGGGGTGGAATGGGGGTAGGATAAACATTAGCTGCTAATCGCTACCAGGTTATGGTGACGAAAATGTTCTAAAGTTGATTGTGGTGATGGTTGCATCGTTCTATTTATACAATAAAACCACTGAATTGAAAACTTTTTAAAGTTTTTAATGTTTATCTCTGAGAGAGAGAGACAGAGCATGAGTGGGGAGGGACAGAGAGAGAGGGAGATACAGAATCCGAAGCAGGCTCCAGGCTGCCAGCTGTCAACACAGAGCCTGACGCAGGGCTCAAACTCATGAGCTGTGAGATCATGACCTGAGCTGAAGTTGGAAGCTTAACTGACTGAGCCACTCAGGTGCCCCTGAATTGAACACTTTAAATGGATGAATTCTATTACATGTGAATTATATCTTGATAACGCTATTATAAAAAAAAAAAAAACAACAACACCGCCATTCTGTCAGTATAGAATAAATCCCTTAAAAATTAGTTCTGAAGACCCTTTCCTGCATAGAACCTCACAGCAACTCCGGTGACAGCCCGCTGATGGTGAAGTGCTGGTGGATGTTATAGTAGCATCTGGAGGAAGTTTAAGGAAAAGGGATGAATTAAACAGAGTATAATTGAAAACTACCTCTTTCAGGTTACAAAGAGTTTCTATTCTTAGTAGTAAGATTTTCTTCCTCAGCTTTCTTACTTCTGCTTTGTGAATTATAATATATCAGAAAAAGAGAGGAAAGAGAGTGGGAATGCTATTCCATCATGGTTTGGGGCAAAGAAAACGAACTTTTGCATCAGACAGACCTGTGTTCAAATCCTGACTCAGCTCATTGCAGGGCAACAGATGACAACACTACTCAGCTAACTGTGGGGCCACGGCTGAGAGAAACTTGAACTCTGTTTTGTCACACAGAGCCTAGGGATAACTTGCCATCTACTGCTTAGCTGGCTGGTATCCATGGGCCCTTCTTTTGCTGTCAGTATCCAGAAATGTCTTTGGGGGGAAATATCTTCTTCAGTTCTTTCCTATCTGGTATTTTGATTTCCTTCCCGATTTTCCATATATGTGCCTCTAGCCTGGCTGATCAGCACATTCCATGCTTCATGGATGGAAACAAATCAACTTTGGCCACTGGGATTAAGCGTAAAACCTTTGTTTGAATTACTGAAGTGGAGTTCTCTCCGCTGCTGTTGTTGCGGAATTGAATCCGAATTGTCTGGAGCTGCTCCACCTTTGTGCCCATGTGAAGCCGGAGAGTGTGGCCAGCATGGAGATGACAGAGCGGAGAGATGCAGAGGGCCTGGGCCTGGGGGACATCATACATGGCCCTTGTTCGAAGCATGGCAGCATCAGCCCTGGACTTTTCAGTTACATAACTTGATCCCTTTTAAGCTTGGACAAGTGTAAGTTGACTTGTCAATTACCTACGTCCACATGAATCCTAAGAGTGACACGACCACTGCTCTAGTGACTACAGCTGTGTAACAAATGACCCCAAAACTTCATAGTTTAAAACCAGAAAATTTCTTGGTTTTAAACAAGAAAACATTTGTTTTGGCAAATCTGGGCAGAGATGGGAGGGGCTGGCTTATTTCTGCTCTAGGTGGTGCCAGTTGTGGTGGTTTGAAGACCGAGGGCTGGAATTATCTGGAGGTTTACTCACTCACATGCCTGGTAGCTTGGCTAGGAAGACTCAGCTGGGACTGAAGAAGATCCTTAGGTCTCTCTCTTCTCTCTCTCCCTCCCTCCAAGGTCTCTCCATGTGACCTTTCCAGCTTGGCCACTTTAGGATAGCTGAAATTCTTACATTCAGCTGAGGGCTGAATGCACATGTCCCAAGGGGACAAAGAGCTGAGGAAAGGTCTTTTGTCTTTTGTGCCCTAGCCTCAGAAGTCACACAGGGTCACAGCCATCACAGTTCCAGGCCTACCCAAATTCCCAAGGAGCAAACAGGACCCCACCTTTTGGTGGAGTCAATGTCATACTACAAGAAGAACATATGGGTTGAGATGTACCGGTATGGCCATCTTTGAAAATACAATAGGCCATACTTTGTGGGATATTTGTGAAGATTAAATGAGAAATATTTCAAAAGACTACATGACAAAAATAAAATATAGAACTGAAGACCCGAATGGGCTGAATGGCCCCTAAGGAGAACAGTGTGAATGAGAAATAAGTCTCGGGTCACATCAGGAAAATACTAGTGAGGACATATCCAAGAGGAAGTTGAGTGGAAAAGATAATTAGCCAAGTTTGATCATGTTGAGCTTTCAGGGCAAGATACACAGACACTTGAGAAAGGAATGTGAAAATAACATTTATGTCATAAATCTTCTATTGTTTCTGTGTATGTTAGTATTTCTGATTAAACTTGTGTATTTACATACTTTTGCAATCATGCCTGAGTAATAAGAGAGGTTGGGGGGGGCGCCTGGGTGGCTCAGTTGGCTGAGCATCCAACTTCGGCTCAGGTCATGATCTCATGGTTCATGAGTTCGAGCCCCATGCCGGACTCTGTGTGCTGACAGCTCAGAGCCTGGAGCCTGCTTCGGATTCTGTGTCTCCCTCTCTCTCTGTCCCTCCCCTGCTCACACTCTGTCTCTCTTTATCTGTCTCACAAATAAATACACATTGAAAAAAAAAAAAGGAGAGAGGGTGGGAAGTGGAGCCTCCTCTCCTGGCTGTGACTGACATTTTACTCTATGAATCTCATGACCAGAGCAAGCTGCCAACATCAATGTTTCTAAAATGTATCTTCAATACTTTTTTGAGAAGTCAATATAAGTATTTTGGAAGTTAATGCTACAGAGTTAAAGTTACAGAATATCAGCCAATGTTATATACTCATATAAAATCTGAATCAGATTATTGCCTAAGATTAAAAAAAGAATGGTAAAATGAGTGAACCCACAGCAAACCTGAAATTTCCTGATGAGGCAATTGCAATTAAATTGACTAAGTTATAGGATTAACAGACTCTTTTAGATTTGAAGTCTAAAATAATCCATAGGGACTAGTTCTCCAACTTTGTGAAAGTACAGCTTCTTTGTGGACAGAATGAGGGAGTTGGGTTAGAGATTCTTGACTTTTGTTGGGGAGGGTGTCCAAGTGCTTTCATAATCAGACCAAAGTTCTGGACCCTCTTCTCAGAGTTGCATAGACACAAACATTTTCCATGTGATATTAATGGTATGGTTCATGAGTCCAAGTTTAAAACTTCTGGACCCCTCACTTTCTCTTTTTTTTTTTTAATTAAAATATTTTTTTAAATGTCTATTTATTTTTGAAACAAAGACAGAGACAGAGTGTGAGTGGGGGAGGAGCAGACACAGAATCTAAAGCAGGCTCCAGGCTCCGAGCTGTCAGCACAGAGCCTGACGTGGGGCTTGAACTCACAAACCATGAGATCCTGACGTGAGCCGAAGTTGGTTGCTTAACCGACTAAGCCATCCAGGTGTCCCTGTTTTTCTTCTAAATTCTGTGACTGAGGATAGTTGCTTTTACAACTACCTTCCTCCCTTCTCAGCTTTGGAAGAAATCGAAGCCCTGTTGAGCTCACCATCAGTTCTCTGACCCAGGGCCAGCTACATGAGGTTTTATCTGGCAAGAGCCTCACTCTTGATTTAATGCTCTATTGTCACCATCTCGACATTCTTATTTTTTGGACAAGGAGCCCATATTCAGTTTGTGCTGGGTCCCACAAATGATGTAACTGGACTTGCTCTGGCCACCTGCTGAGTCTGTACTCTCCCTTTTTACATGCTGGAGAAGCAGTCATCTGGTCTCTGCGTGTGCTCACAGAGCAAGTAGGAACTGGACAGTTTTGGGGGCAGCCTATGTCAATCCTGGAATCTACCCCTCTATAACTGTGCCCACTGATCAGTCTTCTGTGTCTTGCGTGATAAGTTTCTTTTAACAATAACAATGTTTTGCATATTTGAAGACAGCTACAATTCTTCACCACCATGGAAAAAATCTAATAATGAACTGAATCCTCCCTTGTTTGGTTGATCCACGGAGGAAGAAAGGCTGTCAAAAGCTCACATGAGATGAAAGATTATCCAAAAGGGCCAAATACAAAAAGGAAATAAAATGATTAGGATTGATGCCCTAGGATGTAAAATCAGGAAAGAAAATTAAAGGGAACAGCAGGGTTTATATTTGTGAAATGGAAACAAGCATTAGGTTTTTGTGGGGGTTTTTTCCATCATAAAAAAAGCCCCAAAGAATGAACTATGCTACTGCAATCTACTCTCATTCTGAAATTGGTAGTGTTGAGGAACATAACCCTTTTTTTCTTGGTAAGAAAGTGACTGAGTTTGGTTATTTCTGAGGCTTTGTTTTTAAGTAACTCAAGCAAATAAACAAGAATGAACAGGCTTTAGCATCATCATGCCAAACTATGTATATGTATTTATGAACTTCTTAGGGAGAAACTTTGATTTTACTTACTTCTTTTCTTTTCTTTCTTTTCTTTTTGTTTCTTTCCTTCTCTTTTCCCCTCCCTTCCTTCCCTTTCCCATTTTTCCTTCCCTTCCCTTCCCTCCCCTCCCCTCCCCTCCTCTCCCCTCCCCTTCTTACCAGTGTTTTGTTCATCTGCATAATCTATATATAGTACAGTGCCTGGCACACAGAAGTATGTTGTAGTGTATGTTTCTGTGTCTGGAGAGAGAGGGCACAAGTGTGCAAAGATGATTCTCTGTGCTGGGGGCATAGAGGGGCCAGTCCCAAGTACTGCATACCTAATGGCTCCCTTCACTGGGCATTAGTTCTGATCAAGTGGGAGGCAGACAGGGTGCAGACGTTGGGAGGAGATCTCGAGACAGCTTTAAGGGTGGCTTTGTCCTTTTTATATGGTCTTCATTACAAAGAGAGGCAGAACCTGCTGTTAATATGCTTACTGAAAGTGTTTCTGGGCACGTAAATTTGGACTCGTATTTTAAGTTGTGCCATCCCCCCACCTAAATTCTGCATTTTCAAAATAGTCTCCTCTTTGTTGTAAAATTTATACATAAGGTCTGGCCAGAAACTTATATCCTATTCATTCTTTCTTCCAGTTATCTCTTAGTGATTTTATAATTTTAAAATGTTTTAACCAATTTTATTTTTTTTTTTACTAGGTATTATATGGGTCCAAATGTAAAAATATAAGAGTAGACAGTGAAAAGAGTTCCTCTAACCATTGTACCCTGACCATTCAGCTTTCCTGCAGGCAACCAGCATTACTGGTTTCTCGTCGATCCTTTCTTAATTTTTTTGTGGGAGTCCAAATGATTAAACCTCAATTCATTTCCATTTTGCTCAGAATGGGGCTGTTATTAACATTGTTTTGTGTGTGTTGGGCGGGGGAGGGTAAGGACTTAGCCTATTCTCCTTTTTTATGATTTTTCTGCTTTGATCTCCTATCTTCAGACTTGTAAAATTAGCCCTGAGCAGCCAGTAATCCATTACCATTGCACTCTTTATCTCTGGGTCCCAAAAGACCGTATCTAGAATGTAACAAAGTCTTTTCATGAAGCCGGCATAAAGCAAATATTACTGTATTAGGGTAGGACCACTCTGAGTTATTTTCTATCCCTCTCTCTGATATTATTAATCTTCAATCACTATAGCAAAATGTTTCTCTGGCAAGATACCAAGAGATAAAAATCTTAGCTCACCCCTTATTCAATTTAGTGAGCTGTCTCTTTCTTGTTTCCCACCCTTCTGTAATCGGAAAGAATGTTGCTTTTTCAAAAACTTCCCAGCTGGGGCTCCTGGGTGGCTCAGTCAGTTAAGCATCAGACTCTTGGTTTCAGCTCAGGTCATAACCTCATGGTTCGTGAGTTCAAGCCCCACATTGGGCTTGAGGAGCCAGCTTGGGATTCTCTCTTCCTTTCTCTCTGCTCCTCCCCTCCTTGCACACGTGCGCGCACACACACTCTCTCTCTCTCTCTCTCTCAAAAGTAAATAATAAAAAATAAAGAAACAGCAACAACAAAAGTAAACTTCACTACCAAACAATGATTCAGAGTTCCTAAACCTGCCTATGAAGAGAACTCTCTATACTGCATTTCTCTCTACTTGCCGTCATCAGGTTGGAGGAAAGACCTTGAGTGGGTTTGAGGGCAGGTTGGACTTAGAGAAAAGTCCACTGTGTTCTTGACTGGATTCTATTATTTTGTGCACCCATAACTCACCCACTTTCTTTTCTGTGCATTCCCTCCCCTTTCTAGGAACTATCCCTTCTCCCTATTTATCCATGTGGTTAATTTGGGAGTGGCAAGTTTAGTTCAAATGTCATTTAGACCTTGGCCAAAATTTATTGGTCTAGGGGTGGATATCAGATCCAAGCTGAGTCAATACAGTTTCTTCACAGGATATTAAAACTTTGATCTGAGACTCAAGTCATTCTTTTTCCAGATAGTTGAAGCTACCAGTAACATGTAAAGTTCAGGATCTTTGTGCTATGTGTTTTGTCACCAGGATGAAGGAAATAGAGGCAAATGGTCTGAAGAGAGGATGAAAAGGAACAAAAAGAGATGTCAGGGAGAGCTCTATTGTCAGCATTCCTGTCCCTGGATCCAGATGTTGCTGCCCTTGCTTACCATGAGACATCTTAATTTTCTTTGGGTAGAAGCTATTTCACATTGGTTTTCTGTCTCTTGCGACCAGAGTCTAACAAATAAAAAGGAATGTAGATGCAATTTAGCAAGATGGCAGAGTAGGAGAATGCTGAGCAGCCCCTGTTCCACCCACACACTGAGACAACAACCAGATGTACAACTCTTCCCGAAAATGACCTGAACACTGGCAGAACAGACCTCCTACAGCTAGTCGTAGAGAGAAGACCACATCAAAAAGGATAGGAGGGGTGGAGATGTGATCGGGAACCAACTCCCCAGTGTGACTAATCACCAACAGGAGAGACATCCCCAGCTTGAAGGAGTGAGGGGATCCGACTCCACTCTGGGCACCACTGGCCCTGGGGATCTGTACTGGAAAGACAAGTCCCCATAATGTCTGACTTTGAAAACCAGCAGTGTTCAGTAATTCCAGTAGCTTTAAAAATTAGTGGGGCTTAATTTCATAGAGCTTTAAAAACCAGAAAGGCTTACTTAACTCTGGGAGAGTCTGAGGGCAACAGGAAACTGAGCCTCCACCCTTAAAGAGCCAGCATGCTAAATAAGACTATCAGCAGATTTTTCAGCAGAAACTTTGCCTGATATATTCAAAGTGCTGAAAGGAAAAAACCTACAACCAAGTATACTTTTCCTGGCAAGATCATCATTCAGAATGGAATCAGAGATAATGAGTTTCCCAGGCAAACACACGTTACAGAAGTTCATCACTGGGGCACCTGGGTGACTCAGTCGGTAAGCGTCCAACTTTGACTCAGGTCTTGATCTTGTGGTTTGTGAATTTGAGCCCTGTATCAGGCTCTGTGCTAACAGCTTGGAGCCTGGAGCCTGCTTCAGATTCGGTGCCCCCCTCTCTCTCTGTCCCTCCCCTACCCTCTCTCTCTCTCAAAAATAAATAAACATTAAAAGAATTAAAAAAAAAAAGCAGTTCATCACCACCAAATCAGCCTTACAAGAAATGTCAAAGGGACTTCTTTAAGTGGAAAGAAAGGGCTCCAACTGGAAGTAAGAAAATTATGAAAGAAAAAAATATTACCAGGAAAAGCAAACAATAATAAAGGTAGTAGACTAATTTCTTATCAAGCCAGTATAGAGGTTAAAAAACAAACGTAGTAAAGTCAGGGGATACACAAAATAAAAAGATGTAAATACAAAATCAGATACATAAAACATAGAGGCTGAAGGAAAGAAATAGTGCTTTTAAAATGTGTTCAAACTTAAGCAACCATCAGCTTAATATAAACTGCCATGCGTAGTGATGCTGTGTATTAGTCCTGTAGTCAACACAAACCAAAAACATATAACAGATAAACAAAAAATAAGGAGAAAGCAATCCAAGCATAACACTAAAGAAAGTCATTAAATCACAAGGGGAGAGAGCAAGAAAAGATAGGAATACAGAAGAACTACAAATACAACCAGAAAACAATTAACAAAATGGCAATAAGTACATACCTATCAATAATTACTTTAAATGTAAGTACACTAAAAGCTCTGATCAAAAGACTTCGGGTGACTGAATGGATGAAAAAACAAGACCTATCTATTTGCTATCTACAAGAGACTCACTTAAGACTTAAAGACACATATAGACTGAAAGTGAAGAGACAGAAACAGATATTTCATGTACAAGGAAGCCAAAAAATGCAGAGGTAGTGATACTCATATTGGAGAAAATAGACTTCGGCACAAAGACTGTAACAAGAGATAAAAATGATCATTACATGATGATAAAGGGATCAGTCCATCAAGAGGATATAACAATTGTAAATATCTATGTACCCAACATAGAGGCAGCTAAATATATAAAGCAAATATTAACAGACATGAAGGGAGAAATTGACAGAAATACAATAATTGTAGAAGACTTTAACACCCACCTTACGTTGATGGATAGATCATGTGGTGAGAAAATTAACAAAGAGACAGTGGCTTTGAATGGTACATTAGATCAGATGGACATAAAAGGTATATGTATATATAACATTCCATCCAAAAACAGCAGAATATACTCTTTTCAAGTGCACATAGAACACTTCCTAGGATAGCTCACATGTTAAGCCACAAAATAAGCCTCAATAAATTTAAGAAGACTGAAATCATCTCAAGCACTTTTTCTGATGACAAAAGTATGAAACCAGGAATTAATGACAAGAAATAAACTAGAAACACAAATATGTGGAGGCTAAATAACAAGGCGCTGAAGAACTAATGGGTCAACAAAAAAGTCGAAGAGCAAATAAAAAAATACCTACAGACAAATGAAAATACAAACACAAAGTTTCTAAATCGTTGGGATGCAGCAAAAGCAGTTCTAAGAGGAAAGTGTACAGGGATACAAGACTAAACAAGAAACAAGGAAATCTCAAATAACAACCTAACCTTGCAACTAAAGGAACTATAAAAAGAAGAACAAAGCCCGAAGTTAGCAGAAGGAAGGAAATTATAAAGATCAGAGCAGAAATAAATGACAGAGACCAAAGAAAAAAATAGAAAAGATCAATAAGACTAAGAGCTGGTTCTTTGAAAAGATAAACAAAAACAATAAACCTTTAGCCAGAGAGTACTTAAATCGATAAAATCAGAAATGAAAGAGGAGAGGTTAGCACGGACACCACAAAACATATAAAGGATTTTCATGGATTACTACAAAAAATGAGATGTCAAAAAATTGGACAGCCTAGAAGATATGGATAAACTCCTAGAAACATACAGTCTTCCATTAATGAATCAGGAAGAAATGGAAAATATGAATGGAACAATTACTAGTAATGAAATTGAGTCTGTAATAAAAAAATCCCAAAGAATAAAAGTCCAGGACCAGATGGTTTCACAAGTGAATTCTACCAAACATACAAATAAGAATTAATATCTATCCTTTTTAAATGATTCCAAACAATTAAAGAGAAAGGAATGCTTACAAATATATTTTATAAGGAAAGCATTATTCTGATATAAAAACCAAAGACACTACAGAAAAGTAAAAATACAGACCAATGTCTCTGATGAACATAGATACAAAAATACCCAACAAAATATTAGTAAACTGAATTCAACAATACATGAAAAAGATAACTCACCACAATTAAGTGGGATTTATGCAAAAATGGTTCAATATATGCACGTCAATCAATGTGATATATCACATTAAAAAATGAAGGATAAAAATCATATGATCATTTCAATAGATGCAGAGAAAGTATTTTGCAAAACTCAACATCCATACATGATAAACAGTCAACAAGGTGAGTTTAGAGGGAATATAATAAAGTCCATATATGACAACCCCCCAGCTAACATGATCCATGGTGAAAACTGAAAGCTTTCCCTCTAAGATCAGGGACAAGACAAGGATGTTCACTCTCATTATGTTCATTCTACATAACACTGGAAATCTACAGAAGAAAGAAAGAAAGAAAGAAAGAAAGAAAGAAAGAAAGAAAGAAAGAGAAAGAAAAGAGAAAAGAAAGGAAAGGAAAGGAAAAGAATGAAGGAAGGAAGGAAGAAAGAGGAAGGGAGGGAGGCAGGGAGACAGGGAGGGAGGAAGGAAGGAAGAAAGGAAGGAAGGGCATCCAAATTGGTAAGGAAAAAGTGAAACTGACATTATTTGCAGATGATATCATATTAGATATAGAAAACTTTAAAGACTCTACTAAAAATCTGTTAGAACTAACAAATGAATTCACTGAAGTTGCAGGATACAAACCAATATACAGAAATCTGTCGCATTCTATACACTAATAATGAAATAGTAGGAAAGGAAATAAAGAAAACAATTCCATTTACAATTGCCTCGAAGAGAATGAAATCCCTAGGAATGAATTTAACCAAAGAGATGAAAGACCTATACTCTGAAAATTATAAGACAGTGATGAAAGAAATCAAAGGTGACACAAATAAATGGAAAAATATACCATGCTCATGTATTGGAAGAATCAATATTAAAATGTCCGTACTTTACATAGTAATCTATAGATTCAATGCAATGCTAACCAAAAAACCAATACTGTTTTACACAGAACTAGTACAAAAAATCCTAAAATTTGTATGGAACCACAAAAGTCCTTGAATAGCCAAAGCAACCTTGAGAAAGAACAAAGCTGGAGGCATCACAATCCTGGATTTCAAGCTATACTACAAAGCCATGATCATGAAAACAGTATGGTACTGGCACAAAAACAGACATAGATCAACAGAACAGAACCGAATTGAGAGTTCAGACAGAAATAAACCCATCCATATATGTCAATTCATTTACAACAAAGGAGGCAAGAATATACAATTGGGGAAAAGACAGCCTCTTCAATAAATGGTGCTGGGAAAAATGAACAGCTACATGCAAAAAAATGAAACTAGACTACTACTCTCTTATACCATACACAAAAATAAACTCAAAATGGATTAAAGACCTAAATTTAAGGTCTGAAAGCATAAGACCTCTGAAAGAAAACATAGGCAGTAATCTCCTGGACATTGGCCTTAGCAATATTTCTCTGGATCTATCTCCTAAGGCAAGGGAAACAAACACAAAAATGAACAATTGGGACTACATCAAACTAAAGCTTTTGTAAAGTGAAGGACCAACAACCAAACAAAAAGGCAACCCTCCGAATGGGAGAAGATATTTACAATTGATATCTTGATAAGGGGTTAATATCCAAAATATAGAAAGAACTCATGCAACTTAATACCAAAAAAACCCAAATAATTTGATTTAAAAATGGGCAGAGGAACAGAACAGACATTTTCCCAAAGAAGACATACAGATGGCTAACAACACATAAAAAGATGCTCAACATCACTAATCATTAGGGGAATACAAATCAAAACCACAATGAAATATCACCTCACATTGTCAGAATAGCTACTATCAAAAAGACAAGAAATAACAAAGGTTGGTGAGGATGTGGTGAAAAGGGAACTTTTGTGCATTGTTGGTGGGATGTAAATTGGTGCAGCCACTATGGAAAATAGTATGGAAGTTCCCCCTAAAAACTAAAGACAGAAGTACCATATGATCCAGTAATTACACTTCTGGGTACTTACCTGAAAAAAAGAAAATACTAGTTTGAAAATATATGCACCCCTATGTTTATTGCAGAATTGTTTACAATAACATAGATATGGAAGCAACCCAAGTGTCCATCAATAGATGAAGAGATGGGATATATACACAATGGAATGTTACTCAACCATAAAAAGAATCATGTCTTGCCGTTTGTGGCAAGGTGAATAGAGGGGGTATTAGGCTAAATGAAATAAACCAGACAGAGAAAGACAAATACCGTATGATTTCACTTATATGTGGAAGCTTAAAAACAAAACAAATGTACAAAGAAACACACAACAACAACAATAAAAAAGAGAGTAGCAGACTCAGGGAACTGGTGGTTCTCAGAATGTGAGGGGTGTGTGGGGATAGACAAGATGGCTGGAGGGGTTAAGAGGAACAAACATCCAGTCATAAAATAAATAACCCATGGGATGAAAGGGACAGCATAGGGAATAGTCAATAATACTCGTATACATCTGTACAGGGGAGCATTTCATAACGTATATAATTGTTGAAGCACTATGTTGTACACTGAAAATAATATATCAATTATACTTCAATTAAAAATTAAAAAATTAAAATAAATATGCAAAAAAAGGAGGGGTGTGGTTAATCAACAATTAGCCCTGTGATCTACCTGGTGTGGCTTTGAGATCTAGCACAATTCTCTACAGCATCTCCTGTGCCAGGGAGAAGTTTAGATTCTTTTAAAAACTTACCTCAGGGGCTCCTGGGTGGCTCAGCTGGTTAAGCATCTGACTCTTGATTTCAGCTCAGGTCATGATCTCACGGTTCATGAGTTTGAGCCCCACATCAGGCTCCGCACTGACAGCACAGAGCCTGCTTGGGATTCTCTCTCTCCCTCTCTCTCTCTGCCCCTCCCCTGCTTGTGCATGCTCTCTCTCAAAATAAATAAATAAGCATTAAAAAAAAACTTACCTCAGATCGTATGTCTAACTGAAATAATTACCTGAAATGGCCTTTTCTTCATAAATGTTAAATTACAATAGACGAACATTGACACTTTGCTTATGTGGCAGGAAAAAAATGTTTGAGATTTTTAACTTGTACTTGTTTTCTCTAAGTATTTCCCTTTCTCCAATTCAAGCAAACCTTTAGCGGTGTTTAGAGAAAAGCTACAGAATCTCCTGACTCTTGGATGTGCAAAAACCTGAGTTCATAAAGGAGGTGTTTCTGGGGAAATTTGGCAAAACTAAGCAGGAACTCCCCACCACACCCCCAGGGTATCCAGGAGCAGAGGAAACCATTTAACAAGCAGAGCCCCTGGTGGGGTTGCAATATCCCAGCCAAAACAAATTTAAAAAGCAGGGGAACGATATATCTGGATAGATAGGCAGACACAGACAGCTTTGGGGGATTTGCATGCTCCAGAGAGGCAAGGAAACAGCAGAAAAATGCCTTTGCCCCCTGCTCATCTTGGGAAGTAAGATAGAGGAAGGCTGGACATAAAGGGGCTGTGAGGACAGGAATGGGTATCTCAGCCATGACGTGTGAGAGCCATGCCCAAGACCACACCTGTAGATCTGTCAGTGGATGCTACGGAGGCAGAGAATTGGACAAGATGCCCCCATCTCGGCCACACCACCCAGTGCCTTGGCTCCTTTGAGGCCTCCTAGAACTTAAGACAGACCGTGAGAAATGAAGACTCTGAATGGACTAAGTTTCCATCACCCTACCAGAATGTAAGCCAGAGAGAGGAATTAAATAGAACGACGGAAAAATAAAGCTACATTTTGTGCTTGAGTTTCTGGCTGGGATTCATAGATGGATACCTATCGTTGCATTACTTTCCTTCATAGTTAGGGCAAACGATGTACTTCCAAACACAACTATATTCAGTTGAAATCTGTAATGATAATCTAATAAACCACTGTTTGTTCTGTTCACTATAATTCTTGAGCACTTCCACTGTGCCAAGCATTGTGCTAAGGAGTTTAAATTCATTATTATATTCACTACTTATAATAACTTTAAAGGGTAGAATTCTTCTTATTAGTATTTTATAGAGGAGAAAAGTGAGTTAATGAAAGAATAGAAAACGTGCTCACTTAGGCATTAAGAATTTCATCTTATTTATGGTCATTGCTTCTTTCGAGGGACTATATAGATATAATATTTATGCCAGAATAAGAGTTCTCTAGGGATTCCAAAGCAGAAGCCAAGATTATCATTAAGTAGCTTTTATAAATTGTTCATTAGCATGGAAAGGCTTCTCTGAGGACCAATTTAAACTAGAAACTGCCAGAAACTAAGGTTAATGATGGCAACCTCTCCTTCAAACAAACCTGGCCAGTGTGGTGTTATTAAAAAGCTTGTCAAGGGGTGCCTTGGTGGCTCAGTCGGTTCAAGCGGCTGACTTCGACTCAGGTCGTGATCTCACACTTGGTGAGTTTGAGCCCCATGTCAGGCTCTGTGCTGACAGCTCAGAGCCTGGAGCCCGCTTCAGATTCTGTGTCTCTGGCTCTCTCTGCCCCTCCCCCACACACCATCTGTGTGTGTGTGTCTCTCTCTCAAAAATAAATAAACATTAAAAAAAAAAAGTTAAAAAGCTTATCAGGATATGACCTAAATCTAATTTCTCAAGCAGACTAGCTGTTAACTCCGAAAACCACAGCTTTCAGAACTTGAAAGGGCCACTAAAAAATCACCTCAGCAAATCACTGCCTCAGACAGGCAGGGCACCACTATCCTCCTTGGTGCCACAACAAAGTCCCTGAGTGATCAAGGGGTGTAATGGGGACTAACTATCTTGTCTCTAAACACAGTGCTCTTTCCACACTACCATCTTGTTCCTCATTTGCTCCAGAAGTCTTTTGTGAAACACTCTTGAAAGGGTTCATATTACATGAGATGACAAAAATCAGACAATGGAGATTTATACTGTTCTATATAGGTATCTGGTTCACTCATAACAAAATATCAGCATATTATATTAGTGTTGACCGGAGAAACAAAACCAGTAAGAATCTCTTCTTTCTCTCTCTCTCTTTTTCTCTCTCTCTGTCTCCTCCTCCCTCCCTCCCTTCCTCCCATCTATCTGAGATAGATTTATTTTAAGGAATTGGTTAACACCATTGTGGAAGCTGGGAAGTTTGAAATCCACAGAGGAAGTTGGCAATCTGGGAATTCAGGTAGGAGTTAATGCAATTTTGAGTCCAAAATACACATGGCAGGCCATGAAGCCTGGGAACTCAAGCAGGGTTTCTGTGTTGCACTTTTGAGGGCAAATCCCTTCTTCTGAAAACCTCAGACTTTGCTCCTAAGGCCTTCAACTGATTGGATGAGGCCCACTCACATTATGGGAGGATCATAAGTCTGCTCAAAGTCTACTGGTTTAAATGTTAATTCTATTGAAAAAATACCTTCACAGCAATATCCAGACTGGTGTTTGACCAGACCAATTACGATTGCTGACCTATGAAGCTGGAAAGACTCCTCAGGTTCAAGTTTCTACCTAAAAAAGACTGCCTGGATTTTTAGTAAGTATTCCACCCCGAAGATTTCCATGGTCAACACGTTTTTGGTTTAAACAATTTAACACATTTATTTATCCTATAAATAAATAGTTTATAGTTTGCAGTGATCTCTGGTTCATAAAATCTTTTGTTTTGTGTGAAGGTCATCTTTTAGAAATGTTGTTTCTTGTTGCAGACACAATGATCAAAATCAAGCTCTCCTTTTTGCAGCTGGGGAAACTGAGGCATAGAGAGGCGAAGGTACCCGGGTCAGAGAGTTGGTGGCAATTACAGACCCAAGTTTACTGACTTCAGTTTTTTTCCAGGTGCAAAAATATAAATATAAAAAGCTGGTAGTAACCCTGGTGAGGATTGGAGCTTTTCCTAGGTAGGTGTTTGATCTGGGGCAGGCGACTGTGATTGATTCTGTAACTCTTTAAAAAAATTTTTTTAATGTTTTTATTATTTTTAAGACACAAAGAGACAGAACATGAGCAGGGTAGGGGCAGAGAGAGAGGGAGACACAGAATCTGAAGCAGGCTCCAGGCCCTGAGCCATCAGCACAGAGCCTGACGTGGGGCTCGAACCCACGAACTATGAGATCATGACCTGAGCTGAAGTCGGATGCTCAACCGACTGAGCCACCCAGGTGCCCCCGATTCTGTAACTCTTAAGCACTTCCACAGAGGTGAAGTCAGTTCTGATTAATGAGTAGATGGTAGATGGCTACTTGCCAGAAATGCCAGCTTGGCTGGCTTTGTTTTGATGAAGGTTGTGTGTGCAGATTAACAGCTGGTAGGATCCTCTTCTTTTCCCCCTGGGATCTATGTGACAGCCCCCATTGCCAGCAGGGAGTAGCAGGGAGAGGGGAGGGAGTGGGTGGATCAGTCTTGGGGTTTTAGGCAATTGTCTCCATTTGCTGTACTTTGAGCATGAAGTTGATAAGAATTCTCCTCTAGTTGAATAAATGATAAGACAGGTTATAAATTGATGAGGGCATATCACTCAGAGGAAGCTATCAGTGTTAAAATTAGAATATCTGCAGAAGTTCTTTATAAGGAAAGTAAAAAATCATTCTTAAATTGATTCTTTTCCCTTGGCTATTGATGTGGGCAGGGGATATAAAATTTATGATTTCAGATTTGTTATACACACACACACACACACACACACACACACACACATCTCTCCCCCAAGTCCCAGTGTGTGAGTTTCTTGGGTTCACTTTTATCTTTACATTAAAGCTTTCTGGGAACTCTTTGATGGTCCCATCTCAGATAACATCATATAACCCTGTTCATATTTTCTTCTATGATGGAAGCATCAAATATAGGTGCCATTTATGTAATTTATTATGTCATGTGCCCTAATGCTCTCAAAAACTGTGATTAGGAGGTGCTGGGTGGCTCAGTTGGTTGAGTGTCTGACTCTTGATTTCAGCTCAGGTCATGATCTCACGGGTTCATTAGATCCAGTCCTGCATTGGGCTCTGTGCTGACATTGTGGAGCCTGCTTGGGATTCTCTCCTTCTCTCTCTCTCTGCCCCTCCCCTGTTTGTTCTCTCTCTCTCTCTCAAAAGAAATTTAAAAAAAAACTTTAAAAAAGAACCAAAAGCTGTGATTAGGACTGCAACACATGCTAATACCAAAAAATTATTGCATAGGGTCAGACTAGTGTCGCAGAGTCAGAAATGGCTTGTCGTAGTACTTCAGAAACTAATCTTGAAAATGAAGAGATAATCATCTATGTGTCCCCCTTTTTTCTTCATAATTGGTATGGGCCCATGATTTGCCCCACATCTCCCTAATTCTCCTTAAGTTTTTTTTTTCTTAGGGTTAAGAGAATTTACATATGTAATATCCATGGCATAAATTAGTTCTTGTTGGGGTTCTCACCCCTGCACCCTATCTGAGGCAATCATGGTTTCTGAAAAATGCAGTGGAATGGATGCTATAGGCATACGTGCTTTCTCTAAACCTGTTGTCTTGGGTTGGGTTTCCTTGCAGCGGAGTCTGTGGTAGGGATTCTTGCACTAGTGATTTATTGAGGGAGTGATCTCTGGTGAACTCTGTAAGGGAATAAGGGAAGATAGTGGAGGGGACAAAGCTAAAAAAGATGTGGTGGTTTGGCCTGCCCGATCCCATGGGGGAACTCTGGAGCAAGGATGGCACCAGAGAAATGACAAACATCGAGGCTATGGGTTTTTTTGTATCCCTACATCACTTAGTGGCTGCAGATCACCCTTGGGGACAGTGTAACCACAGCCATTTCTGGGTAAGGGGGTATCACAGCAGTTCCCTCGAGAACTGCTAGGGGAATGGTGCATTGGTCTAGTAAAGGGGACCTGGATAGGTCACCGAGAGCATCTATTATATCGGCAGATTTACTGTCCGGAATCCCTGCTTCCCTTCTTACTCTGCTGACCTTAACCTTAGCTGAACTACCTGGAAAGGACAATATGGCATTATATACTGTACTCCTTTGAGCCAGCTATTGGCATTCATCTGTCTCCCGTACCCTGACCTGTGAACTCACACATCCACTGGAGTTCCTGACTTTGAATCCAAAGTGTACCCTCAACATCCTCAAGCCTTGAAACCTGCTCATCTCCTCTAGGTTTATCAGTTCTTCATGCCATTGACAAGAGTTCCTGCTCACTGGTCTTGGTCCTTGTAGGTCAGTATATTAGTTATCAATAGCTATGCAATAAATTACTCTAAAACCTAGTAGCTTAAAACCATAACAAACATTTATTTTCTTATAGTATTCGTGGCATGGCTGGGTTTTTTTTTTTGGCTCAGGATATATATATATATATATATATATATATATATATATATATATGTTTTATTCTGATGAATTTTATTCAGATGTTGGGCTGCAATAATTTGAAGGTTTCCTTGGGAACGAAGCAATGAATGCTTCAAAGTTGGCCCAGTCATATTGCTGGCAAGTCGGTGCTGGTTGTTTGTGGGAGGCCTCCATTGCTCCCCGTGTGGTCCTGGACAGACAGTCGCTTGAGTGTCCTCACGGCATGGCAGCTAACTTCCCCAGAAAGTGTAACCCGACAAAAGCAAGAAAAAGCCTCAATGACTTTTATGCCGATCCTCAGAGGTTGCACATTGTTATTCTTATCAATTGGTTACACAGTCCAGCTCTGAGTCAGTGTGGGAGGAGACTGCACAGGGTATGAATAGAAAAAGGCAAGGGTCAAGGGTCATCACAGAGGCTGGCTACCAAAGGGTAGTATATTCCTGTGCTCCTTCTCAATATTTTCCTGCCTTCCCACTCTGCCTGTTTGGTAAGAATATGACAGCTCCTTACCTCTCTACCCATGATTATTCATTGTATACCCTTGATATTTCTCAAGACTCCTACTTGAATGGAGTTATGTAGGATGTGAAACCAAAAGTTATTTAAATTAATTTTTTAGCAATTTCTAAGCTTTTAGAGCTGTCTACTAACATCGCAGGAGTTTGTGCCAACCCCATATTCTCATTTCTTTTTTTAATATTTTAAATATTTATTTATTTTTAAGAGAGAGGGTGGGGGAAATAGACAGAGGGAGACACAGAATCCAAAGCAGGTTCCAGGTTCTGAGCTGTCAGCACAGAGCCTGACACGGGGCTCGAACTTGTGAACCGTGACATCATGACCTGAGCTGAAGTCAGACCCTTAACTGACTGAGCCAACCAAGTGTTCCTTTCCTCATTTATAATCTTCATAATTATACAATCTTCAACTATACCTATTTCTGGCATTCATTTCCTGGAAAGTCCTAATTTATAAAGCAGATTTTTCTTTCTGTGACTATTCTTCTGTTCTTTCCCTGGGTCTTCAACCATCCACTCTAGTGCTTTGTCTACTTAACCACAAAGATCACACAATGAAATCTCCTTCCCACAAAGTAGCAATGGTGAGGTATGGCTGTAGTTGAGCTGGAGCTGGAATTGCAAAAGTAGGCAGGTTGGCAGGGAAAAGCTATAACCGGACAGAGAGGCCCAATCTCTGAAGAAAGCAAGGCTTTTGACCAAGAGCTAGCTTCTGTGATGTCAGATGTCAAGGGAGAGTGATTTTTTTCTTTCATGGTACTTGGGTCTCACGGAGTTTTAAAATTCTGACTGTACAGAAGGAAGCACTACAGAAAGTTTATATAAGGCTCTCTGCTTATCTATATGGGGTTTGAGTCATTTATGAGAACGTGGTGAAGCCTGACCACTCTACTCTAGCAGGCCTCATTCTATTCCCATTTCTGTGATGCTTTTCATCTGTTCTGAGACAGAAAAACAATTCCACTGACATAGGCAATACTCCCAACTCTGCCAGCTGGCTTACAAAGTGTGTCATTGGTCACTAGAGGAAATTAAAGAAAGACAATATACTGTTTCTTGGTTCAAAACTAATCTCAACTAGAGATAGTAAATACTTTAGGCTTTGCAGGCTACATATGGTCTTTGTCACATATTCTTTTTTATTTGTGTTTGTTTCTTTAGAGCTCTTTAAAAACAATTTCTGGCCCATACACCAGTCAACTAATCTTCAACAAAGCAGGAAAGAATATCCAATGGAAAAAAACAAAGTTTTTCAACAAACGGTGTTGGGAAAACTGGATGGTGACATGAAGAAGAATGAAACCAGACCGCTTTCTTATGCTATACATAAAAATAAATGCAAAATGGATGAAAGGCCTAAATGTGAGACATGAAACCATCAAAATCCTAGAGGAGAACAGAGGCAGCAACCTCTTTGATCTCGGCTGCAGCAACTTCTTACTAGGCATGTCACCGAAGGCAAAGGAAACAAAAGCAAACATGAACTATTGGGACTTCATCAAGATAAAAAGCTTCTGCCCAGCAAAGAAAGCAGTCAACAAAACTAAAAGGCAGCCTATGAGATGGGAGAAGATATTTTCAAATGACATATCTGATAAAGGGTTTGTATCAAAAATCTGTAAAGAACTTATCAAACTCAATACTCAAAAAACAATGAACCGAGTGAAGAAATGGGCATAAGACATGAATAGACATTTTTCCAAAGAAGACATCTAGATGGCTAACAGACACATGAAAAGATGCTCAACATCACTCATCATCAGGAAAATATAAATCAAAACCACAGTGAGGGACCACCTCACACCCGTCAAAATGGCTAAAACTAACAACAGAAGAAACAACAGGTGTTGGTGAGGATGCAGAGAAAGGGGAACCCTCTTTCACTGTTGGTGGGAATGCAAACTGGTGCAGCCACTCTGGATAACAGTATAGAGATTCCTCAAGAAACTAAAAATAGAATTACCCTATGATCCAGCAATTGCACTATTAGGTATTTACACAAAGGATACAAAAATACAGATTTGAAGGGGTACATGCACCCCAATGTTTATAGCAGCATTATCAATAATAGTCAAACTATAGAGAGAGCCCAAATGTCTATTGACTGATGAATGAATAAAGAAGGTGTGGGGTATGTGTGTGTGTACGTATGTACGTACATACATACATACATATATACATTCATACTGGAATATTACTCAGCCATCAAAAAAGAATGAAATCTTGCTATCTGCAATGATGTGGATGGAGCTAGAATGTATTATGCTAAGTGAAATAAATTAATCAGAGGAAGACTAATACTGTATTATTTCAATCATACATTTGGAATTTAAGAAACAAAACAGAACATGTGGGAAGAGAAGAGAGGGACATAAACTACAAGAGACTCTTAATGATAGACAACTATGGGTTGACAAGGGAGGTGGGTGGGAGATGGGCTAGATGGGTGATGGGTACTAAGGAGAGCATGTGTTATGATGAGCATTGGGTGTTGTATGTAAGTGACGAATCACTGAATTCTACTTTTGAAACCAATTATTACAGTGTGTGTTAATTAACTAAAATTAAAAAAAAAAAAAGTAAAACAAAGAAACGTAAAGACCAGCGGTGCCTGGGTGGATCAGTCAGTTAAGCATCCAACTCTTGATCTCAGCTTAGGTCTTGATCGCAGGTCATAGGTTCAAGCCCCATGTTGGGCTCAGCACTGTGTATGAAGCCTACTAAAACAAAAACAAAAAAATTCCCTAAAGACCAATCTCAACTCTGAGGCTTCTGCTAGGATTTGGTCCATGGACTGTAGTTTGCCAAGCCCTGCTATGTCAAACAACTTACAAATGTAGCAATGGCTCCTGCAAAATTGTAAAAAACACCCACTTAAATATAAGTGACAGCCATTTGAAAACCAAAGGTGCTGATTACTTTAAACAGCTATTATAATCTCAAAATAAACAGGGAATGTCTTGCTAAAAATGGGCTTACTCAGTGAAAAGGACCAGGAAGTGAATTATTCAATAGCAGAACTTATTGCCCCAAACAGGAAGTCACACAGTTGGTAAGATCCTAATAACGTGAGCATGTGCAATTGTTGTACATAAAATGTTAGGACAAGATGCAGTACCAGAAATTGAAAAATTTCCAAACTCTCAAACAGTGAGACAAGTATTGATGACACGTTATATGAACTTGAAGGGGTTTTGTGAAATAAATTGAAAGGCCACACTGCTTCTTTATTTAGAGTGACAAAGCCACAGATTTCATCTATTAATGCCAGGCATTGGTAAAATATGCAAGGAATTATAAAATTCAAGAACAGAAAGCATTGCCCATACCACGTGAAGGCCAAAATATAATTAATATTTGGCTTTCATATCTACAAACAAAAGGTCTCTCTTGGGAAAACTATGCTGATTTTTGTACTGATGGTCCCTTGTTAATGATTAATTCTATGACAGCTTTTACATCTTGCTAAAAAAATTTCCTCACACTGTCACAACACACTGCCTTCTTCATAGAGAAGTGCTATTGTCAAACACTCTTGGAGATGAAATAAAAGAAAGTTTGGGATGATGCTACAAAATGTCTAACTTTGACATACAAAGACTGATTCACTTGAGAATATAAAATGTGGGAAAACCTGGAACAAGACCACATAGATGTCATGCTATGTGTATATGTCTATAGCATGATATTTATGTGGCTTACCAGAGGAAGAGTTTTCAATGGGTTTTTGAGCTTAAAGATGAAATTTAGAAGTTCTTTCAAGATAATATTGGCCAGATTTTGCTAAATGCTTTGAAGATGAACAATGGCTGTGCAAACATAGCCTTATCAGCAGACATTTTCATCATGTGAACTAATTAAGCAAGTATCTGCAAGACCCTGAAGAAAGTGTTTGACTTCAAGTGACAAGATTCTTGAATTTAAAAGATAACTAAGAGGGATTTATGATCTAGGTGATGATGGAATAAGATCTTTCTGGAAAAATCCTCTGCAATAAACAACTATGAAACCTAAACATAAGGCCAAAAACAATAACATGAAGACACTGGAGAGAGAACAGAAGCAGACAGACACTGGTGAGGAATAAATATTTGGAGGAGGGGAACTGTACAAAGCAACTTTCTTATATTTGTTACTTTTAGCCTGGGTACATGGCCAGTGCATGGTGGTGAAGATATCAGCAGGAAATCCACACTCTTCAGTGGGGAATTCACAGATGACGAAGAGAGGTGAAGATTAGAAGAGAGAAGGAGACAAAAAGGACATTCACAAATTCTGTCTTCCAGTTTCTCTGACTTACTCCTCAACCACATACACATGAAACAGATAATCTGAACTGAGATTGGAGTTGCCATGCAAGAAACAGAGCTGCATAAGCAAAAGAAAACCATTTGTTAGAGTAAACAACAAAATCAAGAATTTATACATCTTACAATTCACAAACTCCAGGATAAATCCAAAAATTTCCCAACATAAAAAGAACCATGAAAACTAAACACATCCTGAAGAGAAAAGAAAACCAAATGGGTCAGAACTTGAGACAAACTAGATATTACAGATATCAGACAAGGACTTTTAAACAGCTATTAAAATGGTTCTCAATGAAGTAAACAAAATATGAGCTCAATGAATGAGAAAAATAGAAAATTCCAAAAGGAAAATAAAAACTAACAGAAAAAAAAAGAAAATTCTAGGACTGAAAAATACAGTATCTGAAATAAAAAATTCACTGAATGGACTTAGCTGATTGGAGATGACAGAGTAAATGAACTCAAAGATCAAGAGCAATTCTCAGTTTTTACTCTTCTTTTTCCTCCTCTTCTCCTCCTCTTCCTCCTGCCCTCCCTCTCCTCCTCCTTTTCCTCCTCCTCTTCTCTTCCTCCCCCTCCCCCTTCTTCTTCTTCTTTGTTGTTGTCATCTTCGTCTTCTATTCAGTTTTATTGCTTTTCATCTCCCTGTCTTTCAGTTACTGATCCATTCTTCTGCCTCCTCTAAGCTGCTAGTGTATTTTTTATTACAATTATTGACTTCTTCATCTCCAGTTTTTTCTTTTTTTATATATTCTATCCCTTTGTTGAAGGTCACACTGAGATCCTTCACTCTTTTCTCAAGTCCAGGGAGTATCTTTATGATGAATACTTTGAACTCCTTATCAGACATATTGATTATCCCCATTTCATTTAGCTCTTTTGCCTGTCAGAATGGCTAAAATAAAAAATGCAAGAAATAAAAAGTGTTGGTGAGGATGTGGAATAAAAAGAAATGCAAAATGGTTTACCCACTGTGGAAAATAGTATGGAGTTTCCTCAAAAAATTGAAAATAAGAATTACTATATGATAAAGTAATTTCACTACTGGGTACTTACCCAGTGAAAAGAAAAACATTAATTTGAAAAGATATATACACCTCTATGTTTATTGTAGCACCATTAACAATAGCAAAAATATGGAGGCAAGCTGAGTGTCCACTGATAGATGAATGGATAAAGAAGATGTGGTATATATACATGATGGAATACTACCCAGCCATAAGAAAGGATGAAATCTTGCCATTTGCAGCAATAGGGATGGTCCAAGAGGGTATAATGCTAAGTAAAATAAGACAGTCAGAGAAAGATACCACATGATTCCGCTCATATGTGGAATTTAAGAAACAAATGAGCAGAGGAAAAAAAAGAGACCAAAAAACGCAGACTCTTAAATACATAGAACAGTTTGGTGGTTACCAGAAGCAAGGTAGGTAGTGGGGAATGGGTGAAATAGATAAAGGGATTAAGAATACACTTATTTGATGAACACTCAGAAATGTACAGAATTTTTGAATCATTATATTGTACACTTAAAAGAAATATAACACTGTATGTTAATTATAAGTCAATAAAAAACCCAATAGCTATGATTCAATGTGAAGAACAGAGAGGAAAAAAAATTGGAAAAAATGGAACAGAACCTTTTACGTAAATACCAAGTGTTGTAACTTCTGTAAAATAGGAATCCCAGAAGAAAGAAAAAGGTTTAATAGAAAATGGCAAAAAAAAATCCCCCCAATTTGATAAAAGGCAGAAATTTATAGCTAAAACATATGCAAGGGACATCAAATAGAGTTAATATTAACAATCCCACATCAAGACATATCTTGGGCAAACTGTTGAAAGCCAAAGAAAGAGAGCAAGTCTTCAAACATCTAGAGAAACAGCAACAACACATTATATAAAAGGGAACAATAATTTAATTAATGTCTGTGTTTTCATCAGAAACAATGGAAGATGGAGGAGAGTGAAACATCTTTAAAGTACTGAAAGAAAAAAAATCATCAATCCAACTTCTTTTTCTTAAAGATTTTTTAAAAAAGTTTATTTATTTTGAGAAAATGGGGGAGGGGGAGAGACAGAAGGAGATTGAGAGAATCCCAAGCAAGTTCATGCTGTGAGTGCAGAGTCTACGTGGGACTCAATCCCATGAACCATGATATCCTGACCTGAACCAAAATCAAGAATCCGATGCTTAACAGACTGAGTCACCTAGGTGCCTCATCAGTCCAGTTTCTATCACCAGAGTAAATATCCTTCCAAAATGAAGGTAAAATAAAGATATTTTCAGAAGAATAAGACTAAAAGTATCATTACCAGCAGACCTAAACTATAATGCTAAAGGCAGTTTCTCAGGCTGAAGGTAAATAATACTAGATGGGTATCTGTGTCTCCACAAAAGAACAATTAACATATAATTGTAAATGCAAAAGAATAACTTTTCTTTGATTTTTTCCTCTTAATTGCTTTATATGAATCATATAACTCTTTAAAGAAAAAATTATAGGGGCCTCTGGGTGGCTCAGTGGTTAGATGCCCAACTTTGGCTCAGGTCATGATCTCAGAGTTGACGAGTTTGGGCCCACATCGGACTCTGTGCTGACAGCTCACAGCCTGGACTCTGCTTCCGATTCCGTGTCTCCCTCTCTCTCTGTCTCTCCCTCACTTGCACTCTATCTCTCTCTTAAAAATAAACATTAAAAAATTGTTTTAAAAAGAAAAATTATAATGGTGTGTAACTTATAAGAAATGTAGATGCATTCTATATAATAATTATAACATAAGTCACGAAGACATATGGAAAAAATGGCTTCAAAATTTCTGTTGAGTGGTATAATATTTAATGTAAGTGGACTATGAGAAGTTCAGCATGTATACTGCAGTCCAAGAACAAGCACTAAAATAATAATACGAAGAAATACAACAAATTCTAGTAAGATGGAGTGCCTGGGACAGTATATACCATCCTGTCTCAAACAACTGGAAAACTAGAGAAAGCATATAATCCTCAAGACATTGGATGTCAAGAAATAAAACACAGTGATCCCTAAGAGGTGAGAAATGAACGAAGTAGGTCTTACAATTACTCTTGCTAAACTGTCTGGAGAGAGTTTCAGGTGATGGTGTAGAGAAGGGAAAGCCGGAAAGAACCCAGTTACTCTCTGAGTTGAAGACTCAGAGCTGGAGAGTAGAGGGATTAAGGGAGCTAGAGTTGAGAGTCAGGGTACTAGAGAGGAGAGGGAGAGAAGGAGAGGGAGGGAGAGAGGGAGAGAGAGGGAGGAAGAGAGAGGGAGGGAGAGAGGGGGGAGAGAGGGAGAGAGAGGGAGGGAGAGAGAGAGAGGGAGAGGGAAGGAGGGAGGGAGAGAGGGAGGGAGGGAGAGGGAGCAAGGGAGGGAGGGAGAGAGAGAGAGGGAGGGAGGGAGGGAGGGAGAGGGAAGAAGAGAGAAATAATATGAGCACACCCTGGAGATTAGCCCTGGGTATTCTTTTTTTTTTTTTTTTTTTAATTTTATTTTTGGGACAGAGAGAGACAGAGCATGAACGGGGGGGAGGGACAGAGAGAGAGGGAGACACAGAATCGGAAACAGGCTCCAGGCTCTGAGCCATCAGCCCAGAGCCTGACGCGGGGCTCGAACTCCCGGACCGCGAGATCGTGACCTGGCTGAAGTCGGACGCTTAACCGACTGCGCCACCCAGGCGCCCCTAGCCCTGGGTATTCTTAAGTCTGCAGCTGAGTATTTATCGGTGACTGCATATGTCTGAGGCAAAGGTGGAGAAAAAAACTACCCCAAAGGAATTAGAAGGCATAGTATCTGGAGATAGCACAGGGCCTGGAAAAGTTCCTGTTCCCAATAGACAGAGTGAAAAATCTCATTATTTACGGAGTATCAGGTAAGATGTTTGTCTCAGTAGTCAAGAAAAAATTTGTTTAAAAAAAATTTTTTTTTTTCAACATTTATTTATTTTTGGGACAGAGAGAGACAGAGCATGAACGGGGGAGGGGCAGAGAGAGAGGGAGACACAGAATCGGAAACAGGCTCCAGGCTCTGAGCCATCAGCCCAGAGCCTGACGCGGGGCTCGAACTCCCGGACCGCGAGATCGTGACCTGGCTGAAGTCGGACGCTTAACCGACTGCGCCACCCAGGCGCCCCAAGAAAAAATTGGTTTTAGTCTAAACACTACTCTGGTTCTGCCTAAGAAAGCTCTAAATGCATCCCCTGTAATGATCAACTGTTGCCAAGAAACTGAACTGTGTCTAAGGACGAAGATAAGAATATTTGCAGGAATAAAGATCAAACAAGTTAAAATTAAGAATACCTGGCATACAATAAAACATCACCAGGTGTATTCATTTTCTGTTGCTTCATAGCAAATTACCACAAACTTTCTGGCTTGCCGCAACACCCGTTTATCACAGTTCCGTGGGTCAGAAGTCTGGGAAGGCTCATTTGGGTTCTCTACTCAGGGCCTCACAAACTTGTAATCAAAGTATCAGCCAGGGCTGAAATCTCACCTGAGCCTCAGATCTTTTTTTAAGTTCAGTTAACTGTTGGCAGAACTCATTTCCATGCAGCTGTTGAATTCAGAGAGCTTGTGTCCTCTTCAAGGCCAAAAGAAACACATCTCTGTATCTTCTAGATTCCTTGTTTAGAGCTTATCTAAATAGATCAGGTTCACCAAAGACAATTTATCTCTTGATTAATACAACTGATTTGGGACTTAAGTTTCACATGCATTATAGGAGTCCAGAAGGAAAAGAGAAATGGGCAGAAAACCCATTTGAAGAAATAATAGCTGAAAACTTCCCTAATTTGGAGAAGGAAACAGATTTCCAGGTTCAGGATGCACAGAGAACCCCAAACAAGATGAACTCAAAGAGGTCCACACAAGACACATAATAATTAAATGGCAAGATTAAAGATAAAGAGAGAATCTTAAAACTAGCAAGAGAAAAGAACTATTTATTTACAAGGGAAACTCCATAAGGCTACCAGCTGATTGTTCAGGAGAAAACATGCAGGTCAGAAGGAGGGGCATGGTATATGCAGAGTGCTGAAAGGAAAAAGCTACAACCAAGAATATTTTACCCAATAGGGCTATTATTCAGAATAGAAGAAAAGATAAAGAGTTTCCCAGACAAACAAAAGTTAAATCCATTCATCACCGCTAAACAGGCTTCCAAGAAATATTAAAGGAACTTCGTTAAGCAGAAAAGACCATAGCTAAGAGTAAGAAAATTATAAAAAGGAAAAATTTCACCAGTTAAAAGCAAATGTATAGTAAAGGTAGTGGATCAATCACTTGTGAAGTTAGCGTGAAGATTAAAGACAAGAATAGTAAAATCAATTATATCTACAATAATTTGTTAAGGGATACACAGTAAAAAGATGTAAAATATAATATCATATGTATAAAATGTGGAGGGGAGTAAAAATGTAGAGCTTACAGAATGTGTTCGAAACTAAGCAACCACTAACTTAAAATAGACTTTTAGATACATAGGATGTTATACATGAGCCTCATGGAAAACCTATAATAGAGACACAAAAAATAAAAAGAAAGAGAGCCAAGCATAACACTACAGAGAGTCACAAAATCACAAAAGAAGAGAGCAAGAGAAGGAAGGAACAGAGAAGAACTAAAAAAATAAACAAACAAAAACAAAAAACCCCCAACAAAACAATGAACAAAATGTCAATAAGTACATATCTATTAATAATTATTATTTTTTATGGTAAAAAAATTTATATTTAGATCTAGCCAGCTAGACTCAGTTTAGTGACCCCAATTTTGTTGGCAACATCCAAAGCATCATGGTCAGGAGCCAAGCAAACACATGCCTTCTTCTCTCTATTGAGTCTGATCAGGGTGTTCACCTTGGTTACATCAATGTCATAGAGGTTCTTCACAGACTATTTGATCTAGTGCTTGTTGGCCTTGACATCCACAATGAATACAACTGTGTTGTTGTCTTCTATCTTCTTCATGGCTGACCTGGTAAGCAGGAGGAACATGCTGATGGCATAGTGGTGAAGCTTGTTTCTCCTGGGGGTTTCAAGGACATTTGGGCTGCCTTCAGAGACATAGTGTCTTAGGCTGTTGTAATGTAGGTGTCATGCGGATCTTCTCTTTTTGTGTGACTGTGGATGCCTTTCAGCACCGCTTTCTTGGCCTTTAAAACCTTTGCTTTGGCTTTGGCTTTGGGAGGGACAGTCTTCCTTCTTTGGTGCCTTTGGTGCCATCCATTATGAAAAGGTAATACTTACTTTAAATGTTAATGAACTAGAGGCTCGATAAAGATATGGGTGATTTTAAATGGATAAAAATGAAGGCCTATCTATATTCTGTCTACAAGAGACTCACTTCAGACCTCAAGACATATACAGACTGAAAGTGAAAGGATAGATTAGATATTCCATGCTAGTGGAAGCCCCCCTCACCACTACCCCCTCCCCGCCCAAACCACAAAAACCTGGTATAGATGGCAATACTTATACCAGACAAAACTGACTTTAAAACAAAGACTGTAACAAGAGACAAGAAAGGCCATTGCATAATGACAAAGGGATCAATCCATCAAGAGGATATAACAATTGTTAAATACCTATGCACCCAACATGTGAGTGCCTGAATACATATTAACAGACATGAAGGGAGAAATTGACAGTAAAACAGTAATAGTAGGGGACACCTGACTTACATCAATGGATAGATCATCCAAACAGACAATCAATAAAGAAACAGTGGCTGTGAGCAACACATTAGACCAGATGGACATAAAAGATATATACAGAACATTCCATCCGAGAACAGCGGAATAGACATTCTTTTCAAATGGACATAAAACATTCTCCAGGATAGGTCACATAGGCTACAAAACAAGTGCCAATAAATTTAAAAAGACAAATCTTATCAAGCATCGTTTTTTTTTTTTTTTTAACATTTATTTATTTTTCAACGTTTATTTATTTCTGGGACAGAGAGAGACAGAGCATGAACGGGGGAGGGGCAGAGAGAGAGGGAGACACAGAATCGGAAACAGGCTCCAGGCTCTGAGCCATCAGCCCAGAGCCTGACGCGGGGCTCGAACTCACGGACCGTGAGATCGTGACCTGGCTGAAGTCGGACGCTTAACCGACTGCGCCACCCAGGCGCCCCTCAAGCATCTTTTTCAAACACAAGTGTATGAAACTAAAAATAAATTAAAAGAAAAAAGTTGGAAAAAACCCATAAATGTGCAGGCTAAACAACATGTTACTAGACAACTAATGGGCCAATGAAGAAATCAAAGATGAAATCAAAATATATCTTAAGACAAATGAGAATGCAAACTAAATGGTTCAAAATCTTTGGGATGTAGCAAAAGCTGTTCTAATAGGGAATTTTATTTTTTTTTTTAAATATAATTTATTGTCAAATAGGCTAACATACAGTGTGTACAGTGTACTCTTGGCTCTGAGAGTAGATTCCCATGATTCATCGCTTACATACAACACCCAGTGTTTATCCCAATGAGTGCCCTTCTCAATGCCCATCGCCCATTTTCCCTTCTCCCCCACCCACCCCCATCCACCCTCAGTTTGTTCTTCATATTTAAGAGTCTCTTATGGTTTGCCTCCTTCCCTCTCTGTTTGTAACTATTTTTTTCCCCTTCCCTCTCCCCTGGACTTCTGTTAAGTTTCTCAAGTTCCACATATGAGTGAAAACATATAATATCTGTCTTTCTCTGACTGACTTATTTCACTTAGCACAACACCTTCCAGTTCCATCCATGTTGCTGCAAACAGCAGGATTTCATTCTTTCTCATTACCAAGTAGTATTCCATTATATATAAAAACCACATCTTCTTTATCCATCCATCAGTTGATGGACATTTAGGCTCTTTCCATAATTTGGCTATTGTTAAAAGTGCTGCTATAAACATTAGGGTATGTATGCCCCTACGAATCAGCACTCCTGTGTCCTTTGGATAAATTCCTAGTAGTGCTATTGCTGGGTCGTAGGGTAGTTCTATTTTTAATTTTTTGAGGAAACTCCATACTGTTTTCCAGAGTGACTGCACCAGTTTGCATTTCCATCAACAGTGCAACAGGGTTCCCATTTCTCCACATCCTCACCAGTATCTGTTTCCTGAGTTGTTCATTTTAGCCATTGGACCGGTGGGAGGTAGTATCTCAGTGTAGTTTTGATTTATATTTCTAATAGGGAATTTTGTAGTGAGATAGGCCCACTTCAAGAAACAAGAAAAATCTAAATAATAAATCTTATGCCTAAATGAACTAAAAACAAAAAACAAAAATAAAAAACAAACAAACAAAAACAAACAAAGCCCAAAGTTGGTAGAAGGAAGGAAATAATAAAGAACAGAATTGAATAAATAAAATAGAGACTAAAAAAACTAGAAAAGATCAATAAAATTAAGATCTTTTCTTTAAAAAGGAATAATATTTATAAACTTTAGCCAGACTCATTATGAAAGAGAGGGGAGGGAAGGGAGGGAGAGAAGGGGGGAAGAGAAGAAGAGAAGGGAGGTAAAGGACTCAAGTAAGTAAAATCAGAAATGAAAGAAGGGATCCTAGATGGCTCAGTCAGCTGAGCACCTGACTTTGGCCCAGGTCATGATCTTGCAGTTCATGAGTACAAGCCCCACATGGGGCTCTGCACTGGTGGTGTGGAGCCTGCTTGCAATTCTTTCTCTCCCTCTCTCTCTGCCCCTTCCCCACTCACTCTCTCTGTCTCTCTCTCTCGAAACAAATAAACTTAAATAAAAAGAAGAAATGAAAGAAAAGAAACTACAATCATACAACAGAAATTCAAAAGCTTATAAAAGATGACAAGAAAAAATTATATGCCAACAAACTGGACAACCTAGAAGAAATTGATAAAAATCCTAGAAACATACAATCTCTCAAGACTGAGTCATGAAGAAATGGAAAATCTAAACAGACAAATTAATAGTAATAAAATTGAATTATTAATAAAAAAAACTTCCAACAAACAAAAGTCCATGACCAAATAGATTCACACGTGAATTCTAACAAATATTTAAATAAGAATTAATATCTATTTTCTCAAAGTATTCTAAGAAATTGAAGAGAAAGGAATACTTCCAAATTCATTTTACAAGGCCAGCATTGCCTTAATACCAAAACCAGGCAAATATATTATAAAAGAAAGACAATTACAGACCATATTCCTGATTTAAAGAGATGCAAAAAGTTTTTTTTAATTTTTTTAAATGTTTATTTATTTTTGAGACAGAGAGAGACAGAGCATGAGTGGGGGAGGGGCAGAGAGAGAGGGAGACACAGAATCTGAAACAGGCTCCAGGCTCTGAGCTGTCAGCCCAGAACTTGACGTGGGGCTTGAACTCACAGACTGTGAGATCATGACCTGAGCTGAAGTCGGGTGCTTAACCTACTGAGTCACCCAGGAGCCCCAAGAGATGCAAAAATTCTTAAAAATGTTGACAAACTAAATTCAACATACATTGAAATAGTGTTTTACAATTCACCACGATTAAGTGGTATTTATTCCAGAGATGCAAGGATGGTTTTATAGCTGAAAATTAATCACATTAACATAATGAAGGATAAAAACCATATGAACATCTCAATAAATGCAGAAAAAGAATTTTTCAAAATGCAGCATCCATTCATGATAAAAACTCTCACCGAAGTGGGTTTAAAGGGAACATACCTCAACATGATAAAGGCCATATATGACAAACCCATCATACTCAATGGTGAAAAGCTGAAAGCTTTTCCCCTAAGATCAGGAGCAAGACAAGGATATCCACTCTTGCCACTTACATTCAACATTGTTTTAGGAGTTTTTGCCACAGCAATCAGACGAAAAAGAGAGATAAAAGGCTTCCAAATTGGTAAGGAAGAGGTAAAACTGTCTTTAATTGCAGATGATAAGATGCTATTATGTAGAAAACCCTAAAGACTCCACCAAAAAACTCTTAGAATAAATGAATTCAGTAATGTTTCAGAATACAAAATTAACATACAGAAATATCTTACATTTAAAAAAATTTTTTTTAATGTTTATTTATTTCTGAGACAGAGAGAGACAGAGCATGAGTGGGAGAGGGGCAGAGAGAAAGAGAGACACAGAATCAGAAGCAGGCTTCAGGCTCTGAGCTGTCAGCACAGGGCCCGACGTGGGGCTCGAACTCACAGACTGTGAGATCATGACTGGAACCCAAGTCATACGCTCAACCGACTGAGCCACCCAGGCACCCCAGAAATATCTTACATTTCTATACTCTAATTAGGAAGCAGCAGAAAGAGAAATAAAGAAAACAATCACATTTACAATTGCATCACAAAGTATAAAATACCTAGGAGTAAATTTAATCAAGGAGGTGAAAGACCTGTATTCTGATAACTAAACGATAGTGATGAAAGAAACTGAACACAACACAAATAAATGAAAAGGTACATCATGCTCATGATTGGAAAAATTAATATTGTTAAAATGTCCATACTACACAAGGAATATACAGGTTCAAAGTAATCTCTATCAAAATACCAAAGTATTTACAGAACTATAACAAAAAAATCCTAAAATTTGTACTGAATCCTGAAAGACCCCAAAGATCCAAAGAAACTTTGAGAAAGAAGAACACAGCTAGGAAGTATCACAAAGCTATCCTACAAAGCTGTAATAATCAAAACAGTACAGTACTAGCAGAAAAGTAGAGCCATAGATGAATAGGACAGAGAGTCCCAAAATAAACTTACCCTTCTATGGTAATTAATCCATGACAAAGGAGCCAAGAATATACAATAGGGAAAAGAGTCTCTTCAATAAATGGTGCTGGAAAACTACACAGCTACATGCAAAAGAATGAAACTTGACCACTTTCTTAGTCTATGTACAAAAATAAAATAAAAAATGGATTACATACCTAAATGTAAGACTTGAAACTATAAGATTCCTAAAAGAAAACATAAGCAATAAACTCTTGGACATCAGTCTTATATGTAAGATGTGTCTTATATATCTTATGTGCATGTGTATGGATGTGTCTCTTCAGGCAAGGGCAACAAAAACAAAAATAAACAATGGTACTACATCAAAATGAAAAGCTTTTGGAGAGAGAAAGAAATCATCAATAAAATGAAAAGTCATCCTAGGTGAATGAGAGAAGATATTTGCAAATGACTCATCTGATAAGGGGGTAATTTCCAAAATACATAAGGAACTCATGTAACTCAACACTGAAAAAATAATCTGATTTAAAAATGGACAGAGGACCTGAATAGACATTTTTCCAAAGAAGATGTACAGATGGCCAAGAGACACAAGAAAAGATGTTCAACACCACTAATCATCAGGGAAATGCAAATCAAACTCTAATGAGATCACCCCACACCATTCAGAGTAGCTGTTATCAAAAAGAAAGAAATGAGTGTTGGCAGGAATGTAGAGAAAAAGGGGAGGCTTTATTTTTGAGACAGAGAGAGACAGAGCCTTCCTCCAGGTTGGTGGGAACGTAAATTGGTATAAGCACTGTGGAAAATAGTATGGAGTCCTAAAAATATTAGAAGTAGAAATACCATATGATCTGGTAATTTGATTTCTGAGTTTTTACTTGAAGAAAATGAAAACACTAATTTAAAAATATATGCAGTCCTACGCTTATTGCAGCATCATTTACAATAGCCAAGAAATGGAAGTAACTCAAGAGTCCACTTAAGAAAAAATTAAAAACTTAAATATCCCTATAGATTTTGAAGAAATTTAATTCTGGTTAAAGCATTCCAAGAAAAAAATTCCAGGGCCAGATGGCTTTCCTGGTGAATTATACTAAATATTTAATGAAGAAATAATATCAGTTGTATACAAGATCTTCCACAAAAGTGAAGAGGTGGGAATAATTCCCAACTCATTCTATAAGGTCAGCATGACTCTCATAATAAACTCAGAAAAATGTATTACAAGTAAAGAAAACTACAGACCAATATCTCCCATGAAAACAGATGTAACAATTCTAAACTAAAATTTATAAATCCAATAATATATTAACAGGATAATACATTAGGAACAGCAGAGTTTATCCTAGAAATGTAACACTGGTTTAATTTTTTACAAAATTAATGTAACTATACTAACAGACTGAAAAGGAAAAACCATGATCATCAGAATAGATGGAGAACAAACATTTGGCAAAATTAAACATCCATTCCTGATAAGACTCTCAACAAAGTAGGTATTATAAGAGGACTCCCCCAACTTGCTAAAAAGCATCTATGGAAAACACACAGCTAACATTGCACTTAACGATGAAAGACTTAATGCTTTCCCCCTAAGATCAGGAATCAGGGAATGATACCCATTTTTATCGTTGCTATTCAACACTGTACTGGAAGTTCTAGATCCTGTAAATGAGGTAGCAAAAGTGACCTGGAGAGAAGAGAGCATCATGTTGTGAGTGGAGGCTATAACTGCAGTTGGAGTGGAATATGGGGATATGTGTGCTTTCCCTGGAGGTTGCCAGAGGAACGTAGGTTTGGGACAGGGACCCGCTCAACACTGGCACTTCATATGGTCAAATGGGATGAGGATTCAGACTACGATGATGACCTGAGCCAAAGTCTGACGCTCAACCGACTGAGTCATGCAGGCGCCCTGAGGCTAGATGTCTTGAAGACAGCAGATGGTCACTGGCCATTTGCTGAGGGAAGGAAGAAATGGAGGGAGGAAACGAGAAAGGGAGGAAAGAAGGACCGTATAAATAGCAACATGGACTCTCGATAGAAATATCATTAAAATTCTTTCAAATGCTGTGATTTTAGAATATTTTATGATTGGGAGATTTCCATGTTTCTATGTCTCTCTATTGGGTACAATGAAAAATATTTTCATTACCTCTGGCACTGAAAATTATTGACACAATATTTATGGCCAACAATATTTCTGACATCTGCTTGGCTTCAGAAGGCTAATTGCAAAAGACCTGTTTCAAAATCTGCCCAGGGTACTCAAGAAGAGCAGAGCAAGAGAAACGATTTTCTCTAATTGGGGAGACTTTCACTAGAAAGAATGGTCTACTGAGGCATGACATTGACAATCTTGAGCATATATTCCCAGTTCCTAGAGAAGTGCCTAGAATTAGTAAATACTCAATAAATAGTTCTGGATAAATGAATAGTGGTTGTCCACTAATAGGATGAGGATTTGTAGCCATTCACCCAAAATTTGTCTTCTCTTGGCTCCACACGTTCCTCACAAGATAAATCCTCTTGTTTGTAAGAAAGCTAACCTCCTGTCTGGAGGAAGGGCCGTTGGAAGTGAGGAACAGACATTTTGTTGAAATATAATTGGGAGGTCTTAAGACTATTGAAAATTATTCCAAAGGCAATACCCATTTATTATAAGAACTCAGATATAATAAAATCACATAAAGTAAAAGGTGAAAGAAAGGTTGTGGAGTCTTAAGATTTTAGGGGGAATTATTGCAAAAGTAATACTTACTGTAAAAATTCGGATGTCACAGAATTATATAAAGTAAAAAGTGAAAGGTTCCCTTCTCCCTTTTTAAGTCTGTTATCTTGAGAAATCACTGTTGCTGGCTTGGAGTGTATCTTAGTCTTTCCTCCATGCCCAATCATGACTATAATAATAATTTTAAAAAGGAATCATGTAACTTTTAAACAATTTTCACGTGTTTTAGATATCCCTCCATGTCAGCCCATTTGGACCAAATGCATTATTTTAATGGCTAGCTACTAATTCATTGCCTAAATAGTGTGTAACTTATTTAAACTATCCCCATCGATAGTTTCTTATTTTTTGCTACCATTAACTGTGTTCTAATGAAACATACACTTACAAAAATATTTTTAGGCATGTTTTCTGTAAGACAAATTAAAAATTTTTTTTAATGTTTGTTTATTTCTGAGACAGAGAGAGACAGAGCATGAGTGGAGGAGGGGCAGAGAGAGAGGGAGACACAGAATCAGAAGCAGGCTCCAGGCTCTGAGCTGTCAGCACAGAGCCTGACATGGGGCTCGAACTCACAGACCGCGAGATCATGATCTGAGCCGAAGTCGGACACTCAACTGACTGAGCCACCCAGGTGCCCCTCTTTAAGATAAATTTTAAAGTGGCATCACTGATTCGATTAGAAACCAGGTAAAGGTAGGATCTTCAGGCAAAAGTAGCCAGTCCCAGGTTCTGACTCTTTGCCAGCAAGGGTCTTGTTCTTTTTAGCAGCCGCAGCTAAGAAGGAAACGGAAGTGTTCACAGGATTCACTGTCCTTAGGAGAGATGCTGAAAGGAGAAGCTATCTTTGGGAAGAATTAGTGGACTAAGCACTAAGGAAAAGCAGAGCTCAGTCAGTTCACGTGAGAGTTGACCTGTTACAAAGAGAGCAGACTTGACTGCTTTCCTATCTTTCTGAAACAATAGGCGTGATTTCCTGGAAAAAGCCTGGGCCAGGGGGCTAAATTGTAGGAGGTTTCTGCTATCTACCAGCAGGACAGCACACATACTATTGAGAAGCTTTAGAATCACACAACTTTCCTACATGTATGGGTCTGAGAAGTCATGGGGAAAAAAAGTTGGAAATTAGTCAAACCATCAAGGAGAAGCTGGTCATGGGGCATGTAGACCCATCATAATCATAATCATAATCATTATCAGGTCCGACCATGAATCAGACCCTATGCTACACACTTTTCATAAATGGTCATACTTAATTCTCGCTTTTTAAGCCAATTTTATAGATGTTGAATGAGAAGAACAGAAAAGTTAAGTAATTTGCCCATGGTCACACAGCCAGAAATGGGCAGTCTGGGATTCAAGTCCAGGCTTGGCACAGAAGGCACCTAGTGTGTTCTAAATAAGATAGCGAGACTAGCAGATCAAGACAGGACAGGGACTTTGACAGCGTGAGGGGTTTGGAGCACACAACAGCAACCTGGGAGGGGCAGGTAGTCCAAGATCCTCACCAGTATTCACAGAATAACAGCAAGTGTCCATGCTATGCCTGTCCAGATACTTAAGTCACAAAAGGTGCCACATAAACTTTCATCACCTGTTGGGAACCAGAAACTGAGGGTCCACTAAAGAGATTGGACTCATCTTTCCATCAGCAAAAAGAAAGAGACGATTTGCTCTTTATCTTCCTTCCGCTACTTTGCCCATTTGGATCCCAGAGGGCATGCGCTCTGAAGGGTTTCGTGACTCCACTGCCACTCTATCTGGAAGATTACTGAGCAATCCCTGATGTCACCACAGGAAGACCTCATTGTCTTTGGAAAGGCTGCAACTTCTACTCTTCATTTCTTAAAAGTCTATACCAAATTATTCCAAGATACATTTTTGAACGCTTACAATTCCCAAAGAGGAGACGATTGCAGCAGGACGGAGCTCTGCTTTCAGGCTACAGTAAAATATACGTCTCCTAATTTTGTTTTCTGTCTGGGAGATAACTGTGATGGGATTAGAGGAGTCACTAATTTTTAATGCCACTGAAGGCAAAATATGAAGTGTGCGATCGTAACAGTCATTGCCTTATCACTGCTTTGCTAATTTAAAAGAAAGAAGAATGTTAACAGAGTTCTTTTACTTTTAATTTGATGATTTATTCATTCATTTTACAAGGGTTTATTGGGTGAGGGCCAGGCTCTTTGCTAAGTGTTGCAGATACAGAAATGAGACTCAGTGCCCTAAATTTCACACAAAAGATCTGGCAGGGCTGTGTATGAATTCAACTGGCAAGATTATTTGGCAATCTGCAGGATTAAGTTATGCTTTCATTTTTCTGCTCCCTCTGTTCTACAGTTGCAAGGAACTTCTTTCTGCATAGTCATAGAAAGCCCCTCGTTTCAGTCCTTAAATAAGAAAGAATTCTGTCATCCTCAAATTTCTCACATCCTTCAAACTATTTTATGATGGCAGCGATTCAGTTTCCTCAAGCCGTGGCTTCAGTGGATACGTGATGTCTGCTGACCACGGACAGTAATTCTGTTACTATCGGCAACTCCTCTCCTGCGTGCCATAGGCTGCCAGTTACCCATTTCTGATTAGTTGTCTTCAACAACTAAGACAGTTGACCGGTGTCAGATTCGACTTGTTTGTTGATTGCAACCTACTCTTGGAACCAAATTTTTTTCATCAAAGTTCTTGGTTGCAAAAAACCAGAATCAAGCTCTGGCTAATTTGTGAAGAAAAAGGCTATATTAATTGGATATTTGGTAGCTGCTAGAGTTCATGAGAATTCCAGAGAAATGGGTTTAGGAAATAAGTAGGGGCGGTGGGGAGGCAGCTTAGATAAGCAGAATCTGTTCATAATGCAAACAGTTTCCACCACCACCACTATCCCTGCATATAAAAGTTACATTTACACTGTACCGGGTCCTGGTTGCCACCGCCACTGCAGGTACAAATCCTAAACCTTTCCTGCTTCTTTGTATCCTTCAGGCTCAATTCCAGGCAGGAGTATCTAACTGGTCAAACCCAGGTGTAGTACCCAAGCTGTAGCTTCCAGGGGGCCAAGAGGACAAGTAAATGGATCCTCACCAGGACTCACACAATGTCAGTTTCCTGAAGACAGAAGGAAGTTCAGATACAGCCCTCAAATCACAGATTTCCTCAATAGCTAGACAAGAAGTTAGATGACCCATATGAATATCAGAAAGCAGCTCGGATGATGGATTATAATGATGTGAGACTATATAGGAACTGATGAGGCATGCCTTTTTGAACCTGGGATGATGGAGCATAGTAATTTACTGGATGTGAAAGGGGAGAGAGAGAGAGAGAGAGAAGGAGAGAATGGAATTTAGGGCAACCCTCAGGTTTCTAGCGAGGATGGCGAGGTGATTGGCTAGGTTGTTGATCTTACAAAAATACCCAAAAGTGGGGCTGGATCCTAGGTCCCTAACTCTAGGACAGGCAGTATGGTGTAGCAGTTGAGAGACTCTTTGCTTCAACTTCTAGCTGACCATTTTCCGGCTGCATGAGTTTGGAGATATGGGTTAACTATTCCATGCTTCAGTTTCCTCATTTTAAAATCAGGGTAGTAATAACATCTGTCTCAAAGAGTGGTTGCCAGGTTGAACGAGCATATACTCGTAAAGCACTTAGGACTGTGCCTGACACAAGGTTAAGTTCTCCATAAGTGTTGGTTACTATTGTCAGCTATTATCAATTCAGTACTCAGTCCAATAATCTGAGAGTTGGGGGGTTCTTTATAACCCTATGACAAGGTTGATCTGAAAAACAAAAACAAAAACAAAAACAAAAACAAAAACAAAAACAAACAAAAACCAGAGCGGTGTGGAGCAGTTAAGGTCTACTGTTTATACTGGTTACACTGTCCACCACAGAGAACTGTAAACCAGCCTGAGGACAGCCACTTGTAGCCACTCATACAGGTGAGACAGCAGCCACTTAAAGACAGTGTTCCAAAGCATGTTGATCAGAAATTAAAACAACAAAACAAAACAAAAAACATTTGCAGATCTAAGACCACATCTTCTGCATATTCAGATTTCACTTTGAAAAGCTACTAAATCACAGGTTACTTATACCAGTGGAATGACATAGCATTATGAAGCCTCCACTCTGACATGAGCAAGTCAAACAGGTTTCTTATATAATAAGAGCTCTGGCATTTCACCCAGGGATTGGCTCCTTGCCAGTTCCTCTATTGCCCAGAAAAAGGTACCAAGATATTTGCACAGTTGGGTTTGATTCAAGCTTAGGGTTTAGGGCTGAGGGCAATGAGTAGGTGAAGGCACTGAGAGGCCAGGTTTACTCTGGCTTTAGAGCAACTCTGGAACATGTGAGGTTGAATGTAAGTGGGAGGTGAATGCTTAGAGACCCCTGATGTTTTCAACTCCGTCTGGGCACCACTGGGGGGAATTCAGGGTCAAGATGGATCTGAATCCAATGGAACCTTCAAAACCCAATCTCCAGGAGTTATATGAAGGGTCTTCAATTCTATATCAGGCCATTAAAGTTCGAACAACCCTGAGGTTTCCTGACGCTCACCCAGGAGAAGCTGCATGTAGCACTCTCACCTACATTGAACGGCTTGCAGAACAGAGCAGGTCTAAATTTTCTAAAGAATGGCAGAACCCAGGGCCAAGAAAGATAAAGATCAGCTTTCATGCTGGAAAACAAATATCCTTCTCTGCCAGACTAATGCAAAACCAAACTAAAAATTTACCAAAGCTTTGTCACAAACATTCCATTCACTTTTTACTCTGAACTGCTGGGGTAATCACAGAACATTCATATTGTAACCACGAGATCTGGCTGGAAAGACCTCATCAGTTCTATGAAATATATGACCTCTCTACTTTTCTGAGTTCTCTTGCTCGGACAAAATTGGCTTTGAGATTGGGTGCATCCCCACTTCTGGTGTCTGATCTAAAATTTGGGGTGTTTATATGTTAGGGAAATTAATTCATCAGGATAATGTTATTTTTGATATTGCATTGAAAAAGGGAGACAAATATCGGGAGGACAAATACTCCATTTAAAGGAATTTGTTCCTGCATTTTAGTGGCAGGAGTCTTCTTAAAAGGTAGGATATTTCTACCTTAATAATGAGGATTGCTACTACTTATCAGGTATTGTCCTCGGCACGTTGCATGCATTATCTCTAATTCTCATAATAAACCTGCAAGGTACGTATTATTGCTCCATTATAGAGATGAGGAAACTTGGGTTCAGAGAGGTTACTTTGGCTAGTAAGAGGCATGCTTGCTACCACAAAGCACCAACTTTCCCCTCCTGTACCATGATGTCTTTTCCTAAAGAAAGGAAACTGTCCAGAGTGAGGGTGCCTTCTGGTTAAGGTAAATCAGAACAGACCCAAACTTTCACTAGAAATTTGGTGCAATTATTTGCCAAAAGGTAGGTATTAGAAGGGGTGGAATCACACTTCCTTTAAGGGTCAAAAATTTGAGGGTTCCCCCCACCATTTTTGCTTAAGTGCAGCCAACCAGAACAGATCAGCATGGAAGTACCTACAATTTGTGAGCAGCTCTTGGGCAAATGCTGTTGAGAGCAACACTCAGTGCCCCCCAGTGCTTGTCCTGAAGGCTGTGTTTGAGAGAAGCTGGGTGGAAGTCTGCTCCCCTTCAGAGTCATTCCTGCAAATGCACAGTCTTTTTCATCTGTGCAGAAAGAGCCAGCTCATCCACCAACCAGCCCCTACCTCCTTTCAGCCCAAACCTATCAACGGATACATTCCTGGAGGACAGAATCTACACAGGCATACCTCAGATATATTGCAGGTTTTGTTCCAGACAACTGCAATAAAGAGAACGCTGCAATAAAGTGACTCAAATGATTTTTTTTTTGGTTTTCCCCATTGCATATAAAATTTACATTTATACTATACTGTTAGTCTCTTAACTTTGCAACAGCATGATGTCTAAAAAGCCAATGTACATACCTTAGTTTAAAAATACTTTATTGCTAAAAAATGCTAACCATCATCTGAGCGTTCACTGAATTGCAATCTTTCTGCTGGTGGAGGGTCTTGCTCAATGTTGATGGCTGCTGACTGAGCAGGGTGGCATTTACTGAAGGTGGGGTGGCTGTGGCAGTGTCTTAATATAAGACAGCAATGAAGTTTGCCACATCAATTGACTCTTCTTTTCATGAACGATTTCTCTGTGGCACACGATGCTGTTTGGTAGCATTTTATCCACAGTAGAATTTCTTTCAAAATTCGAGTCAGTCCTCTCAAACCCTGGTGCTGCCTTATCCACTAAGTTTATGTACTATAATTCTTTTGTGGTCATTTCAACAATTTTCTCATCATTTTCTCTAGGAGTAGATTCCATCTCAAGAAACCACTGTCTTTGCTCATCTATCAGAAGCAACTCCTCATGCATTAAATTTCTATCATGAGATCGCAGCCATTCAGTCCTATCTTCAGGCTCCACTTCTCATCCTAGTTCTTGTGCTATTTCCACCCCGTCTGCAGTTACTTCTTCCACTGAAGTCTCAAACCCCTCAAAGTTCTCCATGAGGGTTGGAATCAGCTTCTTCTAAACTCCCGTTAATGTTGACATTTTGACCCCTTCCTATGAATCATGAATGTTCCTTTTTTTAAAATTCCAGTATAATTAATGTACAATACAGTTTCAGGTGTATGATATAGTGATTCAACAATTCTATACATTACTCAGTGCTCATCAAGTTAAGTGTACGCTTTTTTTTTAATTTTAAAAAATGTTTTATTTATTTTTGACACAGAGAGAGACAGAGCATGAGTGGGGGAGGGGCAGAGAGAGAGGGAGACACAGAATCCAAAGCAGGCTCCAGGCTCTGAGCTGTCAGCACAGAGTCCGGCACGGGGCTCGAACCCATGAACCTCGAGATCATAACCTGAGCTGAAGTCAGAGGCTGAACCAACTGAGACACCCAGGTGTCCTGGAACATGGTGCCTTTTAGAACTTAGAGTTCAGTATGGAAGATGAGAAAGAAATACACAGAAATAACTCTAATTCAAGAGGCTTCAAAGAAAGAAATGCTTCCCCAACATTTCTGCTATTTACAAAAGATAAACCAAATTAAATCTAGAGAGCCAAAACTGAAAACAATAAAAAAATTTTTTTATGAAAGCTGTTCACTTCCCACATTTCATTGAGGTGCCAAGTTAGCTTCAAGAGTGAAAAAGACTTGTGGATCAGATTTCTGGGCAGGTCTTCAGAATATCATTCTACCCATGACTTGCCATCTTATTCACTGATCTGTGCCCACTGCAACATCTCCTTATGATGTTTGTAAGGGTCCCTGTGGGCAAAACCTGACAGGCAGGAAACTAAAGGCTGGGTGACTTACACCAGATGCTTATTCTCAGCAGGTGTAAGAGCTTTGCATTAAGAGTGAAGGGTAGAATTTGCGGCACCCTTCACCCACCAGCCTCTTGCCTGACTTTGGGACACTATCTTTTCACACTAAAGGACTCATCCTCTGGAGATTCACTCTGGCTTTGACTTACTGACAATACAAGAAAACAAAAGACACAACTGCTTTTGCACCAGGCACAAGCATCAAGAAGAAACAAAAATTGGTAATGACTAACCAGTGTATCAATTATTATGAAGAGAAGTGATTGTACACCAGGCAGGCAGTTTAGTGCAATCTAAGAGGACTGGGAAAATGCTGTCCCAGGTCTTTTCCCTACCTGGCTCCCTCACCAGATGCAGCTGTGCCTGAAATCTACCCTTAGGCAGGCTTGCTTTGGCTTAAGCAGTTCTTCTTTGGCAATCATCTTTCCAAAAGGCACATACCTGGGGCACCTGGGTGCCTCAGTCACTTAAGTGTCAGACTCTTGATTTCAGGTCATGATCTCACAGTTTGTGAGATCGAGTCCCATGTTGGGCTCTGTGCTAACAGTGCTGAGCCTGCTTGAGATTCTCTTCCTCCCTCTCTCTCTCTCTCTCTCTCCCATCTCTCCCCTAAAAATAAATAAATAAATATTTTTTAAAAAGCACATACCTAAGGAGAGGACATGACTTGATATTACAGCCTTTGCATGGCTGTTATCAAATGGCAACTTCTTAGGATAAAAGGAATCAAAGGTAAATCACTTCATCTCTATTCCTCAGTGTCCTTGTTTGTAAGATGACCAAAGTTGAATTAAGAAAGTTCTAAGTCATATTCCCATTTTATGACTCATTACCACTCCAAGAATTGAGACAGTATGAAGGTGCTGGTAACTCAGAGGCAAAGGAGGGGAAAGCCTCACAGGCATGAAGGATTGGAGTGGCATTTATATTCTATAATGGACAAGAATAGAGAAAACTAGATTGTATGTAAAAAAGTAAGTACTGTTTTGTGAATATAAGATGTATGTTGTATTCATTGGGGTTCTCCAGAGAAATAGAGGAGAGAGGGAGAGAAGGAGAGAATGAGATTGAGAGTCTGGAAGCTGAATTCCTTCTTCCATTGGGCACCTCAGTTTGTTTTCTCTTAAGTCCTTCAACTGATTGGATGAGCCCCCCCCCCCCACATTATGGAGGAGAATCTGCTTTACTCAAAATGTACTGATTTAAATGTTAATCTCATCTAAAAGATACCTTCACAGCAACAATACTTGATGTTTCCCCAAGTATTTGGATACTGCAACTAGCTAAACTGACACAAAAAATTAACTATCACATGTATATATATGTTATTCCACTACCCAGTACATACTGGGTATGATATCTTATAGTGAGTGTGGCCAAGAAGCTTGAAAGCTTCAGTGAGTCCACAAAAACATTAAAAAAAATTTTTTTTAATGTTTTTATTTATTTTTGACGCACAGAGAGAGACAGAGCATGAGTGGGGGAGGGTCAGAGAGAGAGAGGGAGACACAGAATTTGAAGCAGGTTCCAGGCTCCGAGCTGTCAGCACAGAGCCTGATGCTGGGCTTGAACTCACAGACTGACAGATCATGACCTTAGCCGAAGTCGGACGCTCAACCGACTGAGCCACCCAGGCACCCCTCCACAAAACCATTCTTAACCCTGCTTCTAACACAGTACTGTCCCTACTATAAGAAAGGGTACCATACCCCCAAGTGTAAAAGCCTATCTCTTGTATCTGGATGTGTCCATGTAGAGTGTCTTATGTATTATAAATGGTGTCTAAGGAGACCTAGACACCATTTAAAGCCTGCTACTTGAATGTCATCTCAGACTTCTCTGCTGCTCATTTTTCCCTAGGCAAAATGGCTCCTCTTCCTTCCTTCATAGCTTGTCATGTGTTCCCACCTCAGGGCCTTTGCATGTGCCCTTCCCTGTACCGGGAATGCTCTTTCCCCAGGTCTTCACAGTATTTGACTCCTTCACATCTCTTAGATTTCCATCCAGCTACTGCTACCTCTTCAGAGGGGCCTTCCCAGGTTATCTCATTTAAAGCAATCCCTGCTCACCACCCCTCCGCACCCCCTGCAAAAACCCCATATATTCCCCAGCAACCCTCCATCCTATTATTCAATTTTATTTTCTCCATCCCTCTTATCATTATCTAAAATATGTTGTTTTTTTCTTTATTTTTGGTCATTCTCCAACAGAAAGATAAATTCCAATCTCTCCTGTTCACCTTTTATTTTCAGTGCCTGATAAAGGGCTGGCACACACAGAATCCCCCATGAATCGTTATAGAATAACTGAGTGGTTGTGGAATGGGCATGATTGTCCATAATTTGGCTCCCTATCACTTAAACTCCCTTTCTGCTTTAGGGAATTCCCACTTTATGACTCTTGATGAGAGAAAGCAGTTGACAATGATACTCACTTTCCCATGAACATGTGACCTAGGATCAGCCAATCAGATACACCCTCCCTGGAAACCCCCTTGTCTCTTCCCTTCTCTCTTCCTCCTCATTTGTTTTCTTATCAATCCTCTTGATCTTTTCATATACTTCCCCTTGACTAAATTTTATAAGCATCAGGGACTCCCACAAATCTTGACAGTTACCTTTTTCTAAAAGGAATGATAGCCTCTATGGTGTTGTTTTGCTATACACTACCAGCAAGGACGGGAAGGGCTGAAGAATATTGTGTAAATTAACCATTGTGTAGAGTCAACCACTGACATTTCTTTGACTAATCAGTTAATGAGTTGAATTCCAAGCCTTTGAGTTGGTTGGGACTTACTGAAGGACCACCATTTTAATTTTTTTTAAAGTTTATTTATTTTTGAGAGAGAGAGAGAGAGAGCAGGGAAGGGTCAGAGAGAGACGGAGACACAGAATCTGAAGCAGGCTCCAGGCTCTGAGCTGTCATCACAGAGCCCGACGTGGGGCTCAACCCCATGAACTGTCAGATCATAACCTGAGCCAAAGTCAGACGCTCAACCGACTGAACCACCCAGGCACCCCACTGAGGGACCACTATTTGTAACACTGTACACGGTGTATTTAGGGCTCTTAAAAGTGCAACACATGTGGTTTAATGTCAAGGAATCTCTATAAAGTAAGAGAGAAATGTCAGATTTTTTTTTTTAATTTTTTTTCAACGTTTATTTATTTTTGGGACAGAGAGAGACAGAGCCCGAACGGGGGAGGGGCAGAGAGAGAGGGAGACACAGAATCGGAAACAGGCTCCAGGCTCTGAGCCATCAGCCCAGAGCCTGACGCGGGGCTCAAACTCACGGACCGCGAGATCGTGACCTGGCTGAAGTCGGACGCTTAACCGACTGCGCCACCCAGGCGCCCCAGATTTTTTTTTTTTAAATGGAGGTGGCAGATTGTACTTTCTAAAGATGGCCGTAACAACATCTTCTGTATGCTCTTCTACAGTGTTGTCTTCCCAAATCTGGCCCAAACTTGGACTCTATCTCCTGACTTCCTTGCATCTGGATGGGATCCATGACTATTTTGACCAATAGAATACAGCATAAGTGATGCTGTGCCAGTTTTAGACATGGTGCTTAAATGGCCTGACAGCTTCTGCTTCCAGTTTCTTGGAAGCCAACTACCATTTAAGAAATAGGACATGTTGAGATCACCATGCTGTGGGAAGCTTAAGCCCATGTGTAGAGGCCCTAGAGAAAGAGGTACTGTGTGGGGAGGGGCAGAGAGAGGGAAGTATGCCAAGGTACTAGACTCACAAGTGGAGAAGCCATGTCAAAGATGTATCCTTCATCCCTGTTTGCCTCAGCTGATGCTGTGTAGACCACAGACTAAGCACCTTGCTGAGCCCTTCCTGAATTCCTGACACATACAACTACAAGTGAGATAAAATGATGTTTTAAGCCATTGCATTCTGGGATGGTTTGTTATGTAGTAATAGATACTAGAACAAAGGGCAAGGAAGGTATGAATGTAAGGTTTCTAAAGATCTGGATGTGTCCACGTAATGTGTTTTATGTAAGTGCCCACAGCCTGGGTGCTAAGAACCCCAGAGCAGATGCTTCAGTCTCCCAGGTGTACTTAATACCCTTGAAAAAGTAAGTCTTCATATAAGAGGAAACCTATACCTATTCAAGATTGAAAAGGATCTTGCAGTCAGATGCTGGTGATTTCTGGGCTCTCTATTCTGTTCCATTGCTCTATGTGTCTGTTTTTATGTCATTGCCATACTGTTTGGACTATTATAGCTTTGTGGTACAGCTTAAAATCAGAGTATGATACCTCTAGCATTGTTCTTTCTCAAGATTGCTTTGGCTATTTGGGGTCTTTTATGGTTCTATACAAATTTTATAATTATTTGTTCTAGTTCTGTGAAAAATGCCATTGGAATTTTGATAGGGATTTTATTGAATCTGTAGATTGCTTTGGAAATATGGACATTTGAACATATTAATTCTTCCAGTCTATGAGCATGATATATCTTTCCATTTATTTGTATCATCTTCAATTTCTTTAATTAATGTCTTAACAGTTTTCAGTGTATAGGTCTTTCATCTCCTTGGTTAAATTTATTCTTAGGTATTTTATTATGTTTGATGCAATTGTAGATTTTTTCTTTATTTCTCTAATAGTTCATCTTTAATGTATAGAAATGCAACTGATTTTGTATACTGCAACTTTACTAAATTCGTTAGTTCTAATAGTTTTTATTTATTTATTTTTTATTAAATTTTTTTTAATGTTTATTTATTTTTGAGAGAGAGACAGAGTGTGAGTGGGGGAGGAGCAGAGAGAGAGGGAGACACAGAATCTGAAGCAGGCTCCAGGATCTGAACTGTCAGCACAGAGTCCAAAATGAGGCTTGAACTCACGAACCGTGAGATCATGACCTGAGCTGAAGTTGGACGCTTACCAACTGAGCCACCCAGGCACCCCAGTTCTAATAGTTTTTTGGTGGAATCTTAAGGATTTTCTACATATGGTATCATGTCACCTGCAAATAGTGATAGTTTTACTTCTCCCTTTCTAATGTGGATGCTTCTTACTTCCTTTTTCTTGTCTGATGGTCCCGGCTAAAACTTTCAATACTATATTGAATAAAAGTGGCAAGAGTGAACATCTTTGTCTTATTCCTGATCTTAGAAGAAAAGCATTCAGTTTATTTTATTTAAGTAATCTCTCCACGTAACATCCAGTTTGAGCTCATGACCCTGAGATTGAGAGTCGCATACTCGCCTGACTGAGCCAACCAGGTGCCAGTTTTTCACCATTGACTATGATGTTAGCTGTGGGTTTGTTATATATAACCTTTTTAATTTTGAGGTATGTTCTCTTTATACCCACTTTATTGGGAGTTTTTATCATGAGTGGCTGTGGAAGTTTGTAAATTGTTTTTCTGCATCTATTGAGAAAATCATATGATTTTTTATCTTTCATTTTGTTAATATGATGTATCATGGTGGTTCTGTTTCTTCATAATTCAGTCTTAGAATATTGTATGTTTCTAGGAATTTATCCAGGAATTTCTTCTAGGTTGTTCAATTCACTGGTGTATAATTGTTCATCATAGTCTCTTAAGATTTGTTGTATTTCTGTGGTATCAGTTGTAACTTCTCTTCTTTCATTTCTGATATTATTTCAGTCCTCTCTATTCTTTTTATATTGGTGAGTATAGCTAAAGGTTTGTCAATGTTATCTTTTAAAAGAAACAAGCTCTTAGTTTTATTGACTGTTTCTATTGTAATTTTAGTCTCAATTTTATTTATTTCCACTCTTACCTTCATTATTCCCTTCCTTCTACCAACTTTGGGTTTCATTTGTTCTTTTTCTAGTTCTTTTAGGTGTAAAGTCAGCTTCTTTGAGATTTTTCTTGTTTCTTGAAGTAGGTCTGTATTGGTATGAACTTTCCTCTTAGAACCACTTTTGCTACATCCTATAGATTTCTGTATGCTGTATTTCTGTTTTAATTTGTCTCTAATATTTTATAATTTCTTCCTTTTTTTTCGATGACCCATTGGTTGTTCAGTAGCATATTGTTTAATTTCCACATTTTTGTGGTTTTTCCAGTTTTCTTCTTGTAATTGATTTCTAATTTCATGCCATCATGGTCATAAAAGATTCTTGACATGATTTGGATCTTCTTGAATTTATTGAGATTTATTTTGTCGTTTAACATGTGAGCTATCCTAGAGAATGTCCCACATGCACTTGAGAAAAATGTGTGTTCTGCTTTTGCATGGGATGTTCTGTATATATCTATACATTTATCCAGACTAATATGTCATTTAAAGTTGTTATTTCCTCAATGATTTTATATCTGGATGATCTCTCCATTCATGTAAGTGGGGGTATTAAAGTCCTCTATGATTACTATATTGCTGTCAGTTTCTCCCATTCATTAATATTTGCTTTACATATTTTGGTGCTCTTATATTGGGTGCATATATGCTTATAAATGTTATATCTTCTTGCTAGGTTGACCCCATTATCATTATGTAATGTCCTTTTTCGCCTTTTATTATTGTATTTGTTTTAAAATATATTTTACCTAATATAAGTATTGCTACAACAGTTTTCTTTTCATTTCCATTCATGTGCACTATCTTTTTCTATCTCTTCACTCTCAGCCTCTGTGTCCTTGCTTCTGAGGTGAGTCTCTATAGGCAGCAAATAGATGAGTCTTTTTTTTAGTTTTTATTTATTTTGAGAGAGAGAGAGAGAGAGCCCACATGGGAGGGGCAGACAGAGAGGGAAAGAGAGAGAATCCCAGGCAAATTCCGCATGTCAGCATGGAGCCTGATGAGGGGCTTGAACTCATGAACTGTGAGGTTATGACCTGAAACCAAGAGTCAGACACTTAACAGACTGAGCCACCTAGGCACCCCATATAGATAAGTCATTTTTTAAAAAGTCGACTCCGCCACGCTATGTCTTTTTACTGGAGAATTTAGTCCATTTAAATTTTCAAAGTAATTATTGATCAGTATGTGCTTATTGTCATTTTGTAATTGTTTTCTGGCTATTTTTGTAGTTGTCTTCTGTTCTTTTCTTCTCTTTCTTTCTTCCTTTGTGGTTTGATAACTTTCCTTAGTGCTATGTTTGTTTGGATTCTTTTCTCATTTTCTTTTGTGTATTTGCTATAAGTTTTTGCTTTGTGGTTACCATGAAGTTTCCACATAACATCCTATGTATATAACAGTCTATTTTAAGTAGACAACAACTAAATTTGAGCATATTCCAAAACCACATTTTTACTCCCCCCGTGTTTATGTCTCTGATGTTACATTTTACATATTTATCTTAGAGAGAGAATGAGTGGGGGAGAGGGGCAGAAGGAGAGAAAGAATCTTCAGCAGGCTCCATGCTCAACATGGAGCCCAATGTAGGGCTTGATCTCACGCCCCTGGGATCGTGACCTGAGCAAAAATCAAGAGTCTGACGCTCAACCAACTGAGTCACGCAGGCATCCCTACATCTTTATTTTATGTATCGCAACTTATTATTGTAGTGTTAGTTATTTTTACTACTTTTACCTTTTTACTTTCATACTAGCTTTATGAGTGATTAATATACGATGTTTGCTATATATCCACCTTTTTCAGTGAGGGTTTTACTTTCATGTGTTTTCTTGTCATTAATTAGTTTTCAGCTTAAAGAAGTCACTTTAACATTTCTTCTAAGCCTGAGTTAATAGTGACAAACTCCTTTAACTTTTGCTTATCTGGAAAACTCCTTTAATTCTGAATGAGATTCTTGCTGGTTGTTCTTGGTTGGAAGATTTTTCCTTTCAGTACTTTGAATACGTTATGCCACTCCCTTCTGGCCTACAAATTTTCTGCTGAAAAAAATCTGCTGGTAGCTTAATGAGTTTTCCCTTATACATAAAAAATTGCTTTTCTCTTGCTGCTTTTAAGATTCTCTTTATTGGGGAATCTGGGTGGGCTGTGGGCCACTGCATCTGTGGTGGGGTTTTAGTGAGAGTGTTTCTCTGCCTCTCTTACCTGCCTTGATGCTACCCTTTAATTCTTTGTTGTAGAGGTGCTGTTCATCTACATTTTAGGACTTTTAAAATGTAAATTATTCCATATGCAGCTGTAGATTTGTTGTGTCTGTGGGAGGAGGTGAGTTTAATATTTTCCTACTTGCCATCTTGAACTACCTGCCAGATGCAAGTGATTTCTGATATCACCACGAGAGGGCTGGCATGAAGACCCAGATCATCATCAGAACTAGTAAAAACCCTTTATCATCTGGAGAGGCACAGTCATCTGCTCTCAGCTCCCTACACCTAATAATATCAATTTTTGGAATTCTACTTCCTGGTTGTGGATGGATCAAGGAAATGTTTTTTCCTAACTCCTTCATTCCCTCCAAAATTTTATTTACTTTAAGCCCTCGGGAAAATCAGACTGCTATACCACTCTAACAAGCACACATACTATAATGCATTTTATGAAAGAAAATTACAGCACTGTATGTTAAATCCTCAAGGAAACATAATCCAAATAATCTCATATATATGATGCCTTGCTTATATTTCTCCCAGAAATCCTTTCTATAGCTTGCACTAGAAGAAAAAAAATGTTGTTTGTCTCCTCTATGACCTCCTTTGTGTTGGGTTTGGTAGAAATTTCCAGGTGAAATCAGTGTGTTTCTGAGTTAACCTGGAAGCAGATAACTCCACAAGGGGGCCCTACATCACATGGGTTTGTGACATGTGTGCAGATACTACTGGACCTGTTTTCTTTTGTAAATCTCTGGGAAAGGTAGGTTCTGTCTGTCTCCTACCTAGGAGCCATCCCTCACCATACTTCTTTGGTTTTTCAAATGTAGCTAGTGCCTATCTCCTTCACTAGGAGTTCAGGCACCTCCTTAACCCAAGGAAGCAAATTTTGATTAAGTCAATGAATTGAATTCCATCCTATTTGTCAGTATCTGGTTTAGGAATAGGCATGTGACACAATTCTATCAAGAGGGATAGATGTCTGCTGTGGGATTGTGGGGAAAAGTTCTCCTATCTTTATAACAGGCATCCAAACAAGGGATATTCTCCATTTCTGTCTCTGTCATTCAGTTACTATGTGAAAGTGTGACACCTGGAGCCACCATCTTGTCCACCATGAGGGGAGCCAGTCCAAAGGAAAAGTCAACGAACTGACCAGAGTGGTAAGAGGAAAGAACCCATGTTCTTTATTGTATTATGAACTGCTGAGTTAACCTACCTTGGAACTACCTTAACTCTGGGCTTCTCATATGTAAAAATAATTTTTATTTATTTAAGCCTCTCTTAGTTGATTTTTTTTCTGTTTCAACTGATAGCATTCTGATACATTAATTAAGAATAAGAAATAACAAATGAGGGGTGCTTGGGTGGCTCAGTCAGTTAAGTGTCTGACTCTTTGTTTCAGCTCAGGTCATGATCTCATGGTTTATGAATTTAAGCCCCGCATTGGGCTCAGCACTGATGGCGCAGAGCCTGCTTAGGATTCTCTCTCTCTCTCTCTCTCTCTCTCTGCCCCTCCTATCTCATGCTCCTTCTCTCTCTCTCTCTCTCTCTCTCTCTCTCACTCTCTCTCTTTCTCTCTCTGCCCCTCCTATCTCATGCTCCTTCTCTCTCTCTCTCTCTCTCTCTCAAAATAAAAGAAAAACAATTATTCAAAATAAAAGAAATAACAAATGATTACTTGAGTATTAAAGGGAAAAAACATCTTTGGCACTGGGGACATAAAGATATTGCATGCTTTTGGATAGGTAAGGCTATAGGAACATGTATTGAGTTGTGAGTTGCCTTTGGGGAGATCCGTGTTGGTTAGAACAGTAAAGGAAGCCACCTTAGGAGCATGTGAATTAATCTCAGTTTTGAAGAGCTCAACATAAGGGAGCTAAGAGCAAAAGCCCACCGTTACGCAGTGTTTCTGTAAGGCTTCATTAGTTCACAAGGAAAATGAAGAGTATCCCAAAGTCTGAAAGCCGGAAGGAGGGTGTCACAGCATCTCTGAAGAATATATGTGTGTGTGTGTGTGTTTAGGCAGCGATAGATTAAGATGGGGAAAGTAAGATTTTAATTACTGTAGCATCTAGTGATATGACCCAGAGTGAGTGCACATTTAGTGTATAAAGGAAATTCTTTGCAAAACAGCCCTGGATGGCAAAGAAACCTGTCCACCTCCAGCTAGCTGTCCCCAAAGAGTTATCCCAAGCTATGGGCCTCTTGGAGATGCACCAACAACTTGGCTTGTGTCTGCATGAAAACTGCCATCAATTCCTTTGAGAACAACCAGAATGATGAAAACACTCTTGACACTTGGAACTGCTCATATTTTAATTCACTTGTCACAGGATAAATGTGTTGCTTCTGTGCTTTGAACCAAATCCTGATGTAGTTCTTGGAATGAAGGAAACATAAATTTTCTAATCTGACAGATAATAGTAACTCCTCAATAAGCAGCAAAGAAAGGCTAAAATGGAAGACTGGCCATTTCTCATACCCCACGCCCCAGAAGGCAATTTGGGTATAATGGAGGCTTTTAAAAAATTATTGACTTCTTTTAGAAGCTCCTGAAAAAAAAAAAAAAAAAGAGAGAGAGAGAGAAAAGAAGCCTCTGACATCCTAGAGCTGCCCTGGCATTCACAGCTGGGCTGTGCTGTTCTGTTGAGCCCAAACAGAACATCCACAGAAGACAAGGCCACTCTGTGAGCACGGTAGATCAAGACAGAAACAAGTCTATTTTGTGATTACACATGAACACAGATACAACTTGCACGCTGTTCAAATCACAATACACCAAGCGTACCACTCTCCTAGTTAATGGGAGTAACCACTCCTTCTTTATCAATTACAAATTCAGTCTTGCTCTATTCTGCTCTCTCTCTAAAGATTTTTTTTTTCAATATATGAAGTTTTTTGTCAAATTGGTTTCCATACAACACCCAGTGCTCATCCCAAAAGGTGCCCTCCTCAATACCCATCACCCGCCCTCCCCTCCCTCCCACCCCCCATCAACCCTCAGTTTGTTCTCAGTTTTTAAGAGTCTCTTATGCTTTGGCTCTCTCCCACTCTAACCTTCTTTTTTTTTAATTTTTTTTTATTGAGATATTGTATGTTTCCTAGGCCTTCCATAACAAATAACTGTAAACTGAATGGCAAAACAGCAGACATTTATCCTCTCACAGCTCTGGAGACTAAAAGTATGAAGTCAAGATGCCATCAGGATTGGTTCCCTCTGGAGGTTCTGAGGGAGAATGTGTTCCATGCCTACCCCCTCACCTCCAGTGGCTGCTGGTAAATCTTGGTGTTCCTTAGCTTATAGATGTATCATTCGAATGTCACGTCCATCTTCACATTTTGTTCTCCCCTGTGTCTCTCCTCTTTGTTTCTGTGTCTTCTCTTCTTATAGGATTCTTGTCATTGGATTGAAGGCCCATCCAGTTAATCCAGGATGATCTTGTTTCTAGAGCACTTGTTTAATTACATTTGCAAGGACCCTTTTCCCAAATAAGGTCACATTCACATGTATTGGGGATTAAGAATTGGGCATACCTCTTGGGGGACCATAATTCAACTTACTATAGATCCCTAAATACAGAATTACCCCAGCTTCCCGACAGCATCCAGTCCAGAGCAAAGCCCCCTTCCTTAAAACCTCTCCAAAATACCTAATACAAACTCAAACTTAGAATAAGTCTTTTCTAACACAGTCTTACTGAGACAGCCCTCAGTTCACCATGGTGTGTTCCCCCTTGCTGCAGTGAGTAATGAACCCAACTTTTTCAACTATAAAAGTGTTCCTGGTGGTCTCTGGCTGAAGGGAATTGATACCCCCTAATACTTAACATCTGTTGAGCACCTTAATGTGTTAGGTACCATGTCAATGCTCAGTTGCAAGAATTCATTGAATCTTTGTAGCAACTCTGTGAGTAGGTGCTGTCAATCCTCATTTTACAGCTGAGAAAATTGAGGCTTAGAAATATTAATATCTTATTAGTCAGGGTCTTCCAGAGAAAGAGAACCAAAAGGAGTTTGAGAGGGAGGGATACAGGGAACCAAGATTTATTGTTTATTATAAACAATTGGCTATGTGATTATGGAGGTTGAGAAGTCCAAGATCTGCAGTTGGCAAGCTAGAGACCCAGGACAGCTAATGGCTTGGTTCCACTCTAAGTCTGAAGGCCTGAGGCTCTTGTAGTTGTTATAGTCCTAAGAAAGGTAGACTAAAGACCCAGAAGCAGCCAATGTTTCAGTTGAGTCCAAAGGTAGGAAAAGAGCTGATATCCCAGTTCTAAGGCAGTCAGGTGTGAAGAAGCCTCTCTTCCTCAGAGAAGGGTCAACCATTTTGTTCCATTCAGGTCTTCAACAGATTGGGTGAGGCCCACCCACATTAGGGAGGACAATCTGCTTTATTCATTTGGATTTAAATGTTAATCTTATCCAAAAACACTTTCACAGAAACACACAGAATAATCTTTGACTAAATATCTGGGCACTTGTGGTCAAGCTGACACATAAAATTAACCATCACAGCATCTCTATCAAGATCCCACAGTAGTAACTGGTGGAGTCAGAATTCAGAGCCCAGGTGGTCTGTCTCTTGAGTCCATACTATGCTCTAATGCTCCCCAATTATCTCCTTTCTTACAGGTGGGCTTCACCTATAAAGAGAGATGCCAAATGTCTCTAATCTCGGACTCTGCACCACACAACTTAGAACTGGATTATATATAGTTTCACATCTTTGCTGTTGTTTCGTGTGTGATTTTCTTTCTTCTCTCATTAGATTAATCCCATTGGGAAAAAGGACTGTGTCTTAGGCTTTAATAATAGCTAACATTATTAAATACTTATTATGGACCAAGCACTTTACCTGTATTTATCCACTTAATACTGACAACAATACCACAAGGTAGCTACCTTTATTCTCCCCATTTTACAGATGAGAAGACTACACCCCAGATACTAAACTACCTGCATAGGGCTACAGGATAACACAGGCAATTTGGCCCCAGACCCTGTATTCTTAGACCCTCTCTGCCATGCTTCCTTTATCTCTTTCCCCTAGTTGGCCCCCATTCTCAGTATCCATCCATCCATCCATTCAGTGGGTGGCACACACACAGGCACTTAGGGGCTCTCTTCAGGGAGTTGGTTTCAGGGAACAACACCTCTTTGGGAAGCTGAATGGCTGTGACCAACTTCAAATAGAATCCCCTTTGCAGGGTACACCTGGTTTGAGGGTGGGCCCGTGCTGCCCTCTGGGATTCCCCTGGCCAGACTCCTGCTCCTGCACTGGCCTTAGCCCAAGAACTTACTTTCTGGGAAGCCGTGGTTGTGCGTACTCTGCATACTTCCTCTAGAGAGGCACTCAGGGTATTTTCAACTGCCTGCATCCTGGTGCCAAGACTGGACCTTGAAAATGCAATGTCACCTTGCTAAGCGTCAGCTAGTTCCTGCTGTTAGGAGACAATGCCCCACCAGGAGCTGTACAAACAGGTTCTTTGCAGAAGGGGAGAGCCACAGGTTCATCCTGAGGCTGGCACAATGCCTGGGTGTGGGTCACCAGGTGTGGGTACACTTAGTCCTCCCTGAGGCTGCTGGAACAAATGCAAACCCAGCGCTCCGGAGGTCAGAGCACACAGCCCATGCCCCACTTCCAGCACCACATACACCTCCACATTACCTGACTAGGCAGGTGGCTTTTAAACCCCCCTAAAGCTGAATTATTCCCTAAGTATTCCAGGAAGACTTAAATTACATGGACATAGTGAAAATCAGAATGGTTGCATAGTTTTCAAAGGAAGGTACCTCTCTTTGGTGTCTCTAAAATACCTGGATGTCCTGTCACAGCTCTTTCACTACTGAGTCATTATCTTTCTCAAAATCTAGACCATGAGCTCTTTAAGAGAACTATATTTTATTGATCTTTGTGTTCCCAGATCCAAGTACAGGGTGTGCAACATAGGGGTCATTTTGGAACTTCTTTCTGAAATTAAAAAAAAAAAAAAAAAGGAACTGCTTTCTGAATGATCAAATTTGTAGGATTTCCCCTTGATTTTTATTCGTATTGCCACCATCAAAAGACCTTGTTATAGGGGAAGAACACTTGACCAGAAGGCAGGAGGTTGTGGCTATGTCCCAGCTCTGGAAAAAAAAGGCTGCACAACTGGGGCACCTGGGTGACTCAGTTGGTCAAGTGTCCAACTTCGGCTCAGGTCATGATCTCACAATTCATGAGTTCAAGCCCCACATCGGGCTCTGTGCTGACAGCTCAGAGCCTGGAGCCTGCTTCAGATTCTGTGTCTCCTTCTCTCTCCACACGTACCCCGCTTGCACTCTGTCTCTCTCCCTCTCTCAAAAATAAACATTAAAAAAAAATTTTTTTTAAAGCTAGACAGCCTTGGCAGTGTACATTAACTTTTAGATCTCAGCATCTTTATCTGAATGAACAACAAGGTTGAATTTGAGAAACTCTAAGGTCCCTTCTAGTTTACTCCTAGGACTCTGCATTTGAAATGTTCTGCATAGAGAGAGGGGCTTACAAGAATGAAGTTCCTGCTGTACATTAATTTATAGACTCAGAGAATTAACATGGGCATAGACACCCACTCCTGCTTTGAAGCTATAATCTCCAGGAAATGATGGAAAAAGGGGTGGATTTGATTTGGGGGTGATAGCTTTCCAGAGCCCTTGAGGAGATGGGATTGTAATGGGGGCCCCTGCTTATGGTCATGTCACCTGCTCTCACAATGCCCACATTAAAGACTTTGCCTAGAGCTCCCCATGTGTCTCCTGCCGCTAATCTCTGTAACCCTGCTGTCAGAATATGACGCAGACTCTCTACCTTAGGCCATATGCTTGGGAAAAACATCCTTCTTGCAGAGACTCCTGGGGAAAAGGAAGGACATAACTCTTTGATCTTGATCCCTAACAAAGAATTTGTCTTGGGATCTTTGAAATGTTGGGAGAAGAAAAAAAAATACTTTCAAAGCCTTCCTTATTTGGTATATTACAAAATAGGAGGACAAACAGAACTCTGAGGTAAATATTCCTTTGTTCTGGGAGACATTACAGTGAATATTTGGTTATTAAAAGGGAAAGCAAGTATTCAGAATGCAGAAACTTAGACCTTGTCTTTCTGAGGGGCTCCGGTGTCATAACATAAGAAGCTGTTTTCATCATGGGTGGAATTGCAGCTCTGCAAATTGTTTTCTATAAGGAAATGTTTCATTTCTAAAGAATATTTAGTCCTCAGAATCTCTGAAAGTTGTTCCTGTTCTTGGAAAAGATGTGGTTGTTCTTATTGGAACAAAGGCTGGAATCTAGGTGCCGGTAGGAGCATTGGAAACTTACCCTCACTCAGGAGAATGGAGGGATCACCTGGAGGGCCAGACTAGGCAGCTCAAGGACCATCTGGCTCATGTGTTTAAAGTCCTACACTTTGCAATACTCTAGACTAATTAACCCAGACTTTGGAAAAGGACAGATGTTTAATTTATTACCTTCCAGTTCATTGTCTGGCAAGCCAGATGGGGGCAGAAAATGGGAAAGGACTTGGGGAACACTGAAGCAGGGGTTACCAGGCAAGGGCTCCATGGAAAGAAGGACCGGGGGACTCATTCTCTCTCTCTCTCTCTCTCTCTCTCTCTCTCTCTCTCTCTCTGATGGAAGGAAATGCACAGAGTCTAGGAGTGGCAAAGTAGGCTGGGATGGGTGCTGGCCAGCAGAGCTTATAGGGGAAAATATTTGACTGGTGAACTATATGATTCATCATTTCTAGTACCAGTTTTAACTCTCTCAGAGTTGTAATTCCTGCCTATTTTTTTCCAAATGTGTATTAATGTCTTGTTACTCATTAAAGCTTGGGGTTAGCTGTGATATTGGGAATTAAAGGACTGAATGATCACAACATATTTCACCTGACAGGTGTGAGTGAAAGTGACAGGCAGCAAAGTAAATGGGGTCTGTGGAGGAACAGAAGCTAGAGACAGGAAGGGATTGAATGTTGGAGGCACAACTAAGGCTTCAGATTAGTGAGGCAGCTGCCCTGAGATATCTTGCTCCCTAAATATACTGGAGGAAAAAGGTCTTCAAAGAGGGAGACCAGGACCTACTATTTATGCTGGTGGGGACAATGAGTCAGAAAACAAGAGAGTTCTATTTAGTAAAGGTTCTCCTTGGCCCAGGATAACAAAGGCAAAGGCTTGCAGGGCCCCTTCCTTGGGGGAAAGAGGAGGATTCCAAGGGCAGTGATCGGCACACAGAGCTCAACATGGGACAGCAATAATGATAAGAATGAGTGTGTGGGGACAAGTTTTTGTATTGGAGGCAACAAAATGTAGCAGTGAGAGATCAGAGACAGGCGTCTTGTCCTAACTTTGCCACAAATGAGGTGCAGTCATTGATATTTCTCTAGATTCCAATTCCCCACGTCAAAGGATGCTTCTGGTGTCCCCCTCTGTGTTCCCTCCCTAAGCAAATCTGCCACCATCTGGCAGCAGTTGGATCTCTCTCCTCTCTAGTCTTACTTTCTTTTTAGAGGTTTCCAAGGTCTCTGTTTGGGGCCACTCTGATCACAGAGCCTAGGTTCAAGTAGAAAGTACCTCTGTGGAGCTGTGCTCCTGGGTCTGGTGACCCAAATCCAGAATTGTTGGTTTAGAGAAAAAGATGCTCAAAGGGCTTTGCCAGGATGATACATCTCAACAATTACAGCAGTGGGAAGGGTGGACTTTGCCACTTCAGATACCTGTTACAATTTTGGAAAAAAAAGTCATTTGTGTCTTAGAACCCCAGTTAAATGCTACAGACTATCTGTAACTATTCAGCTGTGATTTCTGGACTCTGTTCTCTTTGTGTCTTCAGTGACAGCATTATCCTGGCACATGTAGGCACTTAACATGTGTACCGGATACATGAGTTAATGGAATCTACAAATAGTTATGAGAATATACTTTCTAAGCCAACCATCAGGCCATACTTTGTGCAAAGAGTTTTATGCTGCTTCCAGATGTGTGAAGGAGTTTGAGAGATTTCATTAGATGCTGAAATTGGAATTTGGAGACCATTTTGGAGATTTCAGGGGACTGACAAATCAGTAGCATCCTTCAAAAAAATAGGTATGTAATTACCACATAGTATTTCAATGTTCTCTTTGCCTGTAAACAGCTTACTGCTATCCTTAAAGCAGGGTCCCAGGTAAAAGCCTGAAACAAGTGGGGATTATCCTCACTCAGCCCTTTCAATTCTCCTTCTGAATTCCCCTTCCCCAGAGGCTGGTGACTTTACTCTCTCCCAGGCTATCCAGGACCCCTCTGCTAGTTACTCTACTTTCCTGACACTGGCCCAGGCCCGGGACTTTGCTGACATCCTTCCTTGCATCTTCCGCTCAACTGATCTGAAGGTCTTACTCTGCCTGTGGTTTCCTTTAAGTTTCTGCGGTCTCTTCCTGAGTGAGAAGGAGGAGAGAGAAGTCCTCCTGCCTCCTCAAACCAATATGGAGCTGTACAAATAGCCCCTGGAGACCCTGGGATGGTTACTTGCTTCATGCCATCCAGGAACCAAACCATATGCTCTGACCTAGCATTAATCCTAGCCTACTTTGTCACTTCATTCTTCTCTCTACATCTTGTGGGATGTATGCATTTTTTTCCAGAGAAGCCCAGAGAATCTGTTGAAGACAAGTATTTGTTTCCTGAACCTAGTAATAGGGGGAGCCTGGAAGAGTATTCAAGGTATGTGTGTGTGGTGGGGGGAACTGCTCTGGCAAATATTTGGGCCCTGGTGCATAGAGCCTGGAGTCCACTCTGATAAAAAACCATGTTTCCATCTTTCCATTATACACCTCGATGGATTGGTTGGCATTAGATTGCTACAGTAGGGTTTTTGGGTAAATGTAAGCAGGTCTGGTAGGGCAGAAGCTACAAAAACAGACTACAGCCTCATGATTAAAAGTCTGACTTGGGAAATGATTGCCTGGCTTCAAATCCTGGCCCAGTCATGCAAAAGCCAAGTGCCCTTAGGCAGTTTACTTAACCTCCTTAATCTTGCTTTTCTCAACTGCAAAATACCTACCTCATACAGCTGTCGTTACTATAAAAAACAACACTTAAAATAGTTTCTAGGTATGATATATAAGTGCCTGCTATTATCATTCTAAGTAATCCTTGTTCCTGTGCTTTTCCAGAATATTTACATGATTCTAGGACACAAGATCCCCCAACACTTCTAGTCAATGCCCTAACGCTTATAGGGAGAAAGGCAAATTGACTGCTATTCACTGGACATCTAAGAGGTAAGCCTTGTTCTCAGAATCATCTGTGCCTCAAGAAGAAGTTCAGTTCAGAGAAGCGTCTACTAGCAGCCAAAGTGATGCTGTGTGTGGCCTGAAAGACTGGTACACAGTGGGCTTTGGTGTCTGCCCCAACCCAGCCTTCTCCATTCCCACTGAGAGTCCTGAATCTGAGTGGTTACCATTGTGCTTGGGTTTGGGGCCTTTTCCAGGTTCAAGGCTACACTTCCTCTTGCCTACAGTGAAAAGCCTACATACCTTTACACTGTAAGTGCTCTGATCTTAAACAGGTGAGCCCAGGCATGCAGCTTCATGAATATTTCTCCTAATTATAGAGGTTGAGCTGACCAGTTACTGAGATCTCCTAATTGTTTTGACATCATGTGTTCCCCAAAAGCCCCTGAAATTCTTAGAGAATAACACTTCTCTTATAAACTGGACATCAGACAGAGACCAGCCATCAAAAACTTGAGCTGAAATCCTCTCGAGTCTTACATATTTAACGATTGAAAAGCAATTTCCTTCAAATCATGATTAGATCACACCCTTACTGGTTCTATTTCAACATCTTATTTTAGAAGGCGTATTCAATGATCTCAATGAGGAAAAAAGCAACGGGAACAACTTAAAGTGACAGGAAAAATTTCCTATTAAGCTCATTTCTAGTGCAAAAGGTAGTGTTTTAGCAAAAGAATTGTTTAATAATAGTTCTTAAGAGTGTCTTCATTGAAACAAACAAAGCTGCACTCATCCAAATGCTTGAGATCATGTGAAAGGGGAAAAGTAAGTGTTAGAAAAATCAGGGAGCACAGCCTGGGCTCTCCCATGAAGAGCAGCTCAGGGTGACCTCATCCACCAGATCACAGCTCTCTTCACAGGCAGTCCAACCACCATTGTGGCCAACAGGGCAAAGGGGAGGGCATTTAGGTGTGCCAGAGCTGGAGCCAGGGCAAACTGGAAGAGCTTACACTGACTTAAAATTCTGATTTTCCAAAGAACGCTCAGGAAAGACAAAGGCAAATCTCTTTAACCTGCTCATTCTGCAACCTTGTACCTCCCACAGCTCAGATTAAACAAACAAGAGTTGAATCATATGACTTAAAAAAACAACAACAACGATATTCGTAAATGGACAGGCAACCTTCAGCAGATCAAATGTGGTTTTTGGCTATTCTATCCTCCCACTGATGCTGTGGGATAATGCCATGAGCAAGATCATGTCATTTACAAGTTGGCCTAGGCTTGCTTTGTCTTACCCTCAGTATTCCTTTCTGTTTCCTTTCACACTTTGTTTCCTTTCACAAATTTTTGTTGTTCACATATTATGTGTTAGGCACCAGACAAGGTGTGAATAAGTCAGATCTGCTCTCTGCCTCACAGTGCAGTCTCATGGTGGAGGGAGAGAAGCAGAAAAAACATTGTGATGAGTCCTGGGATAAGTCCATGATCTCTTTAAGACACAGAGTGGTGTGGGCTGTCAGGATGGGCCTTGAATAGAAGAGGAAGGATGAAGGGAAAGAAGTGGGAAAACGAACTCCATGTAGAGGAAGTAGCACTTGCTCAGGGGATGGAAATGAGAGAGAATGGTCCTTTGGGGGAGACAGGTGGCAAGCTGAAAGTCACACAGTTGGCAGATAAATGCAGAGCTGAGTCTTATCAAGGACTGAGGCTCTGGTTATGTTTAGACTTAACATTTGTAAAAGAAAAGCAGTTTTAACTGACTCAAGCTTACTGTAAGCAACAATGGCAAGGAGATGCAATTAGGAAGCACCGTATAAATACATGAAGTTGCAGGATTTTTTAAATATTGTATAAAACAAAGGAATTGAGAGGCCTGAGAAAATTGAAACTTAAAAGCTTAAGTTATGGGAAACTGAAACCTAACCAAGCTTAACCAGCTTGTTCCGCTTCTGTACAATTGCTTGGCGCGCCCGTGTATTTCTGATCAATCACAGTTGCCTGGCACAACCGTATATTCTTGATCAACCATTGTTACTTGGCACATCCGTGTACTCCTGATCAATCATTGTTGCTTGGCACATCCGTGTATTCCTGATCAATCATTGTGATACCCGTACCCCCGGTTGTGGTCTGACCTAAAGGCAGGAACCAATCGAATACTGTTAAGTGTCCAACTTTAAACACCAACCAATCGCAGCTCTGTAACTGTGGAAAATTCCTGATTTCCCCATGACTTGTTTGTACCTGTCTATAAAAGGGGTGTAAAAACCTCTCTCAGGGCCTCTTGGCGTCACCGGCAACGGGGGCGCAGAGGTCCAGGTTCGAACCTGCAATAAATGACCCTTGCTGCTTAGCTTTGACTCTGGACTCTGGTGGTTCATTTTTGGGGGTCTCTTAGACTCTGGGCGTTTCAGAATGAGCACAGAAAAGACATCCCCAACTCTTTATTATATATAATTATAAAGTTAGTTATTAAATTATTAAAAATTAATGATAAACCTCTATAATTTCATTGAAAATTCCTTTAATTCCTTTATTTTTGAATTGACTAACAACAGATACAACTTATGAGATTTCACTGTCTCCTTCACTAGACTTTTTTTTTTTCATGATGATCGGTTTTCCAAAATCTTTCCATCCAGATATGTTTATGTTTTAGGTAGATAAAAATAGGCTATGTAATAAAACTTTGTAAGAATTTCCTTTCTGTTTATATTGAATGTCAGGTATTCAAGTATTTTTTGAGTGTGTATTGTGCAGCAGGCAGTGTTCTAGGTACTGGGGACACAGCAATAGCCAAAACATATGCAGTAGCTGCTCTCAGGGAGCCTGTATCCCAGTTGGGGGACACGTTATACACCAAACAACCGATAACATGTTGGGTGGAACTGATGTTATGAAGCGAAATAAAGGAAGGTTGGGGTGGGTACAGAGAGAAAGAGAGGTGCTATTTCTAGGAAGGTCAGGAAACCCTCTCTGAAGATAGTTCAGATTCAAGTGGCAGCAGAACGTCGTGAGAGGTGGGGGATACTTGTTAGATTTTGAATGTAGAACCTATAGATTTGAGGAGGATGGGATGAAGGCTGCAACAGAGATGCCTCTTAGATCAGGGCAAGAAGGGGAGGATTTGGAGGATTTTGCTAATGACAGACCTACACCAGAAGGCAAAGGTCTGGGGGGTGGGCTTGGGTGTTACATTGGGTCAGACTAGGAATGTACAGGCCATATGATGATGACAGCTGGGATAGCAGTGATGGTCCAGATTCTTGGGCTGCTTCTGGTGACTGAGGTAACCAGGGACATAGGACATGACAGGGTTGCTCCTGGTGGTCTCCAAGGCAGGTTGTAGTGATGAGGCTGAGAAGTGATGGAAGAGGTTGGGGTGAAACTCCCAGAAAGTACAGAGGGCTCAGTGAGACCTCACCTGTGGCACCAAGATGGTGTCGCCTTTGGTGAAAGAGTGGTGACTGGAGCAAGTCAACTTCTACTGGTGCTTTTTGGCACCAGGGCTGCTGCCCCTAGGATGTTGGGGGCCCCAGGCAAATACATTTTGTTGGGCCCCTACCTATGTAAACAACTTGATTAAAAAATGTTTCCCAAAATTCATGAGTCCATGGGAGGTACTGGATTACAGTATAGGTATAATTGTAGGTATAGGATTTATTTATGAAATTTAGAATAATTGGCAGGGAAGTAGTACTTCAGTATTTTTAAGATTTCCAATCAGAGTTTGTGATGATTCTTCATAGTGTCTCTTCCTATTCATGTCCACAAACCATATCTTCCATATCCTTGTCAATGTGCTCTTCTTGGACCAATTTCATATCTCCCACTGCAAGGATATAGTGGTAACGCAGTAATCACTCATAATACCATGGCCCTTCAGGTACTTGAAACAATGCAAATCCTCTTAGCTCCGCAGTTCCTTAATACCACCTATTTAATGCTGGTTATGTCATAACTCATGGTGTGGCCGCATTTATCATGCCATTCATGAATGCTGGCTTCCAGTGACTCTCACTGTGTTTCACTGATGGTGGCCACAATGCAAGCTTTAACTGTACAGTGCAGAAAAATGAATAATAATTTGCTCTTTGGTCATGCTGAATTTGTTTTTTGGAATTTGGTAATGCAACCACAGAAAAACACATCTTGTACAAATTCTCTTGAACTCTGTGGGCCATGATTACTGCATTCCTAGAATATGATCTCTTTCGATGTTCGCTACACTCCGACTTACACATGGCAATTGGTGAGAGGGGCAGGCCAGTGGCTCATAGGCAGAGCAACTAGAGTAGTTTCCACTGGTCAGTGTGTGGGAACTCTGATCCTTTCTTCCCAGGGGTAATGACTGATCTGGGAGATCTCAAGGTCATGATATCAATTAGAGGCAAAAGAGGACTTCAGTTAGAGGGGACTGTTGGCATTGCTGAGCGATGGTTTCAAAAGCCCTTGGGGAGAGAGGTGGGGCCAGTCACAGAGCTGTGCAGTCAGATATGGAGGGTGGAGCCCATGAGGATGTGGGGAGATCCAGGGTGCCAGCAACAGAAACAGCACAGGGTAAAGGATGCCTGCTTCCACCCCTGCTGCCTTCAGATACTATAGAATTGATGCAGCATCATGGCCTGAACATATATAGGTAAGATTTGAATGGTAGACTCACCTGGGTAGCTCAAGTCCATGGATCAGCGGTGGGTAGTTGGTAGACTGAACTTGTCCTCTGACTTGAATAAAAATCACCCCAAATCAGTGCGTCAGTACCAGTGTGGTGGTCTAATCACAAAAGAAGTTCTTTCTATTTGACAGGATTGACCAGATCACCGGACTGCTTACTTGGGACAGACTCAGGTAATGGGACTCCACAGATAACCCTACATGCCCAAGTCCTGGAGCTACTCCAGGCACCTCATCATCCCCAAACAGGAGGCATTTTAGAGGACTGGAGAGCACTTGGAGAGAAACGAAAACCAGACCCATACCACGTGGTTCGCAGGTGAGGTCACGTACCCCCACCTGGTTAACAGCCATGGGTGGGAGACTTGTCCTCCTGAATTCTTGCCCATCTCCTCCTCCCCCTTCCTCCTCTGCGCTTACCCAGGTCTAGTGGAGGTACTGTCTGGCACCACAACTCAGAACCTAGCAAAACAAAGTGTAATTTTGCTTCAGACTTGCCTCAAACTTCTTAGCAAATCAGATCTTTGAGTGGCTGGGTTATAAATAATCTGTATCTTTCTGTACTCCTATCAGCAAAGGTATTTGCACTATGTACGTGCCTAAACAAAGTGCTTTTCAACTCCAAATGATTTACTTCTCAGTTTCCTTTTCATTAAAGCCGATTCCCTTTTCAAAGGGAGACTTGTATTTCTAAGATTATATTTTCCTTTCTGAAAGTGAGGTCTCACTGACACTATTCTTGTCCATGCGCTAGGATACAGTTCTCCTGGTATGAAGGCCAAGGTCACCCAGGACACACAGACATATGTGTGTGTTCTTGTAAGTACTGGAAGCCATGCGCAACATGGCGGGAGTGAACTCAAGCCCCCCCTTGGCCTCTGCCACACCCAATTCTGAAACACCAGGGAGCTCTCCCTGGCCATCCTCTCTGCCTGTGAGCACTTTTGCTGGGAGCCCTGACTGAATTTCAAAGTTTTGGTCTATTTCATAGCCTTGTATTTTACTCCCCTTCCTTCTTCACTTACTCCAATTGTTCTTACTACTTGGGCAGCGTCCAAGTCTATACTTGTAGAGAAATGTGCAAAGTTTGGTGAAAGTTAATTTACTGAATTATAAGGATTTCCTTATAAACTAATCTTAATGTTTTATCTTTCATTTAAGATATCAGCAGTGACCATTCCTCAAAGGGATTTAGGCAATCCTTGACTTTGACATAACTTTTACGTGGTCTCCCCACTATCACACGTTGCATCTCCAGAACTCTGCTGAACATTTATATTCCAGCTGGCAAACAAATCTTAAGCCAATTTCTGGTGGTTCTGTCTACCCCCTAACATTCTGTATTTGGCAATCATTATTTGTGGGTGTTTATCCAATTCTTTGAATATCAATAATATTTTGCTTTAGCTTTCTTATAAAAACAAATGAAAGATGGCAAAATGAAAGTGCCAATACCAGTGATAATGCAGTAAGGTAGGCTGAAGGTGGGTAATCTTGACGTTTGGTTGACGTTCCATGGACCTTAAATGGTTGACCGTGAGTTTAGTTGTGGACAAAAAACCATCTAGAGACTACAGATGGTGTGTTAATGGACAAAGTATGATTGAGAATGAGCAGTGGCCCAAATGCAGGGAGAAGTGCACAAGGCTGCTGTCATCTTTTTGGAGAAGATGATGGCAGGCATTCCACTTTCTCTTGAAAACTATTTTGGTAGAATTCCTACTAGCTAGTCCTTACTCAAGCTTTGAATAAATTTTCTCTCTAGGCTGAGATAACTGGCAGCTGAGGTAAGAATCAATTTCAAGATCTCTAATTTATTATTTGTATATAATGTTTATTGTTTTTAATGTATTAGATAATCTACACATTGCATAGCTGTGCCAAAAACAAAATGTCTTTAATCACAAGCATAAATTTTATAATGTGAGCTCTCTACAAGTAGAGCCCTCTGTATGCCTACTGTTTGACGTTCAGATCCTTGACTCTCAAATACATTTTCATGAGTTTATTATATACAAATGTAAGGGACATTAATTATATATAATTTACTAGGGGATGATCTATCTCTCTAGTGGTGTTCTTTTGGAAAGGGATGTCTCTTACAATACAAATGTTGAATCTGTTTTCTGCATGTTTCCATAAATAAATGGAGCAGAAGTGCCCTTCAGTATCAAGGTCAGTCACTTGCTCACTGGCTTTCAGGACAATAACTGCTGCCTGGAAACATTTAAAAGGCAACAAACAAATCACACTCTGAATCCACTGACAGTTATGGGTCTGACCATGTGCTAGGGATACTGTCACCATGATTCGAGTAGAAATGACCACTGCGTGTTGAAGAAAATAAGAATCAAAAGGATACTGATGAAATCTTCATAGGAAACATGGAGGCAGATCGTACACCCACCCCCATGGCTTGCCTTTCCCTGGAATTCCAGGTTTTAACAAAATCAGAACTTAAAAAAAAATGCTTGGTTGACCTTCAAAGTAGATCAAGTATAGGTTCCTTTGCCCATAGAGCTGTTTTTACTTTTCTCAAGTGTGTTACAGTAGTCTCTCACGGCAACATGTTCGAAGCTCCTGGTGACCTATTTTTTAAACCGTTCTAAAAATATAGATTTCCAAATACATGTTGTTTTAAGTAGTTTATATTTTGAAGTTATAATCCCTAGCCTATGACTAAATGTTTAGAGATATCGAAGTAAAGCTTTTTAGTATAAAGCTCTATCTTATTTAGATTTTGAAGAAACTTAAAGCATACATATCTATCTACCTATCTATCTATCTATTTATTTATGTTTTATTTATTTTTGAGACAGAGACAGACAGAGGATGAGCAGGGGAAGGGCAGAGAGACAGCGAGACACAGAATCTGAAGCAGGCTCCAGGCTCTGAGCTGTCAGCACAGAGCCCGATGCGGGGCTCGAACTCACGAACCCGCGAGATCATGACCTGAGCCGAAGTCGGATGCTCAACTGACTGAGCCACCCAGGCTCCCCCAAAGCATACATTTTAAAATCTAAATATTTAATAATTGTTTTTCTGGGTTAGGTTGTGTTTGAAAGTATTTGGTGCCTATTGGACCAGATTCTCAGCAGGAGCTGAAGGTATCCCCCTATGAGACCATGCATTTGAAACATTACCTAAGATGATGATAGATGAGGCTTATGGAAGGGTGAGAAACTTGAGAAGTGCAACAGAGTCCATAATATATGAAACCAATTTTGCAAATATATACGCTTAGGAAAGAAAAGCCTGGAAGGATACACATTAAATTAAGAGTGGGTATACCTGGTATGGGAGTGTTTTATTTCATTTTCTATTCACAAAATTTTTATTTATAAAAATATGTGAGTAAAAACAAACAATACTCTTTAAACATGGAAAAGAAAAATTTTGGAGTAGGGAATTGGTGCTGTTACAGCTTTGCCTTCCCTCTGGGCTCTCAGTGCTTCCTCAATTGAAATACATGTGGGAGAGGTTTAAGGAGAAAAGGATTTTACACTTTGCATTATTCCATCAACAATGTAATAATCCTACTTTGCATTTCATCTGGGAAGTTTTAATGCCTCTTTTATACCTAATAATAGAGCTTAAGGTCACTAAATAGCTTAAGTCCTAAACCTTAAATAACACCTTTCTAAACCTGAAGGTTTTATTTATTTATTTATTTATTTTTATTTTTTATTTTTGGGACAGAGAGAGACAGAGCATGAATGGGGGAGGGGCAGAGAGAGAGGGAGACACAGAATCGGAAACAGGCTCCAGGCTCTGAGCCATCAGCCCAGAGCCCGACGCGGGGCTCGAACTCCCGGACCGCGAGATCGTGACCTGGCTGAAGTGGGGCGCTTAACCGACTGCGCCACCCAGGCGCCCCTAAACCTGAAGGTTTTAAAGTTAAAAAAAACTCAGAGCCAACACTAAGGTGAAGGTGCTTATGTTCAGGCATAATTAGTTGTTTGTTGATACTTATTACAGATAAAATACAGCTGAAGCCAAAGATCGGCTCTTCAAAGATTAATGAATAGGTTAATTGATTAATTAGCTGTGAAGACATGGTTGTGACCTAAGAGTTTTTTATAGCACTTGTTTGGTGAGTGGGAAGATGTGAGTTGGTGTTAAACATTGATTCTCACTCTCTGTGAAGGCAGACAAGGAGGTTTTTAGCTTAGGTTATTTCGGTTTGATTTTCTGTGAAGCAAACTGGCTTTTCTGGTGGAGGCCATGGAAAAGAGCTTGAGAGCGAGTGCAAACTCCCCCTGTGTCTGGGGCTGCTGGGATTATTTTCAACTATTATGCTAGCCTACAATGGGCCTTTAAGAATTTAGTAATTTTTTTAAAAATATTTTAATTTACTTTTGATAGAGAGACAGAGACAATGCGAGCAGTGGAGGGGCAGAGACGGGGGAGACACAGAATCTGAAACAAACTCCAGGCTCCAAGCGATCAGCACAGAGCCTAATGCGGGGCTCGAACCCACGAACCGTGAGATCATGATCTGAGCTGAAGTTGGATGCTCAACTGATTGAACCACCAAGGCGCCCCAAGAATTTAGTAAATTTTTAGCTGATTGCTTCTTACGTGTTTTTACGCTAGCCACCTCCTCCTACCTTACTCCGCCAAAGCTAAAGCAATTCATATGCCAAGCTGTCACTCTCAAGAATTCAGTTTACCTGGTTGTCTTGTAATCTCAGTTTTTGATGCATTTGAGAAAATTTATGATTTTGTAAATTGCCCAGCTCTGTCTCATCAGTGTGGGGGCCAAGTTCTCTTGAAGTATATCCTAGGTGGAAGCAAAACCAAAGTCATTTCCATCCTGTCTCTCACTGTTGGGGTCTAGAAAACGTTGGCTTTTCCAGGTCTACACAACTCTGGACTTCTGAACACTCTCCATTTACTTTTGTTTTTGTCTGCCATTTCTTCTCTGAACTCATGTATTTCTTGTGGCACCTACCCAAAGACAGTCAACATACACTATTTACATTCTGTTTTCGAACACGTGCTCCAGAACTACTGGCATACTGTACTGGAGTTCTCCCTCCCTAAGTGATTGCAGGTGGAAGCTGTAGAAAGTACGTTGCTAATGTATAACTTGGATAAGCAGCATTTTGATCTCAATATCTGGGTCTTCCCTGCTTTCCGGTAAAGAAAATGCCTCAGGGGTTTGTTATGCAGCAGCCATTAGGGACCAATTTCTAGTCAGGGTAAATTATGTTATGCTGTGCAAATCTCTGGTTTAACACAGAATGTTTGCTTCTCTCACAAATTTGATGCTCAGTGGGGATCCGTTTTCTGTCTGATAGCTACACTATTTGGGACACTTGGCCTCAAAAGTTGCTATGTCAATAGAAGGATGGAAGAAACACATTGTTTTTTTTTACGTTTATTTATTTATTTTGAGAGCGAAAGCATAAGCATAGGAGGGGGAGAGAGGGAGAGAGGGAGGGAGGGAGGGAGGGAGGGAGGGAGGGAGAGAGAGAGAGAATTCCAAGCAGGCTCCATACGGTCAGTGCAGAGCCCCATGTGGGGCTTGAACTCATGAATTGCAAGATCATGACTTGAGGCAAAGTCAGATGCTTAACCAACTGAAACACCCAAGTGCCCCAGCACATTGACTTTTGACCACCTTGATCTAAAAGTGACCCCTGTCACTTCTCACATTCCATTGGTCAGAATTACTCATGGCCCCAACTGAAATGCAACAAAGCTAAGAAACAGAGGAGGAAATAGACCTTATCTTTGTTACCCTGTACTGTTATTCCAAAACATGATCAAAAAAGGCACAAGACTTTCTCTTGTTATTATATTTGAAATAGAGTTAGTAAATATGTGTCAGATGTAGCAGTGTCTAGTAATGCACAAGGCAGGGCTTAGGTCACCTGAAATTGGTCATTAGCTTCTGCCCTCCCACTCCCACAGTCTCTCATGAGGCTCAAATGAAACTGACACTGGAGAATATTTGAGCTCATACACCTCCTCCATACCCATACATCACCACAAATCATTTTCAGGGCTAGAAATGTCAGGGGTGACATTGAGCTGGCACGTACCAGTGTGGCACACTGCCCTTTATACCTGATGGCCATTTTGATTGAGTTTCCATCCTAATGGATCAATGCCCATATCTTGTGATTAATCTTTATACTGACTATCACTCTTGCTTACTATTCAAATATATCAAATCATTTCTAGATCCTACTAGATCCTGCTGGTGCTTAGTGTTTTGTTTTTGGTTTTAAAAAACACCAGTCCAAACCAAATAACATAAACAATAATATAAATAACAATTTATATTGTTTCCTTTAAAAGGCAGCTCAGAAGGCTTGCTTAGAACAGATCACCTGAACCTTTCTATACTCTATCTATCTATCTATCTATCTATCATCTATTTTTAATGTTTATTCATTTTTGCAAGACAGAAACAGAGTACGGATGGGAAACGGGTAGAGAGAGAGGGAGACACAGAATCGGAAGCAGGCTCCAGGCTCTGAGCTGTCAGCACAGAGCCCAACGTGGGGCTCGAACTCACCAGCCAGGAGATCGTGACTGGAGCTAAAGTCGGCCACTTGAACTGACTGAGCCATGCAGGCGCCCCTACATCCCCTTTAAACATCTTTTCCTCATCTAGAATTTTTCACTCATGGCAACGGACAAAATTTCCTTTTTCTCTCTCTGTGCACAGTCTATTTCTGTGAAGTGGTTTTTGGAGTTCATATTCTTTTCCCATCTTGCTTCCTTTTCCTCTGTAAATCTTACACCTGGCTCTGCCTGCTGCACAAGGCCATTTGGTAAGGTAGCCTGATCCCATCTGAGTTGCTCTACGAGTACTTGGAAATCTGATGAATATATTCATTAGTCACTATTTTATCTTAGACCATACCAATTCTTTCATCAATGATACTCAGATTTTTGTCACAAGAAAAAATGAGAAGACACTACTCTCAAGATGCTGACTTTTTTTTTTTTTTTTTTTGCCACAAACAGAAGCTGAGTAGCTGGCTCACCATATTGCATCAAGCAGGTTTTCAGAAGCAGAGTGTTTCTATCTCAGTCACTGCTGATGAAACCTTCCATAAGAGTAGAATCTGCCAACTCCATCACAAACGTATGTGAACGACAGATTTTCCCTGCCTCAGACATTAACAAACTGCAGATGGTAAATAGTTCTTCACTTGAAAAGTTAGATTTATTTCTCAGTCTGTTAAAATGCAAATGCCCAAAAAAGAACACAGCTCCTTGACACAACGGTTTGACAAAGTCTTTGTTCTCAAATGATCTTAAACATAACTGCCCTTTGAGAAGTTATACTCTTGGAATAGCAACATTTAAGGCATGGGTAATCAAACTGATTTTGTGCATGACGCTATTATTGTAATTTCTAAAAGAAAAACAGCACTAATCCTCATAGAAACTGCCCTTCTCTAATAGGTCATTTGAAGTTGCACTCCTTTTGTTCCCCCTTCCCAAAAATGATAGATAGATAGACAGACAATTATATAATAGATAAAGGGGATAAATGAAAATGGAACAGAAATTGACATCACTAGAACCACAATGCATAGGCAACAGGGGCTGGTGTACCTGTATGACAATAAAGAGTTAACAAGGGTTCTTCTGATCCAAATGGTGATGTTAGAAGACCCTGAACTCACCTCCTCGGTGGACATACTAAATCTACACTTATTTATAGAGCAATTCCTTCTAAAGAAGAACTGAGGGCTGACAGAACCGAGGGCTGTTGCGTTTCTACACAACAAAAGATAAAAAGACCACATAGAGAACAGCAAGAGAGATGGAAACACAGTAATGAAGGGAATTCTCACCCTCAAATGCTGTTAAGCTGCAGTGAGGAAGGATGGTATTAAGGGACTGTGAGCAGATTTGTCTGCCCTGGGGCATAGAAAAAACAGCTGTGGCTTAAAAAAGCAACTAGAGTATGTGGGAACCAACCCTAGAACCCTGCCAAATGGTGGCAGGGGGCATTGCTCTGCCAGGCCTTCCTCTGAGAGGGGATGGTGAGTGTTGTGGTTTACATTCTCCCTCGAAGTTCATAGAACAGACTGGAGCAGGGTCCAGGAGCCATAGTTGGCTTGCCTCAGTTAGCCTCAGGGCCCTAGCCCACACCAGCCCAAGCTGTCCCACCGAGGCAGCCCCAGAGTGGCATGCACTGCAGCACCCATGGTCCATGCTCACGATAGCTCCAAACATCTTGTCAAGGTGACACAGGCACAAGGCACCCTGAAACACTCCAGGCCAACCACATTTCAGCTCCAAATGATGTGGTTGAGTACTCTTAGTATAGACCACTCTGGGACCTTCTGGCTAGTGCCTGTTTTGGCTCTAGCTGCCTTTGGCTCCAGTTACCCTTCCAGGGTGTCCCCTGTGAGTACTGCCCTGGCACTCTCAGCCAGCACCTGCCTTGGGTCCAATGGTCCTGCCTGGGAAACCCCTGTGCTGAGCAGCCCAGGACACCCCTAACTGGTACCTATTTCAGTTTCAGCTGTTCAGCCAGGTCACCCTCTTTGTGGAAAGCCTTAGGATCCCACAGCTAGCACCCCCTTTGCTTCACCAGTTTTGCCAGGGCATCCTCTGCATAAAGAGCCCCAGAATCATGCCCACTTCAGCTCTGGCCATACCACCAGGACAGTTTCATCATGGAGTACTCTGGGACTCCCACCCCACACAAGCCACAGTTCCAGTCAGCCAGCCAAAGTCACCAGGCACACAAGGTCTACAGAGGGTACTACCATACACATACCACTACTTCCAATTTAGAAGAAGTAGTTGTTCCACCTAATTCATAGAAACAAACACAGAAAGTCAAGCAAAATGAGGAGACAGAGGAATATGCTCCATATGAAAGAATAAGACAAAACCTCAGAAAAATAACCAAATGAAATGGACATAATCAATCTACCTGATAAATGGTTGAAAGTAATGGTCACAAAGATGGTCACCAGACTGGAGAAAGCAGTGGATAAACTCAGTGATAACTTCAACAAAGAGATAGAAAATATAAAAAAGAACCAATCAGAGTTGAAGAATACAATAATTGAAATGAAAACTATACTAGAGGGAATCAATAGCAGATTAGAAAATACAGAAGAATGAATCAATGACCTGGAAGACAGGGTAATGGATAGCACTCAAGTTAAACAGCAAAAAAGACAAAAATAATTTAAAAAAGGATAGGTTAATGTATCTCTTGGACAACACCAAGTGAAAACAAACATTTGCCTTATAGGGGTCTCAGAAGGAGAGGAGAGGAAAAAGGGGGCAGAAAACTTACTTGAAGATATAATAACTGAAAACCTCCCTAAAGCAGGGAAGGAAACCCAGGTTTAAGAAACAAGATCAACCCAAAGAGGTTCACACCATGACACGTAGTAATTAAAATATAAAAAACGAAAGAGAATTTCAAAGGAGCAAGAGAGAAACTACTAATAATGTACAAGAAAGGCCCCATAAGCCTATCAGATGATTTTTCAGCAGAAATGTTTCAGGCCAGAAGTGGTATGTTCTAAGTACTGAAAGGGGGGAAAACCTTATAATGAACAATACTCTACCTGGCAAGATTATCATTAAGAATGGAAGGAGAGATAGAGTTTCCCAGACTAGCCAAAGTTAAAGATGTTTACCACCAATAAAATGGCCTTGCAAGAAATGTTAAAGGAACTTATTTAAGTAGAAAATAAAATGCCATAAGTAGAAGCAAAAAAAATTATGAGAGGAAAAATTGCCATGAGTAAAAGTAAACACACAGTAAAGGTAATAAAGCAATCACTTATAAAGCCAATATAAAGGCTAAAATACTAAAGTAGTACAATCAATGATATCTGAAAAATTAGTTAAGGGGACAAACACAATAAAAAGATTTAAAGCATGGTGGCAGGGAGTAAAAATGAAGTTTCTTTAATGTGTTTGGACTTACATAATCATCAACTTAATATAGGCTGCTATATAGGTATGATGTTATATAAGAACCTCATGGTAACCACAAACCAAATACCTATAGTAGATACACAAAAAATGAAGAGAAAGGAAAACAAGCATAGCACTAAAGAAAGTCATCAATCACAAGGAAAAAGAGCAAGAAAAGAAGAAAGGAACAGAGAAGAGCTACAAAAACAATCAGAAAAAATTAAATAACAGTAAGAACATACCTATTAATAATTACTTTAAATTTAAATGGTGTATGGGGTGCCTGGGTGGCTCAGTCAGTTAAGCATCCAACTCTTGATTTTTGTTCAGGTCATGATCTCACTGTCATGAGATCAAGTACTGTGTTGTGTTCTGCACTGGGCATGGAGCTTACTTGGGATTCTCTCCCTCCCTTTCCTTCTGTCCCCTCTCACACTCTTTAAAAAAAAAATGTAAATGATATAAATGCTCCAACCAAAAAATGTATGGTGACAGAATGCATAAGAAAATAAGACCCATCTATATGCTACCTACAAAAGACTCACTTCAGACTTAAACACATGTACAGACTGAAAGCAAAGGAATGGAAACAGATATTCCATAAAAATGAAAGCAAAAAAAATGTAGAGGTAACAATATTCATATCAGACAGACTTTAAGAATATGCTTTTTTTTTTTTAATTTTTTTTTTTAATTTTTTTTTCAACGTTTATTTATTTTTGGGACAGAGAGAGACAGAGCATGAATGGGGGAGGGGCAGAGAGAGAGGGAGACACAGAATCGGAAACAGGCTCCAGGCTCTGAGCCATCAGCCCAGAGCCTGACGCGGGGCTCGAACTCACGGACCGTGAGATCGTGACCTGGCTGAAGTCGGACGCTTAACCGACTGCGCCACCCAGGCGCCCCAAGAATATGCTTTTTAAAAAATGTTTATTTATTTTTGAGAGAGAGAACATGAGTTGGGGGGCAGTAAGAGAGGGAGATAAAGGATCCAAAGTGGGCTTCACACTGTGAGTGCAGAGCCCAATGTGGGGCTTGTACCCATGACCAAGAGTTCATAACCTGAGCCAAAATCAAGAGTCAACCACTTAACCAACTGAGCCACTCCAGTGCCCCAGACAGACTTTAAAACAAAGACTAACTAGAGACAAATGAGGGCACTGACATCATGATAAAGGGATCAAACCCAAAAGAGGATTGATAATTGTAAATATCTATGCAAACAACATTGGAGCACCTAAATACATAAAGCAAGTATTAACAGACATAAACAGAGAAATTGAAGGTAAAAGAATAATAGTAGGGGACTTCAAATCCCACTTACATAAAACCAACAAGGAAACAGTAGCCTTGAATGACATATTAGACCAGATGGACCTATACAGAATTTTCCATGCACAAACAACAGAATACATGTTCCTTTCAAGTGCACATGGAACATTCCCCAGGTTAGATGACAAATTAGGCCACAAAACAAGTCTCAATAAATTTAGGAAGATTGAAGTCATTTCATACACCTTTTGCAGCCAAAAAGTATGAAACTAGAAATCAGTTGCAAGAAAGAAACTGGAAAAACCACAATAATGTAGAGGCTAAACAACATTCTACAATAAAAAAATACGTGGAGACTAATGAAAATGAAAACATAATGGTCCAACATCTTTGGGATGCCATGAAAGCAGTTAGAAGAGGAAAATTCATAGTGATAGATGCCAACCTCAACAAATAAGAAAAATTTCAAATAAAAATATCTAACCTTAGACCTAAAGGGACTAGAAAAGGAAGAACAAATACAGCCCAAGGGAAGTAGAAGGAAGGAAATAATAAAGATCAGCAGAAATAAATGAAATAGAGACAAAAAAAAAAAAAAAGCAAAAAGCAAAGAAACTAAGGGCTGGTTCTTTGAAAAGATAAACAAAACTGATAAATCTTTAGCCAGAGTTATCAAGAAAAAAACAGAGAGGAACCAAATAAATAACATCAGAAATGAAAGAAGAGAAACAAGAGCCAGAAATACAAAGGATTATAAGAAATGACTATGAAAAATTATATGCCTAGAGAAGCTAGAAAAAAATGAATTCATAGAAACATACAATCTTTCTTTTTTTTTTCAATATATGAAATTTATTGTCAAATTGGTTTCCATACAACACCCAGTGCTCATCCCAAAAGGTGCCCTCCTCAATACCCATCACCCACCCTCCCCTCCCTCCCACCCCCCAACAACCCTCAGTTTGTTCTCAGTTTTTAACAGTCTCTTATGCTTTGGCTCTCTCCCACTCTAACCTCTTTTTTTTTTTTCCTTCCCCTCCCCCCATGGGTTTCTGTTAAGTTTCTCAGGATCCACATAAGAGTGAAAGCATATGGTATCTGTCTTTCTCTGTATGGCTTATTTCACTTAGCATCACACTCTCCAGTTCCATCCATGTTGTTACAAAGGGCCATATTTCGTTCTTTCTCATTGCCACGTAGTACTCCATTGTGTATATAAACCACAATTTCTTTATCCATTCATCAGTTGATGGACATTTAAGCTCTTTCCATAATTTGGTTATTGTTGAGAGTGCTGCTATAAACATTGGCGTACAAGTGCCCCTATGCATCAGTACTCCTGTATCCCTTGGGCAAATTCCTAGCAGTGCTATTGCTGGGTCATAGGGTAGGTCTATTTTTAATTTTCTGAGGAACCTCCACACTGTTTTCCAGAGTGGCTGCACCAGTTTGCATTCCCACCAACAGTGCAAGAGGGTTCCCGTTTCTCCACATCCTCTCCAGCATCTATAGTCTCCTGATTTGTTCATTTTGGCCACTCTGACTGGCATGAGGTGATATCTGAGTGTGGTTTTGATTTGTATTTCCCTGATAAGGAGCGACGTTGGCCATCTTTTCATGTGCCTGTTGGCCATCCGGATGTCTTCTTTAGAGAAGTGTCTATTCATGTTTTCTGCCCATTTCTTCACTGGGTTATTTGTTTTTTGGATGTGGAATTTGGTGAGCTCTTTATAGATTTTGGATACTAGCCCTTTTTCCGATATGTCATTTGCAAATATCTTTTCCCATTCCGTTGGTTGCCTTTTAGTTTTGTTGGTTGTTTCCTTTGCTGTGCAGAAGCTTTTAATCTTCATAAGGTCCCAGTAATTCATTTTTGCTTTTAATTCCCTTGCCTTTGGGGATGTGTCAAGTAAGAGATTGCTGCGGCTGAGGTCAGAGAGGTCTTTTCCTGCTTTCTCCTCTAAGGTTTTGATGGTTTCCTGTCTCACATTCAGGTCCTGCATCCATTTGGAGTTTATTTTTGTGAATGGTGTGAGAAAGTGGTCTAGTTTCAACCTTCTGCATGTTGCTGTCCAGTTCTCCCAGCACCATTTGTTAAAGAGGCTGTCTTTTTTCCATTGGATGTTCTTTCCTGCTTTGTCAAAGATGAGTTGGCCATACGTTTGTGGGTCTAGTTCTGGAGTTTCTATTCTATTCCATTGGTCTATGTGTCTGTTTTTGTGCCAATACCATGCTGTCTTGATGATGACAGCTTTGTAGTAGAGGCTAAAATCTGGGATTGTGATGCCTCCTGCTTTGGTCTTCTTCTTCAAAATTCCTTTGGCTATTCGGGGCCTTTTGTGGTTCCATATGAATTTTAGGATTGCTTGTTCTAGTTTCGAGAAGAAAGCTGGTGCCATTTTGATTGGGATTGCATTGAATGTGTAGATAGCTTTGGGTAGTATTGACATTTTGACAATATTTATTCTTCCAATCCATGAGCAGGGAATGTCTTTCCATTTCTTTAAATCTTCTTCAATTACCTTCAAAGCTTTCTATAGTTTTCAGCATACAGATCTTTTACATCTTTGGTTAGATTTATTCCTAGGTATTTTATGCTTCTTGGTGCAATTGTGAATGGGATCAGTTTCTTTATTTGTCTTTCTGTTACTTCATTGTTAGTGTATAAGAATGCAGCTGATTTCTGTACATTGATTTTGTATCCTGCCACTTTGCTGAATTCATGTATCAGTTCTAGCAGACTTTTGGTGGAGTCTATTGGATTTTCCATGTATAATATCATGTCATCTGCAAAAAGCGAAAGCTTGACTTCATCTTTGCCAATTTTGATGCCTTTGATTTCCTTTTGTTGTCTGATTGCTGATGCTAGAACTTCCAGCACTATGTTAAACAACAGCGGTGAGAGTGGGCATCCCTGTCGTGAAACATACAATCTTTCAAGATCAAATTGGGAATAAATGGAAAATCTGGGGAGGAGATAAGATGAGGGAATAGTAGAAGGACTATGCTTACCTCATCCCTCAAACACAGTTAGATAATTATCAAATCATTCTGAACCTCCAGAAAATTGATCTGAAAACTGCACAACTAGAGGGAGAAAAGAGGCCACAAAATGTGGAAGGTTGGAGGTGTGGAGATGCAATTTAGGGGAGAAAAGAATCACGGATGCTGCAGAGGGAAGGGAGACAGAGGAGGGAGGGAGGAAGGGACATTCAAATCCACAGGCACAGAGAACTCCCATTAAAAACAACAAAAGGCTGCCGACACCAAAATATATAATAGTAAAATATGCAAAATACAGAGATAAGGAAAGAATCCTGAAAGTAGCAAGGGAAAACAAATCCCTAACCTACAAGGGAAGACAAATCAGATAAGCAGCAGATCTCTCCATAGAAACCTGTGGAGGCAGGCCAGAAGGGAGTGGCATGATATATTCAACATGCTGAATGGGAAAACAATGCAGCCAAGAACACTTTATCCAGCAAGATTGTCATTCAGAACAGGAGAGATACAGAGTTTCCCAGAAAAATGAAAAGTAAAGGAATTAGCAATCACTAAACCAGACCTAGAAATATTAAAGGGGATTCTTTGAGTGGTGAAAAAAGGCCAAAAGCAAAAAAGACTAGAAAGAAACAGAGAAAATCTCCAGAAACAATGACATTACAGGTAATACAATGGCACTAGATTCTTATCTATCAATAATCTATCACTCTGAATAACAACATACTAAATGCTCCAACAAAAGACATAGGGCAGCAGAATGGATAAAAAACAAAACAAAACAAAACACCAACACCCATCTATATGCTGCCTGTAAGAGACTCATTTTAGACCTAAAGACACTTTCAGGTTGAAAGTGAAAGGATACAGAACCATTTATCATGCTAATGGATGTCCAAAGAAAGCTGGGGTAGCCATACTTATATCGGACAAACTAGATTTTAAACCAAAGACTGTAACAAGACATGAAGAAGAGTACTATATGATAATTAAGGGGTCTATCCAAAAATAAGATCTAAAAATTGTATTAATTCCCCCAACCTGGAAGCACCAAAATATATAAATCCGTTAATCACAAACATAAAAAAAAAGTCATTGATAATAATACAATAATAGTAGGGGACCCTAACACCCTACTTACAACAATGGACATGCCATCAAAGCAGAAAATTAACAAGGAAACAATGGCTTTGAATGACACGCTGGATCAGATGGACTTAATAGATATACTCATAACATTTCATCATAAAGCAGCAGAATGTATATTCTTTTTGAGTGCAACATGGAATATTCTCCAGTACAGATCAAATACTGGGTCCCAAATTAGGCCTCAGCAAGTACAGAAAGATTGAGATTATACTATGCATATTTTCAGAACACAACACTATGAAACTTGAAGTCAACACAAGAAGAAAATTGGAAAGACCACAAATTCATGGAGGTTAAAGAACATCCTACTAAAGAATGAATGGGTTAACCAAGAAATTAAAGAAGACATAAAAATACACATGGAAGCAAATTATATATATTATATATATTCCACAAATTTATGTATATATAAATAAATAAATGGCAGACATAGAAAAGCTCTTCCTTACAGCTGAGTTCCAACAGATATAGAAAGAATGGTGGAAACTGGAAATCACCATCTGACTAAATACCACAATAATAATTGTTTAAAGTAAGAATCATTAATGGATGCTAATATTAGTGGGTGAAAATGTGATGAGATACAGGGTATTTGCAATCTCAAAGTGTCTCCTAATAACATATGTATTTAATTGCAAAGAGGAATAGTATTGGAAGACACCAAGAGACCATCGTTAACATCACTGATAGATCAATGCACATTTTGTGCCCCCTTGATATGATGCACTGAGGAGGACACATTATCACTTCTGTGATATTCTTGCCCCAAATTCACCATATGAATTTAATACTTAGAAACATCAGTCAGGGCAGACTGGGTGGCTCAGTTGATTAAGCGTCTGACTCTTGATATCAGCTCAGGTCTTGATCTCAGGGTTGTGAGTTCAAGCCCCACATGAGGCTCCATGCTGGGCACAGAGCCTATTTAAAAAAAGAAAAAAAAGAAACAGCAGATAAATCCAAATTGAGGGGCATTCTACAAAATAACTGGCCAGTACTTTACAGACATTTTAAGATGATGAAAGACAAAGAAAGACCAAAGAACTGTTTTTAAGGGAAGTAAAGATACAGGACAATTAAATGCAATTCATGATGCTGGACTGGATCCACAGGCCAAAAAAAAGCAAGGACATTAGTGGGAACAACTGGCAAAATTTGAACATGGTCTGTAGATTAATAGTACTATACCAACATTAATTTTCTGATTCAGATCATGGTACTATGCTTAAGTGAGATTTAGCATTTGAGAAATCTTGTTGAAGGATATACAGGAGTTCTTTCTACTATTTTTGCAACTTTTTTAAGTATGATGTTATTTAAAAATTAAAAGTTAAACATAAAAGAATTATTTTAAATGAAGGAAATGATGTTTCATCTGTTGTGCCCTCACAGCACTCAACCCAGAGCCATCCAGGGTGGGACACAGTATTAGTCTTCATGGACAGAAGTGGAAGGGATTGTGTTATCTTCACTTTGGTTTCAGAATGTAGAGCTGTAGGTGATCTTGGAAATTATCTGGGCCCTTGCTACTCAGAGCACACTTCATGGACCAGAAGTAGTGGTACCACCTGAAACTTATTGAAAATGCAGGCTTTCAAGTAGCCTACTACTACCATTACTGAATCATAATCTGCATTTAAGCAGGATTTCCAGGTGACTTATATGTACATTAAATGTTGAAATCCCCGATTTATTTCAGTGGTTCTCAATCTTGGCTGCCTGTTGGGATGATGTGGGGAAATATTTCTGAAGCCCAAGCACCTAGAGATACTGTTTCAACTAAAGAAATGGAAACTCAGAGGCTAGAAGGTGTGGGTGAAGAATGAAATACAAGGAGATATTTTAAAGATATTTAAAGATATCATTTGGAGATATCAAATGAAGGATGAATTTCCCTTCATTTTCCAACTCCTTCTGAGCATCTATTATGACCAGGTGCTCTTTAAAATTGTGAGGACACAGCAGTGAGCAAAACAAGCTTCTTGCTTTCATGAGCTCACCTTTTAGATGGGGATATAGAAGAAATGCATAAATTAAATATTTACTATACATATAATTTGAAATTGTGCTAATAACTACAAAGACAAATAAAACCAAGTAATGGAATAGACAATGATGGAAGTAGGGATGGAGAAGGCCTCTTGGAGCTGGTCACATCTAAGTGAAAGGAAGGAGGTAAGAATGTTCCATTCCAAGGGCATAGCAAGTGAGAACATGTTCGGGCGGCAGGAAGGATGGCAAGAAGGCCAGTGTGCCTAAAGTGGAGTAAAGACATGGCAGAGAGTGGTGTAAAAATTCTGAGATATCTTGTGGGCTGAGATCAGGAATTTGAATTGTATTCCAAGTACAACAGAAAACTATTAGAAGGCTTTGAATAGGGCAATAAAATTATTTAACCCATGTTCTAAAGACTTCTTGGGAACCTGGGTGAAAAATCAACTGGAGACACCAGAGCAGGGATTGGGAAGCCAAGTAGAGGCTGTGGTTTGAGTGAGAGATGAAGGTGGAAGTCAAAGAAGTAATTATATTTGGGGTATATTTTAAAGGCAGAACAATAGAAACTGTTGCTACATTCGATTCAGGATATAAGAGAAAGGAAAGTCACATATGACTCCCAGGTTTTAGCCTCAGCAGCAGGGTGAATGGTTGTATCAGTGATGAAATGGGACTACCCAATGTTAGTTGGACTGGACAGGTCTCGCTTATCTGTGTCAAGAGAACAAAACAAAGTAAAACAAACAACAACAAACACCCTGCTCCTCTCGAGCCACTCTCAGATGAATCTTTACTATTTTCTTCTATGAAATTCCCACATCCTCTTGCTCTGATGAGATGCTACCCTTTACCAGGTCTCCAGTAAGAATCTGGACTGAGCTGGCCAGACCTGGATTGAGATAAGGCATCTATGAGTAGGAGAGCTAAGGGACCATGGGACCAGTTTCATTTCCCCTTTCCAGAGGACTCAGTGCAGTGACTGACTGGCATTTCCTTTTTTCCAAGACACTGTGACCAAAAATGGTGAAGAATGAGCACAAGTGAACTAAGATCAATCCAATGGTCAAATAACACTTCCAAATAAAACTTAGACATATTTTGTGCTGTGCATAATTACCGTGCAACATGGTAGACTGGCATACATGTCATAAATTCTTGTAGTTAGAATTGCTTTCATTTGGTCAGGCTGACAAATTATAGAATCAGTTCTGGTCTGAGATGCCCAGGAAAACCTCTGAATCCCAGAAGTTCCCTCTTTGGGGAAGCAGACAAGAAGAGCTCTAGAGAGGGTAATACTCTTTCTTCTCCCTTGTCTTTCTTCTGGGGGGAGGGTGCAATGAAGAAAGGAGTAATTTCAGAGTACTGGTGTGATCTAGAGAGAGAAGAGGGAAGCAGAATAGACTAATGATACATGTATTACTACTTGTTAAGCATCCCCTAAGCACCAGGCACTAGACTAGTTGCTATGCATATATGTTGTCTAATAATGATAATGACCTTTCAAGGAGGATACTAACATCCTGTGTTATATACAAGGAAGCTGAGGCTTAAAGATTAAAACCAGTATTAATCTTAAAGTCACTTGAATCACAGATAAAGTACTCATGACTTCTGTGCTGCTTGGAATGGGCCAAAAAAATGCAGTGGCATTAGAATGATTCTGCAGAGGAAGCATGACAGATGGATCTCTCTCTCTCAAAGATGTTGTACATAGACGACTAGTCACACAGGACTTTCATGCTGTGGATCCTGTGCATGCAGAACCTGATCTCCTCTCTGAACTCTCCTACTTCTGGAGGGATCAATATATACTAGGTCTTTCTCTTCTTCAATGGGGTATGTGGTCTGCTGAATATGCCAGTCCACAACTTGTTTACCCCTGAAGTCCTTCATTCAAAGTTCTGGAAAGACCATCTTCACAGAGAAAATCCAGGAGTACTGATCTTTAAGGAAAGTAAAAGAACATTTAGGAGTAAGCAGGGGTAGACATTCCCTCAGAGCATGGGAAGAATTCCCATGATGCCGAGTACTCAGTGGCTTCTGTGGGTGGGAGGCAATGGCTGAGCCCCAGCAAAGGGTGCTGGGAAATCTCTCTGACCACCTTCAATGTTGATATATCAAGAGCAAAGCTGGGAAGTTTAAGCACTGAATTCTACAGTGAGGTAAAGGGAACATGATGAAGGTAGAGTTTCTACCAGACATGAAGGAGACTAGCATTTTTCCATTGTGAGAAGAGGATTCAAGGAATTAAGGAATGATATTCTGGGGGATGACACTAATGTGGAAGAGATTTTGTATCCTCATCCCCTGAAGATGGGTGGTGCTAGATGATAGAAACCCAATACAAACCTCAGGTTGGATGAAGGAGAGTCCAAGAACGTTGGCTTGTGCTCCAATTTAGTTCTCTTTGTTGTGGCTTCAATTGTGTCCTCCAAAAAGACAGGTTGATGTCCTAAGCCCCGGTGGCTGTGAATGTGATCTTATTTGGAAATATGGTCTTTGCAGATGTAATCAATTTAAGACGAGGTCATGCTGGATTAGGGTTAGCCAATAACTGGTTCTTCTAAGAAAAGGGAAATTTGGGCACAGGGAACACAAGGAGACCACTGTCTGATGAAGGAGGCATGTACAGCTGCAAGCCAGAGAATACCAAGGATTTGCCAACAACCACCAAAAAACTAGGAGAGACACATCCAACAGATTCTCCCTCCAGAAGAAACAGACTTAGCTGATACTTTGATTTTAGACCTCTAGAATCCAGAACTGTGAAAGAATTATTTCAGCTGTTTTAAGCCACATAGAATGTGGACATTTGTTAGGAAAGCCCTGGGAAACTAATTTACTCCTGCTATATTCCCACATGAGGTGAATGTGGTAGAACACCCCTATGGGGACAAGTGTCTACACTGGACTGATGAACCAGTGGGTAGGATGGAAGAGATACAGAAATTCCTGTGTGATGCTGTGAGGAACATAACAAGGGATGAGGGAACGTCTTAGGTGGAGAGCCTCAGAAGTTAGTAGAGTGTGTGAGAACTAATGTGTTTGCACATACTGTCTTTCATAGGTTGCCTTTTCACTCTATTGTTTCCTTTGCTGTGTGGAAGCTTTTTAGTTTGATGTAGTCCCACTTACCTATTTTTGCTTTAGTTGCCTGTGCTTTTGATGTCTTATCCTAGAAACAATTGCTAAGACCAATGTCAAGGAGCTTATATTTTCTTCTAGGAGCCTTACAGTTTCAGGTTTTACATTTAGGTCTTTATTACATTTTGAGTCGACATTTGTGTATGATGTGAGATAAGGGTCCAATTTTATTCTTTTGCATGTGCATATCAGTTTTTTTCCAAGGACATTCTGGATATCTACCCAAAAGAATTGAAATCAGAATCTCAAAGAGATACTTGCACTCTCATATTCATTGCAGCATTATATTCCATAGCCAAAATGTAGAAACAACCTAAACATCCATCAGTGAATGAATGGATAAAAAAATGTGACATATACATACAATGGAATATTATTCAGCATTAATAAGGAAGGAAATACTGCCATAGGCAACAACATTGTAAGCCTTGACGACATTATACTAGGTAAAATAAACCAGACATAGACAAACAAATACTGTATGATACCACCTATATGAGGTATATAAATCTTTCAAAGAGAAGCAGAGAGTAGAACTGGGGTTACCAGGGTTTGGGGGCAGTGGAAAATGGGGAGTTGCTGCTTAACAGGTATAAGTTTCAGTTACGCGGGATGATTAAGTTCTAGAGATAATTGTATAACATTGTGCCTATAGTTAACATTACTGGATTGTATACTTGAAATTTTTAAGAGGGTATATCTCATGTTGTGTTCTTATCACAATAAAAAGGGAACAATTTTTTTAAACAGCAGTCAGCAGGGGGTAGTGAGTTGTGTTCTCCGAGAGCAATCACTATTCCTAAAACCAAAATAGTGAACCAAAATTGGACCACCTATTGAAATTTCAGCAGAGGGTACAGGGAGGACAGAAACTGATGTCCAAACACGAGGAAACATGAACTACATCTCAATGTGATCTCAGTCGTCCAGAGAAGGATCAAGGGAGAACAAAAAGCTCTTTACTAGTGTCACCTTGAACACCCACAAGTCCCTCCTGTGCCCATGTGCCACCTGGGGAAGAGGCAGAAGCCCTGAAGGACTGAACAATTACCCCAATGGGATTAAGTTTGCCCAAAATAGACTCTAAAGCTAGAAAAGAATGAGTTACTGCAAATGGACAAGATTTAATCATCCCACAACTACTGCCTGCCAGCACTGGGAAGAGGATTCAGAGCAAGATGAAACACATTCATTCTTTCAACTCATATGTGTTGATTGGCTATTAGGAGTCTGCAGAGTTCTAGATCAGTCACAGAAAACACAGTTACATTATTTTTCATATTATAGTACGTTCACTTAGACCCTGCAACACCTAGTAAGCCAATGCAGACTTACTTCCTTCTCATCCTTGAGGGAGAGATTGGCCTAGCCTGGTGGTCAAGGGACATCAAATGAGGGAGTAGCTTTTCGTACATATCTATTGAACACTTGCCCTGTGTAAGACATCATGGTAAGGAGAGTAGACAGGAGGACGACACAATATGGGAAAGAGTGAGGCAGGCCCATGGTAGCAGAAGTATTTTCCTTCCCCCATTCCCTATCTTTGCAAAAGGCCTTCATGAATATCACTTATAAATCTCAACTTAGTGCTAGGAGAACGGAAGATCTAGACTAGAAGCCTTGGGACAATGTTTTGGTGGTTCTCAAGAAGAGAAAAGACCCAAATAAATCATATTAAAAGTTCCCTCCACAATCTTCCCCCCACCCCCCAGAGTCAGTCCCGTCCTAAGGTTTGAATCCTTAGGGGATTTTGGGATGGGCTGCAAAGGAGAATAGGAAAGAACAAAGTTAATTCTAAGACACACACACACAAAAGAAGGAAACATTCCTTGCCCAACCCTTCCCTGAAAACATGTTGACAAACCTGAAACCATCCTCAAATTGGCAATAATGCAAGACAGCCTAGCTGAGGACAAGTAGGCTATGAGAACCATTTGTGTTGCTAAAAGAAATAAAACAACTGGCAAAAGGCAGCTCAAAATGAGTAAAGATTTACCCAGTTCATAATCAAGCAAACATGGCATGGGACAAGAACCAAAGAAAAATCATAAATGAGTTTTTGTCACCCTAAAGTGAACCAGATGATATTCTTTTATAACAAACTATTTTATTCAAATTATTAATTGAAGATTTTGCCTCTTAAGGGGAAATGGCTCTTTCATTACAAGGACAGCATCTGATATTTTGACTTGCTTACAAAAACCCATTCTTTATCTTGTATGATAAACACAGATTGTGCCAAATACTAATATAAGCATCCCATATATATCAAGCAAAAGCACAAGATATAGCTTCTTCTTCTTTTTTTTTTTTTTACTATACTGATAGATATATTGTGGAAAAAATATGAGCTAATATCTCAAAACTTTGTTTCATCAACCACAAATCTGATGGGATTAAAATAAGTGAAATAAGATTAAGCAATGATGACATTAAATATTGTGGGGAAGGAAGGGCTAGGTTATGACTGGCCACTTCTTGGATTCTTGCTTTGGCAAACAAATAATATAACCCAGGGATGACCTTGATTTTCATTTCTACACAAACTATAACAAAATAAAAGGAGATTTATTCCAAGAATCTCATTTCAAACACAAAAATTTATAGTAAGCAATGACAAGTGCATTGTTAAGAAACTTGTTCATGATGAAAGAGAGCTGATGGCTTTAAATTCTGATAGATAGGTCTAGGTAAAAATAAGATGTCTTAGAAGCCTGTTCATATTCTAGATGGGCATAAGCATTCTCAGATTAACAGGGGGTTTTGTCTTATGAAAGATTGGCTCTGATCATTATTAAGAGGGATTAAATTTATTTAATGTTGACCTGGAGGTCAGAGTAGGATCCAAAGTTTCAGTAATGAAAAAACTGAGCCAATTAAGCAGTCTCACAATGCAGTAGGTGTCTCTCTAATTTAGTGGCTTCCTGGTTCCTTAAAATATTCAGATACCCTGTTTAACATCATGTAAGATTTTCAAATCATAAAGATGGTCATACAAATCTGTGGCAAAGCTTTGATCATTTCTCAAAAATAGCATCTTCCCTCTGGAAGGCTGTGTGATCATTAGTGTGAGGTACATTGTCAAAGTGACATGGACATTACTGTCAAGTAACTGCACAGAATCTGATCACTTAGATGTCTCCGATTTTGCCTTTTCTCCTTACACAATATGTTAAAAGTTCCTATTACAGTGGTGGGATTGTGACCCACCCTCTTTCTGTTCATGATAAGAAACAGCTCTGCATGATACGTTTTCCTGGTTTTGAACTCGCCAGTTAATGACCAGAGGAGAGGCCAGTTGTCTTGTTAGTGTCTGTGTCAAGTTTTATTCCATGATAAAAGGATTCTGTAAGGTCACTACTTCCTAGGAAAAAAAACTACAGGATGAGCCATCAAAGAGAACATGAGATATTTGTCGCCAAGCTACCTCCCTCCTTCATTGAACACAGCCCTTCTCTTCCCCATCTCAGTTCCAAGGGTTCTCTCTGAGAACAAACAAGAACTTTGTGGATGGACCAGTGGGAGGCTTGTCCTGGGATCTGGAGGTAATAAAGTCATCTTCTGGCTTTTGGAAAAACCAGGTACAATAGAGAAAAGGTTTCTACCGTTAGAAGCGGGGTGCTTTGAAAGTTTGACCCAAAACAAGGTGGAGAATGATTCTTGCAGTATATCTTTTAGTAAAAAAAAAAAAAATAATGCTACATGTTTTCTGTAGATACATATATTTTTAGTAAGTGCAAAGAAACATTTTGGAAGAATTTATGCTATACTGATGCTAGATTACTCACAGTGGTTACATTTGGGAAGAAACTGGGATTGGAGAAATGGTCAAAGAGGACCTAAACTTACCCTGTATTGTTTTAATTTGTATAAGGAAATAATGTTCATGCATTGCTTATATAATTAAAAATCAACTTAAAGAATATACACATATAGACATATGCATATAATTGTACATACATAGAATATCTCTGAAAAAAATTTAATAAGTTGGTAAGAGCTTTTGACTCTCTAGAGGAAAACCAATCGGTGGGGAGGTAGGGCTTGGGAGGGAGACATACTTTTGACCACAAGGACTTCTGTAGCTTATAAATTTTGCACTATATGCATATATCAGATAAAACAAATCAATAAATAACACAAGTCAATAATGTGAAAAGTTAACTTTGAACATTAATAATAGTGAAATCTGAAATGAATTATAATTCCATTTTAAAGGTTTGAAGCATAGTTTAAAACAACAATGAAGGGCTGAACTTTGCAGAATAGAACTTGGTTAGGGAAGGAGGAAGATCAGCTGTCAAGTCCTTGGGGCTAGGATAGGGCAGGGGCTAATGACGAATGAAGATCCAAATCCAGGGGCAGAATCCTTGAACCTAGCTACAAAAAACACTTAGTATGTATACCAACCCCCCACTGTCTTCAGTTAAGGATCAGAACAGTGTAGTCTAAGATAAAGCCAGATATAATTGAATCAAAAAATAAACAACCACAAAGAGAAAGAAAGCAAGGAAAGGAAAAAGAAAATAAAAGAGAGAGGCAGAGAGAGAGAGAGAGAGATTGAAAGAGAGCGAGAGGGAGGGAGGGTTTGGCTTTTTTATTAGAATAAAAATTCCATGATGGTAAATGCTCTGTTTCTTTGATTCTATATTTTCCAATTTTAATTTTCAAAATTACAAGTTAGTTATTAAGGGATCCATTTGCACCTAAGTCATAAGAACTGGTGACTCATACACCAAAAGGCTCCAGGTCTGACAACTCTGAGTGTATGTGCTGGAAAAGGTGGACCTGACTTAGGTAGAAAGCGAAATAAATAAAAAATAAATGCCAACAGTGGAGGTGAGATGCTGATAAGAGGCAGCTATAATTGGAAGTCTTTTTTTTTTCTTTTTTAGATTTTATTATTTAAGTAATCTCCACATCCAATATGGGGCTTGAACTCAAAACCCTGAGATAAGAGACACATGCTTCTGCCCACTGAGCCAGCCAGATGCCCCTAAAACTGGAATTTTGCACCAGAGTTGAATTCCTAAATTCTAATCAACTTCTGTTAACTTGCCTAGGTAGCAGACCATTCTACCCCAGGGCTGGATAGAAGCAAACAAAGGATGAAGGCAAAAAGGCATTTGGCTTTTTTAAGTAGTGGCTTAATTGCCATTCCTTTTTAAGACATTCTTCTAAACCTGACAACAAAAGTAAAGGGATAGCATACATGTGGTTGACCATACACTCTCTAGGAGCCCACTTAATTTCAGAAAAGGAAATGGACCTCACCACCTACATATGGAAGGAATTTTCAGTATAGGTCAGGTTTTGTAAGAACATGGGCACTCCTCACAGATCTTCAAATTAAAAGTTATCTATTAAGCTGTGGCATTTTGGGATGCTAGATACTTTTGTCAGTTGGGTTAAATTGTGGCATGATAACTATGTGACAGCTCTAAATTTGCACTGACATCCTCAACCGGGCTGGAAGATGTGAGTGGGAAGAGGGTTTCTACCAGTCCCATCTGCCTAAGGGCACACCATCTTCTCTATACTCTCCTGCTTTGATGGATGGTCTTCATTTAGTATTACAAAGAATTTTCCTCTGGGTATTTTCTTAGCCCCCAAGCTTGCATTTAATATTTAATGCTATTTCCTTTTCTGCCATCAACTTAGATGATTTCCAGAATTTATGATTACTCATATGTAGAACAATGTAACTCACTTTGTACTTTTTAATGACTTCACACAACATTCGTGTTTCCAATTCATTGTCATCGGAACCAAGAAAAATGTTGTGGATTGTCAAGAATGAAGAGGTAGATGAGAGAGGATGTTCTCCCAAACCTTTCTATCTTGCGTTAATATCTGTAATTATCCATTATGAATGACAGTTCCTTATGTTTTATCAGTAAGCTGGGAAACATTTCCCAGTTTTGCAGCCTCCTCTATTTTTTCCTAAGAATTACAACCTTCTGAGAGGAGGGATAGGATGTGTTCAAGAACAATTTACTTAACAGTGGGAAGCTCGGAACTGACCCCAGAATAGGAAACAGCAAATAAGCAGGTATGCAGCTCTGGGGTCTTCCTTTTACCAGAGACACAGTGGTTATCTCAGTTTATGCCTGGAATTCAGAAAAATGCCCAAATTATGTGGCTAGGTGGCATGTTATCAGGTAGCCTGAAGACAGAGAATGGACTTCGCCAACTTTTAGTCTGTAAAAACAGGTGTGCTTAGGAGTATGAATTTGACTTGAAGTCTTTTCATTTAAAGTTTTCGATTCACTTATTAAATCTAAGGTTTTTCAATAAAAGGCACAGCAAGGATTTGAACTCATGTTGACTTGGCTCCAAATGCTGTAGTCTGACCTGTATCATACGGCTTCTCAAGCTGCGCTCCACTCAGGAGGAAATTTGTAGTATGCCTTTTTAGACACTTAAAAGCATAAGACACCTTTAGCATGCTGGAACAGGGCACATTCCTTATAAATGCCCATTAGAGAAGACTAAAGACAAATGTAGTTGAGCCCTAAACACTGGGTATGTTTTTCAGGATATAGGGAGGGACAAGTTTAAAAGGGGAGAACCAGTCTGTTCTGTTTCCTTTTTATTTTTTGTTTTGTTTTGTTTTGTTTTTCAGAAGTTAACCTCTTCTTGTTTATATACACCACTTAGATTGGTGACTGCTACCTCTTTCCCTTTTCATCTGAGCATAGAGACTAAAGCGCTTCCGGAAGGAGTGTGTAGCCCCTTGAAGTTTTATTCTTGATATAATTATAGGCTTAATTCCAACCCCAGATCTGCCATGCACAACACCAGCTTTCCAATACACCTGGGAATAAAAGACTGCTTTCAAAGCAAACACTTTTCTCTCATCTCAGTTCCAAAAAAGTCATTCAGGGAACATATATCCTGAGGCTAGAAAAGGATGCTCTTTTTTCTTTCTTTTCACAGGGGCAGAGATTATTAATTCAAGGTCAGGTTGGAGACATTTGTTTTAATAACTTTTTTCTAAATAACCCTTTATTTACGGCTATGTAGACAGGGAAGAAAAAAAAGACTAAAAATCTTCTCATATCTCTGCCAATTGTTTGGCAAAACAAAGTTGGTAAAGTCAATTTATCTTCCTGATAAAGGAGAATAAAATGATTAGCTTTTGTACAAGATAGTAGGTGGATAAGAGTAGCTCAGGGCTGATATTCATGAAAAATTATGGAGACTAGATGAAAGTGGAAAATCTTTAAAGGCCTGAAAGTAACACACACACACACACACACACACACACACACACACACACATCCTGAAAACCCAGAATTCTACAATTATACAATCAGTGAAAATAGCCTCCAAGATTGGAGATAAATTAAATAAATTTTCAAATGAAACAAAAACAAAGGAATTTGTTTCAAGCAGAACTGCATTACAAAAAACGCTAAAGAAAGTACTTCAGGCTGCAGGAAAATGATGTCAGATAAAATCTCAGATCACAAGAAAAGAATGGAGAACATCAAAAATAGCAATTATCTGGGTAAATGCTAAACAATTTGATTTTATCTTCTTCCTCTTAATATCTTTATTATACATATAACTGTTTAAAACAAAAAGATGTGTGGAATTAAAATACGTAGAAGTAGTATATACAATAGCTATGGCAGGAGGATCTGGGATGAGAGTAAGTGGACGTATGCGATTCCAAGATTTCCATATATATCATGAAGTGGTACTATATTAACTATTAGTTGATTATAAAAAATTAAAGATGTATAATCTTTAGAGCAATCATTAAAAATATGTAATGCAGAGAAGTATGGCAAAAAGCCGGTAGGAAAATGAAAATGAAGTTCAAAAATTATTCTAACAATCCAAAAAATAAAAGAAAGGGAGAACAGAAGAACAAGAAAAGAAGAGATGGGGAGAAAACAAATCATAAAATGATAGACCCAAACTCAATCTTATTAATAATTGTGTTAAATAATAATGGACTAACCTCTCCAACTGCAATGTAGAAATTGTCAGAATGGATAAAAATGCATGACCCAACTATATTCTGTCCATAAGAGATGTATTTTAAATATAAAGGCCCAGATAGTTTGAAACCAAATGAATGGGAAAAGTCAAACAATGCAAATAGTAAGCATAAAAATGTTGCACTGGTTATACTAATATCAGACAAAATAGATTTCTATACTATAAAAATTATAAGATATAAAGAGGGATATTTCATAATGACAAAAATGTCAATTCACTAGGAAGAAAAAACAATTGTAAATATGTGTGTGGCTAATGTAAGAGCTTCAAAATACATTAAATGAAAATAGACAAAATTAAAGAGAGAAATAGACATTTCATAATCATAATTGGAGATTTTTACACTCCTCTCTCAACAAAGATCTGAACAACACTACTAATTACCTTGACTTAGTTTGGTATTTATTGAATAGTACACAGAATGATGGAAAAATGCATTTCTCAGGTTCACATGGTACATTTGCCAAAATAGACCATAGCCTGGGCAATAAAAAGCCTTAATACACCCATTTATGAAAAAAAAATCTCTCATCTACCTGGGTTTAGAACTCTCTTAATGTGATTAGGTACACTTACTAAAAAAAATCTATAGCTAAATTCATACTTAGTGTTGAATGGTCAGTGTTTTCTACTTAAAGTTAATAGCAAGGAAAAGATGTCATCTCTCATTACTTCTATCTACCATTGTTTTGGAGATCCTAGTCAGTGCACTAAGAAAAAGGAATGAAATACAAAAAGACTAGTAATAAAGAAGTAAAAAAGTCTCTTATCTCTATTTGCAGATGATGTGACAATGTATGTTGAAAATTCTAAGGAACTACTAACAAGCTCTTAAAACTAGTAAGTGAATTTAATAAGGTCACAGAATAAAAGGTAACTATATAGGAATCAATTGTATTTCTGTATATTAGCAATGAATAATTAGAATATAAAATGTATAGGGGCACCTGGGTAGCTCAGTTGGTTAAGAGACTGACTCCTGGTTTTGGCTCAGGTCATGATCTCATGATTTGTGGCTTTGAGCCCCACATGGGGCTCCGTGCTGGCAGCACAGAGTCTGCTTGGGATTCTGCGTCTCCCTCTCTCTACCCCTCCCCTGCTCAAGATCTCTCTCTCAAATAAATAAACATTAAAAATAAATAAAAAAGGAAAAGAAATATGGCAAATTTCATTTACAATAGCATTAAAACAATAAAAACTTAGGAATAGAGTTATCAAAAGATGTATGAGATATGCACATTGGCAACTATAAAACATTATAAAGGGTAATGAAAGAAGATCTAAATAAATCGGGAGATATATCATGTTTATGAATTGGAAGACTTGACAGTGTTAAATTTCCCCAAATTGATCTATAGATTGAATGCAATCTGAATTAAAATATTAGCAAGTTAAAAATATATACAAATGACAAACAGATGCTTAAAAATTAAATACGAAAGTGAAGGACCTAGATTACCTAAACATTTTTGAAAAGAAGAAGATAGAAGGACTTATACTACAATGTTTCAAGACTTACTATTAAACAGTAGTAATCTGGACAGTGTGGCATTGGTGTAAAGATAAGCATACAGGTCAATGAAACATGATAGAAAGGCTAGAAATAGACCTACACTTATATGGTCATTTGATTTTCAACGAAGGTAACAACATAATTCAATGGCAACTGGACATCTGTGTGGGAGTAAAACCTAAACTTTTGCTATGCATAAAAATTAATACAAAATAGATCATAGATCTAAATTTAAGAGCTAAAACAATTAGGCTTAGAGAAGAACACGTTAGTGAAAATCTTTGTGACACTGGGCTAGGCATAGGTTCTTAAACAAAACACAAAAAGCACAAGCCATAAAAGAAAATTAATAGATTTTGCTAAAATAAAAAGCCTCTGCTCTTCAGAAGACACAGTTAAGAAAATGTAAAACAAGAAAATGTAAAAACAGAAAGGAAGGAAATTATTTTACAGCCTATACCTGACAAGGGCTTATATTCAGAATATATTAAAAACTCTTATAGCTCAATAATTAGAATATAAATATCCCAAGTTAAAAAAAGGGTACAAGAATTAAACACACAAAAATATATTCAAATGGTCAATAATTATACTGAAAGATTCTCATCATCCCTAGTCATCAGGAAATTGTAAATTAAAACCATAATGAGATATTATGAGACAATCTCTAGAATTGCTAAATTTTAGAAGACTAAAAGATCAAATGTTGGTGAGGATGTGGAGTAACTGAAATTTTCATATACTGCTTATGGAAATATGAAATGGTAGTCTCTTTGGAAAACGGTGTGACAATATCTTAGCAAGTTAATATAGTTATGATCTGATCTGGCATTATCATTCATAACTACTTATCCAAGTGGAGTGGAAATACATATCCACAGAACAACTTGTATGAAATGTTCATAGCAGCATTATTCATAATGGCCCATCAACTGACGAATAGATAAAGAAGATGTGGTTTATATATACACTGGAATATTCCTTGACAATGAGAAAGAGTAAAATCATGCCATTTGTAGCAAAGCAGATGGAACAGGAGGGTATTATGCTAAGTGAAGTAAGTCAGTCAAAGAAAGATATCGTATGTTTTCACTCATGTGGATCTTAAGAAACTTAACAGAAGACCATGGGGGAAGGGAAGGGGGAAAAAAAAGTTAGAGGGAGGGAGGCAAACCATAAGAGACTCTTAAATACAGAGAACAAACTAAGGGTTGATGGGGGTGGGGGAGAGGGGAAAGTGGGTGATGGGCATTGAAGAGAGCACTTGTTGGGATGAGCACTAGGTGTTGTATGTAAGCTAATTTGACAATAAATTATATTTAAAAAGAATAAACAAAACACACAAGGGAAAAAATGAGAGAGAGAGAGAGAGAGAGAGAGAGAGAGAGAGAGAGAGAGACAGAGAGAGAGAGATATCAAGAAACAGACTCTTAACTGTAGAGAACAGACTCATGGTTACCAGAGGGGTGGTGAGTGGGAGTATGGGTTAAACAGTTGACGGGGATTAAGGAGTGCATTTGTTGTGATGAGCACTGGGTGATAAATGGAAGTACTGAATCACTATATTGTTTACCTGTAACTAATATTATACTGTGTATTAACTAACTGGAATTAAAAACTTAAAGAAAAGAAAAAAAGACAAGAATTAAGTGTTGGTGGAACCCTTGTGTACTGTTGGTAGGAGTGTAAATTGGTGCAGGAAATATGGAAAATAGCATGGGGTTTCCTCAAAAAATTAAAAATAAAGCTATCATATGATCCAACAATTCCAATTCTGGCTATTTATCTGAAGGAAACAAAATCATTCTTTTGAAAAGATATTTGTGCTCTCATGTCCAATGCAACAGTATTTACAATAGCCAAGACATGGAAACAACCTAAGTATCTGTCAAGGGATGAATAAACATAGAAAAGGTGGCTTATAAATATACAATGGCATTAAAATTATTCAGCCATAAAAAATGTAATTTTTCCATTTTCAATAGCATGGATAGACCTTGAAGTATTATGCAAAGTGAAATAAGTCAGAGAAAGACAAATACTGTATGATCTTACTTATATGTAGAATCTAAAAAAAAGAAAAAAGAAAAAGAGCATATAGATACAGAAAATAGATTGGTGATTCCCAGAGGCAATGGGTGGTGAATGAGTGGTGGGTAAAATGGGTAAAGGTGGTCAAAAGGTACAAACTTCCAGTTGTAAGATAAATACATCTTGAGGATGTAACGTACAGCATGGTGACTCTTTTTTATTGAAAAAGAGAGGAAGAGAAAAATATAGTGATTAGGGTACTATACTTTAAAACCAGTATGTCCTGATCCTGGTCCTCCAAGAAAAAGGTGCCATGAAGGGATTGAATGCTCAAGGATTGTATTAGGGCAAATATCTGCATGAAAGGAAAGAGGGAGGAAGTCAGGAAAGGCTAGGAGAGCTATCAGACCAGGATGCAAGACACAGACACTTGATAAAATATTTATAAGAAACTAGAAGCTTCTTGAAGAAATTAAGTCATGGGGAAAAATAAAAGAGTTATAGTCACACAACTTCTTATGGATAATGACATTAAAGAATTCTAGTGAAGAAAAAGATCTGAGATAGAAACTAATCCTGGGTCACAGCTGTGAGGGCAAGGCCTTAAGAAAGAATGTGGACTTCACAGGGTCTGTGTTGGGAACAGCCACTGAATTAGAATGAAGTAGGTACCTAATTTACCTGGGAGGTCAGAGGCACACAAGGGCAAAGAGGGTGAGTGATAGGTATAGATGAGGTCAAAAGCCAAGTCAGTGCAGGGTTGATAAATCAAGTCTGAGGAAGTATACATAGGAGATAAGTCAAGTAATCAGTATCCCAGAAAATCAGGAAAAAAGAAGTGCTGGGTGCATTGAAACAAAACAATTCAATACTCAGGTGGTAAGTAAGGCAAGCATTTTAGGGATCCTTTTTTTTTTTTTCCAAAGATAGCTTTATGGTACAGGAAAAAGTCAGCTAACTTCACATGTTATTGATAAGGTCTACAAAGATGAAAGGGATGCTTAATTCCACACAAATAAACATCCTTAGGATAGCTGGTATGATAAGCAGTCATCACAAAGATAGTTTTATTAAAGACTGGCTATGGGGTACTCCAATTAAGTCTATGAAATGTGTTTAGAATAATATGTGTGCTGTATGCCATATTTAAAGGCCTTCAAGGGCAGCTCTGAGCAATGCCTTTCAATGTGAGTGAAAAGATTAAGATGACAGAAAAGAAGGCAGAAATCTTTAAGGGCTGGCACAAAACACAAGGAGATTAAAAACTAAGCCTTGAAACCATTTTTATAATATTGATTTGGTGCATTGGAGAGTACAGCATTAATTGTAACTCAATACAAGGCTAATCAGGGATAATGGTACATCCATCAATTTAAGAATTTAAACATGTTCTGGTAATGTTTTCTCACTACTTGGGATTTTTCCAAAATATAAAATACACCTTCTCCCAAGAAAGTTTCCCTATTATTGATTGGATTTTTAAAAATAAGATAATTCTGTATGAAATGTAGAGAATGGATTGGAACAGGAGAAAGCTGGAGTTGGGGGAAATCAAGTAGGAAGTTGTTGCTTAAATTCCTATAAGAGATTATGGTGGTCTAAAAAGGAGACACTAAAAGCATCACTAGGATGGAAAGAAGTAGTGACTTGAAAATATGTAGGTGGAAGGAGGATCAGGACTTGGTAGTGGCCCGGATAAGAGGAAAAAGAGTCAGGAATGAATGAGTGCACACGGGTAAGTAGTCTGGGCAGCCATGTTGGTCATATACCTATAGGATATCCATATGGAGACACTGGCAGGGACCTGACTACAAGGCCCCAGGGCTGCTTCTTCTTATGCAAATAAGAAGGCACATAAATGTGCAAACTTATGCTCTCTGTTCAAACCTTGTTTCTCAAACTCACATCACTGGGACCCATCCCAACACACATGCTCCTCTACTCCTTCTTACGCTGCATGCACTTCTTCCCACCACTTCTAAAGCATCCATGACTCATGTTCATCTTGAAAGTCCTCACAAAATCATCCATTTCAGATTGTCTCTTTCCTTCTCATTTTCATCAGGTTAACTAAAATGAGCCACCTACAGGAAAAAGCCATAATACAGACAGAGCCCTGTCTCCATTCATTTCTCCCTGGGAGCATTTCTCTCTTCTTCCTTTTCTAACCTCACTATCACCTAACACCACCACAATAACAACCCAAAACAAAAACAGAAGTCTGGAGATAGTGATTCAACTGTGTATGACAAATTTCATTTCCAAATGACAATACCACAATTTCCAAACAAACAATTGGTGGGTTCTTATTTTTACTTTTGTGCACTGTGAGGACCCTTTTAGGTGATCTTTTACTAAAACAAAGCAACAATCTTCCACAAAGGTGAATCAAAATCTCAGTCTTTAAAGGGAGAATACTGTTTGCAACTTTTAGAAGATAGTTCCCATTTCTGTATCCCCATTGTATAAAATGTCCCACTGACTTATGATAAATATATTTTAACAAATTGTCATCATGTTATATAGTTAACTTTTGAATGATGTGGAGGTAGGGACACCGATCCTCCTGTGCAGCCAAAAGTCTAAATATAACTTATGGGGTACTTGGGTGGCTCAGTCAGTTAAGCATCTGATTTCGGCTCAGGTCATGATCTCATGGTTCAAGGGTTCAAATCCTGCATTGGGCTCTGTGCTGACAGCTTGGATTCTGTGTCTCCCTCTCTCTTTTCCCCTCCCCCACTTGCACTCTGTCTTTCTCTGTCTCTCAAAAATGAATAAATGTTTTTAAAAAAATTAGAAAAAAGAAACAAAAGAAAGTTCCAGCACTGAGAGGACTCTTTCAAAAAAAATCTAAATATAACTTTTGATTCCCCAAAAAGTTTACTACTAATAGCCTACCATTGACCAGGGGCTTTATGGACAACATAAACAATCAATTAACATATTTTGTATGTTATATATATTAATACTATATTCCCACAATAAAGTAGGCTACAGAAAAGACAATGTTGTTAAAATCATAAGGAAGAGAAAATACGTTTACAGTACAGTTGTAAAAAATCTGAATAAAAGCGGACTTGTGCTGTTCAAACCTGTGTGGTTCAAGGGTCAACTGTATAAGAAAACAGAAAAAAGTTAATGTTTTATAGAAGAAAAATCTCTGGCCTATACCAGTTAGGATTAGATTTGGCTATGGGTAACAAAGACCCCAAATAATCCAGTGAAGACATGGGCGAAAGACATGAATAGACACTTTTCCAAAGAAGATATCCAGATGGGTAAGAGACACATGAAAAGATATTCAACGTCACTCATCATGAGGGAAATACAAATCAGAACCACAATGAGATACCACCTCACACCTATCAGAATGGCTAAAATTAACAACACAAGAAACAACAGATGTTGGTGAGGATGTGGAGAAAAGGGAACTCTTTTGCACTGCTGGTGGGAATGCAAACTAGTGCAGCCATTCTGAAAAACAGTATGGAGGTTCTTCAAACAATTAAAAATAGAACTATTTTTAGGCACCCTGGGGCACCTGGGTGGCTCAGTCGGTTGAGAATATGACTTTGGCTTAGGTCATGATCTCATAGCTTGTGAGTTCGAGCTCCGCATCCGGCTCTGTGCTGACAGCTCAGCACCTGAAGCCTCCTTCCGATTCTGTGTCTCCCTCTCTCTCTGTCCTCCCCCTCTCGTGTTCTGTCTCTCTCTCAAAAATAAACACACGTTAAAAGACTAAAAAAAAAAAAAAAATAGAACTACCCTATGACCCAGCAATTGCACTACCAGGTATTTATCCAAAGGATACAAAAATGCTGATTTGAAGGGGTAAATGCACCCCAATGTTTATAGTAGTGCTATAAACAATAGCGAAATTATGGAGAGAGCCCAAACGTTCATCAACTGATGAATGGATAAAGAAGATGTGGTATACATATACAATAGAATACTACTTGGCAATCAAAAAGAATGAAATCTTGTCGTTTGTAACAATGAGGATGGAACTAGAGTATATTATATTAAGCAAAATAAGTCCATCAGAGAAAGACAAATACATGATTTCACTCATATGTAGAACTTAAGAAATGAAACAGATGAACGTAGAGGAAGGGAAGGAAAAATAAGTTAAAAACAGAGAGGGAGGCAAACCATAAGAGACTCTTTTTTTAAAAAAAAATTACATTTATTTATTTTTGAGAGAAAGAGACAGAGCACAAGTGGGGGAGGGGCATAGAGAGAATGAGATACAGAATCCAAAGCAGGCTCCAGGCTCTGAGCTGTCAGCACAGATCCTGTCGCGGGGCTCAAACTCAAACCCTGAGATCATGACCTGAGCTGAAACCGGACGCTTAACTGACTGAGCCACCCAGGCACCCCTAAGAGACTCTTAAATATAGAGAACAATCTGAGGGTTGTTGGAGGAATATTGGGTGGGGGATGGGCTAAATGGGTGATGGGTATTAGGGAAGGCACTTGAGATGAGCACGGGGTGTTGTATGAAAGTGATGTATTACTAAATTCTACTCTTGAAATCATTATTACAGGATATGTTAACTAATTTGGATTTAAAAAACAAAACAAAACAAAAACAAAAAACCAAAATACTGGTTTGAACATGAAGGAAACTTATTTTTCTCTCACCTCCAAGTCTGGAAATGGGTATTCCAAGGTTACTGTGGGGGCTCTGCCCTTCAACTTCTAGTGACCCTTGACTCCATACAGCTTGTCACTCTGCTATCTCTAGGCTGTGGCCTTTGTCCTCATTGTGCAACATGACATCAAGAGGTCTAGGTTTCACATCCATGTTCTGGACACAAGGATGGAGGAAGAATCCCCATCCAAAAGGAAAGTGTGTAAAACAGGCAATCCTTTAGGAATTGAATTTAGGAATGATTGCAGGACTTCCACTAGTCAGAAGCTAGTCATATACCATGCCTTGGCATAAGAGGGACTGAAAAAGATAGTCTCTTTTCTGGATGGCCATCTGCTAGCAAAATATACAGCTTCTATTACTAAGGAAAAAGGGGAAAATAGATTTGGGGGGATAACCACAGTTTAGTCTGCCACAGACTAAACTTCTGAATATTTCCTTAAAACAGATTTCTAGATTAAGAAGTTAAAATCTACATGTATTTTAAAAGCTGCTAGCTAGTCACTCATCAAAATTGACATTCTTTTTTTGCTCTCTGGCCACACAGACTATTGCACAGTCTCACCTGCAATAAGATATGTATTGTGGCTAATGCAATTTGAGCACAAGTGATGTGTATCATTTCCTTGCCTGATCCTAGAAAGTCTTGCATGTTTCCACCTTTCCAGCTTCTTGGAATGGAGATGTGCCTCACACAAACTTGGAAACCACCTATTAAAGAATGGCAGAGCCAAGGACGCCTGGGTGGCTTAGTCAGTTAAGAGTCTAACTGTTGATTTCATCTCAGGTCATGATTTCACAGTAATGGGATAGAGCCCCACATCAGGCTCTGTGCTGAGCATGGAGCCTGCTTAAGATTCTCTCTCTCCCTGCCCCTCTCCCCACTTCATGCTCTCTCTCTCAAAATAAATAAATCAACATTAAAAAAAATAAAAAAATATGGCACAGCTGGCAACACCAATTGTCCCATCTAGTATTTATTACATGTATAAGAAATAAACTGCTGTTTTGAAGCCTTTTTCTTTTGGGGGATATTTTTGTTGTAAGAGTTAATTAATCTACCTTAACTAAAATAAGGCTCTTAATAAGTACTGTGAAATTATTTCTAGAAAGATTCTATCAATTTCCCACCAAGAGATGTACAGACCTCTTTTCCTTAACACAGTGAATATTATAATTAAAAAATATTTTCCAATTTGGTAGGAAAACATCTCACCATTGTATATGCATTTCTTTGTTTTCTTGTGAGGCTGAACATTTTGAAATGCTTACTATCCTTTGTGTAACTTTTCTCCCCTCTTTTTGGTTACAGTCACAAACTTAGTATTTTTTTAAATGATTGATTTTTTTGGTTAGATTACTAATTCTTGTTGTCAAGGTTGATCCTATACTAGGCAAAGTCAGCAAATGAAAATCCTTCTTAGTATAAAAGATAAACTAAATAGTTGATCATTTATTTGTTTTGTAAAGCAAAAAGAAATCAGCCTAAAAGAGAGGATAGGAGTTAAGCTGGAGATTGAGAGAATTGCTTTCAAGTCAAGCAATAAATAGACAATAGAGCCCAAACTCATATACTTCCAGCAGTACAGATTTTAAAGTCCTTCATTCAATTAAGTAGAAAGAAAGCTTTTTTTTTTTTTTAATTTTATACTTAGGGACAGGGCTTGAAGTTCATCTAAGGGCCTATTTATTGTCCCTTACCTATCAGCTGTTAATAGTTCAAAGAATAGCTTGTAGTAAAATCCTGGTTTCTCGAATTCTCTCCATATATTTTTTCATAACTCTTCCTATTCTTGATTCTCCTACTTTTTTCACATACCACAACCTGTCCAACAGCAAATATTATTAGATTCTACTTACAGATTTCTGTGACGATTTATCTCCATCCATAATACCTTTTGCTCTTGGTCCTTGGTGTATTTCAGAATTACTTCCTGGGGGGTGGGATGGGGGCATAGACTGGTTGTGGGATGGGACAAGGACAGGTAACTTAAATACCACACAATAGGCTGTATTTGTTTCTATACACCTACAGTTTGCCCTGCTGGGTTCACTTCTAACTCTTCTCCAGCCAGCTATCTGCTCCTCAGCTGACATGGATTGCAGTAACAGGCTCCATTGCTCTTGGTGTCCAGGTTAGTTCTGCCCATGGGAGTCCCAGAAGGAGAGAGTAGACCTGGGGTGGGTGCTTATTCTCCTGACTCCTTCCCTGTGGATTTGCCTTAGGCTGCCTGTGTCCCACAGTAGATCCATTTATAGGACTCTCTCTCCTTCCAAGTTCTTGTCCCTTTTCCCTCCCATCCTCTATCCAATCAGATCTAGAGCCGTAAGAACTCAGCTATGGCTAGAGCTTTGTTCCCGAAATAGTCCTCTGGTCTCCCATATTCTGCCCACATTTTTGAACTAGATTTAAATAAACCCATCTCAAATTATTTTATTTTGAATGTGTTGTCTATTTTTTGTTGAGATGCTGATTTACACCTATCTTGTTGACATATGTGTCACTGTTGCACTGTTGAATAGAGCATAAATTTCATTAAAATTTTTTCTAGTGAATTCATGTTTTAAAGAACTTTTTAATGTTTGATAGTTATCAAGTTTGACAAGTAGCTTTCAGGAATGCAACAGCCATATAACTGTGTTTGTGTACATATGTTTAAAATATTTGTCTACCATACATATAGTACACACTCACCATGGGTTCAAATCAGAATCACCTGAGGAACTTTTTTTTTTTTTTACCATGATACTTAGGTCTTACCCCAGATTTACTAGATAAGAATTTCTAGAGTAAGACTAAAGCAAATGTAGTTTCCAAAATTTTGATACACACTCTTATTTAAGATTGACTATGTATGATATGGTCATAGCAACTAAGCTTCTACAAGAGTGACTACATGCTCAGTATCATATGGATGGCATTTAATAAGCCCTCTGTATATGTTGAATAGTAGAAGTAAACTTTATTTATAATACAACACTCATTCTAGGACCTCTTTTAGAGTAGCAATGATAAGGTAAAACTGATATACTATCAATACCATAGTATAATGACCATTTCACTTAGTAGGAGGTCCTGATTTCACTTAGGCATCAATTTTACAATAAGATAAGTAAGGGAGACATTTGAAGAACACTAGTGGGGGACTTTGAACTTAATGGCATGACATGAAGAATCAAGTTCTCATTTTGGGGGAAGAGAGACAAAATTACTAAACATCTGAGTAATCTGTCTTTAAGCATTTTCATGAATATTAGTAAGAAGGGTGGTATATATCAACAGCAGATTAGAGGATGCAGAACAAAGAGTCAGTGATCTGGAGGACAGGGTAATGAAAAGCAACCAAGCTGAAAACCAAAAAGCAAAAAGAATAATAAAAAATAGGAATAGGTTAAGAGATCTCTCTGACACCAAGTGTAACAATATTCACATTATAGGGATCACAGGAGGAGAAAAAGAAAATGGCGGCAGAAAACTTACTGGAAGAAATAGCAGTTGAAAAGTTCCTTAATCTTCAAAATGAAACGATATCTGGGTCTAGGAACACAAAAAACCCCAAACAAGATGAACTCAAGGAGGTCCACACCAAGACACATAATGATTTAAGTGGCAAGTATTAAGGATAAAGAAACAATCTTAAAATCACCAAGAAAAATAAAAACCAAACAGTTACATACAAGGGAAAGCTCATAAAGATATGAACTGACTTTCAGCAGAAACTCTGCATGGCCGCAAGGGAGTGGCCACAAGGGAGTGGCATGTAGAAAAAGACCTACTACCAAGAATATGCTACCCAGCATGATTATCATTAACCATAGATGCAGAAAAAGCATTTGACAACATTCAACATCTATTCATGATAAAAATTCAATAAAGTGGGTTTAGAGAGAAGATACCTCAACATAATAAAGGCCATATATGACAACCCCACAGCTAACATTATACTCAATGGTAAATAACTTTTCATCTAAGATTAGGAATAAGACAAGAATGTTTACTCTTGTTACTTTTATTCAACTTACTACTGGAAGTTCTAGCCACAGCAATCAGACAAGAAATAGAAATAAAAGGCATGCAAATTGGTAAGGAAGAAGTAAAACCGTCATTATTTGCAGGTGACATAATACCATATATGGAAAACCCTAAAGATTCTATAAAAAACTAACAGAATAAATGAATTCTGTACAGTTTCAGGATACAAAATTAATATACAGAAACCTCTCAAAATTATATACACTAATAACAAAGTAGCGGAAAGAGAAACTGAGAAAATAACCTCATTTAAAATTGCATCAAAAATATACCACATCTTCTTTATCCATTAAAGCATTAAAGTAATAGTCATATATGCATATTTCAGTAATATAATAATTACTCAGTAATGAAAAAGAATGAAATCTTGCCATTTACAACGACATGGATAGAGCTAAAGTTTATGCTAAGCAAAACAAGTGAGTCAAAGACAAATACCATATGATTTCATTCATATATAGAATTTAAGAAGCAAAACAAATGAGCAAAAGGACAAAAAATGAGAGCGGCAAACCAAGAAAGAGACCCTTAACTATAGAGAACAAACTGATGAGAAGGGAGGTGGCTGGGGGTATGGGTTAAATAGGTGATGGGGATTAAGGAGTATACTTGGTGTGATGAGCATAGGGTGTTTTACGGAAGTGTTGAATCACTATATTGTACACCTGGAAGTAATGTTACACTGTACATTAACTAAATGGAATTTAAATAAAAACTGAAAAATAAAATTCTATCTAAACGAATAAAATAGGGGCACCTGGGTGGCTCAGTTGGTTAAGCGTCCGACTTTGGCTCCGGTCATGATCTCACAGTTCATGGGTTCGAGTTCCATGTTGGGCTCTGTGCTGACAGCTCAGATCCTGGAGCCTGTTTCAGATTCTGTGTCTTCCTCTATCTCTGTCCGTCCCCCACTTGCACTCTGTCTCTGTCTCTCTCTTTCAAAAATAAATAAACATTAAAAAAAATTTAAAAACAAAAACCCCCAAAGAATAAAATACCTAGGAATAAATTTAGCCAAAAAGGTGAAAGACTTTTACTCTGAAAACTATAAGACATTGATGAAAGAAATTGAAGAGGACACAAATGGAAAGATTCGCTGCAATCATGGATTAGTACAATTAATATTGTTAGAATGTCCATACTACCCAAAGTAATTTATAGATTCAATGCAATCGCTATCAAAATACCTATAATATTTTTCACAAAACTGTAACAAATAATTCTAAGATTTGTATCTAACCACAAAAGACCCTAAATAATCAAAACAATCTTGAGAAAGAGGAACAAAGCTGGAGGTATTACAATCCCAGATTTCAAGCTATACTACAAAGCTATAGTAGTCAAAACATTAAAGTACTGCTACAAAAATAAACACATACATCAACAGAACAGAGAGCCCAGAAATAAGTCCATGCTTATGAGGTCAATTTATCTACAACAAAGGAGGCAAATACATACAAATGGGGAGAAGACTGGTGAATGGTACTGAGAAAACTGGAAAGCTACAAGCAAAAGAAGCTAGGAAGGGGAGTCAGATTTCAATTTAGTACTTTATCATTTTGGGGTGAGTTTCTTGGCTTTTATGTGCCTCATTTTTTCATCTATAAAATGAGGATAATAATACATAACTTGTGTTGTTGTTGTGAAGATTAAATGCATAAAAGTCATTTGATCTTTTCTAAAAATTAGCTTTTAATTTCATTGATATTTTCCCCTATTCTTTGGCTATTTTCTATTTCATGGACTTTCATTCTTATTTTTATCATTTATCCTACTTTGGGCTTAATTTGCTTCTAAAGATGAAAGCTTAGGTTATTTCTCTCAGACCTTTCTTTTGTCCTAATGTAAGTATTTAGAACTATAATTTTCCCTCAGCAACTGCTTTAGCTACAAACCATGGATTTTTACATACTATGTTCTTATTACTATTCACCTAAAAAATTTTTTTTCCTTTTTTTTTTTTGAGGAGTGCCTGGGTGGCTCAGTTGGTTAAGTGACTGACTTCGGTTCAGGTCATGATCTTATGGTTCATGGGTTCAAGCCCCTTGTCAGGCTGTGTGCTGAATGCTTGCTCAGAGCCTGGAGCCTGCTTTGGATTCTGTGTCTCCTCTCTCTGCTCCTCCCCTGCTTGTGCTCTGTCTTACTCTGTTTCTCAAAAATAAATAAATGTAAAAAAAAAATTAAATATTTATTTATTTTGGGGAGAGTGCAAGCGGGGCAGGGGCAGAGAGAGGGGGACAGAGGATCTGAAGTGGGTCTGCACTGACAGGCTGACAGCAGTGAGCCCAATGTGGGACTTGAAGCATGAACTGCGAGATCATGACCTGGTGAAGTCAGATGGTCAACTGATGAAGCCACCCAGGTGTCCTTCAGCTAAAAAAAAACTTTTATATTATCTTTGTGATTTTTAACGATCTATGGGTTATTTATGAGAGTGTTGTTTCATTTTCAAACATTTAGGGCTTTTGTAGAATTATTATTACTATTATTATTATTATTGTTATTATTATTGATTTGTAATTTAATTCTTTATGTGTTAACATCTCTCAACAGTTTCTTATGGGCCAGCAAATGATATATCTTGTTGGATATTCTGTATGCACTTGAAAATAATGTATATTCTGCAATTGATGAGTGTAGAGTTCTGTAAGCATTAGGCTAATGTGGTTGACAGTGTCATTCTTTGTCTTCTGATTTTCCTTTCTAATTATGCCACCAATTGCTGAAAGAAGTATGTCAAAACCTCCAAATTTGTATATTACTCTCTTTAATTACATTGGTTTTAATCTATTTTCTTTGTGATACTTGTGATTTGTGTCTATTTCTCTCTGTCTCTCTCTCTTTCTCTCTCATTTGGTTATTCCACCTAGAGATTTATCATTTTATTGATCTTTCCATAGAACCAACTTTCACTGATTTTACCCTCTTTTCCAATTTTCAATTGATTTTTTCAAGTAATTTTTATTATTTATTTTCTTCTGCTTGCTTTAGGGTTAATTTTCCCTTCTTTTTCTACATTCCTAAGGTAGAAGCATAGGCTATTGATTTTAGATATTTTTTCTTCTATAACATATGCATTTAATGCCATAATTTTTTCTAAGTATTCATTTTGCTGCATCCCACAAATTTTGACAAGTTGTATTTTCATTTTAACTTAGTTAAAAACATTTGATTATCTTCATTTATGAAGTATATACCTTCTATGTATATAAAATTCTGGGTTGGTACATTTTTTTCTTTCAGCACTTTGAATATGTTTTCTAGTGTCTTCTGGCATCCACTGTTTCTGATAAAAAGTCAGCTGTTAATTGTATCACAGTTCCCTTACATATAATTTTGGGTTTTTTGCAACCTGGTTGGGTTTGGCTGACATTCCTGGGTCTAGAAGTTAATTTCCCCACCAAATTTGGGGAATTTTATTCCTTATTTCTTTAAATACAGGTTTTCTTCCTTTTCTTGCTCTTAGCTCCTTCTAAGGTCTCAATTTCACCTATATTGGTCCATTTGATGTTGATCCATAGGTCTCTAATACTCTGTCTTAATTCTTTTTACTCTCTGTCATTTAATTAAATGATTTTTCTTCATCTATCTTAAAGTTCATTCATTTCTCTTCTGTTAGTTACAATCTGCTATTGAGCTTATTTAGTGAATTTTTCATTTCAGTTATTGTATTTTTAGCTAGATTTTCCCTCTCATTACTTTTATGTGGTTTTCATTTATATGTTGAGATTCTCTATCTATTCACTCATTGAGATTATGCTTCCTTTAATTCTTTAAGCATATTTATAATATATGGCTGCTAAATCCTATATCTGGATCCATTCAGAGTCAATTTCTATTTATTGCCTCTTTTCCTGTGTATAGGTCAATTTTTCCTCTTGTAGATATAATTTTTGGCTGAAAACTGAATAACTGGATGATACACTGTAGCAACTCTGTAATGTGTTATGCTCTTCTAAGGACAGGTTTTACAGTGTTGTTAATTTGCCTAGACTCAAACTATGTCACCTAACACTGTGCAGCAGCTAATATCTCTGTTCAGTTCTTTCAATTTTAAGTCACTGATTTTTAGCTTGCTTCCCAGGGGTATCCCCTCAACCTGTATAGTTGAGTGGTCAGTAAAGGTTTTGGGTAGGGATTATACTCATATTTTTCAGTTCTTTTGTTGTTCTGTCTGCCTTGAGCTCTATCCTCTGATATTAGATGTGTGTAGGAGAAGACAATTAAAAAAGCAGCAAATTTACAAGTTTATCCAATCCAGTGCAGTTCTGTCTTCAAAAAATTTTTTTAACTGGAGTCCCTGGGGTTTTCCCTGTGCACATGTGGTTTAGCAGTCATTAGGGATTCAAGCAGAGTTTACACTAAGATTTTGGGTTTTACCATTTCTGTGGCTCATCACTTTCAGGATTTCTCTCCCTCCCACACGATTTTTCCAGCTGCTCTCAGCCCTGAACATCTTTCTCTGTCACTTCAAGCCAATAAGACTATGGTTTTCTGCCAATTAAATTGCAAAATTGGGTAATGCCTTCAGGCAACAAAACAAAGCAACAACAACAACAACAACAACAAAACCCCAAACACCTACATATCTTCTATTTTTATCCATTATACTTGTGATATTTCAAGAGTTAATCTCCCTTGGTTTCTATCTACTTTTGGTAACTTTAAATAGTTTCAAATAGTATGTGTTTTTAAAATACTCTGTCCAGATTTTATAATTATTATTTATAGTAAATTCAATTCACTGTTACCAGAAGCTAGACCCTATCAGTTACTTTAACTGGGTTTCTGGAAGGTTTTGTATTTATTGTACACTCAAGGCTAAAGGTACTAATAACCACTAATTAATGATCTTTGACTTCAGTATCCATCCCATAGTTATCACATGTGGTAGGGAGAAGTCCTGTGAGCTGAAATTCACACGTCCCTGTTCCTACCTATCCATAACACTTGGTGAACTCCTCTCATTCAGAGCTATTATTGTGTGGGAAAATTATAAAGTTAAAAAGGTTGTTGAAAGACCTGAACATGAATATTAAAAAAAAAAAAAGGTACCCCTAATAGTATTTAAGACTCATCTGTCAAGGCAGGAGGATCAAGTAGATAGAAGGTGGAAGGGTGTCCCATAGGAAAACTAGGATCCTAGGATTGGCAGAGGCTCATGTACCTCTGATCACCCCTACTCCACTTTGAGGTCACATCCAATGGAGTGGCTGCTCCAACATGGCATAAAGACTAAGCCTACTGCTCTCTCATTCAAAGCCACCAGGGTTTTCCAGACCTTGCAATGATTTTTTCTTTCTGCCCAGCATCAGGCAGCAAGATGCAAACTCACCTCCCTCTCTATTTCCTTCTTTCTTCTAGTCTGAAGAATAGCAGGAAGAGGGAGAATCAATGAAACACTGACAGGGCCACAGACCCATGTCTCTTTGATTTTCAGCTTTATCCTGAGTAGCCCCCAGGTTTTGCTAATGAGAAATTTAGAAAACAAGATGAGCAGACTAAAATTCCATTTAGAGACTCTTACCCAGGAATGCTTCATACACAATAGCTCAGAGGCATGTATGATGTTGCAAAGGTTGAGGAGTTGGAGGATTACTGAGTTACTCAGTTTTGCCAGGCTCCTTCTTATAGATCTTTCTTGGCTGAATCACATTCTGACCAACATGAAACATCTGTTAGTTCTCTCAGCATCTTGACCAAACAGCATCTAATATGTACCACATGAACTTGGACCTCTGCTGAGGGCATTATAGGAGGCCAAGCTCACAGTGGCCCAACAGCGTGCAGCTTGAAATCTCAGAGTGTCTTTATCATGGTGGCTCGGGATGAACGCTAGCCCATGAAAGGAGAAGGGAAAAGAACTTGGATATCCCGGGGCCTAATCTCATTCCTGTGCCGTGGTTGTTTGGTTTATTCCCTGGGTGTGACTAATTAGAATTCTCCTCCGCTATGGTTTTCTTTTCTAGGAGGCTGGGTCTGAATCTCAACTATAATAAGTCTGACATCTTGCAATGATTGTGCACTCAAAAATGCTCTATTTAAATTATTCAGGCTGCTGTAAACTTCAAGTGGTTGTTTGTTTCTGCAGAAGCAGAAATTCATCTTTCTAAAAATGAAGTAACAATTCCTTTATTTTGCATTTTTGTTTCAATATTTATATTAGAGCTATTTTTTGCAACAATATTACTGAGAAAGTGTTCTAGCACAGCTTATTTTGTTAGCAAACTTATGTGTGCACACTACTTCCTTAACCTTACTATATTGTGCCTTACAGTTTTTTATATAAATATGCATTTGTTTTAGTCCCTGAGACATTCTAAGATAATCAAGTGACAAAATTAAAAATAAAATTGGTCCAATTAGTTGGTTCACACAAATAAACATTGAATGAACTATTAGCCTAAATTTTCCATCTTCCAACTGGTGACTATTGCAGTATATATGCAAAACTTCAGCTTCATGACTTATCAACTTATGGTGTTCATTCAACAAAACTGAGTGCCTACTAGGCCAGGCACTATTACCGGGACTATTACTGGGACACTGTTTTACACCAATGTGAAGTTACTGCTTTCTCAGACACTTGGCCAATGATAGATATGTAAAAAAGCAAATTAAAGAAGAAAATCTTAAATAATGATAAGTGCTTCAGGGAAAATGAAGTAAAATGATACAGTGGAGAGTTCCTGGTAGGCTAATTGAGGAATTCAGTCACATCAAGACCTGTGGGAGAATTCCGGATGAGTAAACAGGTAGAGCAAGGTTCTTGAGGCAGGAATGCATGTGGCTGAACCAAGCTTTCAGTAGCCTCCTTCACTCAACCAAAGATAGCAACCAAGGGACTCAAACGTATGTCCTGGAGTCTGACTTATCTCTGAAAATTCAGGAAGTCACTCTTTTCAAATTCTTAGCCTTTAGCCCTAAAATGCCTAAGGTCACAGCCACTTCTCCATCTGTGATTCTTCTGACTCCTCAGTGGGAAATGTTTACATAATTAGGGCATGCTTGGCTCAGCCACTGGGCATCTCCCTCCTTGCTTTCCAAGAAGGTCTCTGTTTACACACTTCAATGCCTGGCACCAATTGGTTGTCGGGTTCATTCCCTGGATCCTCAGCCAAGCCTCTCCATTTAGCTTCCTCGAACTTTCTTCATAAATCTATTATTGCCAGTTCCATTTACTTTGACATGGATTGTAGTAAAATACTGAGGATATAAGGGATTATAAACACAGACCTTCAGAGTTGAAGGAGAAGTCAGCATTGTCTTTTGTGAGACATGTGCTTTCTGTGGCCAAGGTCCCTGATGCTCTGCTCTAAGGAGCCTGGACAGGGAAGGATCTAGAAGATGTTGAGACTCTCAACATTCCCAGAATAATTCTTTTCCAAGTGCTTAGGGTTGTGCAATACTTTTTGACTGCTCACTGCCTAGACTACATTTCTGAAAAGTTTATACGTAAAGCACCAAGACTTTTATGATAATTCCTGGGGAGCTTCCAAGTTTGTTCCTTGCTCAGAACAGCCCCTGATTTTCCTTCTTTTGTCTTGACAAAGGAATGTTTCTTCTCTGGAAAACTTGATGAAAAGGAGATGTGATTATTAACCAGGGATCCCTTAAATGCAAGCAGACCTTTGTTTTTCAAATATCTCTGGAATCCATCCACTTCATTCCCTCACCACCACTTGAGTCTGCCCCCTTCTCTCACCAGGACTACTGCACTAGACTCAAAACTCATCCCCTTTCATTTAATCCATTCTCCACTCAGCAGTCAGAGTGTCTTCTCTAAAATACAAGTCTGATTTTGCCTGGCCCATGCTTAAAACCTTTCAGTGGTGCCCCTTTGCAGTAGAAAATTTAAAAAAATGGATAAATTCCTACATGTTCTGGCTTCCTCATCTGTGGCCACCCCCCCAGACCTGTTTCCTTGATGTGCCATCTTGGGCAATTACTCAACACCTCTGGGCCACAGTTTCTTCCTCTATAAAACTAAGAGAATAGCAACAATCAGCAATTGAGGTATTATGTGCAAAAGCTCAGCACATGTGTGGGAGGCACAAGGCAAAGAGGAACATCAGAGATGGAGACAATCATGGTAACTCCTTGTGGCTCTATGTGTTTCCTCATCTCAGCACATATTCAGAGCTAGGCAGCCATTCCTCCTGGGACCAAGGACTCATCTCATGTGAAAAAGCTCTGGCCTATAAGTTCTGACCTCATCACGTGAATCCCTAGGGCCTCAGTGTTTCCAAAATGGAGGAGGCGGTCCAGGGTGGAGAGATAAGGGAGGAGGGAGTGCTGGACCTGGTTACAGTCCTGGTATATCAGCCCGCTGCTAATTTGTCTTGCTCTTTTTGGGCCTCTTGCCTTTAGGTTGCCAGTAATGGTCCCTCAAACACAGTCCTCGGCCTTGAGGCTAAGCAGTCATCTTGGTACAGCAGAGTCATCTATTATTTTATGCCATGTCAAATAGCCTTGAAAAGTTAATTAACTGCCAGACAGTCAAGGCTCTGTTTCAAGGATGGCAGAGTCTGAGCTACTTATTAAGGATAAGCAATCTGGTCCTGAGTAGACAGATTTCCATTAGCACCTCATAGCCTCCTACTTCCTCCTAGTTTCCCCATTTCAGCTTATTTCTGGAATTAGAGCCAACCCTTAACTCCAGCTTAAAATAGCAGTGGGGGTAGGGTGCCTGGGTGGCTCAGTCAGTTGAGCCTCTGACTCTTGATTTCAGCTCAGGTCATAATCCCAGGGTCATGGGATTGAGCCCCATGTCGGGCTCTACACTGAGCATGGAGCCTGCTTAAGATTCTTTCTCTATCTCTCTCCTTCTGCCTCTCTCCCCCACTCTCTCTCTCTCTGAAATATAAATGAAAATAAAATAAAATAAAATAAAATAAAATAAAATAAAATAAAATAAAATAAAATAAAATAAAAACAGTGGGTGGCCAATGTTCTGCTGATGTCTGTTCTGCCAAAGGAGAACACGCACAAGCAGCCAGTCCTGGGGCTGGTAAGGACCCTGCAGGAGGTGGAAGTCATGGCTGCAGTACTGTGTAGACACTGACCCTTTGGAGCCAATGGCAGGATTTCATTAGGACATCCTCACATCTTCATGCATTATATGCAAACTCCTCTGTTTGCCTTTTAAAAAAAATTCAAGTATAATTAATATAGTGCTATATTAATTTCAGGTATACAAAAAATGATTCAACAATTCTATACATCACTTGGTGCTCATCATGATAATTGTATTCTTAATCCCCATCTATTTCACCCATTCCTTCACCCACCTCTCCTCTGGCAACCACCAGTTTGTTCTCTGCACTTAAGAGCCTGTCTCTGCTTGTCTTAAAAAAAAAAAAAACCCTCCAGCACTTTCTACTTTCAGACACTATCTAAACATTTTATGCATAAAAACTCAATTAATATTTACCACAAATCTATGAAACAGAAGCAATTATGACTCTTACTATACAGATGGGGAAATAGCTACTGAGTGATTAAATTATTTACCCAAGGTCACTTAACTAATAAATGCCAGGCACTGATTCCAGAGCCCACACTTATAATCTAGCCACCATGACCTGTGGCCTTAGGGACCTTCAGCATCTAGACTGCCTGACCACATGAACTGAAACAAGTCAATAAGTTTAAAGCACTCACCACAGGACCAATAATGCCTGCCACAGAGTGTATGCTTGGCCAATGCACTCCCATTTGTGCAGGAGCACCATGAAGTAATATGACAAGGATGGGCTCTGAGCCAGTCAGTCAGCTCTGCCACAGATACGGGATTTGGCAGGCTACAAAACCTCTTTTTTCTTTCGATTGCCTCATCTGTGAACTGGGGATGATAGTAGCACTTATGTCCTAGGGTTACTGTCAGTATTAAATGAGTTGATATTTGTAAGCACTTAGGACAGAGCCTGGAACTTACTAGATGCTGCATTTGTTAGACCAAAGAGAGGTACATGCACAGGTCTGTGACAGGGTGAGCATGGACTTTGAGTCCTTAAAGACTTGGATGTCAAGTCTTGGTTCATTTTTTACTGTCTGGGTCTCCTTGGATACATAACCTCCCCTAAGTCTCAGTTTCCTCACCTATAGAATAGAACCAAAATACATACCTATATGCCTATCTGAGAATGAAATAAGGTATACATGAAAGTACAGAATTAGGCACATGTTGGGTGCTTAGTAAATGCTTTTTCTTCTCTTTCCCTAGCAGATTACTTCTTGCATCTCACAAACACATAGCTAATTTCTGCCATCAAAGCTTTGCTACTGTCTCACCAGCAATGTTCTATCGTTTCTTGTTCTCCACATTGCTCTCTCCTTCGACACTTGGGACCCATCTAGCTCTAACTTTATTTTTTATTTTTATTTTTTTTAATATGTGAAATTTATTGTCAAATTGGTTTCCATACAACACCCAGTGCTCATCCCAAAAGGTGCCCTCCTCAATACCCATCACCCACCCTCCCCTCCCTCCCACCCCCCATCAACCCTCAGTTTGCTCTCAGTTTTTAACAGTCTCTTATGCTTTGGCTCTCTCCCACTCTAACCTCTTTTTTTTTTCTTCCCCTCCCCCATGGGTTTCTGTTAAGTTTCTCAGGATCCACATAAGAGTGAAACCATATGGTATCTGTCTTTCTCTGTATGGCTTATTTCACTTAGCATCACACTCTCCAGTTCCATCCACGTTGCTACAAAAGGCCATATTTCATTTTTTCTCATTGCCACGTAGTATTCCATTGTGTATATAAACCACAATTTCTTTATCCACTCATCAGTTGATGGACATTTAGGCTCTTTCCATAATTTGGCTGTTGTTGAGAGTGCTGCTATAAACATTGGGGTACAAGTGCCCCTATGCATCAGTACTCCTGTATCCCTTGGGCAAATTCCTAGCAGTGCTATTGCTGGGTCATAGGGTAGGTCTATTTTTAATTTTCTGAGGAACCTCCACACTGTTTTCCAGAGCGGCTGCACCAATTTGCATTCCCACCAACAGTGCAAGAGGGTTCCCGTTTCTCCACATCCTCTCCAGCATCTATAGTCTCCTGATTTGTTCATTTTGGCCACTCTGACTGGCATGAGGTGATATCTGAGTGTGGTTTTGATTTGTATTTCCCTGATAAGGAGCGACGTTGAACATCTTTTCATGTGCCTGTTGGCCATCCGGATGTCTTCTTCAGAGAAGTGTCTATTCATATTTTCTGCCCATTTCTTCACTGGGTTATTTGTTTTTCGGGTGTGGAGTTTGGTGAGCTCTTTATAGATTTTGGATACTAGCCCTTTGTCCCATATGTCATTTGCAAATATCTTTTCCCATTCCGTTGGTTGCCTTTTAGTTTTGTTGGTTGTTTCCTTTGCTGTGCAGAAGCTTTTTATCTTCATAAGGTCCCAGTAATTCACTTTTGCTTTTAATTCCCTTGCCTTTGGGGATGTGTCGAGTAAGAGATTGCTACGGCTGAGGTCAGAGAGGTCTTTTCCTGCTTTCTCCTCTAAGGTTTTGATGGTTTCCTGTCTCACATTCAGGTCCTGCATCCATTTTGAGTTTATTTTTGTGAATGGTGTGAGAAAGTGGTCTAGTTTTAACCTTCTGCATGTTGCTGTCCAGTTCTCCCAGCACCATTTGTTAAAGAGGCTGTCTTTTTTCCATTGGATGTTCTTTCCTGCTTTGTCAAAGATGAGTTGGCCATACGTTTGTGGGTCTAGTTCTGGAGTTTCTATTCTATTCCATTGGTCTATATGTCTGTTTTTGTGCCAATACCATGCTGTCTTGATGATGACAGCTTTGTAGTAGAGGCTAAAGTCTGGGATTGTGATGCCTCCTGCTTTGGTCTTCTTCTTCAAAATTCCTTTGGCTATTCGGGGCCTTTTGTGGTTCCATATGAATTTTAGGATTGCTTGTTCTAGTTTCGAGAAGAAAGCTGGTGCCATTTTGATTGGGATTGCATTGAATGTGTAGATAGCTTTGGGTAGTATTGACATTTTGACAATATTTATTCTTCCAATCCATGAGCAGGGAATGTCTTTCCATTTCTTTAAATCTTCTTCAATTACCTTCATAAGCTTTCTATAGTTTTCAGCACACAGATCTTTTACATCTTCGGTTAGATTTATTCCTAGGTATTTTATGCTTCTTGGTGCAATTGTGAATGGGATCAGTTTCTTTATTTGTCTTTCTGTTGCTTCATTGTTAGTGTATAAGAATGCAACTGATTTCTGTACATTGATTTTGTATCCTGCCACTTTGCTGAATTCATGTATCAGTTCTAGCAGACTTTTGGTGGAGTCTATCGGATTTTCCATGTATAATATCATGTCATCTGCAAAAAGCGAAAGCTTGACTTCATCTTTGCCAATTTTGATGCCTTTGATTTCCTTTTGTTGTCTGATTGCTGATGCTAGAACTTCCAGCACTATGTTAAACAACAGCGGTGAGAGTGGGCATCCCTGTCGTGTTCCTGATCTCAGGGAAAAAGCTCTCAGTTTTTCCCCATGGAGGATGATGTTAGCTGTGGGCTTTTCATAAATGGCTTTTATGATCTTTAAGTATGTTCCTTCTATCCCGACTTTCTCAAGGGTTTTTATTAAGAAAGGGTGCTGGATTTTGTCAAAGGCCTTTTCTGCATCGATTGACAGGATCATATGGTTCTTCTCTTTTTTTTTGTTAATGTGATGTATCACGTTGATTGATTTGTGAATGTTGAACCAGCCCTGCATCCCAGGAATGAATCCCACTTGATCATGGTGAATAATTCTTTTTATATGCCATTGAATTCGATTTGCTAGTATCTTATTGAGAATTTTTGCATCCATATTCATCAGGGATATTGGCCTGTAGTTCTCTTTTTTTACTGGGTCTCTGTCTGGTTTAGGAATCAAAGTAATACTGGCTTCATAGAATGAGTCTGGAAGTTTTCCTTCCCTTTCTATTTCTTGGAATAGCTTGAGAAGGATAGGTATTACCTCTGCTTTAAACGTCTGGTAGAACTCCCCTGGGAAGCCATCTGGTCCTGGACTCTTATTTCTTGGGAGATTTTTGATAACCGATTCAATTTCTTCACTGGTTATGGGTCTGTTCAAGCTTTCTATTTCCTCCTGATTGAGTTTTAGAAGAGTGTGGGTGTTTAGGAATTTGTCCATTTCTTCCAGGTTGTCCAATTTGTTGGCATATAATTTTTCATAGTATTCCCTGATAATTGTTTGTATCTCTGAGGGATTGGTTGTAATAATTCCATTTTCATTCATGATTTTATCTATTTGGGTCATCTCCCTTTTCTTTTTGAGAAGCCTGGCTAGAGGTTTGTCAATTTTGTTTATTTTTTCAAAAAACCAACTCTTGGTTTCGTTGATCTGCTCTACAGTTTTTTTAGATTCTGTATTGTTTATTTCTGCTCTGATCTTTATTATTTCTCTTCTTCTGCTGGGTTTAGGCTGCCTTTGCTGTTCTGCTTCTATTTCCTTTAGGTGTGCTGTTAGATTTTGTATTTGGGATTTTTCTTGTTTCTTGAGATAGGCCTGGATTGCAATGTATTTTCCTCTCAGGACTGCCTTCGCTGCGTCCCAAAGCGTTTGGATTGTTGTATTTTCATTTTCGTTTGTTTCCATATATTTTTTAATTTCTTCTCTAATTGCCTGGTTGACCCACTCATTCGTTAGTAGGGTGTTCTTTAACCTCCATGCTTTTGGAGGTTTTCCAGATTTTTTCCTGTGGTTGATTTCAAGCTTCATAGCATTGTGGTCTGAAAGTATGCATGGTATAATTTCAATTCTTGTAAACTTATGAAGGGCTGTTTTGTGACCCAGTATATGATCTATCTTGGAGAATGTTCCATGTGCACTCGAGAAGAAAGTATATTCTGTTGCTTTGGGATGCAGAGTTCTAAATATATCTGTCAAGTCCATCTGATCCAGTGTCTCATTCAGGGCCCTTGTTTCTTTATTGACCGTGTGTCTAGATGATCTATCCATTTCTGTAAGTGGGGTGTTAAAGTCCCCTGCAATTACCACATTCTTATCAATAAGGTTGCTTATGTTTATGAGTAATTGTTTTATATATTTGGGGGCTCCGGTATTCGGCACATAGACATTTATAATTGTTAGCTCTTCCTGATGGATAGACCCTGTAACTATTATATAATGCCCTTCTTCATCTCTTGTTACAGCCTTTAATTTCAAGTCTAGTTTGTCTGATATAAGTATGGCTACTCCAGTTTTCTTTTGGCTTCCAGTAGCATGATAAATAGTTCTCCATCCCCTCACTCTCAATCTAAAGGTGTCCTCAGGTCTAAAATGAGTCTCTTGTAGACAGCAAATAGATGGGTCTTGTTTTATTATCCATTCTGATACCCTATGTCTTTTGGTTGGTGCATTTAATCCATTTACATTCAGTGTTATTATAGAAAGATACGGGTTTAGAGTCATTGTGATGTCTGTATGTTTTATGCTTGTAGTGATGTCTCTGGTACTTTGTCTCACAGGGTCCCCCTTAGGATCTCTTGTAGGGCTGGTTTAGTGGTGACGAATTCCTTCAGCTTCTGTTTGTTTGGGAAGACCTTTATCTCTCCTTCTATTCTAAATGACAGACTTGCTGGATAAAGGATTCTCGGCTGCATATTTTTTCTGTTTAGCACACTGAAGATATCGTGCCAATTCTTTCTGGCCTGCCAAGTTTCAAAAGAGAGATCAGTCACGAGTCTTATAGGTCTCCCTTTATATGTGAGGGCACGTTTATCCCTTGCTGCTTTCAGAATTTTCTCTTTATCCTTGTATTTTGCCAGTTTCACTATGATATGTCATGCAGAAGATCGATTCAAGTTACGTCTGAAGGGAGTTCTCTGTGCCTCTTGGATTTCAATGCCTTTTTCCATCCCCAGATCCGGGAAGTTCTTAGCTATTATTTCTTCAAGTACCCCTTCACCACCTTTCCCTCTCTCTTCCTCCTCTGGGATACCAATTATGTGTATATTATTTCTTTTTAGTGTGTCACTTAGTTCTCTAATTTTCCCCTCATACTCCTGGATTTTTTTTATCTCTCTTTCTCTCAGCTTCCTCTTTTTCCATAACTTTATCTTCTAGTTCACCTATTCTCTCCTCTGCCTCTTCAATCTGAGCCGTCGTCATTTCCATTTTGTTTTGCATTTCGTTTAAAGGGCTTTTCAGCTCCTCGTGACTGTTCCTTAGTCCCTTGATCTCTGTAGCAAGAGATTCTCTGCTGTCCTCTATACTGTTTTCAAGCCCAACAATTAATTTTATGACTATTATTCTAAATTCACTTTCTGTTATATTATTTAAATCCTTTTTGATCAGTTCATTAGCTGTTGTTATTTCCTGGAGATTCTTTTGAGGGGAATTCTTCCGCTTGGTCATTTTGGATAGTCCCTGGAGTGGTGAGGACCTGCAGGGCACTTCCCCTGTGCTGTGGTGTATAACTGGAGTTGGTGGGCGGGGCCGCAGTCAGACCTGATTTCTGCCCCCAGCCCACCGCTGGGGCCACAGTCAGACTGGTGTGTGCCTTCTCTTCCCCTCTCCTAGGGGCGGGATTCACTGTGGGGTGGCGTGGCCCGTCTGGGTACTTGCACACTGCCAGGCTTGTGATGCTGGGGAGCTGGCGTATTAGCTGGGGTGGGTAGGCAAGGTGCACGGGGGCAGGAGGGGTAGGCTTAGCTCGCTTCTCCTTAGGTGATCCACTTCAGGAGGGGCCCTGTGGCAGCCGGAGGGAGTCAGATCCGCTGCCGGAGGTCTGGCTCCGCAGAAGCACAGAGTGGGGTGTTTGCGCGGAGCGAGCAATTTCCCTGGCCGGAACCGGTTCCCTTTGGGATTTTGGCTGGGGGATGGGCGGGGGAGATGGCGCTGGCGAGCGCCTTTGTTCCCCACCAAACTGAGCTCTGTCGTCCGGGGGCTCAGCAGCTCTCCCTCCCTTTGTCCTCCAGCCTTCCCGCTTTCTGAGCAGAGCTGTTAACTTATGACCTCCAGAGGCTAAGTCGCGCTTGCTGTCGGAACACACTCTGTCTGGCCCCTCCGCTTTTGCCAGCCAGACTCGGGGGCTCTGCTTGGCGGGCGAGCCGCCCCTCCGCCCCGGCTCCCTCCCATCAGTCCATGGAGCGCGCACCGCCTCGCCGCCCTTCCTACCCTCTTCCGTGGGCCTCTCGTCTGCACTTGGGTCTGGCGACTCTGTTCTAATCCTCTGGCGGTTTTCTGGGTTATTTAGGCAGGTGTAGGTGGAATCTAAGTGATCAGCAGGACGCGCGGTGAGCCCAGCGTCCTCCTACGCCGCCATCTTCCCGACATCTAGCTCTAACTTTCTATAATAATCTGAGGTCCTTGAAAATTCTTGGAGATGTCTAGTTATAGCAGTTTTGAATTCCTAAGGGGTCAAAGATGACTATAGGTCAGTCGCCATTTTCCTAGACCTTTCCACACTGAGAGGACAGGATAGTGTATATGTGTGTGTGTGTGTGCATGTGCGCGCGCGTGTGTGTGTGTGTGTGTGGGTCCCCCTCCCAGACAGGTGTAGGCCCTCTTCTGCCCACTCTGGACATGCAAATTCTGACTGCGGGCATCAGTGGGATCCAAGTGGGATCCATCCATCTAGTGCCAGTCTCTCTTTTGGCTCTGTAGGAATGATTTTACTTTGGATATATAAAAACATCTGAAAGAATTAAGTAAAAAAGAACTGCCATTTCTTTGATACTTGCCTCAATTTTCCATCATGCTGTATGCTCCTCATTCAAGGACCATATCTTCTTCTTATCCACGAATCACATTTAGCAATTAGATTCCTATATTTATCAACCACATTTAACCTGAGACAATTCACCCCTGGAGTCTTCTGGCTGAGGACAGACAGTTTAGAGGAGTGAGGTTTTCAAACCTAGATGAGCATCAGTCTTCCAGAGTGCTAGTAGAAAAATCAGAGCGACTTACCATTCCAGACCTACAGTCAAGCAGGGGCAGTGCAGCTAGAACATAGAACTGGAGAACTATGTTCGAACATCAGCCCGGCATGCAAATGTGGCCCTGGGTGGGCCATGGCCCTCTCTGTCTTGTGGTTTCTTCACCTGCACAGTGCAAATAATTGTTCCTGCCCACCCATCTACTGGCATCACTGTGAGGATGAAAGGCAGCAGAGAGGTACAGGACTGGCCATGAACACAGGGCATTTCCAGCTCCCTCAGCCATGTATATGACCCCTCAGCTTGGCACTCAGTTTGTTACATTTTAGGGTGTTTGTGACACCGGAGCAGGGATGTGATAATCAGAGTTTCCCAACAATCTATTCAAACTAAGTTCAACGACTCCAGGTAGCTCTCTAACCATGCAGAACTGTGGAAACTTTGGGCACCGTAATACATTGGGGTGGGGGGGAAGTCATCTCTGCCTGAATAACTGAATTTAATCTTTGTGTGGATCTTGATTAGGCATAGAGTGTGCATCATCAAGAATTAAACCCAAAAGAGATAGGGGTTTCAAGTCAAGCAAGAACATTTGCTTCACTAGGTTTTCTAAGGCAACACCTCTTTTCTTCCCTTCCTTCCAGTCTTTATTTCTTGACTATGGTTCTTTTATTTTCTTTTTAAAAAATTAGCCCTTTTATATCCAAAGCTTTCATGTAAAGCTCCTACAAATCCTGTGTGGAACTAAGTTGGCTTTAAGGAATGTATAACAGTCTGCGTGCCCCAAACTCAGCCGCTAGAGCAGGATCTTAATTACAAGAGACATAAAACAGTGCTCTCTGGATTAACCCAAATGTAGTCTGTGGATGTTCCAACCATACATCCATATTCCCAACGTCTAGGATTCTTCAGTGATTTTCTTATAGATATTGAGCATGATGGCCCTGCCACTATGCATGGCACCTGCCACTTTCTTTCTTACATGCTGGTGCTTACTGGGCTGTCTTCATTGCTGCTGACACTGAAAGTGGCCTTTTGAGGCATGACCTCCATGTTGGTGCCCACACCGAGCCAAAGCTGTGCCTACCCAGGGTGAAGTATGCTAACATCTACCTGGCTCTGGGCTGCTGTGTTGGCTGCTGCTGCTTTTGTAACCTAGGGATGTTTGAGTGAAGAGCTGTTTTAGTTTTCACTTGCCCTTTTATCCCAACATTCTCACCTTAGGACCCAGGCACAAGTTCTTGGGTGCTAGGCCAGAAGATATATGAGTTACAGTCACTATGCTGTTTCCAAAATCCCACCAAGACCACCCCAAAGCACACCCCAGTCCTGGTTTGTTGCAAATAAACCTTAAGTAGGTGTCCTCACCTTTGTCTCATTTGGAGTGAGTCTTCTGAGGAGACTCCTATCCCTCAGAAATACAGGCCCATGGTAGGCCCACCTCACAAATCATCCAGGTATCCTCAAACTTAAGTCTAAATCTTAATGGTGAAAGGGGTGCTAGTTAGCATAGGCTCAGACCCCAGATACAATGTAATAAATGAATAACTGGATAAATTAATGAACAAAAGAGAAAGGAAGAGAAGGGAAAAAAATAGAAAAACATTAAAAAATGAAAGATTTGGAAAGGGGTGCTAGTTAGCATAGGCTCAGACCCCCGATACAATGTAATAAATGAATAACTGGATAAATTAATGAACAAAAGAGAAAGGAAGAGAAGGGAAAAAAATAGAAAAACGTTAAAAAATGAAAGATTTGGAAAAGCAGATCTTAATCTCATTTTTAAACTCTCTCTCATTCAGTTATGGCAAGGTGGGTAGGGCAGAGAAAGAGAAGTGGGGAGATCCCACCACTTCGGTATATATAGCAATAGCTAGGTATAGAAAAAAAACAGGCAAATTGGAGGGTTAAAGCTCTCTAGGGTTGAGTAAGGCCATTTGCTCATGCATGGTTCTCAGGAAATTAGGAGCCCCTGGGGAAGGCAGGCAAACAGGAGCAAGTTTGGACCCCTTGTCAATTCATCACTTTGGTAAGAGAACCTTGAGAACTTGCTCTGGGATTTCCCCAGATCAAATGTCACTGATTTTATTTTATAGAAAAATTTCATATGTGCCTCTTAGAAGCTCTATGACTCTCTGGAATAAGGATTCAGATACTTAAGCAATAAATTTGAGATGTCAGAGCATCTTCAACACCACCCCATAGCTCAGTAACCCCAAAATAGCACAGTGCCACCCACCCAAAGTTTAGAAAGAGTCAGAGGAAGAAGGGGACCCAATGGGGCCTTGGTGATGAGATGAGGCATTTTGTTACTGAGTACAGAAAGTCCTGGGGAACAAGCTCACAGGCCTCCATTGACCCTTTGCTTCATGTTTGGAAGATTTCAGGCTTCCATATACAGCTGGGTCAAGTATCTGGAAATATGTAGGCCTCTAGCATGGCCCACTCCACATATGCAGAGCTGTCGGCATAAGATCATAAGTGAATGTGAACATGGAGTGAGAACATGTGCCTGCCCATGGTCATCCTCACTACTGGCCTCAGCCTGACTGCCATCATGGGAAGGGTCGGATGTTTGCCCCACCCTGCCTCTCTTCCATCTGCCTTTTACTTATTATGGCTTTGCATTCACCCATCCTGCTGTAGCCCTGGCACACCTCATTAGAGGTCAGAAGACCACCAGAGAACAGATACAGTGATCCAGTGTTAGGTGATACTTGACAGCTGTTGGCAAATAAATAATTGGCTCTAAATATGCACATAAAAAAACCCCAAATTTTATAAATAACAATTTCTCTACCTCTATTGCATTGGGGGGAGTGAAGATTAAAAGCTTTCCCAGTACCTTGTTAAACTAAGATACGCTCTTGAACTTGATTCCAGCATTAAAGAAAAGTAGGAGTTTTATTTGGCCAGGGCAGGGGAAGGGTATGGTTGGGTAGGAAAGGGAGAGACTTGGAAAAGGGGAGGATTCCTCCTTGGTAGGGAGTTGACATCTGCCATTCTACTCCCACCCAAACAATCCCCAAGGGCCCATTCCCAATTCTAAAGGAAGGCTTGATGGATGGATGTTGATACCTGACACTGACAATCCACAGGGCTTCTCCTCAGGGTCTGGAGACCCTGAGCATGTTCCTCTTCTCCACTGCTAGGCTTTTAATGTTTGTGCCCACCCCCACCCCCAATTCATATGTTGAAAATGTAACCCTTAAAGATTCTTAAAGGGTTCTTACCAACCCTGCTGACACCTTGATCTTGGGCTTTTAGCCTCCAGAACCATGAGAAATAAATTTCTGTTGTTTATAAGCCACCCAGTCTCTGGTACTTTGTTGTAGCCGTTTGAACAGACTCAAACATACTATCTTCTGTCTTTGCTTCCAAATCAAACTTCGTGTCAGACTAAAAAGTTAGTCTGGTCCTACTTCCTTGATGGGCTAAGGCTGCCTGTGTTTCAGACCCCATAGGCACCCCTTTCTATACAGCACCTTTGTAAGAATTATAAACAGGGGCTCCTATGACTGTCATAGCTCTACAGATACATGGGTAAGTGAATGAAGATGTTGCTTTGTGTTAAACAGAAAAATATTCGGAATCAGTTCTGGTTCTAGCAAGAAACTAATGATGACTTAGAAATGAATAGTTGAGGACAGTATAAAGAACACATCATTTACAAAGGTGTGGGCAGGATTTAGAGAAATCCACAAGAAATGCCACAGCACCCTGGGGCTAGCAATGGTGGGATGTCATTACCACCCTATCCCTGAGGAGCAAGAGGAGAGAACCCTATACTCAAAATCTAACAGGAGCTGTAGCTATGGGAGCTGTGACCCTCAGTCATCAATGGCCATCCAGCAGAGAGGAAGCTGAGAGAAACTAACATTCTTAACTTTGATATCCTGCCAGTGCCTCCTATTGGTAGAACCAGCCAGAAGGTGGGGTTGAGGAATACAGTCCATGCAGTCCAGCCACCCAACGAACAGAGGAGGGTAATAGGTGGGAACTGGATCTAGAGAGGCAAATGGAAAGTATTCAGCACAGGTGCCTCTTCCTCCAGGCAGATGTGGCCCTGGCCACACACACCTAAGGAGCATTCATAGGCTGCATATCAGCCCCACTTATTCTCTTTGGCCAGATACACTTTTGCTGGGATAGACCACACAACCGTTTGTGGGAGTCCTGAGACCCTTTGAGGATCATACTCCTTTCCATGTACAAAAATTTTATATAAGGGTCCCTTGTCCTAAAGGAAAATACAGAAAAATAAAACATTCTTAGTAGATGTCTCCTACAACCACATTTCGACTCTTCTTCCAATTCTGCTCTACTTTCTCCATGAACTGTTTTATTCTCTTCATCAAATGGCACAATTGTCCACCTGGTCCACCACCTCCCTTTTCTCCCATATTCAAACAAATGGTCACCAGCATGTCGATTTGTCGATTTCCCTCTGAGAATCTATTACTTCTTCTCTATCCCTACTATACTGCCACAGATCATTATCCTCTCTCCTCAGACTGACTACTATCGTCATTTCCAAAATGAGCTCTCTACACTCACATGTATCCAACCCCACTTTATCTTCCACTCTCACACCATGACCCGAGGTATCTTTCTAGAAAGCACTGATAGGATTGCATCATCCCACTGCTTAAAATCCTTCTGTGACTTGCCTTTTCCCCTTAGGAAAGTTGAAATGCATCCTTCTGACACAGAAGGTCCCATATGACCCTGCCCCCACTAATTCCTTGTAGCCTCATTGTTCACTTCATCCCTGCATGTTCTCCTTCTTCCTGAGTGCTAACCCTCCTGCAATTCCTCCAAAGCACCATGTTCTCTCCAATCCCTAGGGCTTTGTCCAGGCTATTAACTCTGCCTAACATGGCCTCTCCCCTTCACGCCATTCAATTAATGTCTACTCCTCCATCAAGGCATAGGTGAAGTATCTCTTCTTTTTGGAAAACTGTCTGGGCCCTTCTCTCTTCCCCTGCAAGATGACTTAGGTGCCCTTTACTTGTACCCGTTTTCTACCCTCCATTAACACCTCTGTGAAGCTCTCTTGATAGCATTTATGACACTTGCTCTTACTGCTAATTTCCTTGTCTGTCACCCTCACTACCCCTGCAGCCCCATTGCCTAACACTGACTGGCTGTATCTATCATAGGATCTGCAAGTGCTAATTGAAATGAAGTAAGTCGTAATGAAACCTTCCCTGGTTGGTGCTGCCTGACTTCAGTCCTGTTAGTCCATTATCATGGGTAACTATTGACTCTGTCAACATGCTATGCCTGCTTTATTGTTTATGACTGAATGCAATTTGCTTTGCCCTGTCCGCCCCGTGGTTTATAAGCTTTTAAGACAGAGAGAACCCTAGCTTCTAATTCTGAATGATTTCTCACTCAAATTCTGTTTGAGTATTTATCAGACAATGGACAAAACCAAAGGAAATTAAGCACATTAATGGGCTCACATTCCATAGGCAAATAAACCTTTTCCTAGCTCTCTTTAAGGCATGGCCTAAAACATTTTCAGTAACCTATTTCAAAAGTATCTCTTCTGCCACCATTAACTTAATTTACATCTAATTGAATGCAGAAGGAATGTGGAGTGAATGAAATATATATTTTTTAATCTTACATGGGTAGGAACCTTGGGTAAAGAGCCTGGGATTGACTCCTCAGTCTTACTTATTAACAAAACTCACATTAGGTTTTTAATTGTGTGTGATGTATTTTCCTAAGGTTATAAACTGAAGATTGCTATCATGGCAATAGTGACTAGTACTTGCATAAGTGTTTTCTGGGTATAGAACATTTCCACATAGGGCATCTCATCTAACTCTCACATGCCAAAGAGGCAGGCTTTGCTCCTGTGTCTATTTTCTAAATGAGGGCATCAGATGCCTCAAGTTTAAACCCTCTCATCATATCCCTTACTCTAATCACTGCCTCATCAGCCAGTTCTATGAGACTGCCCAGCCTCACTCAGATACAACCGGACAGTATCTATCCTTGGGTGTGTTCTCCAACTTCCTGCCCTGGGGTGTCTGTGACATCTCAGATGAGCGGCTTGTTGCATCTACTGGTAGCTTACATATGGTGAAACTTAGTAATGAAGGGGGCGGAGGTCTGTGCTCATGTGGGCTTCCTCGGTCAGTGGGGAAATGGCCAACAGATGAATACTCCCCTCATCAGAGACCATTTTTATAGGGCTCCTCCCAGGCATAGGGGCCCATTGATTGCAGTGGTGGCCAACTAAATAATGCATCCTTATGTTGGCTCTTCCTCCTTCATTTCGCTTTCCATCCTTCACTTCTACTCCTTTCAGTTTCTTCCCAAATAAACTATCCATACACAAGCCTTGATACTGCCAGCTCTACTTCCAAGGAACCTGGACTAAAATCATGAGTTTGGATGATTCTCCAAGTATCCCAGCATTTACATGGAAGACTATAATTCACAGTCAGGTTTTCTGACTCCCAAATTCCATATGCTTTTCCCTGTACCCTCCTTGCATTGAGAAAACTAATAGTCTAGTACTTAGAGGTGTGGCTACAGAAACAACGAACTACAAAAGAGAGGTGTCAAGTCAGAAGTGGAAGCAAATGACTTTGGAGCACAGAAGAGTGACTGACTGAGTGGAGGTGGGAGTGTGGGCTGGTGAGGAAATGCTTCACAGGGCAGGTGGCCAGGAAGCCACTCCTAATTACTCTCTGTTGTTGCTCCCATCTGCTATTTTCTCTTCCACCATAGTCATTTACTTCTTGATGCTTATCACATCATGTAAACAAATATTTGATTCTATTTATTTATTGTCTCTCTATCTCCCAAGAGGGCAGGTACCATGTATGTTTTGTTTACCACAATATCCCTGACACCGAGCACAATGACTGGAATGTAATTGGCAATCAGTAAACTAACTGGCAAATTAAAAAATCAATCTTAATCGGTAAAAAGAAAACAAAACAACCAATAAATTTGTTCTTCAATGAATAAATGAATCAGTAAATGAATGGCATCACAGGCAAAGTGAACAGAACATAGAAAGGCATTGAAGAGTATGAGAATACCACCTGTCCAGAGAATGTCTGGAGATGGTTATATAGGATGTATTCATCGGGAAGAATGGGGAGGCCAGGAGTGGCTGAGAAAAGTATTTCTTACAGTAATATTGAGGCAATATAAGTATTCTAGCCACATTCTTTGTATTGGAAGATGATATTGCCTGAGAACTGGCTATATAACTTGGGTTATCTACCACAGTAAGTGTGGTTTCTTCTCTGTCAGATAGTTGGGATGGGCGTTGGCAGGGCTGGACTTTGTTTGCAGATGTAGGCCATTGCATTAATAGTATAAATATAATATTCATGTAGTATAAAATTTAAAAGAAAGACTTTGTAACATCTATACTAGACAAAGGGTTAATATTAAAAAACTTCTTAGACATTAAGGGACAAACAACCAAACACTTGATAGAAAAATGAACAAAAAATGTGAACAAACAATAACAGGGACATGTTAAAAAGGACACATTGGCCAAATTCAACTTGCTCTTCTGAATGGTGAAATCTGGGATAATTTGAGTGACAAAATAAATGTCAATAATAGTTGATTTTAATGCACAGAATAAAGTAATATCTATGAGTTCATTGTGACATAAATAATGAAGTAAATAAGTAATTAAAGTGGGAGAGGGAAAACTCTTACAGCAGAATTCCAATCTCTAAATATAGAAGCTATGATGAAAATATAAATTACTAATCAGCAAACACTACAGTATTAGTTGTAACTAAGAATCACCCATAGTGTCCTGATGATTACAGTTTTGTAATACAGCTTAAAGTCCAGAATTGTGATGCCTTCATCTTTGGTTTTTGGGTGATGGGCATTAAGGAGGGCACTTGTTGGGATGAGCACTGGGTGTAAATGTATGAATGTAATGTAATGTAAATGATGAATCACCAGGTTCTACTCCTGAAACTAATACTACTCTGTATGTTAACTAACTTGAATTGCTGACGTTACTGGGGTAAATATATTAAGAAAAATATTTGCACAGCCTCAAAGCATATTCCCATGACAAAGGGGAAAAGAGTAAGTTTTCAGGGGCGGAACCTCAGTTAACTGTATGATCAGAGTCAAGCTCACGAGACATATTGATATCGAAGCCTCCTGATACGATGATGCTTTGAGCAGAGCACAGCACCGCTTCTGTGATACTCTTGCCAAAAAATGCATTCCCTAAATTTTGTCACGAGGAAACCTTAGCCAAACTCAAAGCACATTTTTCATAATATCTGGCCAGTATTCAGCAAGGTCACAAAAGACCAAGAAAAATTAGGAATTATCCTAGATTGGAGGAGAGTAAGGCAACATGAACACGTGACCTTGGAAGAGAAAAAAGGCATTAGTGGTGAAATCCGAAAAAATATCGGTAAATAGCTAATAGTACTATAGTAAGGTTAATTTCCTATATGGTGGTTTTATAAGGTGTTAACATTTGCAAAGTAAGATACAAGAATTTTCTGATATTTTTTGCACACTTCACCTAGGCCTGAACATTTTGTAAAATAAAAAGTTAAAGAGTAAAAATAAATAAAATTTTAAAAGGAAGAAAAGGGCATACAATTTTCCCATCAACCTATTTTACTGGAATAAATTCTCTTTCCAACAGATAGCTACTATTAAGGGGCACCTGGATGGCTCAGTTGGTTAAGCATCTGACTGTTTCAGCTCAGGTTGTGATCTCAAGGTCCATGGGTTTGAGTCCCACAGCACAGAGCCTGCTTGGGATTCTCTCCCTCTCTCTCTGCCCTTCTCTCTCTCTCTCTCTCTCTCAAAATAAATAAACTTAATTTTTTTTTAAATATAGCTACTATTAACATTTTCTTGTAAATACTTCCAGATATTTTCTGTACAAATACATGTATATTCATCATATGTGTTTTTTGTAACATATTTCATATTTTTATTGTCTTAATCTTCTGTACTTACAATTTCATGTCATGTTGCCTTAATTTTTTATGTTCCTGAATTCTAATCCCAAACTTCATAAAATATTATGATTTATCTCATAGGATTATGATAAAATTATAAATATCATGTATTATTAGAGTCCGTTTCAAGAATTAGAATCACTGTTATCTTAAAATTTTATTTATTTATTTTACTTTAGTTTTAAATTTTATTTATTTAAATTCAAGTTAGTTAACATACAGTGTGGTATTGGTTTCACGAGTAGAACCCAGTGATTTATCACTTACATATAAAACCCAGTGCTCATCACCAACAATACCCTCCTAATGCTTGTCACCCATTTAGTCCACCCTCCCCCAACTCCCCTTCAGCAACCCTCAGTTTGTTCTCTATATTTAAGTCTCTTATGGTTTGCCTCACTGTTTTCATCTTGTTTTTCCTTCCCTTCTCCTATATTCATGTGTTTTGTTTCTTAAATTCCACATATGAGTGAAATCATATGGTATTTTTCTCTGATTGACTTATTTTGCTTAGCATAATACACTCTAGTTCCACCCATGTTGTTGCAAATGGCAAGATTTCATTCTTTTTGATCACTGAGTAATATTCCATTGTATATATATACACCATATCTTCTTTATTAATTCATCAGTTGATGGACATTTAGACTCTTTCTTTCCACCATATGCGTTTATACATATATGTATTAAGAGATCCTTCCATATAAATATGTGTCATCCATTTAATAACTGCATAATATTATATAAATTACATGTATTACATATATTATTGATGGTAATTTATGTTTCTAATATTTTGATATCAGAAACAATACTACAATAAATGCTCTATTTCCTATGTATAGTACTTACAGTATAAATTTTTAGAAGTGTAATTTCTGGTTCAAGGTGTATAAAGATCTTATTTTTTATTGACATGCCCAAATTGGTCTCCACAGATGATGTGTTAGTTTATATTCTTACCATCAGGGTATGCAAGTGCCTATAATTCATGCTTTTGTCAACACAGTATATAAAATGACCTTTGCCAATATTATGGGTAAAAAATGTTCCTGACTGTAGTTTTAATATGCATTTCTCTTGCTGGGAATCAAGTTAAGGCTTACTTCATATATATAAACTCCATTTGTATTTTCTTTTCCATTAACTGTATTTTACTTTACTTATTGAAAGGAAGTTCCTTGGTTTTCCTCTGCATTATGCCCAATTTATTGCAAAACTGGTATTATTATCCCCATTTAGTAAAAAGAAAAAAAAATACAGGCTCAAGGAGTACACTTTCCCAACTTTAGAGTGCTATTTGTATAACTAAGAATCCCAGTTTGCCTAACTTCAATCTGAAATTTTTCTATAGCCTTATTGCCCAGATTAAAGAGAAAAAAGGAAGAAGGAGTCTTTTCTCAATTGTTACCCAAAGCACAATAAATCCTTTGTAGTTATAGGTGTTAAATTACCTCCCTTCTTCCTCATACAATGATGTCTGGACTTTCACCTGCTCATTGGGTCTCCAATTCTATTTATTTTATACAAACAAAAGTTGAAGAATAAAAAGTGTGGGAGGAAAACTTGAAAGGATTAAAATGATGTCTGGAAATTTGGTTCAAATTATTGAGTATGTTAGAGAACATGGCCAAGTTGGTTTGCAAGCCCTTGATTAATGTGTTCCCACATCTGGTCATGGAGTATCAGAGCATTAGAGTCTTTGAGGGTCTTGTGAAAAGTGCACTTCCAGACTTTGCCACACGCCTATAAGAATCCTCATCTCTGTGTTCAAAGTATCTGCAGGTTCCAAAAACTCCCCAGGTGATTCCAACTAAAGTTGATGAACTGCATTTACATTCAGCATGGGACCACAGACTAGCAATTGCACCACCTGGGTGCTTGTTAGAAATGCGGAATTTCAAGTTGCCCCCCTAGACTAGAAGCTCAGGATCTCCATTTTAACGTGACCCTTAGGAGATTCATGTGTACATTAAAGTTTGGGAAGCACTGCCAGAGAGTTAAAAAGGATGAGGAGTTTTAGGCATACACTTTTTTTGTTTTTTCCTGAAAGAAAGAGAACGCGAAGGGGAGGAGCAGAGGTGCGGGGGAGAGAGGTTCTGGATCTGAATTGGGCTCTCTGCTGACAGCTAAACAGAGTCTAGCTTCTGTCACTCAGTAATCATTTAGAGATTCATATGTATTGTGCATGTACTAATAGTTCATCCCTCTTTATTGCTCAATAGTATCTCATTGTTTGACTATATCAAATTTGTCCATTTTCTATTAATAGACATTTTGGGTTGTTTTAGTTTGGGGCTGTTAAAAATAAAGGTGCTATGAACACTTGTGTATAAGTCTTTGTATGAACATATGATTACATTTCTCTTGGGTAAATACCTGAGTAGAATGGCTGGGTCATACAGTATGCTCAAAGTGCCAAGTTACCTTAGTGACTTCAGAAATGAGTGGCATCCATAAGCACTATATTCGAGTGGATAAGCCTGTTTCCTTGTGTTAACGATTCTTATACTATTACACATGTGTTCTGGAAATGAACAATTAAGTAAATGCATGGTGGATGGTAGGAGCCAGGTTTCTCACTGTTGAAGTGGGAAGGAGGCCAGAATGATCCTTGCGCTAATAGATTATAGTTGAAGGCATCAGTATGAACTCGTTTAGTTTAACACAGATACAGATGGTTCCATACAGAAATGTTTATTGATATATATATATATATATATGAGCATATATTTTCTTGCTTTTTCAGCTGAGAGAGCCTAGAAGAATGAGCCCTTCTAGAGCCCAAATCTTGATTTCTAGTACCCTTCTTCAATAAAAGGAACCAGGGTTCCTTAGAGAAATGGCTAACCCTAGGACTGGGTAGGAAATGTAAAAATGAACTTGGAGAATCTTATAGCCCCAAAAAGCAAGGGCATGCTCAAAAACAACCCACCACAATGATGGGGCATATAAAAGGCACACAGGAGCCAACTGGAAACATTTCCAATATCCAAAACTGGAGTAATTTGAGCAATGAAATAAACTATTCTAACCCAAAGATTAAAAGGAATCTCTATGAGTCCATACAGATATAAGTGAATGATTGAATAAATAAGTGGAGAAAAGAGAAATCTCTCATGCAAAAGAGTGCCAAATAATTTATGTAATACTCCACCCTCTAGAAGATGGCTCATAATTCTCCACTCCTTAAGTGTGGGCTGTGCCTAGTGACCTCCTTACAAACAGTACCGTATAGAAAAGGTGAGAAAAGGAATAACTTTACTATGGATAAACTTGACAGATATTACTTCAGCAGGGTAATCAAGGTCAACATCCTGGATTAGAAGAGCCAATATTGTTAAGGTTCATTTCTCACAAACTGAGCTATAGATTGCAATCCCAGTCAAAATCCTGGCAGGTTTTTTTCCTATATATTGACAAGCTAATCCTAAAATGTATGTGGAAAGTCAATAGTTCTAGAATAGCCAAAGAATTTTGAAAAAGAAGTATAAAGTTGGAGGATCACACTAGCTGATTTCAAGACTTACTGGAAAACTACAAGACATTACTGGAAAGTAGTGAGAACAGTGTAGGACTGGCCTTAGACCTTTAATTCAGTAGAGCAGAAGTGAGGATCTAGAGAAAGCCCTCACATATACAATCAATTGATTTTGACAAATGTGACAAGATAATTCAAAGGAGAAGGAATAGCCTTTTCAATGAATGGTGCTGGAACAATTAGACATCCAAATGTAAAAAAATAAATAAATGACACTCTGCCTTACTTAAGGGCAGAAATTAATTCAAGTTGGATCACAGACCCAAATGGAACCTAAAACTATACAACCTCTAAAAGAGAAAAGAGAAGAATGTCTTTATCACTTTGTGTTAGGCAAAAAACTTCTTAAAGAGGATACAAAAAGCACAAACCATGACATTTTAAAAAATTGCTAGACTTTATCAAAATTAAACATGTTCTGTTTGAAAGCCACTGCATGTCAGAGTTCTTCAGGGAAACAACCAATAGGAGGTTTTCTCCTTTTGCCCTCAAAGTATTGGATGATGCCCACTCATACTGAAGAGACCAATTTATTCAACTGAATCCACCAACTCAAAAGTTAATCTCATCTGGAAATATCCTTACCGACACACCCAGAAATAATATTTAATCTTAGCATTCCTTGGCCAATCAGTTGACATATAAAATTAACCATTTAGCCACTGTTAAGACAATAAAAGGACAAGTCAGAATCAGAGGGAAAATTTTGCAGAACATACATCTGGTGAAAGACTTGTGTTCAGAATACATAAAGAGCTCTCAGAAAGGAAATGAACAATCCAATTAAAAATTGGGCAAAAGATTTTAAAACTTTATTAAAGGAGATTTACATATGGAAAAAAAATCATGAATGTGTTCAGTATCATCAGTCATCAGGGAACTACAATGAGATCCAACAATACACCTGTTAGAATGGAGGGAAAACTGAGGATACCAAATATCAGTTAAGGATACAGAGCAACTAGGAGTCTGATAAGCTGCTGTTGGGAACACAAAATGATACAGCCACTTTTGAGAACAGATTGCCAGTTTCTTACAAAGATAAATATATACTTACCATAAGACCCAGCAAACTCACTCTTAGATATTTGTCTAAGATAAATAAAAACTTATGTTCGAAAAAAAAAAAAACCTGTTCATGACAGTTTATAGCAGTTTAGTTCATTACCATCAAAAACTGGAAATAACCCAAATGAACCTCAACTGGTGAAAATATTGACTTGTAGAATACTACTCTACAATAAAAAGGAATGAAATACTGATACATGTAACAACAGGATTGAATTCCAAAAGCATTATGGCTAGGTGAATAAAACCAGATTCAAAAGTGTATTTACTTTATGGCATTCTGGTAAAGGCAAAAACAAAAAACCAGATGAGCGGTTAACCAGAGCTAGTGGAGGGGAGGGGTTAATTAGAAAGAAACACAGAGGAATTGGGGGAAGAAAAGGGAATTGTTACATATATTAATTGTGGTAATGATTATATTACTAATACATTTGTCAAACTAGAACTATACACGAAAAGGTTGGATTATACTGTATGTAAATTATGTCTCAATAATTTTTTTAAAAGTTAAGAAAATTTAAGAATTTTTAGTACTGTATTTGGTCCTTTTTTTCATCAAGGTTTTATAGTTACTAGCATCTAAGGCTTGCATATACAATTGATCCTTGAACAATGTGGCAGTGAGGGGTGCCAAACCCCCCCACACAGTCGAAAATCCACGTATAACTTTTGACTACCCCAAAACTTAGCTACTAATAGCCTACTGTTGACTGAAAGCCTTACTGATAACATAAGTGGTCAGTTAGCACATGTTTGGTATGTCATATGTATTATATGCTGTATTTTTACAATAAACTAGAGAAAAGAGAATGTTAAGAAAATCGTAAGGAAGGTAAAATACCTTTACAGCACTGGTACTGTATTTATTGAAAAATATCTGAATATAAATAATCTTGTGCGGTTCCAAACCTTGTCCAAAAATCAACTGTATTTTGTCAAATTTATCACTAAACACGTTTTTTTTAATGTTTTTAATTTTTAGAGAGAGGCATAGAGTGAGGGGGGTGGGCAAGAGAGAGAGGGAGACACAGAATCAGAAGTAGGCTCCAGGCTCTGAGCTGTCAGCACAGAGCCCAATGCAGGGCTCGAACTCAAAAACTGCAAGATTATGACATGAGCTGAAGCCGGAGGCTCAACCAACTGAGCCATCCACGCACCCCACATTATGTTGTTTTATGTTATAAATGTTTCCATCATATTTAATTCAATTTTCAATTACTCATTGCTCATATATATACAATTGATTTTTGTATATTACTCTTCTATCATGAGAGACTGTTGCAGGATAAGTAGCAGCTAGTTACGTGGGGTTGGGCGAATGCGAAAAAGAGCAAACATCTGACACAAAGGTACTGAGGCATGAATAAGATAAAGCAGGCAGGATGGCAACTCTAAAACATTAATCCAAGTGTCAATATCCAAGCAGGAGGTGACAGGAGGTGACACTACAAAGAGTAAATTATAGAGGGCATTTAAGCTAAGCTAAGGAATTAAGAGATTAGGAGTTCTTTCTAGAAAGTGGGAAAGCTATTAAAAGGGTTTAAACCATCAAGTTTCATAGCAGATTGTACTTTAGAGAGAATACACAAATGATGATAAAGAGAATGGCTTTGCCTGGGGTTGGGAGGCGTGGTGAGAAAAATATGTGAGGTAGGGATATTGGTTAGGGAGCTGTTAAAATAATTCAGGACATGAGATGATAGGACAGGAGCTATGAGGACAAGGGCTGTGAAATAAAAGGAGATTACTGACACATTTGAGGTTGAGTCAGGTGTTGGTATCTCCCCATCAGGGGTCAACTTCTCCTTATTGCCCAAGAGGACTTCACCCCCTCCACAATGTACAGTAATGCCAACTCTCTCTACACTCAGAATGTTTCATAATCCTCTGTGTTATGCTGTCTGTAATTTACTTTGAAATACGTCAGCATATGCATTGTGTAACATATAGGTGGATACATTAGTTCTAATTCAAATCTGAGGGATGGTTAATTATCATTTAAAGAGCCCTAATCAGAAATAAACACTGCAGCAGGGTTAGCATTTGAGGCCAGCTCTCCAACATTCTCTGTGTAAATATGCACTAGGGGAAGAGGCAATTAACATAAAAGGAATTCAAAATATAATTTCATTGTTGAAACTTTAGTATATATGACTAGAAATCCCCACACTTGCTTGAATTAGGAATAACAATCTAATGGGCACAGTAGCCTAATTTTCTTTGGGGAGCATTCCAGGCCTAGGATTGCCTTTGGGTTTATATTCTATCACTTGACAATGGATTCTGATCCAGGAGAAGTGTAGTGGATTCTCCTGCCACTACCATGCTGGTACATCTGTTTTGAGTGAACTTTTCACGCAAAGCACTTATCAAGTGCCCAGAGATTAGACAGTGGGGAGTGAGTTTACCAAAAATGGTGTGACTCTCATTATCTTGTCTGCTAAGATAGACTTGTCTGGGAGGCTGAATTCCACCTGCTTTCATTTTAGTCCAGCTCCAGGCAATGAGGTTGGAGAAAAAGGTTCTAGAGCTCTCTCTCACCTAACCACTTGGTGTCTGTAACCTAAATCCAATTGGCTTTGGTCAGTTAGCAAAACCTCCCTTCCTTTCAGAAATTATCAAACTCCCAATGCTGTCCTCACCAAACTCTGCTAACACAGTCCATCACCCTGACCAGTTCTTCCTGGGGCAGAGCTTTCTGGTTCTCTCAGTCTCAGGCAATCCCTCTCCAACTGGTACCATCTCTCCTCAGGGCATCTTGTGCCCTCTGAATGTCACAGCTGTCAGCTTAGCTGTTTATGGTTCTCAGATTTTTCCATACATGTTCATCTGCCCTTCCCAACTGGGAGACAAACAAAGGATCAGGATCACCCTGTCCCTTCTCTTTTCAATATTTTAAATACTTTGGTCAGGCACTATGCTTGGCACTGGGATACACAGTCCTGTTGAAAAAAGGCAAACAGCTTCTTTCCTAAAACAACCTTCAATTTAGTTGGTGAGATAGACAAGAAAGTGAGCTATTTCGAGAGACCACTATAAGGGCTAGGAATTCACTCATTAACTTACTCATCCACTCGGCCCATTTCATAAGTGTGTACAGAGTTAATTCTACATTAGCCACTGGGGGACACTGCTCAAGAAAGAGCCTGTCCTCCTTGACTCATAGTCCAGGAAAGGGGAGGTACCTGATAGGAGAGCTAAATGTGGGTCAATTAGTCCACACTGAGAAGGGGAGAAGAAAGTTGAGTTCCAAAAGATGGGCAGTTGTGAGGTAAGGCCGATAACCACCAGTTAGTTGGTGCTAAGTGGTGAGTTAAGTTGCTGGGAATCTTCAGCTCCCTCTTCCCACCACCTATCTCTAATCCAGGCTTTCTCCCTGGAGAAAAATAAAACCAAGAAATATTACACGATATTTTTACATGCGTCATATTGTGTAGTGAGGGCACCACCCTTTCCAGGCTGAAGTTCTCTCAGGAAGTAACTTCTGAGGTGGAAATCCCCAGAGAATCAACTGGCTTGAGGAGGTAGATAGCCACAATTTCCCTTCAACAGCTAAGTGTTATTTTTCCCCTGGACCCTGTTAAGAAGCCCCAAACTACATTTAGAGTTAACCCACAGGAATCTCTTTCTCCTTGAAGCAATAGCCTACTTGAAATAGGTTTCTCTATGAGAGTGAATAGAACAAAACCTAGCAAGACCAGTGGATTCACGCCTCAATTCTTTATTTCAGAGCTAAATGGCACCAGGTTCCTCCCACCTGAACAAAGCCTGCATTCAGGCCACAGTTCTGGAGCTCCCTTGGCCAAGCTTCCTCTCCATGTCACATGGTCTAGGGTATTCCCGGCTCCCCCAGTCCTCCTCCCCCTTAAGAATTCCGCTGTGTGAGGATGAATCAGCAGAATTTTGCCGAAGTTTCAGGCGGGAAGAACCTCCCACAGTGCCTCTGTATCATGACTGGAGAGCTGTGGACTCATCTTTCTACTTGGCAGACCCTCAAGTTTACCCAAGAATTGCTTTCCTGTGGTGTGCAAAAGCTCAGTCCCAACATGACTTGATCTGGGTGTTAAAACGAAATTGTGGGTGCCTGGGTGGCTCAGTTGGTTAAGGCTCCCATCCTTGATTCAGCTCAGGTCTTGATCTCAGGGTTGTGAGCTCAGCCCTGGGCTGGGCAGGAAGCCTACTTGAAAAAAAAATTCAGTCGAGTAAATTTGAAGACCTAATTGGCTCTATTCAAGGATTCATAAATTGGGCAGGATCCCATCTAGCCAACAGAAAGGATCTTCAAAGAGCTGTAGAAAGGAAAAGTTTTTGAAGGCAGAAAGGGGGCAGGAAAAGTTTATTAGAGTACCTGGTTTCAACAAGGTCACTTCCTTAGGGGGATGGAAAGGATATATCTGGTGAATTTCCTACTAGGACTGACCAGGTTATTCTGGATTGATTGGTTAAAGGTTACATTTCTGGAGAGGCTGAACCTTCAATTAGAGGAATGGGGCTTAGCATAAATGACTCTATTTTAGCCCTGTGATCACTTTTTTAACAATTTCCCCTTTTGATTAGAATCTCAGCTAAACTGAGAGATATGGAAGATTTTTAAGGTGTTAACACTGCTCTCTGAACAGAAGTTCTCAGTTTTTTGTGCTTTGTTGTTTTTTTTTTTTTTTATCCTTTGTGTGGTGATCACAGGTCATGACTTTTTGTTGTTCTTTTGTTTTGTTTTGCTTAATCTCTGTGATAGTCACAGGTCATAACTTCAGGTTCACAATTTTTTAGGTTGATCATTCTCTTCATTCCTTTTCTGATGTTCCAGTCTTAAGGAGATCATCTGCTTGGTGGTTAGTAACTGTGAACATGTATTGAAAACCTTTGAGAGAATACAATGTGACAGAGAGACTACTCTGATTGTTCTAAGTAGGATAATTCCCAATGCTTGAAGTACTCTTTGGAGCCATGGTCCCCAAGACTGAAAACAATCAAACCAAATAAGTCAAAGAGAGACCACACTGAAAGAGTCATCTTTTTAAGCCAAACAGTTTGCTCAGCAATCTTATGTAACTGAGTTTCAACTTCTCCAGAAGTGTTAAACCAGGGGCAGCAGGTGGTGTAGGTCACAGCACAGATACTTCCTTGCTCAGTTAAGAGATAATTAAGGACTGTTATTATCAATAACTTTGGCCAGAATCTAATGATTTTTGATGGGCACCTATTGTTTTAGTGGTAGATTCCACAATACTTTCAAGAGTTAGGAAAAGGAGGGTCCTAGATGGTGACATAGGAGGACCCTGAACTCACCTCTTCCACGGACACACCAAATCTATGCCTATTTGTAGAGCAATTTTTCCTGAAGAACTGAGGGCTGTCTGAACAGCATCTGCACAACATAAGATACAGAGACCACACAAACAATGGCAAAAGAGACAGACACACAGTAAGGAACATGTGGCATAGTTCCTTAGGGATAGTACTGAAGGACTGTAAGCAGATTCCTCTGTAGTAGGACACAGAAAAATGATAATGAGTTAAAAGATCAACTAGAACATGAAAGATTGAGCCCTAAAACTGTACCAAACAGTGGGGAGCTGCTGGAACTCTCTCCAAGTTAGAGAGGCTGGTGTGCATCATGGTTTATGTTCCCCTTCCACTTTAATAGTGAAGACAGGATGAGGGTCCTGGCATCTTAGCCAGCCTACTGTCTGAGTGAACCTCAGGCCCCTAGCCCACATTAACACCAGTGATCCCATCAAGGTGGCCCCAGAGCAGCACACACGAAGATACCTCCAGTCAGTCCTCACCACACGCTAGCCTCCTTGCCCAAGAGACACAGGCAGAAAGAGCCTTCTGAAACACTCCAGGCCTATACCACTTTGGTTGTAGACAACTTGCTAGGGTGGCTTAGGTGCAGAGTGCCATGGGATCTCTCAACCCTCACTCACTTTGGCTCCAGATATCTTGTCATGTAACTCCCTGAACAGAGCATCCCAGGACATGGCTTGGACCCACTTCAGCTTCAGCAGTTCTGCCCAAGTGCCCTCTGCATGGACACCCCAGTCCATGCCCACTTTAGCTCTGACTATCCCATCAGGGCTGCTGCAGCACAGAGTGCTTTGGGGTCCATAGCCTATGCTTACCACAATGACAGTGAGCTGGCCAGAATCACCAGGCACATATAGTCTACACAGGAGATGGCCATACACAAACCATTCCTTCAAATTTAGAAGAAGTAGCTGTTCCACCTCATTTAGAGGAACAAACAGAAAGTCAAGCAAAATGAGGAGACAGGAATATGATTCAAATGAAAGAACAAGACAAACCTCAGAAAAAGAATGAAATAAAATGGAGTTAAGTAATCTACCTGATAAAGACGTCAGAGTAATGGTCACTAAGATGTAACTGGATTTAGAGACAGGAGTGGATGAACTCAGTGACAGTTTCAACAAAGAGATAGAAAATATAAAAAAGAATCAATTAGAGTTGCATAATACAAAACTGAAATGACAAATATACTAGAGGGAATCAACAATAGATTAGAGAATGAAGAACAGATCAGTGATCTGGAAGACAGGAAAATGGAAAGCTAAATAGCAAAAAGAAAAACATAAAAAAAAGAGAATAGGCTAAGGGATATCCTGGACAACACCTAGCAAACATTTGCGTTATAAGGGTCCCAGCAGGAAAAGAGAGGAGTATGGGATATATTTTAAGAAACAACAGTTGAAAAGTTCCCTCATCTGAGGAAGCAGACAGTTAAGTTTAGATAGCACAGAGAGTTCCAAACAAGGTAAGCTCAAGGAAGTCCATACCACAATGCAATATAATTAAAATGTCACATATTAAAGATAAACAGAGAAAATTAATAGCATAAACATAAAGAAATTACTTAGGTACAACCCCATAAGGCTATCAGCTGATTTTTCAGCAGGAACAGTGAAGGCCAGAAGGGAGTGGCATCATATATTCAAAGTGCTGAAAGGAAAAAAATACCCACAACGAGGAATACTCTACCCGGCAAGGTTATCATTCAGAATGGAAGGATATCTGTTTCCCAGATAAACAAAAGTTAAAGGAGTTCATCACCCCTAAACTAGCCTTACAAGAAATGTTAAAGGGACTTATTTAAGAGGAAAAGAAAAGGCCTTAATTAGAAGTGAGAAAATTATAAGATAAAAAAATAATCATGAGTAAAGGCAAACATAAAGGCAGTAGAGCAACACTAATAAAGCAACTTGGAAGATTAAAAGACAAAAGTAGTAAATTGTATCTAAATACTTAGTTAAGAGGACTCACGAAATAAAAAGATGCAAACTATGACAACATACACATAAAGTATTGAGGGGGTAAAAATAAGTTATTTTAGAATGTGTTTAACTTTAACTGGCCATTAACTTAATATAGGCTGCTATATACTTAGTATGTTATCAATGAACTTCATAGTAACCACAAATGAAAAACCTGTGATACATATACAAAAAATAAAGAGAAAGAAAACCAAATATAACACTAAAGAAAGTCATCATTCACAAGGAAAAAGAGCAAGAGAAGAAGACAGGAATAGAGAACTATAAAAAGAAAGAAAGAAAGAGAAAAAAAAAACTCCAGAAAACAATTAACAAAATGGCAATAAGTACTTACCTATCAATAATTGTTTAAATGTAGATGGTTTAAATGCTCCCATCAAAAGACATAGGGTAACAGAATGAATATAAAAACAAGACCCATCTATATGTTGTCTACAAGAGACTCACTTTAGACCTAAAAACATGTACAGACTGAAAAGTGAAGGGGTGGAAAAATATATTCCATGCAAATAGAACTGAAAAAAAAAAAGCGAGAGTAGCAATGCTTACTTATATCAGACAAAGTAGACTTTAAAACAAGGATAACAAGAGACCAAAAAAAGGACATTATGTAATGACAAATGGATCAGTCCAACAAGAGGATATAACAATTGTAAATATCTGTATGTTCAACACCAAAGCACCTACATGCATAAAGTAAATATTAGCAGACACAAAGAAATTGCAGTAATACAATAAAAATCGGGGGCTTTAACATCCCACATACATCAATGGATAGATCATCCAGTGGGATAATCAACAAGGAAACCGTGGCTTTAAATGACACATTAGACTAGATGGACTTAACAGATGTGTGTATACATATGCAAACACACACACACACACACACACACACACACACACACACACACCAGAATAGACATTCTTTTCAAGTGCGCACAGAATATTTTTTTCAATATATGAAATTTATTGTCAAATTGTTTTCCATACAACACCCAGTGCTCATCCAAAAATGTGCCCTCCTCAATACCCATCACCCACCCTCCCCTCCCTCCCACCCCCCATCAACCCTCAGTTTGTTCTCAGTTTTTAACAGTCTCTTATGCTTTGGCTAGACTCTCCCACTCTAACCTCTTTTTTTTTTCCTTCCCCTCCCCCATGGGTTTCTGTTAAGTTTCTCAGGATCCACATAAGAGTGAAAGCATATGGTATCTGTCTTTCTCTGTATGGCTTATTTCACTTAGCATCACACTCTCCAGTTCCATCCATGTTGCTACAAAGGGCCATATTTCGTTCTTTCTCATTGCCATGTAGTACTCCATTGTGTATATAAACCACAATTTCTTTATCCATTCATCAGTTGATGGACATTTAGGCTCTTTCCATAATTTGGCTATTGTTGAGAGTGCTGCTATAAACATTGGGGTACAAGTGCCCCTATGCATCAGCACTCCTGTATCCCTTGGGTAAATTCCTAGCAGTGCTATTGCTGGGTCATAGGGTAGGTCTATTTTTAATTTTCTGAGGAACCTCCACACTGTTTTCCAGAGTGGCTGCACCAATTTGCATTCCCACCAACAGTGCAAGAGGGTTCCCATTTCTCCACATCCTCTCCAGCATCTATAGTCTCCTGATTTGTTCATTTTGGCCACTCTGACTGGCATGAGGTGATATCTGAGTGTGGTTTTGATTTGTATTTCCCTGATAAGGAGCGATGTTGAGCATCTTTTCATGTACCTGTTGGCCATCCGGATGTCTTCTTTAGAGAAGTGTCTATTCATGTTTCAGAATATTTTCCAGGATAAATCACATGTTAGGTCACAAAGCAAGTCTCAATAAACTTAAGAATACTGAAATCATTTTAAGCATCTTTTCCAACAAGAATAGTATCAAATTAGGCATCAATTACAAGAAAAATATTGGAAAAAACACAAACATATGGAGGCTAAACAACATGCTACTAAACAATCAATGGTCAATGAGGAAATTAAAGAGGAAAATACATGGAAACAAATGAAAATAAAACACAATGGCAAAAATCTTTGGGATGCAGTAAAAGCTGAGAGCTGAGCTGTTCTGAGAGGAAAATTTACAGTGATACAGGCCCACCTCAAGAAATAAGAAAAACAAACAAATAAAGAATCTAATCTTAAACCTAAAAGAACTACAAGAACAATGTCCAAAGTTAGAAGAAAGGAAATAATAAAGATGAGAGTGGAAATAAATGATATACAGACTAAAAGAAAAAGAAAAGGTCAATGAGCTGTTTTTTTGAAAAGATAAACAAAAACAGAAAAACCTTTAGCTAGACTCACCAAGAAAAAAAGAGAGAGGACCCAAATAAAATCAGAAATGAAAAAGAAGTAACAACTGACACTACAGAATTACAAAGAGTTATAAAGGAATATTATGAAAAATTAGAAGCCAACAAATTAGACAACCTAAAAGGGATAAATTCCTAGAAACATAAAATCTTCCAAAACTGAGTCAGGAAGAAATAGAAAATCTGAAAAGACCAATTACTAGCAACAAGATTGAATCAGTAACAAAAAACTGCCAACAAACAAAAAAATCCAGGACCAGATGGACTTATAGGTTAATTCTACAAAAGAAGAGTTAATGCCTATTCTTCCCCAAGCTATTCCAAAAAATAGAAGAGGAAGGAAAGCTTCCAAATATATCCTGTGAGGTCAGCATTACCTTGATACCAAAACCACACAGAGATACTACAGAAAAAGAGAACAGATCAACAGCCCTGATGGACATAGTTGTAAAAATCCTCAACAAAATATTAGCAAACTGCATTCAACAATGCATTAAAAGAATCATTCAACACCATCAAGTGGGATTTATCCTGGGTTGTAAGGATGGATCAGACTGATTTGCAAATCAATCAACAAGATACACCACATCAACAAAATGAAGAATAAAAGTCATATCGTTATCTCAATTGATGCAGAAAAAGCATTTGGCAACACTCAACATCTGTTCATGAAAAACATTTTCAATGAAGTGAGTTTAGAGGGAACATACCTCAAAATAATAAAGGCCATATATAACAAAATCACAGCTAACATCATGGTCAATGATGAAATACAAAGATTTTCCTCCAAGATCAGAAACAAAGATGTCCATGCTCACTACTTTTATTCAACATAGTAGTGGAAGTACTAGCCACACCAGTAAGACAAGACAAAGAAATTAGAGACCTCTATATTGGTAGAAAAGAAGTTAAACTGTCACTGTTTGCAGATGACATGATACTATAGCAGAAAACCCTACAGATTTTATCAAAAAACTATTCGAGTAATAAATGAATAAATTCAGTAGTTTCATGTTATAAAATTAATATAAAAAATCTGTTACATTTTTATGCACAAATAATGAAGTAGTAGAAAGAAAAATTAAGAAAACAATCCCATTTACAATTACACCAAAAGGAATAAAATACCTAGGAATGGACTTAACCAAAGAGGTGAAAGACATGTACTCTGAAAACTATAAAAGAATGATGAAAGAAATTGAAGACGACACAAACAAATGGAAAGATATACATGCTCATGGACTAGAAGAATATTGTTAAAATGTCCATACTATCCAAATAAATCTACAGATTCAATTCAATCCTTGTCAAAATAACAATAGCGTGGTTTTTTTTTCACAGAACTAGAACAGATAATCCTAAAATTTGTATGGAAGCACAAAAGACCCCAAATGGCCAAAAACAATCTTAAGAAAAAAGAACAAGGCTTGGAGATATCACAGTCTCAAATTTCAAGCTATACTACAAAGCTGTAGTAATCAAAACAGTATGGTATTGGCGCAACAAGAGATACATAGAACAGTGGAACAGGATAGAGAGCCCAGAAATAAACCCACAATTATATGGTCAATTAATCTATGATAAAGAAGGCAAGAATATACAATAGGGAAAAGACAGTCTCTTTAATAAATGATGCTAGGAAAACTGGACAGCAAACATGCAAAAGAATGAAACTAGGCCACTCTTTAAACCATATACAAAATAAAATTAAAATGCACTAAAGACCTAAATGTGAGACTTGAAACTATAAAACTCCCTAGAAGAAAATATAGGCAGTAATCTCTTGGACGTCAGTATTAGCAATATTTTTCTGGATCTGTCTCCTCAGGCGTGGGAAACAAAAGCAAAAGTAAACTGTTGTACCTCCATCAAAATAATAATCTTTTGCACAATGAAAGAAACCATCAACAAAATAAAAAGGCAACATATTGAATGGGAGAAGATATTTGCAAATCATATATCCCATAAGGAGTTTGTATGCAAAATATATAAAGAACTTAATAGCAAACAAAACAAAACAAAACACAATGAAAAAATGGGCAGAGGATTTGAATAGACATTTTTCCAAAGAAGATATACAGATGGCCAACAGACATACGAAAAGATAGAGAACGTCCTTCATCACCAAGAAAATAGAAATCAAAACCACAATTAGGTCTCACCTTACACTAATCAGAATGGCTAGAATCAGAAAGACAAGAAATAACAAGTATTGGTAAGGATGTGGAGAGAAGGGAATGCTTGTACTCTGTTGGTAAAGTAACACAGGCACTATAGAAATGGTATGGAAGATCTTCAAACAATTAAAAAAAGAAATACCATATGACCCAGTAGTTCCATTACTGGGTATTTACCCAAAGAATAAAACACTAAATCAAAAAGATATAGGCTCCCCTATGTTTATTGCAGCATTATTAACAATGGCCAAGATACAAAAGCAACCTAAGTATCCATCCATAGATGAATGTATAAAGGATGAACGGATAAAGATGTGGTATATGTAAACCCAATGGATTATTCCTCAGCCAAAAAATATGAAGTCTTGTCATTTGCAACAAGGTGGATGGACCTAATAGGTATTATTCTAAGTGAAATAAGGGTGACTGAGAAAGATAAATACTATCCAATTCTAGTAGTTTTAATGCCATATAATATAGTTTTAACCCTTAGAAACCTTTAATTTCTAATGAAAACTAAAAAGTAAGCAATTGTGAGCCATTGTTACATTACCATTCTGTGGCTTAGCAAATTTATAAATACATTTTATAATCTCTAAAAACATATGCTTTCTCACAGTAAATTTTTTAGTGTGGCACAAAATATGTTTTACTAATAGACCCAAATGTCTTTAGTTCCTCTGTAAAAGGAAGCCCAAAGTTGATAAACCTACGTTCTGTAATTAACGTTTTAGTTTTTTTGTTTTTTTTGGTTTGGAAGTGACCCAGATATGTAATAATTATTCATCATTTAACTTAACAAAAGGTTATATTTATTTACTTAGAAAATTATATCTTATCCATCACTCATTCCATTTCTTGAATAAAGAGGTTACATTTAAATGGGAAGACAGACATAAAATTCTATCTTCTATATATCAACAGGATGAGTTCAGTAAGAGGCGGCTTTGTGCAGAGTGCTAAGGCCTGAGAGGCAGGAACAGCACAGGTCCACCTGCGAGTATCAAGCAAGGCCCATGGGACTGGATGTTTGCTAGACACAGGCAGAGAACAGCATTCTAGATAGAGGGAACATTATATGCAAACTCAGATGTGTGAAAAAAAAATAGCATATTTTTCAGACAACCAAAATGTCTGCAGTGAATTAGTGTGTGTGTGTGTGTGTGTGTGTGTGTGTGTGTGTGTGTGTAAGACTGCTTGAAGGTTGAGTTGGAAGGGCCTCGTGTACTGTGCCTTAGAGTTTGAATTTGATTCCACACCAGTGAGGAGGGATTTTAAGGAGGAGAGTTGGTTAGAAGGAGAAGAAACTGGAAGCAGGAAGGCCAGGTACAACCAGCTCTAGGAGCCCCAGAAATTACAGAGGACAGCAGGCCCAGCGAAGGGGGGCAGTGAATCAACAATGACACTATGTATGGGCACTAAAAAGAAAGACACACTGTAAATAATCCAATTGATTGACAGGGACAGAAGACTAAAAATTCCTGAGTTCGAGGAGTCATTTCTGGGGCTTCTGTGAGAGGCCTTTGCCAGGTAGGACTCAAATAAACTGTGTGTTCAGAAAGGTTGTTATCAAGTAGGCAGAGGGTTTTGTGTTTTGTTTTCTTTCAAAGGAGTAGTAAAACATTTATTGAAAAAAAGGCTTTATAACCATTGTTTGTTTGTTTGTTTGTTTTATCAAGTATGACTTCTGATCAGAGAGGTCTACTACACAGGAACTGATAAGGTGAGGGCAAGATATTTCTTAATTTCACTTTAGTTGAAGAAATTTCTCTATTGCTTTTGCAGGACTTTGGTTTTTTTCCTGCTGCAGTTAATCTGCCACCTTGTGGCCTGTTTGAGAAATTCCAGTTCTTGTAGACTGGAGAGAGGATTGAAGGAATCAAGATTCTTTTGGTTACCACACGTATCAACACAGTACTGACTGTCACAAATAATACATCAGTGGAGGGATGCCTTCTTCTAACTATATAGTGTCTCTCTTAGCTGCCATCCAAAAGGTATTTTATAATTTCCCAAGAATTCAGAGAGAATCAAGAAGTGCTTGAATCATAAATACTTTTTACATCTGTATGCTTTTGACTCCATCAAATGAAAACAAGAGTATCGTCCTTGTATTTTAATGGGAGAAGAAATTGCCCTAAAAGCTAGAGTCCTATATGATTAATTTCAACTTATAAAATATGACTTAAACATAGTAAGGTGAATTTACAAATCTAGAAGAAACCAGGACGCTGAGAAAACACCCATTAAGCTAAAATAAAGAGTAATCAGAAGCAGATAAATGAAATCTCTTTTCTGTGGTCATTCAAATGATCTTTTTGAGAAACTGAGGCGGCTATTTCTGTGTGAGATGGACTGTCCTTGAATGGGATCACTTCTTAGATTCTGCACAATACAAATAAGCAATAACCCCATCCCACTGGTGTGTAGACGTACCCTTTTAGTTTCTGGATAATAAGGAGGTTGGGAGAAGAGTCCCAGAAAAAGGATGGGTTGGGACACTGGAGAGCCAGAGTAGTACAGACTGGTTGAATTTCAGCCTTTTACTTAGTTCTACCTATTCTCATCCTCAGACATGCTGTCTAAAGAAAGATGTCTTTTTTAAAAATTGAGATATAATTGACGTATAACATTAGGAGCTCAGTTCTTATCAGCTGGTGGGAGAGCTAGAATTAATTTTGCTGCGTCAACATATGATTTGTCCAGCGTACTCCCTTTCCCGAAGAACTACATTTTCCCTTTTCCCCAAGTCCTCCCAATTGGTGTCCTGGGTATCATTCCTGTACCTTCTGGAACTGAAATCATGCTCAATATACCAGCCCACTTTATTGAGACTCCCTTCTCCCAGGAGCTGAATTGTGACATCTTGTCACTGACTGCTAGCTAATAACTTGCTGAAGCCTGATGGACCTCACAATTGGCTCACCACATTGGACACCTCTGGTATCAATCCCAGCATGGAAAGAGCTGAGGTCCCAGAATCCTCTAGGACAATGGGATTTGCATTACTGGCCCCTCCTGTTGGGGCCATCCTATGTCTGGGTAACTTTTTTTTTTTTTTTTGAGAGACAGAGACAGAGACACAGGGTGCAAGTGAGTGAGGAGCAGAGAAAGAGAGGGAGAGACAGAATTCTACAAGGGGCAGAGAGAGAGAGAGAGAGAGAGAGAGAGAAGTCGGGCTCACCCAAAGAGGGGCTCGAGCTCACATGGGACTGGAACTCACCAACCATGAGCAAATGATCTGAAGTCCGATGCTTAACAACTGAGCCACCCAGGTGCCCAGTATGGGTAACTTTTTGAAGATGGGTTGCCTCCCCTTTCCCCGTGGCCCATCGCTGCCTCAACACTGAAGCCAAATGGTCAGACCCACCCAGCTGGTGGGAAGGTAAAACCTGAGCACTCTTCAGGGGAGGTTCAGATATTTTGAGAAGTCTGTGAGAAGATACCTGAAGAACATACACTGATCCTCCATGAACTCAACATCTGGAATCATAATAGAGGCTTCTGAAGCAAAGAAAGGGATGGGGGCAAAATAGATGTAAGTTATGAAGGTAATAGAATTGGAAAGATGAGGGATGCTCTACTTAGAAAATTGTCTAAAGCAAAAAGTATGGCAATTGAGTCCCCAAGAGATCTTCCCATTTCCACAGCAGACATTACTCACTGGTTTCAGCATTCTTGCCTGCAGCACCCAGACTTAAAATCTGTCTCAATACAGAATTCCAGGTATTCACTACAAACCAATTAGTTGTCATGCAAGTTTAAAACTAGCAACCATCCTGGATTCAAGTGAAGAAGTAACTTTCTTCTTCCTAAGCCACCAATATAGTACAACATAACACGTGGATGAGGAAAGTCAGAATAGGAAACCAAAGAGGAAGTCTGTGCTAAGGTTAAAAAAGCTAACTTTTTAATATCTTGTGGTATTAGAATTTAATATATTTTCTATTTAATTATGAGCATTTCACACAATTCTTCCTTTTATTCTAATTGCCTTCTTATGCCCAATACCATTTCCCCTCAGTGCAATCTCTCCCACAATGCCCACCCCTTTCTTTTTTTTCCACCCAGATTGACTGGTGTGCTGTTGAACTGAAAATGGAACATCATTGCCTGGAAGTTCATGTTGACCCTCAGGCAGCCAGCCAAGTTAAGGCTGTGTATAGGAAAGATACCTCGGGAGCAGTCATGAGATTCAGGGGTACCTCTCCATGCTGAGTGGCCATTCATGCCTACTGGAATCTAATTTGTGATTCTGCCCAAAACCCTGCAAAAGGAGAGGTTCTGCAGGTACCAAATGTTCCCTGAGTATGTCCTTTTGCTCAAAGTCAAACAGAAAAACAAGAACAGAACAGGAGGTTGTTTAACCCAGCCCCAAGGAAAAGAAAGAAAAAATACTGGAAGCTGAAAGATTGCTTTCAGTGCAGCTCCTGGTGGGGGGTAGGGGCTTAGATTAAATTAAACATTCATACCATCCCTTTACAATCTAGGAAGCACACCCTGGCAGCTACTCCTGGTTAAAGCTGGTCTCAGATATCCAACTATCAGCAAAATGTATCCACTTAGACATCCTACTGTCACCTATGAATGTTACCACCCTTCTACCCCTAAAACTGAAACCTCAGTCATCACTGATGTCCCTTTTTTTCTTAATAATCAGCATCTAACTGCTTCAATGTTCAACAGATTCTCCTCTCAAGATGTCTCTGGGTCCACTCCTTTCTCTATCCATGACTGCTCCCTTGTTCTTATCCTCATCACTTCATCACCCTTGGATTACTGGATCCATTTGGTCTCACTCACTTTCCGGCTTCAATTCCCTCCAGTACCAGACTAATATTCCTCAACTCCTACCTTGACTCAATGAACCACCAATGGATTCCCATACTGACTTTCAAAGCTTAAAACTCTCTGGGTTGCTATGCAGTTACCATAATCAGTCACCATATTTCCTATCTACATTATTGTTAGTTATTTCCTACTGGTATGCATGTGTCCCCAAAATCCTGTTTCCACACAAACGGTGAGTACAAGTGGCCTTCCACGTGCCTTTTAGCATAAATCAGGGGTTCAAGTGAGATCCTACAGTTTTATGTGTTCTTAGCAAGATCTTTCCACCTTCATCGCATTACTCATCAAGGCTATTTTCACTCTGCTTTTTAGTATTGTGTGTGTTGCCTCAAAAATTCCAGGTCTCCCTGTTCTTCCCCATCTCCCTTACTCTAATACTTGCATGACCCTACACATCCCCTTTTCTGACCTCATCTCCCACTGTTCCTCACCTCCTGAAATAACCTGAATGTGCCTTTTGGAACTCACTGTCCAGGAGCAGCAAAACTTTCTATATGCTTAACTTCCCCTCTGAATATTTTCATTGTCTTTCCCTCACTAAAGGTTGACTCTCCCTTAAGGATACAGTTTGGATAAAGCTGCTCCTGTAGCTTTCTCAAATAAGTGCTGCTTTCTCTTCCACATCTCTCTGGCCAGGAGGTCTGGGAGAGGGGGGCTTCCATGGTCTCCTTGCTCCTCTTTATTGGTTCTAGACAATTCCTCTTCCTCTTCTCTACAAGCATCCAACTCTGATATTATGTCATAATATTATGTTGCCTACTTCTCTTCCTTGTGACAGTCACCTATCAACCAACTGCTTACAGTCCATCACTCTTTGAAGATTTTACTTCTGAGTCATTGTCACCCTCCTTAATATATTCCTGTTATGGTTCTTGATGATGTCAGAATAAGTAATCCTCCCAATAAATGGACTTCTCAGTTCTTTGACCTCTTCTTTTCCAAAGGTCATAGTATAAATTTTATTTTTACCAACAACTATAACTTTATATATCATCATTTCTAATCATTACTATCTCTCTAGCTTACTTCCTCTACTACTTGGCCTCCAAGAATCTTCTACTATACCAAAACCTACAATGTATTGCTTTCTCCACCTTTACATGGACCTTTGTTCCTCTCTTATCCTCATGTACTTCCTTTCCCAGATTCAATTCTATGGTCAATCATCATATTTATTGCACTGCATACAGCCTCAGCTCCCTTGCTTCTCTCTCATTTTGATATGCTTCCTTGTGTTAAAGTATAGTAACCTTTGTAAACGAGACTCTGATGCTAATAGCAAATGAATGCAGATCAACTATTTATTCAATTAATCAGTTAATGTTAAAAAAATGCAGATTAAATATTGTATTGAATTAATTAGTTAATGAAGAAATTAAGAAGAAGTTATAACCAGTTCAAAGAGCACTTAAGAAGCTAAGTACAGGATTGCTACATGAGGTACAAACCTAGTTAACATTTAACAGGGTCATAAATTATGTGTCCCACTGGGCAGTAATTACCTGTATTCCTACTGGACAAAAACTACAACTTGATATGTACCTCCACATATTACCCGGAAACTTTAATCAATAGTTAACTGTGAGTTGAACTAGATTTGTTCTCCTAGACAATCCTTGGGTGGCCATATGACAAAGAAGGACATTGGACTCAGTTTTGCCTCATTTCTAAAAACAATAATTTTTTTTCAGAAAAACAATTTTCTGACTCTTGGTAAAATAAAAAAGTAGTTTAACCCAACCATTATGCACTTATACTACACAGCTAAACATGTCTGGAGTAAAACAAAACTAAAGCTCTGAAATGAAATTCATGATCACCAGTTCAAGGAGACTCGGCTGCATAGCAACCAAGTTCTATTACCTAGTTGATTCACCCTCCCACTCTTCTAGGCCACATTTCCTCTCCACCAAACCTCTAACATCTCTTTTCCTTTCCCCACTCTAAGCCAGGAATTTTGTAACTTACTTCACTGAGGAAATATAAACAATAAAAATAAAAATTTTAAACTGCCACTGCTGCATTCACATACCTGTATGCATTTGTGCCCATACATTTCTCTTTCTCTTCTATTAAAATCAATGAACTGTCTTCACTCCTAGAAAAAGTCAAGACTCAACTTTAGGCTACTAGCCATAATGGAGTAACAGGGTTGAACTTAGCTTTTTACCTTAAACAACGTGAAAATGAAACAAAATGTATGAAAGAGCAGATTTCAGGCATTTGACAACAGGCAGCATGGAACAGTTATCTCCAAGAAAAGGATAACAAGTGAATCCTATTATTGCCCCAGCTTACTGTGCAGAGGACTTTACAGGCCACAGTGCCAGGAGTGGAATAGCAACAAGAGCCTAAAAGTCTTTCTGAGTTGAGGAAACATATACTGGGGTTTGGGGAGGCCAGGACATCTAAAAAAATTATAGGAGGAAGTTGCAGAGAAAAGCTGTGATGATCTACAGAGAAGTCCCTTTAAGTCTTGGGCCAAGTACTATACATTTGTATGAGTAAACTATTCAAAGCTTGGAAAGAACCACAGGAAAAGAGTAGGTGGGACAATCGCTAGGACTCACACAGAGTTGATTGTAGTTTATATTAGTACCAGCCAGAGTAGAAAGATTTCCTAATATGTAGGTCATTTGGTAATGTCCTCAGAAGGGTGGTGCCTTAGCAGTGATGTTAAGTTGGCCCTGAATTAAAGCCTTGCTAGGATCAAAATGATTCCAAGTAACTCAACACGTCCCAAAACAAAATCCAAAGATATTAAAATCAATACTTTAAATCTGGCACCCAGTAATGTAAAATTCACAATGTCAGGCATCCAATAAGAAAAATACCAATAATACTATGAAACTGGAAAATGTGACCCATAAACAGAAAAAAGAAAAAGCTGTCAATAGAAACAGAGAAATATGATACAGAAAAAGAATTAGCTGACGATGAAAATAAAACAGCTATTATAAATATACTCCATATGCTCCAGAACAAAAGCAAAACATACACATGATGAGGAGAGAAAAATAAGATATTTTAAAAGACAAATGTTGAAATTATAGAAATAAAAATACCTGAAATAAAAAATACACTGGATGGTAGTAAGAGCAGATTAGACACTGTGGAAGAAAAATAAGTGAATTTGAAGACATAACATTAGAAACTACTCAAATTAGGGGTGTGCTGGGGGGCTCAGTCAGTTAAGTATCTGACTTTAGCTGAGGTCGTGGTCTGACAGTTTGTGGGTTCAAGCCCTGCTTTGGGCTGTCTGCTGTCAGCACAGAGCCTACTTCAGATCCTCTGTCCCCCCACTCTCTCTGCACCTTCCCACCTCGTTCTCTCTCTCTCTCTTTCACAAAATAAACTTGAAAAAAAAAGAAACTACTCAAATTAAACACATAGAGAAAAAACCTGAAAAAAATAAAGACCATCGATGACCTCTGGGACTAAATTGAGCAGCCTAATATATACATGTAATTGGAGTCCCAAAAGGAGAGGATATGGGAAGAAACAAAAACTATTTGAAGAATCAGTAGCCAAAAAATTTCCAACTTCGATGTAAACTAAAACCTCACTGTTCTAAGAAGCTTAATAAAACACAAACATGAAAAAAATCCACACGAGATTTGTCATAATCAAATTGCTGAAACGCCATAAAAAAGAGAAAAAAAATTCAATGAACCAGAAGAAAAAGGACACATTACATACAGAGGAACAAAGGTAAGATTTCAGCAAACTTGCTTCAGATTTGCAAGTCAGATACTCTCATAAATTACTCAAAGAAAAAAGCTGTCAACCTAAAATTCTGCATTGGTCAAATTAAGGCAAAACCCAAGAGAAATGAAAGTATATTTCCAAAGAAAGACATGCGTACAAAGGTTCACAGCAGCTTTGTTTGTAATAGATGAAATGTGGAAACAACCTATATATCCATTAATAGGTAAATAGAGGGAAAAAAATGTGATATAAGAATGTCAATACATACAACAACAGGAGTGAAACGCTAATAATTATGCTGAGTGAAAGAAGCCAGATTTAAATGAGTACATAATTATGATTTCATTTAAATAAAATTCCAAAACAAAATGCAAACTAATTGGTAGTAACAGAAAGTAAATCAGTTCCTGCCTAGGGAAGCAGGGAACGGGAAGAAGTTACAAAAGGAAATAAGATACTCTTGGGAGTAATGGATATGTTCATTATTTTGATTATAGTGATAGTGTCATAGGTGCGTACACATGTCAAAGTTTATCAAATTATATACTGTAAATTTGTGCAGTTTATAATAGGAAAATTACACCTCAAAAAAGCTTCTTTAAAAAATTAAATCAAGGGGCGCCTGGGTGGCGCAGTCGGTTAAGCGTCCGACTTCAGCCAGGTCACGATCTCACGGTCCGTGAGTTCGAGTCCCGCGTCGGGCTCTGGGCTGATGGCTCAGAGCCTGGAGCCTGTTTCCAATTCTGTGTCTCCCTCTCTCTCTGCCCCTCGCCCGTTCATGCTCTGTCTCTCTCTGTCCCAAAAATAAATAAACGTTGGGAAAAAAAAATTTTTTTTAAATTAAATCAAAACAAAGACATTTCAGACAAAAACAAAATGAGATAATTCATTGCCAACAGATTTTTACTATAAGAAATGGTAAAGGAAAAATAACACCAGATGGAAATTTGGATCTAAACAAGGAGTAATGAGAAAAAAATTTTAAGTATACAAGCAAATATAACAGATTGTTTCTCATTATAAAAATATCTTGAAAAAATTGATTGTCTAAAGTAAAAATAACAGAAAATTGAGTCCATACATATGTGGAAGTAAAATGTATGACGATTGCACAAAGGATGAGAAGGGAGTATAAGTTTACTTTTGTAAGATTTTTACCATCTATGTTAAGTAGTATAATATTTGATGGTAGACTTTGTTCACATAAAGAAATATATTTTAAAGCCTAGGGACATAACTTAAAACAAAAAAACCCAAACAGGTGTAATTAAGAAGCCTACATATGAAATAATAATTAAAAATCCTTGAATCCAAGAGAAGACAGGAAAAAAAAGGGAGAAAAGAAAGAAAGAACATAGGAGATAAATTGAAAAAACTGCACGATGGTATATTTATATGCAATTATATTGATGATTACATAAATATAAATGGTACACTTTCCAGTTAAAAGAGATTGTCAGATTAAATAAGAAGCAAGATCCAACTTTATTGTGTTTACAAGAAACACTTTAAATATAATGGCATTTAGAGATTAAAAGGATAGAAAATTATGTTTCATCCTAACATTAGTGAAAAGAAAACCAGAGTGGCTAGATAATCCTCAGAATGTAGAAAGGAAAATTATCAGAAAGAAAGAGAATATTTTAGAATGATAGAGTGACTTCATCAAGAGGATATAAGAAGCCTAGTGAATGCCAACCACTTGTCTATAAACTAGATCCTATCCCCATTAACCTACTCAAGGTCAACTCTTGGACAAATTATTCCCTCTCCTGTAATACCAGTTTTTCTTCTTTACTGGAACTTCTGCATTAGTATATAAAGAAGCTTTAATTTATCCTATTAAAAATAGATACATTCCTTCTTGACCCCAGATCTTTCTCCAGCTCATATTCACTCATGTTCAACTCTCTTTCTTCTTTATGTAAACTTTCTGTTAAAGGTTGTTTATACTTGCCCTTTCTAAATTCTTTCCTCTCATTCTAAAATCCATTCCAATCAGACTTTTGCCTAAAAACACTATTAAAACATTTTTGTCAAGGTCACCTATGATCTTCACCTCATTAAATCCAATAGTCAATTCTCAGGCCTGATTTACTTGATCTAACAATAAGATTTGACACAGGTGATCACTCCCTACTCCTTTGTAAGCTTTCTTTTCTTGACTTTCAAGAGTCCACAGACTCTTGGTTTTTGGCCTGCCTCCTCCTTAGTCTCATTTCCGTTCCTGGTTTATTCCTGACTTCATAATATTACAGCACTCTAGGGATCAGACTTTAGTCCTTTTTTTCTTTTTTATCTACACTCACTTCCTTGGTGATTTCACTTAGTCTTACAGCTTTAAATGCCATCTGCATGCTTGCTAATGACTTCCAAATTTATATCTCTAGCCTAAACTTTTCACTTGTTATAGGAACTTGAATATTTAATTACCTATTCATCATCTCTAACCAGGTTTTTGATAAGGATCTCAAGCTTAACATGTCAAAAATTGAACTGGCTCTACTTGGTCATGATCTGGGAGAACCTGGTGAACACTGCCTTAAGACAATCACTCACAAATGAGACAGCCTTTGTTCCTGGTTTTCAGAGAAGTTCCAGCACTCAGAGCAAAAAATCTAAAATAAAAATAAGAAATAAATATGGTTTTGGATGCCCTGGAGAGGGAAGAACAATTTGGCTTAACCTACATCACCACTCCCACAAGGCAGCACAGCATAGGGCCAAGAAAGACTTTCTCTGGCTTTTGATTTATCCCCTAGGTAAAAGGAAGAGCATTTGGGTGAATACCTGTTTCCCCAGCTATATAGGACAATGCCAAATGGGCTCATTTCTCTCTCTTCCTATCCAGAATGCTAATTAAAAGCTCTATGATTTGGAGGGTGGGAAGAGGTGAGGAGAATGACAGAACTCTTGGAGGACATAAAAGGGACATAGATCCTAACTGTCTTGTGGATTTCATCCAGAAGCCTGTCCATAAGCTTCTGAGAGTGATTCACCCATCGATCAACTCTAACTAATAGGTACCCACGGTGCTCTGCAAGCCTCACCTCCACCCTATGGCCAGCTCCCTACGTGTGCTCTTGACAATGGTGCATGTGGGTTTTGGCAGACTGCCAAGGAGCACACACAGAAAATTGACTGAATCTGCAGGCTAAAGAGAGAGACCACAAAATTGAGCTTTAGGGCCACATGTGGGAAAACAAAAGAGAGGCTATGAATACAGAGCCTGGTGTGTTGCAGGATCCAGAGAAGGCATATAAGTTTAAGAATTGTGCCACAAAATGGAGTAAGAAGCAAGGGCAAGGGTATCCACAGAAGGCCTGAGATAGCCTCAGAATAAGGTATCTTTTTCCCAAATGCAATTAGTAAAATTGTACAAGATGATTGCTATTTCAAATATAAAGACAACAATGAAAAGCTTCAAGGAACATGCAAAATGAAAGTAAAAAGACACTACCAAAGAATTACAATAATCTTCTAGTAACTGAACACAAAGCTCAATGATTTACCTGATAAAGAATTCAAAAGAGCTGTTTTAAGGAAACTCAATGAACTACAAAAAAACAAAAAAAACAAAAAAAAAAAAACAAAAAAAACCCACACACACACAGAAAGACAATTCAATAGGAAATTCAGAAAACAAGGCATAAACTAAGTGAGAAATTTAACCAAGAGATAGAAATCATAAAAAAAGAAACTAGCAGATATAGAACTGAAGTATTTTCTCAAACTCCTCCAAAAAACTGAAGAGACAACACTCAAACTCATTTTATGAGGCCAGCATTACTTTGATACCAAAACCAGATAAGAACAATTCAAGAGAAGAGAACAAAGACAAATATCCTTGATAGATATAGATATATTCTCAACAAATATTAGTAAACCGAATTCAACAATACATTGAAAGGATTACACATCATGACAAGCAAGATTGATTGTAGGGATGCAAGGATGGTTCAACACATGCATATCAATAAGTGATATATCACACTCAGAGAACGAAAGATTAAAATCTTACAATCATCTCAATACATGCAGGAAAAACATTTGACAAAAATACAGCACTCTTTCATAATAAAAACTTTCAATGAATTGGATATAGAAGGAACATACCTCAACATAATAAAGGCCATATATGATAAGCCCACAGTTAACATCACACTCAACAGCAAAAGGGTGAAAGCTTTTCCTCTAAAATCAGGAATAGGACCTCTGTTTTTAATTCGGCATAGTACTGCAAGTTCTACCCAGGGCAACCAGGGAAGAAAAAGAAATAGAAGTCATCTAAGTTGGAAGGAAGAATTACGTTTGTCTTTATTTTCAGATGATATTATACATGGAAAATCCTAAATTCCACCAAAAAACTGATAGACTAATTAACAAATTTAGTAAAGTTGCAGGATACAAAATCATCATACAGAAATCAGTGGAATTTCTGTATTCTAACAATGAAATATCTAAGAAATAAAACAATTCAATAATACTGTATTATGTACATGGAAGTTGCTAAGGGAGTAAATCTAAGTGTTCTCACCACAAGAAAGTGATGGTAATTATGTGATGTGATAGAGGTGCTAGCTATACTAAGGTGGTAATCATTTTCAATACGCAAGTGTATAAAATCAACACATTGTACACTGTAAACTTACACAATGTTATATGTCAATTATATAAATAAAGTTGGGGGAAAAAGGACGTGTCAAGTGGATATCTACATGATACTGGTCTCATAAATGAATGTTTATGTCATCTATGTCTGGCCTTTGCTCTTTTAAAATATAGGCACTTAATTCCATACATTTGTCCCCAAATAATATTAAAAAAATTTTTTTTTACATTTATTCATTTTTGAGAGACAGAGAGAGACAGAGCACAAGCAGGGGAGAGGCAGAGAGAGAGGGAGACACAGAATCTGAAGCAGGCTCCAGGCTCCGAGCTGTCAGCACAGAGCCCAACACAGGGCTTGAACTCACAAACTGCGAGATCATGACCTGAGCCAAAGTCAGATGCTTAACCGACTGAACCACCCAGTCGCCCCCTCCAAATAATATTTTAGCTACATCCATGATTTTTAAAATGAGGTATATGCATTATAATTTAGTTCTAATTTTTTTTTTCTAATTTCCTTTTAATTTCTTCATGGACCCATTAGTTATCTTGAAGAACACTTGGTTTGTTTATGTACTTTGGAACTCTTTTGTTAGATGTGTAAACATGCATAATTGTTATATATCCTGATTTATTGACCCTTTTATTTTCATGAAATAGCCCACTTCATATCTACTAATATTTTTTTTCCTTAAAGTCTATTTTATCTGATATTACAGTAGTCACCCAAGCTTTTTATGGTTACTATTTGCATGACATAACTTTTTCTATCTTTTTGCTTTCAACCTACTTGTGTCTATGAATCTAACATGTGTTTCTTATAGAAAACATACTGTGGGATCATGCTTTAAAAAAAGTCCAGTCTGACAGTCTGTGCTTTTGGACTGGGATATAATCCATTCACATTTAATGTAATTATTGATATGGTTGGATTTATGTCTACCATTTGTTCTATTTGTTTTCCATATGCCTCATGTCATCTCTTTTACTGACTTCTTTTGTGTCAGATACTTATTTTTGAGGGTACCATTTTAACTCATTAGTTGACTTTTAATTGTATTTTTTTAAGTTATTTTCTTAGTGGTTGGGATTACAATATGTATCTTAACATAATATACATCAGTTTATTAGTGGATTAATTCTGATAAAAATTTCTTTGACATTGATTCATTTCCTCTGCCCTGCTATTTGTCATATATATGTCTATATGCTATAAACCAATAATATGGTATTATATTTACTATTATATGCAAATTTATTTTTTTAAAGAAAAATAAGATTTATCTAAGAATGTTTTTATTTTGCCATTTTTGCTTTGGTTATTTTTTTGGTGGGGAGAGACTTTTCTAATCTCTTCACCATAGTTGGAAGACCTGCCTCCAAATACATTTTTACAGCAATTTTTGGTTAAGTCAATATTTAGCAAATACTGTAAATACATGAATGATTTTATATCTGAAGTAGATAGTATACTATGCTTATGGTTCACTTTACTTTTTCCTGTAATTAAAAAATACTTTAGGGGCACCAGGGTGGCTCATTTGGTTAAGTGTCCAACTCTTGGTTCTAGCTCATGTCATGATCTCACAGTTTCATGAGTTTGAACCCTGCATTGGGCTCTGCGCTGGCAGCACAGAGTCTGCTTGGGATTCTCTCTCCCTCTCTCTCTTCTCTGCCCCTCCCCCACTTGCACTGTCCCTCTCTCTCTCTCAAAATAAATAAATAAACTTTAAAAAATACCTCATGTTTATTATTTTCTTACATTCAATCTTCAAGGTCTTCATCTCAATAAAGTTTTACTATGATCAAATATATCAGATAGACTATCACTTCTTTCTTTCTATGGAGATACGTCTTTTAGAGTCCTTCATTCCCCCCCCACCCCCCTAAATCTTGACTATTTATTCTTTGGGTCTCTTGTACAGCTATTCTGATAATTTTCTCTCTTTTCTGTGTTGAATGCACTGTTTCCTGGGTTAAATGTCTTTGTCTTGGAGGCCAAGTAAAACTGTGATCTAATAATGGGCTCTTGAGTTAGATTGCTTGAGTTCAGACCCCATCTCTATACTATTAGTTGTGCTACCTTGGAGACATTGTCTATGTCTCAATCTTCCCATCTGTAAAATGGTGGTGAAAAGACAGTACTTACCTCATTCTGCTGTCCTAAAGATCAAGTGAGCAAATACATAAACACTAACTACTATTGGGGAAATAGGTTTTGGTGGAGCCCATGCAGTTGAGAAATGTGCAGAAGTATAATTTTTGAAACTTGTATAGCTAATAATTCTAACAGTTATCTTATTGGGTGTAGAATTTTAGGTTGAAAATATTTTGTCCTTAGAATTTTTTTTTATATATGAAATTTATTGACAAATTGGTTTCCATACAACACCCAGTGCTCATCCCAAAAGGTGCCCTCCTCAATACCCATCACCCATCCTCCCCTCCCTCCCACCCCCCATCAACCCTCAGTTTGTTCTCAGTTTTTAACAGTCTCTTATGCTTTGGCTCTCTCCCACTCTAACGTCTTTTTTTTTTTTTTTCCTTCCCCTCCCCCATGGGTTCCTGTTAAGTTTCTCAGGATCCACGTAAGAGTGAAACCATATGGTATCTGTCTTTCTCTGTATGGCTTATTTCACTTAGCATCACACTCTCCAGTTCCATCCATGTTGCTACAAAAGGCCATATTTCATTTTTTCTCATTGCCACGTAGTATTCCATTGTGTATATAAACCACAATTTCTTTATCCATTCATCAGTTGATGGACATTTAGGCTCTTTCCATAATTTGGCTATTGTTGAGAGTGCTGCTATGAACATTGGGGTACAAGTGCCCCTATGCATCAGTACTCCTGTATCCCTTGGGTAAATTCCTAGCAATGCTATTGCTGGGTCATAGGGTACGTCTATTTTTAATTTTCTGAGGAACCTCCACACTGCTTTCCAGAGCGGCTGCACCAATTTGCATTCCCACCAACAGTGCAAGAGGGTTCCCGTTTCTCCACATCCTCTCCAGCATCTATAGTCTCCTTAGAATTTTAAAGGTATTGTGCTGTGTCTTGTAGCTTCCAGTGTTGTTATTGATAAGTCTGATGCCATTCTGACTGCCATCCTTTTTTGTAAGTGTTAATTTTTTTTTCTTTTTGGAAGTTTTTAGAATGTTTTATTCTTGGCACTTTGAAATTTTCATCCTGATGTGTCTTCGAGTATTTGTTCTTTGATTCATTGTGCTGCCTACTCCATTGATCTGTTACTCTAAGAATTTTTCTTGTGTTATTTCTTTGATAATTACCTTTCCCTGTTCTCTCTGTTCAGGCTTCCTGGAATTTATATTCATTTAGAGATTGGCTCTTAAAGATTAATCCTTTAATCACATTATCCTTTTACTCCTATTGTCTCTATTTTTTAATTTTTTAATTCATTCTCATAGATTTCCCCCCAATTTTTCTATTGAATTATTTTAAATTTCTGCTATCATGTCTTTCATTTACAAGAGCTCTTAATTTTATTTTTTGTTTGTTTTTAATGTTTGTTTATTTATTTTGAGAGAGAGAGAGAGAGAAAGAGAACACAAGCAGAGGAGGAGCAGAGAGAGAGGGAGAGAGAGAATCCCAAGCAGGTTCTATGCTTAGTACAGAGCCTAACATGGGGCTCGATCTCATGACTGAGAGATTATGACCTGAGCCAAAATCAGGAGTTGGAGGCTTAACTGAATGTGCCACCCAGGCTTCCCAACAATTCTATTTTTTCACTTTATACAGCTTTCTGTTTTCTTTCATGAATAGGATAGCTCTCATCTTTCTGAGGATATAAATGATAATTTCTTTTCTCCTGGTACATGTTATCTGTGTTTTTCCTGAGTTCTTTTTTTTTTTTCCTGTTGGCTTTGTACTTGGCCTCTCAAGTTGGAGTCTTCCTCAAATATTTGGTGATCTTTTGTCCTCCTTTGTCACATAAGAGTGATGCACTAAAATTTCAGAGAGAATAAGATTTGCTGACTGAACCAGAAGACTTTTTGATTATGTAATCCCCAGATATTAATATAGATATTGTCTTTGAGGATGATCAGTGTCACAATAGTTAGCTTAGTTAGCTAGGATAGCCTAGGTTACCTGCAGGAATAAGTAAAAATTTATTTCATGATACTTTAAGTGTTTGTCGTAGCAGGGAAAAAGCAAGCATAAGGTTTACACATTGCCTCTTGAATACTTCTACCCAGAATTAATAGGCATGCCTTCTCACATGTCATTGACTAAAGCGAATCACATGTCTGCTAACTTCAAAGAATGGGAAGTGCAGTCTTCCCCAGGGCTCAGAGGAAGAGAACAACAAATAATACTGGACAGCAGCACCAGCACTAATGTTTACCACACCGACTGGGCTGCTTCCTTAAAAATATTATTCTTGATCTTCTCATTGCCCCTTAGCGGATTATTCAGACAATAAGCATCCACTTGCTCAAGTATTGGGAGGTTGTTTTTTTTTTTTTTCTGATGAATACAGTTTGTTGATTAAATAGAAATTTTTTAAAAAGCTAGAGGTAAACAAAAATATTCCTTTGCCTACTAAACTTCCTGCAGAAGTTAGAATAAAAGGCCTTAAATTTTTCTTTTTTCCCTCATTCTGTGTCTTCCTAAAGTCACTGCTGATCTTATCACAGCACCAGTTAGGAGACAAAACCAGGTAGAAATGAAGGTAACAGCAAATAGAGTTGCAGTTTGGATCTGGTTGTGGCCAGCCTCTCAAGGACTAGTTTTGTAATTTAAAATTAACTCTAAGCAGCTGCACCCTAAATGGAGTGAAGCTGACAAAAGAAAGAAGCTGTGTTAATTAAAAAAGTCTTCCAGGACCCAGAGCCATGAACAACGAGACACTTTATCTACAAGTGCCCAGGCAGCAATGGTGGAATTCAGGTTTCCTGGGCAGATGTAATTTAGATTCTTCAGTGATAGTTTGAATTTGAAGGCATCTCTCTCTTTAAGCCAACAATACCCTGAAGAGCAAACAGGTCCCAGGCACTACTGTTTTGGAATACTGGATACAAAAGTGACTGTAAACCTAAATTGTCTGCACAAGTTCATCAGAAGACTTTAAAACCCACCCATATTTCTGTGTCTGATTCCAAAGGAACTAGTTGCTCAGGTTGCAGACAAGTTATGCCTGGCTCATGGTTTCTTTCCCTTATACTTCAGGATGTTAAATTAATAGTAAGTGGTCACATAATTTTACTAAGCAAATATATAAAGCTAAAAAGAGCACCCTTGTCCTAAAGCATAGATTAGTGGTAAAATTTGAAGCTAGACTGGCCAGCAGATAAAAGAATGCTGTAACCCTGTCACCCTAAATCGGCTCTCTGAGCCCTGTGAGCAGGGGCCACCCCAGACTCATTCGCCACTATGAGAGGAGAGTCATTGAGAAAGTTCTTAGCCCACTGCTGGGCCTCCAGAAGTGGCCTTCTGGTGTACATTGTCCTCCTCAGCTACAAACAAATTATACCTACTGCTCTATGCATTCACAACTGTACAGAGTTCCTTGACCACCTCTGGAATGCAGTATGAAAGGTGCCATTTATACCTTTAAGACCCTACACAATATGGCAGCTCATATGCTAACTGAGGTCCCCGTGTTGATCAATCACCAGATGTGGGCCACCTTGGGGCAGGGCATAACCTTGGAGGAGGTGGCTCTTTGCAGATAAGACAATCCCTAAAGGAACTGACAATTGAGTTCTGCTGTCTCAAAGCACTCTCAGGAGCTGGGACATGAACCTTCATTGAAGGGGGATCCTAGTGCCCACCACACTGCTACATCAAGTCATTTCCCCTGCAAACTCTTTAACTAGATTTCAAAGTTCCTCAAATTTCGGCCTCAGATTCACAGTTAACTGTCCACAGTTATCAGACCAGTAGCACTTGTTCCCAAACCCTCAATTCTTTCCTTTCGACCTCATTATTTCCCCACTTTATTTCTGATTTGTCATACTGTCTCATGTATACCTGTCCATATGGGTAAGCTTAGTTCCACATTTATGTTTATGTTTGCTTAGTAACTTTCCTCTATTGTTATAATAAGCATCTCCCTGTCTAAAAAACAAAGAATCAGGCTCCAAATAAATATAATATTTGCTGGACACATCCAAATTTTCATCTTTTAAAATGCTTTCATTGTATAACTAGGTTGCAGAGGGTGAAGTTAATTGACTTTCAACTCAACTTGTTTGCTCCCACCGAGTTGGCTTTTTTTGGTGTTTTTCATGAACCAAACTCTATCTAATTTACTGACAAAAGTGTATTCCTGTCAGTTTATTCTGGCCACAGGAGAAATCTACTTGTCTTTCTAAGGAAGAAGAAGACTCATTTTCTCAAAATGACAAGAGAAACTAGGCCAGCTAGAGTTAGAAAATCTCCTTTAAATCTCCTCTTCTGGCCATTAAGCTGGGAAGATGAGTTGATAACTTGCTCCCCACCATCTTTACCATAGCCTAAGAAATATTAAGCTTCACTGGGATAAACAGGTTCTGAGTTTCAGTTTTTGCTTAATGGCACCTGAGTGCATTCTTGAAATTCAGTGATTAATCATTTCAGCACTCTGTGGCTGCATTCATTGGCACTCCATGTACAATAGGACCAATTAGGAAATACGTTTTCTCGCATTGATTCCATTTCATTGAATAACTCCCCATATTCAGCTGTAATCTCTAAGTATTGTCCAGCATAAGTGGTCTATATAAGAACTGTGAATTTCTCCCCAACATGGTCTCTTTTCCAAGCACAATTATATCCTAGGCTAAAGCCTCACAGACCCCTTACCAGGGTACTAGGTAAGACACCAATCTCAATTTTCTGCTCTTTGGACAATCTCTTTGATCACCTCCAATTCCTGATAAAATCTCCCTGCTATTTCTAAGCAAGTACAAGTGCTTTCCAAGTACACATGAGCCAAAAATGCACAGAGATTTCAGAACAAAGTGAGGTCCAAAGTAACTGTCAAGCAATATTCAGGGGGCAGGGGTGGGACAGGTGAATATATTTGGGGGTATTTTAAAAGTTAAGTAAGACTGAAGCTGTATGTGTACCACCCAAATTATCTGTTTCCACGTGCTCTTTAAGGAGTGAAAATTGGATTGACACTTTTGAACTTTGCATTTTTAAGAAAATATTACCTCTTACTCATCATCAAAGGGGAATCCTTTTGGTTTCATTTATTTTTTTTAAAGTAAATTCTACACCTTACATGGGGCTCAAACTCACAACTCCAAGATCAAGAGTCACTTGCTTTATGGACTGAGCCAGCTAGGCAGGCCTAAGGGGAATCTTTTTGAAATTCCAGTGGTAGGGATTAACAGGAGAACCATGAGGATACTTTCTCTTTTGTCTGTAATCAAAAGCATACTTGATCTGCATAGTTAGGTATAGCTAAAGGTGTGGTATTGACTGAGAAAGCAGTTTCTCCTTGGATACTACTTCACACATGGAACCCAGAATTGATTACAGTCACTTTGTACCATTTTCTAAACAGCTATCTGGCTTTGGAGGAGCTAATAATGCAAAGAAAGGGTTTTGTTGTTTTTATTGTAACTGCTTGTTTATTCAGTCACTATACATTATATTATTATGTAAGACCTTAAAATTTATTGGGAATCTATGGACAATGGAAAAGACACTGAACATGGAAAGCTGTAAAGACATGTTCCCTGTCCTTGAGAAACACAGCATTTATTTGGAGAAACTTCAGGTTGAAAGATTTAATTCTTTTTGGGGGGGTGGAAGGGACTTTAGATATCTCTTAGTTCAAGTCCCTCATTTCAGAAAAGGAGAATGCATCACTGAGAGCTGATGTGATTTTTATTTAGAATCACATGGTCTGCAACAGTTCAATATTAATTTATGAATCAGTTCATCCTAAAATTTATCTTTTATTTTGTTAAGAAGAATATTTCAGACATATAAAAAAATACCAAGAATAATACATTGAGGCTCCTGTACCCACTACCCAGCTTAAGAAATTAATTATTATATATTATAGTCACAATAGAATCTCTCTGTATTCCTCTTTAATCTCTTTCCTATAAATCCCTCCCAAGAGCTAACCAGCATCCTGAATTTTCTATTTATTATTTCCATCCATATTTTAAACTTGACTATGTATGTATATATCCATAAATAATATATAGTATTATTTTCCATTTTTTAAATCTTTATAATTGGTGTCTTATTGTATATGTTATTCCTGCCTTTTTCACTAACATATATTTGAGATTCATGGCTATGAATAAATGTAATTCTCATTCAGTTTTGCTGCTATATATTTTTCTTTTCCATAAATAAGTAGACAGGCTCCATTTTTTTGTCATTTCATTAGCAATTGCATACTGTTACCTTGGGCACATTGAGGATATATACTAGGAGTCAAATTGCTAGGTCACATAGCATGCACACCTTTAAATTTGCTGGATTCTCATTTCAGCTCTAGACTGCTCAACTTCACTGGGTTTGACTTTGTAAATCTACCTGCTTACTTCCATACTGCTGACTGCATACTTGCACTTTTAAAGTGAGTGCCAGTTTGAGAATTTAATGATGAAGGAGCTTAACAGAAATAGCTAGCTGTTGAAAACTGAAGAAGCAGTGTCGGTTTGAGTATGGGTAGCACTCTTGGCAATGCAAATAGACTGAAGACATTGATTGAGCTGACTGATTTATAGGGCTTATGGTGAGCTCCAAAGGGAGAATTAACATGTGTCTTCAAATGAAGAGTTTGTTCCCTTGTGTCATCCTGGGAACATAGTAGAGAAGTACACTCTTACCTAGTACGAGTAGAGCCAGCCTTCCTGTAAGGGTAGTAAAGAGTGATTATGTGATACAAGTTGCTTGATTCTATTAAGTCTTCTCAAAGCACTTTCCTTGTGCTTGTTCCTAAAATTTAATGATTCATTTATCTAATATTGTCCTCCATTAACATGCAAAGAATGTGGGGTGCATGGGTGGCTCAGTCGGTTAAGCTTAAGCATTCGACTCTTGGTTTTGACCCAGGTCATGATCTCGCTATTCACAAGTTTGAGCCTCACATTGGGCTCTGTGCTGACAGTGTGGATGGAGCCCGCTTGGGATTCTGTGTTTCCCTTTCTCTCTCTGCGCCTCCCCAGCTCACGCTCTCTGTCTCTCTCTCAAAAATAAATAAACTTAAAAAATTAAATGCAAAGAATGGGACAAGAGGGTTCAAGTGAGTTACTAAGATATAATATTTATTTACCTATTAGAAGGCCATTGGTAGGATCCTGGGAAGATGGCGGCGTAGGAGGACGCTGGGCTCACCGCATGTCCTGCTGATCACTTAGATTCCACCTACACCTGCCTAAATAACCCAGAAAACCGCCAGAAGACTAGCAGAACGAAGTCTCCAGAGCCAAGCACAGAGGAGAGGTGCACGGAAGAGGGTAGGAAGGGCGGAGAGGCGGTGCGCGCTCCAGGGACTGGCAGGAGGGAGCAGGGGCAGAGGGGCAGCCCGCTGGCCAAGCAGAGTCCCCGAGTTTGGCTTGCAAAAGTGGAGGGGCCTGACGGAGTGTGTTCCGACAGCAAGTGGGACTTGACATCTGGAAGGTTATAAGCTAACAGCTCTGCTCAGAGAACAGGACAGCTGGAAGACAACGGGAGGGAGAGTTGTTCAGCCCCGGACGACAGAGCGCAGCTTGGCGGGGAACAAAGGCGCTCGCCAGCACCATCTCCCTTGCCCATCCCCCAGCCAAAATCCCAAAGTGAACCAGTTCCTGCCAGGGAACTTGCTTGCACCACGCAAACACCCAAACTGTGCTTCTGCTGATCCATCCTTCTGGCGGGTCTGACTCCCTCCTGGTGCTGCAGGGCCCCTCTCAAAGTGGAACTCCGAAGGAAAAGTGAGCTGAGCCTGCCCCTCCTGCCCCTGTGCACCTTGCCGATCCACCCCAGCTAATACACCACATCCCCAGCATCACAAGCCTGGCAGTGTGCAAGTAGCCCAGATGGGCCACGCCACCCCACAGTGAATCCCGCCCCTAGGAGAGGGGAAGAGAAGGCACACACCAGTCTGACTGTGGCCCCAGCAGTGGGCTGGGGGCAGACATCAGGTCTGACTGCGGCCCCGCCCACCAACACAAGTTATTCAAGACAGCACAGGGGAAGTGCCCCACAGTCCCCCACCACTCCAGGGACTATCCAAAATGTCGAGATGGAAGAATTCCCCTCAGAAAAATGTCCAGGAAATAACAACAGCTAACGAACTGATCAAAAATGATTTAAACAATATAACAGAAAGTGAATTCAGAATAATAGTCATAAAATTAATCGCTGGGCTTGAAAACAGTATAAAGGACAGCAGAGGATCTCTTGCTACAGAGATCAAGGGACTAAGGAACAGCCAGGAGGAGCTAAAAAATGCTATCAATGAGCTGCAAAATAAAATGGAGACAACTACGGCTCGGATTGAAGAGGCAGAGGAGAGAATAGGTGAACTAGAAGATAAAATTTGGAAAAAGAAGAAGCTGAGAAAAAGAGAGATAAAAAAATCCAGGAGTATAAGGGGAAAATTAGAGAGCTAAGTGATGCACTAAAGAGAAATTATATACGCATAATTGGTATTCCAGAGGAGGAAGAGAGAGGGAAAGGTGCTGAAGGGGTACTTGAAGAAATAATAGCTGAGAACTTCCCGGATCTGGGGAAGGAAAAAGGCATTGAAATCCAAGAGGCACAGAGAACTCCCTTCAGACGTAACTTGATTCGGTCTTCTGCATGACATATCATAGTGAAACTGGCAAAATACAAGGATAAAGAGAAAATTCTGAAAGCAGCTAGGGATAAACGTGCTCTAACATATAAAGGGAGACCTATAAGACTCGTGACCAATCTCTCTGCTGAAACTTGGCAGGCCAAAAAGGCATGGCAGGAGATCTTCAATGTGATGAACAGAAAAAATATGCAGCCGAGAATCCTTTATCCAGCAAGTCTGTCATTTAGAATAGAAGGAGAGATAAAGGTCTTCCCAAACAAACAAAAACTGGAGGAATTCGTCACCACTAAACCAGCCCTACAAGAGATGCTAAGGGGGATCCTGTGAGACAAAGTACTAGAGACATTGCTACAAGAATGAAACCTACGGACATCACAATGACTCTAAACCCGTATCTTTCGATAATAACACTGAATGTAAATGGACTAAATGCGCCAACCAAAAGACACAGGGTATCAGAATGGATAAAAAAACAAGACCCATCTATTTGCTGTCTACAAGAGACTCATTTTAGACCTGAGGACACCTTCAGATTGAGAGTGAGGGGATGGAGAACTATTTATCATGCTACTGGAACTTAAAAGAAAGCTGGAGTAGCCATACTTATATCAGACAAACTAGACTTGAAATTAAAGGCTGTAACAAGAGATGAAGAAGGACATTATATAATATTCACAGGGTCTATCCATCAGGAAGAGCTGACAATTATAAATGTCTATGTGCCAAATACAGGAGCCCCCAAATATATAAAACAATTACTCACAAACATAAGCAACCTTATTGATAAGAATGTGGTAATTGCAGGGGACTTTAACACTCCACTTACAGAAATGGATAGATCACCTAGACACACGGTCAATAAAGAAACAAGGGCCCTGAATGAGACACTGGATCAGATGGACTTGACATATTTAGAACTCTGCATCCCAAAGCAACAGAATATACTTTCTTCTCAAGTGCACATGGAACATTCTCCAAGATAGATCACATACTGGGTCACAAAACAGCCCTTCATAAGTTTACAAGAATTGAAATCATACCATGCATACTTTCAGACCACAATGCTATGAAGCTTGAAATCAACCACAGGAAAAAGTCTGGAAAACCTCCAAAAGCATGGAGGTTAAAGAACACCCTACTAAAGAATGAATGGGTCAACCAGGCAATTCGAGAAGAAATTAAAAAATATATGGAAACAAACGAAAATGAAAATACAACAATCCAAATGCTTTGGGATGCAGCAAAGGCAGTCCTGACAGGAAAATACATTGCAATCCAGGCCTATCTCAAGAAACAAGAAAAATCCCAAATACAAAATCTAACAGCACACCTAAAGGAAATAGAAGCAGAACAGCAAAGATAGCCTAAATCCAGCAGAAGAAGAGAAATAATAAAGATCAGAGCAGAAATAAACAATATAGAATCTAAAAACACTGTAGAGCAGATCAATGAAACCAAGAGTTGGTTTTTTGAAAAAATAAACAAAATTGACAAACCTCTAGCCAGGCTTCTCAAAAAGAAAAGGGAGATGACCCACATAGATAAAATCATGAATGAAAATGGAATTGTTACAACTAATCCCTCAGAGATACAAGCGATTATCAGGGAATACTATGAAAAATTATATGCCAACAAATTGGACAACCTGGAAGAAATGGACAAATTCCTCAACACCCACACACTTCCAAAACTCAATCAGGAGGAAATAGAAAGCTTGAACAGACCCACAACCAGCGAAGAAATTGAATCAGTCATCAAAAATCTCCCAAGAAATAAGAGTCCAGGACCAGATGGCTTCCCAGGGGAGTTCTACCAGACGTTTAAAGCAGAGATAATACCTATCCTTCTCAAGCTATTCCAAAAAATAGAAAGGGAAGGAAAACTTCCAGACTCATTCTATGAAGCCAGTATTACTTTGATTCCTAAAGCAGACAGAGACCCAGTAAAAAAGAGAACTGCAGGCCAATATCCCTGATGAGTATGGATGCAAAAATTCTCAATAAGATACTAGCAAATCGAATTCAATGGCATATAAAAAGAATTATTCACCATGATCAACTGGGATTCATTCCTGGGATGCAGGGCTGGTTCAACATTCGCAAATCAATCAACGTGATACATCACATTAACAAAAAAAAAGAGAAGAACCATATGATCCTGTCAATCGATGCAGAAAAGGCCTTTGACAAAATTCAGCACCCTTTCTTAATAAAAACCCTTGAGAAAGTCGGGATAGAAGGAACATACTTAAAGATCATTAAAGCCATTTATGAAAAGCCCACAGCTAACATCATCCTCCATGGGGAAAAACTGAGAGCTTTTCCCTGAGATCAGGAACACGTCAGGGATGTCCACTCTCACCGCTGTTGTTTAACATAGTGTTGGAAGTTCTAGCATCAGCAATCAGACAACAAAAGGAAATCAAAGGCATCAAAATTGGCAAAGATGAAGTTAAGCTTTCACTTTTTGCAGATGACATGATATTATACATGGAAAATCTGATAGACTCCACCAAAAGTCTGCTAGAACTGATACATGAATTCAGCAAAGTTGCAGGATACAAAATCAATGTACAGAAATCAGTTGCATTCTTATACACTAATAATGAAACAACAGAAACACAAATAAAGAAACGGATCCCATTCACAATTGCACCAAGAAGCATAAAATACCTAGGAATAAATCTAACCAAAGATGTAAAAGATCTGTATGCTGAAAACTACAGAAAGCTTATGAAGGAAATTGAAGAAGATATAAAGAAATGGAAAAACATTCCGTGCTCATGGATTGGAAGAATAAATATTGTCAAAATGTCAATATTGTCCAAAGCTATCTACACATTCAACGCAATCCCAATCAAAATGGCACCAGCATTCTTCTCGAAACTAGAACAAGCAATCCTAAAATTCATATGGAACCACAAAAGGCCCCGAAAAGCCAAAGTAATTTTGAAGAAGACCAAAGCAGGAGGCATCACAATCCCAGACTTCAGCCTCTACTACAAAGCTGTCATCATCAAGACAGCATGGTATTGGCACAAAAACAGACACATAGACCAATGGAATAGAATAAAAACCCCAGAACTAGACCCACAAACGTATGGCCAACTAATCTTTGACAAAGCAGGAAAGAATATCCAATGGAAAAAAGACAGCCTCTTTAACAAATGGTGCTGGGAGAACTGGACAGCAACATGCAGAAGATTGAAACTAGACCACTTTCTCACACCATTCACAAAAATAAACTCAAAATGGATAAAGGACCTGAATGTGAGACAGGAAACCATCAAAACCCTAGAGGAGAAAGCAGGAAAAGACCTCTCTGACCTCAGCCGTAGCAATTTCTTACTTGACACATCCCCAAAGGCAAGGGAATTAAAAGCAAAAATGAACTACTGGGAACTTCTGAAGATAAAAAGCTTCTGCACAGCAAAGGAAACAACCAACAAAACTAAAAGGCAACCAACGGAATGGGAAAAGATATTTGCAAATGACATATCGGACGAAGGGCTAGTATCCAAAATCTATAAAGAGCTCACCAAACTCCACACCCGAAAAACAAATAACCCAGTGAAGAAATGGGAAGAAAACATGAATAGACACTTCTCTAAAGAAGACATCTGGATGGCCAACAGGCTCATGAAAAGATGCTCAACGTCACTCCTTATCAGTGAAATAACAAATCAAAACCACACTCAGATATCACCTCACTCCAGTCAGAGTGGCCAAAATGAACAAATCAGGAGACTATAGATGCTCGAGAGGATATGGAGAAACGGGAACCCTCTTGCACTGTTGGTGGGAATGCAAATTGGTGCAGCCACTCTGGAAAACAGTGTGGTGGTTCCTCAGAAAATTAAAAATAGACCTACCCTATGACCCAGCAATAGCACTGCTAGGAATTTATCCAAGGTATACAGGAGTGCTGATGCATAGGGGCACTTGTACCCCAATGTTTATAGCAGCACTCTCAACAGTAGCCAAATTATGGAAAGAGCCTAAATGTCCATCAACTGATGAATGGATAAAGAAATTGTGGTTTATATACACAATGGAGTACTACGTGGCAATGAGAAAGAACGAAATATGGCCCTTTGTAGCAACGTGGATGGAAATGGAGAGTGTGATGCTAAGTGAAATAAGCCATACAGAGAAAGACAGATACCATATGTTTTCACTCTTATGTGGATCCTGAGAAACTTAACAGAAACCCATGGAGGAGGGGAAGGAAAAAAAAAAGAGGTTAGAGTGGAAGAGAGCCAAAGCATAAGAGACTGTTAAAAACTGAGAACAAACTGAGGGTTGATGGGGGGTGGGAGGGAGGGGAGGGTGGGTGATGGGTATTGAGGAGGGCACCTTTTGGGATGAGCACTGGGTGTTGTATGGAAACCAATTTGACAATAAACTTCATATATTGGAAAAAAAAAAGAAAAAAGAGAAAAAGACGGACATTGGTAGAAGAGGGGGTGAGGTGAGGTATAAAATCTCAGAGAAATAGATGTCTGGAGATTAATAGTTGATGAAAACATAGCTGGGCTAAGTCTTTTTTGTTAATACATACATATATATATATATATATATATATTTTTTTTAATTTTTGTCGTTTATTCATTATGGAAAGATAGAGAGAGACAGAGCAGGAACAGGGGAGGGGCAGAGAGAGAGACACACAGAGAATCCAAAGCAGGCTCCAGGCTCTGAGCTGTCAGCACAGAGCCCGACTTGGGGTTTGAACTCACAAACCGTGAGATCATGACCCGAGCCGAAGTCGGACGTCCAACCGACCGAGCCACCCAGGCACCCCAATATATATTTATTTTTGAGAGAGAGCACTTGTATACACATAAGTGTGCAGGGGAGGGACAGAGAGAGAGAGGGTGAGAGAAAATCCCAAGCGTCAGTGCTAAAACTCAGGAACCAAACTTGGAAGATCATGACCTAAGCTGAAATCAAGAGTCCCATGCTTAACCTACTGAGCCACCCAGGCACCCCTGGGCTGTCTTTAAAACCTATTTTCTTTACATCTCCATGAAGCAGTCCCTACTACCTCAGTCTCCAAGTAATCTCTCTGCTCTGATCTCCTACAGTACTTTGCACCTCTCTTATAACAATTATCACATGCCGAATTTTATTATAAATGTGTAAGATCAGGGGCCCATGTATAATGGCTCACTCATCTGTTGTTGTGTAAGGAACCACTCCCAAACTCAGTGGCTTTAAGCAACTATTTATTTGCTCACACTTCTGTACTTTGGTCAGGATTCAACTAGGACAGTTCATCTTAGCTTCATGTGGTACCAGCCAGGGTCCCTTGTGTGGCTGTACTCAGCTAGGGTTGCAATGTCCAAGGTGTCCTGCCATTTTCCTGGATTTCTCTCCATGTTGTCTCTAAGTAGAATAGTAGAGACCTCTTTGCAGGGTGGCTGGCTTCCAAGACAGCACAAGTGAGGCTGCCAGGCCTGATAAGGATTAGGCCCAAACTGGCACGGGGTCACTTCTGCCACACTGCACTGGTTGAAGTAAGCCACAGAACTCACCCAGTTTTAACGAAAGGAGAAATGTACTCCATGTCTTGGTGGGAAGAACTACATAAATATACAGAAATGGAAGGATTTGCTGGAGTACATCTTTCAAGACAATATAGCAGGCATAGTTTCTTAGATAACACATTTGATAAGTGAACAAAAAGTGCTGCTTCCAGGGCAATGGTCAAAGGTGCTGAAGACAGCCATGCCTCTGAGGCCACCAGTGAATGAGAAAGTTAGTCTATACCACCTCTGGTAGCATGGGACCCAGAAAGGGAACCACCAATGGACTTGCCCTCAAAGCAACGTTCACCCAGTTGGCTTGGCTGTAACACAATGAGATAGTAATGAACTCTTCACAAAAATTCTCATTCTCTTCCTTGAAAAAGTGCACTCCCTTACTCACTCTGAAATTAGATGTGGCCATGTGATTTGCTGTAGCCAATAAAATGTGAGAAGACATCCAATCTGTCACATCTAGACAGAAACTTTAGGCAACAGTGTGCAACTTACTCATTTGCTTTTTCCTGCCCTGGGGAGATGGAGCAACTCTCTATCTGGGTCCCTGAGCGAGTACAACGAGACTCCCAGATTCTACATGTTAATACTATAGCCTTGGGCACCTGGGTGGCTCAGTCGGTTGGGTGTCTGACTTCAGCTCAGGTCATGATCTCACGGTTCCTGGGTTCGAGCCCCATGTCGGGCTCTGGGCTGACAGCTCAGAGCCTGGAGCCTGTTTCAGATTCTGTGTCTCCCTCTCTTTGCCCCTCCCTGATTCACACTGTCTCCCAAAAATAAACATTAAAATTTTTTTTTAAATACTATAGACTTTCTGAGAAACAATTTAAAAATCTGCATCAGTAAGCTCTAAACTGTTCATTTTCCTAAATTTAGTAAACCCAATCCCTAATGTCATCAAAACAAATGCTCGCTTTTACGTGTAAGGGGAAGGATTGCAAGGTTACTTCTCAAATGAAAATATCACTGTATTGATGTGTCAAATGAAAATACATCAATATTTAACCTTAGAGGACTAGGTAAATAAATTAAACCAGGTCTGTATTATCGACTGTTATGTAGCCATTAAAACTTATATTTTTGAAATATATTTGAAGACATGATATTGTGATCATTATCTACATTAAGTTATTAAATAAGATATAAAGTACCTATAAATAATCATTTCATTTAAAAATAAATGTATACATGAAATTATGTCAAGAAAATATGACAAGATATTTCAATTGTTTATATCAAAGTGAGGGAATTGTTATTTACTTCTTTCTGTTGTTTCTTATTTTCCAAATTTCAGCAATGAAAGTTAATTGCTTATATAACCAGAAAAAAAACAGTTAAATGTTATTATTTTAGAGGTTACAATAAATTGCTTGTACTGCTAGCACTTTCAAGGCAGCCATTCATAGGTTATTAATAGTACACAATGAAAATGTCCTCATTTATTTGTGAAACAAGGCAATAATACGTTGGCATGTCTGCAAGTACCTGAAAGTTGCTAAATTTATAAATGATTTAATTATTCAGAACTTGGAGCCAATTTAGATCAATTCCAAACTAGTCTGCATTTTCTGAATCATCGAAAGTATGTGTGGTTGGACAACCTAAAAGAAATGGATAAATTCCTAGACACATAAAACCTTCCAAGACCAAATCATAAAGATACAGGAAATCTGATTAGACCAATTACTAGTGAGGAGGTTGAATCAGTAATCAAAACCTCCCAATAAACAAAAATCCAGGACCAGACATCTTTACTGGTGAATTCTACCAAACATTCAAAGAAGAATAACAATGCTTCTCAAACTCTTCCAAAAACAGAAGAGGAGGGAACACTTTCAAACTCATTTTACAAACCATTTAATCCTGCAACCAAAAACAGTCAAGAATCATAAGAAAAAAAATTACAGGCCAATATCCTGATGAACATAGATGCAAAAATTCTCAACAAAATATCAGCAAACTCCATTCAACCATACATTAAAAGGCTCATATACCATGATCAAGTAGGATTTGTTCCAGAAAGGCAAGAATGCGTCAAAATCTACAAATCAATCAATGTGATACACCACATTAACAAAATAAAGGATAAAAATTATATGATCCTTTCAATAGATACAAAACAGCATCCAACAAACTTTAACATCCATTTATGTTAAAAATTTTCAACAAAGTTGGTATAGAGGGAACATACCTCAACATAATAAAGACCACAAATGACAAGTCCACAGCTAACATCCTAATCAATGGTAAAAAGCCCAAAACTTGTTAGGAACAAGACAAGGATGCCATTCTTACCTTTTTTTTTTTTCAATATAATATTGTATGTCCTAGCCAGCAATTAGAAAAGAAATAAAGGGCATCCAAGTTGAAAAGGAAAAAAATAAAACTAACACTATTTGCAAATGACATGACATTATGTAGGGGAAAACCCTAAGGACTCCCCCCAAAAACTGTTAGAATAAATGAATTCAGTAAAGTTGCAGGATGCAAATTTAATATACAAAAGTCTGTTGTTTCTATATGCTAATGAATTTTCAGAAATAGAAATTAAGAAAACAATACCGTTTATAATTACATTAAAAATAATAAAATACCTCAGAGTAAATTTATGCATGGCAAAGGAAATCATCAACAAAATAGAGCCAAGGAGGTGAAAGCTCTGTAGACTAAAAACTATAAGACATTGATTACAGAAACTGAAGAAGACATGAATAATTGGAAAGATATTCCAGGTTCAAAGATTTGAAGAATATTGTTAAAATAACCATACTATCCAAAGGCATCTACAAATTCTGTGTAATCTCTACAAAATTCCTAATGACATTTTCACAGAGCTAGAACAAATAATTCTAAAATTTGTGTGGAAGAACAAAAGACCCCAAAGAGCCAAAGGAATCCTGAGAATGTAAAACAAAGCTGGAGACATCCCACTCCTGTGTTTCAAGCTATGTTACAAAGCATTAAAACTATATGGTGCTGGCATAAAAATAGACACATAGATCAATGGAACAGAATAGAGAGCCCAGAAATAAACCCACACATACAGGGGTCAATTAATTTATAACAGAGGAGCCAAGCATATACATAGAGAAAGGCAAGTCTCCTCAGTAAATAATGTTGGGTTCAAGTGGACAATCACATGCAAAAGAATAAAACTATGATGTGTATCTTACATCATACACAAAAATTAACTCACAATGGATTAAGGAAGAACGTGAATGTAAGATCTTAGGACCATAAAACTCCTAGAAGAAAACACAGGCAACAAGCTCCTTGACATTATGTGCTGTTGTTTTTTTTTGTTTGTTTTGGATCTGACTCCAAAAGCAAAGGCAACAAAAGCAAAAATAAGCAAGTGGAACCATATCAAATATAAGCTTATGCATGACAAAGGAAATCATCAACAAAACAGAAAGGCAATCTACTGAATGAGAGAAAATATTTGTAAATGATATATCTGACAATGGGTTAGTATCCAAAATATATATAAAAAACTCATATAACTCAATAGCAATAAAATAATCTGATTTAAAAATGAGCAGAGTATCTGAATAAACATTTTTCAAAAAAAAAGGTGAACAGATGGTCAACAGGCACAGGAAAAGATGCTCAACATCACTAATCATCAGAAAATGCAAATCAAAACCACAATGAGATATTACGTAATACCTGTTAGGATGGTTATTATCAAAAACACAAGAAATGACAGGTGCTGGCAAGAATGTAGAGAAAAGCAAACTTTGGTGAACTGTTCATGGAAGTGTAAATTGGTGCAGCCACTATGGAAAACAGTGGGGAGTTTCCTTAAAAAAAAAAGAGGGGACACCTGGTTGGCTCAGTCAGTTAAATGTCTGACTTTGGCTCAGGCCATGATTTCACAGTTCGTGAGTTCGAGCCCCACATCAGGCTCTGTGTCTCCCTCTCTCTCTCTGCCACTCCCCTGCTCACACTCTGTCTCCCTCTCTCTCTCAAAAGTAAACAAACATTAAAAAAAATTTTTAAACTAAAAATAGAACTACGTATGTCTCATGAATTCACTTCTGCATTATTTATCTGAAGAAAACAAAAACACTAATTTGTGAACATACATGCATCTTTATATTCAGTGCAGCATTATTTTCAACAGCCAAGATCTGGAAACAACCTGTGTCCACTGATAGATGAATGGGTAAAGAATATGTGGTGTACACACACACACACACCCCCCACATATACATACAACACACACACACACACACACACACACACACACACACACACACACACAAAGGAATAGTACTTAGCCATAAAAAAGGATATCTTGGCCACTAGTCATGACAAATGATCTTGAGGGCATTATGCTAAGAGAAATAAGTCTGACAAAGACAACTACTGTATGATCTCACTTACACGTGCAATTTATACAACAATCATCTCCATGCTCATAGATATGGAGAACAGACTGGTGATCGCCAGAGGTGAGGGGTGAAGGGAGTCAAAAGTTACAAATTTCCAGTTGTAAAATAATTCAGTCATGGGGTGTAATGTATAGCAGAGTAACTATAGTTGATAATTTTGTATTGCATATTTCAAAGTTGCTAAAAGAGTAGATCTAAAATCTTTCATTACAAGAAAAAAATTTTTTGTAACTATGTATGGTGATGGATGTTAACTAGACTTATTGTGGTAATAATTTCACAATACATATAAATATTGAATCATTATGCTGTACACTTTAAAACTCACATAATGTTATATGTCAGCTATATCTCAATTTAAAAACAGAAAAATTTAAAAATTTGCATAGACTTTGTTTGGATCCTGATTCAATTAAAATAGCTGGGAAATTTTGAGACAATGATGAAATATGGCCTTGTACTGGGTAATATGTTAAGGAATTATTTTGTTAAATACAAATGGCATTTTGATTGTCTTAAGGACTGACTTACGAAGAATTTATAGATGATATGATGTGATGTAAAGTGGGAGATGAAACATGATTGACAGAATGTTGATGTTTGTTATGTCAGTATGTGGAATTTATTCTATACTTGCTGGATTTCTGTGTGTGATTCAAATTTTCCCTAATAAAACTTTTAAAAGAAAAGCTTACTAATCTTTACCAGCAAGAAATCTAAAAACAGAGCTCCAGTGGGTTTGGATTTCAAACAATTAGGTACACTGAAGGTGGACAAAAGGAGGAGGGGCCTGCATAGAGAGGAAGTGGAGTAAGAGGCAGGGAAACCAGTGGGGGCACACTGTCCATTTACCCAAGATACAGCCTTTCAGCCCCTGGTCCATTTCTTCTATAGCCCATAAGAAGATAACTGTTAGGAATCCCCAGTGAGCTGCCTCAAATTTGGGATTAGAAAGGACAATGTTCCCCAAGTGTAGAAAGCAATTTCTATTTTTGGTGTATGGCTTTTTCCCCATCATCAAAGATACCTCTGCCTAAGCCCATGGTCCCTGGAGTTGGTGCCTTATTTGCTTGTGAAGCAAGCAGATGAACATAGAGAATAATTAAACCTATCATCACTGAGAAGTCAGCAAAATCTGGAGGAGGCTTGAAAAATTGGACTGCCTATGGTTTAGTTACATGGACCAGCAGGCTTTTCAAGTTCAACATATAGATAGAGAAAATAATAAAGGCTGAATTTAGGGAAAAAGCAAGGGATCTAATGGATATAGTCTGCTTTCCTGTTACAATAAGTGTAGTCTCTCTACAATTGCTTGTTGGCAGGTTTGTGTATTTGTTTTTAAACAGACTGGCAAAATCAAGTTTAAATACAGAAAGTGGTAGAATTTACTTTTCTTTTTTTTTTAAATTTTTTTTTTCAACGTTTATTTATTTTTGGGACAGAGAGAGACAGAGCATGAACCGGGGAGGGGCAGAGAGAGAGGGAGACACAGAATCGGAAACAGGCTCCAGGCTCTGAGCCATCAGCCCAGAGCCCGACGCGGGGCTCGAACTCACGGAGCGCGAGATCGTGACCTGGCTGAAGTTGGACGCTTAACCGACTGCGCCACCCAGGCGCCCCTAGAATTTACTTTTCTAAAGCCCTGTTCTTTGCAAAAATTGACCACATAGCCAAACGATTACTCAAAAGAAATAAAAGGAAAAAACACAATTATACAAAATAAGGAATGATAAAAGGGAAGTTATTATTGGAAAAAAAGAAACCTTAAAAGCCATAGGAGATTATTTTGAACAATTGGAAGGAAATAAATTGGAAAACCTAGATGAAATGGGTAATTTTCTAAGACAACAGGGTTTGTCAAATCTGAATGCAGTAAAGATCAAAGATGAAAAAATTCTAAAGGAGAAATAGAGAAAGTTATCAAGGAGCTACAAACCCTCTGTAGACCAGATATCCTCAATGTTATGTGACTCTTCCTGAGCAGTTAAAAAAGAAAAAAATTCCAACACTTTTTATTAGATGAGTATAACATTAATAAACTTGATAATTATTGCATTAAAAAGTACATGTAGAAATTCAATATTTGGTCACGTGATACATCAAATCATTTTAGAAGTTAGATATTTTCATAACAAGTATTGGGGAAATTAACCATTCAGAAAGAGTTAAGATTGAATCCATATTTCACACTATGTCAGGATAGGCTCTAGGTGGATCAGAGATCTAACTGCAAAAAATTAAACTGTACAAGTACTTGGAGAAAACACAGGTGAATTAACCTATTACCTAGGAGTGGGGTACAATCTAGAAACAATAAAGGAAAATAGTTTTAAACTCAAATATATTAAAACCTAAAACATTTTGCATAGCAAAGAACATCAGAATCAAATGAAGAAGAAAAATGCCCACTGGGAGTTAAATATTTCAACTTATGCTACAAAAAGGCATTTATCTTCCTAACATGTAAAGGGCTCTTAAAAATCTAGAAGACCAGAAATCTATAAAAACATTAGGCAAAATACCAGAACAAGCACATCAGAGAAAGAAATGTAAAGAGCAATTAAGTGCACAAAAAAGACCCATAAATTTCATTCACATGAGAAATATACATACAATTTCACTGATACAGCATTTCTCATATTGACAAAAAATCCACTAGTTTGAAAATATATACTGTTGGTGAGGGAACAAAGAGGTATACACTGCTGTTGGGAAATGGAAAATAGTACAACTCCACATGATCAGGGATTTGGCAATACCTAACAACATTTTACATGCGTTTACACCCAGAGTAATTCCTCTTTTAGACTGTATTAGGAAGATATACCATCAAAAAGAAAATAACATATGTACAATGTTACTCATTACAGCACTATTTGTACTATCAAAAGATTATAAACTCAAATGTCTACTAAAAAAAGGACTGTTTGAGTAAACTATGGTTACTCCCACACAATGATGTACAAGGAAGTGGTAAAAAAAAAAAAAACAATGAACAAGATCTCTATATGCTAATATAAAGTGCTCCTGCTGAAAAGAGCAAGATACAGAACAATGTAGATAAGTGTGCTTCTTTTATGCCAGAAAGGAAGGGAATAAATAGGCCAATAGAGAGTAGAAAGTAGTAAGAAAGAGAGTAGTAGTAGAGAGTAGTAGTAATAGTAGAAAGAGAGTAAGTAGGTAGTAGAAAGTAGTAGAAAGAGAGTGATAAGTAGTAGAAAGAGAGTGATCTACTTATTTGCTTATTATTTTCAAAATGAGACCCAAGAAAAATAAGTCAGAAACTAAGAAAATAGGCTATTCATGTGGGAAACAGAGTAGAAGGGACAGGAATGGAAACAATACTCTGAGGATTCCGTTTTATATAGTTTAAACTTTGAGTCACATAAATGTTTTACTGTGGTGTAAGACCAAAATTAAGCCTTGACATGATGTGCTGCCTTGACATCTGGTAAAATCGGGAGGGTCTTGGACTGAAATTCCCCTCTGAGCTCTGCTCCTGGGGATAGAAATCCTTAAGCCACACAACCCTCCTTTTCAAATGGACCAGACACAGTTCTTATTTATCCCTGAGTTCAGGGTTTCAGTTTTCTGACAGCCCAAAGAATTATTCTAACGAGCCAATCACAGCCTCCTGCAGGAACCAGGGGCACCCAACCCACCTGATACTACAAAAGCCTGCCTTGCACAGTTCCATGCCTTTCTCTCTGTTCTTGAATCCAACCCGTGTGCCTTGCATGAAGTCCAGTGTCCTTCTCCCCCAGGCTGTGAGCATAAGTGACTAAAAAAATGCTTCTTATTCCCCTAATCTTAGGGCGAGAATCTCTACCTCATCAATGGGGTGAATGAGAGGCAATTAAAACATTTACATAATCAGAAGCAAAATACAACTTAAAAAAATTCATACCAAAAAATTGAAAACAAGCTGAAACCAAATAGAACATAGAAGATATATGACGTAAGAATATATCGAATTGGTAATATAATTACCCAGAGAAAAAGAATTCTTTTGAAGGACTTCTGACTGTTTATTTTTAGTGGAATGTATACCAAGATGTAATGGTAATGGTACTATAGTTTTGAAATTATTTTATGTATTTCTAGGACAGAGAAAATTAGGAAATATGTTACTAGGGACCAAGATTTTCAGTGGAAACAAAAAAAGATACAAATAGAACATCAAAAAAGAAAAATTATGTTAAATGTTAATTTGAAATATCAGTGGTATTCATGATTCATGAAAATTCATGATTTTTAAAGGTGTGTGTGTGGATAGATAGATAGATCGGTCGATCTGTCCATTGTCCTCCATGCAGTAACATACTTAGAGTAATGAGCATCACTAGTCCGATTATCTTGATTTCCATATACTATTCCCCATACACATCTTGGAGAAATGGCTTAAGTCCATGGTGAGAGTAGAACGTCTTCTTGTGCCAGAAAACACAAAAATTCCCAAATATGACATACAGGCCAAATGAGAGGAGCTACCACTGGTAATAGTTGGTCTATTTGAAACATTAAGAAGAATATGGGCCATAATTTACCAAACACGTTGAAAAAAATGAAAATCCACAAGTCCAGGCTTATTTGAAGAAAAAAAAAAAAAAAGGCCCCAGAGTCCCAACCAGTTCCTACCACAGTCCTGCAGTTACCCATCTTCTCTTTTCTTTCAACATGATAGATGCTGCTGTGTCCAAGGACTTCCTGGCAGGTGGAGTGACTCTTGCCATCTCCAAGACTGCGGTAGCACCCACCCCGCAGGTGCAGCAAGCTGGCAAACAAATCACCACAGGTAAGGGATGAAAGGGCATTACAGACTGCGTGGTTCGTATCCCTAAGGATCAGGGATGGTAACCTGGCCAATGTCATCAGATACTTCCTCATGCAGGCTCTCAACTTTGCCTTCAAAGATAAATACAAGTAGATCTTCCTGGGTGGTGTGGGCAAGAGAATCCAGTTTTGTCCTACTTCGCAGGGAATTTGCCATCAGGTGGTGGTGCTGGAGCCACATCCTTGTGTTTTGTGTATCCTCTTGATTTTTTCCCTTATATGTCTAGCAACAGATGTGGGCACAGCTGGAACTGAAAGGGAATTCAGAGGCCTCTGTGACTGCCTGGTTAAGAGCTACAAATCTATGGGGCACCTGGGTGGCCCAGTCTATTAAGCACCAACTTCCGCTCAGGTCATGATCTCATGGTTCATGAGTTTGAGCCCCACGTCAGGCTCTGTGCTGACAGCTCAGAGCCTGGAGCCTGCTTCAGATTCTGTCTCCTTCTCTGCCTGCCCCTCCCCAGCTCTCTCTCTCTCTCTCTCAAAAATAAATAAACATTAAAAAAATTTTTAAAAATCTACAAATCTAGGGGTGCCTTGGTGGCTCAGTCAGTTGAGCATCTAACTCTTGATTTCAGCTCAGGTCATGATCTCACGGTTGGTGAGACTGAGCTTCACATAGCACTGTGTGCTGACAGCGTGGAACCTGCTTGGGGTTCTCACTCTGCCTCTCTCTCCCCCTCCCTCTCTCCCTCTCTCTCTCTCTTAAAGTAAGTAAATATTAAAAGAAATCTACAAATCTAGTGGGATTAAGGGCCTGTACAAATTTAATGTGTCTATGCAGGGTATCTCATCTACTGAGCTGCCTACTTCGGTATCTATGACAATGCAAAGGGAATGCTTCCAGATCCCCAGAATATTCATCTCTTAATCAGCTGGATGATTGCACAATCTGTCACAGAGCTTGCTGGGTTGACTTCCTGTCCATTTGACTATTCATGGCCATATGATGATGCATCCAGGGTGCAAAGAAACTGACATCATGTACACAGGCATGCCCAACTGCTGAAGGAAGATTGCCCTGATGAAGTAGCCAAAGCTCTTCCAAAGGTGCATGGTCCAGTATTCTCAGAGGCATGGGTGGTGCTCTTGTGCTCTTGTATGATGAAATCAAGAAGTTCACATAAATTATTTCCTAGTGCATCCCCTTGTGAACAGGCATATTACATTATTCTTGACACACTGTTGGCTGTCTATTTATCAATGGCAACCATCATCTGACCAGTTTTCTCTTAAAACCACTTCCCCAATGATGGGACTCAATTATATATTTTTATTTCAGCCACCCTGATAAATAAACTTGAAGAAATAAGAAATCTGAAATTTAAAAATAAAGAAATAAAAATTAAAAAAGAAATTAACCTATTTGCCAGCATTAAAGGTGGCATATCATCTCCTTATTCAGAAAATTAAAAAAAAAATTAATCTCCATAATTGGAAGCAAATATAGCTCATCCTCAATTGGTGAAGGGAAGTTTTTAAGAAGTTTTTGAAACAGAAAAGCATGCCAGATAATGAATGGAGGAGGAATTACAGAATTAGAAAATTACCCATACTACAAACTTCAATGAAATATCTATTTGGGGAAGAATCATCAATAAATACTAAATACAGTAAGTAAAATTTTGGTTGGGTGGGGAGTGGGGGAGCAGGACATCTGCACAGTGCCAGATGACAAAGGGAAAACATATTTTTACAATGGAAAAATCTGACTGTCACCACCTTAATCTAGTGATCAAATTAGCATCAAGAATAGCTAAGCTTTGTGAGAGCATGTGCCTGTTGAAATGATACAATATAAACTGTGCATATCATCTATGTCATGTCTTTACCAAAAATATTCACTCTGACTCTACTGGTCTAGCATCTTCACATTGTCAATGTCATGAATAAAGAGTATAGATTTAAAAAAAAACAACTATAAAAACCAATGCCAGATTCTTTCACAGTTGGATGAAATTGCTCTAGGTGAGACAATGGAAACTGTATTATGGACTAGTTAGCAAAAGATATAAGAAAACTTAATCTTTGGGGGTATAATATGGTATCATAATATAAGGAAATATTCTTATTTTTAGAAGATATTTGCTGAATTATTTGTAATGGAATTGTTAGAAGGTTGCAAATTCCTTTAAAATGGTTCAGCACAAGTTTAAAAGATGATAAAGCAGGTATAGCAAAATGCGCAACTGAAAACATTTATACTAAAAACTTACAAGAAAAGATTGTTATTTATATCATCTGCTTTTTAAAAACACACTTCTTTGTAAGGCATGGCCAAGCTTGCAGCTGGCCAATACTCGCACTGAGAAAAACCAAACAAATGGGGTAAACTTCAAAAATTCTCTAACGAGTCAAGGCATCAAAAAATTGCTGATGCAACAGGAACTAGAGGGCACAGGATTCTAGAACAAGGAGAACCATGGAGAGACATGCTGACTTCTGCAGCTTCTTTCGTTCTGGGGGATATTTGCCAAATCTGGGCTCAGGGCAAGAGGCTGTGCACCTGGACTTTGCCTAAGCATGGGGTTACTGCTGGGAGACAGACAAACCAGAGACCTCCAGTGGTCTCAGGGAGAGACAAAAACCAAAGACTTCAAGGGCTGATGGCCAGGTAGTAACAGAAGGGCAGAGAACTGAGCCTAAAGCTTATAGGCTATTTTCTACCCAAGACATTTGTCAAATTCTGGAGCTGTAGAGGGCATGAGGCTAAACAGCCAAGAAGAAAACCACTGAAAAGCTGAGTGGGGTTTTCTGCAGTCTCCCTGTGATATGCGTGAAGATTCAGTTCAAGACCACCAGGGGAAGGTACCCCAGTGATCATACTAGGCTTTCAGCTAAAAGATCCTAAAAACTACCTTTTAGATACAGAAGAAAATCAGAGGTGGACAGAATCTTTTAAAAACTGCAACCAGCTTCAACTCTGCCTAAAGGTAGAGAGGTAAACTATCACTCTATCTGCTGATCAGAGAAAATGATAAAGCCTCTGAGGGTAGTTAATGTCATCTGGATCCTTTACAATGATTACCACAGGTCTACGTGCCACATAAAGATGACAGTGTCTAGGGGCGCCTGGGTGGCTCAGTCGGTTGAGCGTCTGACTTCAGCTCAGGTCGTGATCTCACGGTCTGTGAGTTCAAGCCCCACGTCGGGCTCTGTGCTGACAGCTCAGGGCATGGAGTCTGCTTTGGATTCTGTGCCTGCCTCTCTCTCTGCCCCTCCCCTGCTCATGCTCTGTCTCTCTCTGTCTCAAAAATAAATTAAAAAAAAAGATGAGTGTCCAGAAGCATAAAAAGAAACATTCCTTTTTTTGTGTGGATTTTTAAGAGCAAGGAGAAACTTCCCCATGTCTAATCCTCTGAGCTGACTTTTTCTCACATTAACTCATCTGTGCCTAAACAAATTTTCTGACAATGATGATGAGATGCTCATGATTGGCTTAAACTGATTAAGGTTCATCATCCCCCTTACTCCCAATGAACCTGGAGAGGACCCAGTCTCTTTAGAAAGACATGATCTCTCAGAAGAGGATGAAGCCAATCAGGCTCTGCTAGCAAGGAAAGAAGGAATGGGATCGAGTAGGCAATCAACAATGTTGCCACATCATCTACCAGCCATTACTATGGAGACCTGAGCAAGCATTTCAATATCTTTGAGTCACAGTTTGTTTATCTTTAAAATTTAGATAATACCTCAAAAGGCTGCTGGATCTATTCAATGAAATTGTATATAAACATATTATATATGTATATATATAATATATATCCTTTTAAATGATCAAATGTCTAACATATTTAGTGCATCAATAGTGTTGGTTAATATTGTTTGCCATGGTTTTGAGTCCTTTTTTTAGACATGTTTTAGCTGTCAGTGGTCATTTAAAGCATAACAACTCAACCCTAACCCACATGTCAGGTGTGTGTGAATAGCGTAGACAGTAAGACTAGTATCCACCTTGCTTTTGCTTCTCAACATGCTATGCTGACACCTGGAGAGGCATCTCTAAGAAAATGGCCCATCAGAGTATGAATTGAGGGCCACATTCTTTCTCCCCATCATTCACTCCCTCCTTGGTACCCAAATTCTGCCTTTAACAATGTACTAATTTATTACTTTTCAATTAATAAAAGTACAGGTTCAGAGGTGAACCAGTGGATAGAAGAACAAGACAGATATGGCATATGTCCCAAGAGTTCTATTTTTACTGAAAGATTTGGGATGGGTGGGAAGGTAGAGTTAAATAACTTAATAAGATTTCTCTTCTAACCAAATTTAATGAAAGTAATTCTTACTTTAATACTAAAGTAAACAGACATGGAGAACACAAAATTTTAATGGAGTTTACAAATAATATGCAAGATTTGAAGAGAACTTCTGTTTGAAGTGACTAACCATCTTCTTCTGCCTTTAGGGTCACTGCTGTAGGAAAGGTTTAGGAGCACTGTGCTTCTGATTAAATAAATATTCTGGACTTTTTCTTTTTAAGGCAAATACTAGGAATCCCTATTGAGTTTATCACAGAATTTTTTTTTCTTTGAATAACAGGAGTGATGGGAAGTCATGCTGGCAATGGGTACCTGTGGGTGAGGTGTCAATCCCTGAAGAGCTAGGACAAATGTCTCAAAAGAGGGACAGAGAGAAGTAGACACTGTTTCATCTAGGGTCACTGTCCATGAAGCAATGGAGAGTAGAGGCTAAGTGCATGGACCAATGATCATAGCTGTGCCATCTGCTGTCTTTATCACTCTGGCCAATGTGCTCTAAGCCTTGGTTCTTTCTATTGATCAATGGATACAATGGTGCCTCCTTTACTGTGTTCATAGTAAGAATCAAGTTAAGGAAGCTGATATAAGCTATGTATTGAGTACAGTTCCTGGCACAAAGTGAAGTGTTTAATAAATGTGATATAACCTATAAACCTACTTTACCAACTCAAGGGTCCAAAAAACTTATTTTTGTAATTACTGAATATGTATCTATGAATGAGGATTCTGTGATCACAAGGAATATTATTTCTCCCTTATTAGGGGGACATACCTGGCTGTAATAATTATAATACCAGGGCATATTTTGTGCAAGGAATTATCCCAAGATAATTCAGCCTTATCCTTCATCTTGGCATATGACCCAAGAGTTCTATATTTACTGAAAGATTTGGGATGGGTGGGGATGTAGTGTTAAATAACTTAATAAGATTTCTCTTCTAACCAAGTTTAATGAAAGTAATTCTTACTTTAATACTAAAGTAACCTGCTTCAAAACAGGAGAAAAGATGATCCCTTTGCTAGTTAGTTATTATAACCAAGTAAGCTGGATATAGGCAGACTTGAGGCAACAAAGATAAATCAGACATAGACCTGCTTTTAAAACCCCTCTCCAGAAGGGGAGATAAGACACGTATCACAGATAAGACATTCATCATAGCAGGATAGAAATTGCTAGGTGCCTCAAGGTTACAAATAAAATACCATGAGAGTTACAAAGAAATTGCATGTTGTCCTTACTTCAAAGCCAGATTAAAGATTAAGGGGAACAAGATTTAAAGGAGGAATATTTTCATCAAACTATTATATTTGCAAGAAATAGACACTCCCTTGGTTAAATACAGTAAGGCTGCTGTCTTGAAATTCATAGTAATTTTTGAACAAGGAATCTCACCTTTTTACTTTTTACTGGGCTCTGCAAATTATGTAGCTGGTTCAGAAGAGAATGATGGGGTCAGGAAAGTAGGCTGGGAACAGGACAGTGTTCAGGATCTACCAGAGCACAGGTGACAAGGTAGTTGTTCTTACGGTCCTGGGTTCCTCCATGTCTGCCTACTTTTCTTGTTACTATCAATGAAGTACCTCACATTTTACTACATTTATCTTTTGGATTTTGCTTAATTATGGCTTTTGTTTACTGGTAACTTCTCAAGGACCTATTGCCTCATGGCCTCTTTGCCTGCCTTCTACTAAGAGTGCAGATATTTCTGTAGCATACATGAAACTGCCTAACAGAGAATGTGATATATATATTCACTCACTTAGTATTTCCAACAGTCCTCTGAAGCAAATTACCTCCATTTTACACATGAGGACTACTGGATTATTATCCAATAATGATAAAAGCTACACCATACATAGGAACAAAGTGCTCTCAGAGAAAATACAAATACTTAAATAACTATAAATTTGGTGGCTATATTTATGATTTCCAGGGGGAAGTAACAACTGAGCTGAGGCTTAAAGATCAAAAGCATTTTTTTAGTCTAAGAAAGGCAAGGGGTTATTCCAGGCAAAGGGAACAGCATAAGCAAAAGCTTAGAGAAAGACAGCATGTTCCTTTAGGACCAGACAAACCTATTTGGGCTGAACCTGGAATTCACAGGGATTAGCCTCTGAGGAAGGAGTAGTGTGGATAAAGAGATGAGGAATACAACGTGAGGTCATACATAGGAATTTGGATTATCCCATAGAGAACCATAAGGTATTAGATATTGGTGGGGGGGGGGCGCTGAGTGGCATGAGCATTTGTTTTTAAAACACAACTTTAGCATAAGAGTGGAGAATGGGGTAAGTGGGAATGAGGCAAGAAAGCAAAGGATAAAGGGAGAGGCAGTAATGGTTTCAATGGTCTGAACTGGTGCAGTGAGGAAATTGATGCAATGTACACTCCAAGGGAGACACTGACAGAAGTTACTGAGCCCTTGCAAAGGTGTGAAGATAGAATTCAAAGTGGTCAGAACTGAGGGGGAGCTTTGTGATGACATAGAGATGAGCAAGGGTCAATGGCGACCATGGGAAAAGGGAGTAATTAAAATCAATGTTTTTTCATGTTAATGGCTGGAAAAGAATCCTCATCAAAATGCTCTACTTTGGCTGATGGGACAAGGGACCAGGAGTAGTGAAAGGCCTTGGAGAAATTGAAAAGGAATTTAATTCCTCCACTTCTGTCAAAACTAGGGAAGAGTAGGCAAGGGTATGGTATGATATGGTTGTCAACAACTTCTTGGCATCTTCTCTGACTTCCTCACTATCTAGAGACTAGAATCTCTCACAACGTCCATTTTCCAGGTACACTGCACTTCTTCATCATCATGATAAATTAAATTCCTTTTCAGCTTTGATTTTCTTCATGTCCACAGCAGACTACAGTGTGCAAAGTACAAAGTCAGCTGGTCTGACTTATGAGAGGCTGGGACATCCTGTTCTATAAACATCTGTCATGAGACCAAAATAACCCATGTCTTTAGTGGCCAAATTTTAACAGCTATAAACTGCTTTCTGCTTTTAGTATAGAATCACTGACAAAATTCTTACTTTTCAGGTCCTACTGTTTAAAAACATTTTTAAAAATACAAATAACATAACTATTATAGAAAATATAAATATGCACAAAGAAGAAATTAAAAGTCATCCATAATATCATCACCCAGTGAAAACCACCAATAACATGTTACCACCAGCCTTCTCCATATATATTTTTTCTTATATCTTGTAGTCATATACTCTATACTTTTGCAACCTTTTTTCTTACCAATATTTTAACAAGAAAATTAATATCATTTTACATTATTCTTGTTAATTGTAGAATATCCTCACATGTAAATGTTAAAACTGATTTTTTTAAAGGAATCTCTACCCCCGATGTGGGGCTTAAATTCACAACCCCAAGATCAAGGGTTGTATGTTCTACTGACTGAGCCAGCCAAGTGCCCCTAAAAATAATTTTTGTAATCTGATTGTATTAATTTATACTTTTCCCACCTTACATTTAATTTCCTATGTTCTCACCCTCTTAAGTCCCCCATGTCAGTCAATCTTGTGCCTTTATTTGCCCAGGTCAATAGGATCTATATATTTCACACATGGGCCAGTTCTACCTGCTCATTAGCAAAGTCCAGTCTCACAACAACCTAGCCTGTGATGCTCTCCTCCCCAGACTTGCTGTCATCTGGCCCACTTCCAAAGACTCTCCTAGCTCTGAACACAGAACAGTTTCATGTTCAGTCATTTACCATTTTTAAGAAGGGTAGCTTGCTAAGGAAGTCACAGTGTTCTATAAAGCCCAACACAGAGGAAAACCTTCTTTTCCCAGGCCATACCTCTAAGTATAATCTTTCCCAGCCATCTCACAAACATCTGCTTCTGGAGAAAGAAAGGAGAGAAAAGGAGAGAGAGGAGGAGGAGGAAGACAGAAAGAAAGGCTGGCTAATTCATTGCAAATTCACTGCCACTGTGAAACAGGACATAAACACCAAGGCCTACTTGTGCTCAATCTGTAATATCAGCCTTATGTTGTATCAAACCCAGCTCTATTTGTCTTTAGTTTCAAGTCTTTAATCTGGGAAAGTGGAGAGCATAAAAGCCTTGTGATGGATGTTAAGTGTTAGTGACTAGTTGGCAATTCACTGATATCTCAGGATTGATGCTAGTAGGTGAGGAGAGTCATTAAAGAGAGTAAGGCTATCAGACATCACCAAGCTGTAGAAGGAACAGGTAAGGAAACTTATGTAATCTTGGGTGATTTACATAACTTCTCTACACATAAATTGCTGGATCTGTAAAATTGGATAGTATACAGTAAGTACTCAATAAATGGTGGACTTTTTTTTTTCAGTACTTCATACAGTGTTAGGCTTATAACATTTACTAAGTTTCATAGAATGGCTATTAATTGAATGTAATCATTGCTGCTATAGCAGAGGTGTATATGTTTCAGACTATTCTAGAGAGAGATAAAACAAACTAACAAAACAGATGACAGTAATTGTTCTAATTCTGCATTATCAAAGCAATCTTCTGACAAATTTGGGTCTCAGGGCAGGTATGCCCAAGCATTCTGATTATTAGAAAAGACTATTCCTCTTTTAAAATAAATGAACATTACCTTGTTTGACTGGTATAAGTCAGTCTTGTAAAACCTGGTCAATTCTTTGTGGATCATAGTGTGTGTTCCACAAATATTTGTTGGATGGATGGATGCATGGATGGATGAATAAGTGAATGAATGAATGAGTGAATGAATGAATGAATGAATAAATAAATAAATAAATAAATAAATAAATAAATAAATAAATTTGAGTTTTAATATCTGGGAAGACAAACTATTACGTGCTGTTGATTCCATATTACTGTGGTTTTCTCTATTTAAACCAGAGATAAAGAGTGCTTGGCTCCACTAACCAACTCTTTTGGATACCAAAAGAAACATAAAGTAATCAATTATCAAGATAATTCAGTTATAGAGTTGCAAGGAATATTAGAGTAGTGCTGCATAAAAAGTTAACCCTAGCCTCTTGAAATTTAAAATCTAAAGTCACTTGCTGGGTGTTTTTCAGCATCGTTCTCCTCCTACACACATCCACATTTACCTCTACTTCCAAGCTCTTAAAAATTTTTTTAGATTTTATTTATTTTTGAGAGAGACAGAGACAGAGACAGAGCGTGAGGGGGAGGAGCAGAGAGAGGGTCAGGCTCCAGGCTCCATGCTGTTAGCACAGTGCCAAATGCAGGGCTTGAACTCACAAACTGGGAGATCATGACCTAAGTTCAAGTTAGACACCTAACCTACTGAGCCACCCAGGTGCTCTCTACTTCCAAGCTCATAAACCAGCTTCTTTCATAATCTTAGCAAGGAGCGCCCATAACAGAGCCTTCTGTATTTTTGGAATAGCTTTGGATACAGTTACAACCTTCATGAGATTCAGAATCTATAGGGATAGTGAGTCACCTAAATTTTAGGACAACTGATACTAGAAAAAATGTTGCTTTTAATCCACCTTACCTTGCCGGACATTTTTTTATAACCTAGAACTCCACATTCAGTTGAGTCAACTGTTATTTCCTGTAGATCAATAACTGGGTAACATTTCTAAATGTAGACAGTTGTTTATGGGACTGGTGGACACAGAATTACTACCTATTTCACAGAAGGTAAAAAAAATTTGCATGTGGGACAAATCATGCTGTCATGGTGGAACGATGCTTATTATTTGGAGAACTTAAAAGCATAAATCTTCATCTACATATCTCAACTCACATCCTCACCCAACAATGACTGGATGACATGATTTTTAAGGAAACTGTAGACTCTGAAATTTGATGATCATATATTTACATTTTTGCCTATGGTGGCCTTGAGTGATACAATATAACTGTGTTTTTACACATATAGGGAATGTGGAGGGGAAGGACACATTGGGGAGACAGTCACTAAGAGGAGCTACTTTCAGGTATGGGTAGAATAAAAGAGGAATAAAGTGAGTTTAAGAAGTCTGGAAACTACATATACCCTTAATGATGCTCAAAAACTAAAGAACAAAAAAAAGACAACTAAAATTTTTTAAATTACTTTTACCCAAATGCAGCTTCAATGCTGAAAAATATGGTTCCAGACTTCCTATGCATTATACTCGTAGAAATGTTGGGATGATATTTGATAATAAGATAAGCAGTTTAGTGGAAACCCCTAGATAGACCCAGAGGACCGAGATATAAAAAATAAAGTGATATAATAGTAATGATAGCTACTGTTTACCAAGCCTTTACTAAAAGCCAGGCATTATGCTAAGACATATAAAATTTCATTTAATCTTTACAACCATCCCACATCACCCTCTTTTACAGATGAGGGAACTGAGGCTTGAGAGATGTAGTAAATCACCCAAGTCAAAGCTACTGAGTGTCAATGCAAGTATTGCAACATAAATTTATTTTCCTCCAAAACCCCATGACTTTCTCTATCATAGATACCTGTGTTTGAGTTTTTGCTTGGCTACTTCCTGGCTTTTACCAGAAGCAAGTAACACAAACTCTTGTTATCGGTAAAATAATCAAGATACTAGTATCTACTTCATGAGATTGTTGAGAGGATTAAATTACCTAATGCTTTTAAAGTACTTAAAATATGATCTTGTTGCAACAAGTGTTAGCTGTTTACCCACAGTGATGCCACTAGCTTCCTGTGTGGGCAGGGATAACCACTGAAATTTTATGAGCATCATTATTTTTCTCATGGATAAAATGAAGAAGTTGGGCTATGCGATCTTACAAGTTTTTCCAGTTCTAACCTTCTTACCTCATTTTTGCTTTCTGAAAAGCAAACGTAGGTAGCCAGGAATAACCCAGAAGCAGGTGGAATGAGAGATGAAGGAGAAGTAGAAAAGGACACCTGCCTGGAAGACTGGGTCAGAATTGAACAATAAGACAGACTCAAATTCGTAAAGGTTACCTTAGGTCCCAGGGCATATTCTACAGAAAGCAAAGGAGATCTTTATCCTGACTTCCATTTAATTTCATTTTTGCACTTGTTTGAGAGCTGTTCTTATTTCCTATTTAGAATTACAAACCACAATAACCTTCTTTGCTTAATTCTTTATCTCCTCGCTCTTGATCTTGAAGCAAAAAAAAAAGAGATACATTTATTGTAGCCAAGGCCACAAGAATATATAGCCTGCAAGTAGACTGACTTGTCCCATCTGAATGTCAGCTCTGGATATCTGGAGTTGAACTGTTTCCATGGTTTGCTTTATTGTATGTGGCTTATATTTTTTTTCCTGCCATTTTTCCAGCATTTGGCAATGCTGCTATTCTGTCACCATGACAATTTAATGTTGGAGAAAATGCATGGGAAGAAAAAGGAACCGATTTAATGTGTTGAGAGTTGACCCACCAGCTTTGCAGTTCAAAACATACTATTATAGCAAGTTGTGCTGACATATTTTGACAAGTCAGGACAATTGTTTACTCAGTAGCCACCACACTTTTATCAACAAGACTTTTGTAAAACTACTTTTAATCAGCAACATCAGAATTTATAAATTCTTGTAGAGTCCTAGAATCATTTAGAACAGAAGGTAGCCACAGAGAAAAGCTGAAAGACATTAAGGTGACAGTCACAGGTGGAACAGCCAATGTCAAATCTCTATTTTGATTCTTATTTCTTCATTAAAAATTTTAGAAAAATCCTTCCAAGGTAGTTATCAGAGTTAATATGCTTAGTTTTAATATAATGCTGATTTGCCTGCCAGAATGTGTACTTTCCTTCCCTGGTAGCTGCTCACCTGAGATTCATTCCCTGTTGCTTGTCCTTTGATGGTGATTTTTCTTGTAGATAAAGATGTATTGTCCCGATATTTTTATAGTAATTACGAACCAAGAGCTTGGAGTGACTCAAGATGAAACAGAAGCTGATCAATTGGCTGTAACCACTGTCCTCACCATCATACCTCATACTTCCCTGGCCACAGTATCAAACCCAAGCCCAGTGTCCCCTCTGTGGCCTATCCCTTTGGGCAGTGCCTCATCTGGATCCAAAACCATCCCTTGTCACTGAAATATGACTCTGATTTCCCAAGATCTGAAGAACTATATGGGATCATAGGCTCTCTTGGATACAGCTTCCAGCTCCATTAATTCATCTATTAAATAGATATGTTTGAGTCCCTGTTTTAACAGGCATCTTCCAAATGCTTACTCTCTACAACTTATGAATCCATCATTTGTCTACAACGTATTTATCACTTATCAAGTATGCACTCAGCCATGTTGACCACTTCCAAGGTTTAGAAACCCATTACTCAGTAAAGCAGTGTGTTACAAAACTTTCAAAGGCTTTGTTAGAAATTACTTATTTGTATTAAGATAAAGTATATCTTCTTGAAGTTTCTGTTAGTATTCCTTTCCTTCCTTTCTCATCCTTAATTCCCTCCATCATTTTTCTTATGACAAAACTATGAATTCATTTACCTTCACCTGAACATGCTCTAAGCCCTTCTTAAAGTGTAGTGCCAGAGAAGCCAAAAAAAAAAAATCACTCAGATATGGTTAAGTTGCCCATCAAGAAGAATGTCCTCAAAACTATGTGTGCCCTCTTATCAGTCGTAAGCTTACAACAATAAACATTATGAAAATAGTTACAATTAATGAATGTTAGACATTGTGCCAAAAGAGAAAAATACTTTGGGACATGTTATCAAGTGGGATTTTTTTCCCCATCATCCCACCACTTGATGTTAAGATCTCAAAGCTGAGGTCTTAGCTTATGGTAGTGCGGACCTACCATACAAAGAGTACTGAGTATGATGAGGGATGTGAATATTTCCATCCTTGCCCTTAAAAGCCTGATGGGGGAAGGGCCTCTAAGAAAATCACTAGCAAAGGCTAGAGTGTCTGCAGGAGGAGGGACTGGTGGTTCCTACTCCGGCTAGACATTTGCTTATATCTCTCCCCGGCTACCATTCATTTCATTTCAGTGGGATTCAGCCCATGTCAGGTCCCCTGCTTTGTCTGTATTTTCTATCACTCTGAAGTCACTTCTACCTGGAAAACTCATATTCATTTAGTTATGAAGACTGAAGATTCAAGACACAGTGTTTATACTTCAGCTCAACCACTATTTATCTAGATGACCTTGGACAATTGATTCAAACTCTCCATGCCCCAACTGCTTCAATCTACAGAATGAGAATAACTCCTAGTGCTGTGATTATTAAATAAATTATTATATTTAAAGGCTTTATCAAGTGCCTGGCACGTAATAAGAGTGTCCTAAGACTTCTCTAATATATTGCCCTATTATTTTTATTTTTATTACTATCTGTAGACATATCTTGGTGAACCCCTTTTAATCTTTCTCTTTTTCTTGTAACTCTTGTCCAGTCTTTTAGGGAAATTTTTTTGTCTTCTTTTCCAGATTTTTTTTAAGCCTAATTATTCTCTTTGAAAGTTAATAAACAAGTCTAATGGTGGCTGATTAAAATGGAAGTACTGGTATTGAGACAGCAAAGGAAAGATAAACAACACAATTTAAAGAGAAATTAGGCAACAAACACTAGTGCTGTTAACCATTAGAGAGTCCAGTAAGAGTCTATGAAACTATTTCATTTTCTCACGTTTGCTCACTTCCCAAGACACTTCAGTGTGGCTTCTTTTCCCATCAATACCTCCAAAATAGCTCTTGCAAGGTCCACCAATGATGTCCACTTTCATCTATCAGGAAACCCTTTTCATTCCTTATCATCCTTGACCAGACAGCAGTAGTCAACAGTGAGGACTCCTACTTCTTTCTTGAAACTATTCTTTCTTCCCACATCTTCCATGACACCACAATCTCCTGGCTTTTTACACCTCTCTGGTCCCTCTTTTGCAGATGTATCAGGTCATCTTTCTCTACTTGATGCAAATAATGAAGATTCCCAAGGATTTGTCCCAGAACCGCGTCTCACTTCACTCTAAATTCTTGTCCTGCCATATTACTTATGCCTGAAGCTTCAGTAACAATTTAGACACTGATGACCTTCATTTGTACCTTCAGTTCAAACTACTCCAGCGAGTTTTTCTGGATGTTTTCTTTCCATTGGCATGCCTAAAATGCTCCATTTTGATATCACAAACTCCACATGTCTAAGAACAGACTCATGATCTTCCCCCCAGTACCTGGTCCTTTCTACTATTTATTTTTTAAATTGTTAATATTATTTTATTAGAGAGAGAGAGAGCACATATGTACATGGGGGAGGGGCAGAGAGAGATGGAAAGAGAATCTTAAGCAGGCTCCACACTCATCACAGAGCCCAACGTGGGGTTCAATCCCACAACCTTGGGATCATGACCTGAGCCAAAATCAAGAGTTGGATGCTCAATTGCTCAACCATTTGAGCCACCCAGACTCTGCATCCACTATTTTTTATTTTAACTATGGGCATAAGCTTATGCATTCATCCAATTGCACAAGCCAGAAGCCCAAGACATGTTCTGTGATGCCCACTACCCACAGCCAATCCATCAACAACCTCCAAACTATCTCTGTTTTCTTCTCATCATTTCCACTTTTCTATCCTAGGCCAAGCAGCCATTAAATCTCATTCACAGCACCGCAAAAACTTCCAAACTTTATCTACGTCTACTCTGGCCACCCTGCAATCCAGTGATTAAACACACACACACACACACACACACACACACACACACACACACTTATGATTTTAAGCTAAAGATCAACATCATTGCACAAGAGTCTGCTGTGATCTTGATTCCTTCCTAGTCTTTTCTGGCATCTGCCACTTCAACTTCTGTGCTCCAGCCACACTGGCCCTCTTCCTGTTTCTCAGCCAGAAAAGCACCTCCTCCTCTTTAGACTTCTGTGCACTCAATCCCCCTCGGCCCAGGACACCTGCCTCAGTCCACCAATCACACATTACCAAGACAACTTTATTCAGATCTCAGTCCAAGTATCACCTCTTCAGGAATGTTTCCCCCCACTGACCACCCCTAACCTTGTGTAACTCAGGTTTCTTTATCATACACTTTTAGGGAATGTTATACTTTTTCTTCTTAGCACTTACCTCAATTTGTGATTATTTATTCATTTAGTGAGGTAATTTGATTAACATCTGCCTCCTCCACTGACTATAAACTTTGAGAGGAATTGTGTCAAACCACGGTGTCCTTCTATTTAAATTAGTGCCTGTCTCAAGGTAGGGTCTCAAGTGATATTTGTTGACAGGAGAAATCAGCACCTCTTTATTCTACTCTAAATAAATCTGCTTTTCATTGTACACCATTCTAGGTATGTTTTGTAAATCTGTTCTAAATATTTTCTCTCAACACAGAGCTTTTATTTTACTATTTTTTCCTCTAAAATCTCTGGTATTTCAGTCCACTGTGGGCTGAACTGCCTTTTTAACATGCTTTTCAATGCATCTGTATAACGTGGGGATTTTATTTGCAAATGTAGATCCACAGCACCCTGACCCCTACAGAACTTCTGAGCCCATACATCTCTGGGTGGGGTTGAGGAATTATTTTAACAAATACCACTACATAAATCTTCTGCACACTAAAGTTTGAGCACAAATCCTTTTTTTAGTTCAGACTAGCAATCTAGAAGAAAATGTATTCTTATCCCTAAACAACTTCTATATAGACTTGTAGACTAAAGCCTGCTTCTAAGCTCTGTTTTACAAAAAGTTCACATTTTTTTTTGCTTCAGTAAATAAGCAGAAACAAAAGTGATGGAACCCAAAATATTGATGGCTTACCATTGGCTTGACCTCAAAACCATATGGAACAGTAAGCCAAAGGAATTCCAACATGACAAATGAGACAGTGAGCAAAGGGTTTGGCCAGAAGTAACTCCTGAATATAAATCTGCATTAAAAATTCAAGCTAATTCCATCTTGTTTTGCAACTTGGTATTTAAAATTTGCTTTTTTGCTAGCTCAAAAAGACTGACAAACAAGTTTGGTTTCCAGCAGTCAGGTAGGTGAGTTTCTATCCATTCTCTTTTGCATCTTTTCAGGCTCTTTGTTAAAAAAAAAAAGACTCAGATTTTGAACACTGAACACTGTTCCTGGTAGAGCCAGACCTTGTCATGGAATGCAGGTAGCTACACTTTCTAACTGTACAAGCAGAAAGAGAAACCAGAAAAATATTTATTCCCGACTGTCAGCAGTTGGGGGTCTGTCTGCTTGGTGGACCCATGTGACTAAGTGGCAAATATCTGGGAGGATAAACAGGAAGTATCAAACCATTTAGGGCAGGCTTTGAGATGATCTGAAGTGGGTCCTCTTTCTTCATTTTGAAGATACTTATGGGAAACCAAATGGGTCTCAAGAGGGCAGTGATCTGTCGGCATTCCACACCTCTGAACTTCCCTATCTGTTCTGCAGGATCATCAGTCACGTATGAATGTATGTATGGGTGTGTTTATTTAAGTTCATTTATTTATTTTGAGAGAGACAGAGACAGCATGAGTGGGGGAGGGGCAGAGAGAGAGGGAGACAGAGAATCCCAAGCAGGCTCCACACTGTCAGCATAGAACCTGATGTGGGGATCAAACTCACCAAACTGTGACATGATGACCTGAGTCAAAACTAAGAGTCGGATTCTTAAGTGACTGAGCCACATAGGTACCCATCACTTATTTATTTATTTACTTGTTTATCTCTGAACCCAGGCTAGAAACCAAGGCAAGGCCATGGGGAGAAGAATCAAGGGGATGGGGTCACAGTCAGAATGGATACCAAAAGCTAGAATCAGAGGTAATGATCTGCCAAGTGTGTAGGTTACTAAGTTCTGGCTTGTGATTCACAGCTGAAACATCAGGAATTGTAGGGGAAATGTCCTTTGATAAACATTCAAGGCTAGTGAATTATTTCCATTTCATAATCCTTATCTGGGAAAGATTTTTGAGAATTTCCCACAATCTATAATGTACTTATTTATAAATTATATGTAGATTCTACCCTAGTTTTACATTATGAGCATTATAAGACAAAAACAGACACTGAATTAGTCTACTAGAATATTGAAATAGTAATTTCAATGTATTTTCTATATCCCTAAATATTGTTTTATTGCACTCAACTTCAGAGACCACTGGTTTAGACACAGTTGCTTCTATATGTATGCAAATGAGCTAGACTGAGAGGTTTTCTTAGTTGTATTTCTCCAGAGTTTTGGCCATTAAGTTTTCATTGCAATGCCACAATGGACTCATTCTTGTTGATATGGGAGGGACTTCATTATGAATCATGAAAAGGTTCACAGCAGCATTAAGTAAATAGGAAAAAAAAAGTCAAATGTTAAACAGTAGAGGATTGGCTAAATAAATACTGCTGTGTTTGTATAATGAAATGTTTTATTTCCAATATAAATGAAAGTTTCAAGGATGCTCTCATGCTATATGGGTTGAAGCGTATCCTCCCCAAATTCATATGTTGAAGTCTAAATCGCCAGGATCGCAGAATGTGATATTATTCGGAAGCAGGGTTGTTGCAAATGTTAAGATGGTTAAGATGTGGTTATAGCGGAATAGAGTGGACCCCTAATCCAATGACTGGTGTCCATATAAAAAAAGGAAAATTTGCACAGAGGGAGATCACCATGGGAAGATTGGAGTTATGTTTCCATAAGCTTAGGAACAACAAATATTGCTGGCAAACCACCAAAAGCAGGGAGAGAGGCATGGAACAGATTCTCCCTCACAGCCCTCAGTAAGAGTTAACTCCACTGAAAACTTGATCTTGGACCTCTAGCCTCCACAACTGTGAGAAAATAGATTTCTGTTTAAGCCACCCCCAGTCTATGGTGTTTTGTTATGGCAGCCCTACCAGAGAAAAACAGGTGCCATACTAGGACACCATGTTAAATTAAAAAGATATGACATAAAATGCCTATGTAATGTGATCCCAATTGTGCACACATACTCACATATATATATGTAGAAAAAACCCTGGAAATGTTATTGTTTACCTTTGAGTTGTGGGTACCTTTTTCTCCATTTTCCCCCTATATTTTCTAAGTTTTCTGCAAAAGGATTAATGTTTGTGCAGACATCTATACTTTCTAAGTTTTTAATTTTATAATAAAAAAGTTTTTTAAGCTTTTAAGCTTTTTGTTATGTAAAAAATGAATTACTCCAAAGAAAGTATTTCTACTGCACCTAAGGTAGATGATGATGAGTACATAATTCAGTATGGAAATCTCTGGGATGTATACTTTTCCCATTGTGTGTGGTCTAAAGTTCTTAATGAACAGACACAATTCAGCCATCATCCCTGATGTTCAGCCCTGCTCAGTCATCATTGACCCTCTTCGTTCTTCCCTTACTCATGAATACTCTTTACCTAGTAAAGTTACTGGATGTTCATAAGCTTCTGCTTCTTAATCTGTAAACTGAGAGCACAGGTACTCTGCCTCCCTCAGCCTAAACAAGATTAACATATATGAAAGTGTCCTGATGAAAGATATAGCCCAACAACCAAGAGGTGGTGGTTGTGCTAGTAACAATGCTATGGAAGAGTAGCCTAACCCCTGACGTGGTTGCCTGGCCTGATTTAGGAGCAGACAGCTGGGAACTCTACCGTGCAGTGGACGCTCCATCCAGGTAGCAGTAGCCACCGCTAGAAGCTCAACACTGCTTCATTGACAAGCATGGGGGTCACCTGCTTATCACTGATATTCAAAGACTCTTTCCTTAATGTGAAATAGACATGGTTCCTGATGTCTTAGCTTTGAAAGACCTGCCCACTTCTCTTGAGAACCTCATTCCTCAGAGTTTAGCTTGCCTGCCAAATCAGATTCTCTGCTTGGCATCAAAACTTTTCTATTCTTTGGTTTCTTGGTTGTTATCTTTTTTTTTTTTTTCTAAATTAGGCTTCATGCCCACTGCTGGCCCCAGTGTGGGGCTTGAACTCATGACTGTGAGATCAAGTCGGATGCTTAACTGACTGAGCCACGCAGATGTCCCAGTCCTTTTCTTTCCTTTAATAGGAGTAGCTATAGTAGTAATAGTAGGCACATGGTATAGTTTCATCAACTGACTTCCTCTCGCCAGGATTTACAGTCTTATCCTGTCACTCAGTGGTTTTTACAAGGAGCTCAGGACATATAAGCAGATAGCACATTAATAGCTGTATTTTTTTTATTGTTTGTTTATTTTGAGAGATAGTATGAATGCAAGTGGGGGAGGGGCAGAGAGAGAGAGAGAGACAGAGACAGACAGAGAATCCCAAGTAGACTCTGTGCTGTCAACACAGAGCCCAACTCCAGGCTCAATCCCACCACCTGTGAGATTATGACCTGAGCCAAGATCAAGAGTTGGGAGCTTCACCGACTAAGCCACTCAAGCACCCTGTTTGGCAGTATTTTTTTCTTAAAAAACTAATTTTTCTCCCAAGCCTCTCATATATAACATATTCCAAAGAAAAAGATTTTGAAGGGAAAAATAAAAGATGGAAAAGTATAAAGCTGAGTAAAAATTCTGTTTTCTCAGTTCCCTAAGATCACTGATATCACAAAGAGAATGACTTAACTTTATATAACACACATTAGGAAAACAGAAGACACGTGAGAAACTTCTGCTGCACATCCTAGGGTGTAAAGTTTCTCACGTCTTCCATTTCCCTGATTCAATTTTGTCTGCTCTGAGGCCCCATTTCATTAGGCTTTTAGGAAATTCCATGTCAGTCATTACTGTGGCTTCCCTCCTCCCTCTAGATTCATGCGAAAGTTTCTGGGGTTACACAGATCAAAATGTTTGGGGAAGGCCACTGTGCCATTTCCCAGTATGCTGGGAGGAGTTCAGGATGGAGGTCACTGATGCTACCCAAGGATCACCCCACCCACCCACACAAGACCCTTTCTGGTCTCCTCTAAGCTCTCAACACTGTCCAGGTCTGTTTACTCCCACCTCAGAACTCAAGAAAAGACACTCCTTTCTTCCTAGAGCCAGTTCTTTGAAAACAAAAGCTTCTTAATTTTACCCTGAGGGTAAGGACAGTTTCTGCTCTTCAGGGTTGGAAGTCTGCATTGCCCTTTGGTTTGGTGGTGTAACGGAGAGAGTGAGCTGGGATGAAAAGAGAAGACACATTATATTCTTTTCTTCTTCTACACTAGTCAGAACAAAACACAAGGAATATCTCAGTAAATAATCTGCCATTTTTAGAATAATCAAGGATTAAAGGCCCATGTGTTTTTGGAAAGGAAAAGAACTTAATCCTGAGAGCACCCTAGGCAGTTACCAGGCCATGGTTATCAATGTGAAGTGCCTGTCTTCATTAAGATTGGCACCAATGTGTACCCTAGTATTAAAATCACATCCTCCTCTTATTGCCTAGTGAGGGTAAGTGGAGGTCCGGGCAGGGCAGACCACCAGAAAAGGAGCATGGTTCAGCTGGTGCACAGGCAAATTAGAACCTGGAAGTTCTGGTAGCTCACAATCTCCCGGGCCCCCACAGCCTGTCTCCGTGCTTTGTTTGACTATTTCAGTCAAGGGTATTGCCTGGGGAGTTGGCATGGTCAAAGGAACTAAAGGGATTTGGGGACCTTCAAGAGGCCTGTGTTGTAATACAATCACAACTGTAGGACCCTGAAGCCCAGCAGTGAAGGCTTTAGTGGGTGATGCCAAACAAATTAACAAGATACAGGGTTTGTCGATGCAGGCAGGGTGATGTGTGGGGTGGTGCTGTGCAAAACATGACACAGCACCCTGTCATGTGAGTCAACCTAGGAGTTCCCTCAGCAAACACATCTGCCCTAGCAGGCCTCCTCTGTAGCACATGCTTTTCTTAACTCTACTTTCCACATGAGAATCCACAACATTTTATTGTGTGATTTTGCCTCCCACAGGAAAATAACTTTGGTTTTGACAGAATATAAAAATTCTACTTGTTTTCTGTAAAGTGTTTAAGCAACATAAAAGAGTACACAGATGATAAAGGAAACCTTGTCATGATTTCATCCACGCAACACCAGGACATACAAGTGCCCAGGTAGGCCATGATAGGCCTCCTATGTCCTGATAGTCCTTAACATATAGTCCCTTTCTTGACAGGAGTGGCTTGGTGAAAGTGAAATCTGTTTATGGTATTCATTGTTTTATTCCCAAGGATACTATTCCAACAGGTAGGATGGACATCAGTCATCGTGAGACATCTCTCTACTTAATGAGTTCTGTGTGGAAAATGCAATTAACTGCTGCCATGTTTCTGGTTGATTCCAATGATCTTTTAGGAGCCTAATCTGATTTGATCTTTATTCCAGCTATGACCATAGGCCACAGAAAAATCCATTTTTAAATGTTTGGTATGTATTCTTCCAGATTTTTGTTCTAGGCATGATACATTTACATATACAAACTACCCACAAAAGGGGTAATACTGTATATACCGATCTAATTTTTCTTCTACTCAGCTTCTCTGGGAGATAGGAATACTAACCTGAATGGGCCTAATTCTGTGACACTGATGAGGTCAATGTCAAAGTCAAAGGTCATGCACATGGTTCTCTCTCTCTCTAGACACCCTCTTTGTGCTACTTTTCTTTAGGTGTGGTGACCTTAAGGCTGGACTTTGGAGTGCATCCAAAGTCTTGCTTTCTTTTCTCTTATTTATGTGCTCCAAAGTTTGTCATTTGGATCACAGGTGATAAGACTGAGGCTTCTGAGGAGAGACCCCACCTAATCTTGGATATAAACCTCATAATCCAGCCCAGTTTACCAGAAAGCTCTTCATTACAAGACTGATCAAGAGTAGTGGTAAAGGAGTGGTATCTTATGCGAGATTTATGTTTGTTCCTTGAGGTTTTCGCTCCTTCGTGAACTTAAAAGTGGGAATAAGTGGCAGGGATAAAACAGGAGGTTAGCCTTCCTGGGTCCCATGCTTGTCACCTCACATTGACAAGCTGGTTGTTTTAAAACCTCACATTCTTCACTGTTGTATTTACATCATGTTACGTGTGGACAGTTTCCCACAGCAATACCTAGAGACCTACTTCAGCTTGTAAATCATGACTGTCACAACACCATGATACACTGTCCGGATCCCCCTTCAGGGACAGGTATATTGCCCCAGACCTGGGGATGCTGTCTGCAGACTGCCTCCAACTGTCAGTTATTTCAGGAAGTGTCAAAGTTGTGGAGCATTGTCTTGCCCAAGGTCACACACTTCCTGGGGTAGCCCACATGCAGGGACTGATCAACTGGGAGTATAACAGTCAGGTCATTATGGGCAAATTCAGAGAAATTCTGACAGGGCTCCCCTTGGAGTCCATCAAAGCTGTCACTGAAGATTGGCCACATGCTATAGCTTTGAGCAACAAGGTATCAGCCCAAGTCTGATAGCAACTTCCGGGAATTTTCTGTTTTCTTGACAGAAATATTACCTATTCTAATTGGTTTCTGTGAGTGGCAGAATAATGCCCTCTGACAAGATATCCACATCCTTATCCCTGGAATCTATGACCATGTTACCCTACACAGCAAAAGGGATCTTACAGGTGTGATTAAGTTAAGGCTCTTGAGATGGGGAGATTACCCTGGATGATCCAGGAAGGTTCAACATAATCATAAATGTTCTTAGGGAGACAGGAGGCTCAGAGTTAGGGAAGATGTGATAAAAGAAGCAGGGATCAGAGATAAAGTTTTGAAGAGCTAGGCCATTGGCTTGAAGATGAAGGAAGGGGCTATGAGTCAAGGAATATAAAAGCCCCTAGAAACTGGAAGAGGCAAGGAATGGATTCTCCTGAGAGCCTCCAAAAGGAATGCAGCCATGTGAGCACCTTGATTTTAGCATGTTGTAAGTGATTTCAGGCTTCTGACTTCCAAAAGTGTAAGATTATAAATTTGTGTTTTAAGTCTCTAAGTCTGTGGTAATTTGTTAAAGCAGCAATAAGAAACCAGTATAGTTGGGGCACCTGGGTGGTTCAGTTGGCTAAGTGTACAACTCTTGATTTCAGCTCAGGTCATGGTCTTGCAGTTCGTGGGATCAAGCCCTGAGTCAGGCTCTGCACTGACAGTGCGGAGACGGCTTGGGATTCTCTCTCTCTCCCTCTGCCCCTCCCCTGCTCACTCTGTCTCAAAAATAAACAAGGTAAAACTTAAAAAAAAAAAAAAAGAAACCAATATAGTTTCCTTTCCCCTTTTTCCTCCCTCCTGTCTAGGCTGTGTATAAAATGGATGAACTACAGCAGCTACTTTGAGATTATGTGGAGGAAAAGGTCCAAAGACACACAGAGAACTTGCCTTGAAATCCTTCAGCCACTGAACTAATGCCAGTAATTTCCTACCTCTACATTTCCTGGCTTACAAAGAAATAAAGCAAAAACAAAAGAGAAAAACCCTCTTTTCATCTTCATATCACTTTAGTTACATGATATGTGTGTGTGTGTGTGTGTGTGTGCGTGTGTGTTACTTATAAAAAACTATTTCTAAGGTTATATTCCAAAATGTTCACTGAAGTTCGTCACAGTTTTGGGTGTTGTTTAACTTCCCTGCTATATTTTGTTTTTGTAATAAACAACATTGTTTTAAGGAAAAGGAGGTGAGAACAGGAAAGATTCACCAAAAGCAGCTTTGATAAGCACCAATGTCTATCTGTGAGTTGAAGAAAAAAATAGACAAAGACTGGTCAATAACAAGAAGTTTCGGAATGAGAAGATGTTGCAAAGGCCAGGCAAGGCCAGAGAGGTAAGTGTACCCTCATAAATTTATTGTAGTGGAGTCTCACGAAAGTGAGAACACCACCCAAAGACTCAGAAAAGTGCTTATGTTGGAGTGCCTGGGTGGCTGTTGGTTAAGCATCTGACTTCAGCTCAGGTCATGATCTCACAGTTTGTGAGTCCAAGCCCTATGTTGGGCTCTGTGCTGACAGCTCAGAGCCTGGAGCCTGGAGCCTGCTTCAGATTCTGTGTCTCCCTTGCTCTCTGCCCCTCCCCCACTTGTGCTCTGTCTCTCTCTCTCTCTCTCTCTCAAAAATAAAATGTAAAAAAAAAAATTAAAAAAAAGAAAACTGCTTATGTTGTATCAACAAATAATATAAAGCATTTAGTCAAAGCTATATATTGTAATATTTCCTAATTAATGCCATGCTTTCAGGGGCACCTGGGTGGCTCAGTTGGTTAAGTGTCCAGCTCTTAATTTCGGCTCAGGTCACGATCTCATGGTTTGTGAGGTTGAGCCCTACATTGGGCTCTGCCCTGACACCATGGTGCCTGCTTGGGATTCTCTCTCTCCCTCTCTGCTCCTCCTCTACTCACGTTCTCTCTCTCTCTCTTTCTCTCTCTCTCTCTCAAGTAAACAAACTTTAAAATAAATGAATAACACCATGCTTCCATAATCATGTCATTCTCACCTTCCCTGTTCCCCTCCCCTGTTTTATCGCTCCTGTGGCACTGCTCTGACACTCCCTATTTTGACTTTCATTATCAGTCTCCCTCCCCTAGGATTTAAGCTCCATGAAACAAGGATGTTTGGTCTCTTTTGTTCGCTGTTCCACTTTCGCCTCCAACAGCACTTGGCACACCATAGGTATCAGTAAATATTTACCCAATGAGTGGATGAGCCACACAGCAAGGGCTCGTAAATATCTTCTGTAAGTTCAGATAATAAACACTTTAGGTTTTGCAGGCCAAGAGGCACAATCAAGAATATTATTGAGGTCCGTGTGTGACAACTATTCAAAATGTAAAAACCATCCTAAGCTCACAGTCTTGTGAAAAGAGGCTGCAGGCGGGGTCTGCGCTGAGTGCACTAGTTTGTCAGCTCCTGAACTGGAGGATTAATAACTCCACAAAAATGAAAAATGCCCTTCAACTATCTTGAATCTCACACATTTCTGGCACCTTTTGGGAACTCAGCCAATCCCACACCTGTGGAAGCGACATGAGTTACCAATTGTGTGTTTATAGAGTAAAATCTTATGATAATTTAGGGTACGACCAGCTCACACCAGTGTTTATTACTAACGGCCTGTTCTGTGCAATGCACTATGCCAAGACCTAGTGGTATACTTAATGTTTAAAATCCAGCAGCAGAATTTATTCTTAATGCTTTGACAAAAGTAGGCAATCGGATTCGGTTTACTCAGGCACCTGAATGAATTCCATATTAAAATTGACATACGGGGTACATGTTAAAAAAAATGAGTCAGAGTTAGCCTGATTCTACAATAGTGTTGGGCTAAATCATATTCTGTCATATTTTTCACTTGCCAGGATGTTTTTAAGGTTTATCCATGTTTCTATATATACATTAATCTCCTCGCTTTTAACTACGGTTTAATATTCTCAGGATATATCCTCCACGTTTTATTCATCTTGTTGTGCAATGGTGGCCCCTGTGTGGCAACTACTCCCCTGTGACCAAAACCACACTGTAATGAACACCATCTCCTTGGGGACCTGGGTGAGGTTCTATCATGATGTGTTCCTAAGTAGGTGCCCTTTTCATTAAACTTAAATCTTGAATTTTGAAATAGTCGAATTTTGTGCTTTTATTTTTTTTTAATGTTTATTTTGAGAGAGAGACAGAGTGCGGGCAGGAGAGGGACAGAGAGGGAGACACAGAATCCAAAGCAGGCTGCAGGCTCTGAGCTGTCAGCACAGAGCCTGACGCAGGGCTCAAACTCACACACCGTGAGATCATGACCTGAGCCTAAGTCAGACGCTTAACTGACTGAGCCACCCAGGCACCGGGTTCTTTTAGGTTTTTTAAGAAAAACATCTCCCTTATTCAGAGGACTTAAAGATTCTATTACATTGTTTTTGTCCTTTATCATTTTCCTCTTTTATATTTAAGTCTTTAATCCACTGAAGATTATTTCTGTACTTGATGTGAGACCCCATACTGTCTCCACTATTTTAGTAAGTGTCTACTATTCTATGCCAAGTTTGTATATATTAATATTTATGTGTAATATATGCATATTATAGTGTTTTAGGAGGGAATGGAAGAGAAGGCGAGGGACCTGATAAGGTTTCCAAAATATATAAGGAAGAACAAAGGTCTATAAAGGCAATGCCACGGAAGAAAAACTTACAAGGTTTTACAAAGTCTGCGTGAAAAAAAAAAGTGGTACTTGCGAATAGACTAAAGTAACAAGAGCAGAGAACAAAATCGAACATCTCGATATCTATATATTTCAGCTTTCTACTTTGTTACCCCCAGAAAACCTCTACTGGAATTTTGACTGAAATTTCAATGAAATTATATATTTGGGAGTCAATTGATATCTCTAAAATGTTGAGTTGTTTCACTCATGAAACACAAAGAATCCTTTTATCCTTGTTTTATTCTTTCGGATGCAATCCCAGAACTAGTCTATGAATCAGGGTTCAGTTAAGAAAATGAAAACCACAGGAGACATTTCAAGTAGGTGGGGATTTCATTTAGGAAATTAGAAACCTACACAATTTTTGGAAGGGTAGGAAACATGAAGATCAGGCAAAAACTTCAACTGGCTTTCAGGAAATCCAGAGGAGCAAGAATGTAAGGAATTGCAGGAATCCCTGGAATAGCAGGGAAGCTATTGTCATCTCAGCCACCTGCCACCCCCAAAGCCTTAGGTAGTTTACCCAGAAGCCTGACAACTTCAGGCCTGCCAAGGGTCCCCACTTCTGTCCACTGCCATTACCGGGGGAATTTTGGCTTTTCCTCTTATTTCCCCTTCCAAATGTCAAATTCTTCTGACTGGCAAAATCTAAACCAGAACTCTCCTGGCAAGAGATAGGGATGATACTAAGTTGACAAACAACAACCCGGCACAAAAGAAAAAATGCTTAAGAAATGTGATTTGTGACAAGTTAACATTTAGAATGTACAATATAAAAATTATTTTAAGTATGATTCAAAGGAAGCACATTTTAACTGATTCAGTGATATCGCATATCATTTCACTTGGAAGCAATACAAAGATAACATTTGCAGACTTTTAAAATACAGTGGATTTTTCACAAGGAGTTACTATCTCTGCAAAGATCACATACGCGATGTGATACAGTGATCCCGCACTGTTCAGCCCTTGCTGTACCTTAATTAAACTGTGTCTAGTTAGAACTCCACAGTTGAAAGGGCATGAAGAATTTGATGACTGCTCAGGCAGTAGCAATAAAAATGATTCATAGTCCTAAAGTATAAGTAGGATTGTTATCCAGCACAGGGGTCTTCAAACTCTTCTGATAACACATCCTAATCAATAAAGATGCCTTGGTACACACAAACACCGAAATTAAAAGAATGAAATAGAATTAGACAGGTTCTGACATTTTCTTCAAGCATCCCAATGGATCGTTTTAGGAGGCCCTGGAAGTTCACACACTCCATTGGAGAAAACACTGACTTGTCTGCTCTGTGGGTATTTTCTCTGTATCCCCCATCAAACTCCTCAAAGCCAGAAACTGCAAACATGTTGCCCATTACATACAGCACAACACCTGGAGACCCAGTCAATATTTAAATTAAAAGTCAGGTTCACATGAATGACATCATAGCTGCCAGGAGAGGGCAGATGTGAGTAGGACATAAGGAAATCCCTACCCAGAGATCCATAACATGGAAGAGGACAACAGCTGGAGCAAAGTGGGGTGCAGGTTCTAGAAAGAACATTGAAGAGAGCCAAAGAGCTATGAATGGAAAGAGAAATGAAACATCCATTTACAACCAGGACACAGGAAGCAACTGCCAAAGGCACAGTAAGAAAAATCTTGGGGATTTAGGCATGTGTGGCTCATCTCAGGGATGGAAAAAGGAGAGAGGAGGAGACAGGGAGAGAGGGAGGGAGAGAGACAGACGGATAGAGAGAGAACGAGTGAGCCAGCAAGGGAGCTCTAGTCCTGAAGCCAAAAGGCTCAAAGCCAGAATCAGAGAGAGCTTCAGTGTCTATCCAATCAAATTTCAGGAGCTGGGCAGGCACCGTCAGAGCTTCTAGGACTCAGAAGTTTATAAGGCAATTATCATGAAAATATGCCTGGGAGTGAGACTTTTGAGACAACAAACCATTATTCTCAGTCTTGTGATTTTTGATCTTGAAGATTCTTTTATCCTTTCCAACCTAGGGAGGCACGTGAGGCTCTGGCACACTGTTTGAAGTGTTACAGCTCAAAATACAAGTAGTTCTAGTGCATTGCCTGGCCGAGAGCACTCATTCACAGAAGGTGTTTTGAACACTGATTTATCCTAGATGAAGGGCACTCTACAGAAGGACACCACCTATAAAGTACACCATAGGAATGAGACCCCTCCCCCCCTTCCTCACCCCGTGTTACACAATGTGCAGGCTTGGTGCCCTCCTGGGACAAGGTGCTGTTCCAGGCCCCAGGGACACAGAATTGAATGAAAAAGAAAAAGGCCCTGCCTCATAAGACTTACCTTCTAGTAGGACAATAACCAGGGAGCCAACGAATAGATATTAAGTTCCAGACAGTGATAGTCCAATGAGGAGAACAAAGCAGGAGATGCAAGAGAATGTGCTGATGGAGAAGGCTGACTCTTCTACAGAGTAGCGAGAGACTTGAATAATGTGAGCAACCCCCGTGAATCTCTGAAAAAAAAGCATTCCAGGGAGAGTGACTAATGAGTGCAAAATTCTTAAGGAAGAGCTGCTCTTGGTGTGTCTGAGGACACAGCAGAAAGGTCAATGTGGTTGCAGAGGATTAAGCAAAGGGACGAGTGTTGAGGAAGTAAGGTTGGAAAGATAAGAAGAGCTAGACCTTGAAGGGCCTTGAAGGTCATGGTGAAAAGTTGAAATTTTCATCTTAGTGTGGGTGGGGAGGTGGCGGGGGTTGGGGGGGGGGCAATCACTGGCTGTAGGAGCCTGAGACAGGAAGTCATGGTGTGCTGAAGCCAAAGAACTGACTCAAATTTCTAGCAATTTTGTGAACCTCTTGTTAAACACAACCATTATGTAAAAATCAAATGGTATATACTCACAATTAAATAAATTATATTGAAAGCAAAGCTCATAAATAATGAAAAGTCATTGCTTCCTAACTATTTTACTCCATTTAACCATTATCTATAACATTGAAGGGATGTGTATCTTTTTATCTGTAGTGGGGAAATACAGGTGCCACTGTGCCTCTCTTCCCAACTTCACGTTCAGTGGGACTCATGTAGGTAGCTTAAAACTGGCCACAGCGGGAGTATTCATACTGCAGAACAACAAAGGCTACAGAGCAGGGCTTCTCCAGCCTCCAGAGGTGGCTGTTAAACATTCACCAGTACACCAGTGACCACAGAAAAATGACAGAGACCTGGGAGGTGATGGTGGCAGAGCAGGTGGCGGTGGTAGAGTTCCACATGACCCTCAGGTGGAGTCAACAGAACTTGCTGATGTACCAGATGTGGAAGGTGAAGAAAAGAGAGGCATAAATAAGCTAAGACTTTGAATGTGAATTTGGATATGGGTTTCTGAATGTGAGAACAAGATAGAAATCAACTGCTATTGTAATATACTAATTATACAGGTTCTTGAGAAATTCTCCAGGGCTTTCCATCAAGGCTTTTAAGGATAGGTATCCTTTCCACAACAATAATCACACACTTGATGCAGGTGGAAACTGAATTTGGTATCTGCATGGTCAGGCTTGGCCTTTATTTTCCTTGTATTTAGCATAGGCCCTGGAACATAGAATGTGGTCAGTGTCCGAGGCAGTCACACCCATAGAATAGGATGGACTCCTATGTACTTGGGAATCTACAAGAAAAGCCTTAGTGATTTCATCTGAATCTAGGTATTATTAACTTGAAAGCCATAGCTGAAAAGAACTGAGTCACTTAATGAAACATGGGCTTCTGTATTTCTATGTACCTGCTGGGCTATTTTCATTGGTACTGAAGGCTGTGCTTTTTGGGAGATTATATCATATGGCAAAAACACTTTGTTTTTAAAGAAAATTAGACCAAGATTTGTTTGTGAATTAGCATTTCCATTTTAGTGCCTCATTTGGTGAGAATGGGAACAGCAGATTTATTAATGTAAAATGTAAAAGTTTAACTTTACATGTCCGCTAGCTGCCTTCTACGACCATCCTTTGTAGTTGATGGTCTCATCCATCACACATAGTAGAATCTCAAAATATATTTGATAAGTTGATGTCTCATCCATCTGCAGTTTTATTCTACTGCATTGCTTGGCTTATTTTCTTGAAAGCACTTATCACATTTTTAATCAGCTTCATTACTTACTGGCTTACTTATATTTTAGGGTTTTTTTTATTCATTTAAGTAATCTCTACACCCAACGTGGGGCTTGACCTCATGACCCCAATATCAAGAGTTACATGCTCCTCTGACTGAGCCAGCCAGTTGCCCCAAGTGGCTCCCTCATTTGATTTTCAACTGTATAAGCACAGAGACCTTGTCTGTATCAGGCACTGCTGTAGTTATAGCAACTATTACAGTGATTAGCACATAGAAGAATCTCAATATATATTTGATAAATGAAAAAATTATTTAAGTGATGAGCATAGAAAGGCACAAAAGTCCTGAAAGATGTAAAAGGCATTTAACTATTTCGTGATTAGCAAAACTTCCACACTATATCAAATAAACAGCTACTCTGCTGAGGTCTAGTAAACAGAGCTACGTGAATGAAACACATAAACCGCTCCTATTTGACATGCTGAAGAACATCTTGTTTGAGAGGTAGGGGACCGGGTACCTCTACAATTTTGGAAAGTGTTATTATTTGTCGCAAACAAAATCCACTTGAGTTAGTTTTGCAAAAAGCGAATTTATTAACAGATATTAGATAGCTTGGTATAGTAGAGCTAGAGAATCAGGCTTGGATCCAAGGACAGCTCCCTAAAACTTAGTGTTCCCTGTGGCCAAACACAAAGCAAGCGGTATGCACTGATGACACTGTGCGCAGCATGCTGGATGCTCAGCGGTTACTGCACCCCTAGAATAGAACACAGGTGCAACTACTACCTCCAAAGCATGGATTCTAGGTGGTGACTGATCCTTTACATCATTCCCTTCTATAACAAAGTCTTATTTGAGTATACCTGGTGTCAGAATCTATGCCCGCGTGTAGATCTCAGGTAGAGAAGGAAGAGATTCTTCCTTGGAGAAGAAGGCGGACTCCTAACGTGGAAATTGCCAAAATAGGAATGACAGGCAAATCACTTGAGACGAAAACATGACACGTACCAAATTACATCCACTCTTTCTTCCATATTCAAACTTGCAGAGTACAACTACACTACCACCATAAACAACAAAATGGGCAAGTCAACATAACCCAACTCTCCATTGTACAAACAAAAGCACATTATCCTCGCCTCAAAAACAATCGCCTCTTATTATCTTATTATCCTCGCCTCTTATCAATTACTGCATCTGCTTCAAGTCCAGGATCTTGGGGTGACAGAACTTTCTCCTCTAATCTGTCATGACTTTGTCTGTAAATTCTGAATCCAGTAAGCTAACCTATAAATTTAACCAATACATTCTATATAATAAAGAAAAGAATAGGAGAGGGAGAAAACGGACAATAATTTTAAAAATATATGATAAGGAAGAAAATATGAGTAGGCATCATTATCCACACTTTTGAGTCTGTGGACATATCCATGATTGATCTTTATGCCTTCTACCCTCAGTATTCATTCCATGTTCATTGTACTCAGTAAGCACATCAGGTGGTTGGGGTTCCTCTCTTAGTAGACTGAATCATACCATCCTTCCTAAAGGACTGAGCTCTGGATAGTCCTGCCTATGTTAAAATGCTATCATCTTCTCATAACTTTCATTGCAAGATACCCTGTACCAAAGGGTACCATAGGAGATTCAACATAACATTCCCTGCCCCCACTGTGTATCCAGAAAATAGTTTTCTTTCATAATCAAGAGCAATTATTCTAGCCAGTTCCAGTTTATTTTTTGCCTGCTTATCCAATGGCATCTGCCTGCTTATCCAAAACATCTGGGCAGCTGCCTTAGCTCCAATTCAGTGGAGCTATTGTTGGATGTCCTGGTGGAAGCATTCCTTCCTTGGGTACTCAGACCTCTAAACCAACAGAGGCCTGTATCATGGGGCTTGGAAGTAAATACTCTGTGAGTAATCATGAAATGTGCCATTTTCACCTCTATCCTTGATTGCCCACCACATGCCTTGTCTAGGGGAGGAACTGTTTTGAGTATTATAGAAAGGTAGAAGAGGCTCTTGTCTAATTTGTTCTTGTAAAGTCTTACCAACAGCTTATGGTTTATAAAGCCACTATAAATGTTCAAATATCATTCATTATCAAAGCTAAATTCTTTCCCTCATGCATTCGTGTCTCCTTTGGGATTTTTCAATAAACAGCCCTCGACACTTCCCAGTCATGTTTCATTGATATCATAATTATGAAATCAACAGAGGATGAATCCATGGAAATAATCAAAGAATCCTATAATCCTTATAGAAATCAGGTATCCAAGCAAAGAAATGGCAAGGGGACATTAGAACTTTTATTTCTACCATTTCAGAATATTGGCCTGTATTAGTCAGCTTATCCTAGTTGGTAACAGACAGTCCCCCAATCTCAAAGGTTTATAACAAAAAATAATTATTTCTTAGTCACATTACATACTAGCTTCAGTTTGGCTGTGTCTCTGCTTCACATCTCAATCAAGTATCAGGTAAGAACAACAGAACTGACACATCTTAGGACATCCAATTCAGATGGCAGAGAGAAAAAAGAAATGAGAAATAGCAGAATCTCATAAAGGATCTTAATATTTTGCTCAAAACAAACAACAACAAAAAAAGCACAAGTCAGTTTCATTTACATTGGCCAAAGTAAATACATTGGCCTGATGTTGGGTGGCAACATCTTGAAGTCCGTGGTGGTGGAGAAGTATTTCTCTAACATATAATTGAGAACAGTACAAGGTCCCCTAACACTAGTATTTACTCAATTCAAGGCAGAGTAATGCAATTTAAACTACAATATCTTTTTAAAAGATGTTTTATAGTTTTAACTTGATTGGATTAAAACAGATTTAAAAGATTAAATATTTTCTTGGGGCTGTTTAACTTCTTCATATTTTTCTTCCATAAAAGGCAGCAATCAGTGAGCTGTTTTATCATTTTTTTTTTTTTTACTGGTATTAGAATTTCAGTACAAAAGTGCTCTCCAGAGCATCAAGATGTTGACTTTTCAGTCTCCATTAATACACCATAAAGAACCCTAAGATTTAGGCCAGGGTATTATTGCCATTTATGTTCAGAGAGGTTAAATAAATCTGAAGTCATGGTCACATTCAACAGTATATGCTGGGTTCAAATGAAAGATTCAGATATTTAATGCACAACTCTTCCCATTTCATAGTGATAAATTCTTGTTATTTCCTTCTTACTGTGTGAGTTAAGAACTTCTATGATTTCTCTGTACCTTTGGTGATTTTGAACCTCCTCTGGGATTTACTTAAGGAAAAGCCTATGTCCTTAATTATGCCACTATGAATGCTGCCATGGTATATTCGGCTTCGTGCTAGTGATTACATGTTTGACCACAAGCTTGGGAGAGAAAGACCTAATATAATTCTTGAACCAGCTGCTGCTAGAGACACCAAAATATGTTATATTGTTTCTATCAGAAATTTTGATATATTTCATTTATTTGCTGTTCTGAATTGATCAAAAAATACTCTAAAATTCTGTAACAGATCTTTATGTGTGGAACGTGTGTGAATGGGAGGATTAGCATGGAAAATGCTCAAAGAAATCAAATTGTTCTTCAGTTATCACTATGATTATCTTCCTGTAGAGGATACACATTATAAGGGAATTTTTTCTTTTAAATTTCAGCAGGCAGTTGATAATTTACCTTAACCATATTGCATAAAGCACATTGGGGAATTGTTGCATGAAGGCACTGACTGGAAGCTGCATCTGGAATTAATTTTTATATTTTAAAGTACTCTAAAGGGATATACTTTATAGGCTTTACTGCTCAACATAATCCACCAAAGGAACTTTTTTTTCTGCATGAGGAATGGCCAGGAATCCTCATTTAACATACATGGTGAATTTATAAAATTTAATGGAAAAACATTAGCAGTAGATGTCTTGTCATTAGGGCTTAAAGTAGCCTATGCAACCCCAGGTTTTTTTGTTTTGCTTTTAAGGAAACTTGGGAAAGGGTGATGAAGAACTTGAAAAAACCATCCTAAATACCATCTGGAAAATACATACATGGGAATAACCTGGAAAGGTAGAGAGGTAAGAAAAGTAAAAAGGAAAGATTTGCCTACCAACTATTAAAATACACTATAAAGTTATAGAAATTAAAAACTAGTAAGGAAACAGATCAATGGATCAGAATGGAGTACCAAAATAATCCCATTGATATATTAGAATTTAGTATATGAGAAAGATGCATTTCAAATCTGTGGGGAACACATGGTCCACTTACTAAATAATATTTTGACAACTTATTAGTATTCTAGGAGAAAACATTTGGATTTCTATATCACTTTTGAACCACAAAAATTCCATACAGATCAAGGATTTCAATATTAAAATACAGCATTGAAAATAAAAAGTACTAATCATAAGTTAATTTTTTTTGAGAGAGAGAGAGAGTGCAAGCAGAGGAGAGGCAGAAAGAGAGGGAGAGAGAGAATCCCAAGCTGCCAGTACAGAGCTTGATGCAGGGCTCAAACTCATGAACCATGAGATCATGACCTGAGCCAAAACCAAGAGTTGGACACTTTACCAACTGAGCCACCCAGGCACCCCGAGTTAATATTCTCATAATATCCTTTGACTTTTCTGTATTTGACATTAAAATATAGATTTTATCAGCAAAAGGACTATATTTACTTCAATACCCATTTTATCCCTAATACCTAGCACAGTATCAAGCACACCCGGAGAATAGTTCTCAAATAAATGAAATTACTGTTTACCACTTAGGATTATTGGACACTAATGTTTTTCTTTTCTTTTCTTTTTTTTTTTTTTTTAGTTAATATAGAGTGCAATAGTGGTTTCAGAAGTAGAATCCAGTCACTCATCCCTTCTGTACAATACCCAGTACTCATCACAACAAATGCCCTCCTTAATGCCCATCACCCATCTAGCCCATCTCCCACTTACCTCCCTCCATCAAGGCTCAGTTTGTTTTCCATCATTAAGAGTCTCTTGTGGTTTGTTTCCCTTTGTTTCCCCCTCCCTTCCCATATGTTCATCTGTTTTGTTTCTTAAATTCCACATAGGAGTGAAATCATATAATACTTGTCTTTCTTTGATTACTCATTTTGCTTAGCATAATACATTCTAGTTCCATCCATGTCATTGAAAATGGCAAGATTTCATTTTTTTGATGGCTGAGTAATATTCCTGTGTGTGTGTGTGTGTGTGTGTGTGTGTGTGTGTGTGTGTGTTTGTGTACCACATCTTCTTTGTCCATTCAGCAGTCAATGGACATTTGGGCTCTCTCCATAGTTTAGCTATTATTGATAATGCTGCTATAAACATTGGGGTAAATATACCCCTTTGAATCTGTATTTTTGTATCCTTTGGGTAAAGGATCCTTTGTATCCTTTTGTATACCTAATAGTGCAATTGCTAGATCATGCCGTAGTTCTATTTTTAGTTTTTTGAGAAACCTCCATACTGTTCTCCAGGGTGGCTGCACCAGTTTCCATTCTCACCAGCAGTGCAAGAGGGTTCCCCTTTCTCTGCATCCTCACCAACACCTGTTGTTTCTTGTGTTAATTTAGCTATTCTGATAGGTGTGGAGTGGTATCTCTTCGTGGTTTTAATTTTAATTTCCCTGATGATGAGTGATGTTGAACATCTTTTCATGTGTATGTTAGGCATCTGTATGTCTTCTTCAGAAAAGTGTCTTCATGTCTTCTGCCCATTTCTTACCCAGGTTGTTTGTTTTTGGAGTGTTGAGTCTGATAAATTCTTTATAGATTTTTGGATACCTCTTTTTCAGATATGTTGTTTGCAAATATGTTCCCCCATTATACAGGCTGCCTTTTAGTTTTATTGACTGCTTCCTTCACTGTGCAGAAGCTTTTTATCTTGATGAAGTCCCAATTGTTCATGTTTGCTTTCATTTCCCTTGCCTTCAGTAATGTGTCTAATAAGAAGTTGCTCTGGCCAAGGTCAAGGATGCCCATTCTCACCATTACTATGTAATATAGTACTGGAAGTCTTAGCCTCAGCAATCATACAACAAAAAGAAATAAAGGACATACAAATTAGCAAGAAAGAAGTCAAATTTTCACTATTTGCAGATGACATGATACTCTATGTAGAAAACCTGAAAGACTCCACCAAAAAATTGCTAGAACTAATACATGAATTCAGCAAAGTCGCAGGATATGAAATCAATGTAGAGAAATCTGTTGCATTTCTATACACCAATAATAAAGCAGTAGAAAAAGAAATCAAGTTCAATCCCATTTACAATTGCACCAAAACCAGTAAGATACCTAGGAATAAACCTAACCAAGGAGGTAAAAGATCTGCACTCTGAAAACTATACAACACTTATGAAAGAAATTGAAGAAGACACAAAGAAATGGAAAAGCATTCCATGCTCATGGATTGGAAGAAGAAACATTGTTAAAATGTCTATACTACCCAAAGGAATCTACACATCTAATGCAATCTCTATCAAAATACCACAGTATTCTAGACAGAGCTAGAACAAGCAATCCTAAAATTTGTATGGAACCACAAAAAAAAAAAAAAAAAAAAGCTAAATAGCCAAAACAATCCTGAAAATGAAAAACAAAACTGGAAGCATCATGATTCCAGATTTCAAACTATACTACAAAACTGTAGTCATCAAGACACTATGGTACTGGCACAAAAACAGACACATAGATCAATGCAACAGAATAGAAAACCTAGAGATGGACCCACGGCTATATGGTCAACTAATCTTCAACAAAGCGGGAAAGAATATCCAATGGAAAAAAGACAGTCTCCTCAGCAAATTGTGTTGGGAAAACTGGATGGCGACATGAAGAATGAAACTGGACCACTTTCTTACACCATACACAAACATAAATGCAAAATGGATGAAAGACTTAAATATGAGACAGGAAGCCATCAAAATCCTAGAGGAGAATACAGGCAGCAACTACTGCTTCTTATAGTGGGACTGCATATCCATTAGTCCTGTTTGAGACAGTTATGGCAAGGAAGGAATCTAAGGGCAGGCTCTCATCATTTGTAGGTAAAAGATCAATGAAAAACTCTAAGTATGTTCTGAGGTAGATTGTTGGGGCAAATAAGAATTGGGTAGGTTTCGGGGAGCCTGGGTGGCTCAGTCGGTTAAGCATCTGATTCTTGACTTCAGCTCAGGTCATCAACTCAGGGTTCATCAGTTCGAGCCCCCCACTGGGCTCTGCACTGTCAGTGTGGAGTCTGCTTGGGATCCTCTCTCTTCCTCTCCCTCAGTCCCTCCCCTGCTCACTCTCCCCTGCTCCAAATAAATAAATAAATAAATACTAAAAAAAAAAAAAAAAAAAAAAAAAAAAAGACTTGGGTAGTTTTCTTATTACCCAGCCAGTTACTCTGCAAGCTTCAACAAGAGTCAGTTCTGCTGAATTACTGAAGTGCTGACACACTGAGAATTTGCATTTTCTATCGCCATCAGATTAATGGACAGTTTATAAAGCAAACCAGAATAGATGCTGATTGATCTACATCTGAGCATTGTTCTCTTGTTTTAACCACAAACATCAGTCTTTGCAAGGTAGTATGATCTAAAGTTCCTACCACTTTTCATGTCCAAGAAGAGCTATATGTATGTCTTAGAAGACCTACAACAAGAATGTCCAATATGGCATTCTCTTGTTGATGATCAACCACCATGGAGTTCATTCAATATGGTAGAGCAGAACATATTGTTATTACTGTTGTTATTATTGACTAAAGTTCCTAAAGACTAAGCATAATGACAAATGGAGAAAGCAACAGTCCCTTTCACACCATTACTGCTAAAACAGAGTCATCCAGTGTTTTAACACTGTTATTTGTAGTGGGTAGAGCATAAGCATACCCAGTTCCAAACCCTGATTTAGATGCACACTAGGGCCACCAGAGGGTCTTTTTTGTTTTTTTTTTTTTTCCTATTTGAGAGAGTCAGTTGAAAACTTGTCCCTCCTGGCTTGTTCACTGCTAACTCAGGACACCAGGAACCATAGACACTATAAGATCACCTCCCAGTTTGGTCCCCATCCACTTGTGCATAGCCATTGTCCCTTGATGCCAGCCTCAGGGAGAGAAGAGCAATGTTAAGAGTTGTGAACATAAGGGGCACCTGGGTGGCTCAGTCGATTAAGTGGCCGACTTCAGCTCAGGTCATGATCTCGCGGTCAGTGAGTTCAAGCCCCGCATCGGGCTCTGTGCTGACAGCTCAGAGACTGGAGCCTGTTTCAGATTCTGTGTCTCCCTCTCTCTGACCCTCCCCTGTTCATGCTCTGTCTCTCTCTGTCTCAAAAATAAATAAACGTTAAAAAAAATTAAAAAAAAAAGAGTTGTGAACATAAAATGATAAACTCTCTCAAGCCCATCAAGAAAAAAAAAAAAACCAGATAATCTAAAGGATTCACACAGGAAACCAAGTTAATATAATTAACCAGAGTGAAGGGTTGAACTGGAGTTGGTAGAAAAGAGAGTTAAGAACATAAGCACAAGCTGATGGCTGAGTAGTCCAAGGCCTAGATCCTTCCATTAGACCTGGAATCAAGTGTAAGAACAAGTAAATCTAAGTCCTTATACTGGAAGACACAAAGGAGGAAATTAGGAGACATAGACATGAAAACTGAAAGGACATTATTGGTGGGCACTTGGGTGGCTCAGTCGGTTGAGCTTCTGACTTTGGCTCAAGTCATGATCTTATGGTTCATGAGTTCAAACTCTGCATTGGGCTTGCTGCTGTCAGCATGGAACAAGTATCTGATCCTCTGTCCCCTTCTTTCTCTCTGCCCTCCCATGCTCATGCTCTCTCTTAAAAAATAAACATTAAAAATAATTAAAATGACAGTATTGGAAAGAACTATCAATCAAATAAGGCACTTGGATTGGTTAAGAGTGTTATGCCCATGCTAATTTTTTCATTTTGATATTTGTACCAAATTTATGTACAACAAATATTAGGGGACACTAGATGATGGGTATATAGAACTTTACTATTTTACTTTACAGCTTTTCTAAAAGTCTAAAATTATTTCAAAATCAAAAGTTAAAAATTTTTTCTTCAAACACCTTCAAATCATATTAGTGACACATTGTGAACACCATGGGGGCTTTAAAGCCAGACAAATTTGGCTTTGAGTTCAGGCTTTGTCACTTTCTGGCTCCATGAGTTCAACAAGCCATTTGTCTTTCTGAGTCTCAGTTCCCTCATCCTCCAAATGGGGAAAATATTCCCCATTCTGTAGAATTGCTATGAGAATTAGGGATAATGTATATTAACTATGGAGCACAGTGGCCTTTACAGAATTTTTGGTGCTCAGGAAGTGTTAAATTGTTGGTTCTTAATAAATGTCTTTGAATGGCTCCCTAATTCTCCTCAAATTAAGTTCCTATTCCTGAATATGACTTTCTAGCCCCTTCACAGCAAGTCCCAAACTGTCTAAGCCCTGACATCCCAAGGCACCCATGGCCCAGCCATCCTAGCCAACTGCTCATACCTCGACATACCCTGTGTTCATTCCTTTATATACTCATGTCATCCCCTCTGGATGCATTATTTTCCCCCCAAAGGGCTGAAAGTATAAAATAAGCAAATGTGGTCAGCCAATGACCTGGGTTTGAGTCTAGCTTGGTCAAGGATTTAGTAACCTTCAACAAATCCTTACCTTCCTTGTCTCTCTGTCAAAATTGAAGCCTCCATAAAGTAGGATACCAATAATAATACCTTAAAGCACAGGGAGGAATTAATGGATCTTGAGAAAGTACCTTGTAAAATGCAACCTGAACCTAAACACCTAGAGGTTCTCAACCTGAGCTGCCTACGAAAATAACCAAAGGCGTTTTTTTGGTGTCATCCTGACAGTCTTTTTAAAAAAAATTTAAGCTGCCTGGAGGATTCTAAAGTGAAATCAAACCATGGTGACCTACTGATCTTAATTTAGTGCTTCTTAAAGTGTGTTTTGGACCAGCACCATCAACATCCCTTAGTAAATTGTTAGATCTGCCAATTTTCAAGTCCCACCCCAGACCTACTGAATCAGAATTTCTGTGGGTGGATCCCAGTAGCCCACGTTTCAGCATGTCCCCAGATGGTTCTGAGGTACAGCTAAAGGATGTAAGTGTAAGGTTAATGTGTGCCTTAAACACTTATCTTCTCTGCCTGAAAAAATATGACTTACACTTCATGGCCCACCCTAAACGTTACTTCCTCTGCAAGCGTTTTCTACTCTTCCAGTTCGGAACTTTTATCAAACCTCGAGGAGCCTGTCTTACTGTGGGACTATTTCTCTTAAAATGCTTATCATAGTGTTACTTCTTGTGTTTATATCACAGCCTTTCCTAAAACCTTGGGAGTTATTTAGGGTAGAGTCCATATTTATATCCTATTCCACAAAGAGTAGGTCATAACCCACTATGTGTGAAAGCTGCTTAACAAATGTTGAATTGAAAAGATCTCTTTAAATCTCATTGAAGAAAGACTTAAGAGTAATCTGAGGATTAGCTGGTATTGAGAAAAAGAAGAAAGCTAAGTATGAAAAAGGGAAAAATTTAATATCTAAAATATTCTTTTTCATATAATAGCTACTATGTAGCACTTGCTATACCCCAACACCTGATCTAAGTGCTTTAAATGGATTACCTCATTTAAGTCATACAACAACCATATGTGGTACCTATTATTACTGTCATTATCCTTATTATTGACATGGCAACTGAGGCACAAAGTAGTTAAGTAACTTGCTCAAGGTCACACAGCTTATAAGTGGTTGTTGAATTTGAACTCAGGTAATCTGGCTGGCCACCTGGGCTCCTAAATACTTCATGCTACTACCGTTGTATGGCAATATATTATCGATCCATATTATTATCAATAGGCTTGTCTTCTGTTTTACCCACAGAAACTATAGATAATACTCAACTATCAACCTTTCCTTACCCAATTCTCCCTAAGATAATGATGATATGGCAGACATTTATATACTGCTTTCTATGTGCGGGCTGTGTTCTAACTGCTTTATAAATAAATTTATTTAATTCTTCAATGATTCTATGAGGTAGGTTCACCCTACCTCACCCCCCATTTCATATACAAGATGAAGGAGGCACAAAGAGGTTAAATAGCCTGCTTCAGTCATACTAACAGTGAATCGTGAAATTGGATCTGAACCCAAGCAATCTGTGTCTGGGTTCATTGCTAAGGAGCCTGCCAAGGAGCCCTTTGTTGGTAAGGGGGTTTGGAAACCATGTTCAAAGAACTAAATTGTATTGTTGTTTTGTCATATTAATGCATAGGGTTGGTGTGAGAAATATTTTATCAATAAATAGAAAGCACTCAGAGCCTAACACTGTGCTAACTGATGGTTATGACTGTTTTGAAAGGTTTAGATAGCCCATCTAGTATATCAGATCACAAGTCTGGACTCCTGAGCTCCATTTGAAAAACAGAATATCATGACTTTTTCCTGTGGGATCCTAAAGTAACCATGGCTGGCTGTACCTGGGCGAGGGAGGCAAGCCTACTTTTGGTTTTCTTCCCAAATTTCCTGTCAGAAGTAATATGGAGTCACATGCTAAGTAAAGAACCTTGAGCCAAGACTCATCTAATGCCAAAGTATGGTCATGGGAATTACAGTGTGTACCTCTGGCACAATGTAAACAACGATTTGAACTAGTGACATACATCAGGGTATACCAATCCATGTGTGCTCAACTGCCTTTTAAGTGAAATATCCCATTGAAATCCATGACTGTAATGCTCTGCCCCATGGCTGATTAAGGCCAAGAAGTCAAGGCCATCTGAGAATCACTAATGCCAGAATGGGAAATTCTCTACAGAGCATTTATCTGCCTTCAGAGTCCAAGCTTTAGGGAGGCTGGCCTGGCCTGCCAGATTTTATTCATATGGTATATAACCACCAAATATCAGCACCCAATCCTTTCTTAAATTTGTCAATTTAGTGATGGATCTACTGACCCAATCACCAAATTTCCCTGTCTCTCAATCACCATGCCTCTCAACAAACAATGTTTGATTTTCACTAGCCAAAGAGAAAGACTCCCAACTTCTGTAATTTCACTGGTGCCAACTGAAACTTCCAGCTCCTCAGGCTGGTCCTTAGTCTCTAGGCTGAGAAAAACCTCTCATCTATTTGTTTCATGCCCATCTCCCCATGCTCAGCTATTCTGCTTCTCAATCTGTGCACCTACCTGTACAATATTTCACTCAAGGGAATGGGGTCTTGTAAATGGAAGGATGAACCTTCCTTTCTTCAGTCCATTTAAAAGAGTCCTAGGAAACAGGTGGCAGGTTATGGATACTATATGAAAATTTCCACCCCAGATTTTTAGACGAGAATTTACAACAATGATTATCAACCCTGGAAGCAAATTAGAATTATCTGGGAGAAATTTTAAGAATATGTTCCAGGGTTCCAGTTCAAGATGGCAACATAACAGGCTCCTCTTCCTACAAATACACCAAGCCTACAGCTATGCATGGAACAAGTCCCTCTGAAATAAACCCAGAAACTAGCTGAGCAACTCCTATATACCATGGATAGGAGGTAAAAACCAACACCAAAATGGGTAGTAGAGATGGAGACACAATCTTGCCGTAAACCCAACCCCCAGCAAAGTGACATATAATCGGGAAAGAACTCACAACTCCCAGCTTCTCCCTGAGAAACGAAGGGTTTGGACTCAGACAACTTTTAGGACTTCCACCCAAGGAATGGCCCCCAAAAACCTAGCTCTGAGGGCAATGGGGCTTGAATCCATAAGATCCACAAGGCTGTAGGAAACAAATGGGCACCTGAGGACTCACAGTGGTTACCCACCCAGGGCTCATCATAGAGGCAGCAGATAGGAATGCCCATCTCTACTCTTTTCCTGAAAAGCAAAACAAAACAAAATAAAACAAAAACAAAAAACAAAAAAACAACTTTTTGCTTACCTTAAAGGCACAGACTGAGGGTCAGGCTCCTGATTTAACACAAACCTAGGGGCAGACTACAATCCTCTCCAGAAACTGGTGAGACAGCTTGGTATCATCTTTGTGGTCTCCCTCTACCCAGCTTGTGCACACATCTAATCCCCTGGATCTTGCAGTTACTTCCCAGGGGATTCATCCCCTTGATCACCTGGCTTTGTTGGCCAGTGAGCTTGTGTTTGCAGTTTCAACAGGAGTGTAGCAGATAAACAGTACTTAACTGACTATCCCCTCAAGGCTTAGAACAGAGGCAGTAGTTGGAAATGTCAATTCCCAGTTTTTCTGTGTATGAGACCTATTTTCACACCTTAAAAGCTCCATCCTGAAGGTCAGCTTTCAAATTTAATATACATCTATGAACCACCTGCTGGCAGTACCACCTTTGGGCTAGGTCTTTACCCTGCACCAGGTTGTTGGTATCTCCCTAAAAGAAACTTTTGCAAATGTCTACAGCTGTCACCCATGGGACACACCTCTTGGTCATCTGGCTCAGTGCAGAGGGAACAGAAAAATACCCATCACCAAGTCTTTCTCTAAAAGAAGTCTATTTTCATACTTTAACACATGCTGCCTGAGGGTTTGGCTTCCAAACAGCCTGCATGTAGGTGCTGACTGAGATCCTCCCATTTGGGATGCTGACAGATCTTGACACAGCTCAACTCCTAGAAGCTACCAAGAACAAGGAAAGTTGCTTAGACAGTCACAAAGTTTTGAGGGACAATTACAAAAGTTTGAGAGCTAGGGATAGGCTGATTGATAAGGTTCATTTTTTATGGAAGATCATCTCCTTCAAGAATGGGAGAAGTGGCTATTTTATCTGGTGCACAGAAAACAACACAGAGAGTCAAGTAAAATAAAGGATCAGAGAAATATGTTCCAAGTAGAAGAACAATATAAAACTTCAGAAGCAGACCTTAAAGAGATGAATATAAGTGAGTTACCTGATAAGACAGCCAAATAGTGGTCATGAAGATGCTGACTGAGGTCAGGAGAACAATGTGTGGACAAAGTGATAATTTCAACAGAGACAGAAAATATAAAAAAGGACAAACAAAAGCTCAAAAAATATAATAATTGAATTAAAAATTCAATAGAGGAGTTCACATTAGAATACATTAAGCAGAGAAAGGGTCAGTGAACTTGAAGGCAGGGCAGTGGAATTCATTCAAGCAGAGGAGAAAAAAAGAATGAAGATAGCTTTTTTTTTTTTTTTTTTGAAGATAGCTTTAAGAGACTTATGGAATACCATCAAGTAGACCAATATGTGCATTAAAAGGGATTTGAGAAAGAGAAGAGAGGGAAAAAAAGAGGCAGAAAGTTATTTAAAGAAATAATGGCTGACTGGTTATGTTTTTTGGGTATCAAGTTAGATAAGTTCTTTATAGATTTTGGATACTAACCCTATATCTGATATGTCATTTGCAGTTATCTTCTCCCATTCTGTAGGCTATCTTTCAGTTTTGTTGATTGTTTCCTTCACTTTTTATCTTGATGAAGTCCAGATAGGTCATTTTTGCTTTTGTTTGCCTTGTCCCCAGAGATATGTCTAATAAGAAGTTGCTCCAGCCAAGGTCAAAGCCTGTGTTCTTCTATAGGATTTTCATGGTTTCCTGTCTCACATTTAGGTCCTTTATCCATTTTGCATTTGTTTTGCGTATGGTATAAGAAAAATAAGAACAGAGAGGAGGGGAGCCATAAGAGACTCTTAAATACAGAGAACAAACTGAGGGTTGCTGGAGAGTTTGGGGGTGGGGGGATGGGCTAAATGGGTGATGGGCATTAAGGAGGACACTTGTTGGGATGAGCACTGGGTGTTGTATGTAAGTGGTGAATCACTAAATTCTACTCCTAAAACTATTATTACACTATATGTTAACTCTCTTGGATTTAAATAAAATTAATAATAATAAAATTAATAATAATAATAAAAGTGGTCTAGTTTCATTCTTATGAAAACTGTTACTACCCAGTTTTCACAACATCCTTTATTAAAGAGACTGTCTTTTTTCAATTGGATATTCTTTCCTGCTTTGTCAAAGATTAGTTGACCATGTAGTTAGTTGTGGGTCCAATTCTAGGTTTTCTATTCTGTTCCATTGATCTATGCTACTGTTTTTATGCCAGTACCATACTGTCTTGATGACTATAGCTTTGTAACATAGCTTAAAGTCCATAATTGTGATCCCTCCAAATTTGCTTTTCTTTTTCAGGATTGCTCTGGCTATTTCAGGGTCTTTTGTAGTTCTATTCAAATTTTAGGATTGGTTGTTCTAGGTCTGTGAAAAATGCTGGTGGTATTTTGATCAGGATTGCATTAAATGTGTAGACTGCTTTGGGTAATATAGACATTTTAACAATACTTGTCCTTCCAATTCATGAGCATGGAATGCTTTTCCATTTCTTTGTGTCTTCTTCAACTTCTTTCATAAGTGTTCTATAGGTTTCAGAATGTAGATCTTTTTCCTCTTTGGTTAGGTTTATTACTAGGTATCTCATTGTTTGGGTATACTTGTAATTGGAATTGATTCCTTGATTTCTTTTTCTGCTGCTTCATTATTGGTATGTAGAAATGCAACAGATTTCTGTATGTTGATTTGTATCCTGTGACTTTGCTGAATTCATGTATTGGTTCTAGCAATTTTAACAAATAATCCAGTTAAGAAATGGACAGAAGACATGAATAGACATTTTTTCCAAAGAAGACATCCATATGGCTAACAGACACATGAAAAGATGCTCAACATCATTCATTATCAAGGACATACAAATCAAAACCTTGATGAGGTACCACTTCACACCTTTCAGAATGGCTAAAATTAACAACACAGGAAACAACAAGTGTTTGTTTTGTTTCCCCAGAGAAAGGGAACCTTTTTGCACTGTTGGTGGGAATGCAAACTGGTGCAGCCACTCTGGAAAACAGTGTGGAAGTTCCATAAAAAGTTAAAAATAGAACTACCCTATGACCCAGCAATTAAACTATTAGGTATTTACCCATAGGATACAAAAATACAGATTAAAAGGGACACATGTACCTGATATTTAAAGTGGCATTATCAACAATAGCCAAATTATGGGAAGAGCCCAAATGTCCATCAACTGATGAATACATAAAGAAAGAAGGAAAAAAAAAAGATAGAGAGGGAAGCAAACCTTAAGAGACTCTGAATTACAGAGAACAAACTCAGGGTTGATGGAGGGAGGTGGGCAGGAGATGTGTTAAATGGGTGATGGGTATTAAGGAGAACACTCATTATGATGAGCACCAAGTGTTACATGTAAGTGATGAATCACTAAATTCTACTCCTGAAACCAATATTATACTATATGTTAACTAACTAGAATTTAAATAAAAATTTGAAACAAAATTTGATACAATACAATAAACATAAATTCAGCACCTTTAAATAATAATAATAATAATAATAATAATAATGATAATGATGGCTGAAAACTTCCCCAACCTAAAAAAGAAACAGACATCCAGACCCAGTAAGCACTGAAAGTTTCAAATGAGATGAATCTAAAGAGACACATGCCAAGACAAATTATAATTTAAAAAGTCAGAAGTTAAGGAGAGACTCTTTTTTTTTTAATATATGAAATTTATTGTCAAATTGGTTTCCATACAACACCCAGTGCTCATCCCAAAAGGTGCCCTCCTCAATACCCATCACCCACCCTCTAAGGAGAGACTCTTAAAAGTGTCAAGAAAAAAACCCACCTTGCTACATACAAGGAACCCCCCCATAAGACTACAGCAGATTTTTTTTTTAGCAGAAACTTTGCCAGACAGAAGAGAGTCGCATTATATATTCAAAGTTGTCCTTCAGAATTGAAAAAGGGATAAAGAATTTTCTAGGAAGCAAAATCTGAAGGAGTTCTCACCACAAGACTGGTCTTAAAAGTAATGTTAAAGAGAGTTCTTCAAGTTCAAATGAAAGGATTTTAAGTAGTAACAGGAAAACCGATAAAATTATCAGGGACACCAGTAAAGTTAAATATATAGTTAAATTCAGGATACTCTAATGTTGTAATGGTGATAGACAAATCACATATAAAGCTGGTATGACAGTTGTGAGACAAAAGTGTTAAAAATAACTATAACTTGTAATTTGCTAAGGGAAACACAAGATTAAAACATGTAAATTGTGACATCAAAAAGATAAAATGTTGGGAATGAAGTAAAAATAAGAGGTTTTGTATAAGTTCAAACTTATTATTACTAAAAACAGACTATTGTAGAATGTTTTATATAAGCCCCATGGTAACCACAAGCAGAAAATTACAACAAATAAACGAAAGAGAAAGGAATCTAAGCATACTACTACAGGAACTCATCAAATCACAAAGGAAGAGAGTGAGAGAAGAACAAAGGAATTGTAACACAGTCAGAAATCAATTAATCAAATGGCAATAGCAAGTCCATACCCGTTAGTAATTATTTTAAATATAAATGAAATAAATTCTCCAATTAAAGACACTGAGTAGCTGAATAGATAAAATAACAACAACAACAACAAACCCCAGCTATCAGCTGCCCACAACAGAGTCACTTGAACTTTAAAGATAGAAATAGCCTTAAAGTAAAGGATGGAAAAAGACAGTCCATGCAAATGTAAACCAAAAGAGAGCAGAGGTAGCTATACTTATATCTGACAAAACAGCATTTAAAACAAAGACTGCAATGAGATAAATAAGGTAATTATATAATGATAAAGGGGTTAATCCAACAAGAGGATATAGTATCTGTAAATATATATGCATCCAACACAGAAGCACAAAAATATATAAAGCAAATATTAAGAGGCTTACAGGGAGAAAGAGACACTGATACAGGAGTAGTGGGGGACTTCAATAACTGCTTTTCAATAATGGATAGATGATTCAGAAAGAAAATCAATAAAGAAACTTTGGGCTTAAACAGCACATTAGACCATATGGTTGTAAGAGACATTTATAGAACATTCCATTTAAAAGCAGAATACATATTCTTCTCAAATGGAACATTGGAACATTCTCCAGGATAGCTCACATATTAGGTCACAAAACCAGTCATAATGAATTCAAGAAAACTGAAATCATATCAACCACATTTTCTGGTTTCTGGTATGAAACTAGAAATCAGTTACAAGAAGAAAACCAGAAAAACAAAACTGTGGAGAATTTATATATATGCCACTCTGGAAAACAGTATGGAGGTTCCTCAAAAAATAAAAAATAGAACCACCCTATGGCCCAGCAATTGCACTACTAGGTATTTATCCAAAGGATACAATAGTGCTGATTCAAAGGGGCACATGCATCCCACTGTTTATAGCAGCACTATTGACAATAGCCAAAGTATGGAAAGAGCCCAAATGTCCATTGATTGAGAAATGGATAAAGAAGATATGATATATATATATACATACCATGGAATATTACTTGGTGATCAAATAGAATGAAATCTTGTCATTTTCAGCAACACGGATAGCACTAGAGTGTATTATGCTAAATGAAATAAGTCAGAGAGAGAGACAAGTATCATACGATTTCACTCATATGTGGAATTTAAGATACAAAACAGATGAACATAGGGGAAGGGAAGAAAAATAATATAAAAACAGGAAGACAAACGACAAGAAACTCTTAAATACAGAGAACAAACTGAGGGTTGCTGGCAGGGTGTTGGGTGAGGGGGGAAAAGCTAAAGGGGTGAGAGACATTAAGGAGGACATTTGTTGGGATGAGCACTAGGTATTATATGTAAGTGATGCATCATGAAATTCTATTCCTAAAATTATTACATTATATGTTAACAAACTTGGATTTAAATTTTAAAAATAAATAGATAAATAAATAGATAGATGAGAAGAAGAAGAAGAAGAAGAAGAAGAAGAAGAAGAAGAAGAAGAAGAAAGCCCAAAGTTAGTAAAAGAAAGAGAATAATAGTGTCTGAATGTAAATAAAGACTAAAAGAACAATAGAGAAGATCAATGTAACTAAGAGCTTGTTCTTTGAAAAGAAACAATATTGACAATCCTTCAGCTAGACTAACAACAACAAAAAAGAGGATTCACAATCAGAAATGAAACTGAAGTTACAACTGATACGGCAGAAATACAAAAAATCAAGAGACTACTACAACAATTAAATGATTCAAGCTCAACAACTTGGAAGAAATGAGTAAATTCCTGGCAAAACATAATATTCCAAAATTAAATCATGAGGAAATAGAAAATCTGAATAGAGCAATTCTTAGTAAGGAGATTGGATTATTAATCAAAACCCTTCCAACAAACAAAAGTCCAGAAACAGATGGCTGCATTGGTGACTTCTACCAAACACTTAAATAATTAGTAACAATCCTTCTCAAACTCCTCCAAAAACAGAAGAGGAAGGAACGCTTCCAAATTCATTTTACAAGGCCAGCATTACCCTGACACCAAAACAGACAAGGACAGGAAGAGGAGGAGGAGGAGGAGACTAATAGTTGTAGTACAGACCAGTATCCCTGATGAACGTAGAGGCCAAAATCAACAAATGTTACCAAATTGAATTGAACAATACATTACAAGGATCATACATCATTATCAGGTGAGATTTATTCTAGGCATGCAAGGATAGTCCAACATCTGCACATCAATCAACGTAATATGCCACAGAACAAAACGAAAGATAAAAACTATATGATCACTTCAGTAGATGCAGAAAAAGAATTTGACAAAATCAACATCTATTCAGGATAAAAACTTTCAGCAAACTGTCATAGAGGAACATAATAAAGGCCATATATGACAAGTCTACAGCTAACATTATTCTCAACCCTGAAAAGATTTTCCTCTGTGATCAGGAACAAGACAAGGATGCCATTCTCCCTCACTTTTATTCAACATAATATTGGAAGTTTTGGCCAGAATAATTAGGCAAAAATAAGTAAATAAATAAGTAAATGAATGGATAAATAAAATACAGTTCATCCAAGGGGTAAAAAGGAAGCAAAACTGTCACTATTTGCAGATGACATATCATATAGAGCAAACTTTAAAGACTCTACAAAAAAAACCCTGTTATAATAAATTAATTCAGTAAAGTTTCAGGATACAAAAATGAATGTATGAAAATCTGTTGCATTTCTATATGCTAATAACAAACAATTGGAAAGAGACATTAAGAACATAATCCTATTGACAAACTGCATCAAAACTAATCAAATACCTAAGAATAAATTAAGAGCTATACACTTAAAACTACAAGATATTGATGAAAGAAATTGAAGATGACAGAAATAAATGGAAAGATTCCATGCTCAAGGATTGAAAGAATATTATTAAAATACACATACTACCCAAAGCAATCTACAGATTCAGTGCAATTCCTAGTGAAATTCCAATGGCATTTTTCATAATAACAGAAAAAAATCTTAACATTTTATGGAACCACAAAGACCCCAAATAGCCAAAGCAATCTTAAGAAGAACAAAGCTAGATATATCACATTCCCTGATTTTGAGTTATATTACAAAGCCATAGTAATCAAAATAAGATATTGGCATAAAAATAGACATAAATCAATGGAATAGAGAGCCCAGAAACAAACCTATGCTTATATGGTCAATTAATTTAGGACAGAGGGGGCAAGACAAAATGGATTAAAGACATGAATACAAGACCTGAAGCCATAAAATTCCTAGAAAAAAACATTGGGGTTAAGCTCTTTGACATTGGTCTTGGCAATGAGTCTTTTGGAAGTGCTATCAAAAACAAAGGCAACAAAAGCATAAATAAACAAATGGGACTACATCAAACTAAAAAGCTCTGCACAGCAAAGGAAACCATCAACAAAATGAAAAAGTAATCTACGGAATGGGAGAAAACATTTTCAAATCGTATATCTGATAAAGGGTGAATATCTAGAATATATAAAGAACTCCTAGCAAAAACTTGAAAGCAGTAATAATCTTAAAAATAGGCAGAGAAATTGAGTAGGCATTTTTCCAAAGAAGACATACAAATGGCCAACAGTACTTAAAAAGGTGTTCAACATCACGAATCATCAGGAAAATTCAAACAAAAACTACAATGAGATATCAGCTCTCATCTGTTAGAATGCCTATCATCAAAAACACAAGAGATAACAAGTCTTAGTGAGAATGTGAAGAAAAGAAACCCTTGTGCACTTATGGTGGAAATATAAATTAGCGTAGCCACTGTGGAAAATAGTGTGGAGTTTCCTCAAAGAACTAAAAAGAGATTATCTGATGATCTAGCAATTCCATTTCTGGGTATATAACCAAAGGAAACTAACTATCTCAAAAAGATATCTGCATCCCCATGTTCATTGTAACATTACTTATAGTCAAGACATAGATTCACCCTCAGTGTTCATTAGTGAATAAATGGATAAAGAAAATGCGACACACACACACACACACACACACACACACACACACACACACGACTATTATTCAGCCATAAAAAGGAAAGAAATCTTGCCATTTTCAGCAACATGGATGGACCTTGAGGGAATTACACTAAGTGAAATAAATCAGAGAAAGAAAGACAAATACTGTATGGTTTTGCTTATATGTGGCAGCTTAAAAATTGAACTCATAGGTAGAAGAGATGGGTGGTTGCCAGAGGTGGGGAGAAGGGAGTGGGGGAAGCGGATAAATGTGGTCAAAAGGTATAAACTTCCAGTTATAAAATAAGTAAATCCTAGGGATATGATGTAGAACATGGTGCCTATAGTTAACAATAATACACTGTACACTGGAAAGGTGCTAAGAAAATAAATCTTGAAAGTTCTCTTCATAAGAAACAATTTGTAACTATGTGAGATGATTGATATTAACTTACATGGTGATCATTTCACAATATATATGTGATCAAATCATTATACTGTACACCATGGACTAACACAATGTTTTATGTCAATTATCTCAATAAAACTGGGACAAAAATATAGATGTTCCAGTTCCCAAATCACTTAAAACAGATTCTCTGAGATCATAGATTCTTTGGCATAGCCACGGATAAGAACCACTGATACAGGACCAATGTCGTTTACAGATGGAAGGAACCTTAAAGACCATGAGTCTACAAAGACTTAAAGACTGTAACATAATGCAGGGCTAGTGATCTGCTTAGTCCCTAGAGTTGGAGCAGCTTGTAAGGGACAGGCATCCCTATAGATAGAATACTATGCACTAGACTCCATCTGGCATCTGTGGCCTGACTTACCTAGAAAATTTTCTCCCATGACGCTATGGTTAATCAAACAGGCCTTGATGAGCCAAGTCCTGAGGTGTGTCTATTAAAATGTGTTAATTGGTTGGTTTGTGACTGTTCATTTCTTTTAAGGATATAAATACCAGAAAATATTTACAAAAAGAAGGAAAACTGGACAGAGATCCAAAATACCAGTCTCATTGTACCATAACAAACTCAAAATATCAAATAACAATTTTACTCAATTTACTCAATAAAATTAAAGAAAACTTGAATAAATGGAGAAAGTTATTATGCTCCTAGATGGTAAGGCAAAATAGGTAAGAAGGGCAGTTTCCCTAAAATTGGTAAGTTTAAAAATTTTCCAGTCAAAATCATAATGAGATATAAAAGCATGTAGCTTCAATAAGTGATTTTCATTTGAAAAAGTGAAAAATAAAATACTGAAAAAGAGAGAACAAGGACAGTGAGTTTGTAGTGCCAACTTTTAATGTGTATTCTATGTCCACAACAATTAAAATTATAACAGTGAAAGAATAAGCATTATAATTGGACAGAAAAAACCTTGTGAAAAAAAGTCCAGTGTGTTCAACAGTATAAGAAAGAGAGCATTTCACATCAGTGGAAATATAAAGGATAATTTTTTCAATATATGCAAAAAAGACAGTCTCTTCAGCAAATGCTGAGAGAACTGGACAGCAACATGCAGAAGAATGAAACTGGACCACTTTCTTACACCACACGCAAAAGTAAATTCAAAATGGATGAAAGACCTAAATATAAGACAGGAAACCATCAAAATCCTACAGGAGAAAACAGGTAGTAACCTCTTTGACCTTGGCTGCAGCAACTTCTTAGTAGATATATCTCTGAGGCAAGGGAAGTAAAAGCAAAGCTGAACTATTGGGACCTCATCAAGATAAAAAGCTTCTACACAGCAAAGGAAACAATCAACAAAACTAAAAGGCAGCCAATGGAATGGGAGAAGAGATATGCAAACCGCATATCAGATAAAGGGTTAGTATCCAACGTTTATAAAGAACTTATTAAACTCAACACCCAAAAAACAAATAATCCAGTTAAGAAATGGGAGGATGACATGAAAAGACACTTTTCTAAAGAAGACATCCAGATGGCTAATAGACACATGAAAAGATGGTCAACATCACTCATCACTAGGGAAATACAAATCAAGACCACAATGATACACCACCTCACACCGTGTCAGAATGGCTAAAATTAACAACTCAGGCAACAATAGATGTTTGCAAGGATGTGGAGAAAGGAGAACTGTTGGTGTACTGTTGTACTGTACTGTTGGTGGGAATGCAAACTGGTGCAACCACTCTGGAAAACAGTATGGAGGTTCCTCAAAAAATTAAAAATAGAACTATCCTATGACACAGCAACTGCACTACTAGGTATTTATCCAAAGGATACAAAAATGCTGATTCAAAGGGGTACATGCACCCCAATGTTTATAGCAGCACTATAAACAGCCAAATTATGGAAATAGCTCAAATGTCCATCGACTAATGAATGGATAAACAAGATGTGATATGCGCACACACACACACACACACACACACACACACACACACTGGAATATTACTGAGTGATCAAAAAATGAAATCTTGCCATTTGCTACAACATGGATGGAACTAGAATGTACTATACTAAGTGAAATAAGTCAATCAGAGAAAGACAAATACCATGATTTCACTCATATATGGAATTTAAGAAACACAACAGATGAACAGAAGGGAAGGAAAAATAAGATAAAAACAGAAGGAGACAAGCCATAAGAGACTCTTAAATACAGGGAACAAACTGAGGGTTGCTGGACAGGTGTTGGGTGGGGGGATGGGCTAAATGGGTGATAGGCATTAAGGAGGGCACTTGTTGGGTAAGCACTGGGTATTGTACGTAAGTGATGAATCACTAAATTCTACTCCTGAAACCAATGCACTGTATGTTAACTAACTTGAATTTAAATATGTAATATCAATATTAATATATATATGGACACAATTAGTTCAATATGTGTAAACAATTTTTAATTTCTATCTCAAACCATCCACTAAAATAAAAACAAATGAGATACAAAACAGTTAATGCTTAAGATTATAAAAAACAGTAAAGATGAGCAAAAGATGTAAATATACATTCATAAAAAAAGAGATATGAAAAAGTGCTAAACATTAGTCATCACTGAAATGCAAACTAAAACCACAAAAGACGCCACCCATTAAAATGGATAAAATTAAAAACACTGACAACACCAAGTGTTGGCAGGGATTTAGAGCAACTGGAAGTCTTACATATTGTTGGTGAGAGTGTGAAATAATATAAATTTTCTTTAAGTTCTAGCAGTTTCTTATAAAACTAAACATACTCTTTCCCAGTGGTTGATCAATTCTACTTCTAGATATTTGCCTAAGGGAAATAAAAACATATGCCCATACAAGGACTTGTGTAAGAATTTATTTGTAAGAGGGGCGCCTGGGTGGCGCAGTCGGTTAGGCGTCCGACTTCAGCTAGGTCACGATCTCGCGGTCCGTGAGTTCGAGCCCCGCGTCGGGCTCTGGGCTGATGGCTCAGAGCCTGGAGCCTGTTTCCAATTCTGTGTCTCCCTCTCTCTGCCCCTCCCCCGTTCATACTCTGTCTCTGTCCCAAAAATAAATAAACGTTGAAAAAAAAATTAAAAAAAAAAAGAATTTATTTGTAAGAGCCAAGAACTGAAATCTGGTATACGTCAACTGGGCAATAGTAATATTCAACACAATGGAATATCAACAGTAAAAAGGAATGAACTACTGATACTAAAAAATGAAAATTTTAGAAAGTTGAGTGAAAGAAGACTTACATAAAAGTGCATGCTGAATAATTCCATTTAAATGAAGATCTAGAATAGGTAAAGCTAACCTATAATACAAAACAAAACAGAACAGTGGTTCTGAAGGGGCATGAGAGGTGATGTTAAGATGCCATTTCTTGATAGGATTTTGGGTTACACAAGCGTATGCATTTATTCAATTCAGCAAATGCATATTTTAAATTTGTGCATTTTCTGCAATACTACTTGGCAATGACAATGAATGAGATCTGGCCATTTACAACAACATGGATGGAACTGGAGGGTATTATGCTAAGCGAAATAAGCCAGGCAGAGAAAGACAGATACCATATGTTTTCAATCATATGTGGATCTTGATAAACATAACAGAAGACCATGGGGGAGGGGAAGGGGAAAAAAAAGTTACAGAGAGGGAGGGAGGCAAACCATAAGAGACTCTTAAGGACTGAGAACAAACCAAGGGTAGATGGGAAGAGGGGAAAGCAGGTGATAGGGAGGAGGGCACTTGTTGGGATGAGCACTGGGTGTTGTATAGATACCAATTTGAAAATAAATTATATTAAATGAATAAATAAATAAATAAATTTTGTACATTTTCTTGTATGTAAAATTTACAAGATTTTTAAAAACTGAGTATTTGCCTATGATTTTGCTGTAACTTGTTCATCCCAGATTCTAATTCTCTGCTCTTTCTGGAAAACCCAGTTTTGTGGTTAAAAAAATTTTTTTTATGCTTATTTATTTATTTTGAGAGAAACAGAGATAGTGTGAGTGGAAGAAGGAGAGGCAGAGAGGGAGGAAGACAGAGAATCCCAAGCAGGTTCTGCACCATATGCACACAACCTAATGTGGTGCTCCAACTCATGAAACCGTGAGATCATGACCTGAGCCAAACAGAGTTGGATGCTTAACCGACTGAGCCACCCAGGCGCCCCCCAAAAAGCATTTTTTTAAGCTGTAAACAAATATTATAATTCAGCTTATGCTGAACTATTTAGGGTGAAGTGTACTGACATCTGCAATTTACTTTTAAATACATCAAAAAATACAGTAAATTGATAGACAAAGATGTATAGAGAGGTAGCTATTTGGTAAATAAAGTATAATAAAGTATTGTAATGAACAGAATACGTCCACATCCTAATTCCCCTGTGAAAATTAAGTTGCAGGTAGAATTAAGTCAGCTAATCAGTTGATCTTGAGATAGGGAGATTATCTTGTATTATCGGGGGCCAGGGGTGGGGGGGAGGCTAATACAATCACCAGGGTCATTAGGAGTGGAATTGGGGGCAGGAGAGGAGAGTCAGAGAGATATTTATGGAAAAAGGTTCAGAGAGACCCCAGTGGTTGGCTTTGAAACTGGAAAATGGCAGGCATGAGCCAAGGAAAGCAGCAGTCTTTAACTTACACAGCCATCTCTATAAAAACACATGATTATCAATTAACAGGTTAGTGACAAGAAATTTTTCAAATCAGTTTGGAAAAAAGAAAAACCCTACTACAAAAAAAAGATGTGAAGAACAAGGAAAAATCACCAAAAGATACACAAATAGTCAATAATTTTGTGAAAAAAAAATATTTGCCCTTTATCAGTACTCAAATATATTCAAACTGAGATGGGAATTGAACAAGGTCTTGGCAAACCTTCACTTTTTGTTTTGTTTTGTAATGACAATATGAGTAAAGACACAGTAAAGGTATATCCTTGTGTGGTCCTGGTGAGACTGAAAAATATTCAGGCTTTCTAAAGTGTAATGTTTTTATCTTAAGTGTCTCAAACATGATCTGTGAGCTGAAAACTCGATCTTCAGAAATTTCACAGGGAGATGTGAAAAAAAAAGGGTTTTAAGTCTAAGCCTACTCATTATAGTTCAAAACAGTGTAAGCAATCTGAACATTTTACAAAAGAGAGATGATTAAATTATGTTTGATACATAAAATGGAAAACTATGCCACCATTAACAGTATAATTTTTTTACAAGCATTGAATAATAGCAAATGTTACTGCTGGGTTATAAAGCCATAGATAATGTAATCTCAGTTTTTCCTTAAAACTATATGTATACATAACATATATTAGAAGGAAGCCTGGGTGGCTCAATTGGTTGAGTGTCTGACACTTGCTTTTGGCTCAGGTCATGATCTCAGAGTCGTGGGATCAAGCCCCACATTGGACTCTGCACTGAGCTGAGCATGAAGCGTGCTTCAGATTCTCTCTCTCCCTCTGCCCCCTCACCCATTCTCTAAAAAAATAAATAAAAAAATATTATAAAGGTTATACACATAATTGTGAGTGGTGGTTATCTCTCGGTGGTGGGGCTAAGAGGCTCCTTTTATTTTCTTTTTTAATATTTTTTGCAGTATTAGTCTACCTAACTGGAATGTAAGCTCCTTGAGGGTAAGAAACAGCTCCTGTTCACCATATCTACAGCTTCTTACCATGTCTAGCATAGGAAGGATGCCCCACAAACCCTGATGAACTTATAAATTGAATAGTTCTCTATTTCCAAATCTTTTGTCATCAGAACGTTTGTAATCAAATTGTCTTAACACAAATATCTTTTTTTAGAGAAAAAACAGTAAGACAAAACACAAGTAGATTTGTGAGTAAAAATTTAGCACAAGTCAAATGCCCAGTAGTTATTTAAAAAAAAAAAAGTGTTTGGTGACCATTAGAAAATGCTTATTATAGGACATTAAGGAAAAATTAGGATATGGAATTATACATGTAATATGATCTCCATATGTGAACAAGAATCTCATAAATAAAACACTTATAATGTAAGAATAGGAACTGTACTTTTTGGAGGTTAGAAATATTGGAGTTATCTTTTCCTTTTTTATCCTTTATCTCCTTTCCAAACTTTTGACAGGAAGAATGTATTATTCATATAGTCATAAAATGTTTAGGTTAGATTCTTAAAAACTAAAATACCTGAAGGAAAAGATAGCAAAAGGAAATGGTTAAGAAAAGAAGCCAGAACCAAACTGGGTTGGAACCTGGCTGTGACCTTGAGCATTTGGTTCAACTCTGCTTCCTTTTCTGTAAAATGAGGAAAGAAATAGAACCTACCTCACAAAGTGTATCATGATAGTTGTTTTTACTTGATTTTAAAAGTTATTACTAACATAGCACTTTAAACAGCATCTAGCACTCAATAAACACTATAAAAGTGTTTGTTAAAGTAAGTAATTAATGAACCAATTTCTGGAGAATGGAAAGAGCCACATGATAGTCATATTTATTTTCTTCTTTTGCTCCTTCCTTCCCTTCCTTCCCTCTTCCTTTCTTCTGTCCCCCACAAGTTCTTTTCCCTGTGGAGAAGGACATGTATGCACACAAGGTGGAGCAACAGATTATCTAAGACAAGATGATTGAGACAGCATCAAACAAAGCTTAATGATGGGACAGAATATCAGAGATCAGAAATAATGTGCTGATGTTTCTGTGTATAATGATAAAAAGAATTTGGGGTGGGGGGAGGTAGGAGACTAAAGACAAGATGAGCTACAAGAAGGTCAGAGACTCAAGGCTTCAAACCTCAATTATATCACATATCCAGTGGTGTATCATATAACCTCAATAATATCACGTACCCAGCCTAGCTTGGATCATTCCAACTGATGCTGTGAGGCAGTTCGTGGGAAAGGGATGTGCCTACTCCTTCCCAGGCAGCCCTTTTACCAAAAGAAAGTTGTATGCAGACTGGTGAGGCCCTGTCATCCCTACCCTATTTACCCAGTATCCTCAGACATTTCTCTACTCAATTGCAGCTTCTTGATGTCTAGGTTATACCTGCTCTGAGTCAGTGTGGAGAACCCCAGTGGATTTCTCACTGGGGTGACAGCTCCCTTGTTTTCTCTCCAGAATGGCACCAGCATGTGGAAAAAAGGGAAATATGTATCTCATGTTGGTTCTGCTTCATTTTTAGAGAGCTACCCTTTCCTCTTCCTGTAATAATGTGTAAGCCAGCATTATTCTCTATAGTTGTACTTGCTGTGTCTGTTTTTAATATTCCCTTTTGAAGAGTTAACCACAAATTAATCAAATTCAAGTAAAAGGAAGATGTAAATGAAATCTGCAGTCATACACCTTCTCTAGACAAATCTCAGAAAGTTGAAAATAAACAATTTAACCTGCAAATCAGCTATACAGGGAACACTAAGGCACCCTTTCTTTAATCTTTTCATACTACATCAAAACCCTGGCTTCAGATCAGATCTGCCGAATGCTTGCACGCCAGTGAGCTTGGAACCTATTGCAAGTAAGTCACATTACTCTTCCTTAAATGTCAAAACAGCGGGTGCAGCATCTCCTGAGAACCGTAAACAGCCTGCAGAGACTTAATACCAAGATGAAGGCTTTCCAGATATTGGTTCCAACTAGTCCCCTCTTTTTACCATTTAATTAAGATTATGGTTTGGATATAGCTTGAACACTTGTCAGACCATTTTCACCAGAGTTCTTAAGCCCACCTTCTTCTGGGTCCTTTGAGGAGGACTTTGTGATGCCCCACATTTGGACCAAAAGGGTGGCAGTTGCTGCCCTGCAGTCCCCTAAAGAGAAGCACAAAATCCGCCTAAGTGAGCAGAGAGCCAAGAATTAGAACATACACAGCTTAACTTTAAGCTCAGAGAAATTTCTAAAAAGAGTAGAGTCCAGCACAGTGACTTCCCCAGTGCAGTTCCCAAAGCAACTTTCTGTTATAAAAAGGAAAAGCTGGACCTCATATGCATTGGCATAACACAGAGTGGACTGAGGAGGCCCAACACAGAAATCCAGAGCTGGGGGTGTCGAATGGGATCAGGAGGCATGGAGCTGAAAGCAGTTGGATGTCTATGCCAAGCATGTCACACTCAGCCTGTAGTGAGTGATCATGGCTTTTGGCACATAAATAAACCAATTAAGCTTAATTAGCTAATTAAACTATAATCCAGGCTTCTGATTGTCTAGCAGTGGTTATGGTTCAGGATATTTAGAGTTTATCTATTTAGGGGAATTTCTTATAAACTGAAGAATAACCTGATTCTTAGCCAGTAGAGAGGGTGTTGGTCTGGGGGAAAAATACATTTTATTTTGTTGGCCTTCTTGACCCATTCCATTTAAGCCAAAGGCAGCAATTAATTGCAGAATTTCTTTTGTTGGCTCATGTCATTTACTATGTTTGTGTGAAGGCAGTATTAAGATTGATGACCAGAACTTACACAGAATTTTGTCTGGAATATGGTTCCCAGTTAGTCAGTCCAACATCAAAGCACGTGATCATAAACAAACACACACACCAAACCACCACCACCTGGATTTTGCATCAAGATCACCCTACAGAGTTGACCAAGTCTTCCCTCGGGTACTTATAATCTCAATCACTCATCTGCTAGATGATACAGTTAATAAAACAAGAATGCCCTAGAGCTCTTCTCTAGAGAGCTCATCAGAAACTGTGTTGTCAACTTACCTACACAAGTAGATTCGGGATTGATTCAACAGAGGCTGACATAAAGTGGCCCATCATTTATTCCTTTTCAGAGAAAATACAACTTCACAGTGGGCAATATGGCTGGGAGAGCTTATCAAAACTCAAAGTACCTTCCCCACAGAGACATCTATTTGGAGAAAGGATTTACTATCAGAAGGATAACAATTAAGACTAAACAAGAGGGTTTTTCTTGATGGTATTAATGATAGGTGCCCTCAAGTTTTGCCAGGCAGAATTATGCCACCTTTCCCACTATGGGCACATTCCAAAACTATGTGGGTAACCTGAAGAGTTGGGGCTCCTTCTCCTGGTTCAGTATTGAAGGTACTCTGACACATTTGATCTTTTGATCCTCTTTTCAAATTCCATGGGACATCAGCCTTCTGAGATATTCTTGCTCGTGTAATTTGGCCTCAGCTACCTGAATTCCTACATCTTTTCACGAGACAATTTCTCTAGCAGGGGGTGGGGGAGGACTACTGATCATTGATTTCATCTCTTCTATGTTGGTTCTTCCAAATTTCAGTCTCTGAGAGTAAGTTTAAGCTCTCATATACAACTTTGCTATCTTTTAATTATCTTCACATCAAAAAATAGATCAAAATTCGCAGTTACAGAATTTGGACCCACCATGCAATTCTCAGTGTTAGTGTACACTGATTAGGTGAGGCTGAGAGGGATTCAATCTTTGGGCCACACAACTGAACATTTTAATTCAGAATTCACCATTCAACCATTTGTCCTTCACCCACCACGAACTTCCTGGGGGTCTTAAGTTTGGTTACATTAATCAGACATCCACTCCAATTATCTTAAATAAAAAAGTGTTGTTTCGGGGGGAGGGTTCTGAAGACTACTCCTCACAGAAACCAAAACAACAGGCCTAAAGTGAATGGAAACTGGAACATGGAATCTGGCCATGAGATTGCTGTTTCTGAGTAGTTTGATAGTTTTTCATCTCTTTCTGATGATCAAGGGCTGTGGGGTCACCTCATTCTGCATTTTCATCTCCTCTCACCTTGGTCAGTTTCCTTTAGTGTATATGGTTCAACTAGGCCATCAGCTCCAAGGCTATAGGACTTACATAAATCTACAGCTCTGTGTTCCAAAAGTAACTTAAGGTGGACATCAAGATGAATACATGAGGGATGAAAAAGGACTAAAAGAAGTATGGTAAGTCTATTCAAGGGACGGAAGTATAAATACGGCTCTGAACTTATAGGGTATTTTTACTGATTTAGATAAGGATTTTTTAAATTTGCTACTTGATTTTTTTTTAATACACACACAATATATATTCATTTCGTAGTTCAGCCATAACAAAGTGTCACAAATGGGTGGCCTAAAGCAAAATTCTGTCATCTCACAGTTCTGGAGGATAGCAGTATGAAATCAAGGTGTGTTCGTAGGGTTCTGCTCCTTCTGAAATATACAGGGGGCTATTTGATTGCCTCTCCTTGTGGTTAGTCAGAATCTTGGCATTCCTTGGCTTATAAATGAATCACTCCAATCCTCTCCCTTTACATAGTGTTCTCCTTCTGTGTCTTCAGATCATCTTCACCATATGCATGTCTGTGTCAAATTTTCTCTTTTTTACAAGGACACCAGTCACATTGAATGAAGGCCCACCCTAATGACTTCATGTGGATTTGATTACCTCTATAAAGACTAGTTCCAAATAAAGTCACATTCTAAGGTGCTGGGGGTTAGGGCTTATCCTCTTTTAGGGAAACAATTCAACCCTTAAATCACATAATTTTATACAAAAGTATAAATGTGATCATATGCACAGAGTTTTTAGTGAATTTTTTTTGCTTCTTTCCCCTTAAACTTGGCTCTGTGTGTCCCTTCTCCCTTTTCCACTTTCATGCACCTTGATCACATGGCCTTCTTCCCCAGACCAAGGTAACCAATTTTTACAACCAAATTTGCTTCCTTCCTGTTTTTTGTACTTATATCATCTCATTCAGGTACACATACACACCTCTGTCAATTCTTATCTTTCAAAAATAGAATCATTCTATGTATTTTTGTCAGTAGTATCTTATGAGGATTTCCTCCAAATCATCTGGTTTAGTTTTAATTCCTTTTTTAAAATTGATTGCAAACATATTCCTTTATGTGAGATGTATCATAAATTATTAAGCTAGTACTCTGGTAACGGGTATGCTCTTTTTCCCTGTTTTTCCTCTGACACCATGCTGCAGTAAACCTCCTTAGACATATATCCCTAAATATGCGCATATTTGTATGGGCTATGTTCCTTGGTATGGATTTCTGGGTCAAGGGGTACATGTCCTTTTTATTTTAATAGATGTCAAGTTTCTTTCCCAGAAGATTTTAGCATATCACACTCACCAGCAATATATGAGTACATCCTCCTACCCCCACCAGCATATGGTATTATGGCTCTTTCTGCCCGTCATAGTGTAAAATGGTGTTTTATCATTAAATTTAATTTACCTTTCTCTGACAACTGGTGAATCTCAGCATCTTATGTTTGTTGGTGTGTTGGCCATTTGAATTTATTCTTCAGTCAATTGTTCATTTGTATATTTTGGGTATCTTTCATTATCTCATTTTTTCCTTCAAATTTAAGAGTTTACATTAGAGATACAAACCTGTTACTTACATTACAAATATACTTATCCTATTTTTTTCTATTGGCTTTAAGTTTTTGAAAAGTAAGTATAATGATGTTGTCATTTATAGCTTCTAGTTTTGACTTTAAACAGTCTTTCCCACCCTTAGAAAGATCATGTAGCCTACCAATTTTTAAACAATCACTTCTTTGTTATATTTCTTACATTTAAATACTTAATATATTTGAAGTGGATTTTTCCATGTAGTATAAGGTAGAAGTTCAATTTTATATTCTTCCAAATGGAGAGCCATTACCATCTATATCTTACATCTTTTCTCCAGGGTTGTATACTAAATCCTTGTCTTTATTGGGATTTGGTATCTGGCTCTTTCTAACAGCCAGTTCAAAGAGAAAACAGAAAAGACTGGAAAGGTAACTGATATTTTAGCCATGATACCATTTGGGTTGTGAGATTTTAGTTAACTTATTTATTCTTCATCTTGCACAGCTATGTATTCTGATTTTTCCTAGAATGAGCATGCTTTACTGGTATAACAAAAATAAATGGAGGGGAGAAAACAGTTAACACAACTAGTTTCATCATCCACAATGTCCTAGGACAAAAACAAACTTCAGCTGGGAAGCAACGCTACTATTCCTGGAACAGAGACCTGAGAAGGTTTCCTCCCTGTGGAGGAAGGGGTGAGGGGAGACAGGCAATAGTTTTATTCCCAGAAGACCATGGAAAATCTCTTTCAAAGCCAGTTTGTCCCAAGGAAGAGATGGATTATGTTTAGGGAGGTCATTTCATTTTGGCAGTTCATTGTGAAATAGGTGGTGAGGTGGTGATTTAAAGCGTGACTGGCAGCCAACTCGTGTTCAAGCGCAATGAGTTTAATTGATTGGAAGAGCAGGTTGTTCTGAAGTGATGCAATAACCACTAGGGCTGAGTGTTCAGTTTCAACGTGCAAAATGATGCAATAATTGCCTGTGTTAAACAGCAGCTAAATTACTAGCAGCAATTTAAATGCTGCAAACAGATCTTTGAATTGGCCATTAGAGAGCACATTCAAATTATGTGAAAGTGACCTTATCACCATAACCCCAGGGTAGAGGATCTGTCCCTAAGGTGTTAAGGGTCAGTTAAAGTTCTGCAGTCTCTGTAAAACAGTCCCATGGTGCCAATAAAACCTCTGCAGTAAATTTGCAGAGTCATGGTTGTGGATTGCCTAAAATAGTAATAACTTGTGGGGTCCCCTTCCAGGGCAAAATAACCACCACCAACACAGCCCAAGTAACCTGAAGAATCTCCCCCAGGCTTCTCCATCTGGTGCATCACCTTAGGGAAGGTCAAAGTGTGAGGGGTGGGCCAAAACCTCCTTGCAAGGCCTGGCACTTGGGGCCTCAGGGACTAGGGGTGGGATGCAAATAAACATGTGTTCTGGAATTCTAGTTAATGCAGGAAGAATCCTAAAACAACCATGAGCAGTTTCTCCTAAACCTTTTTTTTTTTAATCTTGAGAGAGAGAGAGAGAGAGAGAGAGAGAGAATGAACAAACCTGTGCTCCAGGTGGGGAAAGAGGCAGAGGGAGAGGAGGAGAGGGGGAGAGGGGGAGAGGGGGAGAGGGAGAGGGGGGGAGAGAGAGAGAGAGAGAGAGAGAGAGAGAGAGAGAGAGAGAGAACCTTAAGCAGGCTGCATACTCAGCATGGCTCGATCCTAGGACTCTGGGATCATGACCTAAGCCAAAATCAAGAGTCTGACGTTCAACCTAATGAGCCACCCAGGCGCCCCCAAAACCACTTTAGTAAGGGCAGCATCACATTTCTTGGCACTGCTTCTTATACCACTCCTTAGAGCATGCAAATGGCAGAACGCCAATGCTGGGCTCAATAAAATTAACTAGGTGGGAAGCCACAACTTAGTGGTCCAGGTAGTCTGTTCCCTGAGGGTCTGCTAACCCAAGGATAAATTTTACAGTGTTAGAAATGCTTTTCCTTCAGGTAATCCTCCTTAAAATACTACTTCTCACAACTAAGTCCTTGACAATTACTGACCCTCCATAAATTTGAGATATTTCCTGATATATTTTTGGAATAGGGCTATCCAATGATGGTGGTAAAATGCAAAACTAAATGTTTTGGCAATCAGCTAAGGGAGGGGGGTGGAAATGACACTCTCCTACTGACAGCTGGAGGGCCTGATGAGGTCTGCATGAAAGGCCATTCCAGAGGTGATATAGGGATGGAACAATTTTGGGCTTCTTTATTATGAAACAAATCTTAAGGCTTTAGAGTTTTGCTTTATTATAATCATAATAATTTTCATCTAAAACATTTTAAAGCAGGTGTTCTCATGTATCCACCAGGACCATTAAACAAATAATAAAAATTTCAAAGCTCCTATAGTTGTTTTAGTTTAGAGAAATAAAATAGAGCTTCCTGGTGTACCTTCTAAGACAAATTGGCCAGGAGATAAGTGGCTAGTTAAATATAGGGGGAGGTTTTCCAAATTTTTGGTTTTGGAACTATTTATATTAATGAGGTTTATCTCAGAAATGGATAAAACCAAAAGTTCCCTTCTAGGTAATCGCCTTGAATTATTTTTACTTCCCATCACTTAATGAAGGTGGCCAGGTTTTTAAATTATTATTATTTGAATATAGTTGACACACAACGTTACACTGGTATCAGGGTATACAACAAAGTGATTCAGCAATTGTATACAAGATGCTATACTCCACAGTGTAGCTACCATCTATCACCACACCACACTGTTACAATACCACTGACTAGGTTCCCCATGCTGTACCTTTTATTCCCATGACTTATTCATTCCATAACTGGAAGCCTGTACTTCCCACTTCCCTTTACCCATTTTGCCCATCCCTCCATCTTGGCCATGTTTTTTCACTTGAGTTTTGGTTGCTTTTTGCTCTTTACTACTTTCTCCCCTTCTTTCATAGCTGTTTATTTGCTAGTAGATAGTCTTGAAGCTTCAGTCCCAGATGTGCCAGACCATTATGCAAGTCATACTAGTTTAAGTTATTAGCAACACCCTTGATAGCATGTGAGAAGAGAAATTCCCTTCTCAAAAAACATGAAGTAGACTTGTATAAAGTTCCAATGTGGCAGCAGGGCATTGAGTGAGTTTGTGAAGCTCCAGGTCTCTCATGTCCTAGGAGCATGGCCTGTCCTCCAGGATTGGGAATTCATTGTTTTCCTTGGAAGAATCTTATTTTCTTGAAGTGATGGGATAAAACAATCCAGTTGCCAGTGTTTCCAACTTCCCCACACCCACCCCAAACAGTTACTTGTCCTGTCCCTTCCTCAATTCTACCAGTCAGACCGGTTTTCCCATTTTGTGCACAAGAATCAGGTGGAAAAGCTGAGGAGAAGGGGAATCTTTAAGTTGAAGAGAATTGTGTTGAGGGCTGCTGTGGTATATGAGAGGGTGGAATTGGATAATTAACAGGGAACTTTAAGAAGAGCTGCCGAAGATTTCTGCATGGCCTTCATGTGGAACAAAACAAAAAACCAAAACAAAACAAAAACAAGTACAGGACTTCATTTATTCTGATCAGTCTTGGAAACACAAACAGTGTCTGCTCTTTTCACCTGTCCTTCACCTACTCCCCCCTTCATTCAGTCTAGCAGCCTCATTTTCTTTTGGTGGGAGGTGGTCACCTTAGCTTTAGACTCTGAAGGTTGGGCAGGAAGCTTCAACCCCCTCTTCCACATCCCTGGTTTTAAGGCCAGCATATGACTCCAGCAGCCAGTCAGCACCCCTTTCCCAAGTCCCTGGAGTGTGCTCAAGCCACTGTGAATAGCACTGCTGCTATTGGGTGTGACCTGGGACACCAAGATTCACTTCACCACGTATCTTAGAGCCCTCCCAGTGGGGAGGCCAGTGCAGTACTGGCATAGAAACCAGGGGTGAAGATAGATTTTTAACAACACAATGGGAATCCAGGGGTGACTGAAGTCCCTCCACCCCTGGCTTCCTTAGTCATTATTAAGTTCCCCTTTTGTCTTGATCTTATTTATGTTGGGGTTCTCCCCACCCCCTGTAACAGAGCATTTCCAAGTTCAGTGCTATTTTGGTCACACCCCTTTGGGGAATAAGTCATGTGGGTGTGAATTATACCTCTTATAGCTTTCTCTCATTGGCGTTATTCCCCTGGAACTAATAGAATAAATCTCTTCCTTCAGACAAGTGACTCCTGTCACAATCTCTCTAACACTCTATTCTTCTGGTTAACATTCCCAGTTCTTTTGTATTTTGTGGTATTTACTCAAAGAACACAAAGGTGAAAGATCAGATATCAAGTTCTCTCCTCAAAAGGGTGGGAGGTTCCTCATCTCTGAGTTGCTTTTCTTTGGGAACATGAGGACTAGTTGACGCCCTCAGCATTCACTTCAATAAAGAAGAAAAGGACATTCCAAGTGAGCAGTGTCACTTGAGCCACTAAATTTTAGATTATTACCTGCAAGACACATCAGCATGACCCATATCATTCACTACTTACACATAAGTTAGCAGATAATGTACTTTAAAAATAATTTTCTGTAACTTCAAAAAGATAAAAGTTCTCTCTTGAATAATAGTGCTCTCATTCACTGGCCTGCCATTCTCTCTTAAGAGGGAAAAGAAGAGGTGGGTGCATCCAGGATTATAACCAGCAGACTAACGAATGAGTGAACATCCATCCATCATTTGTGCCATGAGGTAACAATGGTAGGGACCACTATACTGGATCAGGAGCCTTTTAAGGAGGGGGTTGAGTTCTATTTGTCCTTGTGTTTTCAGAGCCTGGTTCAGAGCCTGACAATGGTGTATATGAATAATGAATGAATGATGAACAGATGAATGAACAAGTGTGTGCATTCCTGGGGCAATAAAGAGAATAACTTTGTAAGAGCAAGGTTACCTTCTACCAGATTTCTCACCAGAAATTTTGCAGGCCAAAATGTAGTGGTAGGATATATTTAAAGAATAGTCTTCCAAGCAAGGTTATCACTCAGAGTTAAAGGAGAGATAAAATTTCCCAGACAAGCAAAAACTAAAGGAGTTCATCGCCACTAAACCAGACTTAAAAGAAATGTTAAAGGGTCTTCATCAAGCATAAAAGACCATAACATAAAATATACAAAAGAAAATATCGCACTGGTAAAACTAAACATGCAATAAAGGCAGTGGATCAGCCACTTAAAAAGTATAAAGGTTGAAAGACAAAAATGGTAAAAATCAACTGTAACCACAGTAAGTAGCTAAGGGAGACACAAATCAAGATGTAAAATATGATGTCAAAACATGAAACATTGCAGGGGTTGGGGAGTAAAAATGTAATGCTTGAGTTGCTCAAGTTCAAATGCATTCTATCAGCTTAAAATAGATATACATCAATATATATGAACCTCATGGTAACCAAAACCCCAAAAACCTGTGATACACAAAAAAATAAAGAGAAAGGAACCCAAAAATAAACCTAAAGAAAATCATCAAATCACAAGAGAAAAGAGAGAGAGGCCCACAGAAGTACAAAAATAACAAGAAAATAATTAACAAAATAGCAATAGGTACATATGTATTAATAATTGTTTTAAATGTAAATGTGCTAAATTCTCTAATCAAAAGACATAGGGTGGGTGACTGAATGGATATAAAAAAACACAAGACTGGGGTGCCTGTGTGGCTCAGCTTGTTAAGTGTCAGACTCTTGATTTCAGCTCAGGTCACGATCTCATGGTGTGGGATCGAGCCCTGCATCTGGCTCTATGCCGACAATCAGCAGTCTGCTTGGGATTCTCTCTCTCTTCCCCTCCCACATGCCTCCTCTCTCCCTCCCTCTCTCTCTCTAAAAATAAGTAAATCAACATTTTTTAAAAAACCCCACAAGACTCATCTATGTATATGCTGCCCACAAGACACTCACTTCAGATCTAAGGACACATGCAGACTGAAAGTAAAGGGATGGTTTTCCAAGCAAAAGGTAATGAAAAGAAAGCTGGAGTAGCCATAGTCATATCAGACAAAATATATTTTAAAACAAAGATAACAAGAGACAAAAAGAGTATTACATAATGTTAAAAGGGTCAATCCAAGAAGAGGATGTAACATTTGTAAATATTTATGCACTCAACACAGAACTTAAATGTATAAAGCAAATATTAATAGACAAAGGTAGAAAAAGACAGTAACAATAATAGCACAGGGTTTTAATACCTCGCTTATATCAAGAGATAGATTATACAGACAGAAAATCATTACGAAAACAATGGCCTTAAACAATACATTAGAGCAAGTGGACTTAGTAGATAAATACAGAGAATTCCATCCAAAACCAACTCAATATACATTATTCTAGAGGGCACATGGAACATTTTCCAGGATAGATCACATGTTAGACCACAAAACAAATCTCAAATTCAAAACAACTGAAATCCCATCAGGCATCTTTTCCAACCACAATGGTATGAAACTAGAATTTAATCAAAAGAAGACAAATGGAAAAAAAAATACTACCACATGGAGACTAAACAACATGCTACTGAAGAACCTATGGGTCAAAGAAATAAAAAAAAAATGCCTGAGACAGATGAAAATGAAAATAACTTTCCCAAATCTATGCAATGTAGCAAAAGCTGTTCTAAGAGGGAAGTTCACAGCAATACAGGCCAACGTCAAAGACTAGAAAAATCCCAAACAATCTGACTTTACACCTAAAGAAACTAGAAAAAGAGGAAATAAACCTAAAGTTAGTAGAAGAAAGGCAACAAGATCAGAGCAGAAATAAAATAGAAACTTAAAAAATAAGAAAGTAGATCAATGGAAATAAAAGCTGGCTCTTTGAAAAGACAGACAAAACTAGGTCAACCTTGGGGTGCCTGGGTGGCTCAGTTGGTAAGCATCTAGCTCTTGGTTTCAGCTCAGGTCATGATCTCACAGTTCATGAGTTCAAGCCCCACATGGGGCTCTGTGGTGACAGTGCAGAGCTTGTTTGGAATCCTCTCTTCCTCCCTCCCTCTCTCTTTCAAAATAAATGAATAAACTTAAAAAATATATAGGTAAACCTCCAGCCACATTCACCAAGAAAAATAGAAGGTCCAAATAAATAAAATTAGAAATTAAAGAGAATTTACAACTGATACCATAGAAATAAAAAGGATCATATGAGACTACTATGACAATTACACACCAAACTGGACATCCTAGAAGAAATGGATAAATTCCTAACAACATACAATCTTTTAACACTGAACCATAAAGAAATAGAAAATCTGAATAGACCAATTAATAGAAGGGAGATTAAAAAAATTCAAAAAACCTCCCAAACAGAAGTCCAGGACCAGAGAGCTTCATGGGTGAATTCTACCAAACATTCAAAGAAGATTTAAAATGTTTTTAATGTTTATTTATTTTTGACAGACAGACAGAGTATGAGTGGGGGAGGAGCAGAGAGAGAGGGGGAGACACAGAATCCGAACCAGGCTCCAGCAGCCTCTGAGCTGTCAGCACAGAGCCCAACGTGGGGCTCGAACTCACAGACCACGAGATCATGACCTGAGCTAAAGTCAGATGCTCAACCAACTGAGCCACCCAGGTGCCCCCAAAGAAGATTTAATACCCATCTTCCAAAATATTAAAGAGAAAGAACACTTCCTTTTAAACTCATTTAATGAGGCCAGCATTAGCCTGGTACCAAAACTAGATGAAGACACTACCGAAACAAGAAAAGTGCAGGCCAATATGCCTGATGAAAGTACATGCAAAAATCCTCAACAAAATATCAGCAAACCAAATTCAACAATGCATTAAAAGGATCACATACTATGATCAAGTGGAATTTATTCCAGGTATGAAAGAATATTTCAACATCCACAAATTAATCAACCCACAAATCAATGTGAGGTACCACATTGAATAAAAATTGTATGACCACTTCAATAGACACAGAAAAAAATTTTGACAAAATTTAACATTCATTGATTATAAAAACTCTCAACAAAGGGGGTACAGAAGAAATGTGTGTCAACATAATAAAGGCCATATGTGACAAACCCACACCCATTATCACACTCAACTGTGAAACCTGAAAGTATTTCCTTTAAGATCAGGAACAAGAAAAGCATGCCAACTCTCCCTACTTTTATTCAACATAGTATTGGAAGTCCCAGCCACAGCAATTACACAAGAAATAAAAGGTATCCAAATTGGAAAGGAAGAAATAAAATGGTCACCATTTGCCATTGATACTGCATATAGAAAAACCATAAAGACCACCAAAAAGTGTTAGAATAATTCAGTAAACTTGTAGGATACAAATTTAACATACAGAAATTAGTTGCATTTCTATACCCTTATAATGAGCTATCATAAAGAAATTAAGAAAACAATCTCATTTGCAACTGCACCCAAAACAATAAAATACCTAGGAATAAACTTAACCAAGAAGGTGAAAGATCTATACACTGAAAACTGTAAGAAACTGATTAAAGAAACAGAAGAAATCGGAAGATATTCCATGTTCATAGACTGGAAGAATATTGTTAAATTTTCCATACTGCCCAAAGCAATCTACAGATTCAATGTAATCCCTATCAAAATTCCAATGGCATTTTTCACAGAACTGGAACAAGCAATTATAGAATTTGTATAGAACGACAATAGATCCTAAGTAGCCAAAGCAATCTGAAAAAGAAGAACAAAGCTGGAGGTATTACAATCTCTGATTTCAAGCCATGCTACAAAGCTATAGTAATCAAAACAGTATGCTACCTGCATAAAAACAGAAATACACATATCAATAGAACCAAATAGACAGCCTAGAAATAAACCCACACACATATGGTCAATTAACTTATGACAAATGGGGAAAGGACAGTCTTTTCAGTAAATGGTGTTAGGACGACTGAACAGCAACATGCAGAAGAATGAAACTGGACAACTATTTTATACCATATACAAAAATTAACTGAAACTGGATTAAAAACCTGAATGTTAATGCCTGGAACCATTAAATTCATAGAAGAAAACATTGGTGGTAAGTTTCATGACATTGGTCATAGCAATTTTTTTGTTTTTGATTTGACTCCAAAAGCAAGGGCAACAAAGCAAAGATAAACAAATGGAATTATGTTAAACTAAGAAGATTTTGCTCAGCAAAGGAAACCATCAGAACAGTAAAAAAATGACTTATTGAATAGGAGAAGATATCTGCAAATAATACATCCAAAAAGGGGTTCATATCCAAAATATAGAAAGAACTCATATAACCCCATAACAACAAAACTCCCCAAACAATCCAATTAAAAAATGGGCTGAAGGTCTGAATAGACTCTTTCCAAAGAAGATAAAAAGATATTCAACAGGAACATGAAAAGATTCTCTTCACTCATGAGGTAAATGCAAATCAAAACCACAGTAAGAGATCACCTCACATCTGTCAGAATGGCTAGTATAAAAAATATATAAATAAATAACTGTTGGTCAGGATATAGAAAGAAGAGAACCCTCATCACCATTGGAAGAAATGCAACCCCTATGGAAAACAGTAGGAGGATTCTCTGTGTATTTCTGTTTTTGTGCAGGTAGCATACTGTTTTGATTACTATAGCTTTGTAGTATGGCTTGATTTCAGGAATACTACTTGGACATTAAAAAATGAAATCTTGCCTTTTGTGACAACATGGGACAACATGTGACAACAGAGACTGTTATGTAAGTGGGAAAAAGTCAGAGAAAGACAAATACTGCATGTTCTCACTTATATGTGTAATCTAAAACAAAAGGAAAACAAAGAAATAATACAAAACACACCTAGACTCAGATACAGAGAATAGAGTAGTGGTTGTTGGAAGTAAAGAGGAGTGGGGGAGGGAGGGAGTGCAAAATGGGTAAAGGGGATCAAGAGATACAAAAACCACCAGTGATAAAATAATTAAGTCACAGGGATTCAATGTACAGCATAAAAATATAGTAAATCAGATTATATTCATTTTGCATGATGACAGAAACCACACACACATACTGCATTGATCAGTTCACCACGGATACAAATGTGGAATCACTATGTTGTATATCTGAAACTAATAGAATGTTGTCAATTATATTTCCAAAAAAAAAGATATATATACACACACACACACACACACACACACACACACACACACATATATACACACACACAATGGATTATTCAGCAATTAAAAAAGGAAATCCTGCCATTTGTGATAAGAAATATGTCAGAGAAAGATAAATAGCATATAATGTCACTTATATGTGGAACAACAAAAACCCCAAGTGTATAGATACAGAGAACAGATTGGTGGTTGGTAGAAGCAAGGAGTGGGGGTGGGAGAAATGGGTGAAAGCAATCAAAAGTTACAATTTCCAGTTATAAAATAAGCAAGCCACGGGGATGTAATGTATAGTATGGTGAGTGTAGTTAATACTACTGTATTGTTTATTTGAAAGTTGCTAAGAAGGTGTATCTTAAAAGTTGTCATCACCAGAAAAAAAAATTTATAACTGTGTATGACAACAGATGTTAACTAGACTTATTGTGGTGATCATTTTGCAATATATACAAATATAGAATCATTTGGTTATGCATCTGAAACTAACAGGTTATGTAGTTACATAAATCATACTCAGATTTTTAAAAACTGCATTCTTCAGTCAATTATTTGGAATTTGAAATGTATTTGTTTTCATAAGATGGTATATCCTATGGTTTGCTTTACAGTCAAGCCCAGATACTATGGTTAAAACAAAACAGGAAAACACGACCACATCAAAACTCTGTTTCTCTTAATCAGATTTTGATGAGGCAGAAAAGAAAAAAAAAAAAAGATAATGTCAGTCCTCTTGTTTGTTTAGTTTTATTTGAGATCTGAAGAAACAGAATGAAATTTTCAAAGGTTTTAGACATTTAAGGAATCTTTTATTATGTCCATTTACACTTCTTTCTTGTTCTTAATGCTATAGTATATCAGCCACAATCAGCCCATGGGGATAAGGCTCAAAACCAGAGGGAAAAGAGTGAGAAATTTTTGAGAAAAAACTTGGCAGGAAATTAAGGATAAATGGGAAAGAGAAAAGGAGTAAAAGGGAGGGGTGTGTTGTGATAAAGAATTACTTGAGGAGTAGTTAACAGAGCTGAGAGAGGAGGAAGATGTATGCAATTACCCTGAAAAGAAGGTAGCACAGAAGTGGGCAGAAATCAAAATCCAAATGCCTTTAAGGGCCAGACAGGTAGATAAAAGAATCAGGCTGGGTATGAAAGAATTGAAACAGTATGCAGTTTGGCAAATTGGAGAGTTTCAGAAACTCAGATTTAATTTTTTGTACAAGGAAGTGTGTCCAAACAAATATATCTACAAGCTGAGTTTTGTCTTTGGGTCACCTTTCAGAATCTATGGCAAAGATATTAAAAACAGAAGATCTGGAGTCAGACTGCCTAGGTTCACATCTCTGTTTTATTACTCAGTGGTTCTGTGATCGTGGTTTTCTTATCTGTGTAAAGATAATCTTCACGTCAATCCTATGAAGAACTGAGTAAGATACTGCAGGTCAGGTGCTTTGCACTGGCCCAGCAGACTCCTGGTAAATGCTTGATAAGCATTCACTAATGTACTAGTCAGTCTGTTTGTTTCTGTATCTCCAGTGCTTACCATAGTGCCTGGCACATAGTAGGTACTCACTAAATGATCGAATAGATGGATGAAGAGAAGAGAAATAACTATAGGGAGGAGATGCATGGTCACCAAGTTCCCCCATATGAACTTTGAGTCAGCTCAGGCTAGTGCTTGCTATGCTCTGTTTCAGACAATATCAGCAGGTCTATTTCATGAACTTGAAACCTTTAGAACTACAATGCAAGGAGCCTTGCTTCTGGTCTGTAATGTTTAATTTTATGTGTCAACTTGACCAGGCCATGGGATGCCTAGATGTCTGATTTAACATTATCTGGATGTCTGTGAGGGTGTTTCTGGAGGGATTAGCATTTGAATTAGTAGGCTGAGTTAAGTAGATGAGACCCCTCCACCTCCAAGGTGGGTGGATATCAGCTAATCTGTTGAGGGCTTGGATAGAACAAAAAGGTTGAGAAAGTCTGAATTTGTTCCCCACTGGACTACACATGCTGGGGCATCAATCTCCTCCTGCCATCAGCATTCCTGTTTCTGAGGCCATCAGACTCAGACTGGAATCTACAGCAATGGCTGTCTGGCTTTCATGCCTTTGAACTATACCACCAGCTTTCCTAGGTTTCCAGTTTGAAGGTGGTACATCATGGGACTTCTCAGCATCCATCACCACATGAGCTGATAACTTATAATACATCTCTAAGTGTGTGTGTACACATACACCTCCATATCCTCCATATCCTATTGGTTCTGTTTCTCTGGAGAACTCAGACTAATTCATAGTCTAGCCCTTTACTTTTACAAATAAGGAAATCAAGACCCATAGAGCCTAAAGCCAGGGTGTGCAAACCCGAGAGCCATAAATGAAGAAATAATTTTTTATATGTTTGTGTGCTTCAGAATGCAATTATAGGAACTTTGGTCTCTGAACAACATGAGACATCATGGACCATATTCATCCTCCCACCTGAAACTACTAAAAAAGTAGGCAAAATATTGAGGAAGAAAAATGTTTTCCAAGACTTGGACATCAGACAACTAAGGGCTAACCAGTGGACGAAAAATAAAGTGAGCTCTTGTAGAACTCCCTTCTTACTGGGTGAGTTTTATACTCCACAATAGGGAACACAGAGTCCAGTAGATTCCCTGAGTTGAGAAGACAGACCTAAATCTGGGGACACAAAAGCAGCTCAAGTTTACAGGACAGAGTACTAGATAGGAGAATGCCGCCAGACAGAGAACTTGGAAGTCTGAAGAGGGTCCTCTTTGAACACTGAGCAGACTACTGACATGTATGTAAGGATACTGCTGGAGGCTAAGGGGGGAAAACCCACCTGAAATAATCAGAGGGACTCATACAAGACCTGAGATAGTGTCTCATCCTATAAGCCAGACTGAAAAATCTCAAAATTCATGGGGAACTAGGTATAGAACTCAAGAAGTCTCACCTCAGTAATGGTAAAGAATCAGCTCTAGACAAAATGCTGCTTTGGTCATGCCTTAAAAAGCTTAAGAGCCATGGACGGAGCTTGAGGGCATTGTCCTAAATTAAATAAGCCAGACAGAGAAAGACAAATACTGTATGTATAGTATCACTTTTTAAAAATTCTACATCAAAATCCTAGAAACAGAGCAAAAAAGTGGTTTCCAGGGTGTGGGGTTGGGGGAAGGAGGGAGGGGGTGGTGAAAGAGTGCAAGCTTTTAGCTGTAAGATGAATAATTTCTAAAAATCTAATGTAAAACATGTGACTGTTTGGTTGGTAACACTGTGTTACATAATCGAAATTTGCTAAGGAAGTAGAATTTTAGTGTTCTCACCAAAAGAAAAAAACAAAAATATAAACCGTGAGGTGATGGATGTGTTAATTAACTAGATGGCAAAATCCTTTTACAGTGTACACTATGAATATCAAATCACTACAATGTACACTTTAAATATCTTATAATTTTATTTTTCAATTATAAATTCATAAAGCTGGGGAGAAAAAAAGCTTAAGAGTAAGATCTAAAAGTGTTCCCCAATAACTTTGCATCAGGGAACATCAAGACTATTTATAAAACACAAAGATATCCAGCATCCAAAAAGGTAAAATTCACAATGTTTGCTATCCAACAAAAAATTACCAGGTATGCAAGTGAATAAGAAAATCTGACCCATGAGAAGAACAATCAATCAAAACCAATCCAGAGTTGTCATGTTAGCATTAGCATACCAGAACATTAAAATAGTTAATACTGTGTACCTTATATTCAAAATACTAGAGGAAAGATTCAGTACTTTAAGTGGAGAAATTAATTTGAAAGAAATTAATTTGAAGACATAGCAATAGAAATTAACTGAGATGGGGAGAGGAGTTAAGATGGCAGAGTAGTAGCGAGGAATCTATGCTCACCTTGTCCCTTGAACACGGCTAGATAAATATCAAATGATTCTCAGCACCCAAGAAATCAATCTGAGAACTGAAAGAATAAATTGCACAACTAGAGGGAGAAAAGAGGACATATCATAGAAGGTAGGAGGTGCAGAGATATGATTTGGGGGAGAAAAGAATCACAGGTGCTGCAGATTCACAGGTGTGATCAGGGAGGAGCCCTGATCACAGAGAGAGGGGAGGTGATGAGAGAAAGAGAAAGAGTATGAGCAAGTGAGCACAGCACACACAGGACTGCACAAGAACAACACTTTGCCAAAACCATTAATTGGGAAAACAAGAGGGACTGATTATCTCAAGCTTTTACAAGCAGCAGAGCTCAGAGTCTGAAGTTTTAGAAGGCCATGCCATTGCCAGAGTGGAGCCTGGCAGGCATAGAGGTGCTCCTGTGGAGGAGCACAGAGGCCTTGGAGAGGAAAGCATGGACTGAAGATCTCCTGGTTTGTAATGGGAGAGACAGTTCCCCCTTCTTGGAGTACATCTAGGAGAGGTGGCTTTGCCTCATAGGGGACAATGAGCCAGCAAAAGCCATTTTTCTACACTGTTCATTAGCATAGGAGTAGAGGCACCTGCAGAAGGCAACTAACCTGGATACTGGCTTTTTGTTGCACTTTACCATAATCTCCAACCCCTGTGCATTCGTGCAACTGCCCCTCTAGGACAAACCAGCACCAGCCTGAGCATGGCAAGACCCTCCTGGAGAAGATCAGGGTATGTCAACCCTGTGCTGGGTCCCTAAAATTTGAGTTTTAAAACCTGGTCAGTGCTCCTGAGAAGAAACACAGGAGCACTACACCACCAGTGGGCAGATGGCTCAGACACAGCATGAAGGCAGGGATCTGAAGGATGCCTCGGACACATGAGGAGAGATTGTTTGCTCTTCTATGAGGGATTCCTGAACAGAAGTGGGTGCGAACTCCCATCTCCAGGTATGAGAGTGGGCTGTTGTCATCTTCCCCCCTGCCCCCCATCAGTACTGATAGACTTCAGTGAGCAGCACAGTGCCAGTAGTGGAGGGCTTGAAGTACTTACACCATGTGCCACCCCCATCTCCAATGAACCCCACCCTACATTCTGCATGTGCTGTTTTTTTCCCTTGTTTTGAGAGGGAGAGCACATGTGGGAAGGTGTACAAGAGAGTAGGAGTTGGGGAGGGGCAGAGGGAGAGGGAGAGAGACAGAATCATAATCAGGTAGCATACCCAGTGCAGAGCCCAACATAGGGCTTGATCTTACGACTGTGAGATCATGTGCTGAGCTAAAGAGTCAGACCCTTAACCAATGGAATCACCCAGGCATCCCACAGGTGCTTTTTAACTAGGGCAAGTGTGCCTGAAATCCAGAGCAACAGTGGGCCCCCTCCACCAGAAGACCAGCACAAACCCCTTGCATGTACCAAGTCTACTGACCACAGAGTGCTACAAAGCTTCAGCTCTATGGGAAACAGGATCTGGCTTCTTTTAACAAGCAAACCAAAACTGACTTAGTTAAAAATCGCCACACTGGACAAGGTCCCCAAACGCTTCCCACTGCAGACAGGGAGAAATTCTCCAGAGGACTCACTGGAGGGGAAAAAGCAGCCAAAACACAGCAGTGGAATGCACACAGCATGCCCCAGAAAAATTTCCTCAAGCGCCAGGCCCTGGACAGTATAGGACCTCTAAATATAGCCATTACTCTCAGGAGCAGGAAATATAACAGGCTTTCCTAACACAGAGAAGACAGAGACTTAGACAAAATGCCAAGACAGAGGAACTCATCCTCAAAGAAAGAACAAGAAAAGGTCACAGCAAGGAATCAAATCAAAACAGATATAAGTAATATGCTCGAACCATAATTTAAAACAACAATCATAAGGACACTAGCTGGGCTTGAGAAAAGCATAGAAAACACCAGGGAGTCCCTTACTACAGAGGTAAAAGACCTAAAAACTAGTCAGGCCAAAGTAAAAAATGCTACAACCAAGATGTAAAACCAACTGGTGTAGTAACTACAAGGATGGAAGAAGCAGAGGAACGGATCAGTGATATAGAAGATAAAATTATGGAAAATAATGATGCTGAAAAGAAGAGGGAAAGAAAAATATTAGATCACAAACATAGACTTACGGAACATGTGACTCCATAAAGAATAATAACATTCGTATCACAGGACTCCCAGAAGAAGAAGAAGAAACGGAAAGGGGGCAAAAGGTTTATTTGAGTGAATTATGGCTGAAAACTTCCCTAAACTGGGAAGGAAACAGACATCCAAATCCAGAAGGCAAAGAGAACTCCCATCAAAATCAATAAAAGCAGGCCAAACTAAGACATATCTTAATAAAATTTGCAAAATACAGAGATTTAAAAAAAATCCTGAAAGCAGCAAGGGAAAAGAAATCTCTAACTTACAAGGGATGACAAATAAAGTTAGCGGCAGACTTTTTCACAGAAACTTGGCAGGTCAGAGGGAGTGGCATGATATATTCAACGTGCTGTATGGGAAAACTATGCAGACAAGAATACTTTATCAGCCAGGCTGTCATTCAGAATAGAAGGAGAGATAAAGAGTTTCCCAAACAAAAACTAAAGAGTTCATGACCACTAAACCAGCCCTGCAAGAAATATTAAATGGGATGCTTTGAGTGGGGGAAAAAAAGACCAAAAGTAATGAAGACTAGAGAGGAACAGAGAAAATCTCCAGAAACAATGATTTTACAGGTAATATAATGGCACTAGATTCATATCTATCAATAATCACTCGGAATATAAATAGACTAAATGCTCTGCCAAAAGACATAGGGCAGCAGAAGTGGTAAGAAAGCAAGACCCATCTATATACTATCTATAAGAGACTCATTTTACACATAAAGGCACCTGTAGATTGAAAGTAAGGGGATGGAGAACCATTTATCATGCTGATGGATGTCAAAAGAAAGCTGGAGTAGCCATACTTACATCATACAAACTAGATTTTAAACCAAAGAGACAGAGGAGCCAAGATGGCGGAACAGCATGGAAGCTTTTTGTGTGTCTCATGTCCATGAAATACAGACAGACCAACACTAAACCATCCTACACACCTGAAAAACTGATTGGAAGATTAACACAACAATCTGCACAACCTGAACCACAGAATTCAGCAGGTACACGACACAAAGAGCTGAACTTGGGGAGCAAGAAGCCCTGAAAGGAATTCACCCCAAAGAAAGAACATGAAGAAACGACAGCCAGGGATTTAACCAACACAGACACAAGCAAGATGAACCAGAATTTAGAATCATGATAATAAGAATACTAGCTGGAGTCGAAAATAGATTAGAATCCCTTTCTGCAGAGATAAAAGAAGTAAAAAATAGCCAGAATGAAATTAAAAATGCTATAACTGAGCTGCAATCACAGATGGATGCAGCGGTGGCAAGAATGGATGAGGCAGAACTGAGAATCAGCAATATAGAGGACAAAGGTATAGAGAATAACAAAGCAGAAAAAAAGAGGGAGATTAAGGCAAAAGAGCATGATTTAAGAATTACAGAAATCAGTGACTCATTAAAAAGGAACAACATCAGAATCATAGGGGTCCCAGAGGAGGAAGAGAGAGAAATAGGGGTAGAAGTGTTATGTGAGCAAATCATAGTGGAAAACTTTCCTAACCTGGGGAAAGACACAGACATCAAAATCCAGGAAGCACAGAGGACCCCCATTAGATTCAACAAAAACCAGCCATCAACAAGGCATATCATAGTCAAATTCACAAAATACTCAGGCAAGGAGAGAATCATGAAATCATGAAAGGGAAAAGAAGTCCCTAACCTACAAGGAAAGACAGATCAGGTTTGCAGCAGACCTATCCACAGAAACTTGGCAGGCCAGAAAGGAGTGGCGGGATATATTCAGTGTGCTGAATCAGAAAAATATGCAGCCAAGAATTCTTTATCCAGTAAGGCTGTCATTCAAAACAGAAAGAGAGATAAAATGTTTCCCAGACAAACAAAAATTAAAGGAGTTTGTGACCACTAAACCAGCCCTGCAAGAAATTTTAAGGGGGACTCTCTGAGGGGAGAAGAGATGAAAATAAATAAATATATAAATATAAATATAAATATAAATATAAATATAAATATAAATATAAATATAAATATAAATATAAATATAATGTGTGTGTGTGTATATATATATATACCTTACACCTTAAGGAGCTGGAAAAAGAACAGCAAATAAAACCCAAAACAAGCAGAAGACAGGAAATAATAAAGATTAGAGCAGAAATTAATGCTATAGAAACCAAAAAAAAAGAAAAAACAAAACCAGTAGAACAGATCAATGAAACCAGAAGCTGGTTATTTGAAAGAATTAACAAAATTGATAAACCACTAGCCAGTTTGATCAAGAAGAAAAAGGAAAGGACCCAAATAAGTAAAATCAAGAATGAAAGAGGAGAAATCACAACGAGCACAACAGAAATAAAAACAATAATAAGAGAATATTATCAGCAATTATATGCCAATAAAATGGGCAATCTGGAAGAAATGGACAAATTCCTAGAAACATACCCTACCAAAACTGAAACAGGAAGAAATAGAAAATTTGAACAGACCCATAACCAGTAAGGAAATCAAATTAATCAAAAATCTGCCAAAAAACAAGAGTCCAGGGCCAGATGGCTTTCCAGGGGAATTCTACCAAACATTTAAGGAAGAGTTAACACCTATTATCTTGAAACTGTTCCAAAAAATAGAAATGGAAAACTTCCAACCTCTTTCTATGAAGCCAACATTACCCTGATTCCAAAACCAGACAGAGACCTCAGTAAAAAGGGGAACTATAGACCAATTTCCCTGATGAACATGGATGCAAAAATCCTCAACAAGATATTAGCCAACTGGATCCAACAATACATTAAAAAAATTATTCACCATGACCAAGTGGGATTTATACCTGGGATGCAGGGCTGGTTCAATATCTGCAAAACAATTAACGTGATTCATCACATCAATAAAAGAAAGGACAAGAACCATATGATCCTCTCAACAGATGCAGAGAAAGCATTTGACAAAATACAGCATCCTTCCTTGAAAGATTTTAAACCAAAGACTATAACAAGAGATGAAGAACTACACTGTATCATAATAAAGGGGCCTATGCAACAAGATCTAACAATTGTAAATATTTATATCCCCAATTTAGTAGCACCCAAATATAGTAATCAATAACTAATATTAAGAAACTCATTGAAAGTAATACAATAATAGTAGGAAACTTCAACACCACACATATAGCAATGGACAGATCATCTAAGCAGAAAATTGACAAGGAAACAATGGCTTTGAATGACACACTGGATTGGATAGACTTAACAGTTATATTCAGAACATTTCATCCTAAAGTAGAAGAATATATAATCTTTTCGAGTACACACAGAACATTCTCCAGAATAGATCACAAACTAGGTCACAAATCAGGCCTCAACCAATACAAAAATATCGAAATCATACCATGCCTATTTTCTGACCACAACATTATGATACTTGAAGCCAACCACAAGAAAAAATTTGGAAACACCACAAATACATGGAGGTTAAAGAACATCCTACTAAAGAATAAATGTGTAAACCAGGAAATTAAAGAAAAAAATTAAAAATATGGAAGCAAATGAAAATGAAAACAAGACAGTCCAAAACCTTTGTGATCCAGCAAAAGCAGCCATAAGAAGAAAGTATATAACAGTACAGGCCTTCCTCAAGAAGGAAGAAAGGTCTGAAATACACAACCTAACCTACACCTAAAAGAGCACAGAAAGTAAGAGCAAATAAAGACCAAGCCAGCAGAAGAGGGAAAATAATAAAGATTAGAGCAGAAATAAGTGATATAGACACAAACAAACAAAAATAGTAGAACGGATCAATGAAACTAAGAGCCAGTTCTTTGGAAGAATTATCAAATTGTTAAAACCCTAGCCAGACTTATCAAAGAGGAAAGATAAAGGACCCCAATAAGTAAAATTATGAATGCAGGAGGAGATATCAAAACCAACATCCAAAGAAATACAATTCTAAAAGAATACTATGAAGAATTATATACCAACAAACTGAGCAATCTGGAAGAAATGGAAAAATTCCTACAGACTCACAAATTACCAAAATCAAAACAGAAAGAAGTAGAAAATTTGAACAGACCCATAACCAGCAAAGAAATTGAAGCAGTAATCAAAAATCCCCCAACAAACCAGAGTCCAGGGCCAGATGGCTTCCCAGGGGAATTCTACCAGATATTTCAGAAGAGTTAATACGTATTCATCTCAAACTGTTCCAAAAAGTAGAGATGGAAGGAAAACTTCCAAACTCATTCTATGAAGCCAGCATTACCTTGATTCCAAAACCAGACAAAGATCCCAATAAAAAGGACAATTACAGGCCAATATCCTTGAGGCATGGATGCAAAAATTCTCAATTAAACACTAGCAAATTGAATTCAACAGTAATAATTATTCTGAAAGAATTATTCACCATGATCAAGTGGGATTACTTCCTGGACTACAGGGCTGGTTCAATATTCACAAATCAATCAACATGATATACCATGTTAATAAAAGAAAGGATAAAACCATATGATCCTGTCAATAGATGCAGAAAAAAGCATTTGACAAAATGCAGCACCCATTCTTGATAAAAAGTCTCAACAAGGTAGGGACAGATGGAACATACCTGAACATAATAAAGGCCGTATATGAAAGACCTATAGCTAATATCATCCTTAATGGGGAAAAACTGAGAATCTTTCCCCTATGGTAAGGAACATGACAAGGATTTCCACTCTCACCATTACTATTTAACATAGTACTGGAAGTCTTAGCCTCAACAATCAGACAACAACAACAACAAAGGCATCCAAATAGGCAAAGAGGAAGTAAAATTTCACTATTTGCAGACGACATGATACTCTGTAGAAAACCCAAAAGACTCCACCAAAAAAAAAAAAATGCTAGAACTGATACATGAATTCAGCAAAGTTGCAGGATACAAAATCAATGTACAGAAATCTGTTACATTTCTAAACACTAATAATGAAGCAGCAGAAAGAGAAATCAAGGCATCAATTCCATTTATAATTGCACCAAAAACAGTAAGATGCCTAGGAATAAACCTAACCAAGGAAGTAAAAGATTTGTACTCTGAAAACTATAGAATACTTATAAAAGAAATTGAAGAGGACACAAAGAAATGGGAAGACATTCCATGATCATGGATTAGAATAACAAGTATTGTTAAAATGTCTATGCTACCCAAAGCAACATACATATTTAATGCAATACCAATAAAAATACCACCAGTGTTCTTCACAGAGCTGGAACAATCCTATGGAAACTCAAAGGACCCCAAATAGTCAAAGCAATCTTGAAAAAGAAAAGCAAAGCTGCAGGCCTCACAATTCCGGACATCAAGCTACATAAGAAAACTGTAGGAATCAAGAAGGTATGGCCCCAAAACTGACACAATGAAACAGAATAGAACATAGAAATGGACCTACAGCTGTACGGCCAACTCATCTTCGACAAAGCAGAAAAGAATATTAAGTGGAAAAAAAATCTCATCAACAAATGGTGTTGGAAAAACTGGACAGCAACATGCAGAAGAATGAAACTGGACCACTTTGTTATACCATACATAAAAATAAATGCACAATGGATGAAAGACCTAAATATGAGACAGCGGAGAATCAAAATCCTAGAGGAGAAAACAGGCAGCAATCTCTTTGACCTTGGCTGGAGCAACTTCTTACTAGACACGTCTCTAGAGACAAGGGAAACAAAAGCAAAAATGAATTAGTGGGACTTCATCAAGATAAAAATTTCTGCAAAACAAAGGAAACAATCAACAAAACTAAAACGCAGCCTATGGGATGAGGGAAGATATTAGCAAATAACATATCTGATAAAGGGTTAGTATACAAATCTATAAAGACCCAAAACCAACCAAACTCAACACCCCCAAAACAAATAATCCAGTTAAGAAATGGGCAGAAGACATGAATAGACATTCTTCCAAAAAATACAGATGGCTAACAGACATATGAAAAGATGCTCAACATCACTCATCATCAGAGAAATACAAACCCAAACCACAATGATATATCACTTCACACCTGTCAGAATGGCTAAAATTAACAATGCAAGAAACAACAGAGGTTGGCAACGATGCAGAGAAAGGGAAGCCCTCTTTCACTGTTGCTGGGAATCCAAATTAGTGCGGTCACTCTGGAAAACAGTATGGAGATTCCTCAAAAAGTTAAAAGTGGAACTACCCTATAACCCAGCAATTATAGTACTAGGATTTTACCTAAAGGATACAAAAATACTGATTTGAAAGGGCACATGAACCCCAATGTTTACAGCAGCATTATCAACAAAAGCCAAATTATGGAAAGAGCCCAAATGTCCTTTGACTGATGAATGGATAAAGATGTAGGGTGTGTGTGTGCCTGTGTGTGTGTGTGTGTGTGTGTGTGTGTGTGTGTGTGTGTATACACATTTTTATTTTGGGTTGTGGAATGAATCATCCGAGTTTCTATTATTTCTTATGGGGAAATTCGCTTTGATATATAAGTGTTTTAGATTACAAGAATGTTTCTAGAACAAATTATGCTCACAAACCAATGTTTTACTGTACTTAGGTATAAATGTGAAAAAAAATATGTACAAGATCTATATGATGAGAACTACAAAACTCTGATGAAAATCAAAGAATTATATAAATGGAGAGATAGCCCATGTTCATGGATAGGAAAACCCAATATTGTCAAAATGTCAGTTCTTCCCAGCTTAATCTACAGGTTCAATGCAATCCCTATCAAAATTCCATCAAGTTATATTGTGAATATCAACAAACTGCTTCTAAAGTTTATATGAAGAGGCAAAAGACCCAGAGTAGCTGAAACAGTATTGAAAAATAAAGTTGGAAGACTGGTACTACCTGACTTCAAGGCTTATGATAAAAGTTACAGTAATTAAGACAGTGGTATTGGCAAAAGAATAGACAAATAGCTCAATGAAACAGAATACAGAGTCCAGAAATAGACCCATATAAATACAGTCAACTGATTTTGACAGCTAGCAGAAGCAATACAAAGAAGCAAAAAGTGTTCTCAACAAATGGTGCTAGAACAACTGGACATCCGCAAACAAAATAATGAACCTAGACACAGATATTACATCCTGCACAAGAATTAAACTGGATCACAGACCCAAATGTAAAATGTAAAACTGTAAAATTCCTAGAGGATAACATAGGAGATCATTCCAAATGGCAAAGATTTTTAAACACAATATATCACCAAAGACACCATCCATGAAAGAAACAAGTGATAATTAATAATTGGTTGTATACAAAGGAATGAAGGGCACCAGAAATGGGCAGAAGTCCTTCTCTGTAACTTGGCTTTGGCAGTTGTGAGTTTGTAGTTTTCGTTATTCCTTATCACAAGGACCAACATCTATGTTTATATAAGTGATACACTGTACAAATATATGACTCAATCCTACCAATCATTCCAGACTTCAAAGGCTTTCTCTTTTGGGGGTGATCTTAAGGAAACTCACTGCACAATTTCAGCAGTACGGAGGGTGAACTTCTTTGACATTTTGATCTAGTAGAAAATAGTGTAGTGACTGAACCAATTCATAAGCTGAGGTATCCAAAGAGAGGTAGGCTTGAACAGGCTTGGAAAGATTTAGTTCACCTTGGAAAAACATGAGCCTGACCAACCATAGGATCACATCAATCTATTTATTATGTTTTATTACATTCATGGCACCATGCCCAGTATTGTAAGTGTGGTCATCCTTTATCCACACTGTAACACAATGGACAGGTAACCCAAAACCCTTGTATTATAATTTTATTCTCAAATAAGGATAACATTGCCTAGCTTACAAAGCTGTGACCAGAATTAAACAAGGCACAGAAAGTCCTTGGCACAGTTCCTGACCAATACTAGGTATTTCACAAATAAATGCTCTTTCTAATATCAACTCTCTGGTTTTCCATTAAGCTAGACTCTTCTCCAGGGGAATGATGGTTGAAGAGTCTAGAATCTTGCTGTGCAAAGTGTGGTGTTAAGATCAGCTGCAGCATTGCCTGGGAGACTCTTAGAAATGCAGCAATTGAAGATTCAACCCAGAGCTACTGAATCAGAATTAGGTGATTTGTATGCACATTCAAGTTCGAACAGATTCCTAGAAAAAACAAAAACAAAAACTGTCTTTCCCAGCACCTACCTTTCCAGCCTACACAATATCTCTAAACTCCAGAGCATTTATACCTAGATAATCTGCCATCCCCTTTCACCCTGCTTCTAGGTCTCTGTGCTCCTTCCCAGTCATTTTCTCCAGCAGACAAGAAGAGGAAACATTTGTCCAAGCCCACAGCCTCTGTTACACTGGTTACAAAATGGCTACAATTCTTTAGCCTCCCTATATCTATACCTGTTGCAATGTGACTCTGTGGCTCCTCCCATCAAGAGGTAAAGTCTATTTCTCCCAGGCCTTGAATCCACTGGTGCTGTGACTTGCTTGGACACAGAATATGATGGAAGTGATGGTGTGCTGGTTCTGAGCTTAGGTCTCTAGAGACCGTGCACATTTCCACTCTCTCTAGGAATCATGCCACTACCATGTAAACAAACCCAAGCTAGCCTGCTAGATAATGAAAGACACGTGGCCTGGTCACCCGTTGACTCATCTGACAGCCAGCCAACAGCCAGATGTATGAGGCCATCCTAGACCAGCTGGCCCAGAAATAGCCAACTGATACATGTAGAATGTTTAAAAGCTGATTTTCATTCTAGTCAATAATTCTGCCTTCTATCAGACCAGAACCTCAGTTACTTTTGTATTTTAAAAGAGTCAAAGCAGAAAATAATAAAGATCTCATATTTTTCTTGACACAGACCTTGAGAAAGAATACAAAAGAATTGATCCACTTGCATAATTGATTTTTTCCAGGCTTACTGCCAATTGGAAGCAATTGGTAAGAACAGTATTAGTGTTATAGTTGCATGCTATTGAAAGACTTCACTAAAAACCTTAGTTATGAAAAGCTTACCTATAAACCTGATGCATTTTATACTAAAGAGAGAATATACATGCCTGGAAGGCTCATTTACAAAAGGAACTTATTCTAGATACTGAGTTAATACCAAAATGATAGTATCAAGTATGTCACTATGTCTAAACATACGATAATAAATGTTTTAGTTAGAATTAGGCTGAGTTGCAAGTAACAGAAAGCCCCCAAGCAACATGGTGCCAGGGCCCCAGGCTTCTTCTATCTGGTTGCACTGCTATTGGTGGACTTGACCTCATGAACCAAGATGGTAGTATGTGCATTCTGAGCAGCAAGATGAAAGAACAAAAAGCAACAAAAGGCCCCCACATCCAAATCCCCGATAACTCATATAGCACATACACACCATCAAGCATCAGTAAAGCCATCATCTTATTAGCCAATCAGTCACCAGCCACATCTAGCTGCAAGGAAGGCTCAGAAAAAGAATCTCTACTTTGAGAGGCCATGTGCTCAGCTAAATATTGCATAGCTACAGAATTTGGAAGACAACTAAGTCTCTGCCACAAAATGCTTAATGTTTTCATTTTATAGATTTCTACTATGTGCCACTAAGAGTATCCGTTCACTTTCAAAGGAGTTGGATTCCTAACTATTTTGTTTGTAACCTGAAAAGCAATGACTCACAAAAAGAATGTTATTTCTAATTGTTGGGTTACCAGACCAATACAAAGTCTATTTCAGTCTACAGTGTCTTTGAAAGATGCATTTTCATCTATACTCAATAACCCCCTATTCCATCATTTTAAGAAAAAAAATACATTTTTAGTAACTGCAGATCGTCTGTCCTGGTCTCAGGAGAAGAGCCCCCTGAAACAGCAAAGGCTGAAGGGAAATGTAGATGTCCTACATTTGCAACAGAGAAAATAAATCTCCCTGTCTGGGGCATTAGTTATTCTCCAAGTTGTGACATAGGGAACACAGGACCACAGTAAAAGATGACCACACTATGTCCCATTTTAACCTATTCATGCCTTGATGGTCATTGGAACTATCCTCCCGGAGACTATGCGGCCTAGACATGCTTACACAATCCGTGAAGATGGGTGCAGTGCTGAGCTAGGCAGTCCTCTGGCTTCACTCTGCCCTTATTCCAGGTTTCACCAAATTCAGCTGCAGGAACATTCAGCATCCCATGAAGGCCAGTCCTTGGCCAAGTCCACGATTGGCCTCATCTGAGGACTCTCTGACTATGTCTATGTGAAACACATCTGCATCTCCAGAAATACAGAGACCAAGAAATTGAGAACAGAGCAAGACAAAGAGACAGTAAAATTGGAAAACCATGGCAGTTGAATTGTCATTTTGTAGACATGTAGGTTGTGTGGGACATAGACCATGAGGCATTTCTAACACGTAGATCTTTGGAATGATTTAATCTTGAAGTTTATGTTGTTTCCTGCTACTAAACACTTTGCCATTGGTGACAGATGTCTTTCATGATTATCTCTGAGAGCTTTGCTACTTTGAAAGCTGTTGATTAATGCATCTGTCTTCTCCTCCTTGGAAACCTTTACACTAGGCTGCTTGGGAGAGTTTATTGAAAAGTCTTTGTATTTTTGAGCCCTCTGAAAATTCATATTCAATTACACAGACTATATGGGGAAGAGAAATAAAGGTTTCCAGGAAAAAGTTTTAAATGGGCATAACTTTTTTGCAGCCTACTCTTTAGAAATTTGCTTTACTAACTGGTCAAAGGACATGCCTAATATTAACATAGCCTCCTTTTAACTCACTTTCCAACAGAGCAGGGCTGGGTGGCTTAGTTTGTTTATTTAAAAAAAAAAAAAGACAAAGGTTCTTTTGAGAGGTTGTGTTTTGATTTGACTTCAATCCCAAGAAAAGTCCCAGAACTTTCCTTTTAGTATGTACAGAATTATTTTTTTTATTGCATTTCATTATATTGGTAGTCAGTGGGACAAATCTGTCCATAACTCCTCTTGCTACTTGCTGTGGGGAGGCTGTTGTACTGTAGATACTACCACAAGGTTCTAAGAATGGGAACAATTTAGGGGTACGTGGGTGGTTCAGTTGGTTGAGCATCCAACTTCAGCTCAGGTCATGATCTCTGTTTGTAAGATTGAGCCCCACATGGAGCTTGCTGCTGTCAGCCTGCCAGTGCAGAGCCCACTTCCGATCCTCTGTCCCCTCTCTCTGCCTTTCCCTTCCCCTGCTTGTGCTCTCCCAAGAATATTTTTTTTTTAAATGGGAACAATTTACACCAGTCTAAGGTGACACACAGCTGAAAGCAAGTGAGATGGGCAGTGTGAGATCCAGGCTATACATGACTTCTCTTTCAATAAGTAAATAAGCACTATAATCCTGCCCAAGATATGCCTGAACTTCCCTCTTTTTCCCAGGGCATTCAATACCATATCATATCATATCATATCATATCATATCATATCATATCATATATCATATCAATACCAATTGCATATCAAGGATAGCAAGCCCTATCCTTCTGTGGTTATGGTGTCTCAACTTCCTTTCCTCCCAAGGATTTTAGAGCTATTAAAAAAATCTATTCTCCAATAAGTAACTAAGGATTCAGAACATAAGTATCCTTATATAGCACCTCTCACACACCAATAAAATAGGCTAGTTGGTTTGTCCCTTGGTAAAAAAAAAAAAAAAAAAAAAAAAAGTAGGAATGATCAAAATATTTGACAACACATGAAACATGGCAGTATGGCAGTCATCAGTCCAAATGGATCTGGCCAGTATGTCAGCTCTGTACCTACCACAGAATTTTGGCCCTGTCACAAGTGGGGAGACTTCCCCCATGACTGATCTCCAGGTTCCCTTGTTTCCATATTTCTTAAAAAAAGTGGGGGGGCATAGTTCTTTGTTGCCTGGGGCTCTTTATTTTAGAGGCTTTATTCTTCCCTCTTCTGGAAGTTTGAGTGACAGTTTTTAGTAACTGGTTAAGGCTGAGAATCTATTTGTAAATTCTACACACATTTGTCATTTGTAGAATGCCCCCTGCTTCCAAATGAGTCACCAAGCCTTGTCAATTCTACTTTCTAAATCGCCTCAAATTACTCCCTCATTTTGTCTCCCCCGCGACTTAGGCCAGATGTGCATTATGTCCTGTCTGGATTTCTCTTAACTAGTCCCCTGGGCATGCCCTTCTAATCCAGCATGCACACACATACAGTGAGGGTCTTCCAAGCACAAATGTGATCGTGTCATATCAGAATGTTGCTCTGAAGGAGGATAAAAGCCTCTAACATTTTCAGGAAGTCTGTGATACACCCCCACACCTCTCTCCCACTCCCCAAAGGCCAATGATGTAAACAAGTGCAACTATGGAAAGCTCCCTGAAGGCACAGTTCTTTCTCTTGTCTGTGAGGGCTTGAGCTGCTCTCTCAATAGGGAATGTGGTCTGGAGGTCTTACCTGATCTCTTTAGGACTTTGTCCTCTACCATCTCAGAGCCTCACCTCGAGACTTCTATTGAGGTGTTCTTTACAACCATTACCCTGCATCTTTGTCCCAACAGCTCACCCTGCAAAGTGGTGAGACCCCAAAGGGTGGCAACATTTAGGCACTTGAGAGTAAATTAGACCTTTACTTTCAGATTGAGTGGATTAGTACAAAGAACTTGGATTTAGAGTCTTAGGAGAATACTTATTACCTGGGATAAACTTGGTTAATTCACTTAGTCTCTATTAGGGTTGGAGCATATGACATTGTCATTTTTGTAAGTCAAAAGTGATAAATAACGGGGCGCCTGGGTGGCTCAGTTGGTTGAGCTTCCAACTTCAGCTCAGGTCATGATCTCACGGTTTGTGGGTTTATGCCCCACGTTGGGCTCTGTGCTGACAGCTCAGAGCCTGGAGCTTGCTTCAGATTCTGTGTCTCCCTCTCTGTCTCTCCCTCCCCAACTTGTGCACTGTCTCTCTCTCTCTCTCTCAAAAATAAACATTAAAAAAAATGGGGGGGGGCACCTAGGTGGCTCAGTTGGTTAAGCATCTGTCTGACTTCAGCTAAGGTCCTGATCTTGTGGTTCACGGGTTCAAGCCCCCCATCAGGCTCTGTGCTGACAGCTCAAAGTCTGGAGACTGCTTCATGGATTCTGTCTCCCTCTCTCTCCCTGCCTCTCCCCTGCTCATACCCTCTCTCTTAAAAATAAATAAAACATTAAAAATTTTTAAAACAATTTTTAAATGATAAATATCAACAGTTTCATATAGTTTAACCTAATATAAACCAAAATTTCCTGCCCTGAAATGCAGCTATCAGTCCCCACCTTCCAGGTCTGCTCTGAAGTAGTTTCATAGAGTGGTTAAAAGCTTGGGTGGTAAATTCAGAACAGGGTTAGTGTTCCAGCTTGGACTACCAGCTGAGTGTGACTCTGGACAAGTTATTTGTCCCTCTGGGGCCTCAATTTTCTCATCTATAAAAATCAGAAAACAGCGGGGCGCCTGGGTGGCTTGGTCGGTTAATCGTCCGACCTTTGGCTCAGGTCATGATCTCACAGTCCGTGAGTTTGAGCCCCGTGTCGGGCTCTGTGCTGACAGCTCAGAGCCTGGAGCCTGTTTCAGATTCTGTGTCTCCCTCTCTCTCTGCTCCTCCCCTGTTCATGCTCTGTCTCTCTCTGTCTCAAAAATAAATAAACGTTAAAAATTTTTTTTAAAAAATTCGGAAAACAGCAATGTCTTCGCCATAGAGAGGTTGTGAAAATAATTTGCATGAAGAGTTAAATTGGCAGCACTTTCTAAATAGCAGTTATTATGAGCAAATACAATATCATATATGGCTCACTTTGTATAGCTTAACAATACAACTCATTTGCAATGACCATTTTGTTGATGAACAAGATCTTTAGATCCAGAATACCTTCCTCACCATTTAAGAGCCTCCATTTCCACTCAGTATTGATCAGGATCCTGGATGGATGCGTCTGGATGTTGCTTCCTTCTCTCTCTTTGCCTCCTGAAATGTGCTACCATCAGGACCTCAAGTGGTTGGAAGAGAACTACCAGAGACCCCAGCACCTGCCTCATCCCCTTTCTCAGATTCCCATTAACTTCTGAAAAAGCCAAAGAGGTAATAAAAAAGCAGTACTCGGACAAGTATGTTAAGAGGCTCTTTATTTGCCTCTTCACCCAAGTTTACCCAAAACAGCAGCTAAACCATAGCTGGTGCCAACAGTAAGTCATAAGATGGTTATGCTACTTTGTGAGGTGTATCCTGACTTGGTCTTCATGTTTACAAGGCCATGTGGAGCCCCCAGCTTGGGTCCCCAAACTACCTTACCCACTAACTGCACTCAGTACTCCACAGAGAAAGACACCCACAAAGTAATCTCAGCAGCACAGGCTGGGTCCAGCATCTCACCCATCTTTTACTGTTCCTTTTTCCTGACTCTTTAGCAAAGGCCCATTGGAACTGGAACGTGTGGCTCTTCTCTTGTCTACCTCAGAAATGGCCTGGTGATATCTAGGTCTTCTCTGATTTTTAGGAGAAGCTGTTATCTTTCTGAAAGTCTTCACACTGAAGTCAAGTGTGTGGGAAAGAAAGACATACATTCTCTGAGGTGCCAAAGCGCAAGTGCAGTGGAACCAGAGTACCAGGTGCCTTGAGCTTGTTCTTCTGTCCTGGGCTTCCTCTGACTGGGTCTGGCTTTGTTTGAGCCCCTGTTCTGATAACAGGCCTCTACATGGTTAAGGTAAACAGCGCCACCTATTCCCAATTCCACAAGCACTGGCTCGATCATTTGCCTGATACCTCAGGTCTAAAGGTGAACACCTGCCTAGCTCCCACCAGCCTTCCTAAGGGCCATGGCCTCCATCTTGAATCCCAACCAGAACTGAAAAGAACTGTCTGCTGTATGACATGGTACAGTGTGGGAAATGGCTGGTGTTCACTGCTGGAGACAGGAGAATCAGTGATCCCAAGACAGGGAACAAGAGGTGAGAGAAAAGTTAAGAGGAAAGAGTGGAAAAGAACATCCAGGGGGAGAAAAGAGAGGGGACCTGAGAAGGGGACATCCAGTACTGAGCTCTTCTGCCTCAAATAGTTTTGAGGGATGGAATACAACTTAATTTTACCCATTTAATTATCAGAGGAATCCCAGAGCTTTGAGAGAGTGAGAGACCAAGACAGAAAGTTACACTAAGCATTCCTTCTCGGCTATTAATTTATGTTTAACACAGGGTGTGCCCCTGTGAGCCAGCAAAGACACTCCCAATTATTGCTTTTAAAAAAATGTCTAGCTTTTTTCCACATCCTTGCTTCCTTTCTAACTTTGCCAAAATGCATACCTTGGAGGAGAGAGTCTTCAGCCTGGTCACAGCCACTGTGACATCTTGGTCTACAACTGGTGCCCCTAGATTTAGCAACTGGTTAAGATAGCTCTGCACTTGATTCCAGGACTTCTCCCTCTGTATGAGAACGTTCTCTTGATTGGGTCAGTTTTCTGGGTCTATTCAGGAAGCATACAATGCATATCCTCAATCCTTTATCACAAACTTGTTAACATATAAATTTACCATGTTTTCTCCTGTTTCTATCACTATTTCTCCTGGCAGGATTTGCTTCCTGTAGCATTCCATTTCTTACCTCTGCCACTAATAATCCACTGAGATCTAGGTATGCTAATAATAATGACAATAGTAGCTAATATTTGCTAAGAACTTGTTATCTGACAGTAGTGGTGCTAAGGGCTTTATAGATATTATCTCATTCTCACAATCTGTAGGTGCTGCTAACTCTAGACTTCTATTTCTAGCAATATGACAGAACAGAGATCTTGAGAAGCTACTTATTGAAAAATACCTAGAAATGATTTATGAAGTATAACAAGCTGACTTATGAATATAATCTGAGCTAGAGAGAAAGAAGGATTTCCCCAGGAGTGAAAACAACAAAGAGGCTTAAGGCCATGGTTATCAGCAAGCCCTGACAGCTTCTGGCTGCCCTATGGCATTGGCTGGTCTTCCCAAACAATAAGTTTGAGTTTTAACAGCCATTTGAGAAAGGAAGACTAAGACTTGAGCTCACTCCAGGTAGAAAGTTGGAACTTAAATGCCTACGTTAGAAAAGAAAGTTAAAAAAAATCAATCTAAGCACTCATATTGAGAAATTACATAAAGAACTACAAATGAAATCCAAAGAAAGTAGAATAAAAGAAGTCATGAAAAGCAGAAACTAACAATACAAAACATACACTTGCCACATACACTTCAAGGGCTCTAGACGCAGAGCCCTTGAAGACGCAGGTCAGTGGAAAGAGGGGATTCGAAAAAATGCTGTCTGCTGGCAAAGGGAGGCTACAAAGAAATTTGCCTATCTTGGCCTTTTTCTGGATTAAGGGCCAAAAGCTATTGGAATTCATAAACACGAGCCTCCCCTGAATCAGATCAGATCAAGCAAACAAGCGAATAAATAAGCATAAACAACGCATTAAATAAATAAATAAATAAATAAGCATAGGCAAAGCCCAACTTGCCTAGAGCAACCGCAACCAGCAAAAGCAAAGGCAAGGCCTCTGACACAGGACATACCTCCAAACATGCTGCATCTACTCAGTCAGGGGAATGGGAGCCTGAAAAGCCATCACATTCGATGGCTCCTCCAGTCCTTGGGACCCACCACCATCTCATCCTTGAAAACACTAAAAAATGTGGTGCTGGGACCAGCTCCATCAGTATCACCTGGAACTTGTTAGAAATTCAAATCATGGGCCCCAGGTCAGACCCACTGACTCAACAACTCCAGGGATGGAACCCAGAAGTCTGTGTTTAACAAGCTTTCCAGGTGATTTTTATGCACTCAGTTTGAGAAAATTATACCCCTTTTTCTTCCCTAAGCCTGCCACCAAGACAAACATCTTCAATAAGTTCCAGTAAGATTGGGAATTACTGCTCTAGATCTTAAGTGTATCTTGTACCTACCAAACCTTAACAAATACAAGTTTTAGAACGCCACAGAATTTTCGGTTTTAATTTTTTTTTAAATGTTTATTTTCGAGAGAAAGAGAGAGAGAGCGGGCGCGTGCCTACGCACATGCGGGGGAGGAACAGAGAGAGAGGGAGACACGGGACCAGAAGCAGGCTCCAGGCTATGAGCTGTCAGCACAGAGCCCAACGTGGGGCTTGAACTCATGAACCACAAGATCATGACCTGAGCCAAAGTGAGTGCTTAACCAACTGAGCCACCCAGGCACCTTGTAGAATTTTTAGTTTTAAATCAGTTGAACAAGCAAGTCATTCTTTTCATGCTTTTTGTTCATTTTTTAATTTTAAATCCAGCATAGTTAACATACAGTGTTATTCTTCCCATATTTTTTGTACAATAAAACAATAGGCTCTTTAAATATGTAGGGTTTCGGCTTAAAAAATGAAATCTTCTCCAATGATTATTTATAATCTATTTATGTAATAATTAGCATATGACTGAGAGATACTAATTACTTTAACATGAATAGAGCAGACATTTACATATATTATAATGCTAATAATCTTCTATTTTCAGTCCAGAATTTGGGTGTATGTACTGTGTTTTTACTTGAGTAGAAAAAACCACTACCTCTTAAATAGAATGAACATTGATTCTGTTGCTCTGAATACATGAATAATTTTGAAATTAGGGCATTTTGCTTGGGACACAACTAACTCATCTGGTCACCTCTGATTCCTTTCACTCTGAGTTGTTAGTTCTTACTTAGAGTTGTTCATAGTATTTATTTCAACTTCATGCAGGTCTGAAATGGTGACAGTTCTCAGTAAAAATAATAATTTTATTTCATAGAGTCTATGGAATCATGTTTTCTATTCCATATTGTTATTTCATCAGAAAATGTTTTCTGATGAAAAATCTCCTATGTCATATTGTGAAAAAGATGGAGAGGACTTGCTGCTCTGGCGACTGGGGGTCCTATGCATTGGTAGAGTTACTACAAACTAGAGTTGTAGGAATCTAGAATTGAAGTAGATAGTTTATTTAAAATTTTTTTTAACATTTATTCATTTTTGGAAGGCAGAGAAAGACAGAGCGCGAGTGGGGGAGGGGCAGAGAGAGAGAGGGAGGCACAAAAACAGAAGCAGTCTCCAGGCTCCGAGCTGTCGACACAGAGCCGTCGTGGGGCTCCAACTCATGGACTGCGAGATCATGACCTGAGCTGAAGTCTGCCACTTAACCGACTGAGCCACCCAGGCACCCCTGGAGTAGATTATTTTAAAATAATAAGGCCCTGGATATCTTGCCTAATTTCAAGATTTCTGACGAATGTAATCAGTGATCAGAAAGGTCTTTTATAACACCTCCTTCCATTCCTTCCACTATGCACAGTGGCAGGGTCTATTGGCACATGTGCAGTAGATGTAAGAGTAAAGTTATTCTGAGAACTACCATAGGTGAAGCAAATATTGCTAGGCATGCTTCCTGTTCTGTCCAAGAAGTCCTTGCTGGGGACTGAGTTTCAACCAGAGTATCCTCCCCCAACATCTCCTGTTCCTTAAAACCAGTCCCTTGTTTACCTTAAATATGTTATCTATTCTCCAGACCCAATAGTCTAGCCCTCTTCTCTTCTTGACAGAAGATATTTGGCCTAGGGCATCCAGGCAAATTCTGGCTTCTGCCATTCCATCTCAACTGGCAGAAGGATGAGTCATCACAGAGAAAAACTCCACCTCTACTACCAAAATCATATGCATCCCATATTCCTTACCCTCAGCATCATCAACATCTCTTTCATGTCCCTTACCTCATCTCCAACATTAACACCCTCATCAAAACTCCAATGAGTCATGAACATCAATGCCATCATTATCATGATCTCCCATGCCATCATTGTTTTCCACATGTTAAGAAGTAGTGTGATATGTTATAAAAAGAAAAGGAGGTCTGAAAGCAAGCTAAAATACTTTCAAATTATGGCTGTAGCTCTTACAATGTGTAAGAGATTGGGCAAGTTCCTCACCTTGAATGTTTTTCCTTGTCTGTAAATAATGGGGATAATACCTTCCTCACATGATTTTTGCAAAGATTGAATGAGGTAAAGTACATAAAACATCTAACACAGTAAGACTCCTGTAGGTGCTCAACAAAAGTTGGTAATTTTTGTATATTGTTGGAATTCAATAAACACAGAACATGTAACTGAACAAATTAATGGACAAAAGGAATTAATGTTCTTAAGGAACATTTCATCAAGGACAGATGTTGTCAAACAAAACCTTTGTTATTAGCTGCCTCAATTAAAGCAGGAGTGGGGGGTCCTGAGCTCCTTTTACTCAGACTCCTTTGTCCTCTTCAGTGTTTACCAGGTCAACTTTGCCCTGAGACTTCAAAAAGTACAGTGTGAAAACCACAGACCTAGGCCCTATTCTGCAAACGAAATTTTATTATACCCTTGATCGAGGTTCCATATGTTTTTTATTAGTTCTATTTTCTCTTTGTTACTAATATAAATGAAACCCTCATCATTATATCTTCTAACTTGTATTGTTGTTGATATACAGGAATGTTGCCTTTGTATATAAATAAATTCTCTTGAAAATTCTAAAAAACTGTATTTTCAGTTTATTCTCCTGAGGTTTTCCAAGTACATAATCACATTGCTTACAAATGATGATTTTATCTCCACCTGGCCAATATTTTTATCTCTTGTTTCATGTTTTAGAGTATGCACCAGAACCTCCAAAATAATGTTATATAAAAATGGTCATGATATGCATCCTGGTTTAGTTCTTGATTTTGCTTTCTTATAGACCAGTTTTTCACTACTTTGTTGAAAGAGTCCCAACCCGTGAGATTTTGATTTTATTGGTCAGGGGTAGGTCTCAAATATCAGAAGGTTTTAAAAGCTCCCTAGGCAATTCTTTTGTTCAGAGAATTGAGATCTTCATCCAGGTAATTTACCATGGAGTTTGATGTTGGCTGCTTATTTAATACAGAATATCCTTGTCATGTTTAGGAAGAATTTGCTGTTCCAAAATGTCTAGGGTTTGTCTGTTTGTTTATTTTATAAATAGTGTTGCAATGATCTATTGAGATAATTACATTATATATATATATATATATATATATATATATATACACACACACACACACATACACACACACTCTTATTGGGTACATTAAAATGATATATTCCTAGATTAAACTCAACTTGGCCATGGTGGATAATTCCATTATTGTTCAGAGTTCAGTTTGCATTTATATTTATAATTTAGAATGATGCCTTTTTTTTCTTTGTGTGAACATATACATTCATTATTTTGGGTAGAGTTCTAGGAGTAGAGTTGCTGGGTCTTACAATAAGTCTGTTTTTTTCTTTAAAAAGTTTCCATATTGTTTTCCAAACAATTGTTTTTAATAGATAAAGTCAATTTGTATATCTTACACATGATCATTATTTGTATTTATTTTCTCCAAAATGAAAATCTTTCAGAAATGATTTGATCAGAAAGTTAGGTCTCTTGTTTTTTTCATTAATTTTGAAACTTTATTCACAAAATTGTTATAGTACTTTAAACCATGATTTTAAAAAACTACCTCAAAAATGTGATTTGATATTAGATAATGTAAAACCCCTTAAATATTGATTTGTATAAAATTGGGATGACAAGTTTTGAAGTCAATATCTATAAAGGTTCTCAAATTCATTCCATCTGAAAATATTGCCAACATTGCCAATTTTTTTTTAATTTTAATGTCTCAATTTATCTTTTTTTTTAAGTTTATTTATTTTGAGAGAGAGAAAGTGTGCATGCAGAGGAGGGACAGAGAGAGAATCTGAAGCAGGCTCTGCACTGTCAGTACAGAGTCCGATGTGGGGCTCAAACTCATGAACCTTGAGATTATGACCTGAGCCAAAATCAAGAGTTGGCCACTTAGCCGACTGAGGCACCCAGGTGCACCAACATTGCTGAAATTTTCAGCAGCTTTTCTTCATGAATGATTTGTCCATTAGCAACCCTTTCATATTTCAAATACTTCTTAGAACATTGAAAGAAAAGCCAAAGGCTCTACTTACATCAGACAAAATACTTTAAAACAAAGACTATAACAAGAGACAAAGAAAAACACTATATAATAATAAAGGGAATAATCCAACAAGAATACACAATAATTGTAAATATTTATGTACCAAACATGAAGCACCCAAATACATAAAACAGTGAACAACAAACATAAAGGAACTAATCAATAATAATACAATAATAGTAGGGGACTTTAACATTCCACTTACATCAATGGACAAATCATTTAAACAGAAAACCAACAAGAAAACAATGGCTTTGAATGAAACACTGGACCAGATGGATTTAACAGATATATTCAGAACATTCTATCCTAAAACAGCAGAACACACATTCTTTTAAAGTGCACATGGAACATTCTCCAGAATAGATCACATATTAGCACACAAAATCAGCCTTAACAAACTCAAAAAGATCAAAGTCATACACAAGAAAAAATATGGAAAGACCACAAATACATGGCAGTTAAATAACATGCTACTAAACAATGAATGAGTTAACTAGGAAATAAAAGAAGAAATGAAAAAGTACATGGAAAAAATGAAAATGAAAACACAATGGTACAAACCTTTGGGATACAACAAAAATGGTTCTAAGAAGGAAGTTTATGCAATACAGGTCTACCTCCAGGAGCAAGAAAAGTCTCAAACAACCTAACCATACACCTAAAGAGCTAGATAAAGAACAGTAAGTAAAGCCTAAAGACAGGAGAAGAAATGAAATAATAAAAATTAGAGCAGAAATAAATGATATTGAAACTAAAAAGCAATAGAACAGATCAATGAAACCAGGGGCTGGCTCTTTGAAAAAGTCAATAAAATTGATAAATCTCTAGTCAGACTCATCAGGAAAAAAAGATAAATGACTCAAAATCACAAAATAAAACGAACAAATGAGAGAGGAGAAATAACAATCAACACCACAGAAATGCAAACAATTTTAAGAGAATATTCTGAAAAAACTATATGCCAACAAATTGAACAACTTAGAAGAAATTAATAAATTGCTAGAAATATAAACTACCAAAACTGAAACACAAAGAAATAGAAAATTTGAACAGACTGATATCCAGGAAAAAAAATTGAATTATTAATCCCAAAACTCCCAACAAACAAAAGTCCAGGACCAGATTAATTCTACCAAACATTCAAGGAATAGTCAATACCTATTATTCTCAAACTATTCCAAAAAGTAGAACAGGAAGGAAAACCTCCAAATTCTTTCTGTGAGGCCAGCATTACCCTGATATCAAAACCAGAAAAAGACTCCACTAAAAAAAGAGAACTACAGGCCAATATCCCTAATGAACATCAATGCAAAAATACTCAACAAAATACTAGCATACTGAATCCAACAATACATTAAAAAAAGTATTCACAATGATCAAGTGGGATTTATTCCTGGGTTGCAAGTGTACTTCATTATTCAGATCAATTAACATGATACAGCATATCAATAAGTGAAAGGATAAGAACCACATGATCATTTCCATAGATGCAAAAAAAAGCATTGAACAAAGTACAACATTGATTCATGATAAAAACCCTCAACAAATCAGGTTTAGAGGAAAAATACTGCAACATAATAAAGGGCATCTATGAAAAACCCACAACTAAAGTCATCCTTAATGGGGAAAAACTGAGAGGTTTTCCCCTAAGGTCAGGAACAAAACAAGGATGTCCACTCTCACCACTTTTATTCACCATAGTACAGGAAGTCCTAGCCACAGCATTTAGATAACATAAAGAAATAAAAGGCATCCAGATCAACAAATAAGAAGTAAAATTTTCACTATTTGTAGATGACATGATACTCTATATAGAAAATCCAAAAGATTCCATGAAGAAACTGTTAGAACTAAAGAACACAGGATACAATCAATGAACAGAAATCTATGGCATTTCTATACACTAATAATGAAGCAGCAGAAAGATAAACTAAGAAAACTATCCCATTTATAATTGCACCAAAATAATAAGATATCTAGGGATAAACTTAATCAAAGAGGTGAAAGACCTATACTCTGAAAACTCTAAAACACGGATGAAAGAAACTGAAGACAACACAAAGAAATGGAAAAACATTCCATGCTCATGGATTGAAAGAACAAATAATGTTAAAATGTCTATACTACCCAAAGCAATCTATATATTTAATGTAACCCCAATCAAAATACCAACAGCATTTTTCACAGAACTAGAACAAACAACCCTAAAATTTGTATGGAACCACAAAAGACCCTGAAGAACCAAAGCAATCTTGAAAAAAAAAAAAAAAAACTGGAGGCATCACAAATTCTAGATGTCAAGTTATACTACAAAGCTATAGTTATCAAAACTACATGGTACTGGCACACAGTAGGCACATAGATCAATGGAACAGAATAGAAAACCCAGAAATGAACCCACAACTATCTGGCCAATTAATATTTGACACAGCAGGAAAGAATATCCAATGGGAAAAAGGCATTCTCTTCAACAAATGGTGTTGGGAAAACTGGACAGAAATATGCAAAAGAATGAAACTGGACCACTTTCTTACACAATACACAAAAATAAATTCAAAATCGATTAGAGATCTAAATATGAAACTTGAAACCATAAAAATCCTAGAAAAGAACACAGGCAGTAACTTTTTTGACATTGGCCAGGGCAACTTTTTCTAGGTATGTCTCCTGAGACAAGGGAAACAAAAGCAAAAATAAACTACTGGGGCTGCATCAAAATAAAAAGCTTCTGCTCAGCTAAGGAAATAATCAACAAAAATAAAAAGCAATCTACAGAATGGGAGAAGATACCTGCAAATGACATATCCAGTAAAGGATTAGTATCCAATATATAAAGAACTTAGAAAACTCAACACCCCAAAACAGAATAATTCAATTAAAAAATGGGCAGAAGAGAGGCACCTGGGTGGTTCACTCCATTACACATCTAACTTTGGCACAGGTCATAATATCATTGTTCACGAGTTCAAGCCCCACGTTGGGCTCTGTGTTGACAGCTCAGCACCTGGAGCCTGCTTCGGATTCTGTGTCTCCCCATCTCTCTGCCCCTCCCCCGCTTGCACTCGGTCTCTCAAAAATAAACAAACATTTAAAAAAATTTTTTTTAATGGGCATAAGACATGAACAGACACTTCAAGAAGACATCCAGATGGCTAAAAGACACATGAAAAGATGTTTATCATCACTTACCATCAAGAAAATGCAAGTCAAAAGTACAATGAGATATCACCTCACACCTGTCAGAATGGCTACAATCAACAACACAAGAAACAACAGGTGTTGGCAAGGATATGGCAAAAAAGGAACACTCTTGCCCTGTGGGTAGGAATGCAAACTGGTACAGCCACTGTGGAAAACATCTGAGGTTCCTCAAAAAGTGAAAAATACAATACCTTAAGATCCAGCCATCACACTACTGGGTATTTACCCAAAGAATACAAAAATAATAATTCAAAGGGATACATGCACCCTGATGTTTATACCAGCATTATCTACAATACCAAGATATGGAAGCAGCCTAAGTGTCCATCAATTGATGAATGGATAAAGAAGATATTGTGTGTGTGTATATATAACGCTAAGCAAAATAAGTCAGTTAGAGAAAGACAAATACCATATGAATTCACTCATATGTGGAATTTAAGAAGCAAATGTGAAAAAAAAAAAGACAAGTCAAGAAAAGACTCTTAATTATAGAGAATAAACTGATGGTGGGGAGAGGGGTAGGGGAGGTGAGTGAAACAGGTGATGGGGATTAAGGAGTGCACTTGTCGCCATGAGCGGTGGCTGTTGTATGGAATCGTTGAATCAATATATTGTACACCTGAAACTAATATAACACTTTACGTAAAAAAAATTAATTAAAAAAATAAATCGGGGCATCTGGGTGGCTCAGTCGGTTAAGCATCCCAACTTTGGCTCAGATCATGATTTTGCAGTTTGTGGGTTCAAGCCCCACATGGGGCTCGCTTCTGTCAGCATGGAGCCTGCTTCAGATCCTCTATTCCTCCCTCTCTGCCCCTCCCCTGCTTGCGCTCTCTCAAAAATACATAAAACATTTTTAAAAAATAATAAAATACTTAAAAATAAGTTAAATTACATTTATGAAAAAAGAAAAACCAGACTTTAGAGTACTTAATTAAATTACTGGATTTTCTGATATTTTAGGTACCAGGAAATTAAATTTTGTGTGTATATGAGAATTATGTTTTTTTTATGTATTCTGTGTCCCGTTTTAGTAATAATAGCAATAATAATAGCATTATGTTTAAGGGGTGTTTGCTACATTCCAGATATTGTTCTAAACTCTTTATATGATTATTATATTCATTTCTTAGTCTAACATATATGAGAACTGAAGCACAAAAGCATTAAAAATTGTGCCTATGGTCATACAACTAGTATATGGTAAGATGGGATGTGAACTTGGGTAAGCTGAAACTAGAGGACACTATTTCATGCCACCTCTCAGTGTCATCACATGCCACCTGTGTGACCTTAGGAGCAGACAAGTTCCTTAACCTCTGAACTTCTTCAATTTGCTGATCTGTAAAAGGAGGATAATGGTAATCCCTCCCTCACAGGGCCCTTCGGAGAATTACGTGGATTACTTGTGAAATGCTCAGAACCACACCTGCAATGAGTAAGAAATAAGTTAAGTGTTAGTTAAAAAGATCCCAGCCAGGGTGGCTGGTGCCCAAGTCTTACCCATTGGCTCTGGTGTCAGGGTTATGGGGTTATGCTAGTTTTAAAAAATGACTTGAGTAGCTTTCATTCTCTTGCTACTTTTTCTTAAACCAGTTGTAGTCATTTACATTTTCTCCCAAACATTCATTTTCTATTGGCATAGGTACATATGATTTTTTTTAAATAACAAAAAGCTCTATACTGTTACCATGTTTTACTTTCCTAATTTTGTGCGCTTGAATTTTCTGTCTACACACACACAAACAAGTTTTATTTTACTGATTTTTGTCTCGGTTATTTTTTTTTTAAGAAAAAGTCCTTGTATTTAAGGAAAACATTTAACACTTTAAATTTGCCTGTGTACAGTTTTGATCATATCTGACAATTACTTATTGGTGCTATTCCTAATCAATCTGCTTTTTGGGTGTTACTCCAATCACTTTGTTCGGTGAGCTCCTTTTTGGGTCACATTTGTTTCTTCTCCAATTGCTCTCTCAGACTGCTGTCACCTCAGGGGTTTCTCTCCTAAGACAGACAGTCTCTTGACTCAGTTTATCTCCTTCCAACAAATGGCAATTATACGTAACTGAATGAAGGAAGGGAGATCAGATTTTCATGAGTCTTCCTGATCCAATACATGATCCAGGCTCACAAAGTGACAACTGAGAGTTCTCCCATACAAACAAGAAATAATTAGAAATACAATAAAAGAATTGTGCCATTTGCCATAACAGAAGAAAAAGGAGCAGGAAGAGGGACGGAGGAAGGAAGGAAGGAAGCAACTTAATAAAAAACAAGCAAGAAATATATAAGGAAGACTTTCAGATAACTCTAAAACTCTTCCGAGATTTTTTTTTTAAAAGAGCTTAAATATAAATATAGAGCTATTCCTTGTGTTGGAATAGGAAAAGTTAATATTGTAAGAATGTCAATTATCTCTAAATTAATATGTTAATTTGTTGCAGGCCCAATAAAATATTGATTTTTTAAATCAGAGCAGCTGGTTCTAAGATTTTTGTATAAATATCAAAATTCAAGCTCAGCCAGAAAAAATTTTCTGAAAGGGAAGCATATGAATTAGGCAAGTTCTACTAGATAATAAATCATGTTATAAAGCAAATGTGGTTAAGCTCAATGAATGAATCACCATAGAGAATCCAGAACTAGACTCCAAAGCATATGCAAATTTAGTGTATAACAAAGGTGACATTTTAAAGCAAATGCATTGTTCAAATAATAGTAATAATAATTCTATTCATAAGGTTTTAATACTTTTCTTATAAATGTTTTAATTTTTATTATGTCATATTATTATATGTTATAATATTTGTTACAGATGTTATACATTTTCTTATAAAAATGAATCTGTAAAATCCTAGGAGAAAACAGGAAAGTTATTTTTATATTCTGGATTGGGAAAGGCCTTAATATTTACTGAGCATTTGTTGCTAAGGAATTTTTAAGCACTTTACATATTTATTTATTTCATTTCCACACTATGTGATAATGTCCATTTGACAGAATAGAAAGCAAAGCACAAAATAGGTAAGAAAACTTGTTTTTTTCCCCTTAGCTCAAGACAGAAGTACATAATCAGACAGTTTTACTCTAGAGCTTGTGTTCTCAACCGTGATGATAACAACTGACAAACCAGAGAAAAAAGAAACAACAATGGAGCCCAGGGGCAGGTCCTGGGCTCAATCCCTCCTTGGCCTTAAAAGGTAGGCAGTATCTGACTGCATATGTCCACAGATGGGTCATGGTTAGCACCGGCATAAAAGCGTCTTGGCATTATTACCTAACCTGTGAACAGGTGGCAGGATGGTCCTGGTGGCAGAGAAAGGTACTGTGCCCACCACCAGGAAGTGATGTGTGAGAGGCAGTCTTGCAACCTGGCAAATTAGTTATGCTGGACCTGGCAGGACCTTACCCTGGAAATACAAAATGCCATTGTAAACGACCTATGTGTTTCCCTCTAAGAGGAAGAAAAAGCCCAGGAGGCAAGCTTACCCAATATCTGCAAGTGGGATGGCTCCCGGCATGCTTTGTTTAAGATGTATCTATTATGTGGATCAAAGTAAACTACAACTTACGTAGGTAGGATTTTATGTGTAAGAGGGTTCATTTTTGTCAATGCTCCAACACAGTCATCTGCAGAATCACTGCAAATCTTATCTCACTGTCTACCCAAGTTATATTCCAGATGGAGAAAATAGTTTTATGTAAGTCAATCTATAAAGTCCTAGGAGAAAACATGGGAGAATTGTTTTTATAATCCAGAGTGAGAAAAATCTTTCTAAATTAGGGCTGGACATTAAGCTCAGATGTTATAATAGAGAAGGATCATTTTTACTATATTGAAATTTTTTATATTTTGTATAGAAAAAGTAAAGTCAAAAAAACAAATGAAAATTAGGGAAAATATTTGCACCACCTACAGAAGACAAAAGGCTAATTTCCATAATCCTTGTATTGCTTTTTTTTTTTAAGATACACTATAAAACAAAACAAAAATCCAATAGAATGAACAGAGGACACAAAAAGGAAGTTCACCAGAAAACAAGCATAAATGGCTTTTTTAAAAAATGTAAAGATGTACAATCTCAATTTTAGGAAGCAATTTAAAATAAAAATGAAATACTACTATTCATCTGTTGGACAAAAATCTTTGGTAATGCACAGTATCAATAAGGGAAGAGGAAAAAGACATTTCAGAAATGTAATTGGCTAACTGGTACATCTTCTTTGGAGGACAATTAAACATGATAATGGTAATAATAATAACATATTTATTGAGTATTTGCTATGTTAGGCAGACACTGGTCTATTTTAGATATTTTAATTTAGTCATTCCTCATAACAACCAAATGAAGTACTTTCTATTATGATTCGTATGAGAAATCAGAGGCAGAAGAAGATTAAGAAATGTGTTATGAACAGAGTAGCTGAAGTTCAAACTCAGCTTGCCAAGCTGGACAATATCCATAAAAATTCAAAATATTTATACCTTTTATCTGTATACATTCATTAGGGTTAGGTTTGGCTGGACAACACAGAAAAGAAAATAACTATGATTTCAACAAGGTAAAAGTGGATTTCTCTCCTGAGTAAATGAAATCTGGAGGTATGCAGTTCAAGACTGATAGGACAGCTATATTCTATGAAGTGCTCAGAAATCTAGTTCCTTCCAGCTCTTGCTGAAACAGTCTCAGCTCACTTGCCATCCAAAGGGCGTGGCCCTATAGTTCAGGGTCCAAGGCAGTATGCAAAGCACATCAAAGAATAAAGGACAAAAGGCACGCATCAGCTGTCTCTCAAGTTTCTCAGAAGCTGCCAAATGACATTTCCTCTCACATTGCTTTGGCTGCAAGAGAAGCTGGGAAATGTAGTCCTAATTCTGAGTAGCCATAGGCACAGCTCAGCACTGGTAATAACCATGAAAGGAAGGGGGTGAAGGAATGGATGTGGAGGAGGTTCTTTCTGTCCTACTGATACCACAATTGCAGTTCTAAGAAATTTTCCAACATTTGTACAAAAACATAACAGATCTTCCTCAATTTAGGATAGAGTCCCCTCTAGATAAAACCATTATAAGTTGAAAATATTCTAAGTTGAAAATGCATTTAATACACCTAACCTACTGAACATCATACCTTAGCCTAGCCCATCTTAAACGTGCTCGGAATACTTGCATTAGCTGACAGTTAAGAAACATCATCTAACACAAAGCCTATGTTATATTAAAGTGTTAACTGTCTCATGCGTTTCACTGAATACTGTGCTGAAAGCACAAACACAATGGTCATGTGGGTACAGAATAGGGGAAGGGGACTAAGAGGTACAAACTTCCTGTCATAAAATAAATAACTCACAGAGATGAAAAGAACAGCATAGGAAATATAGTCAATATTATAATAACATGATGTGACAAATGGCGATTACACTCATAATGGTGAGCACTAAATAATGTATAGAATTATCAAATCACTTTGTTATACACCTGAAACTAATATAACACTGGATGTCAACTATACTTCAAAAATAGAAAATGAAAAATTAAAAAAAAGCGTCTATTACAATCATTATTCAGGAAAGAAAAAAAAGATTACGTTAAATGTCTGATTGTTGTTTTAGACTGCATTATGAAATATGTTCAGATTAAGATGCTGCATCAAAACGTTCTTGTACCCGTGGGGAGGGGGAAGACATCTAGGTATAAAACAATAGGGCATATTAAGAAAATCGCTGATAGTTGATCATGTGAGAGCCTAGCAGCATGAGCAATTGGCCCGGGACCAATAAGGATGCAAAGGTGGGGGCAGGGGCTGGATGGGAAAGGCCTTTTCTATCATGCTGGAGTGTGGGGGAACCACATCTTGGAAGGCAGTGATGTAATAAATTGTGCATGTTAGAAAGATCACTCTAAGGGGAGTACAGATGTGAGATCTGTCATGAGACTACTGCACTGATGCTAAGCAAAGATAGAGAAGGGTGAGGCATACAGGAAATGCTGAATCAACAGCCATAGAATCAACAGAAGTGAGGTACTAGTTGAATCATGTTAGTGAGGGAATGAAAGGAATTATACTAGGATAAAGAATAAAAAATGGAGAAGGCAATTTGGGGAAAATGTGTTAGTTTGAGGTTATTTGTGTGATGGCCACTTAACAAAGTCTAGGACACAGTCAAGAATCAGAATGACTCAACTTCCTATTTTTATTTATACCCTATGTACAGTGTCACCTTCCCTGCCCTCTAATCCATGACCCTTTGTCTCCTTCCCACTCCAACCTTGCCTAATTAACACCCACTCACCCTTTAAGGATTAGCTCAAGACACCACCCCATCTGAAAAGTCCCTCATGACACTTCATCTCCTTCCCCTGAAGGCTGAATTAGGTGGCTTTTCCCCTCACACTCTTATAATCCTCCATGCATATTTTGATCATTACACCATAATATCTGTCTCCCCTATATGATTTTAAGCTCTTTGTGGGTAGCACCTACATTTTCATCTCTAATATCCCCAGCATATAGCACAGTGCTTGTTAGGATGCAGTTGGCTCTCAGTGATTGTTGAATGAATGAATGAATCTAGAGTGGGAATAGGAACGTTTTTGTCTCTCAGACTGGGGTTGAGGTATTGGAGGGTGTTGAAGGTTGTAATTATGGGGTCTGAGTGAGAGTTTGAAGATGTCTACAATCTAAGTTCTATCTATGAAATATGAATCATTTCCCAAGAAAAGGTGAAAAAGATAGGTTGAGGGAAATTATGGAGGTTTGGAATAGCTGCTGTGAGGAGTGGAAATGGGAAATGACCAGACCCCTTTAAGATTGGCAAGGAGCCCTAAGGGTCAGCTGACATTGGCAACCATAAAATTACAGTGAGTAACCCTAGTGACTGTGATTCCCTGTAGCAGCTCACTAGGTTGAGTGAAACAGAGGAAGGGCTGACAGAGTAGGGGACTCATCCAAGATTCAAGGCCACCAAGGCAGATGCAGCAGAGGACAAGGAGGCTCCAACACAAAGTGACACACTGTGGGGTATACACTGGATTAGGAAAGGAAATAGAGCCACGAGGGACAATATACAGGGAAACGAAAAGGAGGGAGTAGGGACCGCAAGGCTGAAGAAGAGAAGTTGTGAAGTCAAGGAGTGGAACACCTGGTCAGGGGAGGCTCTTTTGAGAGATCCAGCAGGAGACATGTTAAGTTTGAGATTCCAGCAGGAGACATCTGGGTGATCATAGAGCCCAGAGCACCACAACAGAAGTTAGCTACCGAAGGAAACTGGCAGTTAAGGTTGTGGGAGTCTGAAAATTTAAAGAACACTGAAGCTACATTGCTGGACCAGTTATACTAGGATTCTGAAATTGTCCACAACAGAGGCAGGAGCAAGGTGAGAAGAAAGAAGAGTAGGAAGGAATTCCAGAGAGTTCCATAAAAAAAGGGTGATGCTCTGGGATTGAATAGATGGGCTAAGGAGGATGGAGGCAGGAATTTCAGGGGAGTAGAAAGATCATGGACTGGAGGTGGTAACAAGGGGCCTGTACATCACCGGCCAGCCTCTCCCTTAACTCTGAAGGAATTTTCTCTCTGCTGGAGCAAACTCTCCAACCTCTAGAACCTAGACAGCCTTTATCTTTGTTCTCCATTCTGTCATCTTGATTCTGCTTTCTGAGACATCTCTTAATTTGAGTCTCCAGTCTGGTGCTCTTATTTCGTTTTTTCGTGGGCATCACTATATGTCCCAGAATGTTATGATCATCAGAACTAATCTGGCCTGTTTTTCATTCCTTCGTGTGACCAATAGGACCAACTCTAGTGGACATAAGCTGAGTTTCACTCCAGATGATAATGGACCAACATGCCACTCTGCCCAAGAAATATACTTGCATCTTAGAAGATCTTCCCAGAAATAACAGAGTTACACAACCCACCTGACAAAGGCAGCAAGTAAGGCAGCCTTCTAGGGATACTTCAAAATGCAACAGCTATGTGTTTTCTAAGGCTGCTTCTTTTCACATGTCAGCAGGTAGACCAAAGCCAATGCTGTAAATTATTTTAAGTTAGGGAGTGAAAGGAAGATAAACTGTCATAAAGGTATTTTAAACTGTTGGGAAGAAGGGGTATAATATGAGTGTTCTAAACTCACAGTCATTTGTGCAGGACATCCTATGTTCCCAGGATTTTAAGGTAAGCAACATGTGGTCTTCATAGTAGAAAAAACTCCATTCTTGACATCCTCTTTATGCTCTGCCAATACATAGTCACCATGAAAGCTGCCTGACATCTACTGAAAAACCCAATTAATAGCAGATGATAATTGACTACCCATAAAATACCATGGTAGGCATGTGTGGGCAAAGGCTATGAAGTATAGAACATGGTCCCTGCCCTTAAGAAACTTGAAACGTAAAGGAAAGCGAAGTGAAAACAATAAGAGTCAGAACTGTGTTAAAATAACACTACTTCTAGTCAGCATCAAGAATCAGACATTTTATTGCTTTGGAACTATTAACATTGCCACTGTGTTAGAAAGTTCTCTTGAGTTTTAGAATGTTGTGGAAGGTTGGCCTTTTCTGAGTACGGGCAATTCCCAAACTTGTGCATTGTGACACCAGCCAGTCAGATCAGCAAGCTCCTTACCCTCTGCTTCCTGCAGAATGAGCTGGCAGGTTTGTCTGTCTACGACACCACCTGGCTTAGCAAAGTAGGTCACATTAGGGCTCTTGGCTCAGAGACAATGAGAGTCAGTGGAACATGCTGTAACTGAAAGAGACTATGATGATATCTTCCAAAGAGACTTTTAAGAGTAGAAAGGCCAACAAAGAGATTATAGCTATAATCATTCTTTTTTATTTTTAACTCATCCTTCTCTTCATTTGTTATACAGCCTATCCTCTAGCAAAATATATAAATTCAACACATTTCTATTACTTTGGCACAGAGTGTTGTAAGAAACAGTATGTTATGTAGTGCATTTTTACAAAATCCTTCTGCATGTATGAACTCTTTTGATCTTCAAAGCAAACTCTATAGAAGTGAAAATTATTGACACAATTTACATAAGTTCATTTGGGGTTTAGGGCCCATTCACTCCACTGCAGGTGAGTTAGCAGTTACTTTTTCCACCCTCATGGCAGGAGATCCCCTCTTTATAGAGCAGCTGAGTCTGGTTCTAAATGTCACCACTCTTTCTTTTTCTAGACCCTGCCTATCCTACCCGCCAACTCCTTCGCTCATTCTCTCCATGGAATTCGATTCAATTCAATTCAATTCAATTCAATTCAATTCGATAGGCAATTAACAAAGGCTAACCATAAGCCAAACTGTATACTAAGAATTGCAATGACCAAATTGACACCCTCAAGGAGTAGCCAAATTAACTAGGGAGACAGGGGAGCAAATTATTATAATATGGCAACGACTACAATAGAGGGTTGCATGTGGTACCACAATAGTTCCAAGAAAGGGAGCAATTAACTCTGCCTGGTAGGCTTAAGTAAGTAATGGTTGAGTCAAAAGTTGAAAGATGAGTAAATAGGGTAGAGAGGGCATCACAGACAGATACAACCTTACCTGGGCAAAGGTAAAGGAGTGGGGAACTGCAAGAAGTTCAATCTAACTTCCTATTCATATTAACACCCAATGTAATTGGAGAAAAACACACAAAAGTTACTTGAGGATCACTGACCTCAAGTGAGGTCACAAGACTACTCACCTCTAGACTACTACTTTACAACTTCTTTCTCTGCAAACTTCCACCTGTTCCCAATCCTTTCTTCACTCTGGTCTTATAACTTTGTCTATTACTGCACTGAGAAAATAAGATCAGTGAGAAGAGAATTTGCAAAATCACCTATCACATCTATCATTCCATCTACATCTATTCCCGTGTGCTCTGCTTTCACCAACATTAATATGAAGGATCTGTTCATCCCTCTCTGAGTCAATTATGTTTTGGACACTAGACTCAAGGCACTCTTGCTCTCTCAAGAACATTGTTATAAGCAATTCTCCCCCACTCTCCCACATCATCATTTCCATCAGCAATATGGAAAATACAGAACACTTATTTCTTGAATTTTAAAAAGAAAAAAGAAAGTCCTCTCTTGACCCTGCTTCCTTCCCTTCCCACTACTGCCTCATTTTTCTCCCTCACTTTGTTACAAAACTCCTTGAAAGAATTGCCTTATCCACTCTCTACAGTCCTTCTCCAATTCTCTGTTGAACCCACTCCAATTAGGCTTTTCCCCAGTGCTACTGAAATGGCTCTTGTCACATGTCAATGAACGCCACTTCACAAAATCCAGTGATTACTTTTTATAATTTTTGAAGTTTATTTATTTATTTTTTTTTTAATTTTTTTTCAACGTTTTTATTTATTTTTGGGACAGAGAGAGACAGAGCATGAACGGGGGAGGGGCAGAGAGAGAGGGAGACACAGAATCGGAAACAGGCTCCAGGCTCCGAGCCATCAGCCCAGAGCCTGACGCGGGGCTCGAACTCACGGACCGCGAGATCGTGACCTGGCTGAAGTCGGACGCTTAACCGACTGCGCCACCCAGGCGCCCCTTATTTATTTATTTTTAAAGAGAGAGAGAGTGGGCAGGGGAGGGGCAGAGAGAGAGGGAAAGAGAGAGAATCCCAAGCAGGCTCCACACTGTCAGCATGGAGCCTGACACAGGACTTGAACCCACAAACCATGAGATCATGACCTGAGCTGAAACCAAGAGTCAGAAACTTAACCGACTGAATCACCCAGGTGCCCCTGGTGATCATTTATTTGACTTCTTCCTATTTGACTGCCATCAGCACTTGACCCATTTGATCCCTCCCTCCTCAAAACACATTCTTCACTAGGCTTCCTGGACTTGAGGTCCTCCTCCTGTCTCTCCTCCTTCAGTGGCCACTCCCTCTAGTTTCCTTTGTTGGTTTCTTCACATCTTTCAGAACTTTAAGAGTTCTCTAATTCTAAACCCAGAGCTCAGTCCTTGCACATCTTCTCTCTCTTCCAAGGTGATTTCATGCAATCTCCTAGCTTCAATACTAAGTAATCCAGCCATGAGTCCTGCCTGCACTTCTCAGTTCTAACTCCAGATGCCTATATCTAACTGCATGCTCAAAATGCAGCTTGGATATCTGATAAGCATCTCAAAGTCACCATGTTAAAAAAGCAACTCCTTATATTTCCTCTAAAATCCATGATCTGTAACACACAAATTAAAACTACCTCCATCCTGTGGTCCAGGCCAAAAAACCTTGGTGTCATCTTTGATATCTTGTTTTTCTCATACCCTACATTCAATCCATAAGCAATTCTATTATATCTACCTTTATAATATATACATGATCATAATCCTTCTTTGTCCATTTCTTCCACCCTGATTCAAGCTACAGTTACTTCTGGATTACTATAATAACCTCCTTATTTGTTTTACTGCTTGTACACTTGCCTCCCACTCCATCCTACTGCCCAGTAGCCAGAGTGATTTGTTTAAAATGTAAATTAGGGCCACCTGAGTGGCTCAGTTGATTAACCATCTATCTGACTCTTGATTTGGGCTCAGGTCATGATCTTAGGGTCATGGCATCAAGCCCTGCATTGGCTCTGTGCTAGGCGTGGAGCCTGTTTGAGATTCTCTCTCTGTTTCTCTCTCTCTTTCTCCCTCTTCCCCTGCCCCTGCTTGCACTCTCTCTCTCTCAAATAAATAAATAAATAAATAAATAAATAAATAAAATGTAAATTTGATCTGACCACTCAACTGACTTTCCATCTCATCTAAAATAAAAGCCAAAGTCCTTATAATGACCTTTACATCCTTCATGATATGCATCCCCACCCATATCCTCTCTGACTAAATAAATGAATGAGTAAATGAGTGAATGAATTATAGAAAAGAGGAAAATAGGATAAGAGTAACCCTAGAGAGTTAGTCAGATGATGAACAACCTTTTAACCAAGCCAGGAAGTGGCTTCAGATTTATTTGAATATAATGGGTAGTCATCAAAGGTTCAGAATTCTAGTACAATAACTATCTCCTGTAAACTGTTTCTAGGATCCAATTCATATGTCACCTTCTATACCAGTCCTGACTCTCTACCAATTGCCCATTCTCCCCAGAAATCCAGCCACAGGAAACTTTTTGCTACTCCTTTAATGTATCATCTTTTCAAACTTCCATGCCTTTGCCTTGTTTCTTCTGCCTGGAATGCCCTTCCTTACTCTGTCTATTTGAAATCTGTCTACTCTAAAAGATTCACCTCAAGTGAGTCTCATTTTTGTAAATCCTCCCTGGTTGCCCCAGAGAATCATGTGTTTTCTTCTTTGGACTTCCAGAGTACATTTATCCACCTCTATTACAGATGTTATAAACTCACTATAGTTAATTTGATTACATAGTGGCAAATCCCTAGAGGACAAGGTCCATGATTAGTTCTAGATAAGGCCTCTGCTCTTTGCATATAGTGTCTACAACCTAGTACATGCTCAATACATGTTTGATGAATGAAAATGAGGTAGAAAAACAGAACAAAAATTAGTAGAGGGAATATATAAGAGAAACCAGGAGAGTGAAATGTCATCAAAAACAAAACAAGAGGTATTTTCAAGAGGTAAGGAGAGTTTTGTGTTTTGTTTTGTTTCAGAGTTTTAAATAACCTGACAGATATCACTGTACTTAACAAGTAGGAAATATGTGGAATAAAATAGTTAAGGTTCAGTAGAATATAACAGAAATTATCTTCTATCTAAGCAGTGATTTAATATGAGGAATTGGGTGTTCAAAACACCATGAGAAGGGTTGGTTTAGTGGGGTATAGACTGCATTTTCCGAATCCAAGGACGACACTGCAGAATTGTCTTGCCAGAATAACCCCAGCCTCTTCTGCAATGAGAAAGCTAGAAACAAGGAGGCCACCAGTGGAACTGTTGGCTCCAGAGCCACTACAACTGCTAGGCCTGCACCAGCCAAAGCAAATGTCCTATACACTGTCCCCTGATACCAGTGACTGGCCCCTAAATCTCTGTTAATGCTACCACAGGAAAACACATCTCCATGACTAAGTGCATTAGTTTTTAATTGCCGTGTAACAGATTACTACAAATTCTTAAAACAACACTCATTTATTATCCTAATTCTGTAGGTCCAAAGTCCAAGCAGACTCACCTGGGTTCTCTGCTTAGGGTATCTCTATGTAGGAGTCAAGGTGTCAGTAGGTTGGGTTCTTATCTGGAGGCTCCAGGGAGAAATCTACTTCTAAGCTCTTTTGGGTTTGTCAGAATTCAGTTCCTTGCAGTTACAGGACTGAGGTCTTTATTTTCTGACTGTGGACCAGGGGTCACTTTAAAATGTAAGAAGGCCATTCACAGTTCCTTCCACAGGCCTTCTTACAGACCCTCCCATAGCATCACAGCTGGGGCAAGACCCTTCTGTGGAATCTCCCTCACACTAACTCTTCTGGCTTCTGTTACTGTCTCCAGCCAGAGAAAATTCTCTGCTTTTACATGGGTTTACATGATGAGATTAGGCCCACCCAGACAATCTCTCTATATAATACAACATGACTAAAGAAATCATATCTCTTCATATTCATGGGTTCCCACGATTAAGGTATGGAACCTTGGGGGCTATTTTTTAGAATTCTGCCTACCACATTGTGTTTGCCAAAAAGTAAAAAAATAAAAAGCTGTAGAACCAATAGATATGTCTTTCACCTTCTGAATTAGTCAATATTCTCCAGAGAAACAGAAGCAATAAGATGTATATATATAGAAAGAGATTTATTATAAGAAATAGGCTCACATGAGTGTAGACACTGACAAGTCCCAGGATCTGCAGGGTTAGCGGGCAAGCTGGAGACCCAGGAGGGCTGATTGTATATTTCTGGTCCAAAGGCTGGCAGACCTGAATCTCAGGAAGAGTTGATGTTTCAGTCTGAGTCTGAGGAAGAGACCAATGTCCCAGTTTAAAGGCAGTCAGGCAGGCAGTAGGAATTCCCTATTATCAATGAGAGAGTCATCCTTATTCTATTCAGGACTTCAATTGATTGGATAAGGCCCACTACATTAGGGAAAGTAATCTGCTTTACTCAATTGTACAGATTCAAATATTAATCCCATCTAAAATACCATCACAGAAGACCCAGAATAATGTTTAAGCAAACATCTGGAACTCTGTGGCCCAGTAAAGTTGACACACAAAATTAACCACCATATCTTCCAAATTTCATGCAAGTACATGAACTGGATGAACCTAAGTCCTATCCAGAACCCCAGCTGCAGAGGCATTAGGCAGCTTGGGAAGGTGCATTAGGACAGTGTCTTTCAAACATTTTATCCCCAATCTACTATAAGGAACACATATTTCACCACAACCCAGTAAAAGCACACACATACACATACATATAAATAAATGAAACAAAATTTCATGAAATATTGGTTAGCTTTACTACGTGTAATGTACTTTTATATTTTATTTATGGTTCTATTTCATTTTAAACCATGCTGATCTTGATTCACTAACTAATTTCATGACCTTCCAAAAAAACAAGGCATCATTAGGAAGGCAGACTGATCTTGAGGGTCAATCTTTGGGAAGTAATATTCCTTCAGTTACATGTTTCACAATGTCTGATATGTAATACTCTATTAAGTTGAATACAATGGGCTTTCAATTCAGTCTCAAGACATACTACGAAAATTCTGAATCCTTTTACAGGGGTAGGTCCACAACTATCCAATAAAATGAAACAACAGATACCAAGGGATGCCCTTTTGCTGTCTCCCACCCTATTCAGGAAGGCCAAATTCACTCTATATTCACTCAAATACAGGGGACTTATTTTTCAGGGAGCAAATGACCAAGGGAGTGTTCATGCGCAAAGTGCAGACATGATGAATTATTATAAAGAGGTGTTGAAGCATGTAGAAATTGTCCACTTCTGTGCCACTTATAATAAGTGCTTAACTCCCGGGGCGCCTGGGTGGCGCAGTCGGTTAAGCGTCCGACTTCAGCCAGGTCACGATCTCGCAGTCCGTGAGTTTGAGCCCCGCGTCGGGCTCTGGGCTGATGGCTCAGAGCCTGGAGCCTGTTTCCGATTCTGTGTCTCCCTCTCTCTCTGCCCCTCCCCCGTTCATGCTCTGTCTCTCTCTGTCCCAAAAATAAATAAACGTTGAAAAAAAAAATTAAAAAAAAAAAATAAGTGCTTAACTCCCTTGCATTATTATGTCAATGCATAAGGCACAGTTTAGAGAACATTATTACTCAACAACAGCAGCTCTTGGGTTTCATGTTTCTGTTACACACCCCCCTAGAGTGAACTGTGTCTCTGCAATAGTTAAGGTCCTAAAGAAGAATTCACCTACTTTGCACCGCTTGGTCTCCCTAATTATGCTGTTCTCCATGGAAATGACTTACTTATTTAAATGCTTGGCTTTTGTTCCTTGGATAAACAGTAGACATATTTCTGAGTGCAGAATTTCTATTTAAGTGTACTTATGCCCTAAGCAGATTATAGGGATCCGCTCAGGGAGTCAACTTGAATTGATCCTCTTCATGTCTATTGCCACATCACTGGCAGAGTTTCACACAGTCAGATTTAATTCTCTCTGACTGAGAAAAAATGAAGAATTTGGCCTTCTTCAACAAAGATCATATTATGGAGTCATCTTCGTTCAATTGCAAAAGATTGTGAATGAGGAGACAGGGACATTATATGATCCAGGAAGTGAGGTTGTAGGGCTGGCTTGTGGTGGTTGTAACAAAATCTCAACATTGCATAAAAACTAGAAAACCTTGAAACCACTGAAACTGTGATGGTCTGGGGACTCTTACCATATGGATTGTCAAAAATCTGGATATATGCTCTATACAGAAGCAATAAAATTCATTCATTTAATATAAATTTAATGAGCATATATTATATGATATTTAGAGCTCTACTATAAACACAGAAATGATCAAGACAGACCAAATCCCATCTTATATAGTAGAGGGAGGCAGAGGACCACTAACTGGTAGACAAGTTATTAACAAATGGACAAGGTAAATGGAGTACTGGGATTCAGCCAGCTCCAAGTTGCCTAAAGCAAACATATGCTCTGTCACCCATCTCATCTATGGACCATAGTTCTAAGAGTTGTGACACATTTATAATTGCTACACGTGATAACTGCCAGGGTATTTCCCTTTTTCCCCAGTAACATTTATTTTTAAGAAGTGAGGTGAGTTATTGAGAGATACTGGGGATTCTGAGAATCAGTGGATGCTGGTGGACCAGGCATGAAATAGCAGTCCTGGAGGTCAAAAGGCACAATATCTAATCATGTTTTCTTTATAAACAGCTTAATTAAGGCATAACTGATATACAATAAACTGTACATATTTAACATACATAATTTGTGGGGCACCTAGGTGGCTCAGTCGGTTGAGCATCAGACTCTTAATTTTGGTTCAGGTCATGATCTCAGGGTGGTGGGATCAAGCCCTGTTTTGGGCTCCACTCTAAGCGTGGAGTCTGCTTAAGATTCCCTCTCTCTCCCTTTGCCCCTCTTCCCCACTTATGAATGCTCCCTCTAAAAAAAAATCTAATAAATAAATAAATAAATTAATAATAATAATAATAAACTATATAATTTGGTAAGTTTTGATGTACATATACACCCATGTATACATCGCATCAAGGAATATATCTGTCACCTCTAAAAATGTCCTTGTATCCCTTAGGTATCCCTCCACCCCCCCACGCCTCCCCAATTCCCATTCCTAGGCAATCCCTGGTTGTTTTCTGTCACTATACATTATCTTGCATTTTCTAGGGGTGGGGGAGTTGGCTTCTTTCACTTAGCATTTTGAATTTTATCCATACAATTGTGTATGTCAATAGTCCATTACTACTTTGTTTATCCATTAACATGTCAGTGGACATTTGAGTTTTTTCCATGTTTGGCCTATTTATTTCTTTTCACTTGAGAGAGAGAAAGAGAGAGAGAATGAGTGAGAGAGGGCAGAGGGAAAGAGAAAAAAGAATCTTAAGCAGGCTCCATGCTTAGCGTGGAGCCCAATGTGAGGCTCAGTCCCACAACCCTGGGATAATGACCTGAGCAGAAATGAAAAGTCAGATGCTCAATGAACTGAGCCACCCAGGTGCTCCTTAACCTATTGTAAACAAAGCATCTATAAACATACTTTTTAAGACACTATCAAACTGTTTTCCAGAGTAGTTTTCTCACTTTTACATTCCCATCAGCAGTATATGAGAGTTCCAGTTATTCCATACCTTAGCTAACACTTGGCAGCCCAGTCTTTTGACGTTAGACATTCTAGTGGGTATGAAATGTTATCTCATTGTAGCTTTTATTTGCATTTCCCCTTATGATGCTAAACACCTTTCCATATATTTATCTGCCATACATATATCTTTTTTGGTAATGTGTCTTTTCAAATCTTTTGCTCATTGTTCTTTGGATTATTTAGCTTCATAATACTGAGTCTTGAGAATTGTCCAAATGTTCTAGATATAAGTCCTGTGTCACATATATGATTTGTAAATATTTTCTCCCAGTCTCTGTCTTGTCATTTCAAATATTAGTTCTTTGAAAAGAACTCAGTTTGATAAAGCTCAATTATATTTTTTTCTTGTAATGAATCATACTGCTGGTGGGGTAGCTAAGAAATGTTTGCCTAATCTAAGATCATAACAATTTTATCCTTTAGGTACTTTAAAAATGTTGTCCTACTGTATTCTAGATTACATTGGTTCTGATGAGACATTTGCATTCATTTTTATCTTTTTCCTCTGTATCTCTGGATTGAAGCAATTTGATTATGATGTGCCTTGATGGAGTTTTTCTCATGTTTCCTGTCCTTGAGGTTCATTGACCTTAGTGGATCTATGTGTTCATAGTTTTCATCAACTTTGAAATTTTTTGTCCATTATTTATTCAGTTAGTTTTCTTGTCCATTCTCTTTGGAGATCCAATTACATGTATATTAGACCATCTGAGGTCTTATTTTTTCCATGTGTTTCATTTTAGATGGTTTCCATTGCTATGTCTTTAGGTTCACTTATCTTTTCTTCTGCACTGTCTATATGCCATTAATCCCATTCAGTAATCATAGACCAGATTTCTCATTTTAGTCATTGTTTTCATCATTAGAAGTTTGATTTAGCTCTTATTTATTAGTAGCATGTCTCTATTTAACATGTTCAGTCTGTCCTCTAATTTCTTGGATATATGGAATATAGTTATAATAACTATTTGAATGTTCTTATCTATTAATTGTATCATTTGCGTAATTTCTGGGTCAGTTTCAATTGATTGATTTCCCTCTTCATTATGGGTTTTATTTTCCTGCTTCTTTGCATGCCCGATAATTTTTTATTGGTTGCCAAACATTGTGAATTTTCCCCTGTCGAATGCTGGATATTTTTAGATTCCTGTAAATATGCTTGGTTTTTGTTTTGGGACATAGTTTAGTTACTTAGAAATTGTTTGATCCTTTCACGTCTTTCTTTTAAGATATTTTAGGCAAGGCAAGGGCAGCACTTAGTTGCCTTGACTAAAATATCTTAGTTGAGGGATAATTTTTCCCCAGTACTGACACAAGACTCAAGTTGAGGGATAATTTTTCCCCAGTACTGACACAAGACTCAAGTATTTTCCAAATGGAATGTAAATTATGAGGTCTTCCACACTGGCTATCAGGAACAGGCATTATTAGTGACCCTGTATGACAGTGGGTATTGTTCCTTCTAATCCTTTTGAGTTTTTCTGTCCCTGGCCTCAGATAGTTTCCTCATACACAAGAATTGATCAATGCTCAATTTAATACTCAAGGCAGACACCCTGTTGATCTCTGGAGTTCTCTCTGTGAGCAACTTTCTTCTCTTTGATATTCTGCCCTGTGAAATCTAGCAGCCTTCCTGAACTAGTGACTCCTCGTCCACAATTCAGGGAAACTGCTGGGCTTTGCCAGTTTCCTCCTTTCTATACCAGAGCCTCAAAACTCCACCCAGCCAGTAAGCTAGGACACTAGGGATCACTTTGTTTATTCCCCAACATCAGGGATCACTGTACTTCATTGCCTGATGTCTGATGTCTTGAGAACAGCTTTTTCACTTATTTTGTATACTCTTTTAGCTGTTTCCAGAAGGAGTATAAATCCAGTCCCTGTTATTATATTTGGCTGGAAGTAGAAGTGTTAACTCCAAATTACATTTTAATATTGAGTCTTACTTCTCTGGTTTTGTTTTTTATTTTTTTTTTCTTCTTCTTAGATGGTAGATTTAATGTGGACATATGGAGAATGACAATTGCTAGACATGGGGAGAAACTAGAAGGGACGAGCTGGCAGATGGGAAGTATAGTTAGAAAAAAAGGAAAAGAATGAGAGCAGTCAAATCTTAGAAAAGGCATTGATGGAGATTATCAAAGCCATTTGAAATCCCAGCTCTCACCTTTAACACACATAATATGTGGCTGAAGGAGAATTCAAACTACTGTCTCCAACTTGGAAACTTGAATCTGCCAGTGAGATTTACTAATTTTTACTGGTCTTCATAACACAGCAACAAAGGCAGAGCTTGAGAATTTGTCCTCTATTTCTCAGAGAGAAAAACACTAAAGTCACCCAGAGAACAGTGCCTGGGTGAAAACTAGAAGTTTTAAATGTATCTTTTTACTGCTTTGTTCAAATGATTATTTAGCAGTGTTCGCCTTGGGAGAGAGCAACACATAGCACAGAAGAAAACACACTGGATGTGAAGGAGTATAGGGTTATGGCCCAACACAGTCACTAATGAGCTATGGGTACTTGAGGAAGTCATTTTACTTTCCTAGGTCTCAATTTCCTCAACTGGAAACTGGAATAAGGACTCCCACATGAAGGGTCATTGTGAGATTAAATGAGATGATGCATGTCAAGTTTTACAGAGCCTGAAACTTAATATTACATGTAAGGTTCTGTGTATTACCTCTTCTAGAGGGATTTGCATTTTTTTTTTTTTTTTTTTTTTTACTGGAAGGAGAGGAATCTGCAATTGCACTCTCAAATAAGAGGTGGTTAGAGGACTGGCTTACTGGTCCACCTCCTTCTACTCATCCAGCCATCCTGGTCTAGGTTCCCTCCAAATTAAAGAATCAATGTCAGAAGACCTGAGATTCACACCTAGGTATCTGACCCCAGACAGAATATTAGCCTCTCTTAGCTGTTAAAATGGGAATAATGATAGCTGTCATCTGTGGAGCACTTGTTCTGTGTTTTCAGGTTCTGGATTAAGCATTTTGCACATACTATCATTTAATCCTCATGACCCTTTGTTATTATCTCTATTTTACAGATGAGGCAACTAAGTTTCAGAGATGTTAAGTAACTTGTCCAAGATCACACACAAGTGGTGTGACTGGGATGGGCATGAACTCTGCTCCTATGCCAACATGCATGCTGTCACCCATGTTACACTGCCTTCCCATTAGTGTGTTAAGGATTTGGTGAGTTAAGGGCTACAAGTGTAAGGTAATATGTAGCATGTTGGTGCCCTAGCTAAGATCTTCTTCCCTTCCCTTCCCCAGAACATTTTCATATTAACTGAAACACCAGTCCCTACACAACACAACTTCCCTCAAATTTCTCTCAAGGCAAAAGTTGGTCACCCTTGCATAGACTACCCATCTCCTACTTCTTAGAAGGCAAGGTGGGCCTTCACATAGGGTTTTGCTGCCACATCTAGACTGTGGCTCCACCACTTTGAATCACTTTGAAAAACTCCTGGAAGACTCATGCACCAGCTGACAGTCTTCATGCTCCATCTGCCTATCTTCATCCCTGTCATCTCCTGCTACCCAAGCCACACACATGTACTCATTAAAAATGTTAACACCTTACTCCTGGGCATTCTCTGCCCAGATTCCTGTCATCACCTAGATAATTTCAACATCTTCACTGATGATCCATCTAACACTTAAGTTTCATGGTTCTTAGGTTGACTTCCACTTAAGTGCATTGCCTGCATTGACTGCAATTATATACTGCACAGAATATAAAAAGCAACTATGTTAGAACTTAAAAGTTAACAATAGGAGGGGCGCCTGAGTGGCTCAGTCCGTTGAGCGACCGACCTCAGCTCAGGTCATGATCTCATGGTTTGTGACTTCGGGCCCCACGTCGGGCTCTGTGCTGACAGCTCAGATCCTGGAGCCTGCTTCAGATTCTGTGTCTCCCTCTCTCTCTGCCCCTCCCCCACTCGCACTCTGTCTCTGTCTCTGTCTCAGAAATAAATAAACATTTAAAAAATTTTTTAAAGTTAACAATAGGAGGTGAATAGGGGAAGGTCAAACTTGAAGAATGACCCTGTAATGGTTATTATTACATTTCTACTTGAGCGGGCCATGGGGTGCCCAGACTAAACATTATTCCTGGGGGTATCTGTAGAGTGTTTCTGGATGAGTTTAGCATTTGACCTGGTGAACTCAGTAAAGCAGACTGCCCTTCCCAGTGTGTGTGGGCAGCATTCAATCTACTGAGGTCCTGAATAGAACACAGGGCAGAAAAAGGAGGAATCCATGCCCCACCCCTAGTCCCCACCAGTTCCTTCCTCACTGCATAAGCTGGGACATCAGTCTTCTCCTGCTTCCTTGGATTTACGCCATTTTCTCCCCTGTTCTCAGACCTTTGAACTTAGATTGAATCATACCACTGGCTTTTCTGGGTCTCCAGTTTACAGACAGCACATTATGGGACTTCCCAGCCTTCATAATTGTGTGAGTGAATTCCTCATATTAAATCGTATACTTATAGTCTCCTATTGGCCCAATTTCTCTGGATACCCCTAACTAATCCAGACTTATATGACAAATTTGTGTTTTCCCTCTTTTGTCTCCAGTGATTGACCTGAGGGCAGCTCTAATGTGAAACTCTGAAGTGGGTAAAGGCAACAATATGTAGAGAAAACCTATCTTCCTGGCCAGAGTCTCATATTAGCCAGAAAATGTAGAGGAAATCTCCTGGGTTTTTTTTTTCTCTCTTTTCTTCTCTTTGCCTTGCCTCAAGAATATGTTGCCTCAAGAGCTACAACCTAGTGAAATGGGCACCAAAACCCTAAGAGAAAAACCCCATTTTTCTGACCAGAGATACCAAGAAAAGCAGTCCTACAGCACAGAGGATGAGGGAATCCTATTTATTTATTTATTTAGCTATTTTTTTTTGCCACTTTGCCCCCCCCCCCCAGGGGAAACTGAGTGTAGCAGAAATGTGCAACAGCAGGCTGAATAAAACACCAAAAGAAATCCTCGCTTTCTGGCCAAAGGACCAGATTTGGATTTTCTTACTTTTTGTTTTTCATTTTTTTATTTGAATGCAGTTGAAATACAATGTTATACTAGTTTCAGTGTACAACATAATGATTCAGCAAGTTTCTACAGTATACTATGCCCACCACAAATGTACCTACCGTCAATCACCATACAACATTATTACAATATCATTATAATGTGCCTTTTATTCCCATGACTTATTCATTCCCAGACTGGAAGTCTGTATCTCCCTTTACCCATGTTGCTCATTCCTCATTCTCCCTCCCCTTTGGCAACCATCAGGTTGTTCTCTATTTACAGGTTTGATTCTGCTTTTTGTTTCTTTATTCTTTTTTTTTAATTCCACAGATGAGTGAAGTCACATGATATTTGTCTTTCTCAGTCTGACTTACTACACATAGCATAATACTCTCTAGGTCCATTCATATTGTCACAAACGGCAAGATCTCATCATTTTTGGCAAGACTGTATGATATTCCACCATACACTTATACCACACCTTTATCCATTCATCTATTAGTGGACACTTAGGTTGCTTTCACATCTTCACTATTGTAAATAATGCTGAAGTACACAGAGGGGTGCATATCTTTTCAAATTAGTGTTTTTGTTTGGGTATATACCCAGTAGTGGAATTATTGGATCATATGGTATTCCTATTTTAAATTTTTTGAGGAACTTCCACAGTGTTTTCCACAGTGGCTGGACCAATTTACATTCCCATCAACAGTGTACAAGAGCTCCTTTTTCTCCGCATCTTTGCCAACACTTGTTATTTGTTGTATTTTTGGTTTTAGCCATACTGACAGGTGATATGTCATTGTGTTTTTGATTTGGATTTCCTTGATGATTAGTAATGCTGAGCATCTCTTCATGTAGCTATTTGCCATCTGTATGTCTTCTTTGGAAAGAAGGTCCTCTGCCCATTTTTTAACTGGATTGTTTGGTTTTTTGGTATTTGGTTGTATAAAGTCTTTATATATTTTAGATATTAATCTCTTACTGGATATATCATTTGCAAATATTTTCTCTCATTCGTTAGGTTGTCTTTTTATTTCGTTAATGGTCTCCTTTGCTGTACAAACCCTTTTTATTTTGCTGTAGTCTTTTTTTTTTTCTGCTTTGTGAAATAAACATGATTTATTTGTGACACTAATACCCTCTGACTTCCTCTATGCATTTTAGTAATTGTGATTTGTTCTGTGTTCACAAGTAAATGAAGAAAGTAACTAAACAAGCTGGAGCCCAGAAGCATTCCTGATACAGGTGAGCTGTGCTGGCAGATGAACAGGAATAGATGAACTGAGTGTAGCAGATTGTATTTTCCAAAGACGGCTACCACAGTATCTCCCATAAAATGTGCTCTTCTGCAATGTGATCCTGCCATTTCCCCATCAAGAAGTGAAGTCTCATTACTCTACCTGAGGGTGGCCTTTGTGACCTGCTCTATTTTGCTGTAATCTTAATAGTTCTTTTTTTTTTTCTTTCTTTTTTTTTTTTTTTTTTTTTTTTTTTTTGCTTTTGTAACCCTTACCTTAGAAGACATATCTAGAAAATGTTGCTGTAGCTGATGTGAGAGAAACTACTGTTGTTTACCCTTTAGGATTTTTATTATTTAAGGTCTCACATTTAGGTCTTTAATCCATTATGAGTTTATTTTTGTGTGTGGTGTTATAAAGTGGTCCAGTTTCATTCTTTTGCATGTAGCTGTCCAGGTTTCCCAATACCATTTGTTAAAGAGACTGTCTTTTTCCCATTGTATATTCTTGCCTCTTTTGTTATAGATTAACTTACCACATAATCATGGGTTTATTTCTGGGCTCTCTATTCTGTTTCATTGATCTATGTGTCTATTTTTGTGCCACTACCATACTATTTTGATTACTTACAGCTTTGTAATACATCTTGAAATCTGGGATTTTGATACCTCCAGCTATGTTTTTGTCTTTCAAGATTATTTTGGCTATTCAGGGTCTTTTGTGGTCCCATACAAATTTTAGCATTATTTGTTCCAGTTCTGTGAAAAATACTTTTGGTATTTTGATAGGGATTACATTGAAACCGTATATTGTTATGGGTAATATGGACATTTTAACAATATTAATTCTTCCAATCCATGAGCATGGAATATCAATTTCATCATTGTTTTTATGGTTTTCATAGTACAGGTCTTTCACCTCTTTGGATAAGTTTATTCCTAGCTATTTTACTCTTTTGGTGCAATTATGAATGGTGTTGTTTTCTTAATTTCTCTTTCTATTGCTTCATTATTATTATATGGAAACACTACCAATTTCTGGGTATCAATTCTGTATCCTGCAACTTTACTGAATTCATTTATTACTTCTAGTAGTTTTTGGGGTAAGTTTTAGGGTTTTCTATGTATATTCTTATGCCCTCTGCAAATAGTGACAGTTTAGCTTCTTTACCAATATAGATGACTTTAATTTCTTTTTCTTATATGGTTGATATGGCTAGGACTTCTAGTGCTACATTAAATAAAAGTGGCAAGAGTAGATATCCTTATCTTGTTCTTGATCTTAGAGGGAAAGCTCTCAGTATTTTACATTAAGATGTTAGGTGTGAGCTTTTTAACATAAAAAAAAAAGTTTTACAAAATAGTATTTTTGTTATCTTGAGGTATGTCCCCTCTAAGCCTACTTTGTTGAGTATTTTTATCATGAATAGATGTTAAATTTTTTCAGATGCTTTTTCTGCATGTATTGAGATAATCATATGATTTTTACCTTTGTTTTGTTGATGTGGCATATCATGTTGATTGATTTGAGAATATTGAACCATCCTTGATTCCCTGGAATAAATCCCACTTGATCATTTTAGTATGTTGTTGAGTGGGGTTTGCTAATGCTTTATTGAAGACTTTAAAGTCTATATTGTTTGATATAGGTATTGCTACCCTGGCTCTGGGGTTTTGTTGTTGTTGTTTACTTTCATTTGCATGGTAAATGTATTTCCATCCCTTGACTTTAAGTATGTATGTGTCTTTAGGTCTGAAGTGATCTCTTGTAGGCAGCATTTAAATGGGTGTTGTTTTTTATCCATCTTGTCACCTTATGTCTTTTGAGTGGAGCACTTAGGCCACTTATATTTAAAGTAATTATTGATCTGTATGTACTTATTGCAATTTTGTTCTTTGTTTTCTCATTGTTTTTTGTAGTTTTCGGCTTTTCTTCCTTGCTCTCTTTCTTTGTCATAGATGAGTTTCTGTTGTGCTATAACTGGCTTTCTTTCTCTTTATTTTTTGTGTATTTTTGTATTTTGAGTTTGTTGTTATCGTAAGACTCACATATAACATCCCAAGAATATAACAGTCTGTTAATTTTATGGTCATTTAAGTTCAAACACATTCTAGAAATTTAAAAAGAATAACATTTTTTTACTCCTTCCTCCATATTTTATGTATATGTTGTCATATTTTACATCTTTTTATTCATAATTCTGTAATATCTAATTGCACCTATTTCTTTCCCCTTTAACATTTCTTACATGGCTGATTTAATATTGATAAACTACTTTATCTTTTGGTTGGGAAACTCTTTATCTCTTTTTCAAATCTTAATGATAATCTTGCCAGGTAGAGTTTTCTTGGTGGTAGGTTTGTCCTTTCAGCACTTTGAAGATATCATGTCACTCTTTCCCACCATGCAAAGTTTCTGCTGAAAATCAGCTGATAGCTTTAGGTGTTTTTTGTTTGTTTGCTTTTGTTTTTAATCATAGGTAAATTTTTGCTTCTCTCTTACCACTTTTAAAATTCTTTCTTTATCTTTAAACTTTGACATTTCAATTATTATGTATCATGGTGTGGATCTCCTTGGGTTCATCTTGTTTGGAACTCTGTGCTTCTTGTCCTAGACATCTATTTTTTTTCCCTAGTTAAGGAAAGTTTTCAGTTATTATTTCTTCAAATAATTTTTCTACCCCTTTCTCCTTCTTTTGGAATCCCTATAATGTGAATTTTTGCTCACTTGATATTTCCAAGGGATCCCTTAACCTATCCTCATTTTTTAAAAAATTATTTTCTTTATGCTGTTCATCTTGGTGCTTTCCATTAGTCTGTCTTCCAGATCACTGATATGTCCTTCTGCATACCCTAGTGTACTGCTGATTCCCTATAGTGTGTTTTTTTATTTCAGTTATTGTATTCTTCAACTCTGATTTATTCTTTTTTATATTTTCAGTTTCTTTATTAAAGGTCTCACTTAGTTCTTCCCCTTTTCTCTGCAACCCAGTGAGCATCTGTTTTAGTTCTTTTCTGGGATTTTTTTCTAATTCCTTCTTTTAGAGCATATTTCTCTGCCTCCCATTTTGCTTGGCTTTCTGTATTTGTTTCTATAGATTAGGCAGAGCAGCTACTTCTCCTAAACTTGAAGGAATGGTCTTGTATATGGTTGTCCCCTGTGTAGACTGTGTGTGGCAGTTGGTGACTTTTGCTGGCTGGCTGAAGTCGTGACTGGCCTGAACTAGGGATCCTGGGGCTCTCTACATATCAGGTGCCCTGTCAGGATAGCTAAAGCTGAAGTGAGTGCAGGCTGGGGTGTCCTGGGATCCTGTGTATTGAGGATACCCTGGCAGGACAGCTGAAGCTGAAATGGATGCAAGTTGATGTGTCCTGGGGAGCTCTGTACAAGGGGGTGCCCTGGCAGAGTGGCTGGAACTAAAGCAGTCTGTGGGGCAGGAGGTCCTTGGGCTCTCTACACAGAGGGTGCCTGGGCAGGATAGCTGAAACTAAAGTGGGTACCAGCTGAAGGGACTTGGAGCTCTACATGCAGAGGACACCTTGACAAGATATTTGAAGCTGAAGTGGATGTAAACTGGGGTGTGCCAGGACTCTCCACCCAGACAGTGCCCTGAAGGGGCAGCAGGAGCTGAGGTGGGGTACAGTCCAAAAATGGATCTTTTACATGCTAGTTGCTCTTTGAAACTGCAATTTTTTAAAGAAAAAAGAAAAAAAAGCATGGCGTGTGTGTGTGTGTGTGTGTCCCAGTGCAATTGGCACTGGTGTGCATTGTGGGCCTGGGGCTTACTGAGGCAGCAAGCCAGCTACAGAAACTGGATCCTGCTCTGGTCCGTGCTTTTAAGGCGGATGGAAAATGTGGGGCCTGAGTGGCTCAGTCAATTGAGTGGCCGACTTTGGCTCAGGTCATAATCTCATGATCTCGCAGTTCATGAGTTTGAGACCCACATCAGGCTCACTGCTGTCAGTGTGGAGCCCTCTCTGGATTCTCTGTCCCCCTCTCTCTGCCCCTGCCCTGCTTGTGCTCTCTGTATCTCAAAAATAAATAAACATTAAAAAAAATGGTGGATAAAAAAATGTAAACCTGTCATTCTCCAGTCCCTGTGACCCAGAGAGTGCTCCCATGGCTCCTCTGTTGTTGTTGGCAGAATTCTAGTCCTCTCTTTTGTATGCCAGTTGCTTTTTTTAAACTGCAGCTTTTTTTTTTTTTTCTGTGCCCAAGGACAGAGGAGTCTGTTCCTGGTCTCTCAGTACTATCTCTCCCCACTTCCCTTGGCGACATTAGGGGTGAGGGTTCCCTTTGTTACTGTCTGTTTCTCTTGCTGTTGTCTTTTGATATTCTATATTTTGTTGGGCGGAAGCTGTTCAGTCAGTCCTTGGTTCGTCAGGAGGAATTGTTCTATCAATAGGTATAATCCTGAGGGAGCTGGACAAACTGGAAGTACAGCTCCTGGCTGGCTCACCAAATATGTAGCCAGGGAGTTAGGGTGCAAGAGCACCTAGCTCCAGGGGACCCAAAAAGACCAGGTTTGTCTACTCACCACTGACAAAATCCAAAGGCAGAGGAACTAGTGGAGATGAAACAAAGAGAGAATTTATTCAGTGAGGCCAACACCAGGAAGATAGCAGACTAACATCAAAGACTGTCTCTAAAGTACCAAAAATACTTCCAGGAATATGTAAAGAAAATGTGGGACAAAGGTGGGTGGGTACACGCAGGTGGGCAGTAAAGGTCAGGTTGGTCATTGTCTTGGAGATGATGGTGGAGTCTTATTGGCTCAGGGCAGTCCTTATTGTTTGAGGGATAGTTTAGTTCCCGTCAGGCATGTTGCTTTGCCCTCAGGGTCTTTGGCTTGAATTAAGAGACAAACTGGAAAGAAGAACTTAATCAACTAGAAAGTTAAGGTCAATATGGAGGTAGTTGAAGTCCTCTTTCACCTAGGAGGAGGTGAGTTAAAGGTCTTCCCATACTACCACCTTGGACTGGAGCTAGAATAGGATCCCTTTGAATGTGGAAAGTTTGGGAGAAATCCAAGAAAGGAGAGAATCAAAGAAGGGAATCTCCCAATTCTGTGTGCAAATCGTCATAAATACCAGTACCTCCCCTGAGCACAAGCATGGCATGGACAGAAAAGGCATAAAAAAAGGCTTTCAGATTGGAAAAAAAAAAGAAAGAAAACTATCTCAACTCTTTTATTTTTTTAATTTTTATTTTAGAAAGAAAGACTGAGCAAAGAGGCTGAGAGAGAGAGAGAAAGAGAGAGAGGGAGAGGGAATCTTAAGCAGGCTCCATGCTTAGCACAGAGCCCAACACGGGACATGATCCCATGACGCTGGGATCATGACCTAAGCTGAAACCAAGAGTCAGACACTCAACTGATTGAGCCACCCAGGCACCCTGAAAACTATCTCAACTCTTAAATGATGTAATTATCAACATCAAAAGAATCCTAAGGAGTATACATCAATTTTCTAGAACTCATAAATAATTTAATAAGCCCCAGAATACTAGGTCAATATATAAAAATCAGTTTTATTTTTATACATTAGCAATGAACAATTAATATGAAAAATTTTTTAAGTACCATTCAAAATCATACCAAAAATTGAAATACTTAGATTTAAATCTAACAAAACATGTACAGGGTCTGTATGCTGAAAGCTACAGAAGGCTGATTGGAGAAATAAAGGAAGATATAAATAAATGGAAAGATATGTCATGTCTATCCATGGAAGCCTCAGAATTTTTAAGATGTCAATTCTCAACTTAATCTATAGATTCAACATAATCCCAATCAAAATTCCAGAATGTGAATATCAACAAGCTTATTCTAAAATGTGTATGAAGGGGCGCCTGGGTGGCGCAGTCGGTTAAGCGTCCGACTTCAGCCAGGTCACGATCTCGCGGTCCGCGAGTTCGAGCCCCGCGTCAGGCTCTGGGCTGATGGCTCAGAGCCTGGAGCCTGTTTCCGATTCTGTGTCTCCCTCTCTCTGCCCCTCCCCCATTCATGCTCTGTCTCTCTCTGTCCCAAAAATAAATAAAAACGTGGAAAAAAAAAATTAAAAAAAAAAAAAAGTCTGTCCTTAAAATGTGTATGAAAAGGCAAAGGAACTAGAACAGCCAAACAGCTTTGAAAAAGAACAAAGTTGGAGAACTCACTCTACCCCATTTTAAGACTTACTATAAACCTACAGTAATCAAGGCAGTGTGGTATTGAAGAAAGATGGACACATAGGTCAAGGAGACATAGCAGAGAATCCAGAAATTGAGGCTATACACGAGCATAGTCAACCAATTTCTGACAATGACACATAGCCAATCTAATGGTAAAGGGGATATAGTCTTTCATCAAATGTTACTGGAACAATTAAATATTCATAGGCAAAATAAATAAATAAGTAAGCATTGACCTAAATTCAAAACTTGTATAAAAATTAACTCAAATGGATTGTGGATGTAAATGTAAAAGTGTAAAACTATAAAGCTTTTTTAAGAAAAAAGGAGGAAGTCTTCAGAAAGTAAAGTTAGGCAAACAGTTCTTAGACATGACATGAGAAAGCATGATCCATACATTTTTTTAAAATAGTAGTTTGGGCTTCAACAAAATTAAAAGTCTCTGCTCTGCAAATGAGACTGTTAAGAGAATGAAAAGGCAAGGTACAAAATGGTAGAAAATATTCGCAAATCACGTGTGCATCAAGAATATATTAAGAATTCTCGAAATGCTAAAAAAACAAACAATCCAAATAGAAAATGGGCAAGAGCTGAACTGGCCCTTCACCAAAGAAAAGGTACAGATGGTAAGTAAGCATGTGAAAGGTTGCTTAGTAGCATTAGTCATTACGGAAATGCAAGTCAAACTACAACTTTACACCCACAAGGAAGGATATAATAAAGTAAGACAAATAATAACAAGCAAAGAGGTGGAGAATTTAGAACCCTCATGTATTGCTGGTGGAAATACATTGCTGCTTTGGAAAAGTTTGGCAGGTCTTTAAATAGTTTAACATAGAGCTACCCTATGACCCAGCATTTCCACTCCTAGGTATATACCCAAGAAAAACGAAAACATATGTCCACGCAAAAACTTGTACACAAATGTTCATAGCAACATTACTCATAATAGCTAAAAAGTAGAAATAAATCACAAATGTGCGTTGCTGGCGAATAGATAAACAAAATGTAGTATATCCATAAAATGGAACATTAGTTGGCAGCAAAAGGAAATAAAGTACTCATATGTGTTACAACATGGAAGAAGTTTGAAATCATAATACTGAGTGAAGAAACAAGTCACATATTGCATGGTTCTATTGATATGAAACACCTAGAACAGGAAAATCCATAGAAAGAGAAGAAATTAATTGTTTCCAAGGGCTGGGAGGAGGGGTGAATGGGCAGTGACTGCTTAATGGGAACAGGACTACCTCTTAGTTGATAAAATATCTTGGAAGTAGACAGAGGTGATGGTTGCACATGACTGTGAGTGTACTAAATGCCACTGAATCTGACACTTTAAAATGATTAATGGTTAGTTTTATGTTATGTAAATTTTACCTTGATTTAAAAAAAAAAAACAAACCTGAAATCTAGGGCCAATCATCTTAACTACACTCTCATGAGCACTCATAGTTCATGTACACTTTTTGTCTTCTGCTCCACTGGCTCTTACAATTTCCTGACCGTGGATTAGCCTATCCACTGATGAAACCCTAGTGGTTCTGTGACTGTCAATCTTTGTGAGACCCTTACCAATACCAGTTGCAGAAGTTGTTTCAAACTTTTACTGCCCTTCTAAGCTGTAACCATACCCCTCCTCCCAAATGGTGTTCATCTTATACATGCAGAGTAAGTAAAACTATCAATCATATGGTACTTAGGGGGAGCTCAATAGTCCACTGAGTAGATGAATGAGCACTCTACTCTCCTACATGTCACTACCACCACTAGCAATATCTGTATCCTTTGCTCCCTTTCCTCTTGTTCTAAAAAGGAAGTATTTGTCAACACGCCTCCTTCCCAAACTAGCCTGCCTGTCACCTACCATGCTTCTTAATGCCCCCAGGAGGAGCCCAGATTCCTTATGGGACATTCCAGCCTCAGTTTCCCTCATTTCCTGTCACAGGGACTGTTCTCCCTACACCCTCACCCATCACTGCCCTTTCTTCTACCTTGACTTGTATACTCAGAGTCAGCCTTTAATACCTACCTCAATGCCCATGAAGTCTTCCCCAATACCTTTAGCTAAATCCCTACCACAGGATTTGACATTGATTGGGAGGTTATTGGTAACAAGCAAAAACCATCAGGAAACTTCAGGAAGACAGACTCAGTGCAATAAGTTACTACAATTTCACTCTCACTCATGAGTGGATGGTGGAATCTTCCAGAAGCTACACAGACTGAATGGAGATGCAGATATGAGAATCCAGCTATCTTTTATTAAATCAATCATTAAAGAGATTAGCACAAATGTAAAACAATCTCATCTTCTCACTGATTTCTTTTGGAAAATATTGTTATTTTTCATAAAAATATGTTATTTGTATTAACACATATTGATTTTATTGCTATTTTTAAATGATTTAAATATTTTTGAAAATTCTTGATTTTAATTTCTAATAAACATCAATATATATGATGCGCATAAACAAAAGTTCTTTGGGGTCCTTAATAATTTAGTACAAAGTGGGCTCTGGACCAAAAGTATTGAGAACCTCTCTATTGTAGGATTGCTAAGCAGAGCTGTGGGCCTGCATGAAGCTGAGTATTGCATATGTGCAATGGAGCTGGTTACTTGCTTTTCTTTAACAGCGTCTATTGGTTTTGGAACAGGAGGCGGAACAAGGAAAATGTACTTTTGAGTTGATCCACTACTGAGGTTTGGCAGAGTTACTATGGGCAGATTAGGTCAGGCTGTCTTGTTCTTCTAGATAAGGTGGATAAATCCTGTCATCTTAATAAATTATTCCTCACATTTTGCAAGAATTGGGAAGATTAAGAGGTTCCTTAACCCCGAATTTCCTTTCCTTCACAAATCCCTTTTGAATCATTTTAATCTGGTTAATTATGTACTCAGAGCAGTTTTTCCAGCTTCTTATGGTCTAGCTGTTATGTTCAGTGACATAAACAAATACCATCTATTCAATTTCATTGTTTGATCTGTCTCTGAGGATATACTCTGAGGGGGTTACTTCAAGTAATGGAGTCTGTTAAATTATGTACCCAGTTTCTCTGACTGGATTATAAATTTCCATACAGCGTGGATATTCAATAAAGGATTCCTGAAGGAGATGGGATGTTGATGATGATTATGACAACAGTGATGTTGATTCATTGATTCATTCAACAAATATGCTTTGAGCATTTAGAATGAGATGACACAGTCTAGACACTGAGGATTCAGCAGCAAACAAAAGGAGTGAAGATCCCTGTGCTCCTAGTGCTTAATAGTCCAGTGGGGGAGACTGACAAAGATAATGGAAATAGAAACTATGGTAGATAATAACAAATGCTAGAGGGAAAAAGGTAAACAAATCTTGGAGACGATATAAGAATTGGGGTTAAGTGTGTCAAATACTAGATAGGGTGACCAGAGAGGGTCTTACTGAAAAGGTGACATTTGAATAAAGACCTCAAGGAAGTGAGGGAACTACATGGTGACAGGAAAGTGATCTAGGCAGAAGAAGCCACAAATTCCCAAAGGCAGGAGAGTAAACTTGTGTACTGATGGGAAGCAAGGAGGCCAGTGTAGCCAGAGAAAAGGAGGAGGAGAAGAAGAAGGAGGAAGAAAAAGGTGGGGGCTAGGGGTTAAGTAGACAAAAGAAGAGGACGAGGGAGAGAAGGATGCCAGCAATAGACAAGGTGCACAAAAATTTGCTCATGCCAGCTCCTCCCCCCACATTACCTGCTGTAGTTCTTTTTCCTTTTTAATTGAGATACAATTGACAGTCCTTACCCTGTTTTCTACACCTTGCAAAGCTCATTCTTTGCACCTAATGGAAGCAAGAAAATGGAAAACCTTAAATGATCAACAGTAGTGTTTAAATAAGTTATGGCATGCTATGTGACCTTTAAAATTCATAGCCCTGCAGAACATTTATGACTTAGCAAAATGCTTACACAACTAGATGACAAAAGGGATTCAAAGCTATGTAGCTAATTTTGTTTAAATGCATGTACATATACCTCTTCCCAGAGGATTATACCACAGTGTTAGAAGCGCTTACCTCCAAGTGGGGTGGCTCAGTGGGTTAAGCATCTGGCTCTTGATTCTGGCTTAGGTCATGATTTCACAGCTTGTGGGCTCAAGACCCATGTTGGGCTCTGCACTGACAGCATGGAGCCTGCTTATGATTCTCTTTCTCTCTCTCTCTCTCTCTCTCTCTCTCTGCCCCTCTCTCGCGCATGTACGCTCTCTCTGTCAAAAATAAATAAACTTTAAAAAAATGTTTAGAAGTGCTTACCTCCAGGTGTTTGAATTATGAGCATTTTTCTTTTTATTATTTTCTAACTTTTCTGCAATAAACTTATATTACTATCATAATCAGAAAATAACATTTCAAAGTAAATTAAATGATTCAGTCCAGTATCAGCTGAATCAATAAAATGTTTCAACTCATAAATTTATTAGGTACCTTCAAGACATCAAGGGTGGTTTAAGATAGTCCAGTGTTAACCCTGCTAAGGTCTATATTACAATGTGAGTCTGGGGGTACCTGGGTAGCTCAGTTGGCTGAGTGTCCACCTTCAGCTCAGGTCATGATCTCATAGTCCATGAGTTCAAGCCCCACACCGGGCTCAGTGCTGTCAGCACAAAGCCCACTTTGGATCCTCTGTCCCCCTCTCTTTGCTCCTTCTCTGCTTGTGTTCCCTCTCTCTCAAAAAATAAACATTAAAAAAATTTTAATTTTTATTTATTTTTTATTTTCTTAATGTTTATTTATTTTTAAGAGAGAGGCACAGAGCACTAGCAGGGGAGGGGCAGAGAGACAGAGACAGAGTCGCAGAATCCGAAGCAGGCTCCAGGCTCTAAGCTGTCAGCACAGAGCCCAACACAGGGCTCAAACTCATGGATTATGAGATCATAACCTGAGCTGAAGTCAGATGCTTAACCGACTGAGCCACCCAGGTGCTCCTAAAAATTTTAAAAAAGAAAAACCAATGTGAATCTATAAGATATTACATTTGTTTGAAAATCATATAATTGGCTTTATACCATATGCTATTTGCTTTAGAATAGACTTAAATGAACAGATTTCTTAGACCCCCATTTACTGTAATTAATATATTAGCTTCCAAAATATTATCTTAAGTAGGTCTGTCTCCAAGACTGCATCACATTGAAAAAAACAAAACAAAACAAGAACTAGTAGCAAATCAAGACCCATAATGATAAATGACACCATAAACTTTCATTATCATTATTTTTCACCAAAGAGCTTCTTCCAAAAGATTATATTGTTTGTTAATATAGTTGAATTTCTTTAATTATTTCAGCATATAGATTTGAGGTCATACTGAAATGATAAAGCAAAAACATAATTTTATGTTGCATAACCTTAGGCTTCTAACTTTGCAAAGCTCCAAAAAGAGAACATTACCAACACCATGAATTCTCTCCCTGTCATCACTCCCCATTCCTGCCCCATCTCCCTCCCCAAACGTAATCAATATCCTGACTTTTAACAACATAGATTAAATTTGTCCATGTTTGAATCTTATAAAAATATAATGGAACAATATACATTTATTTAGGTCTGGCTTCTTCCAGTCAACATTATGAGGCTCATCTATGCTGTTTTGCATAGCTATAACTCAGCTATTGGTACTGCCATATTGCATTCTCTTGTGTGAGTATTTAACAATTTAGTTATCCATTTAGTTACTTTTGATCGACATTTGGGTTGTTTCCAGACTGGACCTATTGTAATGAAGGCTGTTATGAACATTTCCACTCCACTGTGCTCAGATTGAAGCACATCTGCTATAGCCTGTTAATGTTTAGTTAGCTTCCTTAGTCTTAAACCCTGGCTGCACATTAGAATCACCCTGGTGCCTGGATGTCAGTTTCACAGAGCATTCTAATTTGAGCTTGGGTTAAGAACCACTAGGGTAGATGTTGAGATCCCCAGACAAAAGGAGGAGAGGAATCCAGTTCAAAGAATTCTGAATGGTTTCCAGAAACAGGACAATAAAATGCAATGTAAAAATTACGTTGTGTCCATATTGACATTGCTTTCCCTTTTTTTTTTTTTTTTTACTTCAAGCTCCTAAACAAAAAGACTACATATACTGGCTTTATGATACTATAAATGGCTTCCAGATTATTTTGAAAATTCCCCAAATTCTCAAAGAAAACAACTTTATTTTTTTTTTCAACGTTTTATTTATTTTTGGGACAGAGAGAGAGCATGAACGGGGGAGGGGCAGAGAGAGAGGGAGACACAGAATCGGAAGCAGGCTCCAGGCTCTGAGCCATCAGCCCAGAGCCTGACGCGGGGCTCGAACTCACGGACCGCGAGATCGTGACCCGGCTGAAGTCGGACGCCCAACCGACTGCGCCACCCAGGCGCCCCAAAGAAAACAACTTTAGATATGCTTTAAAGATATGTGTGCTATGATATGGCACACTTGGGTTGGGGGTTAGGGTATCAAAAATCTAGACAGACACTAGTTTGGTATCCCAGCTTCATAAATATTGAGACTTGAAAAGGCAAGAGTTAATTTTCCATGGTCCAGATCACAGACCAGAATTAAATGAGATCTGCTTAATAGTTATTGTTACAACTGAAAATTTGGTTGGTGCTATTTAATTCCCTGGTTTCTTGAAACTGTTTTTTGGATCCACGCCCAGAAGCTGTCTTGATGAATATATTTCAGAGGATGAAAAACAAAAACAAACAATGTGACTCTAGAATGTACAGCACAGATAGCATTGAAATATCACAAAGCTCTAAAAAATATGTTCTTCAAGTTCAGTCTCCAATATGCATTGATAGGTAGGAGAAAACAGAGGCCATGACATAACTCTTTTGTGATATGTGCAGATATGTGCAGAAACTTATTATTATTTATGTGCCATCAGGTAGTTGCTTTTAGTTTGTAGTGTAAACATTGTTTTAAGGTTGTACCTGACCCAGAATATCTCTTCAGCAGGCTCCCCTCCCACCTGACTTGACCAAGAAACATTTTTAAATTTTGACCATGTGTGAGGATTTATGAAAGTTTCTGGAAGCATAGAAAGACCTCATCCTTGTCTTCAAGAAACTTACAATGTAAGTGAGTAGAAAAGACCCATACTCATACAAAGAAAACTAAGATTTCAAGGTCAAGTTTGATGTGTCAGAAGAAGTCAACTGAGCTGATTGATCCATAAAGGCTTCTCAGAGGCAGTAGCATAAAGAATCTTAAAGGATGATCAAATTTCTACTTGGCAGGCAGGAAGGAGCAGGGCATTGCAGACAAGAGCAAAGGTGCAGGAAAAAAAAAAAACGGGCAGATGTTCAGAGAACAATGAGAACAACCCTGTTGGAGTTTGACATTCTTCTAAAGCAGTGGTTATTAAAGATTTGCCACAATGACTAAGACTGGGTAGAAGATGATGTACCTAGACAACCCAACAGTTCCATACTCTTATGTCAAAGGTCTTATTGCCAGCAAAGAATTGGAGACCATCAACTAGACAATCAAGATGGTAACAACTAGCAATTTGGTAGAGACAAAACAATGAAAAAAGAAAATCCTAAGCAAAATTCTCTAAGTATATAAATTAATACCCAATTAATAAGCAATTGAAATCCATGACCAACTTAAGACCACTCTTGTGATGCTCTGTTAGTGGGGCACTGTTTTCAGTTACTCAAGCAGGAAAGAGAACTCATTGTCAGTCCTTCCCTCCTCAACCTCTTTCCTGTGATCCATCCAGCAGCAGGTGCTCTCAGCTCTGCCTCCAACTTACGCCAAGCCAGTGGTTTCTCACCACCTTCTGCCTAGTCTCCCTCCACGCTTCCCTTCCCACCCAAATCCCAACTCATTCTTTTCACTGCAGCTACAATGTCATCGAAAAATCCTGAATCTGAGCAGTTCATTCCTCCACTTAAAATACTTCTATTATCTCCACTGTACACAAAATAACATGTAGACCCTGTAACATGACCACAAGACCTTGGCGGTACTGCCCTGTCACCCCTCTAATGCCATCTTTCCTCATGCTCCTTTCATTAGGTGATTGGGACCTTCTCTTCTCCTGGTTTCTCAAAATAGATCCACTTTTCCCAGGCTCCACTTGGAATGCAATTTGTTTTTGTTATTTTCCTGACCAGCTCTTGGTATAGGTCAAAGCTTAAATAAAGGACATTTCTCCCCAAGAAGGCTGCTTTGACCAATCCTCTAAGTTTTGTTCCCTGTGTTATTCCTTCTCATAACCTTTAGTCCTTTATTTCATGGCATTTACCACAATTTGTAATTACACATATAATTTTTGTATTTAAGGTTTGAAACATCATGAAAATATGGAGCATGTATGTTTGGTTATCACTGTGTACTTAAGCCTAACAGCCCCAGACACCTAAGGTGTTCAATATGTATATCCACAATGCATGAAATGGGGGGATTTCAACTACTTCTCTGTGTGCTAGACTACAATATAGATTAAATATAATCTATATTCAATAATGTATATAATCAATAATCTCTACCACCAAATTTTAGTATTCATATATAAAAAAGGGAAGGGTAACATCCTTCAAGCATAGAAGAAAAATTTTGCATTGGTGATAGCTTATATGGTGAAGCTGACACTTTGACCTACAAAAGGCCCCACCCTTGAGATACAGTACATATGCATGTAGTGGGAAATATGAGGAAATCAAAACAAGGATACAGTGTTATATTGAGTGTAATGTTTCAGGCTGTCTTCCACATGCTTTACAGGCATTACCTATGATCTCACACTATCCTGAACTTAGGTATTATACTCCCCATTTACAAATTGGAAAAGTAAACTCTGAGAGATTATTTGCCCATAATCTCAGATCTGGTTGGCAGAAGAAATTGGTAGGGCAAGGTCTTTTTAAAAATCCACAATTATGCCCAGTGTAATCTCTATGAAATTAGAAAAATAGTGTGGAATTTCCACCTCTGTAGATATTTCCCCCTTTGTTTCTAATGGCATTTACCAATTCTCATCTTATTTTTCTCAAGAACCATAAATGCATTTTGAATAATAAAAAATACCATTCAGGAATAAACATTTTCTGAACCCAAGGTTTTGGCTGGAGAAACTTTAGGATATTTTTAAAAATCTAATTAAGATAAGTTTATAAATAGTATGTATCTGACCCAAATGATAAAAAATAGCCTTTGACCCACATACTTGGGAAAAGCATGTGGCTCCCTGGTATGTGCCAGCGAGTCTGTCGGCTGGGTGAGCAAACATTTAAGCATGAGTAAGAGCAATAATGTTTCCTTTGGAGCTCCTAAAGGCATTAGCATGTGCTAAAACCATAAATATTCAAGGAGATGCAGCGCTGGAAAAGACAGAAACCCAAGGTGACCTGGCACGAAGCAGGAGATGGACCGAGAACTTCGAAACTTCTTCAGACTAGGACATTCTGAGAATCCTGGAAAGGAGATAGTCTGCAAAAAAACCCAGGAGACCTGCCAGGTAATACTGACTTGAGGAATACAATTAAATTCCTTTCTTTACAAGTCTTAAACCAAAGTTGTAAATACCATAGACTATTTTACAGAGAAATGCTACATTCTTGTTAGATGGAAAGGTCTTCCTATAAGAATTAGGAGAAAGAGAACTACTATATGCAGTTTTATATATTTTGTTTATTCCCTATAACTCTCTGAAGGTGGAATTATTTCTCACTTGCAAATGAGGAAGCTGTGGTCTAGACAGTTTAATTAATTAACCCATAACCACACAACTTGTAACAGGACTGGGATTTGAACATAAATTTCTTGACTTCAGATAGATACCTCTTTCTCTGGTAGTCAACTGTTGAGCATGGCTAGAGGAAGATTGGTGGATTTATCATCTAATGGGGAAAACTACAGAATCACAAGATTCTGCAGTTAAAAGGTATATAATTTCAGCATTGTGTCATATTTACCTTTACATTCCTTACAGTGCTGAATGCCTCTGTACTCAATGTGTTGGTAGGATGATGGATGGATGGATGGATGGATGGATGGATTCCCTTATTCCTGGGCTATTTTGATCCCTGTCTTTTCCATATTGAGAGACTATTTCCCAGAGGACAGCAGGCAAGTACCAATAGTATAATATTGTGTCTCTTCCTCTGGGCAAAAGCACAGAGGTAAAAGAGAAAACAATTTGTCACTAATTTTTTAAACCACTTTTCTGGTAAGTTAAATACTTGTGTAGATTATCATAGTGGTTTCCATCCTGTGAAGAAAAGGAGCATCTCTCCATTTAATTTAAGGAGGTGAACTATACCTTTTTTTTTTTTTTAATTTTTTTTTTCAACGTTTATCTATTTTCGGGACAGAGAGAGACAGAGCATGAACGGGGGAGGGGCAGAGAGAGAGGGAGACACAGAATCGGAAACAGGCTCCAGGCTCCGAGCCATCAGCCCAGAGCCTGACGCGGGGCTCGAACTCCCGGACCGCGAGATCGTGACCTGGCTGAAGTCGGACGCTTAACCGACTGCGCCACCCAGGCGCCCCTGAACTATACCTTTTTTGCAGCTGCTATGGTCCAGTGAATATAGAGAGTACTGCACCTCTTTATGTTAGGGCGTTCCACTTCCCTTTCTGGTCTCCTTTTTGCAAAGTAGTACACCTACCATTAGTCCAAAAGAGCTAGTTTTCCTCTCTCTAACTCAATGCCACAGACTTAATTCTTGCTAAAGTCAGTTTCAAGGTGCCCAACCAATTTTTAAGGTATCTAAAGCAGGCTTCACGTCACCGTTGAGGCTAAAGAACACTTCAATGAGATTCAGGCAGTATCATTTTTTCCTAGTCCTGGCATTGTGTAACACAGAGTGGGTACAAACAATGGGGAGAGGAAAGTAACTGAGGCCATGATTAGAAGAGCCCCATCTTCATACTGGTCTTGGCTCCCTTGTGGTAAGTGGGGAAGGCATTCTTGTGAACTCTTGTGAACAGGCTGACATCATTAGGCTTGTGCAAACATGTGTCCCACTCTCTCTCTCTCCCTCTCTCTTTCAATTTCTCTCTCTGACTTCCACATCTCATTGCCATCCTTATTTCTCCCAGAAGACTTTGTTTCCTTGTTTGATATTTATGTTTGGTTTCTGTAGACTATTCTCCCTTGGCCAAGGAGAGTCTTCTTTTACAATCTTTTCCAGGAGGGAGTTTTAAATTCTGTTCAGGAAGTGCTTGAGAATGGTAATAAATCTCATCTCCCAGTCTTTTTTTTTCTTAAAAGTTTCCAAGTATCAATTTGGGATTGTGTAATCAGTCATTCTTGTTAGTTACTAAGTAGAAACTGATATTCACAAGCAATGTCGTAAATTCATCAAATGGCAAAGCCTGTGGGTCAGGAGACATGAAAACTAATCATACCACTCTAAATAGCTCCAGCATCCCAGCTACTGTCTCCTGCTGGCTTCTGAGCAGGAGAAGCATGTGGCCATAGCTAAAGTTGGCAAGAGGGTGGGGTGGTCAAGGCCTTTTCACCATCACGTTCAGGGAAGGAACATGGTGACAAGAGGCAATTCCTTGCCTTAAGGAATATGGGAGAATGTGTGATTTTGAAGAATGTGGGAGACATTCTTTGAAAAGCTAAGTCATTTGTCCAATTCTAGGTGAAGATGGAGAATGGAATGTCTTGTGGAAAACTGAGAGGAATTCACTTTAGAAAATGGGAAAATTATTTAAAGTAGAAAATTACAATACAATTGTGTGTGGGGGCATGTTTCAAGGGGGGGCGGGGAGAGAGAGAGAGAGAGAGACTCTAAATTCTCATTAACAACAAATACTCTTCAGAGCACCAAATATGACCTAACTTTAAAGTCAGAAGGAAGCTATTTCCCAATTTGTTCCAAATAGCCAATTATCATATAGAGCTTTTTTCTAGGTCACCACCTCGGTGGAACAACTGCTACAGATGTGACCCGCCTGTTGGGCCCCATCATGGGTGCACAGTCACTCCCAAAAGATAGATTTAAGTCCTAACCCCTGTACCTAGAAATGTGACCATATTTGGAAATAGGAATTTTGCAGACATAATTAAGGATTCTGAGCTGAGGTCATCCTGGATTGAGGGCAGGCCCCAAATCCAGTGACTGGTGTCCTTATAAGAGAAAGGAAAATGTTATTTAACACACACACATGGGTAAGAAGAACTGTGAAGATGGAGACCAACACTGGAGTTAGGCCAGAAGCCAAAGAATGCTGAGGGTTGCTGGGAGCCACCAGAACCTGGAGGAGAGGTGCGGAACAGATACTTCCTCAGAGCCTTCAGAAAGAACGGCCCCTGCTGATCCTTTTGGGGGTCTGGCCTCTAGAACTGTAAGAGAATAAATGTCTATTGTCTTAAGCCACCCAGTTTGTGTTCACTGGTGGCAGCAGCCCCAGGAAACTAACGCAGGCCCCAAACCTCAGGTCTGAGCATAGAACAGAATAAGAAATGATGTATAGAAAATACTATGTTGAGCTACTGCAGGAACCTGTTTTACCAGGATTTATATGATACTTAACTATGAATAATTTCTATATTAGACAGAAGGATAGGTCTAAATTCTAGCAATCTGGTCTGAAATCTCTATGACATTAAAGCAAGAGGCCAGAGGAAAGACCTATGTTCATATCCTTGGTTGAATTCAGAATCCCTGAGTAGGCCCATTAGGGTTTTATCTGCGGGAAAGCCCTATAAGGCTCATGCAGACAGTGGTTGGATCCATGACACTGGTAGTCATCCTGCAGGGCGAATGCTTCAAGTGGGTGGAGACTGAGGGTCACTCCTTCACTTCCAGGACTATATCCAGGCTGGGGAAAGTACTTACACTAGAAGAGGAGGAGGGAGCAAGGGAGACCAGGCTTAGGCTGCAAAGGGGGACAATGTGGGAATGTAGCCCAGGTTTGTACCTTCTACTTTATTTTCTGGCCCTTCTCCTTGTGTCAGGTAGAGAGGGGGCAGAAGTAGACTGAATGCAAGTCAAATGATTGGTTCAGAGCCAGTGCAAGTGAGGCTATGAGTGAAAGGTTCTGTTGGGGACTGATGGGCAGTGGGAGAGGGTGATTACCTCTCATGGCTTGATGGCTATCAGAACAGAACAAGAAGTAGCCACCCACCAATGATGGCAGGGGTGGCCATTTTGAACATTAGTTCAGCAACAGAGGCATCCACGTCTAGAAGAAATATCACAACAGTGACCAGGAAAAAGCAGGGGCAAGAACAATGGTGTAAGTCACTTCAGAAAACTCTATGGAACCCTCAACTAAAAGAGACATTAGCTGCTTCTAGCTAATGAAAGCTGGAGCAAAAGGCCACAGTGAGCTCTCACCTCATACCCATTAGGATGGCTACTATAAACACACACAGACAGACACAGAAAACAAAAAAACAACCCCAAAAAACAAAGTAACAAGTGTTGGTGAGGATGTGGAGAAATTGGAACTCTTGTACAGTATTGGTGACATGTAAAATGATTTAGCCACAGTGGAAAACAGTATAGCACTTCCTCAAAAAATTAAGAATAGAATTACCATATAATCCAGCAACTCTACTTTTGGGTCTACACCCCAAGCAATGGAAAGCAAGGTTTCGAAGAGATATTTGTACACCTATGTTTATAGCAGCATTATTCACGATGACTGAAAGGCAGAAGCAACCCAACTGTCCATTGTGAGATGGGAATGGATAAACAAATGTGCTATATACATACCATGGAATATTATTAAGCCACAAAAAGGAAGGGAATTCTCACATATATTATAATGTGCATCAACCTTGAGGGCATTGTGCTAAGTGAAGCAAGCTAGTCACAAAAAGATAAATATTGTATGGTTCTAGTCATTTGAGGTACATAGAATGGTCAAGTTCATAGAGACAGAAAGCAGAATGGTGCTTGCGAGGACCTGGGAAGAGTACAGAATGAGGAATTATAATTGAATGGGTACAGAGTCAGTTTTACAAGATGGAAAGAGTTCTGGGGATGGATGGTGATGACAGGTGCACAACAATGTAAATATACTTAATACCACTGAACTGCATGTTTAAAATCGCTAAGACAGTAAATACAATATGTTGTCCGTATTTTACTACAATTAAAACAAAAGAAAAGCCATTACTTCCTTCCCACTTCTACCCTGAACGCCTACACACACTTCACAACCTTATCCCCACATCCCCTAGCCCATGTAAGGCTAGGATGACCTGAAGAAACACAGTTCACATTCCATGCTGCTGAGCGAAGCCTGAGGATATCTGTTCCTGTATGACTAAATCTATAAAATAAATTGTCCTTTAATGTTAGGGCCAGATGGGTATCATAAGCCATCTGGAAAATAAAAAACCTGGAACTCAATTTGACTCCCTGTCTCCTTTGTACCTATCACCCCTTGGCCAGGTCTTATTCTTTCTGTCTCCCTGGTATGTTTTAGATCTATCCCTTCCTCTCTATTCATGACTCTAGTTCAAGTCTTCCAGTTGTGTTTGCAACAGCCTCCTTATTCATCGCGCTGCCTCTAGTCTCACTCCTCCTAGACTCTTTCCCAGGGTTGCCAGAGGGATCCTACAAAATAGCAAGTCTGAGCATGTCCCAGCTCTGAGAATCTTCTAGCCGTTGTCAGATGGATCCAGGATGTGCTTCCCAAGGTTTGAAAGGTTGAGAGGTTCTCCCCACTCAGCCCCATTCCTGGGACCAACCTTGCTTCCTACTTTCTGCCAATTCCCAGTTCCTGACACTATCTTCCAAATGTTGCCCTCCAGCAATATTAATAATCTTCTGAACATGCTATCTCATGTCTATGTTTTTTCACATGTTTTCCCTGGGTCTGAAAATACCCCTCTGACTTGCCAACCTGACAGACTCTAGTTAGCTTTCTAAACTGAGCTAAGACCAGAGACTTCTCTTATCTCTCCATTACACCTCCATCCCACCCTGAATAAATTTAACCTCTCCTCCCTCACCAGTACCTCTTTCATTTAAACATAATTCTATCTACATGTCACATGGCTTGAGAATTCTTACTTTTTTTATATGCTTCACTTCCCTACACAACTAAGGTTTCTAAAGACTACTGCATACTCAGTACATGATAAATGTTTGCTAAATGAAATCTGTTAAAGAGTTCAGCCCATTAAATTATCACAATAAGATTTCAGACATAATTATAAAATTAGATCACAATTTTATTATAATTAGTGACCATAAATATTACTTTATTAAAATTAAGTGACCATAATTATAGAATTTCTTGTCAATCAAGGAATTTTTACATTTTCAAGGAATTCCAGACCCCACCTAATCCTGTTTCTCAGCAAATTATATTGAAATATCAGGATTTGGGGCCTGGGCATCAGTATTTTTTAAAGCTCTTTAACTGGAGGAAAAGACTTCAAAACCACTGGTAGCCATATTTAAACTCTGACCTGATGTATTCACCTATGAGTGGGCAGTAACTTCCTACATCCATCCAAGGAAGACAGACATCTCATTACTTTTTAGTTTATTTTTTTAACCTCTGGGGACACAATGCTAGAATCTCCCTCGCCCTATAAAATAGCATTCCTCTTTAAAATAAATAAATAAAATCAGGAGTTAAAAGAAACTGGTAGCTATCAGACTTTCTCAAATAAGAGATTGTTTTTATAATTTTAAAACAGTTCTGAAGTCCTTTTCTGAGCATCTGATCTTTTTATCCCCCGTGTGGAATGATGTTTTCTTGATTTGCTATCTGTTTGAAAAATAGTTTCAGCATTAGTTTCCTAAGAAGTGTGGGGTCATGACAGAATGAGCTGGCTAGCAGAGTTTATTTTTAGCTTCATGATTCTGATCCAAGCTCAGAAGCTAGTGGTAACACTCAAGTTCTTTTTCCTGACCTGACACTTTCTATGCTTGTGGGCAAATCATCCTTTGCAGGGAACATCCCACCTCTGAAACGTTTGCTTGGCTACAAATATTTCTTAGTTCCCAAGCCAAAGTGAAGCCTTTAACACCCCTAGATACAAAACTCTGAGAGGTCCTTTCAGCACTGTTGTGGTCTGTATAATGAACAAGGGCATCTGTAGGAGGCCATCTGGAAGGAACAATGATTAGGAAGATTCCCTTGGGAATGTTCTGAATCCGAAAAACTGCATGTAAATCCTAAATTCTGTCATTAATTTAAGAAAATATCACCTTTTTCCTACAAACTTAAATCATGTTTATTTAAAATTTCAGGCCCAAACTGGAATTCATCTGTTATTCATCAAGAGTTATTCTCTTATGGATTTAGGGGGTCAGAAGTCCAAAATGACTTTTTTTGAGTCTAACGTCAAGGTGTGGGTATAGCTGTGTTTCTTCTGGAAGCTCCACAGAGAATCTATTTCTTTTTCACTTCTACCTTCTGAAAGCTGCTAGCATTCTGTGGCTCATTGTCCCTTCTCCTTCTTCAAAGTTCATCATTCCTGTGTCTGCTTCTGTCATTCCACCTTCTTCTGCCTTTGACTCTCCTGTCTCCCTCTTATGAAGACCCTTGTGATTATATCGGGCACACCCAGATAATCAAGCATAATCTCCACATGTCAAAATTCTTAGCTTAATTAGATCAGCAAAGTCCTTTTTGACATATAAAACAAGACATTCACATATTTTAGAGATTAGGATGTGAATGCCTGTGGCAGAAGGAGCATTAATCTGTCTACTTCATGCCCTAAAGCTTTCTAGCCAAGTACCATTTTTGATTACTTTCTCCGTTCACTGCTAAAACAGATGGAGTTGAATTGTACCCCTCACCCCTGCCAAATTCATGTCCACCTATGACCTGAGAATGTGACCTCTTTTGGAAATAGGGTCTTTGCAGATGCAATCAGTTCAAATAAGATGAAATCATACTACATGGGAGTGTGTCCTAAATCCAATATGACTGACATCCTTATAAAAAGAGAAGATTTGGACACAGAGACACAGGTAAGAAGGTAGATAATGTGACAATGAAGGTAGATACAGGAATGATGAAGCTACAAGCCAAGGAATACTGAGGATTACTGGCAACTACCAGAAGCTAGAAAGAGCCAAAATGGGATTCTTTTCTAGAGGCTTCAGAGGAAGCATGGCCCTCCCAACAGCTTGATTTCAGACTTTTGGTCTCCAGAAGTGGGGGTGAATAAATTTCTATTGTTTCAAACCTCCAGTTTGTGGTACTTTGTTACAGTGGCTCTAAGAAACTCACACAGATGGGTTGAAAAAGAGGCACCCTATTTTTTTCACGGGCCAAGCTGACATGTCAGCTGACCAATCCTTAAACACTTTCATTGTCCCATTTAAATGTACAAGGACCTTTGTAGATGATTGGCTCTTTGCCAGGGGCCTCTTCACTTGAGGACCACCGACTGTTTTCTAGCACACAGGGAGTTAAGAGCATCTAGGTCAGGGGTCAGCAAAGAATTTCTGTAAAGGGACAGATAGTAAATATTTTAGGCTTTGTGTACCAAGAAGCAAAATCAAGAATGTTACATAGACACTTGTATTTAAGAAAGAAATTCCCACACTTTTTTTACTGACAAAATTCAAAACATAATCATAATAATTTGGTTCATTTTTTGTAATAAATCTATAATGTAATTTTTTGCATAGGTCTATAACAAGAAGAAAAAAAAATCCTTTTGGGGTGATAACATTTCACTTAATTGGGGCTCAAATGTAATTGGCGCATCATCATTGCTAATGCTCAGCTGTTAATATGGGTCTGTAATGAGATTTTACCTCACTGAGTATTTCAATTCAAAAATGAATATCACATCTTTGGAAATGTCTTTTCACACAGGAAAGTACTGCCAAATACTGATATCAATTCATGAGCATATAATTTTAATTGAGCATATTGATTGCTTGGAAGGCATTTATAGAGTTCTATTAAATTTTTCTATTGATATTTGTCTTTTAGCATATCATTACTTTGCAGATTAATCACTTTCAATTGAAGGTTAGATGGAAACTCCTCCATTGCTCAGTTAAATGGATTTTAAAATATGGAAATCTTTTTTGCACTTGCATTTGGGTCCAAAAACTGCTGCTGGAACCAAAGTTTGAACTCAGAAAATATATCCACTGCAAATTTGCATGGAAATGGAGATCTCACTTCTTGCTTTATCTTTTGACACCACTGTTAAGAGTATAAGGCTGAGACTCAATGTAAGTTGTCAAAACTCAGTGTAAGTTTTCTCATATGAGTGTTGTTTAGCCTTATGATGTTAGTTTGAATTCATTAAGAGGCACCAAGAATGTAGCAGAAACCAATTTTCAGAGCCCCTCAGTGTTCCATAGTAGAGGCTAAAGGCAGTTATTATTGCAAAAAATTTCAATCTTAGCCCTGAGCTCAAAAAATCACAATAAAATTTTACCACTGCCATTTAACTGCTGTGTGGCACAAGTCAAGATGTTCAGTTTCTTTTTCTGGCAAAAATTCATGGACCCAACTATAGTTACATCCATGGGAGCAAATGAGTTCACCAACGGAGCTACTGGATTGAGCTACACATGATGGATTCAGATATTTTTGGCAAAGTACCTGCTAATGAATAACACAATAAATAACCACAGGCTTTAAACACTTTACATTCATTACGTTTCACTGAAAGGCTAAAAGTCTCAACCAGTTTATTTTCTCTGGACACATTTCTTTGTCTGCTGCAATCAATCAGGATTTTGTTAACTCACCATTGGTAAACAGCTTCCCTTGCTTGGCTAACAAGTGGGTCACTCGGGTTCTTTGGGCGCAGGCTCGTTTTTATTGTTTTATTTTTGGAAGAAATTCTTCTGCAATGAGACATTGTTTTACATTTTTCTAATTTTTCTAACCATTGCTTTTCTGTGAGCTAGGAATATTGTGATGATTAATATGGCTGACATATATTGTATTCTTTTAGCATAACTACCTCATTGCGCAATAAGTAGAATGCTTTGCCATCTAATTCTAACAAAATAATCCACCCTCCATCATGTCTTTTACTCATGACCCTGAGATCTAGACCTGAGTCGAGATCAAGAATCAGACACTTAACCAACTGAGCCACCCAGGCATCCCCTCCATTGTGTCTTAAGAGCATGATTCAAAGCCCACTTTTCCTTTCTTGTTTTGACTTAATAGATATTTACTGTAAATGTAAATAAATAAATGAGGGGAAGAGAAAGAAAGAAGGAAGGAAAGGAGGAAAGGAAGGAAGAAACAAACAAAAGAAAAGAAGAATGGAAGGTAGGTGGGAGGGAGGAAGGAAGGGAAAAAGGGAGGAATGTTATCACGTGACATTTGAAATGCTGTTGAATTAAAACTACATCACTGCAATTTGCAGTATCCCAAGCGTTAGTCCAAAGTGATTGAGAGTGCCATATACAGTCTTACAGGGGAACTACTCAATACTGCCATTTTAAAAACAAATGAGTATGGCTGAGTTCCAAGAAAACATTATTTGTGACAGTGAAATTTGAATTTCATGTAATTTTCATGTGTCATGAAATATTCTTTTTTTTATTTCCCAATCATATAGAAATATAGAAATCATTCAGCCTGTGGACCATGTGAAAACAGATGGTATGCAAGATACGGCAGGTCAGTTATAGTCTGCTGACTCCTCTGTAGGTTCTTAGGTTATTTCCAAAGTTCATCCTGCTCAATGTCATAAGATGCCCTTGAAAGAGTAGTCCTCTTTGTCACTTCCTTTGCACAGGACACCTGTATACTACTGTTTACTTGAATATTTCCAAGGAAGGGCTATGAAATTTATTTTAAAACTACACTTTGTTTTTTACCATTTTGTCAATTTTTTTCTTTTGTGAAATTTATTCTTACTTTATTTTCTTTCTGTTCGCTAATTGTTTACTTTTTTAAAAAAGTGACAGCACAGAGTTGGAGGCCATAGTGTACTACATTACCTGGGATTCACACAAAGGAGGCTTGCTTTTTGACCTATTCATGTCCTAAAATATATATCCCATGACAGTCCGAGAAGGTTCCCAGTTCCAACATGCAAAGAATTTTGAAGTCATCACTTTCATCCTCACAACAAGATAAAAACTGAACAAACTGAAAATCAATGACTTCTTAGATTCCATCAGAAAACTGAGGTCACAAAGTACCACCCCAATGCTAGAGAGACAGGAAAATAGAGAATCAAGGTTGAGATTAGTTTACTGGGAGCAGAAGCCACTGGTGCTAGTAACTGGTAGGAACCTTTAAACCATAATTGATTTACTCCTGGAGGTGAGTGTGAACTAATTTCAGACATAAAACCCCCAAAGGCTCAGTCTTAGGGAACTTCCCCACTTTTATGGGTTTTACCTCTAGAAGCCCATCACACTTTCGAGGTAAAGATTGGAGAAAAATTTCTCTTATCTATCCTTCAGGCCCAGGGAGGGAAAAAGTAAACATTTTGAACTATATCCAGATTTTTTCCATAAGAAAGGCCAGCCATCAAGGAAGCTACCAGAGGCTTAGCCAGCCTGGTGGGAGGACAATTAGAAAACTCCAGTCCCCTCTAGCCTTCCTATCTCATATAAGAGGAGAAAAAAGGCTAAGAAATGTTTCAGAAGGTCATAACCTAGAAACTCAAACCACCAAAAAAATTGAGATTTAATATAAGATTATAAAGTATTCCTGCTCTCTGTCCTACCATCACATCAACTGGGCTCTAGTATAATAAAAGTAGATTATAACTGAGAGAAACATAAGACACGAATTCTGTTTTTTATGAAAAAATTTTTAGCGAAACCCAAAGACAACAAGGGGAAGAAAGAAACAAGCTTCTGGAACCTATAGCTACAGAGAGCTAAACACAGACAGGATCCTAGCCAAATTAACATAAAAACTCATTCTAAAAGCCTGATTATTTCACTTCCTATTAACAGACATACCATGTCTGTTAACATACCAAAATTACAAGGCACACTAAAAGGCCAGAAGAAAACAGTATAGGAAGACAAAATAAGCATCAGAGCCTGAATTAAAGATGACACAGATTTTGGAATTTAAAGATAGGGGGTTTAATTATGATTAATATGTCAAGGATTCTAATGGAAAAAGTAGACAGCATCCAAGAACAGAGGGGTAATGTAACCAGAGAAATGAAAATTGTAATAAAGTAAAAAAAAAAAAACCTTACCTATAGAGAAAAAAAGATAAGAATTATATAGGATATCTCTTCAGAAACTATACAAGCAAAGAGAGAGTGTAGTGAAATATTTAATGTTTATTTATTTATTTTTGAGAGAGAGAGAGAGCATGAGAACACAAGTGGTGGAGGGGCAGAGAGAGAGGGAGACACAGAATGCAAACAGGCTCATGCTCTGAGCTGTCAGCATAGGGACTGACATGGGGCTTAGACTCACAAACCACAAGATCATGACCCCAGTCAGATACTCAACCAGCTGAACCACCCAGGAGCCCGTTTTGTAATGAAATATTTAAAGTGTTGAAAGGACAAAAAGCACCAATGGAGAATTCTATATCCAGCAAAATTATATTTCAAAACTGAAGAAAAAATAAAGACTTTCTGGGGTGCCTGGGTGGCTCAGTTGGTTGAGCATCTGACTCTTGATTTCTGTACAAGTCATGATCTCATGGTTCATGAGATTGAGCCCCGCATCAGGCTCCATGCTGACAGCACAGAGTCTGCCTGGGATTTTCTCTCTCCCCCCCCCATCTCCCTCCCTCCCTCCCTCCTTCAAAATAAATAAATAAACATTTAAAAAAAGAGATGTTAGGCATGGAGGTGTTACTCTTCCCAAAGGCATCTGAATTTTACAATACCTCCCATTCTAAAAAAAACAAGAAATACTTTGTCAGACAAAAATGGAGGGACTTTATCACTAGTAGACCTGCCTTGCAAGAAATTTGAAAAGAGGGTCTTTTGAGGGCACCTGGGTGGCTCAGTGGTTAAACATCTGACTTTAGCTCAGGTCATGATCTCACCATTCATGAGTTCAAGTCCCACATCGGGTGAGCTCAAGCCCCACTGCAGGTGAGTACAGGCCAAGCTTTGGGTGATCCCCTCCCCTTCTCTCTCCCTCTCTCTCTCTACCTTTCATGGGATTCTTTCTTTCCCTCATCCTCTCTTTGCCCCTTGTTCATTTGCACCCTCTCTGTCTCTCTCAAAAGAAAGTCTTCATAAAAAAGGAATATGATATAGATTATAGATCAGAATTCAGATCTATATTAAAAAAATAAGAGTATTTGAGTAGGAATAAAGGAAGGTAAAATAAAGTCTTTTATTTTTCTCATTCCTAATCAATCTAATAGATAACCATTTATTTAAAGTGATAACAGCAGCAATATATTGAGTGATCATAGCACATGGATAAGTGAGGTAGATGACATCAATGTTAGAAGGGATGGGAGGGAGGAATTGGGAACACTGTTATAAGGTACCTGCACTACCTGTGAAGCAGTATAGTGTTATTTGAAAGTGGACTTTGATTAGTTATAAATGTGTAATGCAAACAAAGGGGAAACCACTACAGCTTTTTAAAATAGAAAAGTATAATTAATAAGCTGAGAGAAAGAAGAAAGTGGAATATGCCAACTGCTGAATTAAAATCACAGAAGGCAGAAAAGGGGGGGAAGATTGAAAAGAAGCAAAGTATAAGTGCAGTGAATAGAAAAAAGTTACGAACATGGTAGATATTAATCCAACTATATCAATACTCACATCATATGTGAATAGTCTCAATATACCAATTAAAACTCAGAGATTGTCAGAGGAGGTCCCAAAACAAGATCCAACTATATAAGAACTATATAAGAAATCCACTATATCCAACTACATAAGAAATTCACTTGAAATATAAAGATACAGATAGATTAAAATCAAAAGGATGAAGAAAGATATATCATGCTAATACTAATCAAAAGAAAGCTGGAATAATTATATTAATTTCATACAAAGCAGACTTTTCAAACAGGGAAAATTCAGAGAGATAAAAGAGGGTCATTATACAATGACAAAGGGGTCAGTTCTGTAAGAAGACATAACAATCACTAACTTGTCTATTCCCAACAACAGAGAATGAAAATACTTGATGGAAAAACTTTTAGAACTTCAAGGAGAAAGAGAAAAATCCATTACTATAGTGGAGACTTCAACACCTGTCAGTGATTGACAGATCCAGGATATATAGTTAAGGATACAGCTGAACTAAACAGTAGCATCAATCAACTAGATCTAACTGATATGTACGGAGTACTTCATCCAAAAGTAGTTGAATAAACATGTTTCTCAAGTTCACACAGAACATTCACCACCGCAGACCACATTCTGGGCCATAAAACACATCTTAACAAGTTTAGAAGAACAGAAACCATACAAAGTATGCTGTCAGGCCACACTGGAATTGAACTGGAAATCAATAACCAAAAGATAGCTGGAAAAATCCCCAAATATTTGGAGATTAAACAACATACTTCTAAATAACACATCAGAGAAGGAATCTTGAGAGAAATTTAAAAGTAGTTTGGACTAAATGAAAATGAAAATACATCCTATCAAAATGTGTGGGAGGCAGTGAAAGCATTAGAGTAAAACTTATAGCATTGAATGCATTTATTAGAAAAGGGGAAAGATCTTGGGGTGTCTGGGTGCTCAGTCGGTTGAGCATCCAACTCTTAGTTTCCACTCAGGTCATGATCTCATGGTCATGAGATCAAGCCCCTGCATTGGGCTCTGTGCTGAGCCTGGAGCCTGCTTCGGATTCTGTGTCTCCCCCTCTCCCTGCCCCTCCCCTGCTCACGTACATGCTCTCTCTCTCAAAATAAATAAACTTAAAAAAAATAGAAAAGGATAAAGATCTCAAATTAGTAGCCTAAACTTTCACCTTAGGAAAATAGAGGAGGAGGTATAAATGAAGGCTGAAGCAAGCAGAAGAAAAGAAATAACAAAAAATGAGAACAGATATCAATAAAATGAAAGATAGGAAATTATTGGAGGAAATCAGCAGAGAGATCAAAAGATGGCTCTTTGAAAAGATCAATAAAGGTAATAGACCCCTAGCTACGCTATCCAAGAAAAAAAAGAAGGCACAAATGGCTAATATCTTAAATGAAAAAGAGGTAACCGCTACTGATTCCATGATCATCAAAAGGATAATAAAAAATATCATGAATGACTCTATGCCCCCAAATTTCATAACTTAGGTGAAATAGATCAATTCTATAAAAGACACACACTCTGGGGCCCCTGGGTGGCTCAGTTAGTAAGCGTTTCACTTTGGCTCAGGTCATGATCTCCCGGCCCATGAGTTCGAGCCCCATGTCAGGCTCTGTGCTGACAGCTCAGAGCCTGGAGCCTGCTTCAGATTCTGTGTCTCCCTCTCTCTCTGCCCCTCCCCTGCTCCCACTCTGTCTCTCTCTCTCTCTGTCATAAATAAATGAACATTTTAAAAAACTTAAAAAAATAAAACACACACTACTAAAACCCACACAAGGAAAAATAGATTATCTCGACAGGCTTATATTTACTAAATAAATATAATCAAGATTTAATAACCTTCCAAAAAGAAAGCATTAGGCCCAAATGGTTTCACTGATGAATTCTACCAAACATTTAAAGGAAAAAATGATGCTAATGTCCTATAATCTTTTCCTGAAAATAAAAGCAGAGGGAAAACTTCCTCATTCTAGGAGGCCAGCATTGACAAAACAAGAGAAAGACATTATAAGAAAGGAAAACTGGAGACCAGTATCTTCCATTTACATAGACACAAAATCCCCAATAAAATGTTAGCAAATCAAATCCAGCAATGTGTAAAAAGAATTATATACCCATAACCAAGAGGGATTTAGTGCAAGTATGCAAGACTGCTTCAATATTCAAAAATCTATTAGTGTAATCCATCACAACAGGCTAAAGAAGAAAAATCATACGATCTTAACAACAGATGCAGAGAAAGCATTTGGCAAAACCTAACACCCATTCACAAAAAATAAAAAATCCTCTCTGCAAACTATGAATCCAGGGAGACTTCATCAACTTGATAAAGGACATTTGTAAAACAAGCAAAAAATAAAAAATAAAAGCCTACAGCTAATATCATAAAATTTTAACCATTTTTAGTGGTGAAAAATGGGACGCTCTCTGAAATCCTACTGTAGCTTATTATGAAGAGGTCTGGTAGGTGAAGACACCAGGCACGATAGCCTTCCCTGGAATACCTTCATGGGCTTACTTACAAAACAAAATACCTTTGTGTATACTATCATTTCCTAGAGTGGGATCAATAGCCCCTCAGTAAATAAGTTCCTACTCTCATCTCTCAAATCATTTCTTTGGACACTCCAAGCAGAGATCCCTTCTTAAATAATCTTTTCACCTACCTGTGATATGACACACCCCCTCCTCCTAAACCTTCAGCCTTCAAAGTCCACACTTCCCAAGATGCCCTCTTTACCAGTTTCCCTATTTCACTTACACTCATTCCCAAGATACAATCTTATTATGTGTCTCCTCTACATAAAAACATAATCTGCCTGATTTTGAACAAAAACAACTCAAAAGCAGGGTATTTGCTCTACCTTCCCTATCCTCGCCTCACAATGCAGCATTTTAGAGCCCATAGTAATGATGAAGACAATGATATAGGAGCACACTCAGAACAGGTCTGTTTTGTTGAATTTTTGCTGGTTCTGCTACAACACTAACTGTTGATCAATTAATAGTTTGTGATCCCATCTTTAGCAGGACCAAGTATTTAGAATATAAGCATCTTGTGACACTGAATGGTACTTTCATGTTGTCAGAGGGAAGTCACGCACCAGCCCAGAGCTACTCAGAGTTACTAGTGAAATACTTGGAGCCAAAATAGTCCCTGCAAATGGCATTTCTGTTTTCATATTGTGTTGCTTTTTTTCCTGCTTTTTATATTGTTGCTTTTTTTTTTTTTTGCAACTCCAGATGATGCTACAAATCTTAAATTTTTAGTCCTTTGTTTAGATGTGATTTTTCAAAACCATGGCTGTCTAGTTAACACTGGCTGGCTGCAGGGAGTTTCCAATTTCCATAAATGCAAATTAATAGAGTCAGCTAAGGAAACAAACTTGAAAGCCTGATGTTGCTGAAACCCCAAGGATGAGCCATCAGCTGGTTGAGAATCAATGAGAACAAATTAGCTTTACATGGTTCATAAACAGGAGCTTCTTAAATTTAGCTTCAATATACACTCCACATAATAAATAAATGGCAAGAAAAGTAAAACAGAACCACAGCAATGACAGCAATATATGCAGTAGAGAAGACCCTCAAAGAGATAATACATGTTTTTACAAGTTGTACACTTCACAGCTTTGAGGGTTACCATTCACACTATAGTCCACATAAATCATGCCTCCTAGAATTGTGCCGTGTACAACTTGTGCAACCATAAGCAACAACCTGAAAACATTCAGATGCTAGTATAGAATAGCAAATGAATGAATAAAGAGTACAAATTTATGTCTGAAGTTATAAGGTTTATAATTTGGATTTACTTAAAAGAAAAAAAATCAATAAATTGGGCTTCATCAATATCAAAACTTTTGCTGTTAAAAGATACTGTTAAAAGAACAAAAAGACAAGCTATGGACTGGGAAAAAATATTCCCAACTCATATATCCAGCAAAGGTCTTGTATCCAGAATATCATATATTTAAGTACATGAAAAGATGCTCAACAATGGTAGGCTTTAGGGAAATGCAGATTAAAACCGCAATGAGATACTACTACACACCTAATGAAATGATTTTTTTAATGTTTGTTTAATTTTGAGGGAGAGAGACAGAGTGTGAGCAGGGGAGGGGCAGAGAGAGAGAGAGAGGGAGACACAGAATCCAAAGCAGGCTCCAGGCTCTGAGCTGTCAGCACAGGGCCCGACATGGGGCTCGAACTCACAAACCATGAAATCATGACCTGAGCCGAAGTCGGACACTCAACTACTGGGCCACCCAAGCACTCCTGAAATATATATTTTTTAAAGACAATACCTAATACTTGCAAGGACTAAGAGTGACTGCAACGTGCATGCATTACTGGTGGGAATGCAAAATGTTACATCCACTTTGGAAAATAGTTTGGCAGTTTCCTGTAAAGTTAAAACCAGACGCTTATCATGTGACCCATTAATCCCACTCCTACGTATTTACTCAAGAGAGGTGAAAACTTATGTTTATATAAAAACATGCACACAAATGTTTATAGCAGCTCTAGTCATAACTGACAAAAACAGAACAACACAAACGTCCTTCAGGAAATGAGTGGTAAAACAAACCCTGGTATATCGATACAGTGAAACACTAAGAAAATGATGTGTTGTAAAGGTATTATGTTGAATGAAAGAAATCAGTCTCAGAAAGTTAACGACAATAAGTGTCCATTTATATGATATTAAAGATGGAGGTCGGTGGTTGTCAGGCCTCAGCGATGGGGGAGGGGGTGACTCAACATGAGGGAATTCTGGGAGGTGATGGAACCGTTCTCTTTTTTTCTAAAGTTTATTTATTTATTTTGGGACAGACAGCGAGTGTGAGTGGGGGAGGGGCAGACAGAGAGGGACAGAGGGAGAATCCCAAGCAGGCTCCAGGAAGTTAGTAGTGCGCGGAGCCACACGTGGGGCTCAAACTCAGGAACTGTGAGATCATGACCTGGGTCGAAACCAAGAGTGGGATGCTTAACTGACCAAGCCACCCACGTGCCCCAGTGACTGAGCTGTTCTGTATTAGGACTGGGGTGGTGCTTACACGAGTCTATACATTCATAAAACTCACAGCACTATGCACCAAAAAAAGTTATCTTTATAGAATGTTAATTAAACAACAAAAAACATTAAAAAAAAATCCTAGATCTGTCCTCATCTCATTTCCCGCCTCCACACTAATTTCTGTCATTTTCACATCTCCTGGCCAACTGCAATGACTCCTTACCAGATTTCCTCCCAATTACAATCTTCAAATTTGTGTTTCTAATTAACTTATTATGAAATATTGCTGTTGTACAAAATGTTATAAAGAAAAAAAAATCAGCCAGATCTAAAAGCTGTACCCTCTTTAGATTACGCATGTACACCACTCCCTATGGTATTGCTAATACTAAGACCCAATGTGAAATTAAAATAAGCAGCCAAGGGGAGCCTGAGTGGCTCAGTTAGTTGAGTGACCAACTCTTAGTTTCAGCTCTGGTCATGATTTTGCCATTTGTGGGTTCAAGCCCCAGGTTGGGCTCTGCACTGCCAGCACAGAGCTTGCTTGGGATTCTCTCTCCCCTCTCTCTCTGCTCCTCCCCTCCTCACACACACACGCACTCTCTCTCTAAATAAATAAATAAACATTAAAAAAATAATAAAATAAAATAAGCAGCCGAAATAATATGAGTTTGTAGTATGTTACACATTTATCCCATAGTTCAAACAAAAGCAACGAAAACTTGACTGTAGTGCTGGAAATAGGTTTTTTTTCTCTTATACCCAGCCCATTTTGCTCACTTGTGGTTCATTTCTGTTTCTCCTGCCCTAAACGCCGTGCCCACTGCCCCCAGCAGGTGCTAACCTAGTCCTAGTTGAATTGAATTTCTAGCTGTTTCAAGTCAGTACCTTCTTTATCCTGTTGCCTTTGTCATGTGGACCTGGAACAAAAGTCAGTGAAAGAATGAACACCCCAGGCCTGGCATGACAACACTAATGCCTGGAAGAGTGCAACAACCTCCCAGAGACAGCAACTATTAAACAATTAATTGTCTATTTAGGAAACATGAGCCAGAAGATGGAAGAAATAGAACTTCCCAAAGGGATGCTTAAAAAAAAAAAAAAAAAGCACTGGCGTTAAAAAGTGAACAAAAAGTAAAACAAAAGAATTTTATCTCAATGTTATTGCAGGTGTTTCTGGATGGACTAGATGAATCTGAAGCAAATGATTTCCAAATAACAAAACAATGTTTTAAAATATGCATTGGTAGAATTTAGCAGGTAATCAGAGCTGCAGAAAACTACCTTTATGTGGGAATAATTAGGATACCCTAGCTATTCAGAGGAGCCACACTTATTGCTAATAACTGATGCTCAGGTGGTGTGATCATTCTATCACCCAAAACTAATTAAGGGCCTTAAAAAGGAGGAGAGAACCCACACAGGGCAACAGAAATGGCTGAACAGATGGGGTGGCTCAAGGGCTCAGTGAAACAGGAAGCCTTCATCACAATTAGCCTGAAAGGCTGGTGAACAATTAGCCTGAAAAGGCTGGTGATTCAGGCGGGCACACAGGCCTCCAGGCCCCCTGACAGGAGTGCTGAGAATATAAGGAGCCAAGAGATGAACTGACAGCTACTGAGCACTTCCTGTGTTACAAGCACAGTACCTGATAGGAGCCTCCCAATCACCCCTGTGTGCAGAAGAAGGAATTGAGGCTTATGGAGGCTTTGTCATTGCTCAAGGTCACACGGCTCAGAAAGTTATGGAGATGGCCTTTAAATCCAAGCACTCTGACTCCTTAGTCCATCACCTGCTGTCTCCAGTATGCAAAACCAAGCTTCAGTAACTCTTTTACCATCTTTGATAACCAGTTTCACAAACACAAGTCTTGGCCTGTGTTCAGAAAATTTCTTTTTTTGTTTTTTGTTTTTTGAGAGGGCAGAGGGACAGAGAGAATCCCACACAGGCTCCACCCTCAAGCAGAGTCCCATGCAGGGCCCTATCTCACCACCTGAGCTGAAACCAAGAGTCATGAACTGAGCTGAAACCAAGAGTCAGGTGCTTGAATGACTAAGGCGCCCTGGTGCCCCTATGTTCGGAAAATTTCTACTTGCAACCCTCTCTCTCAACCCCAAATCAGAATTTCTTGTTCTCAGAACTCTGGTCTTTGAGCTGGGATAATATGAAAAATAAATTTTAAAATGAATAATTGGTTAACACACTAATATGTTTTCCCTTGATCTTGACAATGTGTTTACAACTATCAGAAAAATAGAATGTTATAATAAAGACATAGATAGCTCTAGTTTCACTCATGGAGACCAGACCCTGGAGGAGAAGTTTTGGGCCCAGAACATGATTTTTAGTCATTCATCCCCATAAAGCCAGAAAATAGAAGAAATAGAACTTCCCAATGGGATGCTAATAAAAATGCACTGGAATTAAAGATGAAAAAAATAATTTTTTTTGGACTGTGTTAGGGTTGCTAGTTTCTTTTAGGTTGCAAGAAGCAGAGACCCAATCAAGTTGTCTTAAGTAATGGGGGTTTATTTTAAGGGTGGATGTGGAAGTAGAAAGCATAGGATTTTCAGCTTTTGGACTAGACCACATGGAAAAAGAGGAACCACAACAGAGCCAGGCTGTTTTATATTGATATATATTTATATATTATATATACATTTTATTTTATATATATAATAAAAGTATATTAATATATTATATATACATTTTATTTTATATATATAACAAAGGTATATTAATATATTATATATTAATAAAAGATGTATTCAGAAAAACTGAATGCCCATACAGAAAAAAAAAAAAAACCAACATAAATCTCAACTTCACTTCAGATCATACACAAAAATTAATTGAAAATGTATCACAGAAGCCTAAAAGCTAAATTGTATAGATTTAATCACCTAAATTGTGATTTGGGGGCAAAGACTTCGTAGATAAGCCACGATGATAAACCATATTCACTGGTTGTCACAAATGAACCATATTTACATTAATAAGAAGGAAAGTGGGTTGAGTGTATGTGAACTTTTTGTGTTATTTTCACAATTTCATTTATAAACCTAAAATTATTCCAACTGAGAAGTTTATTACAAAAAAGCATTAACCATAAAATTAAAAATAGCTAAGTTGGTAAATTGAAAACTTTTGCTCATTAAAAGACACCATTAGGAAACTGATTAGGCTATAAACTGGGTAAATTATTTGCACATCACATATCTGACAAAGGAATTGTATATAGCATATATAAAGAACTCTTCAAAACTTAGTAATACGACAACTCCAATTTTAAAATATTTAAATAGAGATCTCACTAGAGAAAATGTACAGATGGCTTAGAAGGACATGAAAATATACTTAACATTAATTACTAGGAAAATGAGATACCATTATGCACCTATTAGAATGGCTGAAATTTGAAAACAGGCAATTCTATGAGTATAGAGGATGCAAACCAGTTGGAGCTCTCATTGCTAGTAGGAATGCAAAATGGTACAACACTTTGAAAAAGAGATTAGCAATTTCTTAAACTTACACTCACCATAACACCCAGTAATCCTCCCACGATGTCTACCCAAGAGAAATAAAAATGTTACATCCTCTACTCAATGGTTCACAATCGTCTGAAACTGGAAACAACTCAAATGCCTATACCAATGTAGCAGTGCTCCACAATAAAAGGAGTGAAATACTGATGCACAAAATACAAATGAATCTCAGAGATGAAGGAAGCCAGATGCAAGGACAACACACTGCACGATTCCATTTATCTGACATTCTGGAAAATGCAAAACTATAGCTCGCCAAAGACCAAGAGTAGAGGCAAAGTATTGACTACAAAGGGCAAGAGGAACTTTTTGGGGTGGTGGACTCTATGTCTTGGTTGCAGTAGTTATTGAATGACTTTACACATTTGACAAAACTAACCAAAGTGTGTACCTGAACATGGAAAATCTTATTGTATGTAAATCATACCTCAAAGGATTTTTAGCTATTTGATTAAAAGAAAACTAGAAATATATCTTCTATGTTATATATTCCTTCTCTTTTTCATTTAACATCAGAGCACTAAATGAGCTATAAAAACATGACTTTAACAACTACATAAAATTTCATTGTGTGGGTATATTGTAACACAATTATTCTCCCACCACTGGACATTCTTCATTTCCAATTTCCTTATGTATGTTGTCGCATGAACACCTCTGAACACCAGTTTAGTCTTTCATCTCTGATTATTGTATTAGAACAAAATTCCAAGTGTGAAATTACTGACCCAAAGGGTATGAGCAGATTAAGGTTCTGAGTATTTATTACCAATTTGCTCTCCAGAAAAGGTGGAAACAGCTTACATGCCCATCACGATAAGAATGGATCTATATTAGAAGTCTTAAATGCATCTTTTTAAAAACACGATCATACAAGAAAAGACTTACTGTAAGTATTTGAGGGAGTCAAGTTGGAGTTAGAAAACACCAAACTAAAACATCAGAAAAATATCTATGTGTAGTGAGAAAATGAGCAAATCTACAGAAAAGAGGATCTTCTGTGGAATTTCCAGGAGCCCTTTATAAGCAAGGTTTTCTTAAATAACAGTTTTCCTAAGAAGAAAGACTAGTTTTGGGGTGGCTGCGTGGCTCAGTTGGTTAAGCATCTGACTTCGGCTCAGGTCATGATCTCACAGTTCTTGAGTTCCATCCCCATGTCAGACTCTGTGCTGACAGTTCAGAGCCTGGAGCCTGCTTTGGATTCTGTGTCTCCCTCTCTCTCTGCCCTGCCCCCACTTGCACTCTATCTCTCAAAAATGAATAAGCCTTCAAAAAAAATTTAAGAAGACAGGCTAGTTTTGGGGTGCCTGGGTGGCTTAGTCAGTTAAGAATCTGATTCTTGATTTTCAGCTCAGGTCATGATTTCACAGTTCGTGGGATCAAGTCCTGCCTCAGGCTCTGCGCTGACAGTGTGGAGCCTGCTTGGGATCCTCTCTCCTTCTCTCTCTGACCGTCCCCCACCTGCACTCTCTCTCAAAATAAACATTTAAAAGAAAAAAATACAGAATAGTTTTTTCCATTTATAATACATTACTTTGTTTAACAAAGATCAGTTAGCAAAGTAATTCGTCAGAATCCTATTTACACTTCTATTTTCAAGAGCAATCATGAATTTCAACCAAAATATCTCTCTCCTTTTAGCCATCAGCGCCACTTGATAAGAATGTTGGAATTTTGACAATCATCTTTCACCATAACAAATACCATATTCCACAACAGAATCCTAGGCTCACAATAGTTTTTCCATGTGCTGGTCCCTATCTTCAAATCATAGTTTATGTTAATAGATGACTCTCATTTATATTAGAAACAGAAAAACCTTATGCATTAATTTTCTAGTGATATCCCTATTCAGACATTAGCCTTGCCATAACTAAGATAAACATTGCTTACCAAACACTTTAACTAAAAAGTGACCAAAACAGAAGAACCAAACCTGGGCAATGTTCAGTTTCAAAATGTCCTCATGGTGAATGAATTGCATTTCTGAACCTCGGCCACATGATCCTGGGGTTCTGATCATCATTTTCCATCACTGACTTAAAAGATAACCAATGTCTGCCCGAATAATTCCATCGGAAGCCCTCTTTTCTCAATGGCTTATGCAGAAAGGATTCTGATTGTATGGAATCCATGTAAAACTTTAACCTGCATCATGAAGTTGTGAAATAGAAAGAATCCTGATTTGCTAACATCCTCACAGTGTGCTGGTAGTTGTGCTATGAACTCAGCTTCCAAACCTTTTACTCTCTGTACTCACCCCATTCTGCCTTGCTCTCTGCTCCACATTGACTAGAAAAATTCATTTTACTGTGCATTTCAGGTTTCTCCTGCCAGAATGCTCAGTCTGTGAAATGAATAAAAAAATCACAACAATAAGGAACGCCTGGGTGTTTCACTTGGTTAAATGCCCAACTCTTGATTTCGGCTCAGGTCATGATCTCATAGTTCATGAGTTCAAGCCCCACATTGGGCTCTGCGCTGACAGCACGGTGCCTGCCTGGGATTCTCTCTCTCCTTCTCTCTCCACCCCTCCCCTGCTCACACTCACGCTTGCTTACTCTGTCTCTCTCTCTTAAATAAATAAACATTTTTAAAAACTCACACCAATAAATACAGAAAACAAAATGGTGGCTGCCAGAGGGGAGGGGGATGGGAGGATGGGCAAAATGGGTGAAGGGGAGAGGGAGACACAGTCTTCCAGTTGTGGAATGAATAAGTCACCATGATAAAAAGCACAGCATAGGGAACATAGTCAATGGTACTGTAATAGTGTTGTGTAGTGACAGATGGTAAGTATGCTTGTGGTGAGCATAACATAACATATAGAGTTGTCAAATCACTATGTTGTATACCTTAAACTAGTGTAATATCATGTGTCAACTACACTCAAATAAAAAAAAATCATACCCATGAAGGTGCCATTCCAGACCATCTTTAATACTCCACTACATCTTCCAGAATTCAGAGACCAAAGCCAACTTCCCAAATGAAAGAAACATATTTAGAAAGATTTTTTAAAATAATGGACATCAACTTTTGGACCTGATTTTATTATTAATGTTATTAGTATTAATTTTAGAACCTACTTTTATTTTTAAGGAAAATGCCCCATGATTTGAGTCATTTGAAAATGATTTGAATAGGCAATCAGGATAAATATCACACTCTTTTACTGGGATCCTCTCTTTCTCCCTCTCTCTCTCCCTCTCTGTCACATACACACACACACACACACACACTCACACACGCACACATACCTACTTCCCACGGACTGAAGGGAACCTCTCCAGGGTGCCCCTACCCCCTCATGGCCACTGCCAGTACATGAACTCCACCAGCACTCAGGACCAGACATCCTTACTAAGGCCTGCCCAGAACAAAATGGAAGGAAACAGAGCATCTCTCAGACCCACTCTCCTGCCGCTCCAGTGTCCTCCCTCCTGCCAGGTCTCCCTGCCTCCCACCCCACCCTACTGTCACAGCCCCTTCTATAACTGCCTAAGAAACCTACCTTGTGTTTGATTCCTGCAGCAAAACACAATAAAGGTCCAAAAAGGTCTCAGCCCTTCCAGACCAATGAGTCGGCGGAAAAAAACACTAGACCAAGAATCTGACTATGAGAATTCTCATCCCAGCTGTACCGCTTCCTAGCTGAAGACAGACAGTGAGGCTCTCAGCCAACAAGTCTAGCTCCACATTTGGAGGCCTATACCCAACTGCATTTCCTCCCAGGTTTGGGGACTCACCCAATGACTTTGTCTCTTGAGCTCCTTCTGGACTGTTTTTGCTTTGTTTAAAATATCTAGCTCTAGAATCAACTAGCTTTTGAAACACAAATATGCACGATTCACCGAGATAATAGACACATTCAGGAGTCTGTTCACTGCAGTCATCCATATCCCCAAAGCACTGAATTCTACCCTGTACATAATTAGAGAGAAGAAGCAGGCAGACACCTGCCCAATGACAATGAAAAAGAAACAGAAGGTGATGGAGTGACCCACATGATGTAGTAGCTGCAAGCCCAGAAGTCAAGAATCACCCACCAGCATCACCGAAGCAGGGGTTTTTACCTCTAGAACAGAGTCTGGCACACGGAGGCCCTCAATCATTTTTTGTTGAGCGGGTGAATAAAGCCACAGGTGAATGAATGAACTGAGAAGCAAGCGAGCAAAGCCTGGCGGAGGAAAATCTACCTGTTCTACTGGGTTGTAAAGAAAATAGGTGCTTTTAGCAATACCAGCCAGAGGGTAAACATTATAGGGCAGGAGAATGAGTGAATTCTGTGGATGGAATTTTCTCTCCTGATTGCAGGGAGCAGCTGATCCATCCTCCAGCTGTGAAGCCTATGGCAAGTGGACACCACGTGCTGGGGACAAGAAGTTCAGGCGTAAAGGAATGCAAGTAGCAACTCCCCACCTTTGCTAGAATGTCAGCTTCCATTTACAGGCCCTCCAAATGCCCCCTTGCCCTTCCTTACCGCCCCCCGCCCCCGCTTACTCTCACGTATTCTGTCCTTACTGCAATCCTGCAATCCCTGGTTCCTATCCATCATTCCATTTTGTTTTGTTGTGTTTATCAGCTCTGTCGTTTATCTACGTAAAACCTGGGAATTAAAACCTTAAAAGGGGTGGGGGTGCCTGGGTGGTTCAGTCCATTAAGTATCCGACTCTTGGTTTCTGCCCAGGTCATGATCTCACAGTTTGTGAGTTCGAGCCCTGCATCAGGCTCTGTGCTGACAGTGTGGAGCCTGCTTGGGATTCTCTCCCCCACCCCCCTCTGCCCCTTCCTGGCTCGCTCGCTCTCTCTCTCTCTCTCTCAACAAACAAACAAACATTTAAAGGAAAGACTTTAACAAAGGTGTTTTGGAGGTAAAAGGGAATTGGAATATACTCAGAACCTAGCCTACGCCATCATCCGTAGCAGTCTAGAGAGCTGACATTGTTATAAATCAGAAGAGGTGCCTGCCATGGGGCACACAGGATTCTAACACAGAGAGGCTGTAGGATGGCACCTGCGGGGTGGGAAAGAAGGGTTTCAAACTACGTATGACTCCCGCTGCTTACATTTGTGGGCTGCTTTTGTACTGGCCTACAAGTAATTTGAGACAAATGTTATGTGAAATAACCTTCTCTTTCACCTGCCATGACAGCTCTAAAGGGAAGCACGTCCGATGGCTTAAGATGTAAGCCAGACTTCCCCGAGATCCTCAGCCAAACTAAACAGTCTAATCGTAGGAGCATAGGGATTCACACTTCTGTTCGTTCATTCATAAACTTACTCATTTCACAAATATTGAACACTTAGGCTATACACTCCGAGAAATACAACAGCGAGCAAAATAATATTCTTAAATTGATTTTTTTCCACCTTGAGATTTCATGGTCCTACAGTATCCAGTTCTATATCATGCAGGGCATGATTAATTTATTTCACTTCTTCCAAAGATGTTTCTAAAGATTAGCAGAGGGAGTGGGATGTGACAGACGTGGGTTCAAATCCTAGCTCTGCCACATAGGTGTGATATTTGACAAATTTCTTAACCTTTCTAAGCACTAGTTTAGTTAGCTGTCTGTTAAATGGGAATAATAACATGTATCACACAGGACTGTTAGTTTTGCTTGAGAGAAAAACAAGTGTGAAGTGCAGAGAATCGTACTGGTGTATGGTAGGAACTAAACCAATGTTAGTTTGTTCCCTCTGATATCCTATGGCTTTCTGGTCATCTTGCTATCGGTTTGTACCGAGGGCAAGTCTTGTGCCTCTCTGTTCACTTGAACACCCTCTTGCACTCAACCACCATCAGTGATTTTGACCTCATTCTCCCAAGTAAGTCTGACTTTGACATGGTGCTTTGTAGAGTACACCTGTTCTTTCCTTTCAACACGGCTAATGTGAAAATTTTAAGTAAGCAAGCAGAGACTTTGTAAACTTTTTTACATCACTACTAATAAAAGCTAATGTTTACTTGACTTGCAGCTAAGTGAGTTCCAGGCACTATTCTAAGCATTTTTACCTGTGTTGCCGCACTGAATTCATGTGAGAGCTCCATGAGGTTGGTGTTATGCTCTGCCTTTTTTTTTTTTTTTACAGCTGAGGAAACTGAGGAACAAAGAGAGGAAGTAGCTTGTCCAAAGGTCTGCTGCTAGAAAGAGAGCAAGGTAGGATTTTGGAACCCAGGCAGCCGGCCGGGCTCCAGGGGCCACCCTCTTAATCACTGAGCTGTAGTGCTTCTTGTTAAGGGACTTAGGTAGTGATTTTTAAGTGGTATTGGGGTGCAAATAAGATTGTAAAAGGTGGCAAGATTTCCAGCCAATTCATTTGATCACAAAATGGTAAGAATTAATCGAAAGTTTATTACATAGGTGTTTGTAAAAAGAGAGAGAGAGAATCTCCAGTAGAGATTGCTTCTATTACGCATAAAACTGAAGTGACATAGGGAGTTCTTCTGTAAAAATTGGCAGCCGAAACTCCATAAACACACTGCATTCATTCAATATGTACTGGGTCCTTTGCACCTGGCTGGCACTATAGTAATGACGCACAGATGAGAAAGATGAGTCCTTCCGTGAGGAACACATGGTCTAGGAGGGGAGCAAGGGCTACCTAAGGGGGTTAATGACAACACAAATAGTGTGAAGAAGAATCATGGACACACAAAGGTGAAGGAGGCACCCCCAAGACCCTTTCCTTAATAAAAAAAAAAGGAACAAGTTCCCTTAGAATTCTAGAGGGATCCTTCCTGTGGGCTCCCATGAGTGTATTTTTCACTAAGTCCATAACAAGTGAGAGCTGAGCCCTGCTGAGCCAACCTCTTCCAAGACAGAACCTTCTTCTGCTCAGTTGGCTTCAAGTAAATCTGGGTATCCTGCACTTCTATGGTCTCCCTCTCCCATCATCCAAACTCCGGCCCTCTCAATGCCTAGATTTCGAGAAAAATCAACGTATAAGGTCTAATCAGAGTTCCTTCCAGAGACAGGGTCTCCACCATGCTATGGATTATTTCAATAAAACCCCGCCCATGGTCTGGACAAGGAACTCCAAGATAAAAATTCAAAGTCTCCTCAAAATGCTTGGTTTTATGAGAAGTTAAATCCACTGAGCTTGGGTTAACAATAGTCAACATTATTCCCAATCTCAAAGCTGGTTTTGTACAAAGGATGAAGAGAAAAAGAATTAATATATAAAAGACATTTAAAAAGCTCAGCTTTAAAATGGCAAGAAGAAAATATGGGGGGAAAATGTTTTTTCATTTCATATTAAGAGACAAAGAGAAAACCTTCAGCTTTGAAGAATAAAGGAATAAGAGCAGTACACAAAGCAAGCTTTAAAGATAAGTTTTATAATCTTATTAGTAGCAACTTTTTAGAACAAAATTTACAGATTATGGTATTTGTCTAACTCCTTGCTGCCCTAGGGGAAAAAATACTTAATTGCCTAACTTTTACCTGAGTTCATGGCTATCTTTCCTTTTATTTTTTAAAGCACAGCTTATTTTAATTAATCAAATAAAAAGTTTATCTTTTTTTGATGACAGAAATATGATTTACACTCCTGACCTCCTTATTCCCCCTGGCAGGTACTCAGCATGCTGCCTTGCACATGTATTTACTTATGTGCAAAAAATAAAAAAATAAAAAAAACAAAACAAAAAAACATTGGTTTATTCATCTTCCACAGACAGAACCAACTCCTACCAGAAATAATAAAATATTTGGGCACTGAACATGTCAGAGTGCTCTTAAATGTTCATATATTCAATTTGAGGAAAAGTTTATTTGACAAGTTTGGTCAAATGCCCAATAGAATGATGCAAAAAGTAAAGAGAGCTCTGGAAAAAGAAAAACCAGCATTGAAAGGTAATGAAAACTTGGAGACTAGGATCCAGATCTCAAAATAGCTCTGAATGTATACTCACAAAGACTTAAAGAGTTTTGATAACCAGGTTAAACCCAGTGCTTTGAAAGTCCAAAGAGCTATAACGTCCTAAGGCAGGGTTTCTTAGAGTATGGTCTGATACCTCTCCCCAGTCAACAGAACCATGGACTGCTTAGTTAGTAAAGGTACAGATTCTGGGATCCCACCCTTATATTTTTAGGTGATTTGACAGTTTTTCAAACTGCAAAGGACACACAAGGCCCACTTTCTTTAGCATAAAGTTTAGGTTATTTTGATAAATGGATGAAAGTGACAAAACACAGCAGTCCGCAGGGAGAAATGGAGCCTTGAAGTGCTTGAAAAGCATACTGTCCCCTTTCTCAGGCAGGGCACAGACACTGCTCAGTGGCCCCAAAACCAGGTGCTTCTGTCTGAACCAGTCCTGCTACCCAGGCCACAGTCAACCATAAAGATTATCCAGAGAAATGACCTCTATCTATATCTGCTAGAGACTCACTGACTAACCAGATTCTCACTGCTGCTGGGGCTGGGGCTGGGGCTGGGGCAGGGGCAGGGAGAGCGGGGAAGAGATAAAGGAGGGGGGTGGGGGGAGCAGGGAGGAGAGAAGCAGACAAACCCAAGTGGCCAAGAACTGGATGGGATCCACCCTAACTGCTACCACAGCCACGTCTGAAGTTTCCAGAACTGACGATGCTACATTCAGGGCCACCATTGTTCTGTGATGGTATTGCAGTGGTTATATGATGGTAAGAATTAAACAAAATGAAACCTGTTAATTTAGTATGCATTGGAAAATGTCAACAAGAAGACAAAGAAAATCCTTGGCTTTCCCTTCATTGGTAATTACTAATAGATATGAAAGCTACAGTGCCTCCTAGGAGGCAAGTTTCTTGCCAACTGAAGTACAACGCTAATACAGGAGCACCTTCCAAGGGTCCATTCTGAGAGTATACTGAACATCAGGGATCTTTAATGTTATTTGAAAAGTCTGGACTGGTTTCTCCATGACCCACAAGTATCAGATCCCAGAATTCTTAGAAGTTTCCTTGATGCATTGATAAGCCATTTGCTTGATGCGTTGATAAGCCAAGGAGACCTAGTAGGGGTTTTGGTGAAGCCATGTGCCCTAGAAATATGACAGCTAATTTTTGACTTGGAGAAGAAGAAAAGGAATGACTTCAAAAAGACATCAATCATTCCACCTCACAGATGTGCTGTGAGCCTGACATGCTCATACATATCATGCATCTTGAAGAGGGTAAGTGGTAAAAATATTGGTATTATTAGTGTTAATGCCTGCTCACATTTTTTCCAAGATTTTGTAGTAGGACATAAAGAAATTGGCAGCTCTGCTATTCCATGCAGCTTGCTGCCATGACATTGCTGCCTTAATGGAGTGCAGCCTACAGCCTGTTTTGTGAGTAAAACTCTCTTTGTTTATGCCACTGGTGGCAGCCTTTCTGGAACAGCTGAACACGTCCCTAACTGATACTACTTGCATTTACTCAATGCCATTAAAATATAGTCTCACATTTTATTAGCACAAATAACATCAATAACATCACCCTTATTGAAGGTGAAATCATTAGCAATAAAATTGAACCCGATGACATTGGAGAAAAGATGCCAGAAAGGTTTCCTAAATGAAGTAGAGTCTTGGAGAATCCCAGGGTTCTGTGTCATAGGCATACCCCCACAGAGTAAACTGTGGGGCTCTGTTACAACATAACTTGAAGTTTAAGAGTATTGTTTCTCATCATTCTTTGAAGAAGCCCAGGGTAGAGAAGAGTTTACTCAATCCCAGGGTGGAAAACGAAAGAGGGCTTTGGACCCACAAACTCCTACAATCAGTAAGTAGGCTGAAACAACCGTGAGGCTGCAGACACAGGCTACCTTTCATGAGAAGGAAAGAATGACTTAGCTCCTAGCAGGAGCTAGAGCCATGGAAAATCATTCCCAGGCCTTGAGACCCAGTGAAGGGACTGCCTACCTGTGCCAGCTGAACTTCAGAATTGCTATGGACCGGTGACTCATGAGAACCTCCTTCGTTCCTTTTCCAACAGCAGCATTTATTCTGGTTATCACGTGCCCGTGTTGGTTGTATGCTTAATTCATAGGTCTTCAGATTGAGAGAAAGTGTAGTCAAAAACCAGTGCACCCAAGGAGACTCATCCACACCTGGACCTAATTTAGATAACAATATTCTGGACTTTGAGCTGATGTTATAAAGGGTTGGGGCTTTAAGAGGGAGGATTCTTGGGATGGGGTGAGGATATTTTGCATGCAGGATGTAAGTCAACAATTTGAGGCCAGCAGGCAGACTGTGGCAGTCTAAAATATGTTCATAAATTCTCTTTTAAGCCCTTCATAAGGTATACCTTCATTCCCTTTGCCTTAAGCATAGGTTGGGCTTAGAGAATGATTTTGAAAATAGGAGAAGGTGAAAGTGATGGTGAGTCAGAAACACTATAAAAAGTAGATATGGTAGTTCCAATGGTGTTATGGTCGGGGGACAGTCTAAGGAAGGGGCATCTGGCCATTACAACCTAGAATTCTACACCTATTATCAATTAAATTTGAGAGCAGATTAAAGATATCTTGAGACATGCAAAGCCTCAGAACATTTGACTCTATTCATTCTTTATTAGGAAGTTATCTGAGGGTGGACTCCAGCAAAACAAGGAAAGAAGAAATAAAGAAAAAATATAATTAATAACAGCTAACATTCACAGAGTGTTTATTTTTGTGCCAGGCACTGTTCCCAGTGCTTCTCACATACTATTACATTTAGCCATACAACAATCTTATAAAGTATATACAATTACTATTATTATCTTATAGATGAAGAAATAGACTTATAAAGAAGCCAAATAACTTACCCAAGGTCACACAGTTGGTAAGTGGTGGAAGTAAGAGTCAGGCAGTCTGGCTCAAAAGCCCAGGCTTTTAAATGCTCCCTACCTTCTCAGAGAGTCATATTACCATCAAACCATGGAAACAAACTGGGACAGTAGTAAAGGAAAACCCCAGGATGAAAGCTATGAAGCAGACCTACTGAGTTACCAGGCTAAACTGAGGCAGGAGGAGAGAAGGGTCCAGTAAGACAACTCTGAGGGAGAAACAAGATGATGTCATAAATAGCATGATTTGAAAATGCTTAAAGAGTATAAGAAAACAAGTAAGTGCAATCAGAAAATTAAGGAGAACCAAAAAAATATCCATAAGATGGTCTTAGTCTGAATAAGCCAATGGAAATATGGTGTGGTTTAAAGCACTGATGGAGTACAAAGAAAAATAATCCATTTCACCTTGATGCCAGAGCTGTCCTCATTCAAGAGGTCCAAGAATTCCAAGGAAGGAGTAGTAATTCTAAGATTTGCATATTATTTACATAATCACAATAATGTAAACCATTTATTGGTTTTCAAGTTTTAGAATCAACCTATGAACAATCTAAAGAGACTTGATTGCAGAGCAGAATACCAATGTTAACAACAATGACAGAAGTCCAAAGCTGATAGGAGAGAAAACGTGCAGAAAGGATAAGGAAGACATTTATCTTACAATGTAAGATGTGAAAAATGATAGAACAAGTAAGAAGTAAGAAGTCTCTAGTTTAAAATTACATCTTGTGGGGTGCCTAAGTGGCTCAGTTGGTTACGCATCCAACTCTTGGTTTTGGCTCAGGTCATGATCTCATGGTTCATGAGATTAAGCTGAGCATCAGGTTCTGCGCTGACAGCATGGACTCTGCTTGGAATTCTCTCTCTCTCTCTCTCTCTCTCTCTCTCAAAATACATACATACATACATACATACATACATACATACATACATACATAAAATTATATCTTGTGATGGTTAATTTCATGTTTCAACTTGACTAAGCCACAGGGTGCCCAGATATTTGGTTAAACATTATTTCTAGTGAGTCTGTGCTGACATTTCTGGGTACAATTAACATCTGAATCAGTAGACTAAGCAAAACAGATTGTCCTCCCAAACACTGGAGGGCCTCATCTAATCTATTGAAGACCTGAATAGAACAAAAGGCAGCATAAGACAGAATCCACTCTCTCTATCTGACTGTCTTCAAGTTGGGATATTGGTCGTCCCCTGCCTTCAGACTCAGACTTGGAATAGAACATACATCATAAGCTCTCCTGATTCTTAGACTTTTGGACTCTGCCTCGAACTAAACCACTGGGTCTCCTGGATCTGCCCTTCTCAGCCTCCATAATCCTGTAAACCAATTCCTATCGATACTGAGTCTCTGGAGAACCCTAACTAATACACATATGTAACCTCATCCATTATGTCTGTTTGCCCTCAGATCCAGTTCCTGGACTTCTCTTACAGACTGTGTTTCCTGGGTTCCTTGCCAACTGGCTTCCAGAGTGGTTTGACCAATGGAGGCTTGACTGGAGAAAGGGAGGAAGGTATAAGCTCAGATATTTTTCTCTCTCCCACTCCATTTTCTAGCAGTGATTTTATCTCCTCAGAGATTCTAGCTCCTTTCCCAGCAGCCTCTTCTTCCATGTTCTCAGTTCCTGCTAGGCATGGTTCTGAGTTTCTCCAGCCCTGGGGGTGGAAACAGCTTTCTGATGATACTAATTCCTGATTGCTTCACCATCCTCTGTGTGGCTTCTGGGATGTCCCATCATGTGTGTAACTGTTTAAAATACCTATAGTGACTCATTGGCTGGCTGGACCTGACTAAAACAATATAAAGACAGGAATTCAGTAATATATCGGAAGGTAAGGAGAGAGAAGACCGGTGGCTTAAATGACCTATACGTTATCTTCACATAGGAAGTTAGTAGACGGTGCTTAAAATTGATAAATCAATAAAAAGCAGTATAGTATATTATTTATATTTATAAAGACAAACAACAAAAGAATGAAAACCTGGAACAGTTAAAAGTGTTGCCTCAAATAATGGAGACAGTAAAGAGACCTGTGGTTGCCAGGGACTCAGGGGGGAAGAGAGAGATGAATAATAGATGAAGCACAGGGAATTTTTACAGCAGTGAAACTATCTTGTAAGACAGTGAAATGCTTAGAATCATGACATCGTGCATTTGTCAAAACTCACAAAACGGCACAACACACTGAATGCTAAGATAAACTTTGGACTTTAGTTAATAATAGTCTTCATATTGGCTCATCAGTTGTAACAAATGCACTGCTCCACTGCAAGATGTTTACAATAGGGGAAACTATGTGTTGGGGGCAGGGAGGGGGGGCAGGAGGGAGAACAGGGGAACTCTCTGTACTTTCCAGTCCTTTTTTCTGTAAACCTAAAACTGCTTTAAAAAATAAACTCCCTTAATGAAAGGAAGGAAGGAAGGGAGGAGTGGGAGGAGGGAGGGAAAGAGGGAGGAAGGGAGCTATCTAAAAGCCATGGAGGAAACTTATATGTGTATTACTACGTGAAGGAAGCCAATCAGAAAAAGCCATATGCTTTATGATTCCAACTATAATGACATTTGAAAAAAACAAAACTACGGAGATGGTAAAAAGACCAGTGGTTGTCAGGGTTTAGGGGGAGAGAGGAAGTGGTGATAGGTGGAGCACAAGGCATTTTTAGGGTGGTGTAACTATTCTGTATGATATCGTGATGGGAGATACATGCCGTTATGTATTTGTCAAAACATGTGAAACTATACAACACAAAGAGTAAACCCTAATGTTAGTTAATGATAATGTGTCAACCAATAGTGGCTTATCCATCAGTGATAATAAATGTACCCACATTAATGCAAGGTAGTAATATCTATAGAAACTGGTGGGGGTGGGGAAGCTCTGTATTTTCTGTGCAATTTATCTCTAAACCTAAAACCGTCCTTAAAAAAATAGCCTGTTTTAAAAAAACCCTGACTTAAAAAAAAAAAAAAAAAGTGTTGCCTCTAGGGGAGAGGTGTTTGTGGGTAAAAGAGAGCCTTTTGTTTTTTATTGCAAGTCGTTATCTGCAATTTAGATGTTGTGGGTTTTTTTTTTTTTTAACTATTTGTATACAATACTTGGAGTGAAATTTTTCAATTAAAAAAAAAATCTGTTTACCTGCCAGAATAGCTAAAATGAAAAAGACCAAAAATAGCAAGTGTTGCCAAGCCTATGAAGTACTCAGAACTCGCAGGCACTACTATAGAAAAAAGTTCATGTAAATAGGTATAACCACTTTGGAAAACTGTTTGGAGGTATCTTACCAAAGCTGATCATTTGGATGACATGTGACCCAGCAAATTCACTCCTAGATAAACACTATTTTCAAAAATGTTCACCACAGGACATGTCCTATAATGTTCATGGAAGTTTTATTCATAATTGCCCTAGGCTAGAATCTACCTAAATGCCCATCAAGAGTTGCAGAAACATTGTAAACTATTCACACAATGGAATTCTATACACCAATGAAAATAAAGGATTTATAACTACATACAATAACATGAATATCACAAACATAATTTTGAGTGAAAGAAGCAAGGTATACGGCACATAATTCCATTTCTATAAAGTCTAAAAACAGGCAAAAGTTATTTATGCTGTAAGAAGTCAGAATAATTGCTATCCTGAAGGGGAGATAGACAGTGGCTAAAAGAGGCATATGGGGTCCTCTGGGGTACTGGTAATTTTTTTAATGAGTGCTGATTCCACAAGTATATTGAATTTATGCAATTTCATCAAGCTGTGCTCATAATACTTTTAATAAATATATGTCCTTTTAAATGTATGCTATGCTTCAATAATCTTACTTAATCTGAGTGCAGACCTCTAAATCATACCCTTTTTCCTCTACTCATCCACTAAACATTTAAAGAATACATACTTGAAAAAATCCTGGAAGAGAGAAATGTATATACATTTTACATAGTTAATTTCAGTACTTTGAAGAATCTCAAAGTTAACATTTCTATGAATACCTTCAAAAGCAAGCGAAGTTCAGTTTTGAGACCACTAGAATATTTACTAAAACTTGCTTGGGAGCCATACTGTCTTGTGTTGTTATGAGCACTGCTTTCCAGTTGGGCTCTGGATATGTTCATGTAATAAATTACAGTTTAGGGTGACTTTTACCAAGACAAGTGAGTGCTGACAGTGAGAAGTCACTGCTCTTGCGGAATCTGCAATCAGGCTCAGTTTTGAGCTTCTTACCACTGGATAACTTCCATCTAGGGAAATTCTTTTTGTGTTAATTTCAGCTACTGCAACTTTGGCTTGCTCACCAATTTAGAATAGATTGTTATTCCTTGTGGGGGGCGGGGGAGGGGTGGCATCAGAGCTAAATTACAGGCATTAGACCCAAAATCCAAAGATGAGTGTGTCAATGCTCCAAATGTGAGGATATCTTCTCCTTTTGGTAATAACTTTCTGCTATTTCAAATCTAACTACTGCACTCATTTGTTTCAACACAGGAAGTACAAAGCTCACACAAATTGCTTCTAATTTAGTTTTGTACATGTAAATTCACATGGCTTTGAAGCAAACCTTACTGAGCTTACTTGAAGTGAAAACTTAGTGTTGAAATTTGGCAAGTTCTTGATTAGTAACTTTTATTACTTTTATAGATTCTCAGATAGTTTAATATCCCTAACAGCATATTTTAAATATCTTTCAGAGAAATGATAAAAAGACCCCAAAATTTCTAAGGAAGTCTAGAAAACCTCCAACAGTGAAAACTACCTAATAAATCAACTTAATCTAACCTCCTGCTGTCTGTCTTCAATTTAATTCACCCACAAATTACCTTCTCATCATTTGTCTTTTGCCTTTCCCAGACCACACTCTATTTTCAGGATGCTAAACTCCCAAAGGACCACTCAGCATATACACTTATTCTCAGTACATATGCCTCCAATTAATAGCATTTATTAAGCATTTCCTATGTGTTCACCCATTAACGCCCTTTTTAATCCTTTCAATAGCCCAATAGTTTCTTTTACTAACCGCATTTGATTCTTGAGGAAGCTAAAGCACAGAGTTTCTGTAACTTACCTAAAGTTCGGATGGTTCCAAGTGGCAAAGCTTTAATGCCATCCCAGGCAATGTGATCCACAGCTATTACACTGCTGCCTCCAATTATTGATAGGAACTCAGATACGAAGACATATTCAGGCCACATAATACTATGAATCCTGCCCTTCCTAGCACTGCACTTCTACCCTCTAGACTGTAATGAAAATTCAGGCTTTACTTCTGTAGAACAGCCTTTACTGCTGCTACTCATATACAGCAGGCTTACTTTCTTTTACAATATAAAAAAACGTGAGCGTGAGACCTTCTATCACCACCCCAAGGGGGTTGGGGTCAGGAGTCAAAGTGAATTCTGATGCATTTTTAAAGTCTTTATTAAGCTAGCAAACTGGGTAATGGTTTGGGCTTGGGCATGAAGCACTGTCTCAGAGATTCACTAGATCATCAGAGTTGATACTGATATACTGTTGACTCCCCAAATAGCATAAAACACATATCTCAAGACTTCCTGGATTCTGAAGTTCACAAAAGAAGTCAAAACTTCTCACATCGCCTTCCAATTCACATGCAAACATAAAATCCCATTTCAAAAACTCCCCAACATCATTAGAAAAGCCAGACACTGTATATTCTCTAAAATTTATTTACAGTTAATAAATTAAAAAGAAAAGTACAACCAGATTGTAAATCTTAATCATATGCGCACATCAAACTGTCCAAGAAAACAATTCAGTTCCATTACAAACAATTGCCTTCTAATGCACTTAAGACATAACAGTCTTATCAAAAAATATTTTAAACACAGCAATAAAGTAAATATTATGTATATATGTCCATTAAAAACACCAATTTAAAGAGTGCTGTGGCAATCCTTGAAACAACAAAAAAATTTTGAGTTCAAAATTGCTCACGTTTTTTTGTATCCAAATATTTTTAATGCATTTTTATTGAATAGTTTTCAGGAAGATAGTACTATTGCTTGCACACAGCAAATCAATACGTGTCAGCCACCAGCTTAAATTACACTTGTCCAATCGGGTACTCAAACTTGGACAAAATAAATACACACCACCACAGCGACACTTTGCACTAACAACAATGAAGTTTGCCCTCAACAATCATAACATTACTGAGTTCCGTAAGGAAAAATAAGTTGCTGGTTGACAAGTTGAAGGGGGATAAAAATGACATCAGGAATTCAAAAGGTTATTTCAGGTGCCGGTCACCACATTTAGGCACTCAAGCATAGCAAGGTGATAAACTTCCTCCTTAACTTCCCCCTTTACTTGTGCCATATGAGATATAAAGGTAAGAGAATGAATAAAGATTATGGGATTTCTTTCAAAAAACTATGTACAAGCTAAGCACAGACTCACTTTAGAAGACAGTAAATGAATGCCTCATCAAAAAGGCCACCGTGCCAAGTTTCTTTTCACATTCTGCCCAAAAGTATCCATAAAATACTTTCATTTTCCTATTAATATACGAATCAACTATATTAGTTGTTTCTTCACATTGTATAAGTTGTAAAACAACCAACTTCAGCAAGGTTTTGCTAAAGACAACTTGGCAAAAATAAAGATTTTTTTACATCTTGTTTTGCAAACTAGAAACGGCAAGATTTTTTAAGAGACCAGGTAAATAACATTAAATTTAGGATGGGCAATCAGATCCAAACTGAAATCAGATAGCCCGGATAACCCAAAGCATTAACACAAGTTCAAGTGCACTAAAGTAACAAGGCATAGGAAGAAAAAAAAATAAGATTCTCAGTTAAGTTTAAATAAACGCATGGTGTCAATGGTTATGTTTCAATTTTGTGCTGAGCAAAGTTATCCTCCCAGCTACATCTAATTTCAAAATCCTCTGGGAAGCTATCTAGATAAGCTATATGTTTAAATTACATTCTAATATGGCCATTGGATTTATTTTTTAATTAATATAAAATTATATACAATAGTGAAGTGGTACAAATACGTATTTTTTCCTCAGGTGCTAATTAGCTAAAAAAGGTAATTTGGGGGGGGGGAAGAAAACCCTATGTATTTGAAATACAATTGGCAATGGAAGCTAATAACCAAAAGAATATATATAAGCTTCCTATCACACAAATATAATTTAACACTCTCCATCTTCTAAGTAATTATTCACTTTTATTTACTCATGTGACAGTATTTGTAGCAACACATTATCATTGAGTAGTGAATAAAAGAATATGAGGCTTACTGGGTAACTGGCATAAAGTCATATATATATAGATATATCTTTTTTTTCCTTTTTTTCTTTTTTACAAAACAAGAACACTGAAATTAAAGTCACAAAACTCCTACTATGAACTATTAAACTTGAAAAATTCATTTCAGAAAGCTATGCCATTTGAATTCTAAAAACACAAGAGTCAAAATTGCAACTCTCATTATTCCCCTAAGAAGCTGCCAAGCAGAGAGAAACCTTAATATTGAAGATTTCATAGGTCATGTTCCAGCCTGGTATGGATGGTTCCATGGCAGAATACTCAAATTTGAAATAATAGTGGTACAAAATCACTACTTGACCCTTTAGATATTGCAGTAAAATCTGGCTGCGGCACCACTGGCTAAAAACCATTAAGTCTTGCTGCCACCAATGACCGAAGGCACTTGGATAATCAAGAATTCCACACTGGGCCATAGGATATAAACACTATTATAAAAGTGTAAAAGAAGGGTCAGTACTCTTGTGGCTCGCCTGTTTGATTCCTGTGGTCTTCGGCTGTCAAACAAAAGACCAATAACTGCAAACATAATTATGAATGGAAACGAGATAATAAAGGAAACTCGTGAAGCAAAACAGTTAACTAATTGTCATGATGTTTATAAGAGTGACTGATAGTAATCTGGACATTTCTGTTACCCAACAACAACAAAAACAAGGGAGGAAAACCTATTTTGCCCAAAGTTAACTTCAACCAGTTATCTGATACCAAGAAATGCCTCCACCCCTCTAGATCATTAATACTTCTGAGAATTTCAATGGGTATTCTGTTTGGCATTTTGGTCACCGCGCATACGCATACTCATTTTTCCTACGCGATTTCCATTTTAAAATAAATTATCCTTGAAATATTCCCAGATCTGTATGTTAGACTAGTACAAGGAGGCCAAATCATTTCCAATCGGATTCCATCCATCTCTTTAACCAACACCAGTTCTTTGTAATTCACTCATTCTTTTTTATCACAAGCCATGTGGTTTCAATGCACTTTAATTTTATTCACTTAAAAAGAATTTTCACAAGTCAACTTTTCCTAAACAAAACTTCATGAGTTTCTGCCATTTCCTTTAAGAGCTCAGTAAATATAAACATTAAATTTCAATATAAAATCTTTAGAAACACCTTAAAAATGTTTAAACAGTTGAACTTTGCATCTCTTTGTTTGTAATCACTGAGCCCATGAAATTCAAAGCCATACAAATCCCTACATTATTAACAGTCATACGCTTGAATTTCTTAGAAAATATCCTTGGTCAAAGCTTTGGAATCCAGTTAAAATTCGGAAACGAGTGGGATTCAGAATACCCTGAGCACAAACTAGTGCAACACCTTTCAACACATATTCGATCTTTCGTCCAGAACGAGGGGTGGCAGTCAAAAAAGAAAAAGTGGGGCGGGGGAAGCGGGGAGGTGGATGAACAGCAAGTAAATTCTAGCTTTATTACACAAGCACGAAACCAAATTCCTTTGGAAAAAAGAATGACTTCTTCGGAGGGCTTCCAGACCAGTGAGGTAGAGTCCAAAAGGGAGAAAACGGATCTGCCCCTATAGTCCTGGAGACGTCTCAATCTGGGGTTAGGAAGAAAGGGGGCCACCCTTGCGGGTCCAGCTGTCTCCTCCCTCCGCAGACCCGGTACTGGGAGGCAGCAGAGGGCACACCTGCCCCGGAGTCCCAGACGGCGGGGCCGCATCCCGGGGGCGCGGGCCGGGACCATCCGGTGCTTCTTCGCCCGTAAAGTGCACTAGGGAACGCGGTCCCGGCCGGATCTGTAAACACTCGACTGTCACTTGTTCATCCCTCCAGGCGGAAGCCGTCCCGGGGCGGAGGGGGCCGAGTCTCGCGGAGGGGGCCGAGTCTCACGCCCGGGGTACCGGGAAGCGGCGGAGCCTCACCACGGGTTCCAGGTTCACTCGCAGGACTTGGCGCGCCCGGCGCCGCGCCGCCGCCAGGCTGCGCTCGCCCCACACGTCGCCGCCGACGCGGATGGTGGGGAAGGTGGTCAGCGTCGGGGTGGCCGCCCTCCAGATCTCCTCCAGGGTGCGGCCCCCGAAGCAGGGCCCGGGGGCCGCGGGCTTGGGGGAGCGGCTGTCCTCGGGGGCCGGCGGCAGCGGGGGCGGCGGCGGCGGCGGCGGCGGGGGCGGCGGGGGCTTCCTCCGGCGGACGGCGGCCGCCCGGGCTCCGCGGCGCCTCCTCCTGGCCGCCGGCCGGCGCGTCTGGCCGCGGGCGACGGGGGGCGGCGGGGGGTCGGGGACCAGGGCCCGGCAGGAGGAGTAGCCATAGACGTCCTTGCTGCGCAGGATGTGCGGGGAGAACTGGTGCTTGAGGCTGCAGAGGAAGCTCCAGAGCTCCGCGTCCGAGCTCATGAACTCCGTGCTGCGGGGCATGAACAGCTTGAAGGCGTCGCCCAGCGCCTTGGTGCTGTCGGCCAGCGACAGTTGCGACCGCGAGTACACCACCTTCTCCTCCCGCGCCTCCAGCTCGGCCCCTCCTCCGGCCCGAAAGCCGCCGCCCCGGGCGGCCGGGGCCGGGGCCGCCGGGGGCCGGCGCCGCCGCCTCTTCACGCTGCGCCGCATCGGAGGCCGCTCGGGGCCGCCCGCGCTCGCCGGCTCTCGTCGCCGCCGCCGCCGCCGCCGCCGCCCCCGCCCGCGTCCAGGTCCGCGGCGGCGGCCGCTGCTGGCGCCTCCGGGCCGGCGCGTCTCTCGCTACTTTTCTCGCCTCGGCCGCCGCCCCTCCCCCTCCGAGGGCGGAAGACGCGGGTGAATATCCTGCCGCCCGGTACAAGATGGCGGCCGGCGCCCACCCCTGGGCTTTGTCATTGGACGGCGCCTCGCCCCCTGGTTTCTTTCTTCTCCTCTCTAGCCTCCTTTCGCCCTCTGCCTTTCTTTAAATGCGCCCGCCTCAGGCCCCTCCCACCACAGCCCCGACTCCACCCATTGGGTGCTCTCAGAAGAGGGGCGGGGACTAATGGGGGAGAGGCCAGTTCCTGGAAGATGGTGCTGGGGTGGGTGATGGTGGTGGCCCTTGAACGCCAGTCAACAGTTGGGTGGGTATATGGAGAGGCTGCCATGTCTACGGTAAGGGGTGGACTTCATATCCACCTTGGGGAGGGACCCTTTCAAAGTGAGTGGGTGCATTTGTGGATTGAGCTGGGAGATCTAGCAGTCTGCATAACAAAGGGAGACCTGCCCAAAGGCTGCCCCTCCTATCATAGCAAGAGGATTGGGGGGTAAGTCTAGAGGGAATGGACCTTTCAGGCATCCCTTCTAAACCTTCAAAGATCTCTTTTGGCACCTTCATCCAACTCTTCCCTCTTTTGGCCCCAGTCCATTTCAACCAACCACTAATAATCCAGAAGCACTCAGGTAATATGGGCAGCATTGGTGGGACTATCTCCTTTTAGACAATGGAACCATCTTCATATTTAAGAGATACTCTGCTTATCAGGAAAGCAAAGGCTATTAAACCTATAAAACAATACTCTTTGCTCCAGTTGATCAAAGATCAATTGCAACAAAGCCATTCTCCTTAATGAAAGTCTCTGTGTCTTTAAATAGTAGTCTTTCTAAATGAGTACACTTCACTTTTCATTTAGCTTCAATATGTGCCTTTGCAGCACCATCTTTATCACTTAGAACGTGGCATCACAATCAAAGAGGGTCCGTTGATAGCAACACATTGTTAAGAACACATTCCCTCCTGTATTTGAGGGGAGGACTATAAATGTTTATAGAGTAGTGGCCATTTGCTAATCGTTTTTTCTAGCCTACTTGGCACTCTAGTGGGCCACTCAATGTTTGCTCAGTAAATCAATAAAATACTGCTAATTATTTGCAATGAACTGAGAAAGAACGATATAGTGAAATCGCTTAGAACAGGACAATTTTATATTTTACATTTATAATGCATTTTTCTCTCAACTCCCTTAAATTTTTAAGGCTAAAAAAAATCTCTTAATACTTAGAACTTTAAGGTATGCATGCAAATTTTACCCTTCAGTGAGCATCTTATTTTGCAGTAGAAAACTGATAAAGCACAGAAGTTTTGTGATTTGCATACAGTTGCTAATGGTTCCCTCCAATATTTGAGCTGAAAGATACCAAGTTCAATCTCCTTATTTCACAGATGAGGAAATCTGGACCCGCAGAGGTTCAGTCATACAACTTGTTGACAGCAATAACGGGGCTATATAGTTTAGGTTATTGGGTTCCTAACCTAGTGATCTTTACATTTCACTGGAGGCTTTTCAAATGCTGCCGTCCAGACTCAGAGGTTCAATAGAAAATGCTTAATGCATGAGTGAAGTGGCAAGGGTCAGAGCTGTACCCCTATTTCTACTTCCACTCTACCCAGAATTGAGTTTTTATCAGTCTTATATTGGACTTAACAGATATTTTGTCTGAACCAGATAATACTTTGCTCAGTTTCAATAAAAACTAAACCAACCAAAACTATTCTGAAAGCTGTTTCTCTAACACCAGAATGCCTTCTCCACACAGTGGGTTTATGGCAAAAACAGAACTTCCTATATGGAGACCAGTTCTCTACCTACCAAAATCATGGCAATTTCTGAAGAGAAAATCATTTTCCTAGAAAAGCACATCTGATCGCAGATCAAGATTAAGGAGCCAATTCCCAACTTCCTAAGTCCTTATAAAGAAATGATATTAAAACTTTTTACATCACAATTAGTTCTCTTGGTAATTCTGGGAACACATAGTAATGTGAAATTTGAATAACTTCCATTGGAATGCCCCTGCAGACCGACATAGAAAATTGTACAGAGTGAGCCAGCTGAATGATAAGGGGACTTCATAATAAAAGAAGAGGGTAAAATAAGGATTTATGTACTCCTGGCTTCTCATCTTGTTATTCCCTTCCTTACAAGTTAACATAAGTACTTTTAGGGTCTTTTGCCAAATAAATACATAACAGGCATCCCTACAAACTTATAGAGTTGATTTTGATTAAGAGGATGAATCTCTTTTTGACATAATTTTGACTTTAAGAAAACATAACATCTCAACAAATTGCATAGTATTAAACAGTTCTTTTTTAATACACACTCATTTAATTTACTTAAAATGAAACTTTTTATGAAATATTTTTAGGAACTAGCATCATGTTAAATAGTTTAAAAAACCAAATACTTTTAAATTTGATATTATTTGCTCTATTCTTCTGTTTTCTTTTTTTATTTTTATATTTCTTCTTGACCTCTACCTTTTGATTAACTCAAATCCTTATCCATTCTCTATAAGTAAGTAAAGTTTACTCGTAAAGATAACAATACATTCCTTCTAATTCCTGGGACTGTCCTGAGACGACATAAAGTTTATGGAAAGTTGTCAAATTAAATTTTTGTTCTTAAGGAATGACTGTCTGAAATCCTGAGTTTATTCCATTACCTCTCAAGGGGAATGATGCTCCCTATAACAGAATACTAAATGGTGGGTGGATAAAGAGAATAAACAGAAAAAAAAAAAAAAAACAAAAAACTAGCTGTAGCTGTACATTTTCTGAATATATGTTACACAGTTAAAAAATAAATCCAAGCAGAATAAAGTGATTGGAGAAAACTAAAAGACATCACCTAGCTACCTAGACCTCTCCTTTAAGATTCCATATCTATAAAATAGTTTGCTTATTGAAAAGTGGCCAAAAAATAAAAAGTATATGTAAGAGTACATAGTCAACTAATCTATGATAAAGGAGGCAAGAATGTATTATAATAAGGAAAAGGCAGTCTCTTCAAGATACGGTGTGGGAAAACTGGACCACTTTTTTACTATACCGTATACAAAAATAAATTCAGAATGAGTTAAATACCTAAATTTGAGACCTGAAACCATAAAACTCCTACAAGAAAACATAGGAGCACCTGGGTGGCTCAGTCAGTTGACTGTCCAACTCTGGCTCAGGTCATGATCTCATGGGTTGTGGGTTCGAGCCCTGCATTGGGCTCTGTGCTGACAGCTTAGAGTCTGGAGCCTGCTTCAGATTCTGTGTCTTCCTCTCTCTGCCCCTCCCCTGCTCTCTCTCTCTCTCTCTCTCTCTCAAAAATAAATAAACATTTAAAATATTGTAAGCTATTTTTTTAAGAGTATATATAAGTAGTTGCAAGCATCAGTTTTGGAATCAAATAGATCTTTATTTAAAAAAAGAAAATTTGGGGCGCCTGGGTGGCGCAGTCGGTTAAGCGTCCGACTTCAGCCAGGTCACGATCTCGCGGCCCGTGAGTTCGAGCCCCGCGTCGGGCTCTGGGCTGATGGCTCAGAGCCTGGAGCCTGTTTCCGATTCTGTGTCTCCCTCTCTCTCTGCCCCTCCCCTGTTCATGCTCTGTCTCTCTCTGTCCCCCCAAAAATAAATAAACGTTGAAAAAAAAAATTAAAAAAAAGAAAACTTCAGGAAAAAAAATATCCTCAGACATGGTTTTTAACTTTTCCAAGCCTTACTCTCCTTATCAATAAAATGTACATAATCTCTAATTTAATTTACTGTTTTGAGGATTGGATGAGAGAACATTTATAAAACATTTACTATAGTGCCTGGTTCACCGTAAGTATCCAATAAATAATAGCCATCCTTACTTTTCTTGTCTAATCATGAGGATTTTATTTGACTTAACAAACATATTTCAAACCCTGTATTTCAGTGGGAGTCTAGAGATTTTTTTAACAAGTAATAAGTTGTTGAGGGGTAAGTAAAATGCCAGTGCTAGAAGGAAGTTTAGATATCATCTAATGAGCCCAACACTCTTAATCCAGATGAGAATACTGAGATTGCAGTAAATCTGCTCAAGTTCACATGGCTGGATAGTGGAAGACTATGAACCAGAATGTAGGTTTTTGTTAGTCCAGAGATGTTTCAAACATTCTTGTATTTAGTCTGAAGAGATAGCATTAATTTTTAGTTTGAATGAAATTAAATAGGGCATGATTCATCAAAAAAAAATTTTCAGCCTTCTCATTAGAGCCATTCTAAAGTAATTTAGATTTTTCTACAAGTTATTTCAAAGCTCTGTTATGCTCTAATTAATACTGCTAATGTGAAATACACAAAGACCGTATAAACTGAGAGACTAGGACTTCCACTACCAGGAGGATGAAATACACTTATTTTCCTTATTCCTCCTGCTACTTACAACTTTAAATTCTGGACATAAAATGAACATTAGAAGACTGAAAAATGGAGAGGAGAAAGCAAACAGGCTAGGGACCTCAGAGCCCAAAGAACAACACAGCAATGAGTTCCCTGGGTTTTCATTTCTTCTCTTTTCTACACACATCTCAGACTGATTGCTGGAGAAGCCAATGACCCAGAAATGCCAAGAGATGTAGATACAAAAAGCCCCAACAAAATCTTGTTCTTTCTAACTATAGGATCAGGAAAGAAGTAACCTAGCAAGACTAAAAACTTTTAGAAAATAATAATCTACTATAGCAAAACACCACCCAAAGAAACCTGTGGCTTTTACCCTCCCCAGGCTGTAACACGGCACCCACTACTCATGCTGGATGGTGTCAGAGAGGCAATTCTTTCCCATAGTGTCAGTGGAGACAATTTGGGGAGCAGTAACAAGACACTCTACCCCTTACCAGCCAGGGATCTATCAGCAAAGGTCTGGTGAGGCGCTAGCATGCCCACCTCAATGTAGTAGTAATGAGAAGCCTTTTTCCCTGACTTAGGTGTCAGTGGAGCCAGAGTGGGAAACCTGGACTCCTACCTAGCAGTACTGTGGCAGCATCCCTCCCATTCCCTGTTGGTACAGTGTTGGGGAAAATCAGCTAAACCAGTTTAAATAATATCCACAGTCTCCTAACACAATATCCAAAATGTCCAGGTTTCTATTAAAATCATTTATCATACCAAGAGCCAGGAAGATCTAAAATGGAATGTAAAAAGACAATCAATAGATGCCAACACTGAGATGAGAAAGATGTTAGAATTATATAACAAGATTTTTAAATAGTCATCATAAGGACTTTAATAAGCAATTATGAGCATTCTTGAAAGAAGCAAAAATAAATAAATAAATAAATAAATAAATAAATAAATAAATAACTGCTGTAAAGAAATAAAACATCATAGCAAAAAAACAGGAAATATAAAGAAAAACCAAATGGAAATTTTAGAACTTAAAAATGTAATAATTGAAATAAAGAGCTTAGCAAATGGTCTGGTCTCAACAGCAGAATGGAGAAGACAGAGGAAAAAATTGGCGAACTTGAAGATAGACCAATAAATATTATCCAATACGAACAACAGAGAGAAAACAGACTAATAAACCAAACAGGACAGAACCTCTGTGTCATCAGAGGCCTAGAAAGAGAGGATAAAGAAGGTGGGGCTAAAAAGTATGTGAAATAACGGCTGAAAATGTTCCAAATTTGGCAAAAGACACAAACCTACAGATTCAAGAAGTTGAACAAACCTAAACAAGATAAATCCAAAGAATCCACATCAAGACACATCACTGTCAAACTTCTGAAAGACAAAGACAATGAAAACCATCTTGAATATAGTCAGATAAAAATGACACCTTAACTGTAAAAGGAGAAACCATTTGAATGACCAGATTTCTCATCAGAAACCATGGAGACCAGAAGGAAGTGGCTCAACATTTTTCAAGTGATGAAAGAAAAGAACTGCCAATCCAGATTCCTATGCCCAGTGAAAATATCCTTTTACAATAAATACAAAGGCAAGACATCCTCACATGAAGCATAACAAAGGGACGTTTTTGCTAGCAGATCTATTCTACAGTAATGGCTAAAGGAAATTCTCTAACAGAAGAGAACCAATAAAGAAGGAACCTTGGAACAACAGGAAGAATAAAAAACTACAATAAGCAAAAATATGTGTAAATATGATAGACTTTCCTTTTCCTATTGAGTTTCCTAAATTATGTTGGATGGTTGTCATGGACTGAATGTGCTCCTCATAAGTTGAAGCCCTAATCCCCAAGGTGGCCCACCCCCCACCCAGGGTCTCTGAGCAGGTAATAAAGGTTAAAAAAGAGTGAGGTCCTATTCCTGTAGGGCTGGTATCCTTATAAGAGGAAGAGAAACCAGAGCTCTCTTTCTCTCTACCATGTGAAGACACAGAGAGAAAAAGGTTCTCAGTAAATCAGGAAAAGGCTCTCACTAGGGACTGAATCAGATGGGATCTTGATTTTGGACTTCTCAGGCTCCAGAACTGTGAGAAAATAAATTTCTGTTGTTGAAGCCACTCTGCTGTTAGTATTGTGTTATGGCAGGCCAAGCAGACTCATACAATGGTTGAAGTAAAAATTATAACATTTTTAAATGTGGTTCTAAATGTATGTAAAGGAAATATTTAAAACAAATATATTAGAAACAGGGAGGATAAAGAGACATAAAGGGAGGTTAGGTTTCTATACTTCACTGGAACTGATGAAACGACCCCAGTAGAGTGGAATAAGTTATATATGTATGGCATCATACCTAGAGAAGCCACTAAAAATTGATAGAAAAAGATCTGCTCAAAAACATAGATAAGTTGTGATCACTGCAGCAGCACATATACTAAAATTGGAATGATAGAGGGAAGATTAAGAATGTACAATGGGACCAATTTCTTGCATTATACACAGAAATAAACTCAAAATGGGTTAAAAACATAAATTTGAGGCCTAAAACCACAAAACTCCTAGAAGAAAACATAGGCAGTAATCTCTTTGACATTAACCATAGAAACACTTTTCTAGATATGTGTCCTCAGGCAAGGGAAATACAAGCAAAATTAAACTATTGGGACTACACCAAAATAAAAAGCTTTTTGTTTTTGCCCAGCAAAGGAAACCATCAACAGAACAAAAACACAACCCACCAAATGGGAAAAATATTTACAAAGCATATAAGGGGTTAATATCTAAAATATACAAAGGATGTACACAACCCAATACCAAAAAGTAATCTAATTTAAAAATGCACAGAAGCCATGAATAGATAATTTTCCAAAGAAGACATACAATGGCCAGGAGACACATAAAATGAGATATTACCTCATACCTGTCAGAATGTCTAGTGTCAAAAAGGCAAGAAACAAGTGTTGGTGAAGATGTTGGGGGAAAAAAAGGAAGCCTTGTGCACTGTTGGTGGGACTGAAAACTAGTGCAATCACTGTGAAAGACAATATATAGGCTCCTCAAAAAAATGGAAAATAGAAGTATCATACAATCCAGTAATTCCCCTACTAGGTATTTACCCAAAGAAAATAAAACATTAATTTGAAAAGATATATGCACCCCTATGTTTATTTCAGCATTATATACAATAGCCAAGAGATGGAAGGAACACAAATATCTACCTATAGATGAATGGATAAAGAAATGGTATTTATATTATATTATATTATATTATATTATATTATATTATATTACATTTATCATATTATTATAATTATATTATTTTATTATATATTATATATAATATACTTTTCAAAGATATATTATATATTGTATATAATATATACCATTTCTTTATCCATTCATCTATACACACACAATGGAATATTACTCAGCCATAAAAAAAGAATGAGATCTTGCTATTTGCAACATGGATGGATCTAGAAGGTGTAATGCTAACTGAAATAGGTCAGACAAAGAGAGACAAATGCCATATGATTTCATTCATATGTGGACTTTAAAAAAACAAAGCAAACAAACAGAAAAAAGAGATAAACAAAAAACTTAGACTCTCAAATATAGAGAGCTGGTGGTTGCCAAAAGGAAGGCAGGTGGGGGAAAAGTAAAATAGGTGAAGGGGAGTAAGAGTACACTTATGCTGAATGAACACTAACATACAGAATTGTTGAATAGTTGTATTGTACAACTGAAACTGATCTAACACTGCATGTTCATTATACTTTAATTAAAAAATAAATAAATTTTTTAAATTATAGATGAATCAAAATAGAATTCTAAAAAAATGTTTAAAGAAGCCAGAGGGGGGCGCCTGGGTGGCGCAGTCAGTTAAGCGTCCGACTTCAGCCAGGTCACGATCTCGCGGTCCGTGAATTCGAGCCCCGCGTCAGGCTCTGGGCTGATGGCTCAGAGCCTGGAGCCTGTTGCTGATTCTGTGTCTCCCTCTCTCTCTTCCCCTCCCCCGTTCATGCTCTGTCTCTCTCTGTCCCAAAAATAAATAAACGTTGAAAAAAGAAAGAAAGAAAGAAAGAAAGAAAGAAAGAAAGAAAGAAAGAAGCCAGAGGAAGGCAAGAAAGGCAAATAAAGAAATGAAAAATAGAGAATAGGCAGAAATCAAAATAAGAAGAGAAATCTACAACATAGCATTGTATATTAACATTTATTGATGAATGATTGATCACACCAGAAATTGTCCAAATGGAAAATGGACCAAGAAACTGGTCAGACTTGAAAATAGCCAGGCCTGAAATTAACCAAAATTCTTTGTTCCTCAGGTCTAGTAAAACGATTTCTCTTATGCTTAATTAAAGTCTACTTTCAATTTCTTTTTACCCATTGTCAGTCTTCTAGAGCTTCATAGAACCTATCTCAAAAAGTAAATTTTAGATTATCAAAACTTCAAATTAAGCAACTTCTTCATACTGTTAACTCATTAAATTTAAAGTCAAATAAAAATCTTAAATCTTTGTCTCACATGAACTTCTCCAAATTTATATATGCTTTGTACTGTACTGGGAAGACTTTTACACTTATCCTCATTAAATTTCATTTTGTTAGTTTCATTCTAATATTCCTGATTGTGACACTTTGGAATCTGGATTCTGTTATGTCCAATTTTGATTAATCCTTTTAAAAAATTAAACAAGTGTCTTTCCACCTTAACAAAGTCATCAATTAGCACAGCTCAATGAGAAAAGCCTATGTCATATAAAAATGACATTTTTACATATAAAAATAATATTTTTACATATAAAATATAAAATTAAAAATTTTTATAAAATTTTTATAAAATTTTTACATATAAAATTTTTACATATAAAAATAATCAGCGAGTTAGGGACTATTAGTAACAGATTGGAAAAATATTAACATTTAGAATCATAAATGTGGAAAAAGAGAACTGAGTATTAAAATGAATACTAGGTGAGGGATGCCTGGATGGCTCAGTCAGTTGGGTGTCTGACTCGATTCTTAATTTCAACTCAGATCATGACCCCAGGGTTGTGGGATCAAGCCCCATGTCGGTTAAAATCTCGGCATAGAGCCTGCTTAAGATTCTCTCTCTCTCTCTCTCTCTCTCTCTCTCTCTCTCTCCCCCTCTTCTCCGCTCATGGTCTATCTCTCTAAAATAAAAAGAATAAAAAAAATTTTTTAATGAACAGATGAAAAGAGTCAACAAATTAGTCCCATAAATTTAAAAACAATATTGCTTCTTAGACACATAAATAGGTTGCATGAAGCCCAGTAAAGGTAATTGTTCAGTTCAAGGTTAAAATGATAAAGCTGGATCCTGAACCAAAATTTTCTGATTCAAAGACTAGTATTCTTTTCCATACTGTTTCTCCCTGCTCATAGTAAAAACAATCAATTATTTTGAAGCAAATCTTTTCGTATCTAAGATAGAATCTTCTTTGGCTATCTTTATAACTTTTGCCTTCCTGTTCTCATTTGATTCTAATTTTAGCCTTTAGTGACATGAATAAGCTAGATAACCCTTTAAGACAACATCAATGTTCAAAATCTTTGAACAAAAGGGATAGAAAATAAATTACTTTTCAAAGATGAGAACACATAGAAAGTAAAACATTATGAGCCAGTGGTTTCGACTAGTTGGGGCAACAAGCCCATGCAGCTGATGCAGTGGCCCAAGGTCCATGGCCAAGGGCCCCTAACAACTGTATCCAGTATGGGAGGTGCCAGACTGAGTGAACACAGAAGGCTCCTCAACTGGGACAAGAGCTTCTATAGCAATGGCTTCATTTGGCAGTGGCTGCCACATCCAGCCTGTGCACTGGAAAATTCTCAGGGAATAAAATATTTTTACGACTAGGAAAAAGGAAAGAAAGGGAGAAATTAGACTGATACTAGTTTGTAGGCCTTTGAGAGCTACCAAAGAACCCTAGGCTATAAGCTCAAGCCTGTGCTGCCTTAGACACTATTTGCCTGCCATTCAGTGGTGAATTAAAACAAAACCAAGAATAACCACTTAGCCCTCTTATAGCCTCTCCCCTCTAAACCTACCCCACACAAGAACTAGTCCCTGGCTAGACAAACTCACCTCCTCTGTTGGAGGAGCTTTTTATTAGCCATGCACAGAGGGCAGTCCACACTAGAATTTGCTTAGAAGATTATTCTTACTACTTCACCATTATAATCATCATTTTATCCAATTCAACCCAACCTCTAAGGATATGACACACTACTTGTTTTTTCTGCTTTGTACTCTAGAGAGGGAAACTAGGATGGTTGAACTTCTTGTAGCCATCTTGCAACTGTGAGGCAAAATCATGGGGATGAAATGCAAGTGGAGGATGGTGGGAGGGGCTAGAGTCTAGATTCTCAAGGGCATTGTTGATAATCAAGTCAACCCTGAGACTGCCCACCTCCAGATATCTAGTTAAATATCAGTAAATGTCCTTGTGACTTCAACTACTATGTGAAGCCAAAGACATCCTGATACAGACCACCTGGTTATTGTGACATGCATTCCATCCCCCACCCCCACAGATGTCAAACTGATAGTAATCAGAGGGGAGGTGGGGGGGGTGGTGAAACAGGTGATAGGGATTAAGGACTGCACTTGCGGCGAGCACTGTGTGTTGTATGGAATTGTTGAATCACTATATTGTACACCTGAAACTAATATAACACTGCATGTCAACTAACTGGAATTTAAATAAAAACTTTTCAAAAAAGAGAAACAAAACAAGACGAAATATGTGGAAATTTCCCTGTCAAGAAATTCCCCTACATTAAGGTAGAAACTCATAGTAAATAATCACTGTCTCAAGCAATACATGATTAATCCAGGAAATATGTTAGACAAGAAAATGCCAGAAAGACCACAGGGCTATGTCATGTGTAAAATATTCCATTTAAATTACTTAACTCTGAATTTTAGAGATTTGTAGCAAGATTTACTGGAACAGCTTTCCCCAAATTGTGTCCAGGAAGACACTGTCACCATCCCATCAACCCTTTCCCACTCTTTGTCTAGCAACTAGGCTAGAACTCAGTGACCCTTCCTTTCTGCACAGGTGAAAGAGATCCAGGGTCCTCCCCTACATGTTTTTTTTCTAGATTCTACCACATTGCCCCCACCAATAACTTTTCAAACTACTCAGTAAGATGTATTTTATATGGTAGTGAATTTTAATATAAAATGCATTTATTTTGAAGACAATATTACAGTAACATTGATTTTAACTTTTTAAAAAAATTTACTCCATAATATCAATATTCAATTATCTCTTTTCATGTTTCCTTAGTTCTGCTCCATTTCCTTAGTTCTGCTCATATAGCTTTTCCACTTACCATCCAATTATTTCTCCACATTTTTACACATTTAATACTTAATGCTTCCAGTTCTTCATCACAATGTATTTCTTTCACCAGGATGTTAAAATACAATATTTGTAGGGTATTTAGGACATGAGGATAATGGTTTCAATTTTTTAGGATTATAAAGTATGTTCATATGCACCTCTTCAACATTTTTCTTCTTTCATTACTTCCCTAGGATAAAAATCCTGGGTCAAGAAGTAAGAAAAAATTTCACACTCCTTAATACATATCACTATAGTGATTGCTTTTTTATTTATTTTGAGAGAGAGACAGGGAGACAGCGTGAGAGGGGAAAGGGCAGAGAGAAAGGAAGAGAGAGAATCCCAAGCAGGCTCCATGCTATCAGTGCAGAGCTGACACAGGGCTGTATCTCATGAACCATTAGATTATGACCTGAGCCAAAATCAAGAGTCGGACACTTAACTGACTGAGCCACCCAGGCATCCCATCATATTGATTTCTAAGAAGATCATACCGACTCATAATACTTCAGCAACAGAGGAATATGGTTTTATCCAGCCTTGGTAGCACTACATGTTTTATATATTTTGAGCATTTTGGCCTATAATTAATTATTAATTATTTAATTTGTATTTCTTTTATTACTAGTAAGAGGAATATTTTATATTTCTTAACTTCTATTTATTGTTATTCTATTTTTCTCTTTGTGATCTTTTACAATTATTATTTATTGTGGTCTCTTGGTGGTAAACATTTAAAAGAAAATAATTGGTCTATTATGCTGTTAAATATTAACTCTTTTATTACATATCATTGTATGTATTCCACAGTTTTTAAAATTTTCACTGAAATTTAGAATTAAGGTCTACAGAGGTAATATTTTCTTTAGAGATTAGTTTTTTATTATTACACCTATATAGGCATATACCTTGCTTTAAAGTTTCTGTTTAGGTAGTGAACAAGCAATTTCCTACACTCTGGCTTTTACTGTTTTCAACATTTTAATCTGTGATTTCAGTAAGATGATAGGTGGCAGGCTTATCAGACAGAGATCCATGAAGTGATAGGACAACTAACACCTCCTTCTGAACTATGTGAAACAATGAACCAGTTCTAAAACATGTAATTTCATAGAAATAAGTATAAAGTTTAAACCTGGGGTCTAACAACTCAACTGTAGAAATAGAACATAAAGGAACTATTTCTTAACAGCAGCACATGTTTTTTTTTTGTTGTTTAATTTTTTTTTTCAACGTTTATTTATTTTTGGGACAGAGAGAGACAGAGCATGAACGGGGGAGGGGCAGAGAGAGAGGGAGACACAGAATCGTAAACAGGCTCCAGGCTCTGAGCCATCAGCCCAGAGCCCGACGTGGGGCTCGAACTCCCGGACCGCGAGATCGTGACCTGGCTGAAGTCGGACGCTTAACCGACTACGCCACCCAGGCGCCCCAACAGCAGCACGTGTTTAAAGGAACTAAGGGTTCAGTTGGCAGCAAGCTTACTATGAGTCCACAGTAGACATTTACTGCCCAAGACCTTATCTGATCCTACAATTAACCAACAAATAATCACTTTGCTCTGTACTCCTTAGACCATTCCTGGAGTATTGTGTTTGGTTCTGGGACTTTGGTACACTGAGCCTATTTCCCAGAAGAATGATAAAGGAAGATGAAGTGACTCAACACTAGGTCATGGAAAGAATGGGAAGTTGGCTTGGGATATTTTGGCTGATGACTAGAAGTCTCATGTAGGAGGTTATTACTGACCTGCAAATATTTTAATGTTTCCATGTCCTCTGAGGATCTAATTAGGGAAGAAACTAGCCATGGAGCCATCGTCTGATTAGAGAAAAGCATCCCCACTAGACAGATGAATTAGAGAAAAGTGCCCTTTTCTCTGGACAAACATAGTGTCACACTTTGGTACAGAGAATGGCAAAGGGAGTGTGGCTACATTTCAGTCCCCATGTGTTACCTTGGTCACTCACTTTTGTGTCCAGATTATTTAATTTTATACAGTGGCCCTAGTGCTAAAGAAGGGTCAGTAAATTATGGTCATGGACCAAATCCAGACTGTTGCCTGTTTTGGTAAATAAAATTTTGTTGAGGGGCTCCTGGGTGGCTCAGTCGGTTGAGCGTCCGACTTCGGCTCAGGTTACGATCTCACGGTCTGTGAGTTCGAGCCCCGCGTTGGGCTCTGTGCTGACAGCTCAGAGCCTGGAGCCTGCTTGCGATATCTGTGTCTCCCTCTCTCTCTGCCCCTCCTCCGCTCATGCTCTGTTTCTCTCTCTCTCTGTCAAAAATAAACATTCAAAAAAAATTTTTGTTGAAGACAGCCACACTCATGTGTATTGTCTATGTCTGCTTTCCCACTACAATGGCAGAGCTGAGTTGTGGCAAAGCACTATAAGGTCTGCAAAGCCTAAAATATTTACTGTCTAGCTCTTTACAGAAAAAGTTTACCAACTCCTGCTCTATAATGCTTTCTAATTTTCTTCTCTTCACAAATACCAGAATTTGTGGTGGCCACTAGGGACTTCAAGGGTGAGTGCTTATTTTTAAGAAGATTTTGGAAGAAAAATTGTTGAATCTTCCTGATTATTATGCTATTTGATCATCCTTCAATGAAATGTTGTTCTTAAAGTATGTATGTGTTAGATGCTTCCACTTGTGAATAACTGAAATTCACTTGGCTTTAAGCAGGAGGAGGTTATTGGAAGAGTAGCTTGATATCCATGAGAATCTAATGGCGGAGGTATGGCTGGGTCTCAGATAAGGACCAGAAGCATGGACTGAGCCTTGTAAGTCCTTGATCCCCATTTCCTATATATCTCTGCTTCCCTCTGTGTACCCAATTTCTTTCACTTCTAATAATTTTTTTATATGAAATTTATTGTCAAATTAGTTTCCATACAACACCCAGTGCTCATCCCAAAAGATGCCCTCGTCAATACCCATCACCTACCCTACCCTCCCACCCCCCATCAACCCTCAGTTTGTTCTCAGTTTTTAACAGTCTCTTATGCTTTGGCTCTCTCCCACTCTAACCTCTTTTTTTTCCTTTTTTTTCCTTCCCCTCTCCCATGGGTTTCTGTTAAGTTTCTCAGGATCCACATAAGAGTGAAAACATATGGTATCTGTCTTTCTCTGTATGGCTTATTTCACTTAGCATCACACTCTCCAGTTCCATCCACGTTGCTACAAAGGGCCATATTTCATTCTTTCTCATTGCCACATAGTACTCCATTGTGTATATAAACCACAATTTCTTTATCCATTCATCAGTTGATGGACATTTAGGCTCTTTCCATAATTTGGCTATTGTTGAGAGTGCTGCTATAAACATTGGGGTACAAGTGCCCCTATGCATCAGTACTCCTGTATCCCTGGGGTAAATTCCTACACTTTTAATAATTTTTTAAATGTTTATTTATTTATTTTTGAGAGAGAGCAAGAGCATGAGCAGGGTAGGGGCAGAGAGAGAGAGAGAGAGAGAGAGAGAGAGAGAGAGAGAGAGAATCCCAATCAGGCTCTGTACTGTTAGGGCAGAGCCCAATGCAGGGCTTGAAGTCACGAACCATGAGATCATGACGTGACCTGAAATCAAGAGTCAGATGCTTAACTGACTGAGCCACTCAGGTGCCCACTTTTAGTGATTTTTTAATCAAATGTGTACTTACAAATTTTAAAACTCTTTGTTGTATAAGACCAATGAAGAGCAGTCCCTGCCCTGCTGTTTCTCACTACTTGATTGTCATTTCCCAGAAGCAACCCAGAAGGAATGTTTCTGGCATTCCTTCCACCCATGTTTCTAAATAATGTGCCTATACTGCCATTTCTTGATTCTTTGAGTTTTAAATATTATTTATGTACTTTTTACTATGGAAATGAGGATTCTCCTTCCCTCTACCTCCTAAGATATTTATATCACATATTTTTGCTAATCTTTAGGTATCTGATGTTTACATTGCCATGACTATGTAAATAAAGCAAACTTGCTAACAGTAAACCCTTCCAAAAATGGAAGAAATAATCTTGTGAGCTTACTGAGGTCTTAAAAACTGTATCAGGAATCAGATATTTTCTTATCTTTATATCTCCAGTACCTTCTACAATGCCAGTATATGTGACATAATCTTTAGATGAGAATGTATATTGTGAAAGAATTTGGCATTTAATATTTCCCAAAAAAGCATCAAAGTAGTTATTGTGGGGATAAAGATCATGTGTTCACTGGATTAGCACTTTTATTTTCCTTCAAGAATTTTTCCTTGCATTCACAGCTTGGCTGCCTGGTGCAAGAGGCCTAGCTATTGATCCATCTTGACATTGGACATTGCTTCCTCACTAAGCTTAATCATTTCTAGCTTTTGATTGAAAGTGAAAGACCTGGGACTCTTCCTTTCACGTACTAAGAGGCCACTGCAAGGTTATTAACTGGCTTAATTTCAATACTGTTGTGTCTCAGGGAATGAGGGACCCAAAAAGAGGGAGAGAGACTAGGGAATAGCCCATCAGTGGAGCAGTCAGACACGCTCAACATTTATTAAGCTCACCATCTTATATGGGTGCAGATCATGGCACCCCAAAACAATTACAGTAGTAACATCAAAGATCACTGATCACAGATCACCATAACATAATAATAATGAAAAAGTTTGAAATATTTCCGTAAGTACCAAAATGTGACACAGAGACACCAAGTGAGCAAGTGCTATTGGAAATATGGCACAGATTGACTTGTTTCACACAAGGTTGCCACAAACCTTCAATTTGTGGGGGAGAAAACCCACAAAAAAATGCAATATTTGCAAGGCACAACATAACAAAGCACAGTAAAGCAAAGTATGGCTGAAGAGAGTAGTAGGTAAGAGAAAGAGAACCATAACCCTTTCAGTGTTTCCAGCTTCCAAAGGGCATCCTGATGTCTTGAATGTGATGTCCTGGACCTAGCACACACATTTCACAGTGTAAGGATATGTTGGTTCAGTAACAAGGATTGAGATGAAGTCAGGTTTAGATTTAGATATTTTTATTTCTATCTATTGGGATACCATACATCTATTAAAAAATGCATGAATATTTGTTACAAAAAAGCTTACTAATGTTCAGACAGTACTAGGGGCAGAGCAGGAAATGGGTTTCTGTGTAGAACCAGATAAAATTGCATGTAACTGAGAGGCATACAAAAGTCAAGGCCTTTATTTAACTTTCAAGACTATCAACTTGACCTACAGTTGACCTTTATGATCATTATTATTACTGGGATTTTATGTTATAATTATTCACTTTATTTTATAATAACGATGAATCTTTCATTCACCTGAAATGACATTGATTTCACGTATCAATTTCTCTCTTGGTATAAAGTGGGGGAGGAGGAAAGGGTGCTATCTTTTGTTAAGCAGAGTGCTAGCTTCCGAGTGGGATGCTTTATCATATTGATTTAAGTAAGGGTTCCATGAGAACCAAGAAAAAAAACAATCAGAAACTTTATCTACTTTGAGCTATAGAGTTGGTCTTCAGTGAAAGGACATGGACTTTCCCAAAAAGATCTTCCCAAAGATGAATTCCTGTTTTGATATAGGAATGGTAGCTTTTGGTCAGGGGTTGCAAATCCACAGAAACACTTCATTAAAACTTGCACAGAATTTTAATAAGTATGAAAACTTTAAAAAAATTATGGATCTCTGCCTATTCTTGAAAAATTGTTACTTCTGTCATCACTGGATCCTCAATCAACATGGTCACAAGGGCTGGACCTGAACAGGTTTTGTAACCTGTGTGTCCTCAGTAATATTTAAATTTACAATCCTTGGACTCTGAAATCTCAAGATTATCAAAGCTCCTGCCCTTAATACTGGTACTATTTCACCCCCCCTCCCTTCACTATTTATCATATCTTGGATAGCATTAGGGGAGTGAAGTTACATCTTGGTGCTTTGAGGAGAGCTTTTACATGGCCCAATGGATATAGCTTTGTCATGATGATGTTTAGCAATTCATATTTTTTATTCTATCTTCTTGAAACTGGTCTTCTGTTTTTGTTTATTTGCTTATTTGCAAAATTTTTGGACTATATTTATGAAGCCAAAGTTCCTATGGGCCATTGATTCATTAAAAGGTAGGCCAGAAAACACGGAAAAAATATTCTTTTTATAGAATACCAATGGGGAAGATATTAAGTAAATGATTGATTAATGTTAGAAAAAGTGGTACCATATTACAGTAGTACCATATTACAAGACACCATTTCCCTGAATTCCCTGAGGATCTTTCTAAATCACTAAAGACACCTCACTTTGAAAACCAGAAACTACAATTCAGAGTCACCTCAATAATAGTGTGTCACTGCCTCTTGCCCACCCTGAAGTCAGGATATCTACAGTGAACAATCTGAAGACTAATAGCTGGAAGTTATACTTCAATGTATTTTAAATGCCACAGAGAAAACTAAGAATTAGTTCCATCTGAAATAGGTAGAATTATAGTTTAAAAAAAGAATTTTCTTGTTTTGTCAAGACTATTAGCACCGCTCTTTATGTAACTTAAAAAAAAATTAACATTTATTTTTGAGAGACAGAGAGACAGAACAGGAGTTGGGAAGGGGCAGAGAGAGAGAGGGACACACAGAATTCAAAGCAGGCTCCAGGCTCTGAGCTGTCAGCACAGAGCCAGATGCAGGGCTTGAACCCACAAACTGTGAGATCATGACCTGAGCTGAAGTCGACACTTAACCAACAGAGCCATCCAGGCACCCCTCTGTAACTTGTTAATCCATATCTGAATGTTAGTAGTTATTTTATAGTTGCTTACAGTTTCTTTTCTTCAAAAGTCTTGAAGACACAAATTAAGTCCAACTTCCTTTCAATCCCCAGCTTTTAACAGAGTACTTAGGTGTTCAGTAAATATTTGATGAATGGATAAATATATCAATTCACTAATTATACAACAGAAGACTTTTGGGGTAATTGCTATTCAAATTTTAAAACTTGGGTTCTAAAACAATTAAATGTTTGGTGTCTTCTTTAGTTTTGAGTCTGTGTGTATGTGTATGTTTTCCTTACTATCTTCCTTTTACTTGTATCTTCTAAAGATGTTTATGTAGCTGATGTCATCCCACAGAAGACTGGATCTTAGGCTTGACAAAATGCCCAGCTAGGCCCATAAGCTTATAGAAGTTACAGTTTATTTCAGTAAGCATAAAATGTAGATTCTTGGGGCACCTGGGTTGCTCAGTCGTTTAAGTGTCCGACTTTGGCTCAGGTCATAATCTCACAGTTTGTGGGTTTGAGCCCTGCATGGGGCTCTGTGCTGACAGCTCAGAGCTTGGAGCTTGCTTTGAATTCTCTCCCTCCCTCTTGCTCCCTTTCCTCCTCCTTCTCCTCCTTCTCTCTCTCTCCCTCTCTCTCTCTCTCAAAAATAAACATTTAAAAAACTTATTTATTTTTTATTTTTTTAATATATGAAATTTATTATCAAACTGGTTTCCATACAACACCCAGTGCTCATCCCAAAAGATGCCCTCTTCAATGCCCATCACCTACCCTACCCTCCCTCTCACCCCCCATCAACCCTCAGTTTGTTCTCAGTTTTTAACAGTCTCTTATGCTTTGGCTCTCTCCCACTCTAACCTCTTTTTTTTTCTTCCCCTCCCCCATGGGTTTCTGTTAAGTTTCTCAGGATCCACATAAGAGTGAAAACATATGGTATCTGTCTTTCTCTGTATGGCTTATTTCACTTAGCATCACACTCTCCAGTTCCATCCACGTTGCTACAAAGGGCCATATTTCATTCTTTTTCATTGCCACGTAGTACTCCATTGAGTATATAAACCACAATTTCTTTATCCATTCATCAGTTGATGGACATTTAGGCTCTTTCCATAATTTGGCTATTGTTGAGAGTGCTGCTATGAACATTGGGGTACAAGTGCCCCTATGCATCAGTACTCCTGTATCCCCTGGGTAAATTCCTAGCAGTGCTACTGCTGGGTCATAGGGTAGGTCTATTTTTAATTTTTTGAGGAACCTCCACACTGTTTTCCAGAGTGGCTGCACCAGTTTGCATTCCCACCAACAGTGCAAGAGGGTTCCCGTTTCTCCACATCCTCTCCAGCATCTATAGTCTCCTGATTTGTTCATTTTGGCCACTCTGACTGGAGTGAGGTGATATCTGAGTGTGGTTTTGATTTATATTTCCCTGATGAGGAGCGATGTTGAGCATCTTTTCATGTGCCTGTTGGCCATCTGGATGTCTTCTTTAGACAAGTGTCTATTCATGTTTTCTGCCCATTTCTTCACTGGGTTATTTGTTTTTCGGGAGTGGAGTTTGGTGAGCTCTTTATAGATTTTGGATACTAGCCCTTTGTCTGATATGTCATTTGCAAATATCTTTTCCCATTCCGTTGGTTGCTTTTAGTTTTGTTGATTGTTTCCTTTGCAGTGCAGAAGCTTTTTATTTTCATGAGGTCCCAACAGTTCATTTTTGCTTTTAATTCCCTTGCCTTTGGGGATGTGTCGAGTAAGAGATTGCTGCGGCTGAGGTCAGACAGGTTTTTCCCTGCTTTCTCCTCTAGGGTTTTGATGGTTTCCTGTCTCACATTCAAGTCCTTTATCCATTTTGAGTTTGTTTTTGTGAATGGTGTAAGAAAGTGGTCTAGTTTCATCCTTCTGCAAGTTGCTGTCCAGTTCTCCCAGCACCATTTGTTAAAGAGATTGTCTTTTTTCTTTTGGATATTCTTTCCTGCTTTGTCAAAGATGAGTTGGCCATACTTTTTGGGTCTAATTCTGGGGTTTCTATTCTATTCCATTGGTCTGTGTGTCTGTTTTTGTGCCAATACCATGCTGTCTTGATGATTACAGCTTTGTAGTAGAGGCTAAAGTCTAGGATTGTGATTCCACCTGCTTTGGTCTTCTTCAAAATTACTTTGGCTATTCGGGGCCTTTTGTGGTTCCATATGAATTTTAGGATTGCTTGTTCTAGTTTTGAGAAGAATGCTGGTGCAATTTTGATTGGGATTGCATTGAATGTGTCGATTGCTTTGGGTAGTATTGACCTTTTAACAATATTTATTCTTCTAACCCATGAGCACGGAATGTTTTTCCATTTCTTTATATCTTCTTCAATTTCCTTCATAAGCTTTCTATAGTTTTCAGCATACAGATCTTTTACATCTTTGGTTAGATTTATTCCTAGGTATTTTATGCTTCTTGGTGCAATTATGAATGGGATCAGTTTCTTTATTTGTCTTTCTGTTGCTTCATTGTTAGTGTATAAGAATGCAACTGATTTCTGTACATTGATTTTGTATCCTGCAACTTTGCTGAATTCATGTATCAGTTTTCACAGACTTTTGGTGGAGTCTATCGGATTTTCCATGCATAATATCATGTCATCTGCAAAAAGTGAAAGCTTAACTTCATCTATCCCAATTTTGATGCCTTTGATTTCCTTTTGTTGTCTGATTGCTGATGCTAGAACTTCCAACACTATGTTAAACAACAGCGGTGAGAGTGGACATCCTTGTTGTGTTCCTGATCTCAGGGAAAAAGCTCTTTTTCCCCATGGAGGATGATGTTAGCTGTGGGCTTTTCATAAATAGCTTTTATGATGTTTAATTATGTTCCTTCTATCCCGACTTTCTCGAAGGTTTTTGTTAAGAAAGGATGCTGAATTTTGTCAAATGCTTTTCCTGCATCGATTGACAGGATCATATGGTTCTTATCTTTTCTTTTATTAATGTGATATATCACGTTGATTGATTTGCGAATGTTGAACCAGCCCTGCATCCCAGGAATGAATCCCACTTGATCATGGTGAATAATTCTTTTTATATGCTGTTGAAGTCAATTTGCTAGTATCTTATTGAGAATTTTTGCATCCATATTCATCAGGGATATCGGTCTAACATTAAAAAAATTTAAAGAAAGGTAGCTTCTCAGTCAAGAACACTGCAATTTCAGTATGGTTTCCTGAGTCTTACAGTGGGAGATTTTGGTTGATGGCAATACCAATTTGTTTGACTCAGGTAAGGTCCTACCAAGTGCAGGAAACACTGAGTGGAACCTCTTCTACCCTCTAATCATGTCACTCAAAAACTTGAGCATAATTACCTTAAATGATTTGTGGAAATAAAAAGCTGCTTTTCACAAGCCAGATCACCTGGATTTCCCATTCAGATGGCTGACACTATTTCTTGTGTGCCACCAGTACCTTTCTGCTACATTGTCCACCTGTTAGACAATAGTGACCAGGCATGAAATATTCTAGGTGCATATGTGACAGGGACCACTCTGTGGGCATGCTCCCATAATCAGATTAGTGGTTCCTTCTCTTAGTATTCAATAGAATAACCTGAAGAACTTGCTGGACATATATTCCCAGACTCCACTCCTATATATTTTAATTCAGTAACACCAAGATGAAGCCAGTTAACCTCTGATTACAACAAGCACCTCAAGTGATTCTGATGAATCAGCATGGAGCCTGATGTAGGGCTCAATCCCATGACCATGGGATTATGACTTGAGGTGAAATCAAGAGTCAGATGCTCAACTGACTGAGCCACCCAGGCATCCCTGTTATGCACTTCTTCAATGGCAGCAATCCACTGGCCATCTTTCACTCCTACCTCCCAGATCTCCATACATCCTTTATGAATCTTTTTCTCATTGTAACTCATTTTTCTATATCAGCACAGACATAGAGCTATTTTGTTACTGTTTTGAAATGTCTTTTATATGCTTTACTCAAGGCCAGCAGTTTTTATGATATGTCCCATGGAAATTCAGCATTGTATGAAGCTTTTCTAAGGGATTTTAAATTATTCATAGGAAAAGAAATGTTTTCCTTTGAAGTATACTTTATTTGGAGACATACAAAATATGCACAATTTCTACCACCTTGAAAAGGGCAAACAGAAAGCTGTTAGACTAGTTGACAATTTTATAATGTATTTATGAATGTCTGCTTAGTTAAAAAAATACTTAAAAACCTGTGATCAGGGTTTTCCTATACAAAACTTCCAAGAAAATTCACAGGTGACAAAAGAGCAAGTCAGATTATATTCTAGGTTCACTGCACACCAGACAGGCTTCCCATAAATCTTCAATTGCCTTGTAGCCATATGCACTCTCCAATCAGAGACAGACTCTAATCTTATTAGAATTAGGGGTTCAGCCCTCATTTGTAATATTTGAAGTATGAGAATTAAAGGCAGAGTAGAGTTTCCAGGAGCCTATATTTTCATTAAATCAAATTCTTCCATGCTTCTGTGCTTCCTGTCTTCAAATGCTTTTCATTCTTTTGTGAGGGTCTGGTCCATTAAGATGTCTGAAATGCGCATCCTTTGGGTGTGCTTAAGTAAAAGCCCTGCATGGCTGGCCTTCCAGAGTCCATCCCCTGTGAATGAAGTTGAATGCACTTGAATGAACAACAATGTATGAATATCTTAAAAAAAAAAAAAACAAAAAACAGTACTGGTGATGGAGTTCAGCTCCATTCCAAGCACTAAACCCTTCCAGATGCAATGGAGCAATCTCCACCAAGTCAATTGGGAAAGCAAATGCAAACCATCCAGCTTTATTTAAACAGCCAGAGAAGGAGAAGAATAAATGCATGCTTATGATGAGGCTTTAGTGGGCCTTTAAGAACAAGTCATGCTAAATCAGCAATTATTTATTGAGCACATTCCATATGCAAGACTATTAATGCAAAATTTATATTACTATAGGACTCAGAAAGCTATTCCATTCACAGACATACCCCAACCCCCAGGCATATCTGTAGAGGGCTTGAAAAGAGATTTGTCTGGTCCAGTGTGAGATGGTCCCATTGGACCCTGCCCAACCCCAAACCACTTTAAGAGTCCTATGAGAACAGTTGGCCAAAGGATAAATACTGGGTGGGAATCAGGAAGTTTTCTGTGAGAGGTGGGGTCCAAAACATCAGATGGTTGAACTAGATTCGTGTTTTTCAAATTGTAGTTTATGAAATTATTAGTGAGTCCTAACCCAACACATTTTTAAATATAAAATAGAGAAGAAGAAAAGAAAGTTATCACTTTTTCTTTTTTTTAGTTTGTTTGTTTATTTATTATTTTAGTGATCTCTATACCCAACATGGGGCTCAAGCTCACAACCCTGAGAATCAAGAGTTGCATGCTCTTCCAACTGGGACAGCCAGGTACCCTTCCATCCACTCATAAGTCCTGCCAGTTCTCCCATTTCAGACACCATTAACCTCCTTTTCCAGCCACTCCCTCTTGTTGTCCTCTAGCCTATTACAAATAGTAAGTCTAAGCACTTCCATGAAATATGTTAGTTGTGTGGGAGGAGAGGGTAGATGTGTGTGTGTGTGTGTGTGTGTGTGTGTGTGCAAGCCCTAGGTTTCATGCAAATACATTCTGATGGTGGGTAATGGTCCAAAAAGTTTGAAAGCTACTCAACAAATATCTACTAAAACCTTTTCCAACACTGAGATCCTGCAGTTCTCAAATTTTCTAATTTCTACATGATTTTTAAATTACTTTGTATCAGTTATACTTGTATATAGTTTTAAAACTCAAATAATTCTACAAAATTTTTTTAAAAATCCAAACTCGGGGTGACTGGGTGGCTCAGTCAGTCAACCATCCGACTTCGGCTCAGGTCATGATCTCAAAGTTTGTGAGTTCAAGCCCCACATCAGGCTCCATGCTGACAGCTCAGAGCCTGGAGCCTGCTTCAAATTCTGTGTCGCCCTTGCTCTCTGCCCCTCCTCCTGCTCATGCTCTGTCTTTGTCTCTCAATAATAAATAAACATTAAAAAAAAATCCAAACTCCAAATTTTACCTCTTCCTTTCCCAGTTTCCATTCCCTAAGTAGTAAATGTTTACATTAATTTAGAAATGAGAGGTCACTTTTCTATTTATAGCTGTTATTCTGGTTGCTAGCTCCATATTTCTAAATAGTATGCTTATACTGTTTGACTTTTTTCATCTTAAACATTATCTATTGATTTTTCCCACTGAAAGATGGGTATTTAGCTTCCTTACACCACACACACGCACATACTTCCTCCCCCAAAATCTAATTCCATTAGTATTATGATTATGTTTAACTCAATTGTCACTATATTATATGACTAAATGACTATTATTTATATTTCTATATGACTATTATTTCTAGCTGAAAATACAGAGTAATGTGGTTATATATCTTTGCTTGCTTATTTTTTGTTGTCCCTGGAGTTATTCATAGTTTCTTTATTTCTTTAGTTTCTATATACATCTATCTCTTATTCATATACAGACTTTCAACAAAACTATAAATACTCTCTCAAAACTGTTAAACACATCTGGCAAAATGTCAGTTTCATTACTTCTTCGGGACTTCCCTCTTGGTATCCTCAACCCTCATGTGCCATACCGAATCAGTTTTTTTCCTGACCTGCTTGTCTGCTGTCATCCTGGATTCTGTCTTTACTGCCAGCCTGGGAAATCCCTGCATCTCTCTCCTGTGTTGGATCTTTTTGGATTTCTGGATCCTATGTCATCATCTTTCTTGGCTTACTCCCTCATTTAGTGGAATACCTCCTCTAGTAGCTTCTTGGGGGGGTGGGGAGGGAAGATGCATGTACATTAATTTTTTTGAGAGCTCTGTACCTCTCATAATTGATGAAAAGTTTGAGAATAGAACCCCGGGTTGGTAAGCACTTTCCCTCAGCATTTTAAGGAGACTATTTTGCTTTCTTCCAGTTTCTGATTTTACTGTGGAGAAACTAATGCCATTCTCATTCCTGAACCTTTGTATATGACCTGTTTATCCTTTCTCGAAGCATTAGCATCTTCACTTTGTTCTCAGATGTCTTAAAATTGATGATTATTGTTTTGTTTTGGTTTTTTTTTTTTTTTTTTGCCTCATGCATCATGCTGGGTACTTAATACGGGAATGTAAACATTTCCCTTCTGGGAATTTTTTGTACTATTTTTTAATTTTCCCTCCTTTGTTTCCCTATTCCTAGAACTCCTTTCCTTTGACTAATTTTCTTATTTCTTTTCTCTTTTCTTTCTGTCTCTATTATTTTTCTGCATATTGAAATCTTTCATCTTTACCTTCTAACTCGTCTATTAAACTTTTTACTTCTGGTATTGTATACTCAATTTTAAGATCCTTGTTGTGTTCTGTGAATGATCTTTTCATGTATTTTCTCTTACCTCTCAAATTTTAATTATAATTTTCTAGTGTTTTCTGCCCCTTGCCTTGTCTGTGTACCCTCCATGTTCCTTTTTATTTTTTCTTCCAAGTTTTTATTTAAATTCCAGTTAGTTAATATACAGTGTAATATTAGTTTCAGGTATACAATATAGTGATTCAACAATTCTATACATCACGCGGTGCTCATCAGGACAAGTACACCCCTTTATCTCCATCACCTATTTAACCCATCCCCTGTCCACCTTCCCGCCTGGTCACCATCAGTCTATTTTCTACAGTTAAGAATCTGTTTCTTGGTTTCCCTCCCTTTCCTCCACCATGTTCATTTGTTTTGTTTCCTAAATTTCACATATGAGTAAAATCATATGGTATTTATCTTTCTCTGACTGGCTTATTTTGCTTAGTGTAATACTCTCTAGCTCCATCCATGACGTTGCAAATGGCAAGATTTCATTCTTTTTAAAAAATGTTTATTTATTTTTGAGAGAGAGACAGAATGTGAGTGGGGAGGGGCAGAAAGAGAGGGAGACACAGAATCTGAAGCAGGCTTCAGGCTCTGAGCTGTCAGCACAAAGACCCATATGGGGCTTGAACTTGTGAACCAGGAGATCATGACCTGAGGCGAAGTCAGATGCTTAATCCACTGAGTCACTCAGGTGCCCCAAGATTCCATTCTTTTTCATTGCTGATTAGTATTCCATTTTTTTATATATACCGCATCTTCTTTATCCATTCATAAGTCAATGGATATTTGGGCTGTTTCCATAATTTGGCTATTGTAGCTAATGCTGTTATAAACATCAGGGTGCATATATCCCCTTGAATTAGTATTTTTGTATTCTTTGAGTAAATACCTAGTAGTGTAATTGGATCATAGTCTATTTTTAACTTTTTGAGGAATCTCCAGACTGTTTTCCAGAGTAGCTGCAACAGTTTGCATTCCCACCAACACTGAAAGAGGGTTCCTTTTTCTCCACACCCTTGCCAACACCTGTTATTTCCTGTGTTGTTAATTTTAGCCATTCTGACTGGTTCCAAGTTCCTTTTTAAATTTTTTTCCTTCAGTTCTGTACATTCTACTTCATGTTTAAGGAGTTCTTCAATTTTCTGGTGCTCTTTGGATCTCTAATAATTTTTAAAGATGAAGCACTGAAAATTGGACAGTGAGTAAACAGGGCTTTTAAACTTCACTTGGACAGAGGTACAGCCATTTATGGGAATCCCAAACCAACATTATCTGTTGGTTTTTCTCTTGGGTTGATCAGTACCCAAAAAGAAATCCTCCAAATTCCTGTCTGGGGTGTGTAAGCCTCTCTTTCAACATCTTCTCTATAGACAGGGCACTTAGAGTGCCTTTTTTTTTTTTTAACGTAGGCTCCATGCCCAGTGTGGGGCTTGAACTCATGACCCTGAGATCAAGAGTCACATGCTCTACCAACTGAGCCAGCCAGTCATGCCTCTGTCAACATTTTCTTGGAGCTGTGTAGGCTGCAGGAAGAAAGAATTCAATCTATTTAATGCACAGAATTACCCTGTTTTCAGGACAGTGCTCTGTCCACAGATGTGCCTGCTATCCCTGAGACCAGAGTTCTTCTGATTCAAAGAGTCACCTTCCATCTTCTTCCAGGATGGGAGAGGAGTAGTGGCCTGGTATTGGCGTAAGGGAAGGAGACCTAGGAGCCTAACTGATTCTCATTTGGAGTTTCAGATGCAATTTCTTGGTCTTTCTGAAGTTCTGCAGCAAAATCTTACCTGATCCTGGGAATTCTTCATTATTAAATTAGTCTTTGGATTTCTGTGGTCTCACATTTGTTTTTGTCCTCCCCAAGTTTTGTTGCAATTGCCTTCTTCATTTACCTTGTCTTTTTGGGGTTTGTGCCTTTAAAATTTCATTTTCGTAGTTAGCATGGGTTAATAGAAGCCATGTTTTCTTAGCTTTTTAAAAGATGACATATAATACTATGTTTTATATATGATTTTCACAAATCAATTTTCAATCATAAATTACAATGCTACACGAGAAATTCAGGGTGGGTAGGAGGTCAAATTAGCCTATTGTATTTTTAAATGCAGTTTGGTATTGGATTATCAATATAGCATTTTTTATCTAATGTATTAGAGGATTAGTTTAATTTAAACTAAACAATTCTGTTTGCTTCTCAACAGTGGAAAGCAGCATCACATAGAAGGGTACAGTTTTCATTCCCTCCCTCCTCCATTCCCAAGGCATTGAGCCACAGATCCATTACACATACACTTTGTTTCCAAACATAACTTGGAACCTTAAGGAGAATGCAGAAGACAGCAAAGCAGAAAACAAACTGTCTAATGTATTTGTCTGGTAATGCCTGCCTTGCAGTCAATCTGTATGTACTTTTTGTAGCATAAGAGAAATTTTGGTTGCTTTACTGGCTTCCTTTTCTCACTGTACTTATATTTATGTGGCATCAAAAAAAAAAAAAACCCTGCTAGTTGCCCTTAGATGCTATGCAAGGAGAATGAGCAAGCAGGGTGGAAAGGATTTTCCTGATTCAGTGTCTGAATTACCTATTAATTGCACCCTCCTGGAATCATAGAAAAGACTGGGGCAGAACATCAGTGACCAGAGTAGAAAATAATTTTCCATAATGGAGAATGAGATGACAAAACACACCTCTTGTCAAATGGTTCTTTCTCTTTCTTTCCCTCTTTTTAGATTGCAGGTGCCTTGCCTAGACAGAAAAGTTCCTCCTCTGTGCATTCATGAAACAGTATCTTACCCATATCCTTCATTCACTCTTATAAATACTTCAGAGCACCAAGGAGTTAAGAATTTTATGATTCCACTTTTTCATCAAAAGTTACAGAGGTAGTTTAAGTAAACTTGATACATTTTACTATTCATTTATGAGATCCCCTGAAGTTTCTCAACATACACTCCTTGTTACAGATAAGGTCTGAAATTTGTATAACCAACTTAGCTATTCTGAGAGGCAGCCTTGCTCCCCGGGTTGGAGAAACTGTGACCAGCATGAATGCACCTCTTTCTGTAAGAGGAGGAGGGGGTCTGGAGTACTGGAAGGGGTAGATAAGTTCAAATTCTGGCTCTGTCATTTATGAACTGGTTGATTTGGGTTCAGTATGAATTTACGCATCCTTTCAACAGCAACTGAAAGCTATGTAACTTAATTGCTTCCTTTCTTTGCCTTAGTCTCCAGAAAATTTGGAGCTAAATCCATCACTTCATTGTACCAGATGACTCATTTCAGGTAGCTGGCAGAGTCTCTTCCCTTTGTTTCCTTAAATGATCTTTACTGTGTTTGATTGCCAGTGTTGTATTTTATATTTCAGTCTATTTTGAGCCAGATAAAGTCATCAGGTAGGAATCTAAAATCATCTTTCTGCCATTGATGTTTCTATAAACTGTCACTAATCTAGGCTGACCTTTCTCTAGGTGGCTCTTTATATTTTACTCTCTGACAATTTTTCCTAAATGAGTATTGTGATGTACTGATTTAATTTAATGTTCTCCTTTTATAGAAAGGCAGGTTGGTGCTGATATTTTAAAATCTGATTTTCAAAGTTGTAAAGTTTTCTGAAAACCAATGCGAAAGGGAAGCACATGGAGCTACACAGTTTTCACTTCCTATCAGAAGAAATTATACAAGTTCAAAATCTGACTTAGAACTACCACCAAGAGGGGCGCCTGGGTGGCTCAGTGGGTTAAGCGGCTGACTTCGGCTCAGGTCATGATCTCGCGGTCCGTGAGTTCAAGCCCCATGTTGGGCTCTGTGCTGACAGCTCAGAGCCCGGAGCCTGTTTCAGATTCTGTGTCTCCCTCTCTCTGACCCTCCTCCGTTCATGCTCTGTCTCTCTTTGTCTCAAAAATAAATAAACGTTAAAAAAAATAAAAAAAAAAGAACTACCACCAAGAGAAGAGACAGAAACAAACCACAAGAGACTCTTAATGACAGAGAACAACCTGAAGCTTGATAGGGGGAAGTGGTTAATGACAGAGAACAAGCTGAAGCTTGATAGGGGGAAGTGGGTGGGAAATGGCTATTAAGGAGGGCACTTGTTGGGATGAGAACTGGCTGTTGTATGTAAGTGATAAATCGCTGACTTCTAGTACTGAAACAAATATTGCACTATATGTTAACTAAAATTTAAATTAAAAATCACTACCAAGAATTAAGTTCTATTTAAGTATACACGTAATTCATTCAGCAAGCATTTGCTGAATATCTGTTATGCGCCAGACTTGTACTAGTCTCTCACAGTACCGACATGAAGACAGATCTGGTTGCATAAATATGTGGCAGTCTAGTGGGAAAAACTAATATGAAAGTAAACAAATACAATAAAGTGAGATGAATACTATAATACAATTCTATGGGAACATGGAGTTGAAGCCAACTATTTCTAACAGGAATCAGAATTCTGATTCTTGAATGGTTTTGAATACATTTAGCCTTCATAGATACTAGTTTTCCAAAGTTGAAATTAGAAAAAGAAAAAAAGTTGAAATTGAAACAATTTATTGTCCTATCAGCAATGCATTTGTGTTTTAGTGATTTCACATCTTCAACAACACTATTTGTCACATATGTCATGGTATCTCATTCTGGTTTTATTTATTTATTTATTTATTTATTTATTTATTTATTTTTAAGTTTATTTATTTTGAGAAAGAGAGGTGGGGGGAAGGGGCAGAGAAAGAGGGAGAGAGAGAATCCCAAACAGGCTCTGTGCTCTCAGTGTAGATCCTGACCCAGGGCTTGACCCCATGAACCATGATATCATGACCTGAGTGGGAATCAAGAATCAAACATTAAGCAACTGAGCCACCCAGGCGCCCCGCATTCTAGTTTTAATTTGCATTTCCCTGATAAGTAGATGTTGGTAGAGGTCACAGGACGAGAAGGGTGGAGGGAAGAAGAGGCATCAATGACAGAGAAAGCAACATATATACAGGAAGACACAGAGACTAGGGATAATGGTGTGTTTGGCAGGTTCAAAGGATGACAACAGATGAGACAAGAGAAAAGACAAGGAGCAATGTAAAAGGTTTTGCATAGCATGCTTATTTTCATAAAATCACTGGAAATCTGGTCATCAAGATTTTTAAGCAGGAAATAAATATAACCAGACGTATAGTTAAATGATCCCTCTGACAACCATGTGGGAGACAGACTAGAGGAAGAAATACTAGAGGAAATAGCCAGGAAAAGAGACAAATAGGGCCTGAAAGAGACAGTTACATCAAGGACCATGCAAAGAAGGTGGTGTCAAGAGACATTTAGACAATAAAAGCCACAGAATTGAATGGGCAAAGGGGGTAAGGAGAAGTGAGCAGCACTAAATGACACACAGGATTCTGGCCTGGGCAACTGGTTAAATGATGATAATATTTACCACCTTTGTAAATAAAGAAAAGAAGCAGACACAGGGTAGGATGTGGTGGGAGAAGGTAGGAAAATTCATGTGGGACATGTTATACTGGAAGTAGTGGTAGAACATCCAATTAAATATTTTTCTCTCCACAGCCTCAAACACTCAGAAATCCAGCAGTATGTGCTGGAGACCTGATATTGCCTTGCCTTAGAAAAAAAGTCTAGGATTTTGTTTTCACAGCTTAATCTATAGGAGGGACAGACCTATATGTCCAAAGGGGAAAGGAGCCATGAGGGTTGAAATAAAAGATGAACACAAAGTGCCATGGCCTTCAAGAGGAGGAAAAGGCAAATTCTGAGAAATGAAGAGGGATGCTATGAGGGGCACTGCTATATTTCTCTCAGAGTAGCTGGCAGTAGTCAAAACAAGACTTCATAGCAGAAAATAAAGTCTAAGATGCTGATTTCTATAGATTACATACTATCATCAACATGTGTAAGGTGGTTAAAGCCACGGAAAAGGGTAAGCTTACTCTGGGTTACCTTACTTAGGGTGAGAGGCAAAAAGGGCTAACATAATGGGAAACATAAGTGTTTAAGGAGTTGACAATGGAACAGCAAGAATCTGAAAAAGAATGTCTAGAGAGGCAAGAAGAGAAGCAGCAGAGAGCAATGTCATGGAAGCAAGGTAAAGAGAGTTTCGGGGCGCCTGGGTGGCGCAGTCGGTTAAGCGTCCGACTTCAGCCAGGTCACGATCTCACGGTCCGTGAGTTCGAGCCCCGCGTCAGGCTCTGGGCTGATGACTCGGAGCCTGGAGCCTGTTTCCGATTCTGTGTCTCCCTCTCTCTGCCCCTCCCCCGTTCATGCTCTGTCTCTCTCTGTCCCAAAAATAAATTTAAAAAGTTGAAAAAAAATTAAAAAAAAAAAAAAGAGAGTTTCAAGAAGGACATGACCAATATGGTCAAATACTGGAAAACAAGTTAATTAAGGTAAGGATTTTAAAGGATTAGAAAGTCATTAATGACTTTGCCAGAGCCATTTCACTGGATTGATGGCAGATAAGCCTGATTATAGAGAGCCATAACGTGAATGAGCAATGAAGAAGTGCAGGGAATGCACTTTATATTCTTTTATGAGGTTTAATAATAAGTACAAAAAATACAGGGTGATCTCTAACAGAGATTACAAGTTTGGGGAAGAGAGTTTTCCTTTAATACAGTAGAAACTCTGGCATGGTAAAAGGCTATGGCGAAGAAACCTATAGTGATAGAGAAATTGAAAAAAAAATGAGAGTAGAGGTTAAGAAGGAATAACTGAAGCATCAGAGGGAAAAACCAACAGAGAAGTCTATATTGGAAGATTGTAAACCAGTTGCTTTTAAAAACTGATAAAACTTAAGGGCAGAAAATAGTTTGCTGTATTTGTCAACTAAGACACCAATAATGGCTTTTTTTGAGAAAACTTGAGTGTTGGAGGCAGAAGCAAGAGTGCAAGGAGCTGAGATCTAAAGGGACTATGGGGAACTGAGAACAGAAACTTCAAGATTATGTTTCAAGACATTTGGCTGTGACTGGAATAGGTAAATGTACTAAACCTGTGTATCATCTCGGCTGTGCTCATGGTCTCCATGAGGTCTCCAACCTTGCTTTGCTTATTGGACTGGTGCAAGTACTATTCAAGGGAAATGAACTTTACAGGCACAGATATCAATCAAGGTGGGGCATCTAAAGTAATACATGTTTGCTTCCTTTTGGTGGAAACCCTTTCTGAGGGAAATTAAAAGTCTATTCATGGTCCCAGTGACACTACTGAAAAAGATCCTTATGTTCTTGGAAAAACACCCCTCTCTTTTTTCCTGAAGGTTAATTGATCTCCAAGGTACTTAGCTGTCAAGGTAATGTTCAGAAGCACAGTATCTTTTGGATTGCCCTTCAGAGATCACATCTTTCCTTTTCCATATTTCCCATTATTTTAAGCCATGAATACAAAAGTAAAGGACCATCAAGGACCTAGAAATCAAATACTTTTATTTACATTATCATGATCTCCAAATATCTAAGTAATCAGTCAATACACACACACACACACACACACACACACACACACACACACACACCAAGTAAATTAACAATCATTGATGAAGTCTGACTTGTTTTTGTACCAACTTACTCATTCTGTAAGCATGGGTACTTGTAATTATGTCCTTAAAGCTAGCCAGGATTTTCAAAAGTCAAGTATAACCATGGGCTGTGGCTTTTATTAGTCACAGCCTCCAGAAGTGTTGATTCAGCTGAGCAGGAAGCAAAAGGAGGATTCACTCATAGTTAGTAGTCATATGTGGGGGAAGGGTACTAGGCTGGGTAGAAGATAAAAAATAATATAAGCAAATGTTTTTTAAAATTACATTTAAAAAACACCTTTTACTATGATTAAGAAAGTAGCATTTTTTAATGCTTGTAATGTGTTCACCTTCATAATGAAGTTTACTACAACATTTTAATGGTATCTGAGCAGAGGAAGAGCAGGAAGGAAATTACTGAGCATGAGCATAGGCAATTGGTGACAAATACTTTTGCACCATTAAAAATATTTAACACCCTCTGCCTTTATTGTGTAAGGGTATACTACCATTTCATTATCATTTTTTAAATGTTACAACTCAAATAATTGAGCTACCATGTCTAAGCTGTTAGAGATGAAGAAAACAAAACCATCATTAGTGAAAGATTCCCCAACAAATTAATGTTCATCAATCTGGAGACACCTGCCTTTCTGAGTACTTGAGAACATTCTTTAAAAATGTTTAAAGCATTCAAACAAAAGCCAAAGCTAACTCAAGATAAACATTGTGCTTGCAAGAATTGTTTGGGTATGGATAGACTTAATCTTTCTGAGAGAAAAGGTCTTTTTGGCCCACTCTTGAAACCCTACTTCCACCCCATATCCCTACTCCACAACCTAATACAGCGCCTGATGCATACTTTTTCAAGAAATATTTATTGAGCATTTTTCACATGGCAGGCATTTGCTAGGAGATGGGGACATAGGAATAAGTAAGGAAATACCTACTTTGTATTAGTCAGTATATGGCTAATACAAAAAAAAAAAAGGAAAAGAAAAGAAAAAACAGCTTCATGATGTATTCTATACGCTAACACCTAAGTTTATAGATGTTGCATCATAAATTGACAGAGGATACACAGAGGGCTACCTATGCAGAAATGTCCAATGGGTCAGGAAAGACTTTATAAGAGGTATAAGCTATATTTGGTTGGAAGATTTCTCTCTGGGGAAAGTGATCAGACCAGGAGAAGAGACATTTAGATAGTGAGATAGTTCAGTCCCATAGTAAAAAGGTCTGGGTCCTGCCTGAGGACCCAAGAGCAAAGCCTTCCATCAAAATGCCCAGCCTCTACACACAGAGGTAGAGGTTTTAGTATCAGTCAGGTTTTAGTATCTGGTTGCAAATATGGGCAGACAGTCAAAGATCACCAAACATTTGAGGAAAGCCTCCAATGTGAAAGACAGAATCCAAAACAAACCACAACAACTCAATAGCAAGTTGAGAAGAAACACAAATTCAGGAGAAATAATTTCTAAATATCATAACTGATGTCCTTAGGAAAATATCAGAAAAAATGATGCATTCACAGACAGAGACAGAAAGGTATGGAGAGGGGCATTTGGAGAACAAAAGAAATTTAAAAGAAATATTAGAAATATAAAACTTATTAGAAGAGGTGAATGACAAAACTGAGGAAATTTCCTAGAAAGTAAAAACAAAAGAGGATGATTATAGATAATCCAACATTCAAAGAGTTCCAGCAAAAAAGAACAAGGAAGGAAAGTAGCAATGAAATAATTCCCACAATTTAAAAATAAGTTTCCAAATTATAAGTGTCCACAGAGGGCCCAGCAAAACATGACAAAATTTCAGAATCCAGGAACAAAGAGAAGCTCTAAAGTCTCTGTGGGTACTCAGTGGGGGATGATTACATCCAAGTGATCTAGAATCAAGATGCCATCAGACTTCTATTGCAAAACTAGTAGCAAAAAGACAATGAATGGACAATGCTCCCAAAAACGTGAAGGAAAATTTATTTCAATCTAAGATTCTATACTTAAAGTATCAATCAAGTGGTACCGATTAGAGACATTTTAAGATATCCAAATTCTTGAAATATTTCTTCTCCAGCATCCTTTCTGAGGCTGCTACTGGAACATGTGCTTCAGTGAAACAAAAAAATAAGCCAAGAAAGAGGAAGGCATGTGACCCACAGGTATCAGAGATCTTACAGAAGAGAGGTGACAGGAAAGCCACAGGGTGACAGCAAATAGAAATCTCAAGATGGCGCTTGATACAGGCCCAGAGAGTACCCAGTCCAGACAGGAACAAGACAAATCATACTGAAAGAAAATAGAATATCTCAATATCTGAATGTATTGAGAAAAGATACAGATTTTCCAGACAGCTTGAACATGAAATAATGAAAATGAAATGAAAACATTTGATTCAATTTTCAATAATCAATTTCATTCAATAATGAAAATGAAATCAGAAAATGAAATCAAAACTGAGGGAGATTATTAAAACAAAAAATTGTACAAGAAAGGAAACAAGTTGGTAGTAGTACACGACAGGACTCAGGTAGGAATACTGGCAATATAGCTGTAATATTGTAAGTGGTGAATACTGACCTAACTAAAAATGTAACGGTATTAGGAGGAGAAGAAAAGTGGGGAAGATGTATATGATGCCTTGAGAAGTGAAAGATGGTAAGAGAGCATGAAATACTTATTTTCTATAATCAGAAGTCAATATATAGGTCTAACTGGGGAAAAAATCACAAGAAAGCAGTATAAGGATACTACTTAGAGAAAAAGAAGCAAATACAAACAGAAACATCTAAAAGATTTGAAAGTAGCTGCCTCCAAGAAGCAGAAATGGGGGTGCATGCCTAGAAGAAAACTGATTTTTATTTTTTAAAAAGCCACAAAACTTTGAGAAGTACACATTTCACTGGATCTCAATGTACTCAGATGCACTATTTTATGCACCACTAAGAAGAAAGCTGATGGGGCGCCTGGGTGGCTCACTCAGTTAAACGTCCGACTCTTGATTTCAGCTCAGGTCATGATCACACACATGGTCGTGGGATCAAGCCCCACATCAGGCTCTGTGCTGATAGCATGGAGCCTGCTTGAGATTCTCTCTCTCCCTCTCTCTCTGCCCCTGCCCATTCCTATTCTCTCTCTCTCAAAACAAATATTAAAAAAAAAGAAAAAAAGCTGAAAAACTAGGACAAAATGCTCTCCTATAGTTTAGAATTTTTATACTGATTGAAAGGGATATTTGGAGATTTTGTAGATTTTTTTTATCCTATCTCACTCTTATACATATATAAAAAAGAAAATGTAAATAAAATAAATTGGCCATAGAATTTCTAAAACTTCTTCCTACCAGTCCCAAATCTTCTGAGCTCTCTTGGATTCAAAGTGGTTGATCGCTGTATTTTTCCAGACAATATTGATCTCTGTGCTATCTAGAGCATTAGCAACATACAGCATCTATTAAAAGAGTGCTTACTTTGCCTTCCTAAGCCACTTAATACTTTAATATTGTCTTCAGGTTTTCTTCCAAGCTGCTGAAAACCATTCTGTAGCTTCTGATGCTGTCATGACTTGAGTTTACCAGAAGGTGTCAATAAAAGTTTATCATACAACAAATGGTCCTTCCTCAAATAGTCCTTGAACAACTGTTGAATAAAACACCAGGGGGTTGTAGTTGTCCAGTGATATCACCCCAAATAATAATCAAGTTTGTGCAAGCAGATGATGATCATTATGTTGGAACAGCTTCCTGGCTGACCGCAGGTAGAAGACACCAACAACTGTAAGATGTATCCAATATCAGACATGTTAAAATATAAGAATACACCAAAAACACAATTACCTTCAATACACATTTTAAAGCCTAGAAGAAGAAAAGGAGGGATGTAGAGAAAAAGAGGAAGAAGAAAAGATTCTATATTCTATATTCTATATATTCTATAGTCTATATTCTATAGATTCTATTTTAAGAATCCAGACAAGAACTAAGGCACAAGCAATGGGGATGAAGAGAAGAGGGTGGATTCAAGACATATTTAGAAATTGGAATCAACGGGTCTTACTGCTGATGGAAAGTTGAGGAAAGGAGCAACAAAGGAACAGAGAATGACTCCAATGCTTTTAGGATATATACCTGGATAGGAAGCAAAAAAAAAAAAAAAAAAAAAAAAAAAAAAAACCTATTGGGGGAAAAAGTAGTTCAATTTTGGATACACTGAATTCAAGGTTTCATTTGACATTCTAGATAGACAAGTGCAGTAGACAGTTGGGAATATAAATCTGGAGCTTAATAGAGTTGCCTGGTCCACAGATATAAAATTAAGAGGAATCAATCTATGGTACTAGATAACATTGTCCATGGATAACCTATTGAATTTAAAACAAAATCAAACACCCACTACTCTATTAGTCATTACTTACAAAGTATATACAGAACAAAGAATTCACTGTGGCTAGGTTAAGAGGAAAGGAATGTATTACAGAATATTAAGAAGGCCTACTTAAGAAGCCTAATGAAAAAGACTCCATGCAAAGCCACAGTGCAGAACTGAACAGCTGAAGAAGCTGCTGTCTGTAAAATGATCAGGGATCTATAAAATCAGGGAATTGTCTGATACATTAGAACTAGTATTATCGGTACTTGCTCCAAAACCACATTATGACCACTTGAATCTGTACCAGCAAAAAAAAAACCACTCCCATGCCCTGACTCTGTATTCAGATTAGCTCTAAATCTAAATCTCACACAAATGTTATCTGATTGGCAGAACTTAAATAACACACAGAACTCTAGAGCATACGAAAAATGTTTTGCTTTGTTGATTTGTTTTGTGGGGTGGGGGTTGTTTGGTTAGCATTCTGGCTTCCACGTGTTAGAAGGAGGCTGGTCTGAAAAGCACGATGAGTGAGCCAAAGCACATTACCTACCATAAAGATCAAAGACAGAATGCTGGGGAAAATGAACACTGAAAGTGTGAGAAGTCAGTTAAGGAGCCAGAGAAGGCATGGTCAGGATGGTCAGCACCATAATGGGCACACTGCAATGAAAGCCAGGGAATTTTTAGAAGAAGGGAAAAGGGAATTTTTAGAAGAAGAAATGAGTGGTAAACAGTGTCAGAAGCTGCTAAGAAGTAAAAACTTTAAACAGCTAGATAAAATCTTCAGTTAAGTATCTGACTTCGGCTTAGGTCATGATCTCGCAGTTGATGAGTTGGAGCCCCATGTCAGGCTCTGTGCTGACAGCTCAGAGCCTGGAGCCTGCTTTGGATTCTGTGCCTCCCTCTCTTTTTCCTCCTGCCCACTCACACTCTGTCTCTCTCTCAAAAATAAATAAACATTAAGGTTTTGTTTGTTGTTTTTTTTTTTAATTTGAACAGCTAGATAAAATCTAAAGACTGTCTGATGGAGTTAGCAGAAAACAGTATCCTTTGGTGACACAGGGAGGAGCAATTTCAGGGATGTGGTTAAGAAGAATATTTGAGAGGGGGTAAAAAGTAAATGGAAAGTACAGGCTGTGACTTCATGGAGTTTAGCCTTGTCTTAAATAGGAAGTAACCTCTGGGGGGGGGAAAAAGGAAGTGACCTGTAAGAGCCTGAGGTTCCTCATCTGGTGAAATGGATTTGTAAACACCTTGGTAGGTTTGCTCTAAGTATAACTTAGTGTGGCCAGGCCTTTACCACTATAGTGAAGATAAAAAAAAATAATAACCTCACTTTTGCACCTGGGACTTCCCCATGTACTTTCTATTTGGGGTTTCAGGAAGCTCAATCCTTTACCCCCTTAGCACTTCCAGCTTCTTTCTCCATAGGTCATAAGACCTGTAGGGATCAAAGTATCAACTTTTTTAATGGTAAACCTGGAATGAAGAGCACACCTTGGGCTTGAGGCTAAACTGAACTTGCAACCCCATCCAGGGAAAGGAGCTAGACCCTCCCTGGTATGCTTGCCACAGCCCTTACGCATCTTTGAGGCAAGGAGCAGGAGGGCAAGAACCCTGAAGAGCAGTGACTCTGGCAGGAAAACAGGAGGGGGAGCCAAGAAAAGGATGAAGAGAACAATGAACGTTTCCTCCATGGTACAATCCAAAGACGATAAAAGTGTCTGTAGAAACCATAGAGGAGAAGAGAAAGGTTCTGTCCACCTGAACACTGGGGGAATCTCCCACTGCCCATGAACAAGACGGCTTCCATATTATCACCCATGCATGGTAAAGGGGAGGCCTGGCCAAGGTGGAAGATGGCTCTCCTCCAGTTGGTTCTTCATTTGCCACAAAAGCTCACAAGGAAATGAACAGGAGGCAGCCTGACCAACAGCCTTCACTATGCCAGACATTCCAGACTAATAACTAGGTAAATTCAATTCATTAAATAGGACAGTTAGGAAACATAAAGCAATACCGACATACCCAAATTCCCCTTCCTGACCAATGGCCAAGAGTACAAACAGCAGACAGCCTCCAGCTGACATAGTCTTCATAGAGTCTGAGTCACCTCAGAGAGCTTCCTCACCTGACCTCACACCATTCCCAAGCAGCCTGCATCCAGTGACCAATTAAAGCAGGGGTATAAAATCCTGGCTTTTTTGGTCTGATGTGAGACAACTCTGATGTGCAATATTTGGTACAGGGCTTCCACGCAGCTTCCCTGAGGCTTTCCTAGGCCTGTACTGCAGTTCACTTTTGGCTCGTCTTGCTTTGTCTCCCTTTCTTTCACAGATGTTGATCTTTAAGTGTTTTGCATCCAAAACTCCATCCCTCTATCAGCTTCTAGACAACCCCACCCTCATCAACAGTGTAGGGAAATTCAAAATTAAATTAATAGCAAACATGGCTATTCCCTTTCACTTCCCCAGAGAAGAAGCCTTCCAGACCAGCTTCCACAAAGAGGCTGCTCCTTTCTGCTTGGTAACCTGCACCCCAACCTTTCTGCCTCACTTCGATTTCCCATCCCCCCATGACCCAGTCTCCCCTTCACAATTCTCAGTGTGGTGACTCAACTCATCTCCCTGACATAAATCCATCTCATCACTCAGGAGGCCATGCCACTCCTGCTCACATTCCATATCTGCTGTCATATGCAAAGCCTCAGGACTTCAGTAAGAAGTTTGTGGAAGCTTTCCTCCGTTAGCACTGATCTCTGAAGGTGCAAAACAGAAGGGCTTGGTTTCAAGCTGGGAGCAAGGGGGATATGAGTGCTTTAAGCCCAACTCAGGGTTTCTACTGGAAAGAACTTTGACTCACATATATATAGTAAAGGATTTGTATCTGGATATATAAAGAACTCTTACAACTCAATGTTAGATAACTTATTTTTCTTTTGAGAGAGAGAGAGAGAGAGAGAACTTGCACCAGTGGGAGTGGGAGGAGGGGCAGAGGGAGAGAGAGAATCTTAATTTTTTTAACGTTTATTTATTTTTGAGACAGAGAGAGACAGAGCATGAACGGGGGAGGGGCAGAGAGAGAGGGAGGCACAGAATCGGAAGCAGGCTCCAGGCTCTGAGCCATCAGCCCAGAGCCCGATGCGGGGCTCGAACTCACGGACCGTGAGATCGTGACCTGAGCTGAAGTCGGAGGCTTAACCGACTGAGCCACCCAGGCGCCCCGGAGAGAGAGAATCTTAAGCAGGCTCCACACCCAGTGTGGAGCCCGACTTGGGGCTCAGTCCCACGATTCTGAGATCATGACCTGAACCGAAATCAAGTCAGTTGCTTAACTGACTGAGCCACCCAGGCACCCCCAGATAACCCAATTTTTAAAAGGGCAAAGGATCTGAATAGATATTTCTCAAAAAAAGATGTACAAATGACCAATATGTACACGAAAAAATGCTCAACATCATTACCCATCAGAGAAAAACCATAGTGAGAAAAAGACAGTTTTCAAGTACACTATGATTGGCCTAAGCATTACAGACATAATAATTTCATACCCATTATAATGTCTATAATCAAAAAGTCAGAGAATAACAAGTGTTGACAAGGATGTGAAGAACCTGGAAACTTCATACACTGCTGGTGAAAATGTAAAATAGTGCAGCCACTTTCTCAAATAGTTAGAGTTATCATATGACCCAGAAATTCCACTCTTCAGTACATATACCCAAGGAAAGTAAAAACATATGTCGACACAAAACCTTGTACATGAATGTCTATAGCAGCATTGTTCACGATAAGGTGGATGCAATCCAAATGGCCATTAAGTGATTAACAGACAAAAAAAATGAGATATATTCATATACTGAAATACTATTCAACCATTAAAAATGCATAAAGTACTGATACATGTTAAGATGTGGATGACCCTTGAAAACATTAAGCTAAGTGAAAGAAGCCAGTCACGCTGGGCCACATGCTACATGATCCTATTTATATGAAATGGCCAGGACAGGCAAATGTATAGAAAAATAAAGTAAATTAGTGGTTTCCCAGGGTTGGAAAAGGGGAGAATTGGGGGTGGGGGGGGATCAGTGACAGCTAAGGAGTTTCTCTTTGTGGTGATGAAAATTTCTGAAAACATGGTGGTGGCGTTTGCACAACTCTGTGCATATATTAAAAACCACAGAATTGTACACTTTAAGTGGCTGAATCATATGGTATGCGAATTCTATGTCAATAGTGAACTTCTTCTGAAACTAAATAAAAGAAGTGAAAGAGGTTGCAAGTATAGATAAGTTCACTGGTTGGGGTCAAAAAATTGAAATTCCTCACTGAAAACCTCAAGGTTTTTGTTGAAATGGAAGGTAAAGCCACATTCTAAGAAGTGGAGAATGTGTCCAAGGCCAACACTACCGAGGTGGTCCAGTTCCTTGAAATCAAGTTCCAACATGCGTCATAAGAGTGAGTGGCCCAGGTGGAGTGGAGAGACAGGTGTGGAGACCCAGGGGAGACCTGAGGCTTAATGCACCTGGAAATTATTCAATTAATCAAATCAAAACCACTTCCCCTGCTAGCCCTGTATGAGACAGCATTAAGGTGTCATTGTCACCTTAAAAATATTAGAGGAGTGAAGGGAAGATGGCGGCGTAGGAGGACGCTGGGCTCACCGCGCGTCCTGCTGATCACTTAGATTCCACCTACACCTGCCTAAATAACCCAGAAAACCGCCAGAGGATTAGCAGAACGGAGTCACCAGACCCAAGCGCAGACGAGAGGCCCACGGAAGAGGGTAGGAAGGGCGGCGAGGCGGTGCGCGCTCCACGGACTGGCGGGAGGGAGCCAGGGCGGAGGGGCGGCTCGCCGGCCAAGCAGAGCCCCCGAGTCCGGCTTGCAAAAGCGGAGGGGCCTGACGGACTGTGTTCCGACAGCAAGCGCGACTTAGCGTCTGGGAGGTCATAAGTTAACAGCTCTGCTCGGAAAGCGGGAAGGCTGGAGGACAAAGGGAGGGAGAGCTGCGGAGCCCCCGAACGACAGAGCTCAGTTTGGTGGGGAACAAAGGCGCTCACCAGCGCCATCTCCCCCGCCCATCCCCCAGCCAAAATCCCAAAGGGAACTGGTTCCTGCCAGGGAAATTGCTCGCTCCGCGCAAACACCCAACTCTGTGCTTCTGCGGAGCCAAACCTCCGGCAGCGGATCTGACTCCCTCCGGCTGCCACAGGGCCCCTCCTGAAGTGGATCACCTAAGGAGAAGCGAGTTAAGCCTGCCCACCCTGCCGCCGTGCACCTTGCCTACCCACCCCAGCTAATACGCCAGATCCCCAGCATCACAAGCCTGGCAGTGTGCAAGTAGCCCAGACGGGCCACGCCACCCCACAGTGAATCCCGCCCCTAGGAGAGGGGAAGAGAAGGCACACACCAGTCTGACTGTGGCCCCAGCGGTGGGCTGGGGGCAGACATCAGGACTGACTGCGGCCCCGCCCACCAACTCCAGTTATACACCACAGCACAGGGGAAGTGCCCTGCAGGTCCTCACCACACCAGGGACTATCCAAAATGACCAAGCAGAAGAATTCCCCTCAGAAGAATCTCCAGGAAATAACAACAGCTAATGAGCTGATCAAAAAGGATTTAAATAATATAACAGAAAGTGAATTTAGAATAATAGTCATAAAATTAATCACTGGGCTTGAAAAGAGTATACAGGACAGCAGAGGATCTCTTGCTACAGAGATCAAGGGACTAAGGAACAGTCACGAGGAGCTGAAAAACGCTTTAAATGAAATGCAAAACAAAATGCAAACCACCACGGCTCGGATGGAAGAGGCAGAGGAGAGAATAGGTGAACTAGAAGATAAAGTTATGGAAAAAGAGGAAGCTGAGAAAAAGAGAGATAAAAAAATCCAGGAGTATGAGGGGAAAATTAGAGAACTAAATGATACACTAAAAAGAAATAATATACACATAATTGGTATCCCAGAGGAGGAAGAGAGAGGGAAAGGTGCTGAAGGGGTACTTGAAGAAATCATAGCTGAGAACTTCCCTGAACTGGGGAAGGAAAAAGGCATTGAAATCCAAGAGGCACAGAGAACTCCCTTCAGACGTAACTTGAATCGATCTTCTGCATGACATATCATAGTGAAACTGGCAAAATACAAGGATAAAGAGAAAATTCTGAAAGCAGCAAGGGGTAAACGTGCCCTCACATATAAAGGGAGACCTATAAGACTCGTGACTGATCTCTCTTTTGAAACTTGGCAGGCCAGAAAGAATTGGCACGAGATTTTCAGTGTGCTAGACAGAAAAAATATGCAGCCAAGAATCCTTTATCCAGCAAGTCTGTCATTTAGAATAGAAGGAGAGATAAAGGTCTTCCCAAACAAACAAAAACTGAAGGAATTTGTCACCACTAAACCAGCCCTACAAGAGATCCTAAGGGGGACCCTGTGAGACAAAGTACCAGACACATCACTACAAGCATAAAACATGCAGACATCACAATGACTCTAAACCCGTATCTTTCTATAATAACACTGAATGTAAATGGATTAAATGCGCCAACCAAAAGACATAGGGTATCAGAATGGATAAAAAAACAAGACCCATCTATTTGCTGTCTACAAGAGACTCATTTTAGACCTGAGGACACCTTCAGATTGAGAGTGAGGGGATGGAGAACTATTTATCATGCTACTGGAAGCCAAAAGAAAGCTGGAGTAGCCATACTTATATCAGACAAACTAGACTTTAAATTAAAGGCTGTAACAAGAGATGAAGAAGGACATTATATAATAGTTACAGGGTCTATCCATCAGGAAGAGCTAACAATTATAAATGTCAATGCGCCGAATACCGGAGCCCCCAAATATATAAAACAATTACTCATAAACATAAGCAACCTTATTGATAAGAATGTGGTAATTGCAGGGGACTTTAACACCCCACTTACAGAAATGGATAGATCATCTAGACACACGGTCAATAAAGAAACAAGGGCCCTGAATGAGACATTGGATCAGATGGACTTGACAGATATATTTAGAACTCTGCATCCCAAAGCAACAGAATATACTTTCTTCTCGAGTGCACATGGAACATTCTCCAAGATAGATCATATACTGGGTCACAAAACAGCCCTTCATAAGTTTACAAGAATTGAAATTATACCATGCATACTTTCAGACCACAATGCTATGAAGCTTGAAATCAACCACAGGAAAAAGTCTGGAAAACCTCCAAAAGCATGGAGGTTAAAGAACACCCTACTAACGAATGAGTGGGTCAACCAGGCAATTAGAGAAGAAATTAAAAAATATATGGAAACAAACGAAAATGAAAATACAACAATCCAAACGCTTTGGGACGCAGCAAAGGCAGTCCTGACAGGAAAATACATTGCAATCCAGGCCTATCTCAAGAAACAAGAAAAATCCCAAATACAAAATCTAACAGCACACCTAAAGGAAATAGAAGCAGAACAGCAAAGGCAGCCTAAACCCAGCAGAAGAAGAGAAATAATAAAGATCAGAGCAGAAATAAACAATATAGAATCTAAAAAAACTGTAGAGCAGATCAACGAAACCAAGAGTTGGTTTTTTGAAAAAATAAACAAAATTGACAAGCCGCTAGCCAGGCTTCTCAAAAAGAAAAGGGAGATGACCCAAATAGATAAAATCATGAATGAAAATGGAATTATGACAACCAATCCCTCAGAGATACAAACAATTATCAGGGAATACTATGAAAAATTATATGCCAACAAATTGGACAACCTGGAAGAAATGGACAAATTCCTGAACACCCACACTCTTCCAAAACTCAAAACTCAGGAAATAGAAAGCTTGAACAGACCCATAACCAGTGAAGAAATTGAATCGGTTATCAAAAATCTCCCAACAAATAAGAGTCCAGGACCAGATGGCTTCCCAGGGGAGTTCTACCAGACGTTTAAAGCAGAGATAATACCTATCCTTCTCAAGCTATTCCAAGAAATAGAAAGGGAAGGAAAACTTCCAGACTCATTCTATGAAGCCAGTATTACTTTGATTCCTAAACCAGACAGAGACCCAATAAAAAAAGAGAACTACACGCCAATATCCCTGATGAATATGGATGCAAAAATTCTCAATAAGATACTAGCAAATCGAATTCAACAGCATATAAAAAGAATTATTCACCATGATCAAGTGGGATTCATTCCTGGGATGCAGGGCTGGTTCAACATTCGCAAATCAATCAACGTGATACATCACATTAACAAAAAAAAAGAGAAGAACCATATGATCCTGTCAATCGATGCAGAAAAGGCCTTTGACAAAATCCAGCACCCTTTCTTAATAAAAACCCTTGAGAAAGTCGGGATAGAAGGAACATACTTAAAGATCATAAAAGCCATTTATGAAAAGCCCACAGCTAACATCATCCTCAACGGGGAAAAACTGAGAGCTTTTTCCCTGAGATCAGGAACACGACAGGGATGCCCACTCTCACCGCTGTTGTTTAACATAGTGCTGGAAGTTCTAGCATCAGCAATCAGACAACAAAAGGAAATCAAAGGCATCAAAATTGGCAAAGATGAAGTCAAGCTTTCGCTTTTTGCAGATGACATGATATTATACATGGAAAATCCGACAGACTCCACCAAAAGTCTGCTAGAACTTATACATGAATTCAGCAAAGTGGCAGGATACAAAATCAATGTACAGAAATCAGTTGCATTCTTATACACTAACAACGAAGCAACAGAAAGACAAATAAAGAAACTGATCCCATTCACAATTGCACCAAGAAGCATAAAATACCTAGGAATAAATCTAACCAAAGATGTAAAGGATCTGTATGCTGAAAACTATAGAAAACTTATGAAGGTAATTGAAGAAGATTTAAAGAAATGGAAAGACATTCCCTGCTCATGGATTGGAAAAATAAATATTGTCAAAATGTCAATACTACCCAAAGCTATCTACACATTCAATGCAATCCCAATCAAAATGGCACCAGCATTCTTCTCGAAACTAGAACAAGCAATCCTAAAATTCATATGGAACCACAAAAGGCCCCGAATAGCCAAAGGAATTTTGAAGAAGAAGACCAAAGCAGGAGGCATCACAATCCCAGACTTCAGCCTCTACTACAAAGCTGTCATCATCAAGACAGCATGGTATTGGCACAAAAACAGACACACAGACCAATGGAATAGAATAGAAACCCCAGAACTAGACCCACAAACGTATGGCCAACTCATCTTTGACAAAGCAGGAAAGAACATCCAATGGAAAAAAGACAGTCTCTTTAACAAATGGTGCTGGGAGAACTGGACAGCAACATGTAGAAGGTTGAAACTAGACCACTTTCTCACACCATTTACAAAAATAAACTCAAAATGGATAAAGGACCTAAATGTGAGACAGGAAACCATCAAAACCTTAGAGGAGAAAGCAGGAAAAGACCTCTCTGACCTCAGCCGTAGCAATCTCTTACTCGACACATCCCCAAAGGCAAGGGAATTAAAAGCAAAAGTGAATTACTGGGACCTTATGAAGATAAAAAGCTTCTGCACAGCAAAGGAAACAACCAACAAAACTAAAAGGCAACCAATGGAATGGGAAAAGATATTTGCAAATGACATATCAGACAAAGGGCTAGTATCTAAAATCTATAAAGAGCTCACCAAACTCCACACCCGAAAAACAAATAACCCAGTGAAGAAATGGGCAGAAAACATGAATAGACACTTGTCTAAAGAAGACATCCAGATGGCCAACAGGCACATGAAAAGATGTTCAGCGTCGCTCCTTATCAGGGAAATACAAATCAAAACCACACTCAGGTATCACCTCACGCCAGTCAGAGTGGCCAAAATGAACAAATCAGGAGACTATAGATGCTGGAGAGGATGTGGAGAAACGGGAACCCTCTTGCACTGTTGGTGGGAATGCAAATTGGTGCAGCCGCTCTGGAAAGCAGTGTGGAGGTTCCTCAGAAAATTAAAAATAGACCTACCCTATGACCCAGCAGTAGCACTGCTAGGAATTTATCCAAGGGATACAGGAGTACTGATGCATAGGGGCACTTGTACCCCAATGTTCATAGCAGCACTGTCAACAATAGCCAAATTATGGAAAGAGCCTAAATGTCCATCAACTGATGAATGGATAAAGAAATTGTGGTTTATATACACAATGGAATACTACGTGGCAATGAGAAAAAATGAAATAGGGCCTTTTGTAGCAACGTGGATGGAACTGGAGAGTGTAATGCTAAGTGAAATAAGCCATACAGAGAAAGACAGATACCATATGTTTTCACTCTTATGTGGATCCTGAGAAACTTAACAGAAACCCATGGGGGAGGGGAAGGAAAAAAAAAAAAAAAGAGTTTAGAGTGGGAGAGAGCCAAAGCATAAGAGACTCTTAAAAACTGAGAACAAACTGAGGGTTGATGGGGGGTGGGAGGGAGGGGAGGGTGGGTGATGGGTATTGAGGAGGGCACCTTTTGGGATGAGCACTGGGTGTTGTATGGAAACCAATTTGTCAATAAATTTCATATATATAAAAAAAAATAAAAAAAAATTAGAAATTGTCACTACCTTTGCCCTAGGAAAATCTCATTTTCATTCTACAAAATTCAGGGATGGTTGTATGAGTTTGGTTGGAGACCATACTCAGGTTATCTTTCTTCTGTGGAGGAGAAAAAGAAAAGGTTTTTCAAGTACACTATGGTTGCATGAAGAATTCAAAAACTATTCAGGAGAATAAGCTTCCCACTATTTAGAGGCAAAACAACACATACAACAGTAAATAAAATATAAACACCTTCATCTACTGATGGAAGAAAGTCATCTGAGACCCTCTTCCTTTAGCGCTCCAAGGTAAACAGAGTTAGAGGGAGGTATCTGGGAGCCCTAAAGGCTTTTCCCCCTCACCTTACCCCTAATTGAGAACACCTTCTTGGGTCCCATCTGATTTTCAGATCCCTGGGATCAGCCAAGTTTCTTTCCATAGAGACCACCATTCTCTCTCACTTGTGGGGTCCCTACACTCCCCCATCTCAAAATAAGGCTTGGAGTTGATATAATGTCCACACTTCCCTTGCCCCCAAACCAACATTCTCCCCTTATTAACATAAACACACAATAACAGTACAGGGTCAGGGTTTCAAGAGGGACCAATCCAGTTATATTAAGCACAAAGGAATTTAATCAAAGGAATTGAATGTTTACAAGTTAACTAGAATGGCTGGAGGAGCAGCCTCTAGGCTGAGCCTCCAACAATAACTTCCAGAACAATGCAGAACTGATCAGCCAGGCAAACTACTAGCTCTGCACCAATCTGGACGGTGAGCAATCAGTAAGCAGATACTGGAACGATTGATTTCATGAACCATGTGGTTCACAACCATAGCTGTGATGCAGGGATCAGAAAGGAAGAATTTCAGGAAGCTACTGCCAACACACCACCATGGCCTCTTAACACCCATGAAGTTAGTGGCTGTGCATTAGAATACCACTTCAGAAAAACCTCCAACCTCTTGTTCACCAGCAGAGAAGTAGCCAAAAACTAGAAGAGTTTGTGCTTTAATTTTGCTTTCTATGGGTAAACCAAAATGTATAGGAAAAAATTCACCCTAGAAGAGTCCAAGCAAATGTGGTTTCCTGCTTTCCAGCCTCTGCAGTACAGAAAGACACCAAAATGAGATAGAAATGGAACCTGATTGCCAATCAGCACTATACATCTGTCTCTCTCTCTCTCTCTCTCTCTCTCTCTCTCTCTCTCTCACACACACACACACACACACACACACACCTCATGATGGTGAGATTACTGGCCTTTTTTGTTAGGCGAATTTTTCTGATAACCCTCACAGGAAATATACCAGAAATATAAATGAAAAACATGGAAAATTTTAAAAGTTCCAACATTTCACATGAGCTTGAGCTATATAGTCCTGGCCTATGAAGTCCCTGTGACTGATCTCTTCTAAGGGATTAAGGAGATGTCTGATGAACAGTCTTGTGCTTTTAGTACCCTCAAGGTCCAGGCTCACCAGGGCTCTCTGGTACTCTGTAATAGGGAGCCTGGTGCCATTTTTAATATTTGATGGCTGACAACATTCAAGCCCTGCTATTCCCCCTTCCCCTTTTGCCCCACATCTGGGAAGTTGATAAGAAAACCCATGTGCTCCCTCCTTTGGCACTGGGAAAAAATTTAGATCATGCAAATCTTGGCCAGTGTGAGGCAAAGGACCCCTCACCCCAGCCTTATCTTCTAACCATTATAAACCTAAGTCAGTCACCCCTCTCTGCTCTCTCAAGCCCTTTTCAAACCTACTTGGGAACTTGCCCTGCTGTCCCAAAAAAAGCCACATCATGTGAATAATAAAACTTTCATACCCTCTTGGTCTGCATCATCCATCTTGACATCAGAAACAATTTCATGTGGGAGGTCCATCTTGCTCCTCATCCTCCTCCACAAAATACTCCACTACATACTACACCATACATACTACAACTCTCCCACACCATACATTTCTGACCCCATCTTTGCTTCCCAATGGTCCCTATTTCCATCAAGGCAGAATGATGTCTCTTTACCTTAAGTGGGGAGTCTTATCTGCAGGACAAGATTGCATGAGTCCCAATTAACTAGGGCTCTGCTTTTCCCGGGAATATTCTTTCCAGAGCACATCCTCCCAGGGACCACATTACCTTTTGACCCATTGCCAAATCCAGATTAATGCCCCTTGCCCACATGAAATGCTCTTATTTCATAATTTCATTCACAGTCACTTGCTGCTGTCATCTATGTCTATTGTTCAGTCTGCTATGTTCCTTGGGAGCCTGATACCCAGTTTAGCACCTTCACCACCTCAAGACTCTTTGAAGCTTAGAGCATGTGTGACACTACCCTCAAAGTTCAGACATATTTAATTCCAATGACATTTACCTACAACAACTAATACCAACATCCTGCCTTTCATCATGGTTATCCCTCACTGCCAGCCCAAATTCAGACCTCTCTAGCCTCCTGTCTTCTGCCATAGTTACTTCTTAATACTACTCACTTTGCCTTGAATAAAGTGCTTTTACACCTTCATCTGGATAACTCCCTTTCATCCTGCTTGACTCTGTTCAGAACTCTCTCTTCTTTGCCAGCTAAGGCTGCCCTTCCACTGTCCCCACTACAAAGGTAAAATAAATAAAAGATAACAGGGATTGCAAGCTGGCAACTTACAGTCTGATGCTGGCAAGAAGCAATATTTTATTTGGCCTACAGAGGTTTGAAAAAAACAACAATACTTTATTCCAAAAGAACTCAAAGCAGGATCACAAAGAGATATTTGCACACTCATGCTCACTGCAGCATTATTCACAATAGCCAAGAGGTGGAAGAAGCCCAAATGTCCATCAACAGATGAATGGATAAAGAAAGTATGACATATAATAGAATATGGCATAAAATAAAATATTATTTATCCTTTAAAAAGCAGGATATCCAGGGGTGCCTGGGTGGCTCAGTCAGTTGAGCGTCCAACTTTGGCTCAGGTCACGATCTCGCAGTTCATGGGTTCGAGCCCAGTGTCAGGCTCTGAGTCAGCTCAGAGCCAAGAGCCTGCTTCATTCAGATTCTGTGTCTCTCTCTCTCTGCCCCTCCCCTGCTCACAGTCTGTCTCTCTCTCTCTCAAAAATAAACATGTTTTTTTTTAAGTGGGAAATCATGTCACATAGATAAACTTTGAAGACATTGTTAATACTGAACCATATTTAAATTGTTTGAATAAAACTTAGTTGTTTTGTGGATATGGTTTCTTTAATATTTTGTTATTGTCTCTTTTCTAATTTTTATTTGTATATATTATGTATATAATTTCATTAAAAATTGGCATGTAGTTTTTGTCTTGATGGTATTTTCTCAAATTTTAGAATAAATTTCATGATGTCTCCTTTCTCTCTTAAAGAGCTTAAAAATTTTTTTAAATCACTTTGTGAACATGTAGAACAACTTACCTATAAAAACTTCTGAACATGGAGGCATTTTTTTGGATAAAGCTTTACATTTTTCCAATTTCTTTTCTAACGTATTCACATTTTACACTTCTTTTGTAGTAAAATTTGGAACTTTTTATTTTCAAATTTATCAACAAAGAATTTTATCTACTATTGTCTCACTTTAAATATTGTCTTTTTCATGAGGATGCAAACAGCCAAATTAAGAATGTGAAAAATGGGGTTCCTGAGTGGCTCAGCTGGTTGGACAGCCGATTTCAGCTCAGGACAGTTCATGAGTTCAAGCCCCACGTTGGGCTCTGTGCTCACAGTTCAGAGCCTGGAGCCTGTTTCAGATTCTGTGTGTCCATCTCTCTCTGCCCCTCCCCTGCTTTCTCTCTCTCTCTCTCCCTCAAAAATTAAAATAACAAAATAAAATAAAATAAAGAATGTGAAAATTTTAGGGGACATAGAACCTTGTTTCTTTAACAAATAAACAACATGTGGGGGGAAAGGAGTGGATAGCTATCACAGATTGAGCAACATATTAACCAAATGCAGTATATGAACCTTGTTTAGATACTGACTGGAATAAAACAATTGTTAAAAAAAGTTTGAGACCATTAGAGAAAGTTGAATACAAACTGGGTATTAGATGATATTAAAAACTATTAATTTGTTCAATGTAATGATGTCATGGTTAAAGTATACATTTTCAAAGTCCTAATTTGTTAATGATATATACTGAAGTATATGTAGGTAAGATGGTATGTTGCATGGATTTTCCTAAAATACTCCAAGGGAAAAAGAAGTGGGGAGAGAGAAAGAAAGAGAGGCATAAATAACAAAAATGACGATGTTGATAATTGTTTACACTGACTGATAGGTACATGGGGGTTCACTGTACTATTTTAAATATGTGAAATGTCTAAAATTTCCCTCTGTATTTATAGGTTATCCCTGTATGTATTTGTTATTTGTATTGTATATGTTATTTACATTTTCTCTATTTCTTCCAGATTAATCTTCTGGAGATATTTTCATTTTGTTGTGCTTCTAGAGAACAAGATTTTATATTTTTTTACTCATTATTCTGCTTTAAAAATAATTTAAGTTTTAATCCAAAAAATTAATTTATTCTATTTTTAAAGTTATTTTTGTTCATTGTACAGCTTCTTGAGGTGAATACAGTAGTTAGTTTATTTTCTTTTTCTGGTTACTAATCAAAGTAGCGAAGGCTATGATTTTCCCCATGAGTACAGTTTTAGTGTATCCCGTAAGTTTTGACAGGCACTATTTTTGTGTGTGTGTAAGAAGATAATGTGCATATGATAGATTAGGTCTCAGTATTCACGCTACTGTTTTTGCTTTTGTTTTTGTTTTTAATTCAAGTTAGTTACATACAATGTAGTCTTGGCTTCAGGAGAACCCAGTAATTCATCTCTTACACCTGATAGCCAGTGCTCATCCTGAAAAGTGCCCTCCTTGAACAAACCCTCAGTTTGTTCTCTATACTTAAGAGTCTCTTATGGTTTGCCTCCCTCTCTGTTTTTATCTTATTTTTCCTTCCCTTCTCCTATGTTCATCTGTTGAGTTTCTCAAATTCCAAATATGAGTGAATCATATATCTGTCTTTCTCTGACTGACTTATTTCTCTTAGCATAATACCATCCACATTGTTGCAAATGGCAAGGTTTCATTCCTTTTCATTGCCAAGTAGTATTCCATTTTTCCATATATATTCCATTCCATATATAGATATGTATACACACACACACCTTCTTAATCCATTCATCGGTTGGTGGATCTTTGGGCACTTTCCATAATTTGGCTATTGTTGACAGTCCTGCTATAAACACTAGGGTGCATGTGCCCCTTCAAATCAGCACTTTTGTATCTTTTGGATAAATATCTAGTGCAATTACTGTATCTAGGGTAGTTTGGTTTTTAATTTTTTTGAAGAACCTCCATAATGCTGTGCTTCTGATGTGCCTTCCTGAACTGCAGAACCCGGAAAGCTAAAACTACATTTCTCAGATTCCCTAGAAGGTAGGGTTTTGAATGGGATTTATTTTGGCCAATCAGATGCATCCATGCAAGTTTGGGAAGACAGAAGAAAGGCAGAGGCTGCTTCTGCTGTTGAGCATAGTTGGAAGTGATTAATTTTTCTGCAGCTGAATTAGCAGAGGCTCCAGGGCTGAGCACTAATTTTATGAATATCACATGGCAGGCACAGGGCATCATTTTGCTGGTGCAGAACACAGCAGAGGCTATGTGGTTCTAGAGCCTGTGGTAGTTATGACAGTTTCCTGTTTGTGGTAGCATCCTCCTCAGGGCAGTACGTTTCTGTAGCAGTGGCTTTATGATGTGGAAGATACATAAGCTGCTTTGGTGACACCATCTGCAGTGTGGTTTTCAAAGTCATTTCTGAAAGCTCAACCTAGCATCTGGTCTTTAGCATACTCAACATTTCTACAAGCCACTTAATCTCCTTTAATAATTCCCTTCCTAAACTGGCCAGAATGAATTCTATTCCCTGTATCTGAACCTTGGCTAGTATAATAAATGAAATTAGCAGTGTGGCTTTATACTATTTATGATATAAGAAGAGTTGCACTTGACAGACCCAAAGTAGCAGTGACTTTTAAAAATTAACACTGTATATTTCTCTCTAATATAAATGTCTGAGCTGTTATGGCTGTTGTGCTCTGCAAAGTTTAGGCCTTTTTGTATCTTTTTGCTCTAATATCTCTCTGCTGTTGCCTTTGTCCATGTGGTCCAAAACAGCTCACCACTATGTGTGTCCAGCCAGAGAGAAGAGAAGAAAGAACCGGAGGGACCATCCTTCCTTTTAAATGTGTAAGCCAAAAGATCCTCACATCCCATTGGCCAGAACTATATCACATGGCCACACTCGGTTGCTAGGGACAGTGGCCTTTTTAAACTGGTCTCTCTGCCTCTTGATATCTTGAAATATCTTATCATGATTACAAAACTCAAAAAAATTGGCATGGCCTACAAAGAGGAAGCATCCTTAATTGTGCCATATCCTTTACTGCTTATAATTTTATAAATATGTTGAGGTACTAGTTTCCATCTCTTTTTTCATCCAAGAGTTGTTTAATACCTTGCTATTTGAAGGGTGCTCTATGGGGGTCATCAGCAGGAACATCACTTGGGAGCTTACTGAAATGCAGGACCTCAGGCCTGACCTCAGACCTGACCTCAGACCTACTGAAACAGAATCCACATTTTAACAAGAACTATTGGTTTCAGAGTCAGTGATCTACTGCCAGACCTTGAGGTAGTTGAAGCAGCAACCCCCCCCCCCCAACCCTTTTCCCCACCAACTCAACCCATCCTACTCTGGAAGAAGGCTTCAGGGAAACTGTGTTTGATGCAAAGTCAATTTACCAGGAGCCCCACCTTGTGGTGAAAATAGCAATAGAAGACAATGAGGTGTCACTGGAATTTGCTAGGGTTCAATTCCAGCCCTTCTCTGCACTCACTCTACCAGCCTTTTCTATAATTTTTATCAACTAGCCTTTTTTCCCTTCCTCCCTTACCATTCCCTCACCCTTCCTCACCTGCTCTTTTCTCTCTCTCCTCCTCACCTCTTTATTTTGGGGGCTGTGACTAGTTGGCCCAGAGCCTGGGTTCACATTGTTTTGATTAGATGTCATTATTTTAAGAAAATATGAATTTGAATGACTCTTGATAAGCATGTACTCAGGATCACACCACATTCCCCACCAATCCCTACAATCCTGCACCCTGCCCACCCAATTCAGTAATTTACATTACTTCCCTGACCCCTAGGAACATTCCTTTTTGTTGGTGAATTGACCAATGGTCTTTTTTCATATGCCTCTTGGAATCCCTCCAGGGTTGAAGAGTTTACCATCCCCCACTGTAAAAGGATCAAAGCATTGTTGGTGACCAGTTCCTTTCAATTTATTTCCCTCATTTTTTTTTTTTTTAGTTTTACATTTGGGAGGTTTTTTTAATTAAGGTTTTTATTTTAATTCCAGTATAGCATTACTCAGTGCCCATCATAAGTATACTCTTATTTCCCTCGTTTTTATTCTGAAATTCCCCACATCGGTTATTTCCTTTCTCTCTCTGAACTTCTCATATTACATCATTTCTAGCTTAGTCTCTCTATACTGTATCATGTCCTAGGAATGTGAACCTGATAAGCTAGTATTACTGGATGTGAACTTTAAAATAGTCTGTAACTAATAGTTTGTAACCTTACTCAATTTTAATCATCACTGACCTTATGAGACCCACGGGAGCATTATTTCCTTCACCATACTTTAGCAGTAGGTTGTTCCTCATTCTTTTAGAAATCAGTTCTTTTTAATATTTGAAATCCATTTAAGAAGCATAGAGTTACCCCATGACTCAGTAATTCCAGTCCTAGTTATACACCCAAGAGGAATGAAAAAATGTGTCTATACACAAACTTGCATACAAATGTTTATAGCAGTATTATTGATGATAGCTAAAAGGTGGAGAAACCCAAATTGTCCTTCAACAGATGAATGAATAAATAAAATGTGGTATATCCATGCAAGGAATATTATTCAGGTATAAAAAAGGAATGAAGTATTAATATGTGCTATAATGTGGATGACATTTGAAAACATTATGGTAAGTGAAAGAAGACAGTCACAAAGGGCCACATGTTATATGATTCCATTTACAGGAAATGCCCAGAATAGGTAAATCTATGGTGACAAAGGGTATATTAATGGTTGCCTAGGGCTGAGGGTAGTTTGAAGGTGGAAGGTAACAACCAAGGTGTCTGGGGTTTCTTTTTTTGAGGGGATAAGATATTTTAGTCTTTTAAGTTTTATGTATTTAAGTGATCTCTACATCCAACATGGGGCTCAAACTCATGACCCTGAGATCAAGAGTTGGATGCTCTAGGGGCACCCAGGTGGCTCAGTCAGTTAAGCATCCAACTTTGGCTCAGGTCATGATCTCATGGTTGGTGGGTTTGAACCCAGCGTTGGGCTCTGTGATGATAGCTCAGAGCCTGGAGCCTGTTTTAGATTCTGTGCCTCCCCCCCCCGCCCCACCAGCCTTCTCCAATTCACTCTCTCTCTCTCAAAAATAAACATTAATTTAAAAAAAAAAGAGTTGGATGTACTACCAGCTGAGCCAGCCAGGTGCCCCAAGGTGATAAAATATTTTAAAACTCATTGTGGTGATAGGTGCATAACTCCAGTACTTAATGAATATCCTAAAAAGCCATTGAATTATACACTTAAAGTGGGTGAATTATAGGGTGTTTGGGTTATATCTCAATAAAGCTATTTTTTATCAACTTTTTTTTTTTATTTATTTTTGGGACAGAGAGAGACAGAGCATGAATTGGGGAGGGGCAGAGAGAGAGGGAGACACAGAATCGGAAACAGGCTCCAGGCTCCGAGCCATCTGCCCAGAGCCTGACGCGGGGCTCGAACTCACGGACCACGAGATCGTGACCTGGCTGAAGTCGGACGCTTAACCGACTGCGCCACCCAGGCGCCCTCAATAAAGCTATTTTTTAAATCCATATATGAAACATTACAGATATAGTCAAATGATTTTTAATGAGGGGGCCAAGCCCATTCAGTGGGGGTAAAGGATAGTCTTTACAATAAATGTTGTTGGGGAAACTGGGTATCCGTATGCAAAAGAATAAACTTGGATCCTTACCTTATACCACATATAAAAATTAACTCAAATGAACCAAAGATCTGCAACTATAAAACTCTTAGAAAAAAACATCGGGTAAAAACTTTATTGCACTGGATATGGCAATGATCTCTTGGATACCACACAAAAAGAATAGGCAACAAAAATTAAAACAAATTGCACTACATCAAAATTTAAAACTTCCATACTTCAAAGGACACAATCAGCAGATTGACAAGGAAACCTTCAGAATAGAAGAAAATACTTGTAAATCACACATTTGATAAGGGGTTAATATCTAGAATATATAAAGAACTCCTATAACTCAAAACAAAACACAAAAAAACCAACCCGATTAAAAAATGGGCAAATGACCTGAATATATATTTCTCATAAGAAGATACACAAATGACCAACAAGTATATAAAAACACGTTCAACATCATTAATCATGAGGGAAATGCAAATCGAAACCACAATGAGATACCACCACATACCCATTAGGAGAGATGCTATCAGGAAAAAAAAAAGCAGAAAGTAACAGCTGTCAGTGAGGTTGATGTTTATTATTTTTGAGAGAGAGAGATACAGAGTGTAAGTGGGGAGGACAAAGAGAGGAGACACAGAATCCTAAGCAAGCTCCAGGCTCTGAGCTGTCAGCACAGAGGGGCTCAAATGCACGAACTGTGAGATCATGATCTGAGCCGAAGTTGGATGCTTAACCGACTGAGCCACCCAGGCACCCCACAACTGTCAGTGAGGTTGTAGAGAAAACGGAATTCTTGTCCCGCTGCTGGTGGGAATATAAAATCATACAGCTGTTGTGGAAACCAGTGTGACAGTTCCTCAAAAAATTAAAAATAGAATTACCATATGATCCAGCAATAGTACCTCTGGGTATATATCCGAAAGAATCAAAAGAAAAGGCTTGAACACCCATGTTCAGGGCAGCATTATTCACAATAGCCAGAAGTGGAAGCAACCCAAAGGCCAATCAATGGATGAATCAATAAACAAAATGCAATATGCAATATTATTCAGTCTTCAAAAGGAAGGAGAATCTGACACATGCTATAATACAAATGAACTTTGAGGACACTGTATTAAGTTAAATAAGCCACTCACAAAAAGACAAATACTGTACTCTACTTTCATAATGTATCTAGAGCCAGCAAATCATACAGACAAAAAGCAAAATGGTATTTGCCAGGGGTTGAAAGGAGGAAACAATGAAGAGCATTCAATGGATACAGAGTTTTAGTTTTGCAAAATAAAAAAGTTCTAGATATTTGTTGTACAACAATATGAATATATTTAACACTACTGAATTGTATGTTTAAAAATGGTTAAAATTAGGGGTTCTGGGTGGCTCAGATGGCTGAGGGCCCGACTTTGGCTCAGGTCATGATCTCACAGCTCACAAGTTTGAGCCCCATGTCGGGCTCTGCGCTGACAGCTCAGAGCCTGGGGCCTGATTCAGATTTTGTATCTCCCTCTCTCTCTCTGTCCCTCCCCAACTCGTGCTCTGTCTTTCTCAAAAATAAACAAAAACATTAAAAAATAAAATAATAAATTTTGAATAATAAATTTTATATTTTACTACAATCAAAAATAAAATAAATAACAAATCTATATACATTGACATGAGTTTAGGTAAGTGATCTCTCATTCACTAGCTTGACTGTTACTTTAAAAATGGAAAGAAGTTAGTTGCCTCACACAGAGCAGGTGCTTCCACTGGTTCAAGGTAGTTTTGTGTTTATTTTTAAAATCAGGGCACCTGTGGTGGCTCAGTCAGTTTAGCCTCTGACTTCAGCTCAAGTCATGATCTCATGGTTCGTGGGTTCGAGCCCTGCATCAGGCTCTGTGCTGACACGTCAGAGCCTGGAGACTGCTTCAGATTCTATGTCTTCCTCTCTCTCTGCCTCTCCCCCACTCATTGCTCACTCGCTCACTCTTGCTCTCTCTCTCTCTCTCTCAAAAATAATCATTAAAAAAAGGTTTAAATAAAAAAATCAGAATATGCAGCATGCACTATCTGCTAAATTTAATGTTTTCTTGGGGAGGTTTCTTTTTAATTAAAAATAGTTGCAATACCATTAGTATTAAGGAAATATCAACAAAGGTACTCAAAATGAGTACTTTGATTCTGGGGCATAGATAGAAGGTAGGAAGTACAGTACTTGGTCCTCTCAATCAGACATAGGTTTTTTTGGCTCCAGAATCCCTGTAGCCTGAAAAGATTCCTTCTACCTGTCAACCTATCCAAATTTAGCTTAGCTTCCTCTCTCCCCATTTCCTTGTCCCAACTGCCCCTTTCCCTCTGGTCTCGGACAGCACACCAGGTATAGGCTAGTACAGTAATTCTGTAGCTTGATGTCCACATCTCTCAGAAGTGAGAAGTTGTTGACTAAAATCTCCTAGAACTCATCCCTGATTATGCAGAAAATTACTAGAATCTTCCTCGTTGGTGGCAGAAGGTCAACAAAGAATCAAGAGCTCCTGGTTCCAGATTCTCTACCTCCATTCTTTCAGTGCTCTTGCTTGCCAATTTCTCTGCACACTCTATGTTCTCATGACTTTCCTGGCACCTGCTCCCTTGCTCTGGCTTATTTCCTGTTCGTTTTCCCCTTGGCCTCCTGATCCTTTGTTTGGGGTTATCTGCACATTCTGCTATGAGCAGTGGTGATAGGTGAACCCCAACTCCAGATTTTGTACCTGATTCTAGATGCTTCTAGCTCTTCTCCCAGGCCACCTCTTTATGAATGGTTGGAGGCCACAGGTGTTTCTTAACCCATGGCTTCCAGTCATTGGTACACATCAGAATCACCAGTGTGAATATTGGGAGTTAAAAATATATATATATGGATGCCTTCTGAATTAGTAGTTCCAGGTGTGGGGCTCAGGATTGTGTCTTGTTGAAAAGACCCCAGAGATTTCTGATGGCAGGTATAGAGCTGGAAATCAGTTTCCAACTCCATCTTTTTCTGATTGGCCTTCAATTTTCTGATTGGCTCTATTGACTCCCATCCCTTTAAGCCCCTGAAATTAGTCCTCCTTTATACGGGAGCAGGTATAATAAAATAATATTTAGTTTAAAATTAGGGTAATTGCTTTTTACCCCATGGCTTTCCCACCATTAAAACTAGATTATGGGGCTGAGTGATGCTTAGAAAGGCAGATCATGGAGAACAAAAGACAGATTTGGCCTCTCAGTTTCTAAAATAGGCTCTTGAATAGACTGGAAAGCCAAGGAATTCAATAGCAAGAGTCTGTTCTTTTAGGGGTCTATTCAGATCTGAAAAGGAAAGGACTCAGTGCACAAGGTTTATGCCATAAGCAAAATAGCTGGGGAGATTCCTCGATTGAGGAAGAGCCAGTGTTCCTGCTTCAAAAGAATTAAAGTTAGTCTCACATAAGGGATTTAGTTACTGGGACGTTGTGCTGTACCTCCACTCAGCATAACCACAGGAGGGGACCCAAGGGAAACCCTATAGGTTTGAGTCATATCCCAGTGATTGTGGGGAGGCAGCAGACTTCCCAGAGCCGTCCTTAGTGTCAGCAAGGAGCAGCAACCATGTGACAGATATGGCACCAACTATGTCAGCTAATCTTCTAAGTCTTCCTTAGATCCAGAGGGACAAGGCTTCCCAAGGTTTCCCTTGCTCTAGGAGGGTTGCAAAAGTGGCAGAAAGAGGAGTGATGGATGTGAAGGGGCTCTGAGGGTGTCAGGAGAGGATGCCATTGGAAGGAGTGGCCTGGATGACAAAGGCTGGCATCCACAGCCAGACCCCTGGTTTCTGCAGAACAGAGGCTGCCGACCAATGACCAGAGAAACAAGTTACATCTCAGGATAAAGTGGAGAGGACAGAGAAGCATTCAGGATCTGAACTCCTCCTCATGGGTGCCTTAGGCTCCTTCCCTCAGCTGCCCCTCTCCCCTATAGACACAGAACTCAAGGGAGACCAGGAGAGATGGTTCTCTGAATTAACTGGGAAATCTCTGAGGTGACTGAATCTGACTAGAAAGGACTGGGTTACATTTTTGCTGTCAACAGAAATGGGGGCTTGAGGTAAGATTAAATTTAGTAATGGGGTGGGGGGGTAGTTATATGCCTGAGGTTGGCTGATTGCAATCATTCTTAGTTGATACACAGGAACCTAAAAACAGCACTGAACTGCATACATTCAGTAATAATAATGTGATAATTCTTAATTGTACATTTTGTTGGACACTTTGGAAGATTCAGTCGGCAAATATGCTGACAGAGGTTCTTTGGGCAAGTCTCAGTCCCAAAGGAAAGGGAGTGCTGTTAGGAATTTATAGAAGCTTTCAGAAGACTGTCCTAGCAACTGAGAGAGCAATATGTTCTGGGATCCTGTGGTTTATTTTTATCTGAAACCAAAATCTGTAGAGAGATGTCATTAGTGCTGATTAATGATTTTCAAATGATTATTCCAGGCTCTGATTTATCAGACAGTGTGGCAGTGATTGTTAAATTTCCAAAAATTAAATTTTCAAGTGTGGCTTTTAAAGCCAGTACGGCAGATCATATAGGATCTAGAGCTGTGGTCTTCAGACTTCTCTATCAGTAAAATAAGTAAATAGCTAAATAACTCTGAGCATGCAGCCCCAAATCCAGCCCCACAGCCCCTAACTTTAGGGGAGGTGGGGCTTTGGTAACATCTGCCAATCCTACCACATATCCTCGGTTTATTCACTTTCACTATCCTAGAAGATTATTGTCACCCCTTCTTCACAGTCCTTAAACCTTTACTTCTCCCCAAGCTCACTCAGCTGTTGACCTTGCTTTTTACCCTATTGAAAAAAACTTAGCAGTCTAAAGAACACTTCCACTTCCTCCATCCCACATCTACCAAGACACCCACTCTATGCCATAAATTCTTGCCCTCCAGTTACTAGGAATGAACTGTGTGCTCAGATAAGCCAACTGGTCCCTTCTCACCTCCTCCATGACATGTCTCCAAGTGAGTGTGCCTCCTGAAATTCTCCACCCATGCTGCCTTGCTTGCCTCACCAAGTCCTGGCTCTCTACCTACTGGCACCATCTTAAATAATATATGTGGCATTGACTGCTTCTTACCATCTCTACTGCCACTGGCCTTGGCCTCATTTAAACCATGACAACAGCTCCTGTAGCTAGTGAACTAGCTCATCTCTCCACATTGCCACCCTTGCTGCCTGTTCTCAACCAGGTAGACCCAGTTCTTTTAAATGTAAGTCACATGAGGTCACTCTTCTCCCAAGGCCCCCACTGCCTTTCCCTCTACTCAAAGCAAAAGTCAAAGTCCCAGCAGTGGCCTGAAGGCTGATGTGAAGACATCACCTGGAGCTAGCTACATCTCTGACCTCAGCTCCCATCACACGGCACTCTACGCCTCCACCCTGCGCCCAGGCACCCCGGCCTTCCTGCTAGCCTTTAGCAAGCATGCTGCTTCCCCTGCCTAGAGTGCTCTTTCCCCACATATCTTCATGGTTTGGGCCCCTTTATTGACATCTCTGTTCAAATTCATTCCATTATCAGAAAGACTTTCCCTTGACCATTCTACCTAGAAGAATGATCCCCTTTATCCTGATGGATTGTCCTCCATCATCTTATCAACATCTGACAAATTTCATTCTCTCTCTTTCCTCCCATTTCCACCCAAGTAGAAGGTAAACTATATGGCACCTCGTCAGCCATTTTGTCCACTGATGCACATAGTAGGCCCTCAATAAATAGGTCTTAAATTAATATATGCATACTTATTTATACTTATTTTCATGCAGATCAACTCTTATAAGCAGAATTAATAAATATTTCTTCATTTTAGGATAAAATTAAGTTCTAATATTCCCCTTTCTCTTCACCCCATCTTATTCTATTAAGCTTCCTTAGCAGGACCACTATGCCCATCCCCACACCACTCCCTGAGAGTCCTTTGTCATGGTCACCCATTATTCTGCAGTGAGTGGTGTCATACTTTCCAGCATGCTTGGGAGAAAAGTAGGATGAGAACTACTGGTTCAGAGTTTACTCTCTTATTTTTACCATAACATTTCAGAAATGGTCTACTGCTTCTATCAAGGAAATACAGCTGTTCTCTAGAATTCCATTTTTAAACCACAAAAACGTCTTGACTTCCCCCAGCCCAATCACTCAGTGATGATGAATTTATTCAAATCTAAATTAAAAATTAGGAAAAAAAAGTCACATTTATATATAAACGTATTCATATTGGTATATAATGCATGTGTAGACAAAAATTTTCTACTTCTGTAAATGCAGATACATGTTTACCAAACTATCAACTATGCATATATGCTTCCCTTAAAAAAATAAAGCTGTTATTAAAAATTTACTGTAAAAAGCTATAAAAATTAACACCGTTATTGACCCAAATAAAGTGTTTTTAACTTTTTTTTTTAATTGAGAGACAGAGCATGAGCATGAGCATGGGAGGGGCAGAGAGAGGGAGAGACAGAATCTTAGGCAGGCTCCAGGTTCTGAGTTGTCAGCACAGAACCTGACATGGAGCTCGAACTCACGGAGCACAGGATCATGAGCTGAAGTCAGACGCTTAACCGACTGAGCCACCCAGGCGCCCCCCAAATGAAGTGTTTGGAAATGTAATCTGGGTGTTCCAAAATGCAAAGCTTCAAGGGTGGTGTTCATCTTAGTCTAGAGCCATAACTCCCCTGAAGTTGACCAAAGACACTTTTTTCTCTTGTGGTTTCCTTAAGTGGAAATAATCAGAGTCCTGGCTATCCTTTCCCCACCTCTGCTTTGTGACTGGGGACCTTTTTATCTCCCCGTTTTTGGCTACATGGACAATGCAAGGAACAGTGAGGACAGTGACCAGGAGGAGCAAATGCACTGGGTTCCACTCAGGGAGGGAATCCAGGTAGATGGAGGGGGGTGAGGGCAGCGTAGGGCTTGATTTGCTCAGAAAAAAAGAGATGATGCTTATGCGTCTCCATGGAGAGGTTGTCCCAAGAGGTGCAAAGTCAGTGCAAATGGAGATTTCCACAGGGGGAGTGAGTGGCAATAAATAGGCATGCAGGGAGAGGAAAATTGCCTCTAATTTTTCTCCTGCTTTAAATTGCGTCCAAGGGCACAGATGACCTGATTTTAGCCTGTTTTCCTTTGCTTCCTAAAGGTAGCACCAAAGGTTAAGCACAGCCAGAGCACAGTCATGTGCACTGGAACACTTACATAATAATAAAAGAGGAGCTATTGAGACATCGATTCTGAGCAGACAGACTTTACTGGAATTGAGTACAGGTGGTCCTGGTGTTGACTTTAATTCATTTCATCAGTCTGCACCTCAAATATGCATCTCTGCTTCCTAACTTCCTGTACCCAACTGTGTGGGCAACAGGCCCTCAAGGTGCTAAAGCTTAGGGGCAAGTGAAGGGGGTGGAAATCGCTCTAACTGTTCCATTTTTAAAAAACCAAAATGGAGGCTCCTATCTGCAATAAGCCCGTGGATAACACTCCCCACCCTACCCCTCTGGCGGGCAGCGAGGCAGTGCAGCCGCCTTCTCGGTGCTTCCACACTTACCTGGCCACTGCCCCCTCCAACTTCGCCTCTTCAGGCCTGCTTGCTAAGTGACCAAGGAGAAGGGACAAGAGCGGAAAGTCAAGCCAGACGATCTGAGTCAAAAATCCCAGCTCACCAGTCTCTCACCCTCAGTAGTGCATTGGAGGTGGCTAGTAGTCCCAGGTGAGAGCCCCTCACGCCCACCTGTCCCTGCTCAGCAGGGTAATCACTAGCATCTGGTGCATTGGGAGTGTTTATAGCAAGATCCACAAACGTGACAAATCAGGGTGCTTGTTCTGGTGTGGGGGTGAGGGTGGGGGTGGGGCATTGTTAAACACTTAATCAGCACTTAATTGTCCTCAAACCTAACATCTGATCTAGTGGTCAAATTTAAATGCCCTAATATCTAATTCTGAAGGCACAATCCCACATTCAAGGTTAGGGCTTTCAGACAGATAATGACTCTTTAGTATTTCTGTCTAATATTGAAAAAGTAGCAAAAGACACTCAACTTTTAACAAGTTTTGTATTTTTGCGCGGGGGGGGGGGGGCACCTGGGTGGCTCAGTCCACTGAGCATCTGACTCTTGGTTTCACCTCAGGTCATGATCTCCTGGTTAGGGAGTCTGAGCCCTGGTTGGGCTCTGCGCTGACCATGCTGAGCCTTCTTGGGATTCTCTCTCTCCATCTCTCTCTGTGTCCCTCCCATGCTCATATCTCTTTCTTTCTCTCTTGAAATAAATGAATGAACTTTAAAAAAAATTTTTGAAGCTTTTTTTTTAAATGTTTATTTATTTTTGAGAGAGAGACAGTGTGAGCGGGGGAGGGGCAGAGAGAGAGGGAGACACAGAATCTGAACTAGGCTCCAGGCTCTGAGCTGTCAGCACAGAGCCCAGCTTGGGGCTGGAACTCACGAATTGCAAGATCATGACCTGAGCTGAAGTCAGACACTTAACTGACTGAGCCATCCAGGTGCCCCAAAGTTTTGTTTTTTAATTGAAATAGTTTTTATTGATCTGATTATGATCAGATCGATAATCACTGGGAAGATATTAGATAACACAGAACAGGATAAAGAATGTACAAATCTTTAAGCTTACTGCCTTAGAAATAAACACTGCTGATATTTTTTTATGTGGACTTTTCCAGGCAAGTGTGTGTGTGTGTGTGTAGGTGTATATGTGTGTGTTGTAACTACCTTTTCCTACTGTAATTATTTTTACAAAATGATACTTGTAAAATAGTACTTTTTTACTTATTTGTGAATACTTATTTACAAAACAGTATTTGCTCTTCAACACAGATTTCAAACACTATCAGTAAGGTCAAAAGACCCACCCTCAACTCCTCCCTCTTCCCCTTCAAACTCCTATTCCCTAGTATAATCACTGTCCACAGTTTATCGAATATTTTTCTAGAACCTTCCCGGAGAGGGGGTTAGACTTCTTAACTAAAGACAGCATCACATATACTCTTTCACAAACTGGTCTTCACTCAATAAAATAGTACAGATAGATTTCCATGTCAGTTTCATAATAAGAGCATACGGTAGCTTATCCAAGCATTCCCCTATTGGTGCAAATCGTCTATCTCCCAACCTTCCTTCATCTGTTTATTCATTTTCCCTGTTACAAACAACACTGCAGTGACCATCACTGCACCCATACTTCCAGCACCTGCGTGAGAGCTCCCCTTTGTTGCTGTTGATGAGTGAAGAGACAGGGGGATTCATACTAACCAGTGGTCTGGGTTTCCCCTGAGTTAGGAAGTCCCGGTTCCCCTACAGGAGGACGGATGGCAGGCTCCCAGTTAGTGGACAGGTACTTCATCAGGCTGATTCCTCTAAGTTTCATGGTGACAACAGACAAGGTTGGCAGAACGTTGACCAAAGTTCTCCTGCATTTGATTGTTTTTTCCTTAGCCTCTGCTGTGGACACCTGGTAGCCGCTCAGCTCAGGTCTGTTTATTCATCAGGCCCAACAACTATCCAGGGAGCCCTCTCCTCTCCAAACAAGTCCCTCTTTTCTTTTTATTTTCTTTTATTTTCTTTCTTTTTTTTTTTTTTTCAGCTGTGAGTACCTGCAGTTTGGCCACAGTGCTAGCCATTCTGGACGCACTGTTTGAGGAAGGTCTGGAATCTGTTTGATCCTGTGTTCCTAATGTGGAAAGAGTACCAGTTAAGTGCCCTGTTCATTGACTTTACAAGCCATCCCTGCCTTTCATATTCACTGATTCTGACATTGGAGCTTCCTGGCGTTCCTTGGAAAGAATGTACCTTTGACGTTTTGGTTCTAAGGTTGTTGTTCTAGTTTCTCTGTTGATTTATATATTGGCTCTATCTAATTTTTATCTTCTAGGAGTTTCCCAATTTTTCTGTTCTGCCAATGGCACATTCTCTTCTTTTGCAATGCTATTATGATCTCATACCTTTTAAAATAATGAGTTTTTCGGGGCGCCTGAGTGGCTCAGTCGGTTGAGCGTCCGACTTCAGCTCAGGTCACAATCTCACAATCTGTGAGTTAGAGCCCCGCGTCAGGCTCTGTGCTGACAGCTCAGAGCCTGGAGCCTGCTTCAGATTCTGTGTGTCCCTCTCTCTCTGCCCCTCCTCTGCTCGTGCTCTGTCTCAAAAATAAATAAAAACATTAAAAAAATTTTTTTAATTTAAAAAATGAATTTTCTATAATTTGAATAGGGCCTAGAGAGAAAACTGTAGTTGATGAATATTCTGTCTGCCATCTTGAATTTGATGCCCTAAAACCTACTCATTTTTTTAAAAAAATTATCTTACAAATACATAAATTGTATATGAATGCTCTCATTGTGAAAGTTTTAAAATATGTAGTTATGTAGACTAAAAGATGTACTTATCCCTTTTGCCACCATCCTCACTCCCAAATCTGTCTTAGGAAAGTACTACTTTTCTTTCTTTATTTGTTTGTTTGTTTGATGTTTGTTTATTTATAAGAGAGAGAGAGCATATGTGAGGCAGAGGAGGGGCAGAGAGAGGGAGACAGAGGATCTGAATCAGGCTCTGAACTGACAACAGAGAAGCTGATGCAGGGCTCAAGCTCATGAATCCTGAGATCATGGCCTGAGCTGAAGTCAGACACTTAACCCGCTGAACCCAGGTGCTCCAGAAGAGTAGTACTTTCAAAATTCTGGGCCACCTGGGGAGCTCAGTGGGTTAAGCGTCTGACTTGAGCTCAGGTCATGATCTCATGGTTTGTGAGTTCGAGTCCCCCATCGGGCTCTATACTGATGGCTCAGAGCCTGGAGCCTGCTTCAGATTCTGTGTCTCCCCCTCTCTCTGCCCCTCCCATGCTCATGCTCTGTGTCTCTCTGTCTCTCAATAATAAATAAATGTTAAAATATTTTTTTAAAGTTCAGTGGGCAGCCTTTTAGTTTTTCTCTGCACAGAGATACAATGCATTTATATGTAGTAAAGGGGAACATACCAGAAGTACTATTCTGTGACAAATTTTTTTCACTGACAGTACTTCCTGCAGGTATTTTCATTCAATGCATTAAGTTTAGCTCATTCTTTTCAACAGTTGCATGGTATTCCATGGGATAAATTTCCCACAATTTGTTAAGCCATGCCTGTATTAATTGGTTATTTTCATTTTGTTACTGAATTAAAACAATTTTACAATGTGCATCCTTACACGTACATCTTTGTGCACATGTAAGTATTCCCACAGGATAAATTTCTAGACAGGTGATGCTGCCTTGGAATTATTCACATTAAAAAAAAGTTTTTAATGTTTATTTTTGAGAGAGAGAGAGAGAGAAAGAGAATAAGCAGGGGAGGGGCAGAGAGAGAGGGAGACACAGAATCTGAAGCAGGCTCCACGTTCTGAGCTGTCAGCACAGAGTCCAACGCGGGGCTCGAACTCGTGAACCATGAGATTGTGACCTGAGCCGAAGTCAGATAACCAACTGAGCCACCCAGGCACACCTAACGTTTAAAATTTTAATGGATCTTACTAAACTGCCTTCCAAAAAGGTCTCACTAACATATACCCCTCCAATAACATGAACATTCACTTCCCTATATCTTGATCATACCCATATTTAAAATTTTTGCCATTCTGAGAGGTAAAATGATCTTCTTTTACAGTTGCATTGCCTGGTTGCTAATGAAATTTATGTCTTATGTTCATTTGCCATTTATAGCTCTTCTTCCTTGAATTGTTTTGTTTATGTTCTTTGCTGGTTTTACTACTAATCTTGTCCTTATTCCTTATTGATTATGGGAGCTATTTATATAACCTGGGTAAAATGTGTTTTTGTATAAAATGCATGTTAACTACTTTTTCACAGCTTTACTCTTTAAATTTGTCTTAACAGATTATTTGTTTTGTGGGGTTTTGTTTGTTTTTACTACAGTGAACCCATATATGTCAATATGTTGCTTTAAAGCTTTAGTACCTTGCTTGGAAAGTAAGCTGATTAAAAATATCCTCCTAGCACCTTTTGGGATGAGCACTGGGTGTTGTATGGAAACCAATTTGTCAATAAATTTCATATATAAAAAATAAATAAATAAATAAATAAATAAATATAAAAAACATTAAAAAAATTAAAAAAAATATCCTCCTATATTTATTTCAAATAAATGTGTATGTATTTTTTAAGCTCCTTTTCTGAAATTTACTTAGGGGTATGGTATGCAGTATGAATCTAATGTGATCCTTTTTAAAAATGGATAGTGAATTTCATATCACAGTGTATTGAATTGTCAGTTCTCCTCGCTGATTTAAATTTACCCTTTTAAGATAAGCTGAATTCCCATATATACCCAGGTCAGTTTCTGAATCTCTGTGCTTTTCTTTTGGTCTATTTGTCTCTTCCAGTACCAATACCACACTTGTATATAACTATCATGTGGTGGGCAGCTGCCAAGGTGCTCCCAATGATTCCTGCCTCCTGGTATTCACAGTCTTGTATAGTCCCCTCTTCTCTTATACCAAGGCTGGTCTGTGCAATCAATAGCATATGACAGAGGAGATTGTATGTCACTTCCGTTTTGGATTTCCCTCTCTCCCATCACTTGCACTGGGAAAAACCAGATGCCCTGTCCTATAAGCAGTCTATAGAGAGGCTGTTATGGCAAAGAACAGAAGCCTCCCACCAACAGGCACATGTGTGAGCTTGGAAATAGATTTTCCAGCCCCTTTAGATAACTGCAGTGCTGACCGACATCTTGAGTGCAACTTCAAGAGAGAGCCTCAGCCAGCTAAGTCATTCCAGATTACTGATCCTCAGAAACTGCGTGACACAATAAATACCTGTTATTTCATTTTATTTTTTAATGTTTTATTTATTTTTGAGAGAGAGAGACAGAGAGAGAGAGACATAGTATAAGAGGGGGAGGGTCAGAGAGAGAGAGAGAGAGAGAGAAAGAGAGAGAGAGAGAGAGAGAGAGAGAGAGAGAGAGAGAGAGAGAATCCAAAACAGGCTCCAGGCTCTGAACTATCAGCACAGAGCCCAACATGGGGCTCGAACTCGGGAATGGTGAGATCATGATCTAAGCCAAAGTCTGATACCCAACAGAGCTACCCAGGCACCCCTCTGTTGTTTTAAAATGCCAGATTTGGAGTCACTTTGTTACACAGCAATAGATAACTAGTACATATTGCTTTATAACACATCTTGGTATTCAATAGAGGAAGTCTTCCACTAAAGCTCATTTTCCCCCAACAGTTTCTTAGCATTATCTTCTCATTTTATGAACTTCAAAATTCACTTTTCAAGTTCCGTAAAGAATCCTCTTGGGATTGGGACTGAGACTACATTGATTTTAAGAGATTAAATTTAAGACATCAGACAACTGTAAACATTGAGTCTTCCCATCTAGGAAAATGCATATGTCTCTCCATTTATTCAGGTTTTTTTCATATCTTCCAGAAAAGTTTTATTTCTCTTCATAAAAGTATTTAATATTTACTTAATTTATTTCTAGGTCTTTTATCTTAATTCCATTGAGATATATTCTTTTCCCATCACTTTTTTAAATTGTTGTTATTGTTGCTGTTTTTTTTAATGATTACAGGAATAGAATTTAGTGATTCATCATTTACATATAACACCCAGTGCTCATCCCAACAAGCGCCTTTCTGAATACCTATCAACCATTTAGCCCTTCCCCCCCACCCAACTCCCCTCCAGCAACCCTCAGTTTGTTCTCTGTATTTAAGAATCTCTTGTGGCTTTTCTCTCTCTCTGTTTTTACATTATTTTTGCTTCCCTTTCCTTATGTTCATCTGTTTTGTATCTTAAATTCCACATATGAGTGAAATCATATATTTGTCTTTCTCTGACTTATTTTGCTTAGCATAATACATTCTAGTTCCATCCATGTTGTTGGAAATGGCAAGATTTCATTCCTTTTGATTGCCAGGTAATATTCCATTATGTATATATACCACATCTTCTTTATCCATTCATCAGTTAATGGACATTTGGGCTCTTTCCATATTTCGGCTATTGTCAATAGTGCTGCTATAAACATTGGGGTGCATGTGTCCCTTTGAATCAGTATCCTTTGGATACTGTATCCTTTGGATAAATACCTAGTAGTGCAATTGCTCAGTTGTAGGGTAGTTCTATTTTTAATTTTTTGAGGAACCTCCATACTGTTTTCCAGAGTGGCTACACCAGTTTGCATTCCCACCAGCAATACATCCTTGCCATCATCTGTTGTTGCCTGAGTTGTTAATGTTAGCCATTCTGACAGGTGTGAGGTGATATCTCATTGTGGTTTTGATTTGTATTTCCCTGACAATGGGTGATGTTGAGCATTTTTTTCATGTGTCTGTTAGCCATCTGGATGTCTTCTTTGGAAAAGTGTCTATTCATGTTTTTGCCCATTTCTTCACTGGATTATTTGTTTTTGGGTTATTTATTATGATAAGTTCTTTATGTTGGATACTAACCCTTTATCTGATATGTCACTTGCAAATATCTTCCCCCATTCTGTTGGTTGCCTTTTGGTTTTGCTGATTGTGTCCTTGGCTGTGCAGAAGCTTCTTATCTTGTTGAGGTCCTAATAGTTCATTTTTGCTTTTGTTTCCCTTGTCTCCAGAGACATGTCAATTAAGAAGGTGCTGCAGCCAAGGTCAGAGAGGTTGTTGCCTGTTTTCTCCTCTAGGATTTTGATGGCCTCCTGTCTTATGTTTAGGTCTTTCATCCATTTTGAGTTTATTTTTGTTTATGGTGTAAGAAAGTGGCCCAGATTCATTCTTCTGCATGTCCCTGTCCAGTTTTCCCAACACCATTTGTTTTTATTCCATTGGATATTCTTTCCTGCTTAGTCAAAAATTAGTTGGCCATATGTTTGTGGGTCCATTTCTGGGTTCTCCATTCTGTTCCATTGATCTATGTGTCTGTTTTTTTTGCCAGTACCATACTGTCTTGATGATTACAGCTTTGTAATACAGCTTGAAGTCTGGAATTGTGATGCCTCCAGCTCTGCTTTTCTTTTTCAAATTGCTTTGGTTATTTGGGGTCTTTTCTGGTTCCATGCAAATTTAAGGATTGTTCTATCTCTGTGAAGAATTCTGGTGTTATTTTGATAGGGATTGCATTGAATATGTAGATTGATTTGGGTTGTATCGACATTTTACCAATATTGTTCTTCTAATCCATGAGCATGGAAAGTTTTTCCATTTTTTTGCATCTTCTTCAATTCCTTTCATAAGCTTTCTATAGTTGTCAGTGTACAGATTTTTCATCTCTTTGGTTAGGTTTATTCCTAGGTGTTTTATGATTTTTGGTACAATTGTAAATGGAACCAATTTCTTGATTTCTCTTTCTGGTGCTTCATTATTGGCATATAGAAATGCAACTGATTTCTGTATATTGATTCACATCCTGCAACTTTGCTGAATTCGTGGGTCAGTTCTAACAGTTTTTTGGTGGAGTCTTTTGGGTTTTCTAGTTAGAGTATCATGTTGTCTGTGAAGAGTGAGAGTTTGACTTCCTCCTTGCCCATTTGGATGCCTTTTATTTCTTTGTGTTGTCTGATTGCAGAGGCTAAGACTTCCAATACTACGTTGAATAACAGTGGCGAGAGTGGACATCCCTGTCTTGTTCCTGACCTTAGGGGGAAAGCTCTCAGTTTCCCCATTGAGGATGATATTGGCATTGGGTTGTTCATATATGGCTTTTATGATCTCGAGGTATGATCCTTCCATCCCTACTTTCTTGAGGGTTTTTATCAAGAAGGGATGCTGTATTTTGTCAAATGTTTCTCTGCATCTATTGAGAGGATCATGTGGTTCTTATCCTTTCTTTTTTTGATGTGATGAATCACATTAATTGTTTTGCGGATATTGAACCAGCCCTGCATCCCAGGAATAACTCCCACTTGGTCGTGGTGAATGATTCTTTTAATGTATTGTTGGATGCGGTTTGCTAGTATCTTGTTGAGAATTTTTGCACCCATGTTCATCAGGGAAATTGGTTTCTGTTCAGTGGGCTCTTTGTCTGATTTTGTAATCAAGGTAATGCTGGCTTCATAGAATGAGTTTGGAAATTTTCCTTCCATTTCTATTTTTTGGAACAGCTTCAAGAGAATAGGTGTTAACTCTTCTTTAAATGTTTGGTAGAACTCCCCTGCAAAGCCATCAAACCCTGGACTCTTGTTTGTTGGGAGATTTTTGACTACTGATTCAATTTCTTTACTGGTTATGGGTCTGTTCAAATTTTCTGTTTCTTCCTGTTTCAGTCTTGGTAGTTTATATGTTTCTAGGAATTTGTCCATTTTTTCCAGATTGCCCATTTGTGGGCATATGATTGCTCATAATATTCCTTTATTATTGTTTATATTTCTGCGGTATTGGTTGTGATCTCTCCTCTTTCATTAGTGATTTTATTTATTTGGGTCCTCTCCTTTTTCTTTTTGATCAGTCTGGCTAGAGGTTTATCAATTTTATTAACTCTTTCAAAGAACAAGCTCCTGGTTTCATTGATCTGTTCTATTTTTTTTTTATTTTGATATCATTGGCTTCTGCTTTAATATTTATTATTTCCCTTCTTCTGCTGGTTTTGGGCTTTATTTGCTGTTCTTTTTACAGCTCTTTTAGGTATAAGGTTAGGTTGCATATTTGAGACTTTTCTTCCTTCTTTAGGAAGGCCTGGATTGCTATGTAATTCCTTCTTATGATCACCTTTGCTGCCTCCCAGAGATTTTGGGCTCTCATGTTTCATTTTCATTGGCTTCCATGTACTTTTTAATTTCCTCTTTCATTTCTTGGCTAACCCATTCATTCTTTAGTAGAATGTTATTTAATCTCCAAGTATTCATTATCTTTCCAATTTTTTTCTTGTGGTTGATTTAGAGTTTTATAGCATTATGGTCTGAAAATATGCAAGGTATGATCTCAATCTTTTTGTCCTTGCTGAGAGCTGATTTGTGACCCATATGTGATCTATTCTGGAGAATGTTCCATGTGCACTCAAGAAGAATGTGTATTCTGCTGCTTTAGGATGATGTGTTCTGAATATATCTGTTAAGTCCATCCAGTCCAGTGTGTCATTCAAAGCCATCGTTTCCTTGTTGGTTTTCTATTTAGATGACCTGTCCATTGTTGTAAGTGGGGTTTTGAAGTCTCCTACTATTACGATATTATTATCAATTAGTTTCTTTATGTTTGTGATTAATTGATTCATATATCTGGGTGATTCGACATTGGGGGAATAAATATTTACAATTGTTAGATCTTCCTGGTGGATGGACCCCTTGATTATTATATAATGCCCCTTTTCATCTCTTATTGCAGGCCTTTCTTTAAAATCTAGTTTGTCTGATATAAGTATGGCTACTGCAGCTTTCTTTTGATGACCATTAGAATGCTAGATGGTTCTCCATCCACTTACTTTCAATCTGCAGGTGTCTTTAGGTATAAAATGAGTCTCTTGTAAACAGCATACATATGGGTCTTATTTTATTATCCATTTTGACACCCTATGTCTTTTGATTGGAGCGTTTAGTCCATTGACATTTAGAGTGAGTACTGAAAGATATGAATTTATTGCCATTATGATGCTTGTAGACTTGGAGTTTCTGGTGGTGTTCTCTGGTGCTTTCTAGTCTTTATTGTTTTTGGTCTTTTTTGTTTTGTTTTGTCTTTTCTCTACTCAAAGGGCCCCACTTAAAATTTCTTGCAGGGTGGGTTTAGTGGTCACAAACTTCACAAACTCTTTTAGTTTTTGTTTTTCTGGGAAACCCTTTATCTTTCCTATTTTGAATGACAGGCTTGCTGGATAAAGAATTCTTGGCTGCATATTTTTCTGATTCAGCATATTGAAATATAGCCTGCCACTCCTTTCTGGCCTGCCAAGTTTCTTTGGATAGGTCTGCAGCAAACCTGATTTGTCTTCACTTAAAGGTTAAGGACTTTTTTCTCCCTTGCTGTTTTCATAATTCTATCCTTATCTGTGTATTTGTGAATTTGACTATGATATGCCTTGGTGATGGTAGGTTTTTATTGAATACAATGGGAGTTTGTGCTTCTTAGATTTTGATGTCTATGTCCTTCCTCAGATTAGGAAAGTTTTCCACTATAATTTGCTCACACAAATCTTCTGTCCTTTTTTTCTCTCTCTTCATCTTCCAGGACTCCTATAATTGGATGTTAATCCATTTTAATAAGTCACTGAGTTCTCTAAGTCTTTTATTGTGATCTATTTCCTTTGTTTCCCTTCTTTCTTTCTGCTTCATTAGTCTCCATAATTGTATATTTTATATCGCTGATTTGCTGCTCTGCTTCATCCATCCTTGCTGTCATGGCATCCATTCAAGATTGCATCTTAGTTATAGCATTTTTAATTTTGCCCTGACTAGGTTTTACTTCTTTTATCTCCACAAAAAGGGATTCTATGCTTTTTCCAACCCTAGCTAGTATTCTTATTATCGTGATTCTAAATTCTAATTCCGATATCTTGCTTATATTTGTGTTGATTAAGCCCCTGGATGTCATTTCTTTCTGTTCTTTCTTTTGGGGTGAATCCCTTCATTTTGTCATTTTGGAGGAAGAAAAAATTAATAAAATTACAAATTAAAATTAAAACTTTCAAAACAAAACAAAAAAGCCAAATAGGGAAAGCTAGATCCTACTGTGTGTTTTGATCTGATTGTTGAAAGAAGCTTGATTAGAATAGAGAAAAAAAGGGGGGGGGGAAGGAAAAAAGGTAAGAAAAAATTTTAAATTAAAAAATTATATAATAAAACAGAATGAAGTGAAATAGAATAAAAATTTTTAAAAATAAAGTGAAAAAAATAAAAGAAAAATATTTTTTTCTTTCTGAATCCAAGAAAGGGAAAAAAAAGAAAGAAAAAAGAAAACAATTTAAGCAAAAACAGAAGCAAATAAAATGAACAAATAAATGAACCAGCAAACAGAATGAAACCTGAATGAAGTTACGTCCAGCCTCCCCTAGAACTGAAACTATGAAGTCCTTTATAGTCCATACACTAAGCAGGTGGAGTGACTTGTGCTGGTCTTCTAGGGGATGTGCTTGGAGGGCACAGCTGGGTGAGGCTTGGTGTAAGCCCACTAGTTGCCACTGCGTAGCTTACTATGGTGGATCTGAGTGGCGTGCATGCATATCCTTGCACATGTGCGTGTGCAGGAGAGGTGGAAATGGCTTCACCCAGCTCCCTCATCTCTGTCACGGGAACTTTAAGCTCTCACTTACCTGTGATCAAGGACCCCCCCCTTTGTCTCAGGCTTCTGTCTACTCCGCGCCTGTGCCCTGTCCATGTCCAAGCTCTCTGCCTGCCAGGTGGCACCCCCCCCCCAGAGTTTTATCTCAGATGGAGTTACGTTTCAAAATTCCACACTTCAGAGACCCCCGTGGCTTGGACCCATTCTGACTCTCTGGGGGAGGGTCTCACTGAGCAATGGCTGGGTGCTGGCTTGCCCCAGAAAACGTCTGTGTGATTGTGCAGTGACAGAGGTTCACAGATTATGGCGAACCACAACACATAGCCAGCACCATGTTTCACTGCCCTCTGGTATCTTTGTCCCAATTCCAGCAAATGTGGCTGCTTTGTGGGGTACACTGGGACCTTTGCCTAAGGGAAGGCCATATGGCCTCTACCAAATGCACTCCAAGCAGGGGGAACTGCTATTCTCCATGTGACACACAGACCCCTCAGACCTCACTGCCTACTCCTGGGGATTTGTCCTACTTCCTCACCAGAGCACCACCAGGCACTGAGCTATGAAACTTCAGACTGTGTTCCACTGTTTATAGAATCCTGATGGTATTAAAACCCTCTCCTTTCTTCCCATCAATGGTTTTAAGGAACAGATTTCTTGTTCAGTCCTTTGCGAGTGTTACTCTCCAGCAACTTTTGGGGGAGTGCTTTTCTTCCGTGATCCCAATGCACTCTCCCCCTTTCTCTGTCCTCTCTCCACAAAAACAGCTCCCTACCCTCTGCAGCTTTTCTTTACCCCAGTTCACCTCTCCACACCACGTACCAGCCAAGTTCTGTGGCTCAAGTTATGCAGATTATTGTGTTAATCCTCAGATCAATTTCCTAGGTATACAAAATGGTTTGGTGCTCATCTACCTGTATTTCTGGGACAAGAGAAGCTCAGGTCTCCCTGCTGCTCTGCCATCTTAACTCCTCTCCCCATTTTCAAATTGCTTATTGATAATACATAGGAAAATTATTGAGTTTTGTACCTTGATTTTGAATCTTCCTCTTTTACTTTGAACTCTCGGTTCAAGTAGTTCTACTATTGATTCTCTTGAATTTTCTAGGGAGGAAAATATGACCTGCAAGTACTGACCATTTGATATGACTCTTCCTTTCCAAGATTTATTCCTCTTCTATTTGTGTCTTATGACACTAAGAGCCCCAAAATAATGTTAATTTGAAGCAGAGACAGTAAACTTGTTGGGCTCTAGCGGAAATGGGTAAGGACTTTGTGATTAAGATTGATTCACTGGGGCATTCACTTTCACATGTCCCCCTTGCTGCAAAGAAAGCTTTCATACTCCTCTTATTTTCTAAACTTCTAATCTAATAGACTTTTGCCTGCTGCTTTTTTAAAAAAAAAGAAAGATTGATTCACTGCACTTTCCTAGTAGATATCGTTGATCAGGTTGGGGAATTTCCTTATATTCCTGGCTTACAAATGGTTATTTTTGTTGCTGTTTTTATTACAATTTCATGATTTTTTCAAATTTTTTTGGCATCTATTCAGATAGTTGTATTATTTTTCCTTTATTATAGTCACAAACTGATAGTGAATCTTCCATGTATAATGGGTTAGTCCTATTACATCATGATTTATTGTTCTTTTAATATTCTGCTAGATTCTCTTTTCTGAAATTTTATTTAGGATTTTTTATTTCATAAGTGACAATAGACTATAGTCTTCTGTGCTATTTATTGCATGGTTTTGCTATTGAGACTACTGTAGTGTGGAATGAGTTAGAAAACTTCTCTACATTTTGTATAATCTGGAAGAGTTTCCACAGTATAAAAATTTTTTTCTTATAGGTATGGGGAATTAAACTATCTGTAAGTATATTTTCAATTTTTTTATTTTTACTTTTTAGTTTAGAGAGAGAGCAAGAGCATGTGAGTGGGGGAAAGGAGAAGGGGAAAGAGAATCTTAAGCAGGCTCCACACTCAGTGCAAAACCCTACACAAGACTCATTCCCATGACCCTGGGATGATGACTGAGCTGAAATCAATAGTTGGTTGCTCAACCTACTAAGCCACCAGGAGCCCCTCAATTTCTTTTATACTTCTTGAGCTATTCCACTTTTTAGTTCTTCTTCAGTTGATTTCGATTATCCATATTTCTGCTACAAAGGCATTTCATTTTATTTAAATATTCATATAGGTTGCCATACAATGTATTAGATGATCTCTTACAATTTTAGAAATTCCTCTACCCTATAGTTATCTTTTGTCATTCCTAATAATTTATCAGTTATTCCTCTCTTCCTTTTCTTCATCAGACTTGTTGCTGGTTTGTCTATTTTACTGGTCTTTTACAGAACCATACTTGGGTACTGATCAGGATTGCAATCATGGAAGGGTTTTGCTTGTTACTTATTCTTTAAATTATTATTTTCTGCTTTTCTTTTTATTGCTTCCTTCCTGATATGTACTTTGGATTTATTTTTTTTTCCCTTAGCCCTAGAGCTGTGTCCTTAATCATTTACTTTCTATCTCTCTTGTTTTTCTAATAATGTATTTCAACTATAAATTTTCCTCTGGGTTGTACTTTGGCTGCATTCCACAGGAAATATTCCACATTCTTGTTTTTGTTCACTTCTAAATAGTTTATAATTTCAGTTTTTATTTTCTTTCTTCCAAACATGATTTAAATTTTAATTTCCAGGTCTGTAGTTTGCTTTTACTTCTGTTTTGTTGTTGTTGTTTTCCTATCCTTTTGTTGTTGTTGTTGTTAATTTCTAATTGTATTACAATGTCATATGTGATTGTGGCCTATGTGACTTCCTATGTGCTATTGGACACAGTTCTTCATGTATCTATTAGATTAAGTTTATAAATTATGTTATTCAAAATTTACCTGTTGTCACTTACTTTTGTCTACTTAGCCTGCTAATGTCTAAGGAACATGTTCCATATGAAGTTTCATGATTTATTTAAGAAATAAATGAGTTTGCTGGTTTGAACTTTTTTTTTTTAATTTTTTTTTCAACGTTTTTATTTATTTTTGGGACAGAGAGAGACAGAGCATGAACGGGGGTGGGGCAGAGAGAGAGGGAGACACAGAATCGGAAACAGGCTCCAGGCTCCGAGCCATCAGCCCAGAGCCTGACGCGGGGCTCGAACTCACGGACCGCGAGATCGTGACCTGGCTGAAGTCGGACGCTTAACCGACTGCGCCACCCAGGCGCCCCTGGTTTGAACTTTTTAAAAAAAATTTTTTTAATGTTTATTTTTGAGAGAGATAGAGACAGTGTGTGAGCAGGGGAGGGACAGAGAGAGGAAGACACAGAATCCAAAGCAGGATCCAGGCTCTGAGCTGTCAGCATAGAGCCCGACACGGGGCTCAAACTCATGAACCGTGAGATCGTGACCTGAGCTGAAGTTGGTCGCCCAACCAACTGAGCCACCCAGGTGCCCCCAGTGGTTTGAACTTTTTATCAATATGAAATAACCATTTTATTCTGTAATGCTTTTGCCTTTATTTCTATTTGGTCTTGAATTAGTATTGCCATATATCCTTTTTCAAATTTTTATTTGCCTCATACTTTTTTCTTCTTTATTTTCAAACTGTTCATTTATTTTTAAGTCAAGTCTTAGATTGACAACATGAAAGTATTTAACAAGAGAACCTTTGTTTTTTATAGGTGTATTTAGGCTTTATTTATATGTGAAACTATTAATATTTTTAGGCTTATTTCCACGATATTATTTTATTTTATATTTCATATTCACCATGGTTTCTTGTTTGTTTTGTTTTGTTTTATTCTTCCCTGACATTTTTTGACTTGGTTGCATTTTCTTTCCAACACATTTTTTCCTCTTAATGATTTGAAAGTTGTATATTCTATTTCTGTTCTCCTAAAATCTAAAGCTATGGTTCTAAACTTTACTGTGCATCAGAATCATTGGAAGAGACTTTTAAAACACAGATTGCTAAACCTCACAGCCAGATTCACTAATTCAGGAATTCTAAGGTTAGATCCAAGAATTTACATTTCTAACACCTTTTCAGATGATGAGGTGCTCCTGGTCTGGGGAACTGCACTTTGGTTCCAGAAGTTTCTCTAACTTTGTTAAATTTAACATTGAATTTTTCTTTTTTTCTTTTTTTAATGTTTTTATTTATTTTTGAGACCGAGAGAGACAGAGCATGAGCAGGGGAGGGGCAGAGAGTGAGGGAGACACAGAATCCGAAGCAGGCTCCAGGCTCTGAGCTGTCAGCACAGGGCCTGACATGGGGCTCGAACTCACAAACCATGAGATCATGACCTGAGCTGAAGTCCAAGTCAGACGCTCAACCAACTGAGCCACCCAGGCACCCCAACATTGAATTTTTCTATAAATATTTATATTTTGTCTATTAATTTTTTGTTTTATTTAACAATACATTATTTAATTTTTTTAATGTTTATTTATTTTTGAAAGAGATAGAGCACAAGCAGGGGAGAGAAAGGAGACACAGAATCTGAGGCAGGCCTCAAGCTCTGAGCCATCAGCACATTGCCCAACACAGGGCTCAAACTCAAGAACTGTGAGATCATGACCTGAGCTGAAGTTAGATGCTTAACCCACTGAGCCACCCAGGTGCCCCAACAATAAATTATTTAAATTGCTACAATGTATTCCCTTACATTGTTTGAACCTATCACAAGTAGTGAACCTATCATAGATTCACTAATCTTTTACTGGTAAATATTTAGGTTATTTCTAAATTCTTACCATGATAAACAATACTTCAACCAACATTCTAAAACATTCATCTTTGCATATTTGTCCAATTATTTCCTCAGAAAAAATACTTATAAGTAGAGCAAATGGGTCAAAGGTACGCACATGTCATATGAATTAATATGTATTGTGAGATTTCCCACCAAATATATTTGATAAAAGTTGTCAAATTTCCCTCCAAAAAGATTATACCAAATACTTGAGAAAAGAGTGGAGGATATCAGTGAGACCCTTAACAAAGAGATAAAAAACAAATAATCAGATATTAAAAACACAATAAATGAAATTAAAAATATGCTAGATGGAATAAATAGTAGACTAAAGAAGCAGAAGAATAAATCAGTGACTTGGAGAGCAGAGTAATGGAAAGTAATCAAGCTGGGCAGGTGATAGAAAAAAATTATGCAAAAGAGAATAGACTTAGAAAACTTACTGACACCATCAAGCTTAATAACATTTGCATTGGGAGGAGCCAAGATAGTGGAACAGCACAGAAGCTTTTTGTGTGTCTTGCATCCATGACATACAGCCAGACCAACACTAAACCATCCTGTACACCTAGAAAACTGATTGGAGGATTAACACAACAATCTGCACAACTTGAACCACAGAATTCAGCAGGTCCGTGGCACAGAGAGCTGAACTTGGGGAGTGAGAAGCCATGAAAGGTAGGGAACCACTTTTGCAGGCTAAGAGAGGATGGAGACTGGGGAGGGGGGAGCATACTGGAACAGCACCCCTCCCCAAAAGCAGCTGGAGAGAAAGAGGAAAATTGGAAACAGCCACAGGGACTAAACTAAAAGGGAGAAAGGAGAAAGGAGAGGGTTTAAATTCCATTAAGACTGTAAACAAGGGGAGCGCAAAGGCTGCAACTCCGGAGCTCAATACGTGGCGGTGCTCTGGTGGGAAGGGCAAATCCCCAGGAACAGAGTGGGGTCCGGGAGCCTCTCAGGCCACACGGGGAAAAGCAGTTCCACTGCTGGAAGGACACTTGGTAGAGACTGTTGAAGCCACCTGGTCCCAGCAGACCCCGGAAGGCAGCCACATTCACTGGTGCTAGGGCAAGGTCGTTGAGGGTGAGGCCTGGTGCCAGATGTGTGTTGGGATTTTCCATAATCCCTGAAATGCTGCTGCTACACTGTCTCATGAACTTTTTGGGGGGCGGGCTGGCACCTGCCCAGTCTCGGGGCGCCAGCAACAGCAGGGTGTTCCTGGGTGCAGCCAACATTCAGCCATTGCTCATTCGGCCATTGCTCAGTGAGACCCTCCTGCAGAGGGGTGGAACGGGTCAAAGCCTCAGTCCTTCAGAAGTAAGGGGCCGGGGAAAACAGCTGCATCTGAGACAAAACTTGGGAGAGAGGTACTGCCTGGGGCCTCGTCAAGGAGAGTGAAAAAGCAGGAGTGGACAAGAGCTGAAGACAGAGGACCAGTGCGCGATTGCTGATCCAGGAGAACAGACTGGCTAGCTAGGTGGTGCCATTTTCACTGCTCCCGTGCATGCGCATACGCACCTATGAGCACCGCAACAATCCACCCCAGTAGGCTAGCAGCGAAATCTAGTGGAGAGTGGAGCTGTTACACCGAGCCCTGCCCAACTGGGCCAACTTCGCTCTTCAAGAACACAAGTCTCGGCTTAATTTATAGACTATAAAGAGCTACATAGACTTACCTCTAGGGGAAAATGAAGCAATTTCAGTCCTACTTCAATCTGTTAGCAGGTTCATCTATTCAATTGTTTTTCTTTTTTTTCCTTTTTCCTTTTTCTCTTTTACAATTCTTTCCTTTTTCTTGAATACAGAAAGAGAAAAACTTCATTTTTATTTTCAATTTTTATTAAAAATATCTGTCTTTAATTTTTATTACTATATTTTTTACTTTTGTGTAAACTTTTTCAAATTCTAGTTTACTTCCATAATTTCATTTTAGTCTACTTCAGTGTACTCACGTTTTCAAATTTTCAAACAATTTCCTTTTTTTCTTTCTTTTTCTTTTTTCTCTTTTTCAATCCTTTTTCTTGAATGCAGAAAGAGAAAAACTTCATTTTTACTTTTCAATTTCTTTTAAAAATATTTGTATTTAATTTTTATTACTATAGTTTTTGGTTTTATGTAAATTTTTTCAAATTCTATCTTACTCTCATCATTTTATTTTAGTCTACTACAGTGTATTCACCTTTTCAAATTTTCAAATGATTTTTTTCTTTTTTCTTTTCTTTTTTCTTTTTTCTCTTTTTTGTTTCTTTTCTTTTTTCTTAAATACAGAAGATGAAAAAATTCATATTTATTTTTAATTTTTATTAAAAATATTTTTCTTTAATTTGTTTTTCTACTATATTCTTTACTTTTCTGTTTATTTTTTTTAAATTCTATTTTACCCCCATCATCTCATTTTAGTCTACTTCAGTGTATTCATTTTTTCAAATTCTCAATTTCCTTTTTTCTCCCCCCCTTTTTTCTCTAATGTCACATCATCTATTCGATTTGTGTGTGTGTTTTTAATTTTTAATTTTAATATTTTTTAATTTTAATTTTTTTAAATTTCAATTTTTCTACATTATTAATTCCTTTTCTCCCTTCAAAATGACAAAACGAAGGAATTCACCCCAAAAAAAGATCACGAAGAAATGACAGCCAGGGATTTAACCAACACAGACACAAGCAAGATGTCTGAACCAGAATTTAGAATCATGATAATAAGAATACTAGCTGGAGTCAAAAATAGATTAGAATCCTTTTCTGCAGAGATAAAAGAAGTAAAAAATAGCCAGAATGAAATTAAAAATGCTATAACTGAGCTGCAATCACGGATGGATGCAGCAGCGGCAAGGATGGATGAGGCAGAACAGAGAATCAGTGATATAGAGGACAAACTTATAGGGAATAACGAAGCAGAAAAAAAGAGGGAGATTAAGGCAAAAGAGCATGATTTAAGAATTACAGAAATCAGTGACTCATTAAAAAGGAACAACATCAGAATCATAGGGGTCCCAGAGGAGGAAGAGAGAGAAATAGGGGTAGAAGGGTTATGTGAGCAAATCATAGCAGAAAACTTTCCTAACCTGGGGAAAGACACAGACATCAAAACCCAGGAAGCACAGAGGACCCCCATTAGATTCAACAAAAACCGACCATCAACAAGGCATGTCATAGTCAAATTCACAAAATACTCAGGCAAGGAGAGAATCATGAAAGCAGCAAGGGAAAAGAAGTCCCTAACCTACAACGGAAGACAGATCAGGTTTGCAGCAGACCTATCCACAGAAACTTGGCAGGCCAGAAAGGAGTGGCGGGATATATTCAGTGTGCTGAATCAGAAAAATATGCAGCCAAGAATTCTTTATCCAGCAAGGCTATCATTCAAAATAGAAGGAGAGATAAAAAGTTTCCCAGACAAACAAACATTAAAGGAGTTTGTGACCACTAAACCAGCCCTGCAAGAAATTTTAAGGGGGACTCTCTGAGGGGAGAAAAGATGAAAAAAAAAAATATATATATATATGTAGAAATAATACAATAATACAATATATATACATATATATAATTTATATATATAAGTAAATACCAAAAGCAACAAAATATTAGAAAGGACCAAAGAACATCACCAGAAACTCCAACTCTATAAGCATCATAATGGCAATAAATTCATATCTTTCAGTATTCACTCTAAACGTCAATGGACTCAATGCTCCAATCAAAAGACATAGGATAACAGAATGGATAAGAAAACAAGATCCATCTATATGCTGTTTACAAGGGACCCACTTTAGACCTAAAGACACCTTCAGGTTGAAAATAAGGGGATGGAGAACCCTCTATCATGCTAATGGTCAACAAAAGACAGCTGGAGTAGCCATACTTATATCAGACAATTTAGACTTTAAAATAAAGACTGTATCAAGAGATGCAGAAGGGCATTATATCATAATCAAGGGGTCTATAGACCAAGAAGACCTAACAATTGTAAATGTTTTTGAGCCAAATGTGGGAATACCCAAATATATACATCAATTAATCACAAACATAAAGAAACTCATCAATAGTAATACCATAATAGTAGGGGACTTCAATACCCCACTCACAGCAATGGATAGATCATCTAATCAAAAAATCAACAAGGAAACAATGGCTTTGAATGCCACACTGGACCAGATGGTCTTAACAGAGATATTCAGAACATTTCATCCTAAAGCAGCAGAACATATATTCTTCTCCAGTGCACATGGAATGTTCTCCAGAATAGACCATATACTGGGACACAAATCAGCCCTAAGTAAGTACAAAAAGATCGAGATCATACCATGCATATTTTCAGACCACAATGCTATGAAACTCGAAATCAACCACAAGAAAAAATTTGTAAAGGTAACAAATACTTGGAGACTAAAGAACATCCTACTAAAGAATGAATGGGCTAACCAAGCAGTTAGAGAGGAATTAAAAAGTATATGGAAGTCAATGAAAATGATAGCACCACAACCCAAAACCTCTGGGATGCAGCAAAGGTGGTCATAAGAGGAAAGTATATAGCAATCCAGGTCTTCCTAAAGAAGGAAGAAAGATCTCAGATACACAACCTAACCTTATGCCTTAAGGAGCTGGAAAAAGAACAGCAAATAAAACCCAAAACCAGCAGAAGACAGGAAATAATAAAGATTAGAGCAGAAATTAATGCTATCGAAACCAAAAAAAACAGAACAGATCAATGAAATCAGGAGCTGGTTCTTTGAATGAATTAACAAAATTGATAAACCAGTAGCCAGTTTGATCAAGAAGAAAAAGGAAAGGACCCAAATAAGTAAAATCAAGAATGAAAGAGGAGAGATCACAACGAGCACAACAGAAATAAAAACAATAATAAGAGAATATTATCAGCAATTATATGCCAATAAAATGGGCAATCTGGAAGAAATGGACAAATTCCTAGAAACATATACCCTACCAAAACTGAAACAGGAAGAAATAGAAAATTTGAACAGACCCATAACCAGTAAGGAAATCGAATTAGTAATCAAAAATCTGCCAAAAAACAAGAGTCCAGGACCACATGGCTTTCCAGGGGAATTCTACCAAACATTTAAGGAAGAGTTAACACCTATTATCTTGAAACTGTTCCAAGAAATAGAAATGGAAGGAAAACTTCCAAACTCTTTCTTTGAAGCCAACATTACTCTGATTCCAAAACCAGAGAGAGACCCCAGTGAAAAGGAGAACTATAGATCAATTTCCCTGATGAACATGGATGCAAAAATCCTCAACAAGATATTAGCCAACCAGATCCAACAATACATAAAAAGAATTATTCACCACAACCAAGTGGGATTTATACCTGGGATGCAGGGTTGGTTCAATATCCTCAAAACAATTAATGTGATTCATCACATCAAAAAAAGAAAGGACAAGAACTATATGATCCTCTCAATAGATGCAGAGAAAGCATTTGACAAAATACAGCATCCTTCTTGATAAAAACCCTCAAGAAAGTAGGGATGGAAGGATCATACCTCGAGATCATAAAAGCCATATATGAACAACCCAAAGCCAATATCATCCTCAATGGGGAAACTGAGAGCTTTCCCCCTAAGGTCAGGGGGAAGAAGGTCAGGGGGAAACAAGACAGGGATGTCCACTCTCGCCACTGTTATTCAATATAGTATTGGAAGTCTTAGCCTCTGCAATCAGACAACACAAAGAAATAAAAGGCATCCAAATCATCCAGGAGGAGATCAAACTTTCACTCTTCACAGATGACATGATACTCTATATGGAAAACCCAAAAGATTCCACCAAAAACTGCTAGAACTGATTCATGAATTCAGCAAAGTTGCAGGATATAAAAAATCAATGCACAGAAATCAGTTGCATTCCTATACACCAACAATGAAGCGACAGAAAGAGAAATCAAGGAATCGATCCCGTTGACAGTTGCACAAAAAACATAAAATACCTAGGAATAAATCTAACCAAAGAGGTGAAAATCTATACAGTGAAAACTATAGAAATCTTATGAAAGAAATTGAAGAAGACACAAAAAAATGGAAAAAAGATTCCATGCTCCTGGATAGGAAGAACAAATATTGCTAAAATGTCAATACTACCCAAAGCAATCTACATATTCAATGCAATCCCTATCAAAGTAACACCAGCATTCTTCACAGAGCTAGAACAAATAATCCTGAAATTTGTACAGAACCAGAAAAGACCCCGAACAGCCAAAGCGATCTTGAAAAAGAAAACCAAAGCAGAAGGCATCACAATCCCAGACTTGAAGCTATACTACAAAGCTGTAATCATCAAGACAGTATGGTACTGGCACAAGAACAGACACTCAGATCAATGGAACAGAATAGAGAACCCAGAAATGGACCCACAAACGTATGGCCAACTAATCTTTGACAAAGCAGGAAAGAATATCCAATGGAATAAAGACAGTCTCTTCAGCAAGTGGTGCTGGGAAAACTGGACAGAGACATGCAGAAGAATGAACCTGGGCCACTTTCTTACACCACACACAAAAAATAAACTCAAAATGGATAAAAGACCTCAAAGTAAGACAGGAAGCCATCAAAATCCTCAAGGAGAAAGCAGGCAAAAACCTCTTTGATCTTGACGGCAGCAACTTCTTACTCAACACGTCTCCGGAGGCAAGGGAAACAAACGCAAAAATGAACTACTGGGACCTCATCAAAATAAAAAGCTTCTGCACAGTGAAGGAAACAACCAACAAAACTAAAAGGCAACTGACAGAATGGGAGAAGATATTTGCAAACGACATATCAGATAAAGGGTTAGTATCCAAAATCTATAAAGAACTTATTAAACTCAACACCCAAAAAACAAATAATCCAATGAAGAAATGGGTAAAAGACATGAATAGACACTTCTCCAAGGAAGACATCCAGATGGCCAACCAACAGATGAAACAATGCTCAACATCACTCATCATCAGGGAAATACAAATCAAAACCACAATGAGATACCACCTTACACCTGTCAGAATGGCTAACATTAACAACTCAGGCAACAACAGATGTTGGCGAGGATGTAGAAAAAGAAGATCTCTTTTGCACTGTTGGTGGCAATGCAAGCTAGTGCAGCCACTCTGGAAAACAGTATGGAGGTTTGTCAAAAAACTAAAAATAGAACTACCCTACGACCCAGCAATTGCACTACTAGGCATTTATCCAAGGGATACAGATGTGCTGTTGTGAAGGGACACATGCACCCCCGTATTTATAGCAACACTATCAACAGTAGCCAAAGTATGGAAAGAGCTCAAAGGTCCATCGATGGATGAATGGATAAAGAAAATGTGGTACATATATAAAATGGAGTATTACTTGGCAATCAAAAAGAATGCAATCTTGCCATTTGCAACTACGTGGATGGAACTGGAGGATATTATGCTAAGTGAAATTAGTCAGAGAAAGACAAAAATCATATGACTTCACTCATATGAGGATTTTAAGAGACAAAATAGATGGACATAAGGGAAGGGAAACAAAAATAATATAAAAACAGGGGGACAAAACAGAAGAGACTCATAAATATGGAGAACAAACTGAGGGTGGCTGGAGGGGTTGTGGGAGGAGGGATGGGCTAAATGCATAAGAGGCATTAAGGAATCTACTCCTGAAATCATTGTTTCACTATATGCTAACTAATTTGGATGTAAATTTTAAAAAATAAAAAATAAAATAAAAAAAAATAACATTTGCATTATAGGATTCTAGAAGAAGAGAGACAAAGGGGGCACAAAATTTATTTGAAAAAATAATGGCTGAAATCTTCCTGAATTTGGAGAAGAAAATAGAAATTCAGGAGGCACAAAAATCAACCCAAGTTGTCCATTCCATGATACATATTAATTAAATGGCAAAAGGTACTGATAAAGAGAGAAATATAAGAGCATCAAGAGAAAAGAAAACTCCATAAGACTATTAGCATGTTTTTTTAGCAGAAACTTCATAGGCCAGCAGGGAGTGGCATGGTATATTCAAAGTGCTGAAGTGAAAAAATCTGCAGCTAAGAATATTCTATCTAGTAAGGCTTTCGTTCAGAATCGAAGGAGAGATACAGAATTTCTCAGACAAACAAAAGTTAAAGGAATTCATCACTACTAAATCAGACCAGAAGAAATGTTAAAGGGGACTTTTTGAGTAAAAAGGAAGAAAATAAGTAATACTAAGAAAAGTAGGAAGCACAAAATCAGCAAACATAAATATATCTATAAAAATCAGTCAAGGGATTCACAAAATAAAAGGATGTAACATACGACACCATATGCCTAAAACATGGGAGTGGGGGAGAGGAGTAAAGAATAGGTTCAAACGTAAGCACCCATCAACATGATACAGACTACAATATGCAGAAGATCTTATATACAAACCTAATGGTAACCATAAATCAAAACCAGTAATAGATATGCAAAAAATAAGAAATAAACTCAAGTGTACCACTAAACGAAGTCAACTTATTGTGAGAGAAGAGAGCAAGGAAGAAAGGAACAGAGAAGAACTACAAAAACAGCCATGAAACAAGTAATAAAATGGCAATAAATACATATCTTTCAAAAATTACTTTGAATGTAAATGGACTAAATGCTCTCATGAAAAGACAGTAATGGAATAGTTTAAAAACAAGACCCATTTATATGCTGCCTACAAGAGACCCATTTTAGTCCTAAAAACACATGCAGATTCAAAATAAAGGGATGAAGAAGTGTTTATCATGCAAATGGGTGTGAAAAGTAAACTGGGGTAGTAATATTTATGTCAGACAAAATAAACTTTAAAACAAAGACTGTAACAAGAGACAAAGAAGAACACTGTATAATCATAAAGGGGGCTATCCAACAAGAAGATATAACCATTATAAATACTTATGCACCTAATATGTGAGCACCCAAATACATAAAACAGTTAATAACAAACATAAAGGAACTATCTGATAGTAATACAATAACAGTAAGGGACTTTAACCTCCCACTTACACCAATGGACAGATTACCAAACAGAAAATCAACAAGGAAATAGTGGCTTTGAATGACACATTGGACCAGATGGATTTAACAAATATATTCAGAATATTTCATCCTAAAACAGCAGAATAGACCTTCTTTTCAAGTGCATATGGGGCATTCTCCAGAGTATAGATCACATATTAGGCCACAAAACAAGTCTCAACAAATTCAAAAAGATCAAAGTCATACCATGCATTTTTTTCTGACAACAACACTGTGAAACTAGACATCAACCACAAGAAAAAATCTGGAAAGTGCACAAATAACATGGAGGTTGAAAAAATGCTATTAAACAATGAATGGGTCAACCATGAAATCAAAGAGGAAATAAAAAAGTAAAAACAAAGGAAAATGAAAACACAATGGTCCAAAATCTTTGGGATGCAGCAAAAGCTATTCTAAGAGGGAAATTTATAGCAACACAGTCCTATCTCAAGAAGCAAGAAAAATCTCAAAAAAAAAAAAAAAACAAAAGAAAAAAAAACAAACCAGACTAACCTTACACTTAAAGGAGCTAGAACAAGAAGAATAAACAAAACCCTACAACAGGAGAAGGAAGGAAATAATAAAGATTAGAGTTGAAATAAACAAAATAGAAACTAAAAAAAAAAGAACAGACCAAGAAAAAGGAATAAAAGGCATTTCAAGTTGGTAAAGAAGTAATACTTTCACTTTTGCAGATGACATGAAAATATATGTAGAAAACCCAGAAGACTCCAACAAAAAACTACTAGAACTGATAAATGAATTCAATAATGTCACAGGATACAAAATTAATGTACAGAAATCTGTTGCATTTATATACTCTAACAGTGAAGCAGCAGAAAAAGAAATTAAGAAAACAATCCCATTTACAATTGCACTAAAAATAATAAAATATCTAGGAATAAACTTAACCAAGCAGGTGAAAGACGTGTACTCTAAAACTATAAAATATTGATGAAAGAAATTGAAGAAATTGACACAAATGGAAAGTATTCCATGCTCATGGACTGAAAGAAAAAATATTGTTAAAATGTCCATACTACCCAAAGCAATCTACAGATTTAATACAATTCCTATCAAAAAATACCAACAGTGTTTTTTCACAGAAACTAGAACAAATAATCCTAAAATTTGTATGCAACCCAAAAGACCCCAAAAAAGCAATCTTGCAGAAGAAAAACAAAAATTGAGGCATCACATTCCAGATTTCAAGTTGTACTGCAAAGCTGTAGTAATGAAAACAGTATGATATTGTCATAAAAATAGATACATAGATCAATAGAACAGAATAGAGACCAGAAATAAACCTGCAATTATATAGTTAATTAATTTTCAAAAAGGAGGCAAGAATATACAATGGGAAAAGATCTCTTTAACAAATGGTACTGGGAAAACTAGACAGCTACATAGAAAAGGATGAAACTGGACCACTTTCTCACAACATACACAAAAATAAACTGAAAATGGATTAAGGACCTAACCATGAGACCTGAAACCATAAAAATCCTAGAAGAGAGCACAGGCAGTAATTTCTCTGACATTGGCCATAACATCTTTCTAGATATATCTCCTGAGCCAAGGAAAACAAAAGCAAAAGTAAACTACTCAGACTACATCTAAGCAAAAGACTTCTGCACAGCAAAGGAAATAATCAACAAAACTAAAAGGCAGCCTACTGAATGGGAGAAGATATTTGCAAATGACATATCCAATAAAGAGTTAGTATCCCTGATACAACTCAACACCCCAAAACCAAATAATCCAATTAAATTGGCAGAAAACATGAACAGCTATTTCTCCAAAGAATACATACATATGGCCAACAGACAGGTGAAAAGTTGCTCAACATCACTCATCATCAGGGAAATGCAAATCAAAACTATAATGCGAATCATCTCATACCTGTCAAATGGCTATTATCAAAAACACAAGAAACAAGTGTTGGCGAGGTTGTGAGGGGAAAAAAACCCTTTGTGCAAAGGATGTGGGAATACAAACCGGTGCAGCCAATGTGGAAAACACTATGGAAGTTCCTCAAAAAATAAAAAATAGAACTACCTACTATCCAGTAATTGCACTACTGGGTATTTACCCAAAGAATACAAAAACACTAATTTGAAAGGACTTATGCAGCCCTCTGTTTATTTCAGCATTTTTTACAAGTTTTTACAATTATGGAAGCAACCCAGGTGTCCATCAGTAGACGATTGGGTAAAGAAGAGGTTGTATATATACACAAGGGAATGTTATTCAGTCATAAAAAAGAATGAAATCTTGCCATTTGCAAGGACATAGATAGAGTTAGATGCTAAGCAAAATAAGTCAGAGAAAGACAAATACCATATGATTTCACTCATATGTGAAACAATGCTCATATGATTTCACTCATATGTGAAAACACATGAACAAAGGTTAAGAGAGAGAGAGAGATCAAGAAACAGACTCTTAAATATAGAGAATAAACTGATAGTTACCAGAGGAGAGGTGAGTGGGGGGATGGGTGAAATAGGTGATGGAGATTAAGGAGTGCACTTGTCATGATGAGCACCAGGTGATGTATGGAGTTGTTTAATCACGATATTGTACAGATGAAACTAATATAACACTGTATGTTAACTGAATTAAAATAAATTTAAAAAGTATAATAAAATAAAATTTAATTTAATTTAAAGAGTAAACCAATTTATTCAACTAACAGTGTATGAAAGTGCCAGAGTATCCATTTTTATAAACATTAAAGACTTTAATGAGTGTATGTTTTCTCTTAGATTTTTTTATTGCTTTGTTTTTTGCATTTCAACCCTTAAATTTATTTGAAATTTACTTTGGTATCATATGTGAGGAAGATGCTTAACTTTGTTTTTATTGAAATAACTATCCAGTTATCCCAGCATCAATTACTAAATAATCTACATTGAGCAGTCTTACCCCAGACATGGTATTTATAACACAATATTTATATTCCTGTCAGTTACCATGGTTGACCAAATCACAGTTATCAAGGGCAGGGTCTCATAGAAAACAGGGAATTTCTTGGGAGAACATGGCATAGAAATAAAAATTACAATAAATATATATTCTAGGAAACAGAATCTAATTTTAAACCAAATCAGTTTGGGTTGGTAAAGTATCACCGTCTAACAATATAGGAAGTTGTTCCATAACACATACTGAGTGCCAGGCATTATTCTAATAATTTTTCATGTATTAAATGCCTCATAATAGGCCTATGAGGTAGGCATGGTAGTTATCCCTGTTTTATAGCTGATGAAAATTAAGACGCACAGAGGTTATGTAATGGAAATACACTGATCCATTTTGGGACTCTCTGTTTAATTTTATTAATCTTTCAGGCTCTATAGCTCAGTTGTCATTTCCAAAGCTCTAAAATAAACTTAATACCTGGTAGGGTTAGTTTCCTCTCATAACTCTTCTTCAAAAATTCCTAACTAATCTTATATGCATGTTCTTCTAGGTAGATTTTTAAAACAATTTTTAAATGTTTATTTATTTATTTTGAGAGAGAGAGAGCACACCCACTCAGGCACAGAATCAGGGGAGGGGCAGAGAGAGAGGGAGAGAGAATCTCAAGCAGGCGCCACACTGTCAGGGCAGAGCCCTACATGGGGCTGGATCTCACCAACCGTGAGATTATGACCTGAGCCAAAACCAAAAGTTGGACACTTAACCAACTGAGCCACCCAGGCACCCTTAAATAATTTTTTTCAAGTCACAAAAAATCCATTAGAATTATTACGAGATTGGATTAAATGATTATGCCAATTTCCACTAAATTAATCCATTGACACAATGGAAACTTCCTGTCCAGGTATTATTTTTTCCCTTTGATTAGGTCTTTCTTTATTTCCCTCAGTAGAATTTATAGTTTTGTCACATAAGCCCTGCACAATCCTTATTAAGATTGTTCCTAAGTATTTATATACATTTTTTATTCTCTGGCTTATTTCTCATTAGACTGTTTAATTAGTTAATGTTAATAGAGAAAAATTATTTTTTTTAATTTTTTTTCAACGTTTATTTATTTTTGGGACAGAGAGAGACAGAGCATGAACGGGGGAGGGGCAGAGAGAGAGGGAGACACAGAATCGGAAACAGGCTCCAGGCTCTGAGCCATCAGCCCAGAGCCTGACGCGGGGCTTGAACTCACGGACCGCGAGATCGTGACCTGGCTGAAGTCGGACGCTTAACCAACTGCGCCACCCAGGCGCCCCGAGAAAAATTATTTTTTTAGTATTTATAGTTTATCTGACCTCTACTGATGCTTTTATTAGTTTGTGTGTTCTTCTCATTTCCTAGACAATCATATACTCTGTAGATAATTTTATCTTTCCAATAATTATATGTTGTTATTTCTATTTTGCGTTATATTGGTTAGAGCTTCAAGAACAATTAAAGTGCTTTTATAAATGGCATGTGCTTCAACCATATTATCCCCAAAGCCTTCATATACTCAAGAAGGCAAATTCAACTGTTAGTTAAATATTTAACGCGTGACTACTTTTACTGGTTTATGTTATCTCCAAGGTATAACACCTGTATTATTATATATTGATCATTACGTTTCTGCACCTTCATTAGGTGTGATCATTTTATGTACATGGTATAAAACTTGTAATGTAAATTTCATATTCCGAATAATCATAGCACTTCTAATGTTTGCATCCTTGTTTTCATGGTAAATTATTAACTGAACTTAAATGTATCTGATGTCAAATGCTGGCTCATAAACATAATTTTCATATATAATGTTTCTATGGAAAATAACAGTCTGCTTTTTGACCATCCACTTTATTTTGGTTTCCAAGATCATATTCCAAGCAAAAAGCAGGAGCTATGCATATAAAGTTAGCTCTAGATATTAAAAGTCTTCTATAAACTGTTGGATTTGCAGAGTATGTTGGTATTGGAATAGTGAACTCGGGGCCAAGTTGAAGGATCTTACAAGTAGGAGAGTCACAAATATTTCAAACCATGAAGGCCAAACACAATAATATAGCTAACAAAGAAACTCTCCCAGGACCTATAATGACCATTGTATACATTAAATGTGAACTCAAAAGAGAGTTTACCAAACTGTTCAGACAGTGGTTAGGCAGTTTCTGCAGGTTGCTTAATCAAGGCCATGCAGAGTAAATGGTGTACAAATTGACACTTCCTGATCCCTGGTTTTGTGAGGGTGATTCCTCACCCCCAAATCCTGGAACATATTTTAATTTAATAATCAAATTCTATTAAGGTGGCTTCAACTTAACTCCTTTGTTCTTCGCCTTGAGCAATTAGTGTCCCATGTGGCACCCCAAATCCATCCCAAAACCCTCACCTCTCCTTTTGTGCTCTTTTGTGACAGAAACACAACCAGCTCCTGGTGCAGGAGGTGGAGCTGGAAGCTGGTTTGGAGGGCAGTGTTCCAGGTCAGCTGGAGTTGGCAATCCCCTGCCCAGGCAAAGCGAGTTCTGCCGTGGATCCCGATGGACCTCTGAGCTGTGGGCTGTATCATATCTCTGAAGCCCTGATGGACATACACTCTTTGGTTGCCCTCAGCTCTCCCAGACACAAAATAGCAAATAGTATTTATCTCCTAAGAAGGTAGAGAGGACGGCTGCCTATAGCTATGAAGTAAGAGATGCAAGAAAAGCCCCTCTAAACGCCTAAGACTGGCCAATCTCTATGCTGACCTGTTTTCAGTTGTTACTTATACTCTCCACATACAAGGGGTTTACAGAAACTTTAGCAGTGAATTTTGGCCAAAGGGACTATGGTCAAGGGGATCAAAGTTCCTTATTTTATTTCTTTGGTAACCAAGAACGTGTTTCATTCTATGAGCACAGCCGTTTACCCTTGGAAAGTGATTCGTTAATGGCAAATGGTCGATGTGCCAAGATCTGTGAAAAGTCTGAAATTATTTCATGGATGCTGGAAGAAGGCACCCGACTTCTAGGCCAGAGACAAAGGACTTTACCATTCAGAGCACAGAAGGCAGCATGAACTTCAGGTGCATGTCAGTTTCCCTGCTCCCCAGCCCTGCAGAGCATCCTGGAGGGATGCTGAACATGCAGATTTGCATTACAGCTGAGAATTCCAAGTTTAACGAATGCTATCTTTTATAATAGGCTGCAAGCAAACCTGTCCAAGTTTTGTCTCCAAGGAGAAATTTTCTTTATTATATCGGGCAGTAAACAAATCTGCCCCCCACTCTGTAGGGAGACAATATCTTATTCTTCTAATACCGTTCACTACACAAAAATCCTTGAAAAGATAATCCACAATAATCATTATGTTATATACCTAAAACTAATACCACGTGATAGGTCAGCTATACCACAATTGGAAGGAAGGAAGGAAGGAAGGAAGGAAGGAAGGAAGGAAGGAAAGAAAGAAATGAAAGAAGAGACATAAATACAAATCCTTTGGGGGAAAAAAAAGATAATCCAGAACAAAGACAATCAGTGCCTCTACATGCAAAATGTGAAGAAATGTTAGAGACCTGTCTTAGTCTATTCAAGCTACTATAACAAAAATACCATACTGGTTGGCTTAAACAACAAACATTTATTTCTCATAGTTCTGGAGGCTGGGAAGTTTAAGATCAAGGTGCCAGCAGATTCAGTGTCTGGTAAAGGCCCATTTCCTGGTTCACTGATGGCCATCTTTTCACTGCATTCTTATATGGTGGAAGGGGTGAGGGAGGTCTCTGGGGTCTCATGTATAATTTACTAATTCCATTCATAATGGCTCCATCCTCCTGAATAATCACCTCCTAAAAGCCCACCTCTGAATATCATTACATTAGGAATTAAGGTTTAAACATGAATTTGGGCGAGGGTGGCACAAGGCTTCAGGCTATAGCAAAACCTAGGAAGAATTGTCTCTGCATGCAACTCTATTTATCAAGCCTTCAGAGAAAATACAAGGAACCTTGATCTTTTATAATGGGCTGAGTCTATCTATATACTCACCGCTGATATCTTATCTCACATTGAATGGTATAAGGAAAAGGAGTATTTTCTCTCTCTTCATAAGAGAGTTTTCAAAAGAGAACCATAGTTTGATTTGGGAGGGAGTAAGGTACATGATGCCAGCAATGTACTGTTCTCCTTTTTGCCATTCTCCATCTCAGGGCCTTGCAGCATTATAAGCCCAGCTGTTAACCACATGCAATCACTTGAGCCACAAAGAGTGTGAAAATAAAAATATTAGCATTATTTCCGTGGCACTGGAGTCACATAGTTATTATAGAAATAACCAACTTCAGCATATTACAATATTTATTTTGTTCTTGAATGCTGTAACACCCTAGGGGGAAAATTATCTTTATTTGAAAAGGGTTTAAAATGAAAGTAACCATTTTATATATATAAATATATATATATATGTTGGGAAATGGTGAAAAATGAATTTGTTGAAATCATGTGGAAGGGAAGAAGGAATCAATTAAAAACAGAAATCTAAAAACAAAGAGAGAGAGAACCACAGTATGGTGATCATACTATGAAAATGGGTATCAGGGATCCACATAAAAAATGTTTCTAGGGGCGCCTGGGTGGCTCAGGTCATGACCTCATGGTCCGTGAGTTGGAGCCCCGCGTCGCCTCTGTGCTGACAGCTCAGAGCCTGGAACCTGCTTCAGATTCTGTGTCTCCCTCTCTCTCTGCCCCTCCCCTGCTTGCACTCTGTCTCTCTCTGTGTGTCTCTCTCAAAAGTAAATAAACATTAAGAAAAAAATGTTTCTAAAGTTCAAGATATAGTATGTCATCAGCTAATTCCACTTTTGACTGAGGAAATATGGTTCTGAACAATTGTCTTCAATTTTTAACAATTTTGAATTATTATTTGCCTTTGTGATGAAATGAAAATAATAATGAGACTGGGAAGTCAGGGCACATTATTGGATGTCTTCCCAGAATGACTTGGGGCCTTAGTTTCCTCATCAATAAAATGAAAGACCACACAAGTGTCAAGTTTTCCTGCTCTCAAATGCTAGTGTACTTGTCAGAGAAGGGAATTTATTTTAAGTTTATTTATTTATTTTGAGAGACAGGAGGCGGGGCAGAGAGAGAGAGGGAGAGAGAAAATCCCAAGCAGGCTCTGTGCTGACAAACCATGAATTCATGACCTGAGCCAAAATCAAGGGTTGGATGCTCAACTGACTGAGCCACCCAGTCACCCCTCAGAGAAAGGAATTTAATTCATTTTAATATATTCCCATTATTAATTGCTGCATACTCATATGCCTAAATGAACTATGCATGCCTGAAAAAATATCATGAAGAGGGGCGCCTGGGTGGCGCAGTCGGTTAAGCGTCCGACTTCAGCCAGGTCACGATCTCGCGGTCCGTGAGTTCGAGCCCCGCGTCGGGCTCTGGGCTGATGGCTCAGAGCCTGGAGCCTGTTTCCGGTTCTGTGTCTCCCTCTCTCTCTGCCCCTCCCCCGTTCATGCTCTGTCTCTCTCTGTCCTAAAAATAAATAAACGTTGAAAAAAAAAATTAAAAAAAAAAATCATGAAGAAAATCACAACATAAAGTTGGTAAAATCCAGATAAGGTGAATGAATTCACACGAATTCTTAGAGCTTATGTACTTCCTTATGTACTTCCCATTTAATGCTGCATGTGCATGTCTTTTTTCGTCAGTATACCTTTAGAGGACTCTCCACCCTGTCCCCAGAACAAAAATCGTCCCTTGAGAATCCAGTGATTAAGAAAACACAGAACACAAAAGAACCAGTATGAATTCCATAATGCTTTTAAAATTAAAACCTATTTCATTTATTGCATATATTTTAAAAATAGTAAATAATTCACATTATTAATGTGAACACAGTATGTGAGGTGTATATGATCTCAAGGAATCACTGCAGTAACCATTGCCTTTTTCTTTTCACCAACCCCACCACTAAGGGTCTTCAGTCCATATGCCAGGACCTACTCCTCCACAACATGCCATCATAGACTAATTTTAGAGATAAAGAGACTTCAAGAAATGCTTTTATTTTACAGACTGTTAGAAATAGAATATCAGAAAATTATCAGTAGCAAAACCAAAGGTAGAAGGCTGATGTCTTGATTCCTTATCTCATTCCTATTCTGGAACGTGACCAGTCGTCTCTGGGTAGTAAGTGCTGTTGGTGCCCTACCCGGATCCCATTTACCTGGACAATTCTTTCATCTTTCAACTGCTGTTGAGTATTAGCTGCAAACAGACTGCAGATATATCCCTGGCCTGAGAATTGCCTCCAATTGACCACAGATGTACCCCTGGCCTGAGAATTGCCTCCAATTGCCTTGCATGGAAATGTCTATCAGAGCTATGCTTCACCACCTCACACACACACACACACACACACACACACACACACACACACCTATGGACACCCCACAGGCAATAATGGAATGATATAGGGGCACAAAAGACCCATCTCCCTTGTCTCCAGGCAGGACAACTCTGTGATACCAGTCATGCTCCAGAATTCAGTGGGGTCAGGTTGAGGTTAAACTTTAGCTGAACCTTTATCTTTGCCTAGCTTCTTCCCCTCCCCTATCCTGCTTCCCTTACTTCCCTACAAGCTTCTTCTGAGAGTACTCTGTCAGGTGATTCATTAATCACCTACACAAAATACCCATTTCAGGCTCTGCTTCTAGAGAACATGACCTAAGACACTCTTCTTCAACTTTTCCAGAAATAGAGCTGACAACCCTGAAAAGCATGCCATTCTGTTTTGGGACAGTTCTGATCATTAGAAAGTTTTTTGATTATGATTATGATTCTGGTGATTATCTTATCACATCTGCCTCCATAATTTCCACCAATGAATCTATAGAGGATGAGTCTCATTCCTGTTCCACATGACAAGTCCTCATATTTGAAAGGGGAAAAAACATTATGTTCTGCTCAAATCCTGTTTTCTAGGCTGTGAGAAAAAAAGAGTCATTTATTTTTTTTTTAAATCACCAAATGATATTTTAACTCAGGGTAATGTCTCTCTGACAACAAAATCACATGAATCAGAATAATGGAAAATCTACCAGAAGAAAATTTGAAGAAGGCTATGTTCATATCCACTGGTTGGTGGGGTTGGAAGGAGTTTGGAGAGACCAACCCAGTACAAGAATGAGGAGAAGATCAAATCTCAGGAAACAAACCAAATCAGATATAAACCACTTCAAATCAGACACTGCGTGAGACTGCAGAGATCCCATGGAAGAGAACCTTCTCAAGAGGACATCTCATAGAAGTAGGTCAGGAAGAAAGTCTAGGACTCAAATGTGTATATGCCAATGCACACAGCACATATATATTTAAGATTTTTAGATAAGGAAAGGTAAATTCTGTCTCAGAGTAAATCTCAAGATTTATTGATGAGATGCCTGCCTGAAATACAACAATAGAAGACCATAGTATGTCTTGTTCAAAGGGAAAATGTTTCATTGAAAGGATAGTATAGGAAAACAGTATCGAGAATGTATATTGGGATACCTGGGTAGCTCAGTCAGTTGAGCATCTGACTCCTGACTTTGGTCATGGTCCCAGGGTCGTGAGATTGAGCACTGCATCAGGCTCCATACTGAGCATGGAGCCTGCTTAAGACTCTGTCCTCCTCTCCTGCTCATTCTCTCTCACACACAAAAAAGAGAATGTGTACAGTTTTCCTATCCTATCCTTTCAATGAAACATTTCCTTTTGAACAAGACATACTATATTATTGCTATACTCTAGACATGCATCTCATAAAAGAAAAGAATGCATACATTCCTATGAAAAAGTATACTTGAAGCTTTTGCTTGAACTGGGAAGAGAAATCACTAGGTGGCTTCTCAGAGTCTTCTGAACCCAAGATTCAATAAAGGTTAAATGGTGTGAAAGGGATTCCTGATAATCATTGAGTCTTAAAGCTACAGGAAAACTTGAAGCCATCAACATTTGAGTTTAAAAAGTTGTAGTCTAAAGCCTAATTCACCTATTTTAATTCTATTAGAAACGTATGAAACCTTTGGAGCACTTCCCTTCTTTTGTTTGATTTATTCTTAGAGTGTTTTCTTGGAGGTAGAGCAGGCATCAACATCCCTGTTTTATTGACCAGAAAATGGAAGTGATTCCAAAGCGAATGCAAGGCCAGGCAGGATGGAAAGTCCATTCCTGCAGGCATCTGATAATCTTTCTATAACATCACTGTTTATCGCAATGGATCTTGCCAAGATTTTCTAAAATCAAATAAACAAAACAAAAATTAATTTTGATTCTCTTTAAAGCATATATATATATATGATATAAGATATATATGATATAAAACAGATATATATATATATATATGATATGTCATATATATATGATCTGTATAAGAAACACATTCAAGAAAAAAACTGATAGGGAGTTACAACTCCAAAAAGACTCGAAGTCAATATTTATTTAAGGCTTTCAGTTATTCAATACCATCTTGTCAGACATTTAATCATGTGACTTGGATCTCCATCCACATGGTTCTGTGCAAATTCATTAGCAGCAAGTAAATAAGAGCTGTGTTTAAATGTGATTTTGAAAAGGCAGTCCTGGCAAGCCAGACCAGCACCAAAATTCCAGGACTGCCTTTGCATAAGAGCTCTGTACTGGAAATCCAGGATCATATTCTAGCCTGGCTCTGCCACTGAGACATGGGACCTTGGGCAAATCAAGTAAACACCTTGAACCTCAACTTCTTGGTTTCTAAAATTAAAAAGGTTTTCAACTAACTGATCTCTAATGGTTCTTCCAACTTGCAACACCTCTAAGTCATTGCCTGTCAGGAACCTTGACTTACTTGTGATGGCCCTTCCCTCTTCCACAGCCCATGGCCTGGTTTAGTTTATAATCCTCTTGATTTGTGGTGTTTTATAGCCAGGTCACATCAGCAGGAACTTCACATGTATGTTTAGCCTGATTTCAGCAACATTTTTAATCTAATAAGCTTAACCAAGCAATTATTTTTTGATTAGCACAATTTGGGATAAAATTTTTAAAAAGAATATAACTTTATAACTTTTTGACTATACTACTATTTTAGTTTAGCATTATGCTCCTTCTTCCCTCCTCCCCCCTTCACCCATATTCAGCAATGTTAAAATATGCTGTCACACTCATGGGGATTTAATGCCAGGTTTCATATTCTGGCACCCATAAATAGCCACGGTTCCAATCTGAGAAATACATAGATGTATCTCAAGTCTATCTACTGGTTCTTGGCTGGTAGCTTCTCAAATATCTCTATTTCCTCCAACCCTTGACACTCACTACCAAGCAATGGGTAGGTTTCTAGTGAGATTAACTGCTGGTTAATGATATGTTGTGTGCTTGGCTGAAATAAAATAACCTAGATGAAAATAAAGCCCCTTACGATTCTCCACCCCATCCCCTGGTTGCTCCACCACCTGGCTCAGTGGGCCTGAGCTGACAGCCCTTACTGGCCTCTTACAGAGGACCCAGCTGAGTCTCAGCTCCTCACTCTCCTGGGGGCTCCCATGCCCCCCAGTAGTTTCCTGATGATGTCTCTGACACCCAGGCCACCATGGCTGCACTGACCTAACTCCCCCAAAGACCCCACACACCCATTGTCCACAGTCCCTCTGGGAGCAGAGTGGGTCCCTGATCCACTGGGATCTGTTGACAAAAAACAAAAACAAAACAAAAACAACCAGTATTGTTTTACAAAAAAAAAAATCTCTGTAATTAAATACATGTTACTAACCTTGAACTTTTAGTTTCTTAAAAGAAAAACAAACCAAAAATAGAGAAAGTATATTCATTTCATTCATTACATCCAGTTCTCCACCAACAAGAATATTCAAGTTTTACTACCCAATTGGATGCTCAAATTAGGACATCTTTCTATGGAAAATTTTCATAATGTCATGACCTAGTATAGTTATTTTTCTTTCACATTTTGATTTGCTACCATAAACACAAATAAAAATTAAGTAGCCAGAAATTTTATCACCTCATAATAATTTAAGTAGCCAATGACTGTATAACTTGCTTATTTTTATATTTGATATAAGGCTTTCTAAGTATGTAGTAATCTATCATTGTGGTTTTTTGGGGGTGGATTTAATAAGTCTCAGTGACAAATTTTTGGCAGGGAGGGACTTCAGATGGGAGGGAAGCCCAAGAATGCTTACTTTGCTGCCTTTCTTTATTCACTGTAAATATTTCAGTTAAAAGAAAGTCATATAAGAGCAGGTGGTTGGATCTTTCAGTTTCAAAGAAGAAAGCAGTTTTGCTTTTATCACCCATCCTATCAGTGGCTATCTAACCTTGCTTTCTGATGTTGTGCAGGGAAGGGATAGTTTTAGATACCAAGTTCTTACACATGCTCACTGTTTTCATCCTTTGATCCCTCACCTCTCTGCTGCCTTGTGATGTCAATACACCTCAAAGCCTTGACTCAAATGGTGTCAAAACATAAAGACACACACAGTGTTGAATCAGTTCATGAATCCTCAAAATGAAAGTTATTCTATCCTAGCCATGTGTCCACCAGCCATTTGTGACAGAGTAGTGAATAACAGGGCAGTGAGGTGAATCATGGCCACACTGAGAGTTCCCTTGTCTGTTCTATTAGCTATTTCTTTTTTTTTCTTTTAAGTTTATTTATTAACAGAAAAAGAGAGAGAGAGAGAGAGTGTGTGTGTGTGTGTGTGTGTGTGTGTGTGTGAGCAGGGGAGGAGCAGAGAAAGAGGGAGGGAGAGAATCCCAAGCAAGCCCTGTGCTGCCAGCAGAGTCCCAAGACTGTGAGATCATGACCTGAGCCAAAACCAAGAGTCAGACACTTAACTGACTGAGCCATCCAGGTACCCCTTACCTGTTTCTGAAGAATTGTAGCGATCTGAGTTGAAAGTGTGACCAGAAAGTATTCAGATGGACTTTTTCTCACCTACAACACAACAGACTATACAGTCAACCACCTTCAAAGTAGTCTGTTTATTTAACAGAGTAAGTACCTTTCTAAAATTTATTTCCAACAGTTACAGAAAAAAATTAACTTTATTATAGTCACTGCCCATGTTGCCTGTGTCTGATCCTTTTTTCCTTATTTCCTCTTCTCTCATCCCTTTGTTGCACTAAATTGACCCTATCACTCCCTTTGTCCTGCCTTGTCCTCCCTCCCCTACTGCACATCCCTAAGGGTTTGTCCCAGGGCTGAGTAATAATCCAAGCAAGTTCCTGGGATTCCAAATTTAGGGAGGGGTCAGGAAAGCCTTACACAATGAACCCAGAAAGATTAAGTGGTTCCTGTAAATTCATCCATATAGTCCAGGTGGATGAAGTAATTGACTGACAAGCATAAACATAAAATGTTAAAGTTCAAATCTCTGTGAAACTGTCACTTCTGTAAAAGAAGTACCTTCTTTTCAACAATTTGTTCACTATGCATTTGTTCTGCCAATCTTTCCATTTTTAATGATTTCACCTTTCCATTGTTTTCCCGAGCTTGGCTAAACCTCATCACTTAACATATCCAATAAATTGAAGTAAGTTCAATTGTCCATCTTTGTATTTGCTGAGGAAATCCAAGATAAAAGAAGAAATTCACTGACACCAGAAACCAAACTAAGGAAGTGTACTACTAATTAGACTGAAAACCAAAGCGACCTTCTACAAGTTAGATGAAACAATTAGAAAGCCAGACACAGGGATACAAACCGCACAGTTTGAGGGCTACACTCCTCTTTCGTGCTAATTCTCTGTCCATGTTTTAGATGCTGACTGGGACCAATGTGGGCTTTTACAAAACTTCAAATATTATTCGTGTATGTAAATAACGTTCTGTAAATATAAAAATCAGCAATACTTTTTTGCTAATACCTCACTCTTCCCAAGAAGTGTTCCTATAACAAATAAATGATCCGAGAAGTTTTTATTTTCCTCTCACCCTAAATTGTGGCCTATTATTCTGTGGGACAGTGATCAGTTACTAAGCCAGCAGGGACACTAGACTGTCATAGATGAAACCTGTCACCGCTGCAACTTCAGACTTTAGCAACTCTATCAAGGGACAAGGACACATGTGTTTGTAAAGGTATTTTTAAAATATTTTTCTTTTTTACATTTATTGATTTATTTTGAGAGAGACAGTGCAGAGCCTGATGCAGGGCTGGAACTCATGAAACCCCTAGATCATGACCTGAGCTGAAACCAAGTGTCAGAAGCTTAACCACCTGAGTTACCCAGGTACACCTGTAAAGGTATTTTTTAAAAGCATCTTTTGACATGGACAGACCTCAACTTGCACAGAATCTGATGGGGCTTGTCGAATGAAAACCAGGTCTCCCTGCCCTGCAGCCTCTTCACATTAATGCCCCCCAATTCCTTTCCATAATGGGCTTTCATGGAGGAGGAGGTAGCATCTATCAGTCAGTACTTTCTAAAAGCAGCAAAGGAGTACTCACTGAATTGTGTTTAGAAATAAACCATGCTTAGCTCACTTAACAAACAAATCACACACCAATCTTCATACCATTGCTTTCAAGTGGCATCCAGGTAAAATTGCAGAGTGATTCTGGTGTTAATTAGCTAAGTCCTAGCCAAGTCCATCATCCCCTTTTGCCAGTCCATTCTCTTTTGTTGCCTAGTTCTGAGTAACCTACCATTCATCCATTCACCAAATATTTGCTGAGCACATATTAGGTGTTGACAGTGTTCTAGACTCAGGGAAGAAAAGAAGCACCAATAAACATCACGGAGCTTGCATTCTACTGGGTGACACACAGAATGACCAAAAAACATAATACAAATTACATCACATAGTATATGAGAATGTAAAACATGCCATAGAAAGAAACACAGCAGGGTGAAGGAGAGCTGGGATGCTGGGGAGGGTCTCCAACTTTAAACAAGGAGGCCAGGGAGGCATCACCAAGAAGTTGACATCTGAGCAAAGATTGAAGGCATAACGTTACTTAAAGGAAGGGAAGTTCAGGCAGAGGGAACACCCAGGGCTGAGGCTAAGAGGCAGGGTGCATTCTTGGTGTGTTCAAGGAAGAGGAGAGAGAAAAGCCTGGGAGAAGAAGGAACACCAGGGAAGAGGAGGAGGGATGGTCAGGAAAGTCATAATGGTGGTTCCCAGATCTGGTAGGGCCTCGTAAGAACTTGGACTTTTGCTCCAAATGGAGCGGAGAGCCATTGTAGGGTTTCAGGAGAGGGGGCACTAACATGGCTGAAGTGTCACACAAATCCTTCTGGCCACTGCCTTGGAAATAGACTGCAGGGATGGAGGCTAGGCAGAGACTGAGGCCATCATCGGGGTGATGGTGGTGGGTGCCAGGTGGTCATGGTGGGTACAGTGAGAAGGCAACAAACTCCAGACACACTCTGAAGGGAGGCTCGGCACAAGTCCCGGTTAGCTGTGAGGGGAAGGAGACTGAGTCTGGGGTGGCCTGACCCAATGAAGGATGGAGCAGTAGGAGAGAGGGTGAGATCGGGGCTGCAGTTTTGGATATGGTGAGTTGGGACATATTAGATATCCAAGTGGGGAAGCTGAGGAAGTCAATGCATATCAGCCTATAGTCCAAAGGAAAGATTCAGGCTGGAGACATAAACTTGATTTGGGTCATACCTAAATCCATGACACTGGCTGAGATCAGCCGAAGTAAGTGTAGATGGAGAAGACAAGAGGCCCAAAGTCAAAGCCCTGGGCATTGCAGAAGCTGAGAGAAGAGGTGCCAGCAAAGGACACAGAGAAAAGTGGGCCAATGAGACAAGAAGAAAACAGCAGAGCATCCTGGGAGCCAAGGGAAGAAAGTTGTTTCCAAAAGGAGAGAGTGATCAACTGTGTCAATTGTCACTAATAAATCATATAAAATGAAGACTAAAATGGGCCATTAGACATCACAACTTGAAGGTCTTTGGTAATCTTGACATGAGAACTTTGGGGAGGGGTACATAAACTCAATGGGATAGAACTTAAGAGAATGGAAAGAGAGGAACTGGAGAAAGTAGGTATAGACAATTCTAGAACCATGCTATGAAAAGCAGCAGAGATAGTAGAGCTTGGGGGAGAGCTCCTGGCAGATGTGGGGTCAAGAAAGTTTTTTAAAATACAATTAATATGAGAGAAATGCGAATATGTTTGTGTGGTGAGAGCAATGACCCAATAGAGAGGAGGAAGTTGATGATATAGGAGAGAGTATGCTTGCCAAACAGCAATTAAGAGCCAACTTAGGGTTTATGTTCATGAATTTAAAATGAGAAGAGTCAGCATGGTTATTTTTCTCCAACCACATTCTGCTTCATGGGATCAAACACCAAGTAGGTGGAGAGCTCCATTTTACCAGGGTTGTGGTTTAACCAAGAAAGTCAACAAAGTGAGAGCTACAAGGAAGCAAGCAAAGGAGCAGTCTTAATGAGTTTTGGGGTATTGGCACTAGATAGGGAGGGAGGGGAAGGCATTAGGGAAGCATACAAGATAAGATCAGTTCCTAGTGGTGTTGAAAGATTGCTGGAGATGGAGCATGTTATGGGTTTAATTTGTGTCCTTTCAAAATCTATATATATGTTTTTTAATGTTTATTTATTTTTGAGAGAGAGAGCATAAGTGAGGGAGGGGCAAAGAGAGACGGAGACACAGAATCCGAAGAAGGCTCTGGCTCAGAGCCAGATGCAAGGGCTCGAATCCATGCACCATGAGATCATGAGCTGAGCCAAAGTCGGGCGCTTAACTGACTGAGCCACCCAGGAGCCCCTCAAAATCTATATGTTGAAGTCCTAGTACCTCCACACATGACTTTACTTGTAAATACAGCTACTACAGATATAATTAGTTACATTAAGATGAGGTCATATTGGAGTACGGTGGGTCCCTAAATCCAGTATGACCGATGTCTTTATAGAAATGGGAGATTTGGACACAGATACACACATAGGGAGAAGGCCATGTAAAGATGAAGGCAGAGATTGGAGTGATGTGTCTATAAGCCAAGGAACACCAAAGATGGCCAACGAACCACAAGAAGAAGACAGGGAAGAGGCATGGAACAGATTCTCCCTTGCAGCCCTCAGAAGAACTCACCGACCCAACACCTTGATCTTGGACTTCTAGCCTCCAGCACCATATGAGAATACATGCCTCTTGCTTAAGTCTCCCAGTCTATGGTACCCTGTTACATAGTCCTAGCAAACAGGATGCTACATGGAATGCACTGGGTGGGAGGGAGAGTCAGAGAATGGGACCAGCGCTTTGCAATCACAGATGGAATACAGGATAGGCAATGACAGGGTCTGGTATGACCTTGGGAGTGACAATTCAGCCCACCCAGCCCCCAGACCCACCCCATCTCTAGAGGAGAGGATTGCAGATGGGCTTCCAAATCCTGCCCCAGAGCATCCCCCTGATTTGTTCCCTCACTGGGCTACACAGTGAGGCCAATCCAGAGGTCACATTTCTTTTTCCTTCTCATCAATTTTTCCTTCCCCCAGGCTTGGCTTGAAGGACTGTTTCTTGGTCAGAAGAAATCAATTCTAAGACATTAATAATTTGAATGCATAGATCAGGTCTAACCCCAAACATCTGTGGAAACTGAGGCAAGTATACCACAAAGGCCCAGAAACCATATGTCTACATATTTAGAAGTTATAAATCAAAGCTAAAGAGCTGCTGAGTAAGACATGTTCTGTTCTCCTACCTCATAAATACGCCTTCAGAAGCACCTGGAACACCAGATGTCAAGAATGCTGGGGTACATGGCCCAAAGACTACACTCCGGGTCTGCCCACAGCCTGGCCTCTGCTTGAGGCTTCTTCTGACTACTAGTAGACACTTCAGTTCACACAGCGGTGCTCCATTCACATCCCCTCAAACAGCTGCCCCCTAGCCTCCACTGAGGCCTAAGGCTGTCCACAGCTGGGTACCCATTCTAGAGGTCAAACCTGGGGAAAAACCCATACAAAACCTAGGCATCAGCTCAGTGCCATTTGAGTGGAACATTCCAGGGGCCCATGGTCTAGAAGGCTGGTCCTAGGCTGCAGGCTAGCATATTCCCTTGAGCCCACAGACTCCCCATCCCCCCTAAACCACAGACCTCATACTAGACCCTCTGGCCTGGATAGAAAAATGGTACTGCCACTAATTATTTAATTTTTATCTCAGCCACTTCAATGAGTATAATCTCAAAACATGGTCCAGAAGAAGCCTGTGAAAATATAAATTCCTGAATCCCAACCCAGACGTATAATCCAGATTGAGTTTTCAAACAGCTCAGGGTTGGAGCAAAGGATCCTGCTTTTCATACTGAGCCCATCAACTCCATCCTACAAAAGTTGGGCTCCTGAATGAACTGATAAACTGCTCTCTGTTCTAGAGACATTACTATCTCAATAACCCTGTTGGCCCTCCAGAAGCTGAGGCCAGACGCTTCAGGACAGTGTTAGATAAATACTGCATGCATCGTACTCTCCAATTCCAGGAAACCATTACTTAATTTCTGGCAAGTTGCAATGTAATTTGAGTGGGTTGCAGCTTCTTTATACCAGTTTCAATTAGCCAACATCCTGGGAACACCATGGTCTCTTGATGAAGATCCTTGAAATATGCATGGTTTCCCAATGGTAGTGGGGCAACTCTGTACTTTTAAATTCCTGTTACCCTTTCCTTTCACCTACTATTCAGCAGCCAGTGGGTACCTTCTGTACTTACCACCCTCAGGATAGGATCATCCAGGCAGAACATAAACGGTGGATTATGAGCTAACTCTATAGCAGAGACCCTGTTCTGCAGGCCACGGCTTTCTATTGTGAGTAGCAGGTGTTTGAAAGAAAAGATTTCTCCTTTTTTTTTTTCTTCTAAATACCAAAGGCTTAACTTTAAATCTCAAGGTCCAAACCCCAAGGATTCAGAGAACCTTATACCATAAACCATTTTTGGAAGAAAAATGTAAACGTAGATTAAAATTAGTTAAAAATTTAATAAATGGGGGGAAATCACAGAGGATATGACTAGAATTCATGTGTAAGACGCTGAGACGGTCCCCAGCTCTCCATTCCCAATACCCTAAATGGGATGTGGGGGATAGCAAGTTTGATATTCAAATAGAAACCCCAGATCTGTTCATGGAGGGGTCTAAAAGAAAAGGGCCAGAGCCTAGCATCCTAGTGAGATGCAAGCTTCCTAGGGAAACCCTAAGCCCAACATGGCACATGAGTGATAGATGAGCAATGGCAGAAGCAAACAGCCAAGCAGATGGGTCTCAGAGAGCCCACATACCCCAGCAGGGCACAAGAAATGGAACGAAAAGGAACTACATGCTGGGAGAGGGTACTTGGACCAGAAGGGGTCCCTGACAGAGGAGAACACAGAGTATATGAATGTCACAACTGAAGGCCATGATGGGGCCAGCGATACCACTGTCCATGGGGCAAGAGGAGACAAGATGCCCAAGACTGGAGGGGATGAATCACACCTCAGCAGAGGCCAGCAGAGACAGAAGGTATCTTAGCCTGAATTTACCTTATTCCACTCCACCACCATGAAGAACAAGGAGGAAGGGAGTCTGAGTTCAACCTTGGAGGAACTGTCTCCTTTCTAAGTTTCCATGATCTACCACTGGGAGATTAGAACCAGAAAGCAAAGTTAAATTTCATGACAGAGCAATGATATTACATTTTTGCACATTGGGGTTACACAGTCTGACACCATAACATATGTAAAATACCAAGCCTGCCACAGTACCAACAAATCTCTTGGACCTAGTCTGTTCTGTGTATGCCTGTTTCTAGATAAGTGTGTGACAATTTTTGCCAGCTTCCTTTTGACAGGTCTCTTTCTTGACTCTCGGATTCTTGAATTCAGACTCTGGGGATACACCCCTTTTGAAGCCCCATAGGAGGCGCATCATACCTTACACATCCTCACACATGGTCCTCAAACATTCTCGAGCAAGTTGTGTCATTGTCTTGTCAGGTCTAAGATTAGATTTTAAACTGGATTTTAATTAGTACAAACTGATCAGTTACTCAGATACTATTTCATGGATGCTGGCAGAAGACACAAAGCTCATAGGTCAAAGACAAAGGACTTGATCACTTACAGCACAGTAAGAAGCATGAGTTTATATTTGTGAGTATATATTTGAGTTTCTTTGTCGGTACACTTGCCTAGGTTACAATTGGCCTCAAAACCCATAGGGCAACATGATGGGCTCAGATGAATAATAGTATGCAGTGGGCTTCTATCGTAACTGAGTTTGAAAAAAATATACTTTTATAGCAAACAGTAAGCTCAGCTTATACCTCGGGGTGCTTGTTACCTGATCTCTGCAGGTTACCAGCTACATAAACAACCCTGAGAAACAGCCCAGGTAAAAGAGCATTCAGGGCCTTGTAGACTTGGTACAAGAGCATGATGTGTCAGAACAGATGAGGCCCAAAGGGGACTGTCTTTTCCAATGTGCAGAAGAAGAAACTCAGTGACTCAGGCAACAAAGTGCCAAAAACTTCTACGAGCCTAAAGTGCCTGAGTTCCATTCTATTCTGTCATTTAAAATTTTTTAAATGTTTATTTATATCTTAGAGAGAGAGAGAGGGATGGTGCGTGAGCAGGGGAGGGGCAGAGAGAGAGAGAGAGAGAGAGAGAGACAGAATCTGAAGCAGGCTGCAGGCTCTGAGCGGTCAGCACAGAGCCCAATGCAGGGCTCAAACTCACAGAACTGTGAGATCATGACCTGAGCTGAAGTCAGACTCAACTGATTGAGCCACACAGGCACCCCCTATTTTGCCATTTAGTAGCCACACAATGTGATGTGGTCAAAACTTAATCCTTCTAAGCCATAGTGTTCTGATCTCTAAAGTGAGGGTAAGAGGCACCTGGGTGGCTCAATCGGTTAAGTGTCTCTGCCCCTCCCCAACTCGTGCTTTTTTTCTCTCTCTCTCTTTCTCAATATTAAACATTAAAAATAAATAAAGTGAGAGTAATAACACAGGTCTTGTCTGCCACAAAAGGTTGTTGTTAACATCAAGTAAGCTATCTTATGTGAAATCACCTTATAAACTATAAAACACTACACACATATAAGGAGTTGTTATAATTATCACAAATCCATCACCATCTTCTTTAAACAACTCATATGACACCCACTTCAAATATTTTGTATGGAGAAACATGGGATATAAATGAAAAGCACTCAAAGCACATATTCAGTGACTTCCAACTTCAATTAATTTCCAGTTTTCTTCTATGCTGAACACGCCTTGAGAGATCTTTTCATGTTCATCTTTGTGTCTCTGGCACTTAACACAGTCCCAGGCACATAGTAATCATGGGTATGATAATGGAGAACTGGTCTCCAACCTAATTAAATCCCTCAGAAAAGAGAACCAATTTCAACATAAATCCCCTTTGCAAAATCTCATCAATAATAGATGAGATCATGTCTCAGAAATTCAGAACTTTGGGAACTGGGTGCATTTTTTTTGGTAATTATTTCTCCAGCTCTACTTTTCTGTCACTACAGCTCATGTCAATAGCACACCTAGGTCTGCTTTTCTCTATGCTCTAAATATTTCTGTCCACTTCTTCCCCATGAAGTCCATCATCATCGATTGTTAAAATGGTAAAGACTTGACACATTAAATTAGTCGTCCTCCAATTTTTTTCTCTCGTACCTCCTAAAAGAATTTTGAAAAGTTATGAATCCCCTTGCACATTTTCAGATAGACATCTAAATTTTTTCATCACAAATTTGAATAGCTTCAAAATAGTATTTTCTAGCATGCTACAGATATTGATTTTTTTTTCATTTTTTTAATGTTTATTTATTTTTGAGAGAGAAAGAGAGACAGAACATGAGTGGGGGAGGAGCAGAAAGAGAGGGAGACACAGAATCCAAAGCAGGCTCCAGGCTCTGAGCGCTCAGTACAGAGCCTGATGTTGGGCTCGAACTCGTGAACCATGAGATCATGACGTGAGCCGAAGCCAGATGCTTAACCAACTGAGCCAACGCAGGCACCCCTGATTTTTAAATAAAACTTACATCATAGTTTGCATCCAATGAACTCTAAATGCCAAAGTAATTTGATACCCATCCTTACTCATTTAAAAATCCACAGACAAGCTCTTTTTTGACAATGAGAGAATGTATGTCATTCCTTTTTCTCCTTGATCTCATATTTCCCAAAAAAGAAATGTAATGTAATGCAATAGATTTTTGTATTTGAAAGATTTTATCTGATCACTCTATTAACTTCACTACAATAAAAAAATAATTGTCTTTGGGCTGAAATGTAAACACTGCAATTTTGCATGACCACAAAGTTCTAAGTTCTTTAAAGGTTTCTGGGTTGACTTATCTCAACAATGATTTTGAGTACACAATGGACCAAAGCAACATAAATATGTAATGTATTTTGAGAAATAATTATCAAACATAGCAAGTAAAGTTTTATTTGAAAATCAATAAAAATTAATAAATGAATCTTTTTAAATAAGTTCATGTATGTTTGGCTGTTAGTTATTGTTGAAATGAGACAGGATTCAGCAGCCATTCTTTTCCTATTTTTCACTTTTATAGACATAAGCCCCAAGAAAACTTGTTGTATTAAATCAGTAATGAGGATGTTAGGCATTTTCTCAAGGAAATGTCACTCTTTCACTTGGACGCCTTCTTTATTATAAGTCAAAAAGTGCATAGTGATCTATTATCAAAAAAATATTTTCATTATCTGTTGACAACTTGGTTAGGTCCTCTATTTTCTTGAAAAGGGAGAATTGGAAACTGCCTACCCCAAAAAACAAGCCAAACCAAACTACTATTACCCAGTCTCTAGAGTTCTGCATTTTCTCAGTTTCTAGGAATTACGAAAAAAAAATTTTACTCAAGACTTATTACGTGACTATTGATTATACTGTTCATCTTTTACTTAGAGGCATCTTGCTTATGGAGCGAAAATATATAAAAGTAGAGTTAAAAACAAAATTGCAAATTGTGCATTTTAGGACTTTTCTCCTTGACTGTGAACAAACACTTACATGCTAATGTCACATTTCATTTTTTTTAGGTCATCTCAAAGTGTGTAGTAAAGATATGACAAAAAGTCAGACACAAATGAACATAGGGGAAGGGAAGGAAAAATAAGATAAAAACAGAGAAGGAGACAAACCATGGGAGACTCTTAAATACAGGGAACAAACCGAGGGTCACTGGTGGGGAGGTAGGTGGGGGGACGGGCTAAATAGGTGAGGGGCATTAAGTAGGGCACTTGTTGGGATGAGCACTGGGTGTTATATGTAAGTGATGAATCACTAAATTCTACTCCTGAAACCAATACTACACTGTATGTTAACGAACTTGAATTTAAATAAATTTTTTAAAAAGAGAGAAAGTCAAATAAGCTAGTTGATTGGGGAGATCATTCATTCACATATTTGTTAATTAGTCATTCATCAATCATCCAAGATGTATTTGCACTTCTATGCATCAAGCATGAAAAAATGAATTAGATACTTCTGTATATTTGAAAATTTTTATCTAACTGTTGCAATTAATGGGAAGAAATGACACAGACACTGGAGGGTATTTTATATTTGTACATTAATGATTTCTTCCCAACGTTGGTGGAAGTCAATGATGTTTATATAATTAAAGGCAGAATTTCACAGTATATCAACTTCTGAAAGGGAGACATTAATACTAATTAAATCAAACTAGTTTTCTAAATCTTGGGTCATTTTATACTAGATTTGCATCTGGGGAAAATTTTGACTTGTCTTTGAACCTAAATAGGTGGTCTACTTTTAAGAGTACAGTTTAAATATTTTATGTAAATTGACAGGAAGGGAAAAGACCCAGTCACTAATAAATACAAGCTTACAAAAGTACACTAAGGATTGTTGAGCACATTATTTAGACTATAATCTGCAACATATTATATTATTTTATATCATGTTATATTATATTATATTCCTGTTACCTTACCCTCTGTCTGCCCCTCCCCCGCTCGCACTCTGTGTCTCTCAAAAATAAATAAACATTTTTAAACAATTTTTTTTTAAAGGAGGCACCTGGCCGACCCCTGATCTAAAATATTTTTGGTTGGGGACACCTGGGTGGCTCAGCCGGTTAAGCCTCCGACTCTTGGTTTCACCTCAGGTCATGTTGTCACAGTTTGTGAGTTAAAGCCCCACGTTGGGCTCTGCACTGATGGTGCACAGCCCGCTTGGGCATCTTTCTCCCTCTCTCTCTCTCTCTGCCCCGCCCCCTCTCGTGCTGTTTCTGTCTCTCTCAAAATAAATAAATAAACTTAAATTAAAAAAATATATTTCTGGGGGCGCCTGGGTAGCTCAGTCTGTTAAGCGTCCGACATTGGCTCAGGTCATGATCTCACGGTTTGTGAGTTCGAGCCCCACATCAGGCTCCATGCCGACAGCTCGGAGCCAGGAGCCTGGAGCCTGCTTCCAATTCTGCGTCTCCCTCTCTCTCTGCCCCTCCCCTGCTTGCATTCTGTCTCTCTCAATCTCTCTCTCTCAAAAATAAAATAAAACATTTTAAAAAATATTTTTAATATTTCTGGTTATCATACCAGCAAGAAGAGAGCCTTGGTGAGTCTTGCATAGGGAATTAAATAAATAAATAAATAAATAAATAAATAAATAAATAAATAAAAGGAGGCACCTGGGTGGTTCAGTCCGTTGAGCATCCAACTTCAGTTCAGGTTATGATCTCACAGTTCGTGGGTTCGAGCCCTGCATCAGGATCTGTGCTGACAGCTCAGAGCTCAGAGCCTGGAGCCTGCATTGGATTCTGTCTCCCTCTCTCTGCCCCTCTCCTGTTCTCACTCCGTCTCCCTCTTTCAAAAATAAATAAACATTAAAAAAATTATATTCCTGTTAAGTTAAACCTAATGTTATGGATTGAATGGTGTACATACCCCTCCCCATCACCCCCACCCCTGTATTCCTGTATCTAAGCCCTAACCTCCAATGTATCTGAAGACAGGGCCTGTGAGGAGGTGATAAAGGCTAAATGAGGTCATAAGGGTGGTGCACTAATCCAATGTGTATCTTTATAAGAAAAGGAAAAGACACCAGAGTTTTCTGTCTTCACCATGTGAGGACACTCTGAAAAAACAAACTTCTGTTGGTCAAGCCATCCTGTCTGTGGCATTTTGTTATGGCAGTCAGAGCTAACTAATATTCCTAATAAGTACATGGTAGGATTTAATAAATAAGCAGAAAAGTTGTTGATGAATGACAGCGAGCAGGAGACTGGTAACTGCATAAAAATGATTATGGAGTTCATATTTTGCTAACTTTTGGCAAAAATCAATGAAAATGTTTTTCCTATTAATTTGAATAAATATTCAAGAAAATACAAAACACTAACTTGCCTCTAATACATGTTTCTCAATATAAAAGACAACGTTGGTATGTTGGAAGAAATTGTGGGTCTTTTCATCTTGTAATCATGCAAATCACACTATTCAGATGAGACTAATATGCAGATAAATCAGAGTATTCACTGAACCCATCCTCATTACTGAGATGCTAAAATTGCAGAGAGTACAGCTCATAGCAGATTGGCATTTCCCAGGATGCTTTTTACAAATCTTGAACATTTCAAGATAGATAGATAGCTGAAGTACAGAAACCTATCATGAGTTTGTCACCTGAGTGAATAACATGCTGCCATCGTCAATATTTCCAAGAGATGTTCTTTTTGCTCCATTCTCAAGGGAGTCTTTCCTCAAGAACAATATCTTCTTTGCCAGTAGTGAAGACCAAAAAAAAGCCATTATCCACCCAGCCCTCACCTAATCCATAATATACTTGAAAGCAACACATCTAAATATATGTCAGCAGCCAGCACACCTGTTTATGGTATCGTTTTAGCCAGTTGAGGATGCTCTGCCAAATTACCATAGACTGTGTGGCTTATACAAGAAGCATTAATTTCTCACAGTCCTGAAGGCCAGGAAGGCCAGATCATGGAAGATCTGGTGTCTGAGCTGGGCCCTCTTCCCTGTTTGCAGATGCCCATCCTTTCCTTGTCAGAGAGCAAAGAGGGAGCCTGCATATCTCTTCTTACAAAGGTACTTATCCCATTCACGAAAGCTCCATCCTCATGACCTAATTATCTCCCAAATTCCTTGCCTCCTAATACCATCATATTGGGGGTTAAAATGTTAACATATGAATTTTGTGGGGGAGGGGGACACAAACATTCACTCCATAACAGTTATGCTTGGCCTTTAACAGAGATAAGCATAAGCATAGGACAGGGAAAGACATGGTGCCCTATTATGTTTGGATCATGGTTCCATTTTGATTAATGGAAGCTCTCAAATACCTATAGACTAAGTTGTCTTTGCTTGGCATCCCAGAGCTTTCTTCACCCGTGGCAATGTACCATTGTATGAAATGAAAAATATGCCTCTTTCTTAAAAGGTAGAATAAGGGAAATTGTAAAAGGAAAGATGGAAAAGGAGAAGCAACCTGAGGCAGGTGTATTTGCAAGCAGATGAGTACAGAAAAAGTGTTTATGTACAGAAACGTAGAATCTGGAAATTGACTCCCTTAAAATTATCTAAATCTGTATACCTCTTTAATGTCTTCATGTACCCCCAAAGCTAAGCAAGCCCCAGTCTGAACTAAATATTCTAAATTGCTGCTATTACTAATAATTATCACTGCCATGCACTAAGAGCCTACTTTAAACTAAGTATTGTATTGGATTCTTCAAATATATCAGCTCGTTAAAATTGGGTCTTTCATTTTTATTAACCCCACTTTATAGGTGAAGAAATTGGAACTCAGAGAAGGTAAGTATAGTTTTCCCAGAATCTCACAGCTAGTAAGTGCCAAAGCCAAATTAAATCCTAGCTCCATCTGAATTTAGACCCTATGTTTCGTGATGATCCTATGTGGCTTGTACATGTGTTCTTGATTGACAGCAGCTTTTTATTTTTTTTAATGTTTATTTATTTTTGAGAGGAACAGAGACAGAATGCAAGTGGGTTAGGGGCAGAGAGAGAGAGGGAGACACAGAATCCGAAGCAGGCTCCAGGCTCGGAGCTGTCAGAACAGAGCCTGACGCGGGGCTCGAACTCACGAGCTGTGAGATCATGACCTGAGCCGAAGTTGGATGCTCAACCAACTGAGCCACCCAGGCGCCCCTTGATTGACAGCAGCTTAATATGTGTCCCTCCTGGAGAGCTGGTACTCCCCAAAGAATAGTTCTCTAATGGTAGATTTCTAATGATATAAGACAGTCTTCCTAGTGCTTCCTCAAATCATGAAGAAAATAACATATATATATATATATATATATATATATATATATATATATATATTCTCCTGATACACATATAACTCTATTTCTTAAACTTGATGAGGTTGCAATGGGGAAAAAATATGAATAACAAGTAAGTATTTAAATTAAGAAAACTTGAGATTATTCCAAGGTCTTTATATGGCCCACTATTAGAAATTTTCTCCCATGTTTTCATACTTAATTTAGGGACTTTGTGGTCACTAGATTTTTCCCTCCAAAATATCTCCCAAAGGACTAATTCTTTAACTTTCCATTTTTGGTGTAAAACTGTGAATGTATCTAAAAATACTTCCATTGATTACACACATAGTTAAAAATTGAAGGCAATGATGATCATAACCCCCATAATAGCAAACCCTAAAAAATACTCTCCTGTTTTCTGCAAAAATAGACAAATTTACAGTACTTAAAAAAAACTGTCTTCTCTTCAAACTATTCCACATGTGCACTTGCACAGTTTTCACTAGAACTGTGAGTAATGTGAATCTACATTTGTATTTCACAATGTTGATTAAACTAATATTCATATATCTATTCTTTAAGACAAATTCAAGCTTGTTTCCTTGGGTGGACTTAGGGCCTGTGTTTTTTCAGGCACAAAGACATCTGAGAAGTAGCAAGGCATAGGGTGAATAATCTGGGTCGGTTTCCTACATTACAGAGTTAGGAGAGGAGAATGAGCTTAATGATCTAACTAGAAACATGGTGTAGCAGTTACTAACACAAAAGAGCATCTCTGGTAAAGCCAGCCACAGCACACTGCTGAGACACTGCTAGAGTAGGAGGACTGCTAGAGTGAGAAGGGAACCAAAAAAATCTAAGACCGAGAGAGCAGGAGAGGGAGACTGTGCTAATTCTTAAGGTATACTCCAGAACAAGAATGAACAAAAATATATGTCTATTTGGTCCACAATGAAATAAAACAATGTCATATATTTATGTTTTGCTTAAAGAACTTTCATGTAAATGGATAACAGCCCATGAAGTGTGTGGGGTAGACACTCTTTTCATGATGAGGCAGAAAAGGAAACCCAGGCACAGAGACAGTGGGTGAATTGCCCAGTGCCCCTCAGCTGCTTCCTGGCAAAGTAATGACCAGTCCAAGGGAAGACCACCTCTTTCTAGTAATCTCAGGCGCTCTTCACTTCCTCTGTCCTCTCTCTTTTAATGCCTAATATTTGTAACAGCTTCTTCCTCTCACTTCCAGGAACCTCTTTCTCCACCTAGTCAACCCTCCTATATCAACATCTCTCTCATTTCCTCATTTTCAGTGAAGATAGAGACCATAAGAAAGATCCATGCCCCAACAGCATTCTGTTAGTGGTACCAAGGGCTGGGGCCCAGAAGTCCCCACTATGAGAGGCTGAGAATCTACATGACCCCCATATCAGGCTATAACTATGAACTCTGGTGATGCCCTTTTACCCTACTGCTGGGCTATTTTACTTTCATGGAAATCATGACCATTTTCTCATAGTTGATAATCTAAAACAGTGACTTTGCTTTGTAAAATGTCAACAAGAATATGAAAAAAATGCATTTGAGAATCTATACAGTTGTAAACAAGGGACTCTTGTTTTCACTGAATGGATTTAAATTCCTTGTTATTTTGATCCTGGGCAAACTTTGCTATTTCAGGATGAAGACATATGTTTATAAGCATATATCAATGAACAAAAATTGTACAAATATTTAAGTTAAAAATTGCAAGTAAGTTAAGTTAACCTCTCCACTTTTTTGTCTATACAAACATTTTTTTTTCACATGCGCTCCCTACTTGGACCTGTCTTCCCTGTAACTACCCAAATTTTGCATAATAGGCAGCATTTCTTTGAGTATAGTTGTAAGTGTTCTCATGTATTACCCAGTAAGTTCTCAAAACAACCATCTAAGGCAAATACTCTCATTAATCCCATTCTGCAGATGCAGAAACTAAGACAGAGTTTATCATAGTTCCCTAGGGCTCCCAGGTAGGGCAGGCATTTAAAACCAAGCAGCTTGGCTCTAGAACCCACATTCTCAACCATCACACTAAACTCTGATATGGCATGCTTATAAATTTTATCTTGGGGGCTTGTATCACCTGCATACCTACCATATTTTCAACCTCTTTGACTTTAAAAGTTGAATATATTGGGGCACCTGGGTGGCTTAGTCAGCTGAGCATCCGACTTTGGCTCAGGTCATGATCTCACTGCTTGTGTGTTTGAGCCCCACATCAGGCTCTGTGCTGACAGCTCAGAGCCTGGAGCCTGCTTTGAATTCTGTGTCTTCCTCTCTCTCTCTGCCCCCCCCCCCACTACTCACTCTCTCTCTCTCTCTCTCAAAAATAAATAAATATTACAAAAAAATTTTAAGTTGAACATATTAACCTATAGTGGATTATGGACATAGATGTAAAACATAAAATGATAAAACTTTTACAAATTAAATGGGAGAACATCTTCATGATTAGGTGAAGAAATTTTAGATTTGACACCAAAAGCATGATCCACTAAAGGAAAACTTGATAAATTGCACCTCATCAAAATGTAAAACTTCTGCTCTGTAAACGACACTGTTAAGAGGATTACAAAGATCAATTATACAATGGGAGAAAATATTTGCAAATCAGGTGTCTGATAAAGGACTTGTTTCTAGAATATATAAAGAAGTCTCGAGATTACGCCTTTCCACCCGTGGATGTCGCTGAGTAAGCATCGTGAAAGTCTCCCCTCCCACTGCCGTCATGTCTAAGTCAGAGTCTCCCAAAGAGCCTGAAGAGCTGCGGAAGCTTTCATCAGAGGTTTGAGCTTTGAAACAACCGATGAGAGTCTGAGGAGCCATTTTGAGCTTCCCCGTAAGTGGGGAACGCTTACGGACTGTGTGGTAATGAGAGATCCAAACACCAAGCACTCCAGAGGCTTTGGGTTTGTCACCTATGCCACTGTGGAAGAGGTGGATGCAGCCATGAATGCAAGGCCACACAAGGAGGATGGAAGAGTTGTAGAACCAAAGAGGGCTGTCTCGAGAGAAGATTCTCAAAGACCTGGTGCCCACTTAACTGTGAAAAAGATTTTTGTCGGTGGCATTAAAGAAGACACTGAAGAACATCACCTAAGAGATTATTTTGAACAATATGGGGAAATTGAAGTGATTGAAATCATGACAGACCGAGGCAATGGCAAAAAGAGAGGCTTTGCCTTTGTAACATTTGACGACCATGACTCTATAGACAAGATTGTCATTCAAAAATACCATACTGTGAATGGCCACAACTGTGAAGTAAGGAAAGCTTTATCTAAGCAAGAGATGGCTAGTGCTTCTTCCAGCCAAAGAGGTCGAAGTGGTTCTGGGAATTTCGGTGGTGGTCGTGGAGGTGGTTTTGGTGGGAATGACAACTTTGGCTGTGGAGGAAACGTCAGTGGGCGAGGTGGCTTTGGTGGCAGTCGAGGTGGTGGTGGATACGGTGGCAGTGGGGATGGCTATAATGGATTTGGAAACGATGGAAGCAACTTTGGAGGTGGTGGAAGCTATAATGATTTTGGCAATTACAACAATCAATCTTCAAATTTTGGACCCATGAAAGGAGGAAGTTTTGGAGGCAGAAGCTCTGGCCCCTATGGTGGTGGAGGCCAATACTTTGTCAAACCACGAAACCAAGGTAGCTATGGCGGTTCCAGCAGCAGCAGTAGCTATGGCGGTGGCAGAAGGTTTTAATTACTGCCAGGAAACAAAGCTTAGCAGGAGAGGAGAGCCAGAGAAGTGACAGGAAAGCTACAGGTTACAACAGATTTGTGAACTCAGCCAAGCACAGTGGTGGCAGGGCCTAGCTGCTACAAAGAAGACATGTGTTAGACAATACTCATGTGTATGGGCAAAAAACTCGAGGACTGTATTTGTGACTAATTGTATAACAGATTATTTTAGTTTCTGTTCTGTGCAAAGTGTAAAGCATTCCAACAAAGGGTTTTAATGTAGATTTTTTTTTTGCACCCATGCTGTTGATTGCTAAATGTAATAGTCTGATCATGACGCTGAATAAATGTGTCTTTTTTAAAATGTGCTGTGTAAAGTTAGTCTACTCTGAAGCCATCTTGGTAAACTACCCCAACAGTGTGAAGTTAGAATTCCATCAGGGTGATGCCAGGTTCCATTTGAAATTTATTTGCAACCTGTTTGGGCACAGAAGCCATTGTCTCCACAAACGTTGGTGTGGTTGAACTGATAGTTAATGTGTTGTGACCTGGAGTTCAGCATTAAAAGGGTCACACAAGCAAAGTCCTGGAGTTTATTTGGTTATTAATATGATTGTTGGCACATCCTATGCAATATATCTAAATTGAATTATGGTATCAGATAAAATTATAGATGGGATTAAAGCTTGTGTATTGTCCATTATCATGTGTAATCAATAAATGATTTAATATTCTCTTGAAAAAAAAAGAAGTCCCAAAATTCAACAATAAGAAACAAATAATCCAATTCGATCCAATTAGAAAATGCACAAAGACATGAACAAAAATCTAACTGAAAAGTATATACAGAGAGCAAGTAAATACACATGTGAAAAGATGTTCAACATCTTAGCCATTAGGAAAATGCAAATTAAAACCTCAGCAAAAAAAAAAAAAAAAACAACACCTCGGCGAGGTATTATTATACACATATCAGAATGGCTAAAATTAAAAATAGTTATAATACTAAATCCTAGAAGCCAAGCCACTCATGCATTGCTGATGGGAATGTAAAATGGTACAGCTACTTTGGATAGTAATTTGTTAAATTGCTTTTTTTATTATAGTTATTTTAGAGAGAGAGCTCATGTGAGCAGGGGAGAGGGGCTAAGGGAGAAAGAGAGAGAACCCCAAGCAGGCTCCCTACTCAGCATGGATCCCAACATGAGGCTTGATCCCACAACCATGAGATCATGACCCAAACCAAAATCAAGAGTTGGACACTCAACTGACTGAACCACTCAGGTTCCTCATAATTTGCTAAATTGTTAAAACTAAACATATAATTATCCTATAGCCTAACAGGTGCATCCTTGGGCATATATCCCACAGAAATTAAAACTTATGCTCAAAAATCTGTATGAAAATGTTATACATTTAACTTATACATGTAACTATACATGTAATAAAGTTGCACAATCTACACATACACACAGACACACACACAAAGACACTCACATGTAACACTGGGTAAAATATGAATAAACTCTGTGGATTGTACCAACACCAATTTTCTGGTTGTGATACCATACTATAGCTATACAAAATGTTATCAATGAAAGAAACAGAATGAAACATACATGCTTCTATACATTTTTTATAACTTCTTGTGAATTTATAATTATTTCAAAATAAATCATTAAAAAAAAAAAGTTGAATAGTCGGGCCCAACTTGATACCTCATTCCAGGAAGAAAAATGGCATAATCAACACTATTTGAATAAAGTTATTTCTACCAGCTGAAATTAACCTAACAGTATGATCGAGTCTGCATTTCACCATCTCAAGCAATACAAACAAACAAACAAGGGGGACTTTAATTGATTTTTTCTGAAATTGACATAGATTCTGTCCACAGCCATCCTCCAACCTACAAGTCTGAAGACCTACCAGTGAGATTACTGGCAAGACCAGTCCTTGGTGAAGCTATGTTGGGTCCTGGGGATAACTCCTTTTCTAAATTCTCATAAACCACATTTAGTCAAGTTTTCTGATTTCCCCATTTTCTCTTACCTATTGGTTGGTCTTAACTTGCTTTCATTCTTTCGTTTATTTGTTCATTAATCACACACGTCCTAAATGTTCATCTTATATGCACTGCCACTCTTCTGTGGGGTCATTTTCCTTTCTGCTATCCCTTGGCTCCAACTTGTTCCTTACTTTTCTGTGAAAACAGAGGAGAGAGCATCTAATTCAATGTAGAGGGACTAGGCATCTTCCCAATGGGGGCATTTAAGTTGGTTTCCCAGGATTTTTCTCTCCCTCCTCCAGAAAACTGAGTGGAAAAGCTTTCTTCATCAAGGCAGCAATTCTGCCAAACAAATTTTTCTCACTCTTTGAAAGATCCACTCTGTTATGTTTGGCTAAGATCCAAGAAATGTAATCTACCTCTAAACCAAAAACAAAAGCCAACTCTCCCTTTCCTGAGGCCCTTTCTTCCAAAATCAACTGAAAAGAAAAAATAAATGAAAACTCTTATCTATGCTCTAAAGCCCTCTATTTTCTACTGAAAACTCCAACAACAGAGATAAAATTCCAACTTCTTCTTACAGTCATGGAATTCTGTATTGGTAATGGATGTTAGAGGCCAGCCTCCTCATTATAGAGAAGAAAAAAAAGAAACAGATTTGGAGGGGTAGTGCAGCAGCCCAAGAGTCAGGCAGCCTAGAGGAGAACACAGATTCTCTCCCAGCCAATGCCCCCTCCACTCTGCCATGTTTGCTAAATATTTTCTTACCAATATTTCTTGGTATCATACCTTAGGATAGCTGCTCTAGGAAGAGGACTAGGAAGTCATCCTCTGAAGGACTATATCAGATTCTCTACTAATCTCTTGTGTTCCAAAGGAACAGGATAGGCTCCTTGAAGGTAACATCTGAGGTTCCTTCTGCTTCTCTTCTCTCTCTCTCCCTCTCCCTCTCTCTTCAAATGCTTGTCAGTGACTGAGTCCCAAGAAGTCAATCAACATGTACAAATCCCCACTGCCTGACAGAGAGAATCAAAAGGGAAGCCCACCAACTGGTTCCAAGCTCCAGATAAGATTAAGAAAGTTCTCCCCACATTCTCTTCCACATTGCCTTTGGCAGGAACCAAGAGGGGACTGTTAATACTTCTGGCAAGAGCCCAACACACCAACTCCCCAACCCTCCCATTTCACACCATTATCTTCCTCGAGACAATCAAGACCAACCCCAGAATACTTATAACTCTTTTTTTTCTGTCAGCACAAGAAGCCCAGAGCTCCTTGTCCCCCATATAGTTCTATGAGCAATGAAAACCCATCTCCCCCCAACACACACACACACACACACACACACACACACACACACACACACGAGTCCCTATCTCTTTTCTTGCCCTTCTTTTTTTTACTTAGCAATTTTTGATCACCTGACAACTCATATGCTCTACTTGCCTTTCCATCCTCCTCTCCTGGAGTAAAAGCTCTATAACGACAAGAATTTTCATATGTTTTACTCACTGTTCTACCCCTAGTGCTGGCACATTGTAGGAGCCCCAAAAATATTTGTTAAACAAATAAATCCGAGACCATTTTTTAAAGTCTGAAGCAAACAATGTGAGGGCCAAAGGGTGTCTGAGAAGTTTGAGAGAAAGACAGAGATCATTTGTGACAACCAGAAAACATGAACAGAGGAAGGTTTGAGCCCTAAGGATTTCCAGAAATGGCATCTATCACATGAAAGAAGTGTTACTAAGAGGATATTCAGACTGTATACAGGGCCAGAGCAAATGGTGTGCTTTTTGAAACAAAATAGAAATAATTTGGCACCTACTGTGTGCCAAGCACTGTGTTATTAATTTATCACAAGAACTATACAAAGTGGTATTGCTATCCCCATGTACAGATGAAGAAATTGAAGCAAAGAGAAGCAACGTAACTGCCCGAGATCCACAGTTAGGAAGGGGGAGGAGCCTCCAAATCTGTCTCTCAGGGTCACAAATCCATTCCCTCTCCTCTCTCTGAACTTGTATGTCCCCTCTGCTCCAGGCACCTTCCAAGTATACCTGGTGTCAATCTCTCAAGGGCTCCTCTAAACCCCAGATGATACCAGGATCTATTTGTTCCCAGACATGTGTTAATGAATGCTATCTTAGAACCTGGATGCTGTCTTCCTCTCTTCACCTTTTCAGTTCTACTGAAGTATAATAAATAAATAAATATATATATATAGTGTACAACATGATGATCTGATACATGTACACATTGTGAAATGTTTGCCACAGTCAAGCTAATTAACACAACCATCCCTCACATAGTTATACTTTGTATGTGTGTGTGTTTAGAGCACTTAAGATCTACTCTCTTAGCAAATCTTAGCAAATTTCAAGTATACAATACAGCATTATTAACTATAGTCACTATGCTATACAGTAGATCCTCAGAAGTCATTCATCTTATAACTAAAAGTTGGTAACCTTTGACCAATATCTCATTTCCCCAGTCTCCAAGCTCCTGGAAACCATTATTCTATTCTCTGCTTCCATGAGTCTAACTTCTTTGTCTTTTTTTTGAAATCCCATATATAAGTGATACCATGCAGTATTTGTCTTTTTCTCACTGGCTTATTTCATTTGGCATCATACCCTCCGAGTTTATCCATGTTGTCATCAAAAATGGCAGAAGTTCCTTAATTTTTAAGTCTGAATAATAGTCTGTTACATGTATAAATGCACATATATATACACACATACATACATATACATACACACACACGTATACATACAACACGAGAAAAAGAACTCACTAGAAAGTACTTTTAATGATTATATTATTTTCCCCCAAACTAATACAGCTTTTATTGTATCTTTTTTTTAAGTTTATCTATTTTGAGAGGGGGGGAGGGGCAGAGAGACAGGGAAAGAGAGAATCCCAAGCAAGCTCCATGCTGTCAATGTAGAACCCAATGGGCTCAGACTTACCAACCGTGAGACCAAGACCTGAGCCAAAATTAAGAGTCGGTCACTTCACCGACTGAGCCACCCAGGCACTCCTTATTGCATCTTCAAAATATCACAAGTAAGTCTGAAAAATCATCTGCCTTCTTGCTGTTTCTGTAGCTGGACAACTTAGATCTTATCAGTCTGCTGAACTGTTCCTTTTTCAGAAACACAGATACTATCCCCAAATTTTCTGATATCTTTCTTTTTAACTGTTGTGGCATGCCTGAATCAAGCAACTGGGCCTCATTCAAGTTCAACGTCATTCCCTTCAAGCATTAACTCATCTTTCTGGGCTCAAGATACTGGACAAGCAACACCTGGCCTCACCTGAACCCTATGGATATATTTTTCACCGAAGGAATTTCAGATTTCAACAAGAGAACCATTCCTGAAGAACAACACTGATGGGGAAGTGAGCATACACAGACCCCATCTTGTACTGGAAGCCCAGGGTAACACCCTTCATCATGCTCTGTACGTGACTATGGATGGTGCACACAGTTGCCAGTTCTTTTCTATTTCCCCACCATTTGTCAACGCAGAGCCTCTTCTTTTTCTCTCCAAGCAGACTGAGTTCTACATTGAGGTGACTGAGGTTCCTTCGCAGGTTTCCTCTGGAGCCCTTCACAGTAACAGTGCATCCCTTTAGAGTGATGTCAACATTTTCTGCAATGTCGACAGTCTGATTGCCGAGAGTAGTCTTCATTCTCGCAGTAGATGCGGCAAAGTGACTACATTATCAACAAAAGAAAAAGTACAGTGAAAAAGGTTTGGGGGTGGCTCAGTCAGGACAGCACGTGACTCTTGATCTTAGGGTCATGAGTTCAAGTCCCACACTGGGCATAGAGCCTAGTTAAAAATATGTATATATTTTTGGGGTGCCTGGGTGGCTCAGTCGGTTAAGCGTCCGACTTCAGCTCAGGTCATGATATCATGGTTCATTGGGCTCTGTGCTGACAGCTTGAAACCTGGAGCCTGCTTCAGATTCTGTGTCTCCCTCTCTCTCTGCCCCTCCCCTGCTCGTGCTTTGTCTCTCTCTGTCTCAAAAATAAACATTAAAAAAAATTAATATATATTTTTAAATATTTTATATCATATATTTATGTGTGTGTGTGTGTGTGTGTGTGTGTGTGTGTGTGTGTGTGTGTAACACCACAGCCTGATTCTAAAGCTCTTTACTACTTTGTCATACCACATTTGATACCAGTTAAGTTCTCACTCTGTACCAACAAAGGGGTTGGTAAGGAGATAATTATGAGAATATAACCTACTGGTATATTTTGTAAAGCGTTTATGAGTAGAATTTGATTAATCATTTGCAAACCTTAGGAGAACAAACAAAAGAAACTTTTAGATAAAAGCAGGAGAGAGATGGTTTTGTAACATGAGGATGATGAAACACTTGGATGAATTTTTACTAGGGTCCTGATCCCTGGAGAAACCTTCAAGGAAAGAATTTACCACATTCATCGTGGATGGTTCTTACTGCCATCGTGGAGTGCTTTTGTTTTTGTTTGTTTATTTTTTTAAATTTTATTTAAATCTAAATTAGTTAACATATAGTGTAATAATGGTTTCAAGAGTAGAATTTAGTGATTCATCACTTACATATAACACCCAGTGTTCATCCCAACAAGTGTCCTCCTTAATGCCCATCACCCATTTAGCCCATTCCCCCCCACCCAATACCCCGCCAGCAACCCTGAGTTTGTTCTCTGTATTTAAGAGTCTTATCACTTGCCTCCCTCTCTGATTTTATCTTATTTTTCCTTCCCTTCCCCTATATTCATCTGTTGTGTATCTTAAATGTGGAGTGTTTTGATCCAGATTAGAGGGTGCCTCACTGCTACCACCAATGGGGAATCTAGGAGGAAGAATGTCCATACTCTGCATTGGTCCCACTTGACATCAGCTTTTCACAGCTGCAATGCTTGCAACATTAAGGTTACATCTAATGAGTGTGATTATTGTTCATCATGAAATGGTAAATATGTCTATGGAATGACATTGATTAAAGGTATTTTTGGGCTTTTAACATTTTAACTGGATGAAATCGTCATAACCTAAGAAACTCAAAATCTAATATGGACCTTTACATTTAGTAGCAGAAGTGGGAAATGGAAGCTCAAAACTAGGATAGTTGTAAGAAAGATGCTTCTTAAAGATCGATGCAATGAGGAAAACAAAATTTCAGTTTCTAGACACCAGTGCTGCAGTTACCCGTTATTTCCCATCTGCCCAGTAGGCGTCAGTGTAAGACAATGTTCCTACAACTGAACAAGCTTTAAAGCAGAAACAAAACAAAAGAGTATCCAGTTATAAAACAGAGAAGATGCAATAAAGATGGGGCTACCCAAATTTCACATGAGCCTTAAAATGTCAACATTTAAAGAGATGATCAAAACAAAGTTCCCTCATGACTAAGAGGAGGGACCACAGCACCTCAGAAGACCCCATCTGGCTCTCATATTCCTTGTCAACTCAGCAGGAACTCCTGGAGCATCTCACAAGGCTTCTAGGAGGACTCAGCATTGCTGTAAGAGTCAATCACTATGAACTAGTGTAGTAACCAGAACACTCCCAGGGAACAAAGCAGCATTCGGCCCAGTATACTCCCTTTGAAAAACAGATATTATCCCCACTTCTCAGAGACAATGTTACCATAATATATCACAATAAGGAATATATCATAATAAGGATTACAAAAGTGGAAAGAAGAACGGAGTTAAAGTTTGTATGTGGGCTTTGCAGAATGTGTTGAGTCAGTCAGGGTGAGCTTCCTGGAAGAGTTGGCCTTTGAACTGTGATGGAAGAGAAGAGAGGCACAAAACCAGGGCTATCCTAGCCTCACCTTTCTGCTTTGTATTCAGTTTTCCTCCTCCAAATACAACCACCCTATACTCTGATAAAGGGTAACCAATAAAGGGTAAGAAAATAAACATGAATTATTTTTAAAATTCACTATATAAAGGTACTTTTGATATTTTAAAGGGAAAATGATAGGAGGTTGGGGGGAGGGTGGCATCTGTTGAGTGCCTAATACACACACACACGTTGTGACATACATTCCTTACCAAAATCCTGAATGTAAGTGGTATTACTCTCATTTTTAGATAAAGGATCTAAGACTCATAGACGTTATATATCTCACCCAAGATTATGACATCTAATATTTATGAGTAATTACTCTGCACCATATTAAACTAAGTGAATTCACAATGATCCAATGAAGAAATGATTTATTATTCCCATTTTGCAGAGATGGAAGTTAAGTCTAACAGAAAATAAGTTATTGCTTCCTCAAGATTACAGCGCTCCTAATTAGTTGAAATTCAAATTCATGCATTGGAAGTAGGGTTCTCTGGGAAGCGGACTGCGAAATGGATTAAGGTTGTGGTTGTTTATTAGGGAATACCTTTAGGATTAGCATCTGTGGAAGGAAGGGACAAGAAGTAGGACTGGGAAACACATCTGTGTTGTCCAGCACTGGGCCAAATGGCCAAGCTTGTATACACCTGCCTCGGTCAGTCATTAGATGTGGACATGGCCCTGGGGGAGACCCCAAAGGGCTGATGACTGACAACTGTCTGCGGACACTACTCCCAGGGCTGGGACCACAAGTCCTTCCTGGGAGGGACATCTTGGCAGCACATCTCCCTGCCTGTTGCACTGTGTCCATATGGTACTCCCAGCTCATCATGTTTTTCTGCTATACCACAATGGTGGGGGGCCAGAAAGGAGGCAGGGCTGTAGTGGTGAGGTTGCAGAATGGTGAGCCTGGGCCCCAGGCTTCATGGGGAGATGAGCACCAAGGTCTCATCCCTTATAACCCTCAAATAGCATCAGCTAGGAATTAAGAAAGGCGTGGAGGCACGGAACACTGAGTCAACAGCAGGATCAGTCATTAAATGCTTGTTGTTCAGTTGATTGACAACTTCCAGGGGGTCAAGTTAGGGAGGTACCAACCCACATGCAGACTCAACAGTTGGTCGTGCAGACTCAACAGTTGGTCGAGGCATTTATGCTATTTAGTAACATCTCATCTCCTGCTGCTTGCCACACTCATCCACCCCAGAGGCTGCCCAAGATGGCAAACCCATCTGGGCATGCCAAAGTGCTGGCCTGGTTTCAGTGCACTGTCCTAACCTACCCTAGGTGACAGTAGCATTGAGTGCACTGTCTTCCATGTGGAAATATAGCCAGCTCACAGTATCTCAAGTGGTAAGGATGGCAAAATTCCAGACTGAGTGGCAACAAATTCTCATACTTCTGCTTGAATTCAGAGAACAGCTGACTTGACAGAAGGCAGAAAGCCGGTGAGCTTACTTCCCTCAGTGACAAGTGAGCACAAAGCAAAACCAGCTTTCCATGGTGAAATTCTTCTCAAACGTCAACCTGGTTGTGCATGGAAGAGAAAGCCTGAGAGAAGGCAGGACAGCCGTGTACAAGGAAAACACATCACCTGGTTGGTCTGCAAGTGAGTCTGCCTGAAGCCTCAGAACTGCCAGTTCTTCCCTGGGGTACAGTCACTGCCCCCCCCCCCACCCCACGCACTTCAGTGCCTTGGACCAAGCCAGTCATTGCTCTTGGAATACTGCCTCCCCTTTGCCACAGGTAGCAAAATCCAGCCAAAGCCCTGGTTCAAAATTTCCTCCATGAAACTATCTATCCCCACCCTCCAGCCAAAAGCAATTTCTTTTATAATTCATTTGGTACCTACTACAAAGCGGTGGGAGTTCTAACATTTTAAATTGTGCATAAGAATCACTCAAAGTGCTTGATTAAAAGCCAGGGCCTTTGGCCCTGGGCCCCAGACACTCTGATTCATCAGGAATAGAGAGGTCTGGGAATCTGCCATTTTCCTAGTCAGCTCTGATATTCCTGATTTGCTTGGTCAGCAGATGATACTTTGAAGAGTACTGGCATTGTGCTTGTAAGATTCTGTCCCTGGGGGTGACACAATTGCTACAGAGTTGGTGTCCTCTGAAGGGCATGTTTTAATGCAATTGAGGACAGAGACCCTGTCTTGTTCATAGCTCTCTCTCCTACGATATCCAGCATAGTGATTCACATATAGTAGGTGCTCAAACATTGTTTAGTGATCAGCTAAGAGTTTTTCTGGTCTCCTGATCGTCTTTTTACTCTTCCAAATGGCTTCAGGTTTGGAGGGAAGCCTGCCTCTCACTCCCATTTCTCGTGTATTCCTTCTCGTGCTCCCTCGTGCTTCAAGATCTATCCTGCACCCCTTTGATCTGCCCTGCTGTGTCCTCCTTTAGTTGATCTTTTAGCTGTTTAACAAAATTTTAACATGATTTTTTATTCTCTTTTATCAAAGACCATATTTACTCAAAATTTTAAAACATCCATGTTCACTGGGCATGTTTTAGAAAATACAGTTCACCATTGAACAACGTGGGCTAGAACTGTGTGGGTCCACTTACACAGGAATTTTTTCAATAAATACAGTACAATACTGTAAATGTATTGTGGCTCCCTTATAATTTTCTTCACATTTTCTTTTCTCTTGCTTATTTTATTGTGAGAGTACAGTAATAATACATAGAATATACAAAATATGTATTAATAGACTTTCTATTATAAGTAAGGCTTCTGGCCAATAGTAGGCTATTAACAGTTAGGTTCTTGGGGAGTCAAAAGTTATATGCACATTTTCAACTGCATGGGGGTTGGCACCCCTAACCTCTGCACTGTTCAAGGATCAACTGTAAAAGTATTAAGAAGAAAACTTACCTGTAATCTCCATTTCCTATTGAATGCACATTTTCACATATCCTGAAAAGGTTCATTTTTCTGGGGTCTAGGTCAACAGTCTTCTTTATCTTTGGACGTCTCCCTCATTTCTGAGAAAGCTGGGATATTATTACAGATTAAGAAGGGGAGGGGTGACTGGATGGTTCAGTCGGTAGAGCATGCAACTCTTGATCTTGGGGTTGTAGGATCAAGCCCCATGTGAATGTAGAGATTACTTAAAAATAAAATTTAAAAAAAAGGAAGAAGAGGATTTAGGAGAAGAGAGAACCTAAAGTCTATTTTAAGAGAACAAAAGTTGTTCTATGATTAGCCCCCACCTATCAAAAGTTAAACAAATATGAAGCTAATAGGCCAACTTTGACCAAGCACACTGCATAGAGGACCGATATTTGGGCAATAGTATTTTAAGGAACACAGTCTTTTCCTGGCTTTCAGAATGTACAACAAGTAGATAATTAACTCAGCACAATGTGTAGAAAGGGTAGATAGAATATACACAATAATGACAACAAAATAGCAAACATATGTTACTCCCTATGTGTTGGGCATTGATATAAGTGCTTCTATGCATTAACTTACCTAACTTCACAATAACCCTTTGAGGTAGGAATTATTATTGCCACCATCTTACAAATGAGGAAATGAGTCACAAAGAGTTAGTAACTTGCCCAAATTCACACAGCTAGTAAGTGGCAGAGTTAGAATTCAAACCTAATCAGGCTCCAGAGTCCATGTTCTTAACTACTAACTGCAAGTCAACTAGTGTTGCCCAACAGTTACAACACGTTAGTCGTTTAAAGACCTTACATAACACTGGACTTGAACTTTTGTCCGAGACCCCAAATATTTCAGAGTGTTTACTTGGGAAATAAGTCCACAGTTGAGCCTCAGTTAGACAATTATTCCACTCATAATTACCGTCATCCAGTCTTATCTGACAGATCTTGCATATAGTCTGGTTGAACAGCCACACTTTAAAAAGATGCTTCTTTTATTCCTGGACTTGGTTGCTATTCTGAATTCCTTTATTCTACAAATTTACCAAGCAACTGCTATGTGCCAGGCATTATTCTAGGTTCCTGGCCCAGAAGATAAATGAGCTGTGCTGTTTACCCCCCAGTAGAGGACTCAGCCTCTAGTGGATCCATGGTCATGGATAGACAAAGAGTTAGGGATGGGTGGCATATTTGTACATAAGAAAAACTGCTTAGTAACAGGTGAGCATGGCTCTAAAACTCACACCTTCTGCAACCATGGCATGTCTGAAGTATAAGAAATGCAAGTAATCTGAGAGCAGAGCAAGCATTTTGGTTTATGAGAAGAGCCATAGGCATAACCATGGCCAGAGCCAATTATTCACTCAGTACCACTGTCTCCTGGCCTTCTGAACTGGGTGTGGATGGGGCCCTGGTTCCCTGTGTTGATTTGCAAAGCCATCTTCTCTTCCTAGCATTACCTTCTTCCAGCTTCCCTGTCTTCTACAGTGAATAAATATTTTCTCTAATTCACCCCAGTACTAAAGACTTCATGTGCTGTCACTGAAATAGCCAAGCAGTATAGCCACTAAACAAAATAAAGATCTCTGCCCATGTGGAACTCACATTCAAATGGGGGAGGCAGGCTGCAAGCAAGAAACACTAAATATGAGGTAAAAAGTAAATGATAGAGTATGTTGAAAGGTGACAGGTGCTATGTGGAAAACAGGTAGAGCAGGGTAAGGGGGATCAAAGGTGCTGAGGTGGAAGGGGAAGCTGTCAAGACAGGGGTCAGGGTAGGCCTCCCTGAGAGGGTGGTATTTGAGCAAAAATTTGGAGGCAAGGAGGTTTGATACGAGGCCCTCTGGAGAAGAGCCTGACCGACAGAGAGAAGAGCTCCAAGAGAAGCCCTAAGCTGAGAAGGGCGCTATTGAGTTGAGGAACAGTGAGGAGGTGAGTGGGGTTACAACACACTGAACAAGGGGGAGAATGGTGACAGGTGAGGAGAGAGGTAATGGCACCAGTCACGTGGGTCTCTTCATCCTTGCAAGGACTGGCTCGTGAAACTAAGAGCTATTACAGAATTTTTTGAACAGAGACTTGAAACAGGTTTTAATAGGATCTCTCTGGCTGCTTTAGTGAGAACTGACCATGGGAGGCAGAAGAAAGAAGCAGGGAGACCAGTTAAGAAGCTACTATAGGAACCCAGGCATGAGTAGACAATGGCTCGAACCAGGGTAGTAGTAGAAGTGAGCAGATTCTGTACACTTTTTAAAGGGAGCATGTACTGGTCCAAAGAGATAGTTATGTTGCAGTAACAAGAGACCCCCCAAACCAACAGCTTACAACACTTCATGTCCAGTGTGAGGTGTGAGTCAGCTGTGGCTCTGCTCCTTTTGACTTGGCTTTGGGTCCGGGTCCAAGCTGGCAGAGCAGCCTCTGTCTGGAACATTGTGGATCATTGTGGTAGTGGGAGAAAGTAGATGTGCATACCATACATGGTGGCTCTTAGAGCAACCACTGGAAATGGTATCCATCAATTCTGCCCACATTTATCTAGTTAAAGCAAGTCATATGATCACTCCTAAACTCAACAAAGTGGGGATATTTAATCCTGCAAGAAGGGGCACAACAGGAAAGGAAACTGGATTATTTGATGACAAGTAATACCATCAGCAACACAGAGCCAACACCTTCCCAACAGATTGGAGGTGGAGCATGAGTGAAAGAAAAGTGTCAAGAGTGACTTGAAGATCTTGGTCTGATCAGCCAGCCACAAGGATGGATTGCCATCACCCAAATGGCAAAGCTACAGGTGAAGTCATTTATAGAATATCAGGACTGCAGTTTGGGGCACGTTCAGGTCAAGCCATCTATCAGATATCCAAGTAGAGATGCCCAGTGAGAAGCTGGATAATATAAGTGTAGATTTAAGGTCAGACATCTGGGCTGGAGAAACAAATTTGGAAAACAGTGCCATGAGGTTGGTATTTAAAGCCATGAGCCCAATGCAATTATAAAGGACATGTAGACAGAGAGAGGTAGGAGACCAAGGGGCACAGCAACATGGAAGGTTCTGGAAGAAGACCAGGAGCCAGGAGGGGAAATTCTGAGAAGAATGGAGCAGTGAGGAAACCCATGAGAGTGTTGTAAGCATTGTTTCCTTTTATCAAAGGAGACAAGAGGGGCTGATTCTATCAAATCCTGTCATTACAAATTTTACTATTGGATTTAGTGACATGGAGATCATTTGGTGACCTGGAGAAGAGCAGTTTCTGTGGGATGGCAGGAATAAAGCCTGAGTAGAAAGGATTTGAGAGAGAATAGGGAAGAAGAATTTAAGTCAGAGAATATGAACTGCACCTTGAGTTTTGCTACGATGAGGAGCAAAGAAATGGGGACTAATGGGAATGGTGGGGTTGAGGGGAATTGTTTTGTTTCTCTTTTCAGATGGAATCTGTAATAGCACAGAAATAAATGCTGATGAGCATGGGTCCAGTAGTGTGTGGAAAATTGTACAAAAGAAAGAGGAAAGAATTGCTGGAGTGCTCTTCTTGCCCACAGGAGAGGGGATGATTGGGCTTAGCTTCAGACAGGAGCCCAGATACTCCCTCTGGAAGACAGCAGGTTGCAAGTGCTGGTAGATGGGAAGGGGCAGGGGGAGCATATGAAAGTTCTCTTCTTGTGGCTTTTATTTTCTCCACGAAGTCAGAAACAAGCTCATCAGCTGAGAGCGAGGATGGGGAAGAGGAGTTGGAGATTTGAGGAGAAAGGAAAAGGGGTGAGATTATCCCTCCAGATAGAAATCAGAACAGTGGTTACCACTGGGGGTGCTGGTGCAGGAATCAGCTGGGAGGGACTTAGGAAACTTTCTGTGGGGGGGTGGGGATCTATAGTATTCTGTATTCGATAGGGGTGTCGGTTACACAATGCGTGCATTTGTCAATGTCATCACACATCATCTGTGCATTTCAGTGAGCATAAATTATACCTCAATTTAATAAGAAGGAGGAAGAGGAGGAGGAGGAGAAGAGGGAGCCAGGAGAGGAGAAAAGTCACCCAGAAGGTGAAAGAGTAAACGGAGGAGAAAAGTATAGCATTAAAGGCTCATTTGAGGTTTATGGTCATTAATTCAATGAACACCACGGTGGTGGTGGTGTATATTCACCTGCCACAATCCACTGCACAGGTGCTGGGCAGGTTTGGATTGACCCAGGGCTGTGGTTTTGCCAAGCAGGTGGTGTAATGTGAGAGAGATATGTAAAGGGTTGTTTGTAGCAATTGACCACAGTGATTATAGTTTTCAAAATAGGATTTTATAGCAAATCCATTAGCAGACTGAAATAGACACCGTGGCTATCAAGGTAGAAACGTCCAGGTATTTTAGTGAAAATACTTTCTTGTTGATCTGTCTTGTAATCAGCATCACCTATGCTTTAATCATCTCTGATTGCATCTCATTCTGTTAAATGTATTCATGTGCTCTTTGAAGAGATACTATTCCAGGGAAGAGGGCCTCCTTTGGGAGGACAGGCAGAAATACATTATTCACCACATGCACGTTTTATGGCTCTCCATCATGTGGGCCAATGACTCAGCAATCTTTGCTTTTCTGGGTTATGAGTAGAACACTCCACCATTGCCATCCACCAGGGCTGGCCATGTGGTGGATCAATGAGTAATGCCCCAGAAGCAATGATTACAGAAGTGCACCCAAGCTTTTTACTCCTGAAAACATTTCTTGCCTCATGTCTTGGGCAATGTCTAAATGTCACCAGAATTATAATCTTCCAGTTTAAGGCTTTGATCATAAATTACAATTCCAGTGATCTTGTTATGAGTAAGTTATACTTTACACTTGAAATTTCCCCATCCTCTCTTCTGCACTTCCACAATGTTTTGACAGAAGAGTGAAGGGTTGAGAAGTTCCCAACACAAAAAGTTCTGTCTTAGGGCTGACAGCCAGTGTGTGCCCCTCTCTCTGCTGAGGACCCCATTCACGGTCCTGCTGCTCCCATTCAGGGTCTGCAGACATAGCATGGGCCCTCTCTTGTGCTGCCTTGACCTTGCAATCCAGCACCCTCAATTCCCCTATACCAGCCTATTTGAGACAACTTTACTGAAGGGTCAAGGTAATTTTAAAGGGATTGAGGGAACGAAAAGTTAAGCTGAATGCTAGGTTTGGTTTTCTTCAGAATCCAAAAGCAACAGGAGCCCAAGATGTTAACTCTTCACAACAAGGTTCTTGCTCAGGCTCAGAACCAACCTGTTCACATCCTGAATCCGGAGCCCTCATATCTAAATGTCTCCCTCAAAGAGATTCTTGCCTCTAGTTTTTGGAAGGAAAATCTCCACACCTTCTGGAAAATTGTGCCCCTCACCCAGAGGGATCAATTCTCATCCTAGAATCCATAACCTCTCCCTATTAGAGCACAACCCACATCTGGGCCTTTCAGCAGGGGCTCCAGTAAGACCAGCCACAATGTCTATTGATGCCCCCACGTGCCTCAACAACCAGTAATTGGGAGGGAAGGGGCTGTCCAGGGTGGGTTCCTCACATGGGTGAGCTGAGGGTACTCACCTGTTTACTTAACACCTGTTGATTCAAAGGTGGACCCATTACACCAGCTCCATCCACACATTCCCCCAGGGACAAACATTAGTGTTCCTGGACAGTCTAAAGCCATACTTACTGCAATCAGTAGTATTCCATAGAATCAGGAAGTCACATTATTACACAGAAGAGAATCCAGTTTTTTTCTTGCTCCCACATTCTTGCTTGGTGGACACATCCTGGTTTAAAAACAGAAGCCCTGATGTAAGTATCTGTGGAGGAGGGTGTGCTCTTATCCTACTCAGCTCCCATCTTGTGTAAAGCCAGGCAGTCGTCTGTTTGACTTCTCTCCACACTGATGATTGCCCAGGTCCTCCCCCACTCCCTCCTCACACTGGCTCCCCTCCCCCACCACACTTAAAAGATCCGTGGGGGGGCCAGAAAGGGTTCACAGCACAGCCACACAGAGGAGGCATGAACTTTGGCTGCAGAATCGAGATGGGGACATGAAGCTGGGGAAAAGCATGTAGTGAGGTGACAGGCACAAGCTTTAATGGCACACAGAGTTAGGCCACAAACAGACTTACAGGCCATGCTGTTCCTAGTCCTTTGACAATCTAAGGAAGGAATTCTGAGGCCTGACTTTGTCAGACTGCTAGCTCATCGGTGATCCAGAGGCTTTCACAGAAATAAAACTTTGAGGTCTTCGGATTTCCCAATGTTTTGGGGTTTTCTTTGTTTCTGAGTAAGAAAAAAAACAAAACAAAGGAAAATTTTAACAACTATTTGTCCAACATACATAGAGAATAACAATGGCAATTTTCCAGAAATGTTGAGAAGATGGCTGAATAAAATTGAGAAGCAACTGGCAGGAAGTAATTTGGTGGCTAAGCATTAGTACACCATATAGTAAGCTACAGATGAAATAACACACCCAGTAATAAAAATATGAAGAGCTACTATAAAGCACCGGGACTTTGACACCAAAATCCTGATTCCATTAAAGTTTATTCACAACTATTTTTTCTAAATCCTAGTTATTAATAATACTCCCTAACATTCGACCAGAAAAATGCTCTCACCTACCTTACTTCACAAAAAGCCTGTAAGAAGAGTGTTATCACCATTTCTATCTGTGAGAAAAGAGCTCAAAGAATTCAGTGGCTTGCCCAAAGTTACACAGTGAAAATGAGATGACCGCCCACATCAAGGGGACCCAACCTGTTCCTGCCACAGGACTTTTTACCTAGCCATTTCCTTTGCCTGGAATGCTCTTCCCCATGCTTCACATGGCTGGCCACCCATGGTTCTACTTGTGCTCCAAATGTTGTGCTCCTCAGAGGAGTCTTCTCTAACAGCAGGGTCTAAGGTCACCATCCCCCATGCCAGTGGCGCTGTATGCCAGGAGGCATCAAACTATATTTGCAGGCCAAATCTGGCCCACCTGTTGTTGGTTTGGGGTTGTTTGTTTATTTATCTTTGTAAATCAAGTTTTATTGGAACACGGCCATGCCCACTCATTCAAATATTGGCTATGACTGCTTTCCCACTGCAGCTGCAGACTGGAGTCGTTGAGACCAATCATACAACCTGCAAGCCTAAAACATTTGCCATCTGGCCCTTCGCAGAAGAAGTTTGCCAACCTTTGTTCTGTCCTGTCGTTCCACTTATTTTCTTCACAACATTAATCATAACCTGTGTGTCTATATCCTGCATCTAGAATGTAAATTCCATGCCTGTGGTCTTCACCATTATGTCTCTAGCACCTACATCAGTAGATGATCAATATATCATCCTTTGTTGAGGGACAAGTGGGTTTTGGTGTGTTCTAATTTCACAGTCTCCAGGTGTTTTCTCTTTTAAGTTAGGCTGACCAAAGGAGAAAAATATCTGCTCCCCTTTGTTGTTACATATTTCATTGTCAATCAATAGTGCTCGTTTTGCTTTTAAAATAGGTGTCTGGGGTGCCTGGGTGGCTCAGTTGGCTGGGTGTCCAACTTCGGCTCAGGTCATGATCTCATGGTTCATGGGTTCGAGCCATGGGCTCTGCGCTGACAGTGCGGAACCTGCTTGGGATTCTCTCTCTCTCCCTCTCTCTCTGCCCCTCCCCCACTTGTGCACACACACTTTCTCTCTCACTCCTTCATTCAAAAATAAATAATAAAATAAAACTTAAAAAAATAAAATAGGTGTCTGAAAGGCATTGCCACATAATTCATTTCAACATTATATTAACTTATTTAAATTAATTGTTACTGCTTAATTTTTTTAACTTTTTTTTGATGTTTATTTTATTTTTGAGAGACAGAGAGAGAGAGAGAGAGAGAGAGAGCACGAGCAGGGGAGGAGCAGAGAGACAAAGGGAGACGCAGCATCCGAAACAGGCTCCAGGCTCTGAGTTGTGAGCACAGAGCCCGACACAGGGCTTGAACTCATAAACCATGAAATCGTGACCTGAGCCGAAGTCAGCGCTTAACCAACTGAGCCACCCAGGCACCCCAGTTACTGTTTAATTTTTAAATTATAATGAATACTGGCATTTTGATCATGATATTAATGCTCATTAATGAAGTTTCAAAATCCACAATCCATTTAATTTCTTAACATAATACATCTTTTTCTAATAAAACAAAAGTAGGAATCATTAACTACTAAAAATTGCACACTGTAACCATTAGAATCTATGTCCTATCTTCTCTCTTCCCTACTAGAAAAGCCCTGAAAGATTTATCATGGAGAATATGAAAGAAAACCATTTTAGTCCTCTAACAAATTCTTATCTGGCTCCTTCCACCATCACCTTTTGACCTCTCTGGCCCAAAAAAACAAAGGGCAATTAGGGGTGGTGAGACAGTAGGTAAATGAGATTTACCAAAAATTTCTTCAGATGAAATACTCAGGAGAAAGATTTTTTTTTTCTTAAGGTGGGGGTGGGGTGGGGAGAGACTAAGAATTTCTAACCCAGCATTCTCCAGTAAGATCCCCCACCAACACGATCCCAGACATTAATAGATCGGCAACCATGCGTTTTAGCTTGAATCCATGACAGGAGTCCAGTTGCCTCTGAAAACAAAAGAAGATCCAGTACTTGACCTTTAATATCCACTCTGCAACACTGACCTCATCACATACTTTTCTTCCAAATGTCTACTGTGTCATTTAAAAATTTTTTTTTAATGTTTATTTATTTTTTGAGAGAGCACAAGCAGGAAAGGGGCAGAGAGAGAGGGAGACACAGAATCTGAAGCAGGCTCCAGGCTGTCAGCACAGAGCCCGACTCGAGGTTTGAACCCACGAACCATGAAATCATGACCTGAACTGAAGTCAGACACTTAACCGACTGAGCCACCCAGATGCACCGCCCCTCCCCGCACTGTGTAATTTAGATTCTCCAGGATCTTTACTTTTAAACATCAAGGATATCTTCACATTCTAAGCCAGGTGACTGTGCTTTCCTCCTTTTCTACTCATTATCCCCCAAATAACTTAGATTTTTTGTTCTAAGTTCTCCATCAGAATTGTGATGCTTCCCAACGTACATGATCAAAATTCTTAACTTCCAAAACCAATTTTCTCTTTCCTTTGCTGCCCCAAATGTTTCCCTTCAGAACATTTAAAAATAAATGCAGAGGGGAAACATTTTTTGAGGCATTTTATTTTATGTTTGTTGTTCCTATGTCAAGAATACCCATTGTGATGGGTTTATTCAAATAGAAGACTGACTTCCCTTCTAGGAGCTCCTTGTGAAAGAAGTTCCCAGGGTTAGGGAGAAACAATACACAATGCCAGTACTTCCCAAAAGATAGCCCCTGGAAATGCAAATACATCTCTTACATAATTTGCTAATTTAACCTACCCTGACTACCCTATCTCATCTAGTACCCACAATCATTGTCTATTCCTTTGACCTGCTTTATATTCTTCTAGACACGTATCAGCAAGTTCTGACCTAACTCACAGATTGCCTCACTTACATTATTTGTTTCCCTCACCAGCCTAGAAGCCCCAGTCTTCTATTCCACTCACTTCTCAAGCTTTGAACGGTATCTACCAAATAATAGGTGCTCAATAAATATTTGTTGAGTGCAGCAGACGCTTTGGGTTCTCCATCCTAATCACATCCTTTTTATTCTTGTAGTGTTTCTTTGCACCCCTTTAAGTGCTTTTGATTCCAATGATCCCCCTCCCTCCAATTCACCTTCAGAGCAGTGCTCCCCGGCTACCAGAGCTGTTTGCCACTGCAGGTAGAGGACCTGAGTCCCTGGCAATTACTCCTCCCCTGGGCAGCCCAAAGCCAAGGGCTGACTGATAAACAAAGAGAGCACAGCTCCCCTGCCCAAGGGGCTAGGAGGTGGGGTAGGGGTGGTGGGGGAGAGGTGGTGCGTTGGGGAAGGGAGCCAGTGGTCCTTAGCTCAGTATCTGTTTCTTATTTTTTTTTTTATTGTTTCTTTTTGAGAGAGACCAAGAGACAGAGCATGAGCAGGGGAGGGGCAGAGAGAGAGGGAGACACAGAATCCCAAGCAGGCTCCAGGCTCTGAGCTGTCAGCACAGAGCCTGACGTGGGCTCAAATCCACCAGCCGTGTGATCATGACCCAAGCCAAAGTTGGACACCTAACCTAATGAGCCACCCAGGTGCCCTGCTCAAGTATCTGTTTCTAAGGAGCCTAACCTAAGACACTGAATGAATGAGTGTGCTAACATTTTACACAAACTCAAATCATTCCTTGAAAATTTCACAGTAAAAACAAAAATATCAACCACATTTCTCTTAATTCTACTCAAAACAGTAATGGATTTACCACCTGAATCTATGGTAAAAGTAATTACCTGGGGCCTTTAGGAAGGGCTCAGCTTTAAAAGTAATTTCCCCGAACAGTAACTCTAAACCATTGGCAAAAAAGAAATGACTGAGTCAGCCCCCATTAACCATACAGAATTACACTTGTTTGTTAATGCTATCATTTGAAAAGCATTGCTCTTAAAAAACAACAGAGCTGTAACAAAGAAAAATTTCAAATGCATTTGCTTTGAATGCTGCCTGGTTCTCCTAACTCCCCACCAGTATCTCCATTTCTCAGTCCAAACGTAGGTTAAGTTTATTTTGCATCTTCAAAATGTCATTCGCAAAAATGAGAGCCTCTCTGCCTGATTAATTTTGATCAAACTGTGCTTCATCTAAATATCTAAAATGCCAGGTTTGCTTTTCAAACGTCCTCTACTGGGCTTCAACTGCCTCCCACAATTCATTTTCCTCTCCTCTCAGGTGGTAAAAGGACACCATGTCAAAGGCCAAATCTGAGCCATTACTGGCAGATCTGGAAGTAGAGAATAGCAGCATTTTTGAGTGCAGGTAAAGATAATTTCCTGAAATCAATCCTAACAAGAAAGACAACCACCTACATTTCCATTTCCCTGCCCTGTGGATCTTGCAGTGAGCAGGTCTTTTCCAGTAATGCTTTTAGGATCATGACTAACATTTAAAGAAATAAAGGATGTCAGTTTTTATAAGCAGTAGCTAGAATTACATGAATACCTCCATTTTTACACATTCTGTTCTCATATGTTTTGTTTCTGTCACCTTGTTACTTTAGCAAAGTCTTTCTCTGTATCCTTCCTGACACCAAAAGTATACTAAGTCAGAGTTATTCTCAACAAAAATCCACAGTGTCTCATTTGATTGTGTACACATTTCTCCTTATGTCCTGGCTGTAACAATAACACCGCGCACTTTCACAGGATCGCTCTCTGGGGTCAGCTCTGATGAACAGATATTAGACTGTAAGTCTCAAGAGACTTTGTTCACTTAATGGTATTTGCTTACATGGACTTAGTGTGTATGCACGTTCACAATAGGCACTTTTGGTGCCAACACCCAAGACAATAGGGTGTTTCCACAAAAGCCTTGGGCCCACCCATGGTCTCCCAAGGGCTCTTCCTCCGCACTTGAGGGGCCCCAACTGGACCTCCAGGGCATTACAGCTGAGCATCTAATCCCAACCACCCCATGAAAATTTCTATGGAGGAAAATATCTGTGGAGATAAATAAACGCTAGGAATTTAATGTAGTCACAGAAAGTGCATCTTCTATTTCATGCCAACAACCATGTGCCATGTGCAGTAAACTATGATAACTGTGTGTATGTGAACTCAGTTTAGTGTTATCAAAACTGTGCCGAAAAGCTCATTCAGCACCTTCACGGATGCGCCTAACATTTTGCTGCATAGTAATTATGCATAAATGGCAAGCAGTTCTCCTAAGTTGCTGAGATTACTTTGGCCAAACCAAGTTTTATAGTTTATGTTTTGGTAAGTTTGTCTGTTTGTTGCTATGCATGTGTGGTTTAATAATGTTTCTAGGGGCACCTGGGTGGCTCAGTCGGTTAAGCGTCTGACTTCAGCTCAGGTCATGATTTCACCGTCCATGAGTTTGAGCCCTGTGTCAGGCTCTGTGCTGACAGCTCAGAGCCTGGAGCCTGCTTTGGGTTCTGTGTCTCCCTCTCTCTCTGCCCCTCCCCTGCTCGTGCTCTGTTTCTCTTTCTCAAAAATATATAAACATTAAAAAAAAATTTTTTTTAATGTTTCTAAATGTCAATTATCGGCAAATTTCCCTAACATCATATAAATCCAAACAATACAAGACATTAGTCCAAAGACTGAACCTCCAGTGGCTGGCGCTCCATGGGCAGTAGAGCTCACCCGCTGGTCCTAAAACCAGACATTGTGTTCTTATCTTCAGTGTGCCTCTTATCCTCCAGTTTGGTCACCTCCCAGCCATCTTCCTTCCAAAAAGCTGGGCCCCCTACTCTAAAGTCTCCACATGTTGCGAAAGCTCAAAAACAATGTAGCAGAGAACCTAAGGTCACCACTGTCCCTCAGAGTCTAGTGTTCAGAACTGACACATTATAAACCATACTCCTAAACATCCATGCCCACAGCTAACACCATTCATATTCCAGGGCAATACTTCTTTACATGTCTTGTCCTATGCCCTATGATCTCAGAATGAAAGCTGATTGCAGCTGAGTGACATGACAGTTTATGGGAGGTGTCTTTGCTGACTTTGGAGACACGGTTTTGACTTTGAAACACTTAAGAGAAAACCCAAGTTAATTTCTCACATCGTTTCTCTCAAAGTGAATTCAATAGATCCTTGTATTCACCAAGTAGCATTTTCCAGTGGTGTCAAAGCTTCTCCTCGTGTTCCAACCCCAGAAGGTTTGGTTCCGGGGGACACACAGATTGTCACTGTATTTTCAACAGTGTACACTGGCCCTTAGGAATATATATATAGTAATATTAACAAGTTCATGTCACTCTTAAATTATATACATGTAAGTTTGGCTGTGACCTTCACGAAACATGACACCATTTTTAAATATTGCTGCATGACTCTAGACATTGCTGAGATGAATAAATCACAATTATATGTGATAGTAATTTATATGACACAGAATGTGACATCGTGTGAACTTTTGGCCCACAAGTCAAAAAGTGTTTCTAAAGCGTAGACTCTGACTGTAAAGAACTTTTAACAATTCTTTTGACAATTTACTTCATTCTTATTTTTCTTGTATGTGCACCATCGAATGGCGCTCTCATAGTGTGCCTGTGACCTCTTCAGAGTTCCAAAACCCTTTGTGGAGACCCACAACATCCAATTTATTTTCATAATATATTAAAATATTGTCCTAATTACTATACTAATATTTGCACAGATGATGCAAGAACAGTGATGGATACAACTGCTGGTGCTTTAGCACAAATCAACCAATGGCATGAAATCTAGTAGTAATCACTGTTCTTCACTACTGTCCACTCACATTAAAAAAAAGAGAGAGAGAGAGAGGGGCGCCTGGCTGACTCAGTCGGTGCAGCGTGTGATTCTTGATCTTGGGGTTATGAGTTCGAGTCCCACATTGGGTGTAAAGATTACTTAAAAATAAAATCTTTAAAGAAAGGGCATACCTCAGACCACCACAATAAAGGGAATATCATAATAAAGTGAGTCAAATGAATTTTTTGGTTTGCTAGTGCATATAAAAGTTATGTTTATGCTGTACAATAGCCTATTAAGTGTGCAATAGTATTATGTCTAAAAAAACAATGTATACACTATAATATAAAAATTCTTTATCACTAAGAAATGCTATACATCATCTGAGCTTTCAGCAAGTCATAATGTTTTTGCTGGTGGAGGGTCTTGCCTCAATGTCTTTGGCTGCTGACCGAGCAGGGTGGCAGTTGCTGAGGTGGGGTGGCTGTGGCAATTTCTTAAAATAAGACAACAATGAAGTTTGCCACATGGATCAACTCTTCCTTTCATGAACAATTTCTCTGTAGCACGCGATGCTGTTTGATAGGATTTTACCCACAATAGAACTGCTTTCAAAATTGGAGTCAGTCCTCTCAAACCCTGGTGTTGCCTTTTCCACTAAGTTTATGTAATATTCTAACTCCTTTGTGGTCATTTCAACAATCTTCACAGCATCTTCCTCAGGAGTAGATTCCATCTCAAGAAACCACTTTTCCCTGCTCATGCATCAGAAGCAACTCCTCATCCGCTAAAGTTCCGTCATGAGATTGCGGCCATGCAGCCCCATCCTCAGGCTCCATCTTCTCATCCTAGTTCTCCTGCTGTTTCCACCCCATCTTCAGGTCCTTCCTCCACTAAAGTCTCCAACCCCTCAAAGTCATCCATGAGGTTTGGAATCAGCTTCTTCCAAACACCTGTGAATGTTGTGGATGGAGCTACAGTGTATTATGCTAAGAGAAATAAGTCAATCAGAGAAAGACAAATACCACACGATTTCACTCATATGTGGAATAAGAAACAAAACAGACGAATATATGGGAGGGGGTGTAAAAAGAGAAGAGAGGGAAACAAAAGTCTCATTACGAAAGTCCTAGATGATATCTTCCAATAGAAGCCTGTTTCATCTACACTGAAAATCTGTTGTTTAGCGTAGCCACCTTCATTAATGATCTCAGCTAGATCTTCCGGAGAGTTACTCCAGCTTCTACATCAGCACCTTCTGTTTCACCCTGCACTTTTATGTTATGGAGGTTCCTTAAACCTCATGAACCAACCTCTGCTAGCTTCAAACGTTTCTTCTGTAGCTTCCTCACCTCTCTCAGCCTTCACAGAACTGAAGAGAATTAAGGTCTTGCCTTGGATTAGGCTTTGGCTCAAGGAAATGCTGTGGCTGGTGTGCTCTTCTACCCAGACCACTCAAACTTTCCCCATGTCAGCAATAAGGCTCTTTCTCTTTTTTATTATCCATGTACTCACAGGAGTAGTACTATTAATGCCCTTCAAGAACTTTTCCTTTGCATTCACAACTTGACTAACTCTTTGGAGCGAGACACCTAGCTTTTGGCCTATCTTGGCTTTCTAGCTTCCCAACTGGGCTTAATCATTTCTGGCTTTTGATTTAAAGCAAGAGATGTGCAACCCTTTCTTTCACTTGAGCACTTAGAGTCCATTGCAGGGTTATTAACTGACCTAAATTCAGTATTGTTGTGTCTCAGGGAATAGGGAGACCCAAGGAGAGGGAAAGAGATGAAGAACAGTCAGTGGAGAAGTCAGAACACATACATTTATCAGTTAAGATCTCCATCTCATGTGGGCGCAATCCGTGGCACCCCAAAACAATTCCAATGGGCGCAATTCGTGGCACCCCCAAACAATTACAGTAGTAACATCAAATATTGTGGATCATGGATCACCACAGCAAATTTAATATTAATGAAGACGTTTGAAATATTATGAGAATTACCAAAATGTAATACAGAGACACAAAGTAAGCAAATGCTGTTGGAAAAAAGGCGCCAATAGACTTGCTCCATGCAGGGTTGCCACACTTATCACAACAAATTTTACCTCAGCTCTATTAAAGAATATCAAGAACTGTGTCTGTTCTGAAATGGTAGTGAAAATATTAAGCCCTGGCACCATTAAAAAAATTTTTAGTATCAGATTATTCCTCAATTCTCTACAAGTAGTAAAGAAACAAACAGTAACAATTCCTAATTCTTTTTTCTAACACACTGCAGAGAAAAGAAGTCCCATGCTGTGGAACTGCACCAAACCTTACCTGCCCATGCTTGACAGCAAAGATGGCCTAGCTTATAAACAGATAGAGTGGTCTTCGAAGACCCAGGAGGGCCATTTTAGCCCTGTTTCCCTTGCTACACCGTCAGGCCTAAAATTCCAAGACTAGAGACTGATTGGCTTAACATTAAAATAAAAATCTCCCTGAGAGGGGTGAAACATTTGAGGTCTTCTGCCATTTATAACTAGTGGAATTGAGTTTATCAGCTGCTCCCCAAAGATGTGGACTCAGGAACCTTCAAGAGAGTGCTTTTGCTCCCTCTGTCTGGATATCCTGAGAAATTTCACTTGGGGGTTCTCTTGCCTCCCTGGGCACTTCCAGGAAGCTGAGTCTAGGCCCTCATACTCTGTGCACCCACCTCTCTCTTCCCATCAAGCACTGAGGCTGGGAAAGAAATAGGAGGCTGTATGTTTAGTATAGGGTAAAGTCTTTTCTGCAATTATTTCTGACCTGGACAAGTTGTCTTTTTCACAATGCACTTCATAATCTATTCATTAAGTTATAGGAACAAAATGAATTTTTGTTCTCTTGTCATCTATATCCCTTCTCTGAAGCAATGAGCACAAAACAAAAATCCACGATAACATTCTCTCCAATATCATAATTCACCCATAACATGACTACCATGAACTCCAGTCCTCCATCCAGCCTGCATTCTCAAACAAGGATAGGTTAATTATGGTAACTTCCTAGGAGGAGTGGAGGAATGACATGGAAGGAGGAGCAAGGCTGAACGGGAAGATGGTAGGCAACCCCAGATGAGAAAGCAGGAAGGAAGGTAGACTTCCACCAACAAATCTGGAAATTTCTGCAATCACCATTATAGTCCTGGAAGTCCTAGCCAGGCACAGGACTCATGATGGCCCCCACTGATATGTCAGCTGTAGTGAACTAATATTATCAGGATGGTACTCACAGACCCATGGAATTCTTGGTCAGCTAACCAGGCACTCTCACCCCAGGCATTTCACTGCTCATGAAATAACCCAACCCCATGGTTTGTTACTAATGTTTTTTAGATCATGCTCTTCCTATTCTTTGTGGTAGATATCCACTGTAGATATTACTCATCATGCTTAACTGGAGAAAAGAGAAAGGAAAGATATAGGAATAAAATACATATATGCCTTTATCTCAAATAATTTCCTACTACAGAGGACATAGGAGGTCAGGTAGCATTAGGTCACTGAGATTTCACACTGGACACCTTGGACTATGGTTGTGGCAGTGTCCAGGAGACAGAACCTGAGGTTGGTTGGATACAGTTTATGAGAAGCAGGAAGGGTCAAAGAGAACCCCCAGGTTGCTGATTTGTGCATCTGGGCAGATGGTGGTGTCATTTAGTAAAACAGGGAGCACAGGAAAAGAGGGGGTTTCAGCTGGGAGAATGATGTATTCAGCTTTGGACCATTGGTTTTGAGATGCCTGTGGGACATCTTAGCAGATTTTGAGGACACAGCTGCGAATCAGAAGCAGCAGCAGCCACCAGCTGTGCCAGGAGTGGCAAAAACGGCCATTCTTTGTTCTCCACAGCCAGGGGGAGGCCTGTTCAAGATGGGCCGGCTGATTGGTAATTAAGTACAGCAGAGTGGAGGCATACATCTCCATTTGAGCGGCTGCAGGCCATTAACACACTGTGCAATTCTCTTTACTTAACACTGCACTCAAACAAATAGTACATCTGGAAAGTTAATGCCCATTCCAGAGCCATTAGGCTCTGCAAATCAAAACTTGTCTTTCAGTAACATGCAGAGTGAAACAAAATGGTGTTCAAAGGGGCTAAGTGATTATTCCATGCTACGTGATGCTATTCATGAAACTCATAAGGTGTCTGCTTGTCATTGTTCATTAACCAACCCTCTTTGCTCAATCCATAATCCTAAACCCAGGGTGAGGTTGTGCCAGCATCACCTTTCAGGGGAAATCACAGAGGCAATTTAGCATGATGCTGATTAATAAACTCATAGCAATATAGTGTCTATCACATCATCAACAGCAATTGTCCCCATGTGACACATTGCCTGACAAAAAGGATCTCCTTTTTCCATAAACTGAAACCCAATGTCAGCTGGAAAATATTTTTGTCCCCTTGATAAGACAGGGATACCCATATTTCTGTGTTGCAAACCAAACCTAAGCTAATTTGCTCAATCAACAAATTGTCAGATTAGAAGTAAGTCAGGCTATCACTCTACAAACTTGTATCGTCATGCATGATGCAGTAGAAATCTCAAACTAAATGTTGCCATATATACAAATTTATTAGTAATCAGGAATGAAACCTGGTTACCCTAAGAGTAGTCCCTGCTCTCTGTCCTAGGCAATATAGTCCAACAGAAACCTTGCAAAAAGAGTTCCCTCTGAGGCAGATGCATTGATGTTCTGACAGCAGAATCAGCAAACCTTCTAGGTGGCATGGTCCTTCACTAAGCAGGGAATGCAGGACCACATGGATTTCTAGACCTTGGGTCCTAACACCAAATATGTGTTGTTGTTGGGCCTGCTACTCGTGATGGTTTATTTATCCAAGGGCCCATAAAATCTAACCACATATTTTATAAACTATTAATTTTACCAAGGAAATTATTCCTAACATCTCTTATGCTAATTAACAAGCCCTGTGGTGTAGACTTAGATGTATGTATGTATGTATGTATGTATGTATGTATGTATTTTTTAATATGAAATTTATTGTCAAATTGTTTCCATACAACACCCAGTGCTCATCCCAGCAGGTGCTCTCCTCAATGCCCATCACCCACTTTCCCCCCCTCCCCACCCCCCATCAACCCTCAGTTTATTTTCAGTATTTAAGAGTCTCTTATGGTTTGCCTCCTTCCCTCTCTGTAACTAGATGCCTATATTTAAAACACTAGTGCTAGCCTCCTTAGAATGTGGATTCCCAGGTAGAGGGCTCCAAGTACTAATTAAGCAATCTTGCCTAAAAGGTATATTCTTGATTAAAGCCTCTCCAAATGTTAGCTTAAGGCCCTAGGATTTAATGTTAACTTATACCCATATATATCACACACTGAGATATTTTAGAGTAAAAATCACACAGAGACAGTATGACATTCGGGTTTTTATTTTTGTCCCTGCTCTGATGTTAAAAATAAAACCAAAATTCATAGCATGGGCTATGTTCCAAAATCTTTTACCATATAACAAACTATCTCAAAATGTAGTAGCATCTAATGTACAGTGTGGTGATTATGGTTAATAATACCATATTACATACTTGAAAGTTGTCAAGGGAGTAGATCTTAAGTGTTCTCACCACAAGAAAAGGAATGGTAATTATGCGGTGTGATAGATGTGTTAGCTAACAGCTCTGGTGGTAATCATTTAGCAGCACATAAGTGTACCAAATCAACAGGCTGTACACCTTAGACCTACACCATATTATATGTTAATTATATCTCAGGAAATTATATCTCAAGGGGAAAAAAAACCTTAATGGAGTAAAACAACACTAATTACCATTTATTTTGTTCACAAATCTACAATTTTGTCATGGCTAATTGGGAGTAACTTCACTCTGTTCCACAGTATCTGGGGCCTCAGCTGAAGGACTTGGGAGAACAGCATGAGGAGTCAGGGCTGGAATCACAGAAAGGCTTTCTGGCTCACCTGTCTGGTACCTGGACTGGGAAGATTTGGATACAGGCTCAGCTGGCACTGTCGATGTGAGCATCTGTAAGTGGCCTCTCCACTTATAGATGCTTTGGGCTTCTCACAAAAAGGTGGCTGGGTTCCCAGAGGGTGCTCCCCAGAGCGAGTGTCACAAGAGAACCAGAGCATGGCCTTCGCAGGTCTCAGTGCAGAAATCACACAGCCTCACTTCCACGATGTTCTATGGTGACAAACCACCCCAGACTCAAGGGAGTGGAATTAGACCCTGCCTCTAGAAGGGCAGTGGTTGATTGCTGCACAAGAGTGTGGGGGATGGGAGGTGTTGGTGTGGTCAACCATTTGAAAAAACAATCTGCTAAAGGCTAGGACTAAAAATGAATAATACATGGTCACTGGTCCTTTATCCTAAAAAAAAAACCTCATAACTTAATTGTGGAAACAGAAAAATAAACTAATAATTCTAATATAAGACGGTGATAGATCAGAAATCAGCAAACTGTGACTTGCCTCCTGTTTTGTAAATAAATTTACTGGAACATAACCATGCTTATTCATTTACATATGGTCTCTGGCTGCTTTCATGCTACAATGGTGGAGCTGAGTAGTTACAACAGAGGACATATGGCCCACAAAGCCTAAAATATATACTTTCTGGTCCATTAGAGAAAAATCTTGCTAACCCCTGCAGTAGATTCTAGTAAAAAAAAAGCTGTGGCAGTGTTGAGGAAGGGAAAATTAAATTTTTATAGGAATTTCAAAGATGTAAAAAAAGGTAAAATTTGGGCTAAATTTTATTCAACGATTTATCCCTATTTGCCTTGTCTGAGAACAGATTTAGGGAAGTTTAGAAGGATGTGGAAAGAATAACTAAGGGTTCATCCACTAGTGGTGCTGGGGAAGGGACATTCCAGGCAAAAGGAGCGACATGTATATAACATGTCTAAGGAAACGAAAGGGTGGTATATGTTCAGAGAACTATAAAGAATTCAGTGTACTGGGCCATGTAGTGGACACTCCAGGGCCAGCAAGGAACGAGAAGTCATATGAGACCAAGAAATATGAAATCTGAAGCATGGAGCCTGAAAACTCTCAGGAGAACAGTGATGAAGACTGGATCCAGGCAGAGCAAGTAAGAAAGCAGAAACAGGGTTGTGTCATCATTCCCTCACTTACTCAGCCATCTCTTCATTTGTGACCTCATCAGAGATGTCTTCTCTAATCAGTGCATCTAAAATGGCAAATCCCTTCTATTACTCTGTGTTCCCTTACCTTGCTTTATTTTTTTCCCTAGCAATTACTACCAGCTACCATTATGTATTTATTTCTCTATGGCCTATTTCCCCCATTAGATATAAGTTCCAGGAGGATGGACTTTATCTGTTTTGTTTGTTGCCATTACCCCAGTGCCCAGCACTTGTATGATAGACTCATCTGTTGAATGAATGAGTGAATGAATGAACAGGGAAATGTCAAAAAGCAGAGTGTCCATAATTCAGGAACACCCTGGATGTGGGAGGTAGGAAGGGGAAAGCATGAGGGTCGTTCCAAGATTCCTAGTTCAGGGGCTCCTGGGTGGCTCAGTCAGCTGAGCATCTGCCTCTTGATTTTGGCTCAGGTCATGATCCCAGTGTCGTGGGATTGAGCCACATGTGGGGCTCTGTGCTAAGAGTGGAGCATGCTTAAGATTCTCTCTCTCTCCCTCTGCCCCTCTCCCCTTCCTTCTCTCTCTCTCTCTCTCTCTCTCTCTCTCTCTCTCTCACACACACACACACACACACACACACGCACACACGCACGCACACACACACAATTTTAAACAAGATTTCTGGTTTAGTTAGATGGGTAGATGTTGATGTCATCAGGTAAGGAAGTAGAGCAGGTGTGGTGGAGACTGAGGCATTGGGTAAGGAGACTGCAAGTTTGGTGTTTAGACTTTTGAGTTCAAGGTGCCTCATAAAACCTTTCAGAGTAGCTATTCAGTAGGGATCTAGGAATATGGATATTAAAGGAACTGAGTTTGAAGATTTGAGATCACCTCAGTTTAAATGACAGCTGATACCATGGCAGGATATGAGATTTTGAATAGAAAAACAAAAGGCATAAAGGAAGAAGAGAGCTGGTGACTGTATCTGGGAAGAGAAAACATCCTTTAAGAGGCTGGCACAGAAAAGGGAATCAAGGAGACTTAGGGGACAGTCAGAGAAGAAGAAAACCAGAGAAGAGCTAGTGCCAGGTGAGCCAAGAGAGCACATTTTCAAGAGAGACAATGGCCAACCAATTCAGATGCAGCAGAAGATTTGTGATAGAAGGACTGGTGAGGCATTCCCAAGGAGATCTAGAATGTTCCCATGTGACTCTCACTGTTGAGCATTGTTTATCTCTTAGAGAATTTGCTGTAACTCTTATGACTTGTTTCTTTTTAAAAGATTTTTTCTGGGATCCCTGGGTGGCTCAGTTGGTTGAGCATCTGACTTCAACTCAGAGTCATGAGTTTGAGCACCGCATCAGGCTCTGTGCTGATAGCTCAGAGCCTGGATCCTGCTTCAGATTCTGTGTGTGTGTCTCTCTCTGCCCCTCCCCTGTTCACTCTCTGTCCCTCTCTCTCAAAAATAAATAAACATTTAAAATTTTTTTAAAAAAAGATTTTTTCTGCCAGCCTCAGAGAAATAAGATTCATAAATCTAAAGACCAAAATGCTACTTCTGCAGCTGATAGCCTATGTTGTCTCTGTGACTAGGCAAATCCATGGTAAAGAGAATGTTAATCCAAATGATGTTAATAATACGACAACTGCAAGTACGTGGGCTAATCATTAGGGTGTCCACTCAATGACTAATGAACTCCCTGTCTTGGGTAATTAATGAAAACAATATGGAGTCATCGTTTTGAGTATGAATCACAGCCACAAATAGATTTGCTTCAGTCGTTAATTGAAGTAAACAAGGCATTTCAAGGGAGCCAGCACTGAACTCTTGGCTAAAGGTGGTAAATTTTTCTCTGAATCTCAGCCTGTTTTTATTCCCTCTCTTTTGTTCTCTCAATATCCACTCTCACCTCGATATGACATCTATTCTCTTCACCCGCTGAAACTATTCTCTCCACGTCATGACCAAACACTACCTGATGGAATCCAATGATCTGTCCAGCATCTTTATCTGCTGTTTCTTACCTGGTTGGTCATTAGTCACCTTCACCCTCTCTGGGAAGGCTCTTTTCCTTTGGTTTCTCTGATATCAGGTTCTCCTATTTCTCTGTGTATTTCCTCTTATTTCTTTGAATGGCTGGATTTCCTTCTTCCACCCCTAAACCATAGTCATCTCCTAAAATCCAGTTGTCATTCTTCCAGCTTTCTACTACACTCATCCTTGTCTCTTCCACTTCTCTGCCCTCCTACTGTGTTCTAGCTGGTCTTATAGTTTATATTTCCTGTGAATGTCATCGTTATATGTTGATATATATATCAACAGGTGTAGTTATATACAGAATATTACCTACAATATATTGGTAAGGATGCTGCCTATTTAAGTCAGTGGCCAGTTTAGATCATCTTTTTATATTAAAGTGAAAGATGATATTCTGACTTATTATATACACAAAGCATTTTGAGATAGAATATCTGATAATATCCTCTCATCTAAGGATGAGATTGGGCAGAATTTAATTCAGACTGGGGACTAGACTAGTTCAATTAAGAAAACACTAACTCAGAGGGAAAATTCTATTAAAATCAAATAACTTTAGGGCACAATCTAGGTGCTAATTTACATATATTAGAAAGGCAATTGTATGAAGCCAGTTAAAGCTGCTTCTACAATAGAATTCACTACAGAGGTTAAAAGTTCATTACTGCACACATTTTCTTTAAGAAGAATTTAATTCATTAAATACTACATAAGTTTATTTTGTTACGTATTTAAAGTTTATCTTTTGTCTGTACCCTTTAAGACTCTAAACTTTTTAAAATAAGTCTTTTCAAATCTCATGTGTAAATTATACATTTATAGCATCACCAAACCCTCAGTCATTCCTATCAGACACTAGGTTTATCCTGGCAAATCCTCGAGCCAAAGTAAAACATATAATTGTTTGAAGAAATAGAAGGAAGGGTGAAGTCAGTCAATCCCAGTTTAAAATATAATAAGCCCCAAATACAATAAGTGATGTTCAAGATGTTAGCCCTTCAAATGAGATCTTTTTCTAGCTTTCCCATTTCTGTCAAAAGTAACATTATTCCCCTCGTGCACAGGCTCCACATCTTAGGGATTCCTTTGCCTCTGCCCACTCCTTTCTTACTTATCTCCAGCTTGTCTGCAACTATTACTCATTCTTCTTATCTCAGGGCTACTATGTGGTCTAGGCCATGAGTCCTTCAACAAAGGGAGTGAAATGCCTTCTCAATGGTCCTCCTGATCCCAACCCCTCACTAGTTTGGTTATTTCTTGTCAGGTAACTCTTTCATATTATTCCATGACAGCCCAAGTTTAAGAGAGCTCAAAGAATTGTTTTAAATAATTTTGAGATGGACTTTAAATCATCTGAGACACAACTTTTATGCCTTTATATATGTGCAAGTAAATATACATCAACGTTGTGTTCTTTTGATCAGTTATATACAATTGGAGATAAAATTTGTTTCCATTTTTGCCTGCATCTTTGTGACATCTGGATTTTTAATTTCAGAACACTTCTATTATTGTATTGAAAATTCAATCTTAAGTTGAAGATGGAAAGCAGGTGATATCAGCCACAGAATGGACTATTCGATATACTTCTAGTAATAGAGGCATGAAGATAATTGTCTGGAGAGGTGGAAAAGTAAAAAATATAAGTAGACTCAAGAAGGAGTTAGATACATTTGAGAATTAGGGATCAGTAATGAGTTATCAACACATATTCGGAATTTTATCCACTCTCACCTCATATTATTATGAGGATATTATAGGATATTATCATATGCAGCATAACAAAAGATGCCAGAAAAGTTTGCTCTCATGAACTACTGATTGTTTCCTGGACAGTGTGTTTCAAAGTCTCTCTACTGCCTGTCATATAAAAACCAAACTAAGAATCTGGGCTTCAGTTTCTTCAATTATGAAATGGCCATGCTGGTCTTGAAGAGTGGTCTTCAAAATTTTAAGCAGCCCAAATCATAAACCAGATTAAAGTAGAGCCATCAGATGAAAGCATCCACAGGAACCAGATTCTACCACTTCTTCCATGCCCAGAACCCCTGCCCAGTAGCCTCCACAGATAAATAATTGACCTGGAAGATCTCTAAGTTTCTTCCTTGTTGCTAGGATTCACTCCTGAACTTAGATTTCAATGTCTTCCATCAAATGGTCTTGCCTTCCTTTACCAGACTCAGATTTCCCCATTCCCCCTCAGGGTTCAGGATACAAGTCCAAATGGCCATGGACAAGATAGAAATTGAGGCAATCCAGAAACCCATCCCTCATCTAAAGGACTTACATCCAGACTTGCCAGATCTTTCCATTTGTCCAAAGAATCTAGAAATCTGGCTCTTCCTTTTAAAATCTAGAGATTTTGGGGATGCCTGCGTAGCTCAGTCAGTTGGGCATCCGACTTTGGCTCAGGTCATGATCTCACATTTTGTGATTTTAAGCCCCACATCGGGCTCTGTGCTGGCAGCTCAGAGTCTGGAGCCTGCTTCAAATTCTGTGTCTCTGTCTCTCTCTGCCCCCCTCCTTCTCAAGAATAAATAGACATTAGGAAAATAAAAAAGTAAAATCTAGAGTTTCTTTTTAATGTTGGTAACTATGATGGTTAGTTTATGTGTCAATTTGCTAGGCTGTGGTGCCCTTTTGTTTAGTCAAACACTAGTCTAGGTATTGCTGTGAAGGTATTTTGTAGTCAACAATCTATTGACTTTAAGCAAAAGAGAATACCCTTGATAATATGAAAGGGACTCATTCAATCAGTTGAAGACCTTATCAGCAAAAAACTGAAGTTTCCTGGAGAAGAAAGAGTAAGGAATTCTGTCTCAAAAATGTAACATGGCAATTTTACCTGAATTTCCAGTCAGCCAGCCTGCCACACAGATTTTGGGCTTGTCGCGCGCGCACACACACACACACACACACACACACACACACACTCTTGGTTCTGGTTTTGTGAAGAACCCTGACAGCCAACTCAAACTTTTGTGAAACTGAGGCAAAACAAAAGACATGCATGAACCCAGACTATATTTGCAATTCACCAGTATGTGACCCAGTGCCCTACAATCCAGCCCATCTTCTTGGGAGCCCTTGTTTTACCCACTCCTGGTCATGGTTACCACCATGTCCTTTCCCCACCAAGAAAGCCTTTCCCATTTTGTATTCCCAGCCAAATCCAGTGTTGCCCAAAGGCACTAGGCTCAAGGCTCTTCTCTTTCAGGAAGCTTCCATGATGATCTCTGTGAATTAGTTTTAATTCCATCTACATTTAATGTTCATAGATAGAATGTGCTATGCAATGCCATATTTATGATTTTTTAAATTGTTCTCAAAACATTATTCACCTTGTGTCTCAAATACTAATAAAGATCTCATCTTTAAAGATTGTCTGCCATTATTCACCAACTTGTACCAAAACCAAATTGCTCTAGAAATTAGGAGACATGATGAGTTCCAGTCTCAGATCTGTCCCAAGTTAAGGGCATTACCTTGGAAATGTCTCCAAGCATCTCTGTAAAACAGGATAAAGCTAATTAATGGCTAACATTTACCTACTGCTCACCATGATCCAAGTACTATGATCTTCACATACTTTCATTCATTTACTCTTTAAAATTTTATGAGGTAGGTACTATTGTGTAGGATAAACTAAGACATAGAAATATAAAGTAAGTTGCCCAGGGCCAGCTTACAGGCAATGGAACCAGGATTTGGATCCAAGCAGCCTGATTTCTCAGCCCACATTCCCAACCACTACACTAAGGAGACTCAAAATACGTATTGCATAATTCCCAGCAGCTCTAAAATTCTATGATTTTACTTCTTTTTTTAAGTGTTTATTTATTTTTGAGAGAGAGAGAGTGTGTGTGAGCAGGGGAGGTACAGAGAGGAGGCAGGGGACAGAGGATCCAAGGCAGGCTCCGCATTGACAGAAGAGAGCCTGATGTGGGCCTCAAACCGATTAACTGTAAGATCATGACCCGAGCTGAAGTTGGATGCTCAGCCGAATGAGCTATCCAGGCGCCCCTCTATGATTTTACTTCTAAAATCACCTTCACTCAGTATGTCTTTATTATAAGACACAATTAGGACTCACTAAATGTTTGTTAAAATGAGTCAACTACTTTTCAGTTAATTTCAGTTTCATTACCCTGATGGTGGGTCAGTTGATGAGAGTATGGTGGACTAGGTTTGACTGAGCTCACAAGTCACTAGTGATAGGTTCTGTTCACAAGGACTGACTTAGCCATCAAATGCCCTGTCTCTACTTCATCCTATTCTTAGACTTACAAGTCCCATTAGGTTCTATTATACTGACTATTATTTATTTCCTGCAAAGTAAGATGAACAGATATCTCCAGAACTAGTTTGTAAAGCTAGACTTTAACTGAAGAAAATGAAAACACTAATTCAAAAAGATACATGCACTTCTATGTTCATTGCAGCATTATTTACAATAGACAAGATATGGAAACAACCTAAGTGTCCACCAATAGATAAATGGACAAAGAAGATGTGGTATATTAGCACATTACTCAGCCATAAAAAAGGATGAGATCTTGCCATTTGCAATAATATGGATGTACCTATAGGGTATAATGCTAAGGGAAATAAGTCAGACAAAGACAAATACAATATGATTTCACTCATATGTGCAATTTAAGAAACAAAGCAAACAAAGAAACAAAAAAGAGACCAAAAAACAGACTTTTAAATACAGAGAACAAACTGGTGGTTGCCAGAGGGGATGTGGGTGAGCAGTTGGGTGAAACAGATAAGGGAGATTAAGAGTATACTTATGCTGAGCATTGAGTAATATATATAATTACTGAATCATTATATTGTACACCCAAAACTAATATAACATTGCTTGTTAGTTATACTTCAATTTTTAAAAATAAATAAAAAATTTTAAATCCTTAATCAGCAAAAACAAACAAACAAACAAACAATACATCACATACTACAAATGACTGATCATACGGTTGAGGTCAAAATAGGCAGTTCCAGCTGGTGGTAAAACCACAGAACAAGAGGTGACTGTTTGCCAACAGGAGCAGAAACAATGACCTTGTAAGGTAGAAGTCAACCTAGTCATAGCAGATGCTGTCAATAACCCACTGGTATCCACTTGGCCCACCAAAGTCTTCAGGAAATGCTTCTCACAATACCAACATCTTTTAGCCTCAGGTACCTGTGTCTCTCTGCCAAAGGGCATGCTCAGCCCAAGCATAACACAGTCCAGAAGTGCCAAAGGATTTATGTGGCCAGGAGCAACCCCCAATCAATGAGGGATAAATAATCAATTTCTTCCCCTATCAGTAGGATGTTTCCAGGGCATGTTTCCTATTTTTGTTAGGGGGAACATCCCAAGTGACTGAGCCCTTGTGCCCAGAGGGGTCATGAAAACATCCATTTTTTTCAAGTTTATTTATTTATTTTTGAGAGGGAGAAAGAGAGGGAAAGAGAGAGAGAGAGAGAGAGCAGAGGGAGGGGCAGAGAGAGAGGAGAGAGGGAATCCCAAGCAGGCTCTGCACCATCAGTGTGAGCCTGACACAGGGCTCAGTCTCACAAACCATGAGATCCATGAGATCATGACCTGAGCCAAAATCAAGAGTCAGCCACTTAACCGACTGCGCCACCAAGGTGCCCGAAATAGCCTTTACTGACATTTCCCCACTCTCTGTCTCTCCATCTAATTCTATCACTATGCTTATGGGGATCATTTCCCAAACAAACTTCTGGCACCCAAATCCTGGTCTCAGTCTGGAGGCTTTTGTTCAAATCAACATGGTATCACACCCCCCCATAGCAGCCATATAATAGTGCTTTGAGTTTGCCATTTGGGAAATCCACCAAAATGTGCAAGGCAATGCTTTGTAAGATTGTGTAAGTACACATGTATACACATGCACACAGAGAAGAAGCAAAATAATGTGGGTCAACATTTCCCAAAATATATTCCAGGGGATAGTATTTTCATAAATTTTGCTTAAAAATCATGTGCTTTCTCCCTGAGATCAGGAACACGACAGGGATGCCCACTCTCACCGTTGTTATTTAACATAGTGCTGGAAGTTCTAGCATCAGCAATCAGACAACAAAAGGAAATCAAAGGCATCAAAATTGGCAAAGATGAAGTCAAGCTTTCGCTTTTTGCAGATGACATGATATTATACATGGAAAATCCGATAGACTCCACCAAAAGTCTGCTAGAACTGATACATGAATTCAGCAAAGTTGCAGGATACAAAATCAATGTACAGAAATCAGTTGCATTCTTATACACTAACAATGAAGCAACAGAAAGACAAATAAAGAAACTGATCCCATTCACAATTGCACCAAAAAGCATAAAATACCTAGGAATAAATCTAACCAAAGATGTAAAGGATCTGTATGCTGAAAACTATAGAAAGCTTATGAAGGTAATTGAAGAAGATTTAAAGAAATGGAAAGACATTCCCTGCTCATGGATTGGAAAAATAAATATTGTCAAAATGTCAATACTACCCAAAGCTATCTACACATTCAATGCAATCCCAATCAAAATTGCACCAGCATTCTTCTCGAAACTAGAACAAGCAATCCTAAAATTCATATGGAACCACAAAAGGCCCCGAATAGCCAAAGGAATTTTGAAGAAGAAGACCAAAGCAGGAGGCATCACAATCCCAGACTTCAGCCTCTACTACAAAGCTGTCATCATCAAGACAGCATGGTATTGGCACAAAAACAGACACACAGACCAATGGAATAGAATAGAAACCCCAGAACTAGACCCACAAACATATGGCCAACTCATCTTTGACAAAGCAGGAAAGAACATCCAATGGAAAAAAGACAGCCTCTTTAACAAATGGTGCTGGGAGAACTGGACAGCAACATGCAGAAGGTTGAAACTAGACCACTTTCTCACACCATTTACAAAAATAAACTCAAAATGGATAAAGGACCTAAATGTGAGACAGGAAACCATCAGAACCTTAGAGGAGAAAGCAGGAAAAGACCTCTCTGACCTCAGCCGTAGCAATCTCTTACTCGACACATCCCCAAAGGCAAGGGAATTAAAAGCAAAAGTGAATTACTGGGACCTTATGAAGATAAAAAGCTTCTGCACAGCAAAGGAAACAACCAACAAAACTAAAAGGCAACCAACGGAATGGGAAAAGATATTTGCAAATGACATATCGGACAAAGGGCTAGTATCTAAAATCTATAAAGAGCTCACCAAACTCCACACCCGAAAAACAAATAACCCAGTGAAGAAATGGGCAGAAAACATGAATAGACACTTCTCTAAAGAAGACATCCAGATGGCCAACAGGCACATGAAAAGATGTTCAGCGTCGCTCCTTATCAGGGAAATACAAATCAAAACCACACTCAGGTATCACCTCACGCCAGTCAGAGTGGCCAAAATGAACAAATCAGGAGACTATAGATGCTGGAGAGGATGTGGAGAAACGGGAACCCTCTTGCACTGTTGGTGGGAATGCAAATTGGTGCAGCCGCTCTGGAAAACAGTGTGGAGGTTCCTCAGAAAATTAAAAATAGACCTACCCTATGACCCAGCAATAGCACTGCTAGGAATCTACCCAAGGGATACAGGAGTACTGATGCATAGGGGCACTTGTACCCCAATGTTCATAGCAGCACTCTCAACAATAGCCAAATTATGGAAAGAGCCTAAATGTCCATCAACTGATGAATGGATAAAGAAATTGTGGTTTATATACACAATGGAATACTACGTGGCAATGAGAAAAAATGAAATATGGCCTTTTGTAGCAACGTGGATGGAACTGGAGAGTGTGATGCTAAGTGAAATAAGCCATACAGAGAAAGACAGATACCATATGGTTTCACTCTTATGTGGATCCTGAGAAACTCAACAGGAACCCATGGGGGAGGGGAAGGGAGAAAAAAAAAAAAGACGTTAGAGTGGGAGAGAGCCAAAGCATAAGAGACTGTTAAAAACTGAGAACAAACTGAGGGTTGATGGGGGGTGGGAGGGAGGGGCGGGTGGGTGATGGGTAGTGAGGAGGGCACCTTTTGGGATGAGCACTGGGTGTTGTATGGAAACCAATTTGTCAATAAACTTCATTAAAAAAAAAAAAAAAAAAAAAAAAAGCCCAACCAAAAAAAAAAAAAAAAAAAAAATCATGTAATGTCGAATAAATTTTGCACTGGGTTGCTTAAAGGGTAGAGGAGTATATTGTCCATACCATGATTCTGTTGTGCAAAGACAAAAATGTATCTATTTGCTATAACTGACTTCTCTTGTTCTTGAGCCTCTGCTGTCAGTAACAGGGAAGAATTAAACTTGCCAATTAAAAGTCCTCCAGTCATGTCAATTTCAAAAAAAAAAGTCTCTTGGGTAAATATTTAGTTAACTCAAAGTTCAAACTTTCTATCAGAAGTTTCTTCCCTTCAAAGGATCTCACCAGCTCATGTCCCAAGGTGGTTCAGGGGCATGGAGGCAAGTGCACATTTCCTCATGGCCAAGAAAGTATGGGGAGGGCATGCTGCCCTGTGTTCTGCCCTCTGGAGGGTCCCCTATGGCCACGGCTGAGGTGGACACAGCTGTCCAGCAGACCCAACTGGAGAGATTATGAAAAATGCAGATTCCCAGGTCCTTTCTCTGGATGTTTTGATTCAGGGAGAATGGAATAAAACCAGGAGCCTATACATTTAACAAGTTTTCCAGAGTGTTCTGATGTAGCCAGAGCAATGTCTGGCATTTGGGAAACACTAGGGTAGCCTGTTCTGTTGCCTACCAAGTTTTGAGCTTCCCGCCATACTGTAAGATAGGGGACTCACAACTTATTGTCTCATACTGAGGCATATGATTTAGCACTGTCATCATCTTTACTCATCACGAGGCATACTGGGGCAGAGGATATAAGGTTTCCAAGTAAATGTTGGCACTGGTGGTAAATATACTGATACTGTAGTTTACGTACAGTAATCAGAATTTTTAAAGCAGAACTGAGGAAATAAAAGGAGAAAAAGATCCTCTGATATTAATTCCTGTTATTTCAATACCAATAAGGAGAGAGTTCTAAGAAAAGCCACACAAAATCCCTGAGAGGAAAGAGGAACAGCTGTATAAAGAAAGACCAAAAAATTACATTATCATTTACTTAATAAAATCTACATCTAAAACTCTGAAAATTATATCTCATTTAAAGACTGACAGGAAAAGAGATTAGATGTTATTTTTTCTTTAATTTTGTACTTTAAAAAGAGATAAAATGTTATTTCTGTGGTATTTTTATAAGAAGGACATTTATAGCATCACTTTTGAAGTATATTTAAGTTGAATGTTGTAACTTAATGAATACATAGGATTGGTTTATACCACTTAAAGTTGATAACAACAAAATCTTCCACCCAAAGCAGCTTTACATTTCAAACTCCCTAGAATGAAATTTAACCTTTTAAAATATGTTCCAGAATATTATGTCAGCTTGTTTTTTCAGGGGGGAACCTTCACCTGGTGTAGCAGTCAGAACATGTTTGGTTGGATTTTAGTTACAAGCAACTATGAGATTTCAGTAGCTTGACACACCCATGGTACATTTCTTCCTTCCTTCCTTCCTTCCTTCCTTCCTTCCTTCCTTCCTTCCTTCCTTCCTTCCTTTTTTAAGTTTATTTATTTATTTTGAGAGAGAAAGAGCACATAAGTGTATGCAGGAGGGGTGGAGAGAGAGGGACAGAGAGGGGATCTCAAGCAGGCTCCACACTGTCAGCACGGAGCCTGATGTGGGGCTTGAAACAGACCCTGAGATCATGACCTGAGCCAAGATCAATGGCCAAGATCCATCCATCCTTCCTCCCTCCCTTCCCTCCTTCCTTCCTTCCTTCCTTCCTTCCTTCCTTCCTTCCTTCCTTCCTTTCTTTTTTAAGTTTATTTATTTATTTTGAGAGAGAAAGAGCACATAAGTGTATGCAAGAGGGGCGGAGAGAGAGGGACAGAGAGGGAATCTCAAGCAGGCTTCACACTGTCAGCACGGAGCCTGATGCGGGGCTTGAAACAAACCCCGAGATCATGACCTGAGCCAAGACCAATTGGCGGATGCATAGCCAACTGAGCCACCCAGGCACCACCCCCCAACAGTACATTTCTTGCCCATATAAACGCTCAACATGAGTGAATTGGAGAGCATTGCTGATCCCAGCCTTTCAGGGGCCAGGTTGCCAACGTTGCGTCTCAACATGTGTACATGTGCTTCCAAGTTCTCCACAGCAGAGAGAAGGAAACACCACAATTTGTGACATACTTGTGCTCACATTTCATTGGTCAAGCAAACCAATGATCATTGTAACTTCAAAGGGGATGGGAGAATATTGTCTTACCACTTGTCTCCCAGGAGAACTAGAAAATTTGTCACCAGCTCTACTGACTATCATTTCTGCTTTGCTTCTTACCTCCCCTGGACATTGGCATCAGATAACAGCCCACACTGTCTATCCCTCTGTTTGGGACTCATACTATCAATCCAACAAACTTATATTATCAATCCAACAACAACAGAATATTTCACTCTTTTACATCCCTAGTGTATCACATTAGGGTAAAGCCAGAGTATGTATGTAAGTTTTTTTTAAAAAAATAGTCGGTAGCCCCACTGTGGCAGACATGACTAGCGATTCACCAAAGACAGATGACCTTCCCCATCATTTCCCCTGGGTAGAGTCATTGCTGAGTTGCAACTAGGCAACAGAGGCTATAGTTCTCAGACCCTTGCAATAGGTGACTGAGTTCTGGCTGATGAAATGCAGATGGAAATGTCATTTTCCACTTTCAGGCCCAGCCCATAAGTCTCCTGTGCCATATGCCACTCTTACCTTTTGGCTGGATGTTGATGCCTGCGGCAATCTAGAAAACGACACGTTGAAGATGCCAGAGCCTCTGTCAACCTGGTCTCCAAATGACTACATGACCCAGACCTTCCATCAATCCCCTACCTTGCTGATGATACATATAAACGTTTTACTAAAAATCGTTTTATTTTTAAAGTTTATAAAAATAAATGTGGATTATGATAGAGAAACTTTAATTCTGATGGGGAGGGATAATACTTGACAGAATACTCTAGAAGTGTGAATTTTAAAAAATGTTTTGGTTGGCCTTGATGATGACAAGATCAACTAATGTAATTCCTTGGCTATTTACCAATCTCTCCATTCTCTGACGCGTATTCTCTGGATCACTGCACCACCTGATTAGAAGAGAATTCCCCAGTAAGTGCAGAAAGAACTGCATTATTCTAGAGGGTCTGGAGAACGCAACAAACAGGGAAGACTGCCAGGTTCTGGTTTTGTAAAGGCCTCTACTTACCACTGACCACTCAACATAGGCGATATAATCACATCACCAATGGCTGCCTAACGCTTATGGGCCACATTCTAGGTGTCTCACTACAGAAATAATTCATAACACCTGAACTTAGATATTTGATACTACTTAAATTTATCATGCTCATCAAAGCCCTATCACCTCCACCATGTTGTGGCAAACCTAACCGCTATGTTTTGTTTTCACTGGCGCACAAAGATAGACTGCAGTCTCCCGCCAGCCACCCTTGGTGGCGACGTGGGTCACGTAACAGAGTTCTGACCAATGATATGATGGCACAAGAAATGGGAGCAGTTCTCAGACCCAGTGGAGGCCTCATAGCCCAAAGGGAGGGCAGAACCACTAGCTGCAGGGGGCTGGTCCCTGAATGAATGCTTAGACAGCGCCCTACCCACCCAACCAGCTTGGGACTCTGAGGAGAGAAAGCAATAAACCCGCCGAGATTTTTTTATGCAATTAGCACGGTTAGCGTACCCTAATGAATACATTAAGACTGTTGCATTTGCCTCAGAGAACCTCGTGAAAGGTTAAAACTAAAGGGAATGGTATGTAAAGTATACATCGGTAAAGCTGTTAATTTAAAAAAGCAAGTCCAGGGGTCCCTAGAGATGCATTCCAATCTCGCTCCCTACTCCCAACCCCAAACTGTTCAGTTTCGTCCTTCCTGCTTGTTTCACAGCTTCTACAGAATGCTGCTTGCTGGGGTGGGGGCTGGGGGTTGCTGTCGGGAATGCCATGACTTGGCCCCGCAGACCACCCTCTCTTGGCCTCTTCGTGCATTCCAGGCTACTTAAGGAAATGTCAGCCTTCTGAACTTTGACCGCCTATACCCTCTGCCAGAATGCTCTTCCCCCTCACCTCTACCTGCCCAGTGCTACCTGTTCTCCCTGCCACTCTTACTGAGACCTTCCTTCTGGAAGGCTCAGGTGGGACAGACAGCATCCCGCTCTGGAATTCCTACAACCCTTCCTCTGGACAGCTCTGAGGGTTCATCTATGTCCCCCACTGTGTGATGACAATAGGTGGACATCTCTGCCTTGCTAGAAGTTGCAAGCTGGCTGCAGACAGGGACTCCCGTCTGCCAGCGCACAGATGATATTCAATAATAAATGTTGGATGAATGCATGCCCCGTGAGAGGCAGACATGATGGGCCAACACTGGCCTCCACCTGGAACACCAAGATTCACATGGAGGCAAGGAGTCTGCCAAGAAAGTGGAGAAAAAAGAAGAGAAATCCAGTTAATTAAGAAAGCATGAGAAGTAGCTCGAATTTTAGACACTTTTTAAGTAAAAATAACTTCAGGTAAATACTACTTTTGAACTGTATTGATATATAACACACAGAAAAGTGACCGTCGAGAACATGGTTTGAATGAATATTCAACAAACTAGTCAGTACGTCATCAAGAAACAGAATGTTATCAGCCATCCAAAAGCCCTCCCCGTCAAGTCAGTAAATACTATTTTAAAAGAAAAGGAAGGAAGAGAGAGGGAGGCGTGCCCAGGCATCCACTTAAAAAGAAAAAGAGAAACCCTGAGGCAGTCAGCAGGTGGGAGGAGGGGCAGAGTAACTCACGCCCTCATTGAGCCACACCCATCGAGGCTTTTCCAGACCCATAGAAAATTCTCCTGGGATTAAACGGACGCACAAAATGGGTAACTGTAGAGCAAGAGGGCCGAGCTTTGGAGGCGAAGAACATTCCTCCTAGGCACCCACACGGCGCGATGCCGTCCGGTTCGCCCACCCTGGGCGCCCGGCAGGGATCGCAGCGCTGGGACCCCCGGTAGCCGGGCAGGTGGCGCCGCGCGGAGAGGTCCCGTCTGCCTCCTGGGCGACGCAGGGCGGTGACCTCGCTGCGTCCCCAGCCAGGAAAGGGCCCGGCTTGGGGGTCAGCGCCCTCGCCCCACTTCCCATTCGCAGTCCGCATTCCTGCGCCCTTTTTCTGAACCTGGGGAGGCAGCGCATCCCCCGGGCTGCCTTCCAACGGGATGTGCCTCCGCCAGACCCCAAGCCGAGAACTCAGAGCTTTAGAAGGAACAAAGTCCCACATCAAGGCCAGAGAAGCAGCTTCCAGTAAAATGTCACTCCAGGCCACAGGACCATTGCTCTGAGAGCTGGCTCCACTCAAGCCGGTCTACTAAGTCTCTGCTAGGCCCTTGAAAAGGAAAAATCTTAGGAAGGAAGGAACCATCTTTAGTATGGAAGCTTCACTCCTTACTGCAGTTTTGTCTCTGTCAGGATCGGTTTGTGTGGAAGAGGTAGAAAGAGACAGGCATGTGATTGGGTAACAGGTGTGTAGGTAGTTAGATAAAAATTCTAGACAGTCTGCAAGTAATTCTGAAGGTAGGGTCCCAGGGATGGGTCTGGGCATCCATTATATGGGAGGATTTCTTGCTCACAAGGATGTGTGGTACAGGCAGTTTGGGGGGGGGGGTCTTATATTTCAAGTTCTTTTTATTAAGAGAACAACAAAGAGAACTAATAAGCTGGATCAGGCAGAGGGACGATAAAGGGGATGTTTCTAAAGCATTATGGTTCCTTATAATGTTAAACTGGGCTTCATCTCCACTCCACATGCTGCACACCATCTTCCTCCCAAATTTCCTGTTCCGAGGTTTCCAGACGAGGCCATTGTAGGGTGTTGGGTTAGGTGGTTAGATGGGAGGGAGGGGATGCCTGGGTCTTGGTTGATCTGGGAGGCTTCAGGAGTATCACCCAATATTCCTGTTGCTAACTGTAAATGCAAGGGAATCCACTGATTTTGAAAAAAGAACTATTCCATACAAACCATCCATTCTATAAATATTTATCAAGGCCCTTGCTTATATGTGCCAAGCACTGTGTTGGGCCCTGGGGAATCTGGTGAAGAGCAGAGCAGTCACTGTCCCCAAGAACTCACAGTCTGGTGGAGGAGGCAGCCTAGTAAAACAGCTATCCTCTCCTGGGAGAAGCACTATGACAGCTGCCGCTGCCCAGCTGTGGGACCTGGGGCAAGGCACTTAACTTCTCTGTGCATTATTTTCATGATCTGTGAATGAGGATAATAGTAGTGCCCCTCCTTGGGATGTTGTGAGGATTAAGTGAATTATACACTATTCACTAATTAAAGTGCTTGGGGGGGGGGTCGCCTGGGTGGCTCAGTCTGTTGAGCATCCGACTTAGGCTCAGGTCATGATCTCACTGTTTGTGTGTTTGAGCCCCACATCTGGCTCTGTGCTGACAGCTCAGAGCCTGGAGCCTGCTTCAGATTCTGTGTCTCCCTCTCTCTCTGTCCCTGCCCTGCTCATGCTCTCTCTCGCTCTCGCTCTCGCTCTCGCTCTCTCTCAAAAATGAAGAAACATTAAAAAAAATTAAAGTGCTTGGGACAGTTTAAGTCACATAGAAAGTGCTATGGAAAGGTTTGTTCTTGTTGGTGGTGACAGTATTGTTATTCTTGGGGTGGTTACTGATAGAGAGAAAAGCTTCCCTCACCATGTGCTCTCCTAAAACCAGAAAGCCTTCCCTAAGGAGGTTAGGCAAATGGAGTATTAAAAAAGAGGAGTTGGTCAAATGGCTCAGGGGACCAGGGAATGGGGGAAGGAGAGGGGAGGAAAGCCTAAGCAGAGGAGACTGAGCAGAGGGAGCAGCAAGGGGAGGCACAGAGGCGGGGAGACAGCACCACAAATGTGAGAGCAGAAAGCAGTTTAATTCAAATGGAGAGGTGATTTGGAAGATAAGGCATCCTGTTAAAGTCAGACCACAAGGAGTAGATCACAAAGGATCATGCTTAGCATTATGCTAAGGAGTTGGGATTGTTAAAAATTAATTTACAGGGGCGCCTGGGTGGCGCAGTCGGTTAAGTGTCCGACTTCAGCCAGGTCACGATCTCGCGGTCCGGGAGTTCGAGCCCCGCGTCAGGCTCTGGGCTGATGGCTCAGAGCCTGGAGCCTGTTTCCGATTCTGTGTCTCCCTCTCTCTCTGCCCCTCCCCCGTTCATGCTCTGTCTCTCTCTGTCCCAAAAATAAATAAACGTTGAAAAAAAAAATTAAAAAAAAAAAAAATTAATTTACAAAAAAAATCTCTAGAAATTTGTGTGGCCCTTCTTAAGCTGTATCAGCAAAAAAGCGCCCTCGATGGCCAATTTCTGATAATAAGAATGGAAAATGTGTGGAATGTCCCACAGGCACATGGCTCTGCCTGTAGGGTAGATGTTGACTGTGATGATTTCCCATAGCTTCTTTTCTCTAAACCTGGAGTGGCTCCCCTCTACCCACATGGCATGATAATACCCTACCTCCCTAATGGCAGTCAAGGTTCTGACAAACTCTCCTGGTGTCCTCCCCAGCGACCCTTTGTCTTTACTGTCAGAGCCCTGACATTCTGTTTGGGTAGCCACAGTTCTCTGCCATCCAGGAACTCAGCAGAGAAAATCCTGATTAGTTTAATCCACTCATGTAATTCTATCCCCTTTCTTAGTGATTGGCTGAGGGACAGGTAAGCATTTGCCATAATTCCGACCAGAGATAAGAGAGAACCCGGGAGGCTTCTGGGAACGTTCTCTCTCTGAAATAGAAACACACAAGCGGCATGCCTCTTCTTCCTCTGTGTGTCGTGTTGGTTGAGTGATACCAAGAATTGTATGTCCTCTAGAACATCCAACACAATGTCTTGCATAGTATAGTTAGATAAGTTTATGTTCCGTTGAAACATGAAGGTTTACAACAACTTCCTCTGAGATAATTAGGGTGGTTGCTTTCCCTTTGGTAGATTAGAGAGCCGAGAGAGATGAATTAGCATATATTAGGCCCAGAGAATAAGCAGAAATAAGCCTAGGTCTCACGATTGCTAGTGTTTCTACAATACCAGGATACTTCTCTTTCAGCTTACCAGATATGGACCAAAAGCTTCACAAAGGTTGGTATTTGTGCCCAGACAACAAATCAAGGTATGAAAGTAAATTGTTAGACTAAAATGATTTTTTGCATTTTTGTTCACATTGTATAAGCCCTCTGAGGCTGAACTAAAACATATGAAAAGATGGATTCCAGTGCTTGTCGAAGCCAAGAGATACCCACAGGTCTGCATCAGATAGCTGCCCCACCTAGGAGCAATAACCCAAACAGAGCTTCTCAAACAGTGTACCCCAAAAGCGTTGGGGGAGGCAGGGATTATCTCATCCTTTGAGGAGCCTTTTTGCTTGACCTCAGTGTCAGTCTGTTGGAGCTAATGTAACAAAGAACTATAGACTGTGTGGCTTATAAACAACCAAAAAGTATTTCTCACTATTCTGAAGGCTAGAAGTCCAAGATCAGTGTACCCCCATGGTCAGGTTCTAGTGAAGGCCCCCTTCCAGGTTGCCATATTCTCACTGTATCCTCACATGGCAGAAACAGGGCAAGAGAGCTCTCTGGGATTCCTTTTACAAAGGCACAAATCCCCAAAGGCCCCACCTAATACCACTACATTGGGGGGTAGGATTTCAGTATTTGAATTTGCAGGGGGACACAAACATTCAGCCCATTGCACCCAGTGTGCCATACAAATGTTGTTACTATTGACATGTGCCAAGACATGAAATGAATTTGGAAGGCACATGCCAGTCTTCCCATGTCTTTCCCGTATCTCCGTATTTCCCACGACTGTTTTCAATAACCCTCTATTTCAGCAAAATGATCTATTCACTGTCCCCCAAATACTTTCAGGCTTGGGAAATTTCCCTTATGATTCCTCTTACCTTAAATCCTAGGCATCCCTCTGCATGTTGAACTGTTTTTTTTTAAGTCCCACCCAAAGTGACCTCCTCCATCAAAATATTATATTTTATAATGAACATTACATAATCTGTTTATTGACTATTGACAGATATTACTGTGTTCTTCTTTTTTCATCTGTTCTATCTTATTCCTGTGATGGTCAGAGTGATATAGAAGGTCAACCTGTTTGATTTTTTTTTTTCCCAGTCAAAATGCAATGTATGTCTACCATATGTAAAACACGTGCTAGATGCATGGAGATTCACAGAAGGGGAGAAAAAAGAAGAAAAAAGAAACATATCAATAAAGCAGGTGAATGATGAAGCCTACAAGTCTCCTAACCTAAAAAATCTGGGGACGAAAGAGGCCCCAACAAGAGGACTCCTCTGCAAGGAGGAAGTATCCACTGAAAGGGTGATATTGGCCATGACTTCTGTCTTGGAACGCTTATGACATATAGTCAAATTTTAGTGGCTATATTAGGATTTGGGGAAGGGCAGGGTATTTTTAATCTCAAACCACCAATAAAGCCTGAACCATTTGCAAGTTTAGTCATAGAACAGAAAATATTTGCATAATTGGACTTAGCTGAGTAGTTCCTTCAGCAGCAAGGAGACCCAAGAGTCAGCTGGAATAACTAGTGTGTGTATATGGGAAGTGGTTGGGGAGGTGGGTAATCGGGTTGGGATTTGGCCCCCTGGGTGTGACTGAGTCAGGGTGAGGAAGGTATCTGTTGCATGGTCTAGGGAACAAGGCTGGCCAAGCTTGTGGTCAATCTGCGGTCAGCCCACCTACCCCCATAACAGCTTGGCAAACTCCTTTAGCATGGCTCCTTGGTCCCTCATTCAGAATCAACAAAGAGGGCCAGCTCTTAGGCTTCTAAATCTGCCAGCCTCCCAAGGGAGTATTCCTAAGTAGGAATATACTTTGGAAAGCTGATAAGCTCCCTCCAAATATTTGGGAGGCAGTCTTTGAATTAAATGGTTTTCCTGCTTGATGTCAACTATTATAGGTACTCTTTGACTATGTGTAGAAACTGTTTGCAGAAAGCTAAGACCCCAAGGGGTCTGTGTGAAAGGAGACAGACTGGATCAACAATAATTTATTCTGATGTCAAAGGAACTCGGAGAACCTCTCAATTATATACCTCCAAGAAAGCACCATCCTACTGGCTGTTCCTGGGACTCAGCTGGAGTCCATGAGAACACAGACTAGAGGATGAACTCAAGTATAGAAAACCCTGGGAGAGAGGAGACGGAACACTGGTTCAGGATCTGAGTGGGCTTGGGGGTTCTAGAGGAAATTGAGGTCACCTGAAAATACAGAGCTGCTCTAAAAATGATTTAAGATTATTTTTTCTTTTCTTTTTCTTTTTTGAGTTTTTTTTTTAATGTTTGTTTATTTTGAGAGGCAGGGAGAGGGGACAGAGGATCTGGTGCAGACTCTGTGCTGACTGCAGGGAGCCCAACATGGGCTGAAACTCATGAACCATGAAATAATGAGCTGAGCTGAAGTCAAACACTTAACCTACTAGACCATACAGGTGCCCCTAGTATGGCTTTTCTATGTATTCTGTACTCCCATGGGACTCAGGAGCCATCTCCTAGTGACTGTCTATCTGATGGGATGACAGTGCTCAACTCCCCAATTTTCCCATGACATCAAAAAACCTTTTATTTTGTCTGCAGCCAATCATGGCTCATAGTAAGTCTCCCTCTACAACACACATGGACACATGCATGCACACGCGCACACACACGACAGTGATATTTTGGACCCTGAATGCTCTGAAAATATACAGAAATGTCTCACCAAGGTAAGGAGGCAAGCTCCCAGACCTTGTCTTTGAAAATATTCAGCTTGTGTAACTCAGGCCCCTGGATCACTAGGTTTCTCTCCCCCATTCCTCAGTTACAGCATATGAACAAGAGTTCATTTGAGTTCCTGCAAAGAAAATTTAATTAAGTGAGCTTTGCAGGACTAATGAGTTTAATTTAACTCTTAAAAATCTGCCTACCAGGCTATTTCTCTAATATTGTGGCTGTTAGGCCTTTTCTTCTAAGAACTATCTAGAAAGAGTATTTATGTCTCATGTGTTTATGTCTTGTGAATGTGTATTTTAATTTGTTTCAGTCTCTCCTATTTAAAAAAAAATTAGTTCAAAGAATAGAATATATATGTGTGTGTGTGTGTGTGTGTGTGTGTGTGTGTGTGTGTATATATATGGTAAACATTTTTCACTCCTGTGTTTCACTCTGTGCTATAACAGGAAATGCATTTCTGACACTTTTAAAATGAGCAATCACACGTATAATCAACTTGGTTAAAACTTCCTTCCTGGTAACTGCAACACTTCCTCTGCATCTGGATACGAAGGGAGACCCAGAAAAGCGGAAGAGTTTAGAGGCACACTGGGTAGATTCGAATTTGTTTTGTTTTCAAAAATTAAACAAATGATCCTTCAGCATCATCACCTCCGCTGCTTTATCAGGTATTACTTCCTTCTATTTTTTTGCCCTTTGTTGGGTCTGACTCGGAATAGTGACACTTCCGTCTGGGGTAGAATATTTTTATTTGGAACGGTTGTCGGTTCTTGAGATGATACTACCACTGAATGCCTCCGTTTCATTGTCTGGCCAGACCTATACGTGTGGATATCCATAAGGTTCCGGCCATAGCTTTGCAGGTGCATCTGTCCTTTTTGTTTGTTTGTTTTTGTTTGGGAGGAAGAGGGAGGGCACAGGAGCTTGTGCCAGCCGGGTTTTACGTTCTCACAAGTGCATGCTTAGCGATTATTGTGCTTAACAGTGTTTCTGATGTCTTCTCATAAGAGGAGAAAGCTTCATAGCCTCAGCCATGAAGGAAAGCAGTGAGTATTTAGCCAGCCTTTTTTTTTCCTCTGTGTCTTGTATCTTGTAAGACTGTTTGGTAGCACTGAGGCAGAAGTTATTGCTATGTATTTGTATTTTGCCTCAATATGGAACTATTTTGTTTCAGTTTGTTGTCAATATAAATATATCTTGTGGTTCTCTTCTTTGGTAGTTATTCTACAATGTAGCAACAGACCAAACAGTGAATTAAAAGCTACAAGAGATAGTCCTCTGGAACAGTTGCTTTCTGTATTTGCTGAAGATAACTTCATAATATTTTAAGAGAGGGACTATTGACTTTATAAGTCAGCTTAAAAGTCAAGATTTGAAACTTGTCTTTCTTATCTTTGAATCAAACTCTCCTTTTTGATATATATCAAATGGTCCACTATGAAAGAAATAAGTAGTTATGAGTCTCACTAACATTAGTCATTTAAGAGAGTAAATGACAATTTTGGAAACAATTTTTGTTTCAGTATTTGATTCTTATGTGGAACATATCTTACAACCTAGGGATACTAGATATTAAAATCAAAACACCTTGTTTGTATTTCAATTTTAATATTTTTAATATTTCAATCATTATTTGAAGTGTTTCCTATTGCATTCTGTCACACTTATACTGAAATGCTTTGTGCGGAGTAGGTACTTACTAAAGACTTGAGGAAAGTGAATTGATGAGAATCAGTTTGTGAATTCTCATTATAGAGATGAAAATAGGAGAGCAAAAAGGAAGTTAAGTGATCGATTGGGGTCCAAATAGCAGGTCACTGGAGTCCAGAAATCCACCCTCCCATCTGGTGGCTTCTCCACTATCTAATGCAGGGGCAGATGGAATGAATTGGTACAAGTTAAAAATATCTGATTGTTCATGCTAGAAGAGTACAGCCTTGGGTGACTCCCCTAAGACACTGCTTTAATGTAACGATGACAGCCAGAATGACTACCCATTTCGTGATTCAAAAATTCAAGTATCTGCAAAAGTTCTTGCTTGCGACTTCACCAATTCTGATGTTTTTGAATATTATCAATGAAATTACTACCTTTCTTAACTAGAAAGAAAAAAAAGAAAGAAAGAAAGAAAGAAAAGAAAAAGACAGACAGGAAGTTGACTAGGGAGGAGATACCTGATCCAGACAGTTTGAAAGTCGAGAATGTGAAGCGTGGTTGGGCGAGGTATCTCGGTCCCAGAGAGAAGTGTAAGAATGAACAAAGATGAAACAGGTTGAGGGCGTGTTGTCATAGTGTGGGGTTTCAGCATCTCACGCTGCACCTTGAAAATTAGAACTTGATCATTTAACTGGATGATTTTATTCATCTATCCATTTCAGTATGCTTAAGAACAACGCTTACCACCTTGAGCCATTATAAAGTGTCAGGGACTGTGATGGATGAGTGCTTCACATCTCTCTCTCTCTCTCTCTCTGCTTAAAGTTTCAAACATAAGGTACCTGATTGATGAACCCCCATGTACCTATTGCCCATGCCAAACAAGCATATTACCTTTTTTAATCCTCACCTCCACCCTCTGAGGTATCACTAAACCCATCTTACAGGTGGGAAACAGGCGCAGAGATTCTCTAACTAGCTCAAGTCACCCTGATACTAAGTGGTGCGACCAGCATTCCTGGGCCCCACTTCCAAAACCCCTGTATCTTCGGGCGCACATCACTGCCTTCCTCTACCTTCTCCTTCTGCCACCTTGTCGAAGAGTGTTTACAGAAAGTGCCTGCCCCGTGACCAAGCCCTCTGTGTCTCCACTCCCAGGTCGCGCAGGGCATGGAGCTGGACAACTATGAACAGCCCGTGGTTCTGAGAGAGGACAACCGCCGCCGGCGCCGGAGGATGAAGCCGCGCAGCACCACGGCCAGCCTGTCCTCCATGGAGCTCATCCCCATCGAGTTCGTGCTGCCCACCAGCCAGCGCAACAGCAAGACCCCCGAGACGGCGCTGCTGCACGTGGCCGGCCACGGCAACGTGGAGCAGATGAAGGCCCAGGTGTGGCTGCGCGCGCTGGAGACTAGCGTGGCGACCGACTTCTACCGCCGGCTCGGCCCGGACCACTTCCTCCTGCTCTACCAGAAGAAGGGCCAGTGGTACGAGATCTACGACAAGTACCAGGTGGTGCAGACCCTGGACTGCCTGCGCTACTGGCAGGTGCTGCACAGGAGCCCGGGCCAGATCCACGTGGTGCAGCGGCGCGCGCCCTCGGACGAGACGCTGGCCTTCCAGCGGCAGCTCACCGCCCTGATCGGCTACGACGTCACCGACGTCAGCAACGTGCACGATAACGAGCTCGAGTTCACGCGCCGCCGCCTGGTCACCCCGCGCATGGTCGAGGTGGCCGGCCGCGACCCTAAGCTCTACGCCATGCACCCGTGGGTGACATCGAAGCCCCTCCCGGAGTATCTGTTGAAGAAGATCACCAACAACTGCATCTTCATCGTCATTCACCGCAGCACCACCAGCCAGACCATCAAGGTCTCGGCCGATGACACCCCAGGCGCCATCCTCCAGAGCTTCTTCACCAAGATGGCCAAGAAGAAGTCTCTGATGGATATCCCCGAAAGCCAGAGCGAACAGGATTTTGTGCTGCGCGTCTGCGGCCGGGATGAGTACCTAGTGGGCGAAACGCCCATCAAAAACTTTCAGTGGGTGAGGCAATGCCTCAAGAATGGAGAAGAGATTCACCTGGTGCTTGACACGCCTCCAGACCCAGCCCTGGACGAGGTGAGGAAAGAAGAGTGGCCACTGGTGGATGACTGCACGGGAGTCACTGGCTACCATGAGCAGCTGACCATCCACGGGAAGGACCACGAGAGTGTGTTCACCGTGTCCCTGTGGGACTGTGACCGGAAGTTCAGGGTCAAAATCAGAGGCATTGATATCCCCGTCCTGCCCCGGAATGCTGACCTCACGGTTTTTGTGGAGGCAAACATCCAGCATGGGCAGCAAGTCCTTTGCCAAAGGAGAACCAGCCCCAAACCCTTCACAGAGGAGGTGCTCTGGAATGTGTGGCTCGAGTTCAGTATCAAAATAAAAGACTTACCCAGAGGGGCTCTACTCAACCTCCAGATCTACTGCAGCAAAGCTCCGGTGCTGGCTGGCAAGACCTCTGCAGAGACTCCCAGTTCCGAGTCTAAAGGCAAAACTCAGCTCCTCTATTACGTGAACCTGCTGCTGATAGACCACCGATTCCTCCTGCGCCACGGGGAGTATGTGCTCCACATGTGGCAGATATCTGGAAAGGGAGAAGACCAAGGGAGCTTCAATGCCGACAAGCTCACATCTGCGACGAACCCAGACAAGGAGAACTCAATGTCCATCTCCATTCTCCTGGACAATTACTGTCACCCAATAGCCTTGCCTAAGCATCGCCCCACCCCTGACCCCGAAGGGGACCGTGTTCGAGCAGAAATGCCCAACCAGCTTCGGAAGCAACTGGAAGCAATCATAGCCACTGATCCACTTAACCCTCTCACAGCAGAGGACAAAGAATTGCTCTGGCATTTTAGATATGAAAGCCTTAAGCATCCAAAGGCATATCCTAAGCTGTTTAGCTCCGTAAAATGGGGACAGCAAGAAATTGTAGCCAAAACGTACCAATTGTTAGCCAGACGGGAGGTCTGGGATCAAAGTGCTTTGGATGTGGGGTTAACAATGCAACTCCTGGACTGCAACTTTTCGGATGAAAATGTAAGAGCCATTGCAGTGCAGAAACTGGAGAGCTTGGAGGACGATGATGTTCTGCATTACCTCCTACAGCTGGTCCAGGTAGGGATTCTGGTGTTCTCAAGGGAGCACTCTTCTCAAAGAGTTTATTTGCATGTGCACAGGCACCCCATTCAGTTGTCACCAAATGCCCTTTGCCCATATAGCGTCACAGTCAGTCAATGGAGATCTGATGAAGCCACTTCAAACAGTAGTAAACTGTTCCATTTACTTTTTTTACTGTCTTTGAGGCATTGCCAACAATCATTTTGAGGACATAGTATTTTGCTTTTTAGGAAAACTGGCCCTATAGGAGTAGCTTGTTCTCATTTACTATATTAGTGACAGATGCGATTAGTGGAATGCTCCCTTGTACCAAGGCTCTGAGGCTGCAAGTGATTTGCATGCGTTTCGTGTATTATCACACTGAACTCTCCAAACAACTATGATGGAGGTCAAATTAACATTTGCATTATATATATATGGAAACCAAGGCTTAGAGAGTCTAAGTAATGTGCTCAAGGTCACATACTTTTAAAAAATCAGACCAGAAATCAAACCCAGGCAGATTGCCTCCAGGCCCTGCTCTTTTCTCTGCCTCCAATTTCCTGCATCATTCCAGGGTGAGGGGGGTACCTGGGTGTATCAATTGGTTAAGCGTCTGAATTTGGCTCAGGTCATGATCTCGGGGTTCGTGAGTTTAAGCCCTGTGTCTGGCTCTCTGCTGACAGCTTGGAGCCAGGAGCCTGCTTTGGATTCTGTGTCTCCCTCTCTCTCTGTTCCTCCTCTGCTCTCTCACACACACTCTCTGTCTCTCTCTCAAAAATAAACATTAAAAAAAAAAAAAAATCCGGGGTCAGGATAGTGTGTCCCAGAGAGAAAAGCTCACCCTCTTTGATCATGCTTATCATAATTCATAGAATAACATCTATCTGGGTGGGACCTCAAAAGCCCCTCTCTTCAGACAGGTCTGGTATAGGATTTCCACTCCTGTTCTCACACCTTTCCAAGTAGTCCAGAAGGACTAAGTGATTTGCCTAAGGTTTACCTAGGAAGTTGAAGAAAAAAGGAGGCACAGTTCTGCACACCAGAGCACTTCTGAGACCGTATTGTCCTGTTTAACAAGGAAGAGGAAGTAAAGGAATTGGAACAGAATGCTATTTTAGAGTGCAGACATGTCCCTCCATTAATTCAACAACATGTACTGTGCACTTCTGGATACTAGAGAGATCAGTGATCACAACAGAGCCTGTCTCTGTCCCCCTATAGCTTGTGATGTCGTGGGGAAGACTGACATTAAATGCATTAAATGCATACACATACAAACAGATATTTCATAACAAATTGTGCAAGTGCTCTGGGGGAGATCTGCAGGGTATTATGACAAAATAGGCAGGGGTCCTGGAGATACTTAATTTAGATTGAGGAAACCAGGGACAGTTCTGAGTAAGTGATGTTTGACCTGATCTCTTTATTTATTTTTTAATTTTTTTAAATGCTTATTTATTTTTGAGCGGGAGACAGACAGAGCATGAGCATGGGAGGGACAGAGACACACACACAGAATCAGAAGCAGGCTCCAGGCTCCGAGCTGTCAGCACAGAGCCTGATGCGGGGCTCAAACTCACGAACCATGAGGTCATGACCTGAGCCAAAGTCGGATGCTTAACTCACTGGGCCACCTAGGCACCCCTGAACTGAGCTCTTGAGGATTAGCCACTCTTAGTGTTAGACACTAAACTCTGTAATCATTATTTGCAGTTAGAGGAAGGCCCTGGAGTTTTCTGAGCATTTTGAATATTCTCAACTTTAACTCTGAATCTTTGCCTTCTCATTAAGCAGATACTTGAAACATTACACTTGACCTTTGCCTTCCTCTGTTAAATGTATCTAATAGTTTTCTCTGCCCACTAGTTCAGATAGTGACATAAGACAAATGAAAATGAATGAAAATTAATTCACTAATGAATTATTTTTCATTGTCATTTTCACAAGTAAATTTTGCAGAATTGGAAAATGAATCGTGTTCTTCTTGGAAATGTTTTAAATGAAAGAGGTCAATAAGTAATATTAACATTGAATTTGTGGTCATAAATTTGAAAAAGAGTAGTCATTTGTAAAACTATTTGAGACATTTTCAGATACGGCTGAATGACTCATTCCTGATTAAAATGGTCTCCTAGTTGAGATCTGCATTGTGTTTACAGAAGTGAAACACGAATAAGGTTGAAACGACTCACGTTTGAACTGGAAACTTAGAAAAACAATTCTGAAGTCTGTACCAGTGGCCAAATAAACCACATTCTCAGAATTCAGACCTTAACGGCAGCTACAGGCACCTACCGGCCCACAGCCATGAAAAGCATCTTTGAGGAGTGCCTGGGTGGCTCAGTCAGTTGAGCGTCCAACTTTGGCTCAGGTCATGATCTCATAATCGTGGGTTCAAGCCCCACATTGGGCTCTGTGCTGACAGCTCAGAACCTGGAGCCTGCTTCAGATTCTGTGTCTGCCTCTCTCTCTCTGCCCCTCTCCTGCTCACCACTCTGTCTCTCTCTCTCTCTCCCCCAAGAATGAATAAACATTAAAAAAAAATTTTTTTTTTAAGAAAAGAAAAGCATCTTTGGAAGCATGTCAATATTGATCATTTCCAAACTGGAAAACCAGAGTAAGAACTGGAAATTGTACCAAGAACCACACAGGCCCTAAAAGATAAAGTGGAATGGGAATTTCTCTTGTTCCTTGGGGGGAAAAAAAAGGTAGACCATTTCTATCTGTAAAGAAAATACTGAGATATTTCATTTTAAGACTCTTTATGCACACACACGATATCAGCCTATAAATCTATCTACACATCTGTTAACAATTTAAACTATATTTGTTAGTCTTGCCATAAAATTGTGAACTATTGCAGACTTACTGTAAATACTAAGAATGGTATAACAAATGTTCCTATACCCACCATTCTAAATTATTTTTTTATATTTTATTGGTGATTTTCTTCAGTCATAGAGCTGTCTGCCATGCAGGTCAATACCTCTATAACAGCCAAGTGATACAAAAACTACAAACCCTAGGAAGCACATAAAATCAGAGACTTTTCAGAAAAAACTCTCTGTATACACTGCCGCATGGCAGAGGGTAGTGATCACTCTGTGTGGGTAGATCCAGGCCTGCTGTTTACTTGGAGTAAGAGCCCATGAGGTAGCGTGGTGACCTGCCAGCGAGATGCGAAACACACATCTTGAGCTGAAGGGAAGCTATAGAATTTTTACGATCTTCACCTCTAACATATTTTTCTTGTTATATGTTGCGTCTCCACTGTGCGTTTTCTTTCCAACAACCTCTTTTACATTCCTCTTTTAAGGATGTGTTACAGTCATCCCCATATTTCCCCTCTATCCTTCCAATAAGTCAAGTAAGCCCTTAATGGGAGCCAAAGCCTAACCTTTGACGGTAGCAAAAGAATATAACTGGAGTCAAGAGTTCTGGTTTCTAATCCCAGTCCCTAAGCAAGTGGCTCACTCTGACCCAAAGTGTCCTCAAAAAGAAAGGGTTGAGTGAAGTGACTGGTAAGATTGTCATCAGCCTAGCCACAAAAGACCCAGTAAGGCAGAGCGCTTTTCTTCCATTTCCTTTTTACCCTGATTAACCAACACAGAAATGCAGTCCTACAAATGCCCCTGTGTTCTTCCTTTAGGCTGTGAAATTTGAACCCTATCATGACAGCGCCCTCGCCAGATTTCTGCTGAAGCGTGGCTTACGAGTAAGTACTTCCACTTTGAGAATAGTGTGACCTTTTAAAAGTTAGTGAGAACTGACTGATAGAGCATTAGTCACAACTGTTCACCCTTCTTGTTCCCACCTTCAGAACAAAAGAATTGGTCACTTCTTGTTTTGGTTTTTGAGAAGCGAGATAGCACAGTCCAGACACTACCAGCAGAGGTTTGCAGTGATCCTAGAAGCCTACCTGAGGGGCTGTGGCACAGCCATGCTGCATGACTTCACCGACCAAGTGCAAGTGATCGAGATGCTACAGAAGGTCACCCTTGATATTAAATCGCTCTCTGCTGAAAAGTATGATGTCAGTTCCCAAGGTATGGTGCCTCTATTTCCAATGCCATTATCCCTGCGATTCTCCTTCCTTCAGGGAGGTGGGCTGTACCTTCCTAAAGGAAGCCAAGAACACATTTTTCAATCTTCCATCTTTGTGGAGTAAGCAAATTTAAAGTCCTCCTTTTACAAGTTCGTATTTTTTAAAACTATGGATATATGCTAATGATGAATTTATAATAGATGTTGAACTCTTTGAAAAATTTAAAAAGCATGCAGATGTAAGGTATATATTTAAGAACAATTGCAGGCCTGAAACTAATATTATACTGTATGCTAACTCACTGGAATCTCAATTAAAAACTTGAAACTAAAAAAACAAAAACAAAAGCAAACCAAAAAAAACAGAACAGTTGCACGCACACGAAGATTAGTTATTTGCAAATATTTACTTTTTTCCTTCCTTTCAATATATGTGTATAATTTTCAAATTTTCAGTCTTTTAAAGAAATGAATTGGGGTGCCAGGGTGGCTCAGTTGGTTAAGTGTCCAACTTCAGCTCAGGTCATGATCTCACATCACAGTTCGTGAGTTTGAGGCCCATGTCGGGCTCTGTGCTGACAGCTCAGAGCCTGGAGCCTGCTTCAGATTCTGTGTCTCCCTCTCTCTCTGCCCCTCCCCCACTCACACTCTGTCTCACTCTCTCTCAGAAAATAAGTAAACATTAAAAAAATTTTAAAAAAAGAAATGAATTATTGAGAAGCTTTTTAAATTTGTGTATATATATTTATATATGTCAGTGTACTTCTATTTTTTATATATATTTATATAGAGATCAGCATAATTATACACAGACATATATACCTCCTCTCTGATGTCATTTCCAATATGATCTTATCCCTAATAAATCCTGTCCCTGCCCCTAGGAAAATTAATCACTCTTTCTCTGTATTCCCCTAGGCTTGGGTTGATACTATATTAAAATATAGTCATTGACACATCTTTCTGGTCTGGTAAACTGCATGAGCCTTGAAACTAGGGGATATTTTTTATTCATTTTTATATACATAGACCCAGCACTATGGCTCATAATGGACACATATACTAACATAGTCAGCTAGTATTTTGAATATTCTGAATTTCCACTTTTCCCCTTGAATTCTTTTCCAATACACCAATAATGTTCTCTCCAAAAAAATAATCGTGGTCATAATCATCTTACTTTTATTTTCATTGTAAGTAAGAAAGGGAAACACTTGTACCGGCCTCTAGTATGTTATCCAGGAAGAAATTTTTAACCTATATATTTTGTCTTAGAATTTAGAATTCTAAAGAACTCTTGAGTTTGAGGCTATCACACTGTCTCCACATAACCTGACTTCTTCTTTTGAAAAGAATTTATACAACCCTAACTGAATTGCATTTAATATGGTCTTTGAACGTCTGTTCCCCAAACCAAATGGCAGTTCAAAGTTTCACATCTTGGGAAGAGAACAACAGTATATATTCCTTAGCATTACCTTCAAGATATCCTTCCCTACCTGATTGTCTTGGCCTCCCATATCTTTACTCGCATGCTTCTATCCACTGCTGTAGTATTGTGTACATGGTTGTATTGCTCACAGTAAACCTGACTTATCTCACCACGTCTTATGGTTAGTTCCTCAAAGACAGAAACCTACACCCTTTGCTCCCACTCCACACCAGACCAAATGTGTAGAATGTTATGAATAGACGTGGCCTCAGGAAATGCTATAGATAATGTCGGTGATTATTTGAACTCATGTAACTTTGTGCACTTCTGACAATTACAGTTATTTCACAACTTAAGCAAAAACTTGAAAACCTGCAGAATTCGAATCTCCCAAAAAGCTTTAGAGTCCCATATGATCCTGGACTGAAGGCCGGAGCACTAGTGGTAGGTATCACCTCGATGTCCCCAAGTGGTCTTTATGTCTTGTAACTGTCTGTGCACGCTTCACAGGGCCTTGTGGGTAAAAGCTAATGTTTCTGTAGAGACAGAGAAGCTGGAAAGTCCCTGGACGGGCTTCTGTCAAGCCTTTCTCTAACCACTAGCTCCTCAAAGCCTCAAAACCAGGCAGTCTCCCATCCATTTTGTTTTAAATCAGCTTTCTTAAGGAATCATTTACATATAATAAATTTTGTTTGTTTTAAGTGGGCAGTGCAATGAGTTTTGACAAACGTGTGCAATCACATAACCACTGCCATTATAACCAGGATACAGAACACTTCCATAGAGACGTTATAGGGAAGGTTCTTTCATGTTCCCTTGCAGAGGCAGTCCTTTCCTCCTTCCATCCCCTATCCTGAACAACTGATCTGCTTCTGTCATGTCATTTTCTAGAATTTCATCAAGTGGAATCATACAGTATGTAGTTTTTGTATCTGGATCCTTTTACTTAGCACGGTGCTTTTAAGATCCATCCACATTGCTGTGTGTGCCATCTGTTCCTTTTTATGACTGAGTAGTAGTCCCCTGTGTGGATATACTATGCTTTATTTTCCATTCACCTTTTGAGTAAATATTTAACAGTGAGATAGTTGAGTCATGGTACATGTGTGTTTAATTTTATAAGATACTGCTGAACTGTTTTTCCAAAGTGTGTAACATTGTATATTCCCACCATCAATGTACATGAGTTCCCACTGTTCCACATCTTTGCCAATACTAATTATCACCAATCTTTTTAATTTTAGCCATTCCAATGGTGAAGTGGCATCTCAATGTTGCATTTCTGTAATGATGTTGAGTATCTTCTCATGTGCTTATTTTCCATCTTCTATTGAGAAGTTTCTGTTCACATCTTTCATTCATGTTTAATATGGGTTGCCTTCTTGTTTTTGAGTTGTTTATATATTCTAGATACAAATCCTTTATCAGGTATACATTTTACAAATTCCAGTCTGTGGCTTACCTTTTCATTTTCTTAGTAGTATATTTCAGAGAGCAGAAGGGTTTTTAAATTTTTATTAAGTCCAATTCATCACCTTTTGTATAGTTTGCTTTTGTGTATCCTAAGAAACATTTGTGGGGCGCCTAGGTGGTTCAGTCGGTTGGGCGTCCAACTTTGCTCAGATGATCTCACAGCTCATGGGTTCAAGCCCCATGTCGGGCTCTGTGCTGACAGCTCAGAGCCTGGAGCCTGCTTCAGATTCTGTGTCTCCCTCTCTCTCTCTGCCCTTCCCCCACTCACACTCTGTCTCTCTCTTTCTCTGTCTCAAAAATAAATAAACATTAAAAAAATTTTTTTAAATAAACATTTGCCTAATCCAATAATACTCAACCTGGGGAGACACCCCCAACACACACACACACACACACACACACACACACACACACACACACCAGGGAACATTTGGTAATGTCTAGAGGTATTTTTTACTGTTACAACTGGGAAAATTCTACTGGAATCTAGTGAGTAGAGACCAGGGATGCTGCTAAACATCCTACATTGCACAGGACAGCCCCCCAACAACAATGAATAATCTAGCCCAAAATGTCAACAGTGCCAATGTTGAGAAAGACTGCCTAATTCAATGTGACAAATATTTTTTCCTGGAAGTTTCATAGTTTTCACTCTTACATTTCAGTCTTTGATCCAGCTTGGAGTTAATTTTTGGGTATGATGGAAAGTAAAGATCAGGTGTGGTTTTTTTGGTATTGAATATCCAACTTTCCTGGCACCATCTGTTGAAATACCTCAGCGCTTTTGTCAAATATCAACTGCCCGTATATGTGTGGGTCCATATCTAGATTCTCTAGTTCACTTCATTGATCTAAATATCTGTTACCTAGTGCTCGCTTCGGCAGCACATATACTAAATATCTGTTACCTCATGCTCTTGGTTACACTCAGATAATACACCACTTCACGTGTGCGTAAGAATCTTACAACAGTATACTTCCATTAACTTCTTCCCGACCTTTATGCTATTTTTGTCATGCTTTTACCTCCTACATATGTTATAAACCCAATAATAATTATTATTATTGCCTTAAATAGTTAAAAATAGATTTAGCAGACTTAATAGATTAAACTTACATATGTAAATGTATATATATAATATAAATATATATATCTATATAAATATGTCATATAGATAGATAGATAGATAGATATAGATATATATATTTACCCACACATTTACCACATTTTGGGACTCTTTATTTCTTTGTAAAGGTTTGTGTTTCCATCTGGCATCATTTTCCTTCAGCCTTAAAAATTTCTTATAGTGCAAGTCTTCTGGCAAGAAATTCTTCCAGCTTTTGTTTGTCTGAAAACCTCTTTATTCCACCTTCATTTTTGAAAGATGTTTTCCCTGAATATAGAATTCTAGGTTGGATTTTTTTCCTCCCTTTCAGCAGCTTTTTCTTTGGGCTTGCATATTTTCTGTAAGTTTCCTTTCATTCTTACCTCTGATTTCTGTATGTGTCTTTCTTCCCCAGGCTACTTTTAAGATTTTCTTTTTGGTACCATGGTCTTCAGCAATTTGATTAGGATCAGCCTTGGTATAGTTTTCTTTATGTTTCATTTCCTAGGGTATGTTGAGCTTAGATAAACAGCATAGTTGCTCTGTAGTAATGGGCACATGGGAGTACCAGAGCCTTGTAGGAGTGAGGCATGCAGAGGACAGGATCTGTCATTGCCTCTTGAACACCTCCACAGACTCATAGGGTTCCTCGGAATACAGTTTGAGAATCCTTGCTTTTAAGTGTTATAACTTGCTCTCCTATAACATTTGCAGATTTGGTAAGAACGCTTTCTGTATTTTTACCCAAATCATTGAACATCATCTTCCAACTAGGACTTTGTTTTTTGTTTTTTCAATTTAAATCCAAGTTAATTAATATATGTGTAATAATGGTTTCAGGAATAGAATTTAGTGATTCATCACTTACATATAACACCCTGTGCTCATCCCAACAAGTGCCCTCCTTAACGCCCATCACCCATTTAGTGCATCCCCCCACCCACCTCCCCTCCAGCAACCCTGTTTATTCTCCGTATTTAAGAGTCTCTTGCGGCTTCCCTCCCTCTCTGTTTTTATCTTATTTTTCCTTCCCTTCTCCTATGTTCATCCGTTGTGTTTCTTAAATTCCACATATGAGTGAAATCATATGATATTTGTCTTTCTCTGACTTCTTTCCCTTAGCATAATGCATTCTAGTTCCATCCACATTGTGGCAAATGGCAAGATTTCATTCTTTTTGATTACCAAGTAATATTCCATTATATATAAATCCCACATCTTCTTTATCCACTCGAAAGTCAATGGCTCTTTCCATACTGTGGCTATAGTCAACAGTGCTGCTACAAACATTGGGGTGCACGTGCCCCTACAAATCAGCAATTTTTTATCCCTTGGATAAATACCTAATAGTGTAATTGCTGGGTCGTAGGGTAGCTCTATTTTTAGTTTTTTGAGGAAATTCATCCTATTTTCCAGAGTGGCTATACCAGTTTCCATTCCTATCAACAATGCAAAGTGTTTCCCTTTCTCCACATCCTTGCCAACATCTGTTGTTTCTTGAGTTGCTCATTTTAGCCATTCTGACAGGGGCGTGAGGTGGTATCTCATTGTGGTTTTGATTTGCATTTCCCTAATGATGAGTGATGTTGAGCATCTTTTCATGTGTCTGTTAGCCATCTGGATGTCGTCTTTGGTAAAGTGTCTGTTCACGTCTTCTGCCCATTTCTTCACTGGATTCCTTGTTTTTGGGATGTTGAGTTTGATAAATTCTTTATAGATTTTAGATACTAATCCTTTATCTGATAGGTATTTGCAAATATCTTCTCTTCCAACTAGGACTTTGTACTGGTTGTTTATAATAACATTTTGCAAGAGGATTTACACGTCCACGATATGTGTTCATTATATGTAGGAAACATGTGACTATTTCCTTACAGATTGAAAAATGTAAAGTGATGGCCTCCAAGAAAAAGCCCCTATGGCTTGAGTTTAAATGTGCCGACCCTACAGCCCTATCAAATGAAACGATTGGCATTATCTTTAAACATGGTGATGATCTGCGCCAAGACATGCTGATTTTACAGGTATGCTACCATTAAGGAATTTTTTTTGTTCAATTACCTGAAAAAAGAATTCTGTATTTGATCTAAAAAATGCCTGCTACTGATTTTATTCCCATTCTCCTATTTTGTCCATATACAATGATAGAAGATTTTGTAACAGAGAGTTGGCACTGGGGAAACATGGCTGAGGGCCATTAGATATGTGATCTAGTGAGCATCCCAATGCTGTCTATTCCTGAGAAGAAGCATATCCAACTTTCCCATATAGCCAGATATGTCTCCCTCACCTAACCTCTCTTTTATACATCCCATTCCTAGTGTAGTAACATAAAATATAGACGTATGTACCCCCCTGGCATCCACTTTATTCATATTTATAGACATATCTGTGTACCCACAAGTGCTCTCTTTATATACTTCACTTTGATCTACATCCACATCCACAAACTCAAGTAAATGATTTGATAGGAAGGAGACAGAAGAATGACACATAAGTGACTGAAGAAATCGTGCAGTTAAGTAACAAGCATGAATAAGTTACTAGACCAGAAGGTGGACAGTAATCAATGTTAATCATTTTGCATATTTTCTAACATTTCTGGATCAACTTTAGCTTTGCAAACCTGGAAAGTAATCTTCTCCATAGTCCACTGTTGTAGAGTAACACAATTCCTAATATTTAATGTGGTTTATTTAAAATAGGCAAACCTCATTGATTTAAATGTAGCCTATTAAAAAATTGGTCATGTTTTCAATTCTCTCTGTGTGTTTCTGCTTGTACTTGTTTCTAATATGGAAACAATAATACCTCTTGCTCTCTTTTCAAGAATACTATGTGTATTGTCCCGGAAGTATTGAAAGAAAGAAAAAGAAATCCTTCAAACCTTTTGAAGGTTTGCTGCCTTTCAAATAAATCCATAGAATCTTCTGATTCTTGGCAGACAAACTCTTCAGAAACACAAAGCATCACTGTGTTCCTCTCCTTTTGAGGGGAACTTTGCACTTGCCCTTTATGTACTTGTTTCCCTGCTGAGGCACACTGCTTGGCAGGTGAGGGCAAGTTAGGTGAGGTCTTGAAGCATTAGTCTCTTCATGTGCAGAATGGGAATATTAATCATATTCATGTTATAGGGTAAATGCAAAAGATTAACACAAAACAGCACTTGGTAAATTAGCAAGCATTCTCATCAGTGCTAGTGTTGCCTTGGTTTAGCCCCAGAGTGCCTTATGGATAAAAATTTCTAAGAATGGTAGGGGAGAACACTTTGTTGTGATGGTAAAATATACATAAGTGGAGTGGAACATTTGAATGCTGAAACACCACTGCAACCTCTCCCCACACGAACTCCACATATCCTCTTCCCCAGGGTCCATCTCAGGGACCAAAATTAACAGGCTCCCAGGGAAGGGGAACTTTAGAGCACCAGGTTGATAAATATAGTTGTGACTTACAGATTTTATGCTGACATATATTTTGTGTTACCAGACACAAAATACATGTTGTTTTTTTAAGGGAGAAGAAAAATTATTAAACCAATGTAATGGAAACGGTTTTGTGTTTGATGTCTAGATTCTACGAATCATGGAATCCATTTGGGAGACTGAATCTCTGGATCTGTGCCTCCTGCCATATGGTTGCATTTCAACTGGTGACAAAATAGGTATGTGATTACCTCAGGAGATGAATATACCACTCAGCTCGTTCTAAAAGATCGTAAGTCCTTTTTTTAAAATGTCCAGTTATTTTTGAGAGAGACAGAAACAGAGAGAGACAGAGAATAAGCGGAGGGGGGGGGTAGAGAGAATGGGAGACACAGAATCCAAAGCAGGCTCCAGGCTCTGAGCTGTCAGCACAGAGCCCAACGCAGGGCTCAAACCCACAAACCGAAAGATCATGACCTGAGTTGAAGTTGGATGCTCAACTGACTGAGCCACCCAGGCACCCCCCTAAGCTGAGCATCTGACTTTTGATTTCAGCCAGGTCATGATCCCAGGGTCATGGGATCGAGCCCCACATGGGGGCTCTGAGCTGAGTGTGGAGCCTGCTTAAGATTCTCTCCCTCTCTCTCTCTCTTTCTCTCTCTTCACCCCCCCGTCCCTACCCCACTTGTGCACACACACTCTCCCTCTCTCTCAAATAAAAAAATATTGAAAAATAAAATAAGGGATCATAAGTCCTTTAGCGTAGGCATTTAATAAGTGAAAAATTACAATCATAATCCAAATAGAAAAGGAAGAAAATGTTCCAAGGTTGGTGAATGTGACTCTTGATTTAATATGGATCTGTTGAAAATACATGAATGTGTGATTTAAATCCCTGTGACTATACATGGAAATGATTTTCATAAGAACTTGTTCCCTCCTCTTTACTTCTCCACCTCTAAACTGTAACTCGTTTCACTGCACATAAAACCTCTCTCTCACAAATAACGTTTAAAAATAGACACAAAGATCTGTCACTTATTTTAATATCTTAGAATTCACATTATTGAAACTATTACATACTCTACTCTTAGGTGCTTTTACAGACATTTAACATTTTTGTTTCAAGCAGACATATTTTTATTCAAGTTTCCAATCCGAGAACTGTACAAAACCACTTCCATTTGACCCTGTGATTAAAAAAGGAAAAGGCACCGTTTGCCAAGCACATATGCTCAGCACATAAGTGCTTTTACTTATTGCCTTTGAAAGCCAACCTTTCCTCTTTTCATTCAGGGACTGAAAGCATGTCCCACAAAACTTCTGCATCCTCCTCCTTTTCTTTCTCTCTCTCCTAAGAAAACCAAACCAGGGAAATAGCCGCCTGGTTGAAAAGCCCTCTGCCCTCCTGTCAACAGAGACCCAGCCATTCCTCCTCTGGGTCAGACCCCAGGCCCCAGTGTCCATCAGCCTCTGTGCATCTTCTCATAGGAATGATCGAGATCGTGAAAGAGGCCACGACAATTGCCAAAATTCAGCAAAGCACCGTGGGCAACACGGGCGCGTTTAAAGATGAAGTCCTGAATCACTGGCTCAAAGAGAAATGCCCTATTGAAGAAAAGGTGAGCTCCAGCTTTTCCCCACTCTGAAGGCTCCTTATGAGCTGTCATTCATGTAGCAATAATGGGTTTGCATTTTCAAAGGATCTACCGATGTCGTGCCTCCTGAGGTTTGGCAAAATACTTTACTTGTGAGGCCGTGGGGGTTTTAAGTGCCTTCCCGTGTGACACAGCATATCTGTGTAAGACGGAAGCTCTCAGTTCAGAATGCCAGTGAGCATTTGTTTGTCCTTTGACTATCAGGCATGCTTTGCATAAAATTTGGTTCTATGAAATAACTTGGTGGGCATTTTTTACGACCACCTCCTTTTGATGTTCGGCAGAAAAATCTAGTTACCGTGGATAGGTCCTTTCCTACCTGGGAGATGCCACATATCCTCCAAAGTAATTTCTGATGTACCTCTGCACTCTGAATGGTAAATTAGAGATCCTGAAAACATCAGTTTCACCATCCTTGCGAAGTACACATGCTGAATCCTTCACAAGCTGCATGGTTAGGCTGGCTGTTTGGCTGCCGTTTCAAGTTCTGCGGTACAGGATTACCACTTCTCATTTGCATGGTTAGCAGCCCTTTGGGTAGGAAATATAATTAGCAGCATTTATTAGTCTGTTATATGTGTGGATTTGTGAACCCATGCATACATGAAGTGGTCACAAGCAAAACATATGTTCTCCACTGAAGGAGAAATTATTATAGGCTCTGTAGCATTGGCAAACGATGGCATGGAGAGGAAATGAACCCTTTGATTAAATTACCATTGCTCTTTGACTCTCGTTTCCTCCATGTGCTATTGTGAGTCACTGAATCTTCACCTAGAATGTAAGGAGAGCAAGGAGAAAGTTGGCATGTAGCAGATAGGATGTTAATGAAATCAGGTGCCATGAACTTGAAACTGGTTCCCAGAATAGTACCTTTTTGGAAGTCGTTTATAATAGATCCACACTGCTCTTTGTAGCTAGAACACAACTAATGTTCAGATGTGTCTAATTAGTTTCAGGCAGCAGTGGAGAGATTTGTTTATTCCTGTGCTGGCTACTGTGTGGCTACCTTTGTTCTTGGAATAGGCGACAGGCACAACGACAATATTATGATCACAGAGACAGGTGAGTTTATTTATTATAATTTGTTTTTACAGTGGCAAAACATACAGGACATAAAATTTACCAACCATATCAACCAGTTTTAAGTGTGTAGTTAAGTGGCATTAAACACATTCATCCTGTGGGGCCCCTGGGTGGCTCAGTCTGTTAAGTGACAGGTGTCGGCTCATGATCTCACAGTTGTGTGGATTCAAGCCCCACATTGGGCTCTCAGCCTGGAACCTGCTTTGAATCTTCTGTCTCCCTCTCTCTGCCCTTTCCCCACTCATGCATGTGTGTGTGTGTGTGTGTGTTCTCTCTCTCTTTCAAAAATAAACATTAAAAAAATTTTTTAATACATTCACATTACTGTGCAACCATCACCATCATCCCCCAAAACTTTCTCATCTTCCCCAACTTAAACACTGGCCCCACTGAACTGGTACTAACTCCCCATGTCCCCTATCCCTCAGCAGAGAGTAATATTTAAAGAGTTTAAGGTTGGAGTACACATCTAGAAGTCATTACTATGTAGGAACATAGATGTTGCGATCACCCCAGAGAGGAAGAAGATACCAGAAATGAGACCTAAGAAGGAAAAGCGATTAGCTAGAAAGATAAGTAGGGGCATATCCCAGAAGCTGGTGAAGGAGGGTGTGATCGATACTGTCAGATGTTACACGGAAGCAACAAAAAGAACTCCCAGACATCCTTAAATCTGAGATGCTCTGCCTTCCTAACCTACCTCATGTCACGAGTTCACTGACCACTCTGACCATGGTCAGTATTGGCTGCCGTGCCATGAAAAGTATCTCTAAGAAATTTGGACCAGTTTAAAAGTAGGATCCAGAAAAAAGCACCATATTGAGGTAAACTTCTTACTCTCTGTGAGAATCAAAAGACATCACATATTTATGGACCATACGTATGATACAGGGTATCTAAAGAAGAGATGATGGTAATCATGGTAGCAACAGCGACAGTGGTAGAAACTGAGTCAAACGAGATTCACAGTGATGTATTTCTATGGTGCTACTCAAAAGGAAAAGGTGAATGCCTTCCCCCACCCCCTATCCCCCACCCCCACCAAGCAGAGCAAACCATCAGTCTATCCTGAGTCATATAAAGGGCATAAGAGAGTCTCGGGCAAAATGATGACAGATTAGCCAGAGAGTTCTGACTTCTATTTCTAAGAATAATTCTCAGACGAGACGAGAATTTTTTTTAATGGCATTTGGCTGTCATCTGAAGAACACCAGAAGGATATCAAAAACACACTTGGTTCAAAGAGTGCTTTGTGGTTACTACCATACACACCTGCTAAGCCAAAAAATATCACAAGCTGATAAAACAGTGTAAAAATAGCTCTCTCGCCCAAGATAGCTCATTTTCAGGCAACTTAAAAAATATCTCAGGAAATAAACAAACCAGAGTGTTGTTACAAGTGCTTATGCCCGCGTAATGATGTCAGACATTTTCTTCTCTTAAGGAAATCTATTTCATATTGACTTTGGACACATTCTTGGGAATTACAAAAGTTTTCTGGGCATCAATAAAGAGAGAGTGCCATTTGTGCTAACCCCAGACTTCCTGTTTGTGATGGGAACTTCTGGAAAGAAGACAAGCCTGCACTTCCAGAAATTTCAGGTAACTGGCCTCCCTCTTCATTGCCTCTGCCTCCTCCCAGAGTACCAATCAGATAGTGCCTTCAGAGCACAGCAGCCTTCCCCCTCACTCCACGTTAAGGCTTCTCTGCTTCTGACTACCCTCCCTCCCCTCTGTTCCCTCCATTCCATCCCTGAGTACAAAACGTGGTTTCCCATCTAAAACCAACCAGGAAGCGAGAGAGAGCATTCCGTAATCAAATAGAGAGCAAATAGAGAATGCCAGGATGGCACTGTGCCCAAAAGGGGCTTTCAGGAGGAGCGTCTGGTAAGCAGGTTTAGCCTTTGAATATTTATCAATTCAAGACTGTCTGGAAGATCCAAATTCCACATGTATTTTTTCAGGACTCTCAAACAATTGTGAGCTTCTGATTTTTGCTGCAGGTGTGCGTTTATCAGGTTACTACAGAGGGAATTCTGGCCGCACCACTGTATGTAGTCCCCTTTCGGTGAAGGACAGTCTCTTCCCTCACTTGATCCTGTCAACTCCACTGCGGGTTGTACAGAAAAGCTCAGGCCTGTCCTGCTCACCTGTAAACAAGCTCCTGCATGGGTCACCCCATCTCCCTGGAAGTGTTCACATCCTGCTTTCTTTGTCACTCCTTCCTGGTCTCCATCCACTTTTGACTATCAAATATTTCAAAAACGCAAGGAGTAAAATTTTCACGCTTGCAAATTTAATAACTGTGAAGGAACAGACCTCGAAATTACTACGTAATGACTACATAAAATACCTATTTATAGCCCACACAGACACAAAACAGATCAGTAGAGGCAAAGAGGGATTCCTTTATATGCACAGGCGCCTTGGGTCACCTTTAAAGAGTGCCCCCGCCCCCCGCCCTCCCCACTTTAGGCCTGTCTTAAACCCAGTGTGGCTTGCAATTAGGTCAGGAACAAGCCTTTTTTCAGAGTCTCTTCTTGAGTTCCCTGTTATCCTTGGGACATGGCCTGGGCCTTGAAATTGCGTGGAACAGGAACTAGGATGTATGTATTGTTTTGAAACCTGCCTGTTCTTGTTTGTTCTCCCGGCTGATTTCGATTTGATTACAGGACTTACCCGTCCCCCAGCCCCCACAGTTCTAGGAGGCTTGTCAGAGAAACTGAGATCTTTGGGGCCAGATGGTCTTAGGATTTTTTAGTGTGTGTTTCTGGGTAAACTCAACTGGGTTTCAGACTATTTCCAGGGATTTGACACATTTCAGTCCTGTTTTTCTTTAAAGTTAAAAATCACATATGTTGACAACTTCCTGGAACAGAAAAATGGTTCCAAAAATAATAATAATAACCTGGAAGAATTTTACCATTTAAAGAAGTGGGGGACACTCAATTCTCCTGCAGAGGAGGGGGTTCATCTACCTAGCTTCAAGCACAGCGGCAATCCTGCCACCAGGAGAGGCAGGCGCAAAGGCATCCGCCCTCGCTGGCAGGCTCTCCTGCTTTCTGTGCCTTCTCTTCCTTTTTGTCAGCATCGCTCCCCAGAATGACCACCCAGAGCACCCGTGCCACCCCTAAAAATCCCAGCAGCACTTCTTCCTGTAATCTTCTTTGTTGTTAAGTTTCAAAATATTCTTTAATGAAAAGATTTGGGATGTGGGAGGCCAAGGAGAGGTTGCTCCCGGCCCCAGGCAGCTTCCACTCCAAGCATGAAACCTTTGCAAGGCGCCTTTGTGCCAACCTCTTGGTCTGGGACCAGTTCTCCATCCCTGTGACCAAAGCTGCTTTCTTAAAATCACTAAAACCTCTTTTTTTTTAAGGGATTTTTAAAGGGATTATTTGAATGAAATGTGTAGAATGCTTCCCCCAGTGCCTAGACCACAGCAAAAATTTAATACACAGTAGCTTCCGATGTCACATACATCACAAAGGGTCTTCCAACTTTGAAAACTTTTAAGTTGAGAAGCCCTCTTAGAAATGAGATCTCAAGTCCAACGGCAACATATGAAACACAAGAAAGTAGTAGCATTGTTCTGGTTAAAGAGCACGCGGGGGTCCAAGCTCTGCCTGCTTGCCCCCATCCCCCAACCTGCGCCCTTGTCTGCCCCCACCCCCCCACCGGACAACAGGAAAAACAGTGGACATATATACATCTATGTGTACAATTATACAGACACAGGCTTTCTAAAGTTTCCAGCTTGATAAAGATGAGCAGCAGGTTTTTCGTCATTTGACTCAGACCTTGTGACAATTTTTTTTTTTTTAAACACACTACTAAGCCTTCCGGATGTTTTTCTGTTTTTTAGTTTTATGTTCCCTTTTTGAGATGACATCCTTCAGGCTCTGGGAGTACATCTCTAAACCCTCTAAATAGCAACGCAGGATCTTGTATACTAAAACTGCCACTTTTAGGTAGGCTGGGAAATGTTGTATATATTTACATTTTGAATCAAAGGTGTCCTCATTTCCAGTGAACCGCTAATTTTGAATGGGAAGGTTATTTAATGCATGCAGCACATTTAAATAACCTGTTAGGGAGGGTGGATAAAAGCTGACCCACTTTTTGTTAAGGGTGAGGTGAGCCTTCCCCACAAAGATTTAAAAATATATCTAGCTCTTGGCTGGTGGATAGAAGGCCAGAAAATGAAAGAGGAAGGCACTGTTTTATCCCACCCCTTTCTTTTTTCCAAACTACTCAGTTTAGCCCCGGACCATATTAATAAATTGTTTCTAGAATAGGGCAGACTTCGGGAGCAAGCTGTAATCGGACAAAAAGACATAAAACCAAGGCGTACTTACTACTTGAGTCCAGGAATATCTGTTAGCCTGCGGAGCACGGTCCTATACACCAGGTGCTAAACATGTACATTTCAGTGGTGACGATATTGATAAATACATTCTCTTTTGAAAACTCTCTCCCTTACTGAAGAGTGAAAAGAGAAAACAATATTTTACCCCAATAATTTATTTTAGAACCACTTTGCTTTAAATGTCACTAAACGGTTTTAGAACATAGATTACATGCAAATACATTTATATCATTAGCAAGTGAAATTTGCCTTCCCCTTTATTTTTATATAGGAATGTGGGGGCTTCGTTTCTAATTTTAAAAGTAGTAAGTGTTTCTTTTTAAAAAGCCAACAAAATATTTAAAATATCAGAAGGATATTAAGAACCCATTATCCCGCCTTCCAGAAATAACACTGTCAACATTTTAGTGTTTTTCCTTCATTCTATTATTTGGTATTATACAAGGTTATAAATTAACCAGAATTTGGTTAAAGACGGAACTTTACAGATACAGTGTGACTCCCTATAAACTGTTCAGTGGCTTCTCACCTCACTTTGAATAAAATCTAACTAAGCATTCCCTATAAGGCTCTCCCCACAGTCTCTCATTTGGTCAAGGTCACAGTGGTTTTCCTCCACATCCTCCCCATTCCTGCCTTCTCCCTGGAACACCCTCAGATCTCAGCCTCAATGTCATTCCTCAGAGCAGACCCCCAATGAGGTCCCTCGAGTTATCCTTTGCCTCAGCCCCTGCATGTTGCCTTCACAGCACCTATGACAGCATATCATTATATGTATGAGTCTGTGCAGCAGGACCACCCCTGACCGGACTCCCTCATCAGGGACCTGAGACCTAGTGAGCGCTCAGTGGTTATTTGCTGAGTGGAGGAGAGAAGGTTGGGGGGGGAGGGGGACAGTCTGGAATTGGTTAGTGGCTGGATGAGGCCAGGCGACCTCCTTGGATTTCCTCCTTCTCCATAATACATTGTATTCTGTGAGTTTATGAAATATCAACTCAGGCATAGATTGACAAGCTCCTGCCACACATATGTTAATAAGCCTTCAAGATACAGGTTAAATATCTACACATCAGAAGAGGAAGTAATCCTAGTTATGAAATCTGATGTGTTTTTTTTAAATGTTTATTTGTTTTGAGAGAGAGAATGTGTGCTAGCTGGAGAGAGGCAGAGAGAAAGAGAGAGAGAAACTTAAGCAGGCTCCACGCAGTGCAGAGCCTGACATGGGGCTCAATCTCACAATGATGAGATCACTACCTGAGCCAAAATCAAGGAGTCAGACTCTTAACCAAATGAGTCACCCAGGCGCCCATGAAATCTAACATTTTATTAAATTATACAAAAATGTGGGGCGCCTGGGTGGGTGGCTCAGTTGGCTGGGCATCCAACTTTGGCTCAGGTCATGATCTCACAGCTTGTGGGTTTGAACCCTGCGTCAGGCTCTGTGCTGACGGCTCAGAGCCTGGAACCTGCTTCAGATTCTGTGTCTCCCTCTCTCTCTGCCCTTCCCCCACTCACGCTCTGTCTCTCTCTGTCTCAAAAATAAGTAAGTGTTACAAAAAATTTTTTTTAATTATACAAAAATGTAAGTGTCACATGGTGCCTGTTTACATTTTTGTGGAGAGTTCCTTAACAATATAAATATACATGTTTTTCCCCGATTGGATTAGTAGCTCATGCCAAGAGAACAGGACACACAGTATATACCTATAGTGTACTTTCAATATGGAACAGTTTCCAAGGAGTGTGAACAACTTGGCCTAGTATATAAACAAGTATTTTGAAGATGTTCTTTGGACACAGTAGGCACTAAGCAAATGTATGTTCAATACAGCTGAAGAAACCAGGGGAGCCCAATAACACCTTCACAGGTGCATCGACATAAAACAGGCGGCTTGATGAGCATACTTAAAAGGAAGGCATTTGCCCCTAGATGTCACTCTTAAGAAACATTTTATAGGAGAGTAGTCTGGGACCTATTCGTTGTGTTATTTTAGTCTTGGGTGCAGCTTTATCAGGCCCTGCCTGGTGCCCACCGCTGGCGGAGCTGTCCCCACCCTAGGGCGTACCCTGGAGCCTTCACCTGCAGGCTCAGCCCTGTGCCCAGTCTCCATGCAGTGTCCTGACCTGGGCTGTTAGGAAACCTTTATTCAAAGTCTATCTCTGCTGCCATCTTGCTCTCATCTTGGATCCCAGAGTCTTTTAACTACTTCTGCCTCAGTTAATCCACCTCTAGGACTGGGGTCCTGCTCCCTCCTGCCACTTGCCTTGTTGGAAATGCAAGTACTCTCCTTCACCCCAGCCACAGGGACCTCCGGGCCACAGGGACCTGACCATCTGACCACTTCTGAGGACTGTGGTCCCCTCCCCATTATTTCCCATCCCTATTCTCTGACTGCCCTTGTGTGGTAACCCTGCACTGGTCTACACCAGTAGCTATCTATACTTGTAACCTTCCAGGCTGGGCTTTCTCAGCCTCCTGCTCCATCCTGTTATAGTCCCCAGGCCCTGTTCTTCCATATCCAAGATAGCATACCATTTCAACACACACTTCTTAACTACCCGCTACATTTCAGGCCTGTGCCAGGCCCAGAGAAGGCCCAAGTCCTGCTGTAGCAAGGCAAGATGTCTTTACAGTTGAATAGCCTTCCAATATGACTTGTTCACAGATTCATCCTGATTTTAAAGCATTGAATCTTAGCATTCTTTCATCGTGTGTTTGCAGATGCCCAACAGTGTTCCAGACTCTGTTCTGGGCACAGGTGGCCAGGAGCACAGCCCTGACACACTGCAGAAGACACACACACACACACACACACACACACACACACACACACACACAGCTTTGTTCTAAGGATTGCAAAAGTGGTTTGCAGGGGGAGCAATCCTGCCCTGGGGGATGGAAAGGGACGGCCAGTGAAGGGTTCTCATCAGCCCTGGATAAGATCAGTTCCATTTGTTAGGCAGATACAGGGAGGGGAGGAACACCCAAGCAGAAAGAATAACATTAGCAAGGGCATGAAGTGCGTATTTAGTATCAGTATTTAAGAACAAAAAGTACAGTTGTTTGGTATGGTTGGAACACAGGTATTGATGTGAATGTGTCCTGGAGTTTGGGTCAAGAAAGGAGATCTGCATTCCATTTGAAGCAGTGCAAGGGCTGGATTAGGGGGGTTAGAGAGCAAAGCAAAGAAGTCATTTAGAGCTCAATTGGTTAACCACAAATGACTGTAATAGAGGCCTACTATAGGTCAACAGGGAGATGACAAGTTTATCTGTCAAACTGCCCACAATACACTGAATTGATAAAGGATTCACTCTCAGGACCTACACCCAGGACCACTAACAAGGTCAAGCTCAGCCTTCTAGCCAGGCCTGAAGATGCTCAGTACTGTACTATCCATTGGAAGATACTGTCAGAGAAGGGTCCAGCATCAGCCATTTGTAGGCGTTTGAATCCCCTGGTGAGGTACCTGCCCCAGACGCAGACTTGAAAGATGGCCTTGAATTGGACTGATGTGTTAATCTACCAGCATGCAGGGTCACTCAGTGTCTAAGATATTAGACCCCTGTGACTTTTAAACATTTATGGAGAATAAGCTTCCAACTGGTATCTTCTTTCAGTGTTTAGTTTCTTTTAGAGAAGTGTTTTGTCTACCTGAAGAATATTACCGAGGGGGTTACTCACCATGTTACCAAAAGTGTACTCTTTATAGAGATCCTCTTGTGAAATCTCTATCAGGTCATAATCTCTAGAAAAGCTGTGTTTCTCCTAACATTTTTAAAAAACTCTTCTGAGCATTGGTTAAATAATGGATTTGATTTTCCTTTTGGCTACAGATATATTTGAAGACCACCCATAGCAAGTAAATAGCATTTGTGATGTATAGCGTTAAACTGGTCTCTGTTGGAAATCCACTGTGATCTTTTCCTTTGTCATTCCTTTCCTTTTTCTACCCAATTCTAATTAATGTTATTTTGACTTTTGCGTATCCAGGTAATCCACCCTCAGTCTTTTTCAGAACAGGCTAGTGCGTGCATGCGCATACACACACACACACACACACACACACACACACCCCTACATACAATCCATTTAGAATATGTGACTAAAGCAGAACGACCTAATTGTAACCTTTAGGTTTCTAATGAGCTTCCAAGTATCTGAGAAGAGGGCAATACCAAGTGTCTGAGAAGAGGGAAATACCGCCCTTTCCCTGCTAGACAGAACTAGTCTGAGAATCATTCTTAAGAGGTCCTTAGGGATAAGACTCCTAATTCAAACTCAGCAAACACACAGCCAAGCGTCAGACACACTCTTCTTTCAGATTTCTCGGAAAGTGCTTCCTCCTGCCTTATGAGCTCGGCTAATCGGTGACTCTCTGTTTTGCCAAAATAACTTCTAAAGGCATTGCTTGGCCAACTCATTAATTTTTATACAAAACAAAAATAAAATCCTCTTTGACAGAAATACCATTTCTCTCCACCGTCTCCTTCCTCCAGCAGACAGCGGCAGCATTAATATTTAGGAAAAGTCAGTGGGTGAAGACGTTGCTTTTCATTGACGGCTATTTGTGAGTTTTCTTCTCTCTTCTCTGGGCCCCGGAGTTCCTGTTTTGTAGTCCTGGGGCTACTTCCTCATTTGTGTCAAGATGGACAGTAATATTTCACTTCCACTTTGTTCTCTAGATGAAAATAGAGGAGTTTGTTTTAAGAAAAAGTAGGCCCATTCCGTATGACCCTGCACAGTCTGAGGCATCCAGAACTCACTGGCAGTTAAGAAGAAATTAGGAGACTGTGTATAGAAAGTTTTCAGTTTAGTGAACTACGTTGGGCCGGTTAACAAATCAACTCCAAGTTTGGACCCCTAAATGATCATGAAGTCCTTTGTTCCCAAGACTTATGGGAGTGGTAGCTTTGTAAAAACAATCCTCTCTTTTGGTACTAGATGCTGTAATCAAGGCATTTGAATCAACTATGAAATTAAGAGCTGATATACTATCTAGGCTCAATCACTTGATCAGCTACTCATGTATACCATTCCGGCTAACAACGTTTCAGTGTTCCCCACATTCACATCCATTAACAAGTACATTACACCAAATCCCTGAAATCAGGTTCTTCCTTTGCCCCTTCTTCTCCACTCAATATTATAAAGCCTTCCCCAGGCAGCTGAGAAGGACAGAATGAGGATGTCTGAGGTCGGTGCCAGGCAGGCCTGGCAGAAGGGAAAAACTCTGCTTCCCCAGCCAGTCACTTCTGTGTTCTGTGCTTCCACACCACCCCCCCCCCCAGGTCCCCAGGCCACATCCTCAGTCCCCCAAACCACAGGCCTCCAGCCCCAAGGCAGCATAGCCAGGGTTCTTTCAGACACCCTGTGGCTGAGCACAAAGGGCAGAAATGAAACTTCTGGGGCTTGAGGGGGTGGAGCAAGCACCCAGCTGTGCCCCTGGGGCAAGAGAACCATCTGCACACACAGCCAGGGTGCTGGCTTCCTACTTCCCACCCACCTCCGCATTGAGAAGTGCGCGTTCAATAATGCAACTTCTCATACTATTAATAATAATTGCCAACCACATACATAGCACTGAAATCTCACCACAACCATATGAAACGGGTATTGTTATTATTCTTCTTATTCTACAGATGAGGAAACTGGGGTCCAGAGAGGTTAAGTGATTTTTCCAATGACAAACAGCTTGTCGGTAATAAAGCCAACATTTGAACCCAGGCAGCAAGGTGTGAACCTGCACTTCTTACCATGGCTCTGTACTATAAGAAAAAGAGAATAAATCTCTAATTAAATCTCTAAGCCTGCACTGCCAGTCAGAATTTACACATTGTGTCTGACCAGCATAGGGCATGAAAATCTGGGGGGAGGAAAGTTCTTTCTCACAGAAGTGACCCTTGTATGTAAAAATCAGAACTGAATAAATTCGAACCAGCAGAAATGCTTTATATAGAGGAGATGGCCTTCGAGACTGACACAAGACATTTGTCTTCCTTTACCATGTCCCTGTGTGCTATAGTGATGAGTGAATCCGTGGGTTGCTGCTGAACAAATATGCACCGGAGCACCTACAGACTGGTGTTAGAATAGCTTGGCCCCAGGTCAATTTCCCTTCTCAAAAATGTTCTGTTAAGGAGTTTGACCACACAGTGAGCTCAGAAAGCAAGGGTTGTGCCTGAAGCCCCCAGTGTACAGAAGGATAGAAAATAATTAAAAATCAGAATGTACTCTAATTCAAAATCAAAAGGCATCCCCATCTCTGCCCTTGTGAAAATTGTGTGAGCTAACAAATTAATAAGCCAGTTGCCCGGGGTGAAGTCTGCCCTTTGCCTGTGTAATCACCAAGAAATGAGAGTGACTTTGGTCAGTCCAATGGAGGAGCAAAAGATAATGATTTCCGGACATAAGTGAAGTCATTAAGGATGCAAGAACACTAATGCGCTGGGTCCACAGTAGGAAGAGCCCAGTCTTTTGAGTCTGGGAGTGTCCAGCTCCCTGACAAGTAAGCAGAAAGCAGGTAAAAGTGATCTACCCTCCAGGCAGGGAAAGGAGAGGACTAACACTTATTGAACACTTGCTATGTGCCAGTCTCTGTGCCAGACATTTTTTATATATATGGTCTCATTTAATGCCAGATCCGTCCATGGGTTTTTCTACTTAGACAGGGTGATGTGTTCATGGTCCAGCCTTGACACACAGAATGATATAGGCATGACCGCCTTGACCATTGCCGTTATCCTGCCACGTGCAAATGACACACACAAGATAATGTAAAAGCAAAAAGGAGGAGTGCCTGGGTGGCTCAGTCGGTTAAGCATCTGACTCTTGGTTTCTGCTCAAGCCATGATCTCACGGTTCATGAGTTCGAGCCCTGCATTGGGCTCCGCACTGACAGTGAGGAGCCTGCTTGGGACTCTCTCTCTCTCTGCCCCTCCCTTACTCTTTCTCTCTTTCTCTCTCAACACGTAAATTTAAAAACTTTAAAAAAAAAAAAAAGAAAAGAAAACTCACTATCTTAACATTTTGGCCTGTAGACTTCCAATCTTTTTTCCATATAAATATTTTGTGTTCATTTGCCAACATGGGCTGATGCCACCTATGTTGTTGTTTTATGCCTGCTTTTTAACTCAGACACTTTCACATGCTTGTTCAATATTCTTTCACAGTATCATTCTAGCAGTTACAGAGCAGGCAGTTGTAGGTACTTTCATCAGTACCCAACTGTAGGATATTTAGGTTACCTTCAAGTTCTCGCATTTTTAAACATTCTAACAAATATTCTTATGTATTGGTCACTGCAAAATTATCCAAGTTTTTTTTTTTAATTTTTTTTTAATGTTTATTTATTTTGGGGACAGAGAGAGACAGAGCATGAATGGGGGAGGGGCAGAGAGAGAGGGAGACACAGAATCGGAAGCAAGCTCCAGGCTCTGAGCCATCAGCCCAGAGCCCGACGCGGGGCTTGAACTCACAGACCGTGAGATCATGACCTGAGCTGAAGTCGGACGCTTAACTGACTGAGCCACCCAGGCGCCCCAAAATTATCCAAGTTTTTAAAGGTAAATTTCTAGCATGAAAATTGCTGGGTACAAGGACATAGGCATTTTTTTAAAGTCCAGTTTATTGAGGCATTATTCACCTACAGCAGAACTGGGCCTTTTTGTGGGTACAGTTCTTTGAATTTTGACAAATGCATCAGTCACGTAACCATCACCGCAATGAACTTCTCTAACATTTATTAGCATTCTAAAGCTTTTGATGCATGTTATCAAATTGTCTGCTAGTAAAATTATACCTATTCCCACCTACCATCAGCCTATGAAAGGTGAACATTGGGTATTATTCTTCAAAAAAAATTTTTTTTAAGATTTTCCAGTTGGATAGGTGAATGTTTCCATCTCATTCCCTTACATTTCTTTGATTACAAATGAGGTTGCATATTTTTTCACATTTATGCTCTGTTTTTATGCCTTATGGTGTGAAATCACATTTATATCCTTATATCCAGATTTTTTTGAAGTATTTATATCTGTAATCATTAACTTCAGTTTTCTTCAACACACCATCTTTGCCAAGTTACAACATTAAGGTTGGGCTGTCCTCATGTTGTAAAATTGAGAACCTTGCACTTTCTTCTTTACTTTGGCACAATATGATTGAAATAAGCATGCCTTGCTTAATAAGTGGACTTAACTCACCTGTGGCACCTTGCTCAAAGGCTTTTGGAGAATGTGCCAGGCAAAGCATTTTTTTTTAATTTTTTTAACTTTATTTTTGAGAGACAGAGCATGAATGGGGGAGGAGCAGAGAGAGAGGGAGACACAGAATCCAAAGCAGGCTCCAGGTTCTGCATGGTCAGCACAGAGCCCAACGCGGGACTCAAACCCATGAACCACGAGATCATGACCTGAGACGAAGTAGGACGCTTAACCGACTGCGCCACCCAGGCGCCCCACGCCAAAGCATTTTTAAAGCCCTCTCACTCAGTATTCAGAATGTGTGTAGGGGCTCCTGGGTGGCGTAGACGGTTAAGCATCTGACTCTTGATCTCGGCTCAGGTCAAGATCTCACAGTTTTTAAGTTCAAGCCCTGCATCAGGCTGTGTGCTGATGGCACAGAGCCTGCTTAGGATTGTGTCTCTCCTTCCTTCTGCCCCTACCCTGCTTTTATTTAAGTTTTTAAATAAACTTAAAAAAAAGAATTTGTATTAAAATTCCCAAGTTTTTTCAACAGTTTGGAGCATCAGTGAAACGCTAATACATTGGTTTTCTTAGAATAGGCCAAATTGTAAAATAAAGGTGAAAACAAAACCTCAAACGCCACATTTCCATCATTTCTCTGGATTCCGTTAGCCCTTGGCAAACATGTATGCTTACATGAAGCTCAGTGATCCCAGTATGGTGTTCAAAAACTGACTCATTTCTTTAAAGAGAGTACAGAAATTTCTACCTTCAGTTTCCTAGGAGAGAAACTGATGTGAAAGGTAGAGTAAGAAAAAAGATGAAATGTACCGTATCAACCAGTTTTCCCCGAGCACACCCTGGACATGGGCGATTACACTAATGTGCTTCCTAGGGTATGGAAATAGCATATGTTCTCATCAAACCCTCCATCTGAGAAAGAGGATCTGCCCTGTTGGTGATAGCTTCCTCTCATGGACAGGATAATGCTATGTAAATTCCAGGATCCCTGGGCAGTCATCACCCTACTTAGTTACCGCATCAACATAACTGTACTTTCTTTCCCTTTATCCAGGACGTCTGCGTTAAGGCTTACCTCGCCCTTCGTCATCACACAAACCTGCTGATCATCCTCTTCTCCATGATGCTGATGACAGGAATGCCCCAGTTAACAAGCAAAGAAGATATTGAATATATTCGGGATGCCCTAACAGTGGGGAAAAGTGAGGAGGATGCTAAGAAGTATTTTCTTGATCAGATCGAAGTGTGTAGAGACAAAGGATGGACCGTGCAGTTTAACTGGTTCCTGCATCTTGTTCTGGGCATCAAACAAGGGGAGAAACATTCAGCCTAATTCTTTGGGCTAGAATTAAAAACAAGTTAGTGTTCTAAAGCTTTAAGTCAGCATGTCCATCATTGAACTTGGACTGATGGACAGGACATTATGAAAGCTGGCACTTCAGAAATGCAGCTCTGTTGCTGGCTGAACCCTTTACTGGAGAAAAATACTGGCATGTCGGTTTGTTTAAATAATGTTCAGTTTTAGGCTTGTGTGCAGGTTTGTTTTTCCTCATTTGCTTCAGTGATGTTGGAGAACATTCTAAGTTTAAACAAACTATTTCTTCATTGTGCCTGCTGGTTTGACTGTCTTATTATCGAGTGCCTCTGGAAATTGGGAATAATTGGTGACATCTCTTTTCATCTGCGTATACTCTCAATTTGGGTCATTCTTGTGCTCCTCAACCTCTTTAGAGAAAAAGACGTAATCGTTGTAACCTCTGTCTCATTCCCTAAAGGACACTTCCAAACATCCCCCTCCATGTCTGTAGATGATAGCGATTTGCTAAAAGCAAAGGAAGGCGAGTTGGTCTTTTCAGTGTCTTTTGTAATTAGGTTCTTGTACAGTGTACAGCTGAGATGCACAAACATACAATGGAAAATCTGAACCTTTGTGCCCTGGCACTTCTCTGCTGGTCTGCTTCAGGGTTACGAAGAGGAAGAACAGAGAGGAGACCATTCATCTTAACTCGGCCCAAGAGCAGATTGCCAATTCCAGCTACTACAGCCTTCTCCAGCATGGAAACAGGAAGAAACTAAAGGGACTCATTTTTCACCTTTACATCCTCCTCCCTGCCTCCTTTCTTCTTAACTGTTACCCTCCCACAACTCTTTACCCAAGTTGTGAAGTCCTCAAGAATGCATCTACCCTAGAATTCAAAACTTAGTTGAAAAGCAATTTCTCCCCTAGGGTTACTGGAATTTTATGTACTTATTTGTAAAAATGTTTGGTGGAGTTTTTTTTTTTAAGTATATTATTAAAGAGGACATTCTAGGAAATGTAGATTTGTTTTCACACACCTTAATTTTACATTTTGGTCTAAGAATTTTTATTCTTTTTTTTTAATGGAAGAAGGTATTTGGTATCTGAACAGTATTTCTTTTTTTTTTTTTTAATTTTTTTTTTCAACGTTTATTTTTTTATTTTTGGGACAGAGAGAGACAGAGCATGAACGGGGGAGGGGCAGAGAGAGAGGGAGACACAGAATCGGAAACAGGCTCCAGGCTCCGAGCCATCAGCCCAGAGCCTGACGCGGGGCTCGAACTCACAGACCGCGAGATCGTGACCTGGTTGAAGTCGGACGCTTAACCGACTGCGCCACCCAGGCGCCCCTGAACAGTATTTCATATTAGCAAGAACACTACTTGCCCTGTTCATCTCTCAGTTTAAAGGACTTTTAAACTCTGACACATTCTTCAGATTTCCTAAAAATTGAAATGGTTTCTTTAAAAACCATGTTCATCTCCTAAATAGCTTGCTATTTATTGGAAGTGTTGTTTAACCTTAGAGAAAGATCGTTAAATTATTTATAAAATATTTCTAAATTACCTATAGTTAATACTTTACCTAGAAATAACTCTGTTAACCATCTCTGTGTTTAAACACAATCAGATATAAATAGGTATTTAAGTTAAAACTTTTCTAAATAGATACCTTTGGTGTAGCCTGAACTTTTTTTTTTTTTTTTTGTATATGCAAAAGGCCTTTGAAGGTATGGGTAACACTGCTTCCTTGCCAGCTGAGCCTTTCCCCTGCTTCATAAGGTGTCTAGAAAGAACTCTTCCTTGACAGCTCGTTCTTTCAAAACTACTCCATCCCCCGGTACAGAAGACCATGCCCTACAACGCATTAATGAATGCATTGATGGAAGGTAGATGTTGTATGACATTTTTACAACTATTCCCCACCATTCTTCTGAACAAGAACAGGAAGGATGATGCTTTCTAATTGAGAAGATGTAGTCATTATTCTTATAAGAAATAGCTGAGCTGGCCCTTGCACAGATTCTGCTTTTTATTTGAATTGCTGAAATAATCCTCTTGATAGAAGAGTTAGAGGAATGTATTTATATTTAGCTTGCTGGCACATGGGCATACCTATTTTCAGATGGACAAGTTCTTTTGTTATGCTGACACACAACACATTGGGCCTGATTCTTCTGTATTTCAGTGAAGGTAGAACTTTAACTCTTTAGACTTACAGACAAAAATTACTTTTGTGTGCCTCTTCCGTTCATTATTTACAGTGAATCACATGACCCACAGCTTTTAGACCTTTGAAAACGTTCTAGAGTTCAGGTCATCTCCTCCTGGGAGGAGATTTGGGGGAACTACCCACAACTCTGTCTTCACTGCCAGATGAAAACAGAGATTACAGGTCAGATGATTCGGGTAAAAGCAGCTTTCATGTATGTCCAGGACTGGATACATGATTTGCAGAGCCCAGTACAAAATGAAAATGTGGGGCCTGCCATTCAAAAATTATTAAGAAGTGCAAGAGAGCAACAGCAGAGCATGAAACCAAGCACAGGAACTTCTGACCATGAGTCACTGCACAGGTCACAAGCCTGTGAAGCTGGCGCTGTACAGATCTGAATAATGGCTTTGATGCTCAATTTTGCATTTGGACTCCATCTGTATGAGTTCAGATAAAGTGCCCAGATCGAAATGCTGTTTATGTTCTAATTAAAATACCTCATTTCTGTGGCTGTACATTTGGACGTAAAACACTGGCCCATCGATTTAGGCCTGGAACAATGGCCACTAAAAGGAGAGCAAAGCAGATGTTCGAGACCTAGCCCCATATGACCCCATTTAACTACCTTTAGTGGAAATATGAGGGAGTGGAGACCTCGTAGATAAAATATAGAAATTCCTAGAGAAGACTCTTGACTTTTAAAAAGGTAACTTTATTAACTATATATATTTATAGGAGATGAATCATTTTTTAAAGAAAGACCAGAAGGGCGCCTGGGTGGCTCAGTCGGTTGGGCATCCAACTTCGGCCCAGTTCATGATCTTGCAGTTTGTGAGTTTGAGCCCCGCGTCGGGCTCTGTGCTGACAGCTCAGAGCTTGGAGCCTGCTTCAGATTCTGTGTCTTTCTCTCTTTGCCCCTCCCCCACTTGTGCTCTGTCTCCCTCTGTCCCTCAAAAATAAATAAACGTAAAAAAAAAATTAAAGAAAGGTTAGATATGGGAATTCTGTGGGATAATTTGGAGGCTGGGAATCCTAGGTAAATGGAAATTATTTTTTTGATATGGGCCAAAAAATAATTTAGAAAGTATATTTCTGGAGCAAGTTCTGGCGTTTGGCAAACCAGGCTCTATTTGCCATGGCTATGAAATAAATTGTCAGTTATATTTTACAACATGAAGAAAAAAGTTTTTGGATTTTTAAGGACTCTGCCATCTTATATCTGTTTTACCCAACCTAATAAATCTGGTCAATTAATCTGGTTCTTATCTGTGTGCTTGTCTGCATATTTGCAAGGACTCATTTTTAGGACAGATGCCAGGGGAGCCTAAAGCACACACCTTGGCAAAGGCGCTCATTCAGAAAGTCAAGAGATATTTCCTCTTCTGGACAGTCCAGCTATCCCCACTTGTATTTGCATTTCAATTACAATCGTTGAATGTAAATTCAAATTAAAGAATCGACGCCTTGTATTCTCTGTACACGTCTTTTAATGTCTGAAAGTCCAGATATTCCTGAAAGTCAGATTCCTTAACAAATCTTTATGGAGTATGGTGCCTGGCTGGCTCAGTCAGTCTGACTCCTGACACGGGCTCAGGTCATGATCTCACAGTTTGAGTTAAAGCCCCGCATTGGGCTCTGTGCTGATAGCATGGAGCCTGCTTGGGATTTTCTCTCTGCCCTTCCCCCCCTTGCTGTCTCTCCCTCTCTCTCTCTCTCTCAGAATAAATAAATAAACATTAAAAAAAGAAGAAAGAAAAAATATCTTTATGGAGTGCCCACCGCCCTACTAGACTGTGTGCTGAGGACTGGGTATTAGAATGTGGAACAAAATCGACCCAGCCTCAGTCCTTAAAAGGTTTATAGTTTGCTGGCAATAGCAGACACCTCATAATGGTTGTGTCTTGTGGGTCAAATTGTGTCCTCCCAAAAAGATGAAGTCCTCACCCTTGGTCCCTGTAAATGTAATTCTATTTGAATTAGGTTCTATAGATGTAATAGAGTTAAGGTGAGGTCATGATGGTGAGCCCTGATTCAATATGTCTGGCATACTCAAAAGGAAAAAGAATGTGATAGAGGTAGAGATTATAGTGTCTACCAGCCAACGGACACCTGGGGTACCAGATGCCGGAAGAAGCAAGGAAGGGTCCCACCCTAGAAGCTTGAAGGGAGCATGGCCCTGCCAACACTTGCAGATGTCTAGCCTCTAGAACTGTGAAAGAATAAATTTCTACTGTTTTGAGTCACCCAGTGTGTGATATTTTGTTATGACATCCCTAGGAAATTAATAGAGTGTCGACCATCATCAGTTTTGTGGGGGTTTCTTTTTGGAGGAGCAGACAGAGTTTATGTAAGTAAACCTGTTTGATGCTTTCTACTGTTACCAAAAAGACTTAATTGAGTGCAAAATATGTGACAAAGTGCTAATATACTTAATATATAAAAAGCTGTAATAATTCAATAAGTAAAAAATGAATACCTTATCAGAAAATGTTGAATTCACCAAAAAAATACATGTGGCCAATAACCATATCACAAGAACCCCAAATCACTGCTGATGAAGCAAATGCAAATTAAGATAATTTAAGTGTCTTTTCACCATCAGATTAGGAAAGATTGGTAATACTGAGAGTTGGTGATAATTTGGAAGAAAGAATACTCTAGCACACTGTTGAAAACAGAGCAAGTTGATAAAATTTATGCATGGCATTTTGTCACATTTTATCAAAATTAAGAAGATATTGGGGTGGCTCAGTCTGTTGAGCATCTGACTTTTTTTTTTTTTTTTTTTTTTTTTTTTTTTTTTTTGGAGACAGAGAGAGAGCACACAAACGGGATAGGGTCAGAGAGAAGTAGAGACAGAATTCCAAGCAGGCTCTGCAACATCAGTGAGAGCCCGCTGCAGGGCTTGAACTCACAAACTGTGAGATCATGACCTGAGCCCAGATCAAGAGTTGGACGCTTAACCGACTGCACCACCCAGGCGCCCCAAGCATCTGACTCTTGATATCAGCTCACGTCGTGATCTTTCAATCATGATCTAGACGCTCCATGCCGAGTGTGGAGCCTGCTTGGGATTTTCTCTTTCTCTCTCTTGCTCATCTCCTCCCTGACTCACACACAGGAGAGTGAGCTGGGTATGGGCAAAGACAGTGGGGAGCCCGATGTGGGGCTTGATCTCAGGAACTATGAGATCACGACCTAAGCTGAAATCAAGAGTATGAGGGTTAACTGACTGAGCCACCCAGGAGCCCCAATAAATCAACTTAAAAAAACAAAAGAAAAAGAGGATATCTATTCTCCTACCCAGCAAGTTCACATCCAAGAATTTATCCTTTAGAAACTATCGGACAAGTGTGCAAAGACTTACAGACAAAACCAGTTACCAATATTCTTTATAATACAACCCAAAATTGGAAATGGCCTAACAGTCCCTCAATAGGGGATTGGTTAATTAAATCACATTCATACAATGGAGTACAATGAAACCCCTGAAAAGATAAGGTAGATGAAAATGTATTAACATCCACGTAGATCTATGACATAATTGAGTGAAACAAGGTGGTTACCAGGTCAGTGTTGCAGTACAGTCATATTCAAATAAAAATGTAAGCTTATAGCAACATTAAAAGGCTGGGAGAACATATTCACACCAAACTGTCAATTGTGATTTTTTTTACCCTACATTTATTTTTTTTTTCTCTCGGGTTTTGGGAAACTTGATGCTATATTTTTGAATTTTTTAAAAAGGGAAAAATAGTATTTTAATTTTGGGAAAACAATACAGTCTACACGATAATCATATCCTTTAGCTTACATCAAGCCTCACTAAAAGCTCAGAAAATTTTGTTTCTCTAAGGGAAAAAAATCCCATGAAGTCAGCAGTTGTCAAGGAGTGACGGCCAAGCTGTTGTCAGAACTTTCTGGCATACAAATGACCGTGTCAAAGTTTCCTGTCTTACTCAACCCTACCTGATTGTGATCTTTGGTACACTAATGCCAGCCTGATCCATCCCCTAAAATGATAATGCTTTTAGAGAAGAGAGGCCTCCAAGGATGCTGTTTAGTCAGTAAGGGATGCCTTGCCCGGGCCAGCTCTTGTCAGCTCTGCAAATCTTCTACACTGAGCTCTCTAGCTCACACATGACGTCCCCCTTGGAGGTGCAAAGAACCTCATTTTCACTTCTCGGGGAGTGCCAGAATTTTTTCTATGCATTCACTCATTAGTACAAATTAAATCTCACTGCCTGTGGCTTTGGTATGATGTTTTCCTTCTGGGAGCTGGGCTCTGAGTCTGGGTTTATAATGCACCAGTCATTCAATTTGGAGGATATGATGGAGACAGGGACGTAAAAAGGAACATAGAATTTACCTGCAGCCCCTCTGTATCTCGTAGTGGGTGGCCAGTCCTCTGACAAGTTTTATACGCAGAGAATCAAACTCAGAATTCTTCTGATTACACTTAAGTGTTAAAATGGGTCCCTATTCTCTTCAGAGATGTGCCCACCATGACCCCCACCATTTCCAGCCACATGCAGGGTTGTGGCTGAACAGAACCTCCCATTACCGGATGTATATGGCAGCCAAAGCCATACTGGTCCCTAGCACCCCCACCCCATGCCTTTCTTTGTATCATCGCCAAACACCTGTTCTACAAAATTACCAGGGCCTCCACTGGGAAAATCCTGTGGCCACAAACCACTGCCAAATCCCTGAGTTCTCCCTGGCTCTCTTTCCCCAATCCATGGCTCTAGAAACCAGAAGAGACAATTTCTCCGTATTTTTAATTTTTTTTTTATGTTTATTTATTTCTTTAGAGAGAGGGGAGGAGAGAGAGGCAGGGAAGGGCGGGGGTGGGGAGGGAGAGGGAGAAGAAGAGGGAGAGGGAGTGGGAGAGAGAATCCAAGCAGGCTCCACACTGTCAGCACGGAGCCTGATGCAGGGCTCAAACTCATGAACTGTGAGATCATGACCTGAGCTGAAATCAAGAGTCAGCCGCTTAACTGACTGAGCCACCCCAGTGCCCCACTAGTTTCTCAATTTTGAAGCAACCCCTTGCTTTGGCAGTAATTGTTTATCATGGCAAAGCACATTCTGTAGGTTTTCAACTGGTAGAGGAGTTTGACTCCTTTAACCTATACAGATTTAAAGGAGTCTGAGACTTGAGATACCCTAGTGGAAAGCCAGGGTGAGTGTGTGTGGCTGTGGATGCAGAGTGGACCATAAGCCAGTAACTGGGGGATAATCCACTTTAAAGTCAGCCAGATGCCACAGTAGCAGTTCAGAGTAGGTGAGGCAGGAAAGAGGGTAGATCGGTGGCTCCGGCATTTGATCATTCCAAATTCAGTACAAACCGTCCACCTGAAAGAGTTGTCTAATCTTGCTAAGCTTCAGCTCTCTCCTCCATAAACTGGGTAGAGAGTGGTACCTCTTTCACAGAACTGCTGTGCAGATTAAATGAAATCGTGAAAGTGAGGGGTGTCTGGGCAGCTCAATCAGTTAAGTGACTGACTTTGGCTCAGGTCATGATCTCGCAGTTCATGAGTTAGAGCCCACATCAGGCTCTGTGCTGACAGCTCAGAGCCTGGAGCCGGCTTCAGATTCTGTGTCTCCCTCTCTCTTTGTCCCTCCCCTGTTCTCGCTCTGTTTGTCTCTCTCTCTCTCAAAAATAAACAAACATTAAAAAAATGTTTTTAAATAAATAATGAAAGTGAAGCATTAACTGGAATGTCTGGAGTCTTTGCTCAATAAACAAAAGCCATCGTTTCCGTGCTCCTTTTCAAGGAAGGCTGAAGAATCTCAAGAAATCAAAAGTTCTAAGGCATCATCCTTGGAATGACTTCTAGAAGTAAATGATGGAAATTTTAATGACTTTATAAATATGACATCCTCCCAGTATGACTTCAAAGGAGAAATAATTTCCACTCTATGTCAACATCAGATACCAAGGAAATCTTTTAAACAACATCCTTCTCGGACCAGTTAATCTAATCAGTGTACATTATCCGTGGGTTCTGTCTGGGCCTAAGGAAAGTTTAGAGGGCCTGCAACCAATTGACAAGGCCATTAACTCCTATTCACTTTCCCCCTCCCCGTGAACTTTATGGAAAGTTAATTTATATAAAATACAATTCAGCTATTTAAATGTATCGTGTGATAAGTTTGACACACGTCACACCCATATATCCATCTATCACCACAGCCAAGATCCAGCACGGCCCCATCACCAAAAAGCTCCCTCAGGCCTGCATGTAGTAAATTTCTTCCCATGTCTTCACTGAAATGCTTTCTGTCACTATAGTTTTGCCTTTTCTAGAACTGCATATAAATGGAATCATGCAATATGTGGTCTTTTGTTCACATAGTATGATATTTTGGAGATTCATCTAGATTGCCTAAATAAAATATAATTTAGGGAGGTTCATTTGCTGGACAGGTTTGCTATGGTTCACTCTACAGTCAAATGCCAACTTTCACCTTTGTCTGCTGTCTGTGACAATGCATGCCCATGGCTCCTGTTCTGTCTTAGATTATTGAGAAAGACCCATTATTACTCTTACCTTGTTGTTTATATAAGATAATAGATGACAAGGAGCTTTCATTTCCTCTGGTTTTGAAATAGTGCAGAGGTAGATTGTAATATTCCCCACTGCTGCCGAAGGGCAAGCAACTAGCAGTACCAACAGACAGACAAACACAGGAACCCCTGAAGTCATCAGAGAATCTAGAAAAGAGACCTTCTAGAGCAGCGTGTCTCCTAACGTGCACATAAATCACTAGGGATACATATTCTGATTCCATAGTGTAGGACAGGGCCTGGGGTTCTGTCTCTCCAACAAGCTTCCAGGGGAAGCCGATGCTTCTGGTCCCCAAACCACACTTTGCATAACAAGGTTCTATAAGACACAGAGGCAGATTCTGTGGGTTGGTAGGGAATGTCAAAGCAATAAGAAGGCTGAAAATATGTACCAATCTGCACCTGAGAAATACTACCCAAAGACATGAATTTTCATCAATCCATATATGTGTATGTATATATCATCTTTGTTTTTTCTAATGGCATCTCAATTTTCTCATCTGTAAAATGGGAATTAAACTATCTGTGGTAGGTAGACCTCCAGTATGGTCCCCTATGATCTCTGACTCCTGATGTTACACCCCTGTGGGATTCTTTCCCCATGAGTATGAACTGGGTCTAGTGAGTTGCTTCTACAAATAAAATATAGCAAAGATGATGCAACATCACTTTCAAGATTGGGTTCTAAAAGCCTAGGAGTTTCATCATACTGGCATTTCTAGCTTGCTCTTTCCCACCTTTGCAGTTTGATGAAGCCACCCACCATGTTGTGAGCCATTCTCTGGAGAGATCTACATGGCAAGGAATCCAGGGAGGCCTCTGGCCCACAGTAAGAAACAGAGTGAATTCTGCCACCAACCACATAAATGAGCTGGGAAAAGTGTCTTTTCAAGTCAAGTCTTGTGAGAGATCCAGAGCCAGAGGACTCAGCTAAGCCGTGCCTGGATTCCTGATACGGAGGCCATGAGATAATAAATGTTTCGGTTTTAAGCCACAAAGTTTTAGAGTAATTTATTGTGTAGCAATAGATAACTAATAGATTTCAGAGTTGTTTTAAGGATTAAAAAAGACAAAAGAATTAATATATGTGAATGAACTTAGCACAGTGCCTGGCACAGAGTAGCTGCTTGGCAATGCTAGTTGAATCTAAAAACAGCAGAGTCATAAACATCACCAGGATTTGTAAACAGCAGCTGCATCCACTAATCCAAGAACAATCCATGTGTATAAAGTCTGTTACTTTCAGCCTTGTTGGGGAACCTGTAGACCAAAAAGTTTGACATATACATATAAATACAAAGACATAACTAATACCCATGCATGTTTTACATACATATGTAGATATCTCACTTTTTAAATATAAGCTTGTTTTTTCATGGATCTTAGAGCTGTGCTCAAGTACCCTAGCAAGGAGGAAGAAGAGGAAGAGGAGGAGGAGGAAGAGGGGGAGAGGGAGAAGGAGGAAGAGGGGGAGGAGGAGGGGGGAGGAGGGAGCAGAGGGGGAGGGGAAGGAGGAGGGGAGAGGAGGAGGGAAGAGGAGGAAGAAAGAAGGGGAGCTCCCACTGAACTATGTTTTATAAAGTGGCATTCCCACATTTTTCTTCTCATTCTCTCCCTCCTACCTTCCAGTTTATTCAAAGATACAAGTTCAACAGCAATCATCAAACCAAATGGAAACTCTAAGAAGGGAAGTCAGTCCAGGCTGGGAGCTGCCACTCTCTTACCAGCCATTATGGCCCTTCACTGAAACTGGACTTTCAAATGGGTTCAGTATCACCAAAATCTACATGAAAATCACTGATAAACATGTAAGAGCATTTCAAAGTGAGACCAAGTCCATCATATCTATCAGACCTTTATTCAGCATCCGCTGTGTGCCTGGCATTCCGCCCTCCTGGGATCACCCAGGAAACAAAAATAAGTCAAGCACCATCTGGTGGACGGAGCAGGCACAGTCACACTTGACTGTCAGGAAAACCCATGAGGGAGCATCATAACCAATGGCCACCTGCTCTGTTATAGGCTTGGGAGCAAAGACGAGGATGCAAAGATGACCTCTTAACTAGAGAGGCAAGGCAGGCTGTGACGTGTTGTATTAGGGGTATATGTAAAGAGTGGAGAAAATAGAAAGGCGCCAAAAATTAATTCTGACTAAGGGACCAGAAAAGGCTTTCTAATGAAGGGAACATTTGAGTGTGGTTTTGAGGAATAAATAGGATCTCACCATGTGGGTAAAAGCATTCCAGATGGGGTGAGGGTAGGAGCAGCAGAGACAAAAAGTGAGGTGTAAAAATGTAAGGTACGTCAAGAAATGCTAGCTACAGCACCACAACGGAAGTGTCAGCTGGATGGCAAGAGAGTGGGAAGCAAAGGCTAAAATGGGGGAAGATCATAAAAAGCCTTGAAACCAAAAAGAGGTTGGATTTATGACATACATTCTGCGTGTAATAGGAAAGCATGATTACCTTTTAAGGACAAGAGCAATCCGGCCATTCATTAGCCAGCACGCTTTAGGTTGCTAGTGACTGAAACCCAATTCAAATTGGCTTCAGTGAAACAGAATGTATTGGTTCACTCAACTGGAAAGAAAAGAGGTACATCTGGCTTCAGGCTCAGCTGGTGCCAAAGAATAAATGATATCATCTCTCAGCACTACCTTCCCCTTCTTGACTCCTTTCTCAAGGGGATTCTCTCCACGCTGTAGCAAAGTTACTCATCAACAGCTTATGATTTACATCCCAGCGGCTTAGGGCCTTCTGTGAGACAAGAGGGTTTCTCTTCAAGAGTCTGGTGGCTGAAACTTACTGGATAATCTAGATCGCCCATTACCATCATAAATGCCAGGGCCAGGGCAATGTAGTGCCCATGCATCAGCCCAACCCAAACTCTATTCACTGAAGGGGGAGTGAGTCCTCAACAGAAAATCCAAGTGCTGTTTTCAAAAGAAACAGAAATGGGTGCAAATCTGGGGGGAAAAATGTGCAAAATAAAAAAAGGAATTCTAGAGACAGTCTTTGGGGGCCAATGAGGTAGAGGTGTTCCCCCAGAAGCCAGAAAGGCCCTGCAGTAGGCTAGTCAAGAGATCAAATGGTGTGAACCAGGAAAGACATCACAGGCATGACATGAACACAGCAGTTGTTCATAACCTCACAAGGAATATTTAAGGGTCAAGGGAGAAAAGTTTTAAGAAGTGTGGAAATCTTAGGTGTCATCAATGGGGTCCTGTGACACAAAGACAAAACTTAGATTTCATCATGTTTCTACCCATGTGAAATAAGTTCAGGTGACCCTGGCATGTTACATGGCTTATGTGCTGTGAGCACAAACACAGGCTAAGACAGCTTGGGTTGAAGTTAGACAAACGGCATACATACAAATCTACTGGAAAAAAAACTCATTCTCATTACCTAGGGACTCATATTTTTCTTCAATTTGCCTTAAAAATAAAATAAATATCTAATTTCATTACAAGGGCCATAAAAATCCTTAGGCATATATGTCATATTAGTACTTTCTTATGTATATTCCAAATACAATGCATAAGAGAAGAGCCCAGGGAAGGAGTTAAGAACATGCCACTCCAAAGATACCACTTTGGCTTATTGTTTATTTGGAATTGAAAGCACTTAAGAAACAGCAGATGCATGAATGCTCTGACCTCCCCTTTTCTATTCAAGCTTCCATGAGAGAGGTGCCCTCTTTATATCAGGAAGAGAAGCACATCCTTATCACCAGAGACTTGGAATCATCACCGAAATGGACCTCTACAAATATACTAAAATAACTCATCTTCCACTAGCTTCCCTCACTGATATATCTCTTAGGAACTGCCCTACAATTTACTGCCCCCAACCCAAACCCCTTTGCCTTGTCATTTGTTCCCAAATGTATCATCATTTCCCTTTAAAAAATTTTTTTTAATGTTTTATTTATTTTAAGAGAGAGAGAGTAGAACATGAGCAAGGGAGGGGCAGAGATAGAGGGGGAGAGAGAGAATTGCAAGCAGGCTCTGCGCCATCAGAGAAGAGCCCAATGTGGGGCTCGAACTCACAAACCATGAGATCATGACCTGAGCCAAAATCAAGAGTCAGATGCTTCACTGAGCCACCCCGGTGCCCCTCATCTCCTTATCTAAAAGGTATAAAAGCTTTCTGTTCTGGTCACTTCTTTGGGTCCTCATTCTCTTGTGAAGCCCTCCATGTACATGAAAAAAATTTAATAAAATGTGTATGCATTTCACCTGTTAATCTGCTTATATCATTTTAATTCCAGGCCCAGCTGGAGACACTCAGAGGACAGAGAATTTTTTTCCTCCCTTACACAGGATTCTAAATACTCTTTTCATTAAGAAAGTGCTAGTGGCAGAATGGGGATGGGGAAAGAACACTGTGCTGGAGGTGGGGAGTCCAGGCTCCACTCCAGGGCAAACCAATCAGCCTCCCTGGGCAACAAGATTCTCATCTAGACAAAGAGGTAGAGCTGGACTCTGCCTAGGGTTCCTTCCATATCTACTATTTGGTGTTTTTGTACCAAAAAGTCCCTCTCTGCCCAGAGCTCTCCCTCCCAGGGACAATCCTGAATCTCCTCAATTCTAGTCCCTGTCTGGTCAGCCTGCTCCGTCGGTGTCAGTTCTATAAAAAGCCTCCCTGACACTCCCACCAGAACCCATCACATGAGTGTGAAGCAGCATTTCTGTGCAGATCACCCAACCACACCCAGTGTGAAGAGTGTGACTAAAGCCACACACCCACCTCTTAAATGGCCAGTGTGGGAGGTCAGCATCCTTGTGATACTGCCAAAAGGACATCTACCACAGCACCCAGGCAGTCAGAAATGACAAGACCAAAAACCCGCACCCCCAGACCATGGAAAGAAATGTGGTAAATGCTGATTCTAGCAAAGCTGGGTGTTCTATGACAGGCCTTTTAATTGGAAGTAACAGAAAACCACTCTAACTTAGGAACGAGGTGGGGTTTATTTTAAGGATATAAATCTGTCTCATAAAACCTTGGATCAAGAAGTATATCCAAGCTTCCCAAAGAAACAGGAACTGAAAAACATCAAAAGTCTTTCCAATCTCTCTCCTTCCCTCCCTCCCTCTGCCTTACCTTTCTCCTCTGTGTGCTTGACTGTCTCTCTCTCCCTGCGTACCCCCCTCTCCTCGCCGGGGTGGAGCAGGTCGCTAAATGGCCACGTCTCATCCCCCCTCTCGTAGGAACATCTAATTTAAACCTCCAGCATCTTCATGTTCCAATTAAACCACACTGAAGGTTATGATTGGCTCAGCTTGTCCACCTCTAGGCCAATCAGTTGTGATCAGGGAGGCGGGGCCACTTGGTGAAAACATGGCTGCCAGGACCCACCCCCCCACCACCACCACGCTGGAAACAGGGGCAGGGTAACACACAAATGTCTGAAGGTCTTTGGCCATGAAAGGCAATACGTAGGTGTAGAAACACTTCGGCCAAGTTTTCTGTGATTTTTCTTGCTTGAATATTTCTTTACATATTAAACAATATACAGAAAGACATTCTATGGTATTAACATTTTCTACATGGTCTAATGTACATAAGATCTAACTGGTAAGACATAGCTGCTGAATCTGAACATTACTATCATTTATTAGTAACCATCATAATAACAGGGAAGAAAAGCAATTCAAGCAACTGGAGTTAATCTTCCCTATCTTTCACCCCACAGATGAACCCAGGTCACTTAATTCTCCCCAGCTGAGTATGCAGCTGACATTTAGTGAAGGAAGCATAAAAATGATTTCTGGCTATGTAGGTGTGTTTCATGAAAACACTCTTCTTCAGCAGCTCCTGACTTCAAATGAGAACTCCAAGCATTCGCAGGCACGTTTAGTGCTTAATACATTTAAGAAAACAGAATAGAAGTTATATGGTTTCCCTGGAAACCTTTTTCTAAAGAACCTTGCACATGCACCTTCTCAAGAAGCAGGTGCTGCTGCCTGGGGATTCTTTCCTGCTGGCTGCCCCCTGCTATTCATTAAAAGGTCAAGGTGAGGGCTCTTCAGCTCTATGAGCAATGGTTGGGCTTATTTTGCTTACAGTTATTTAGTATCAAGTCTCTCTTTACTACCTGGTTCTATTAGAAAAATATGCCCAGGTGGCTTTTGGCATATTTTAAAAGCATTTGCAAGCATTAGCTTATCAAAGGGAAATGGAGAAAGTCCCATAGTGTGTATCAGAATGATGGATCAGTCCCAGGGCCTTTATCAATAGCTGTGACCTTTTAGAGTTTTGGGGTAAGGTTACCAAAAAAAAGAACAATCAGGCTTGAAGAATTTTAGGAAATTACTAATACCTCAATTCCCAAAGAGCCATGGGAGCTAGGTTGAGCATGATTCCTGCCTAGCTTAAAGGGATATATTATAAGCCACCAGCTTATATAAGTAACCCTTTCTTCCACTGCAACATTTCACCATCCTCCTGTTTCCTCCCCCTCCCATCTCCATAACAACCAGGGCTGTTATCAGAAAGAAATCAGCCTGCCTCTTTGACTTTTGTCTCTAATTTAGGGATGCTTATCTTGGGAGGTCTACTTTATTTCTTCCTTGGGAACCCTTAACATTTTAAGGCATCAGTTCAATATCTGGGTTTCAAGATCCTCCCCCATGTCCAACATCAATAGAGCAGATGAAAATCAAACAAATCACACCAGGAAAGGGGTATCATTCTAAGATATGGAAGAGACTGCATGATTCTATTTAATAGATCAGGACAGGCAGTGCAATTATAACATTGACCAGTCTTGTATAGGCAAGAGGAAAAAATATTAGCTAGAACAGCACCTACTCTGGACTCCCTGGCAAGGCCTCCAAAACAGCGCCCCCATTTCCACTTGAAGTCATCCTCAGCACTTAAGATGCCGTGAGGTCACGGCCAGAAGTACCCAATCTACTTTCAAGATAATGTACTTTCTCTTTCAATATGACTATCATTTATGTGCCAGACACCTTGTGAAATCTTTGGAATTCAGAATTAATAACACACGATTCCTTCAGAGAAAGGGTAATTAAGTCTCCCACCTGTATTTTCTTCTGGCTCACATTTAGGGCAATATCATGTTCCCTAATTAATCTGAATAAAATATTAGATGGGAGAAATTTTCTTGAATCGCCTGGCCTTCTAAATGTTTTATACCACAAGAGCTCAAGTTCTTCAAATGTTGATCACTGATGAATGATTCTTATCCTTCCTGGCCTTTGCTCTTCTTAGAAGGAAAAAGGAGCTAGAAATCCAAATTGACATAGGCTTTGTGTGAACAAGAACTACCATCAGCTCACCTGCAAAACTCAATAAAGGCTTATCATTTTGTTAGTGGGCCTGCCATTTAAATTCAACCCTCTATTTCTGCAAATAACAAGTGAAATACACTGTTGATTGGTAACTAACACAGCATTTCCTTTTCCTCAAGTTTCCTGGAACTCTCTAAAAATGTTATATTTATCTTGGTGAAATATGTAGGGCATATTTTGAATGCTTATAATACTTTGTCTTCACCAAGTACATCAATTGACTTGAGAATATTTTGAAGTTACACAAATCTGGATATAGAAACTGCAGAATAGAATTAAAGATTTCAGGATGCCTAACTAATTGGACTAAATAATCACATGAATTATATTGGGACAACTAGAATTACTAGAATCTAAATGTACTCAGGTTAAAAGAAAATCCTCCCACGAACTTTCCTGAGACAGCCACAAAATATGTCATGGACACTTGCAGATCTAACATCCAAGAGCCCAACTATTGAAGGGCAACTCTGAAGGTCCATCGTAGGTACTAACTGATCATTTTTTTGTAGAAAGGCCAACTTTGAACCCAGCTTTGAGGCTCATGTGAGGACTTGAGGCACTTAGCTAATGAGTCTTCTGACCCATCTTATTCATATCTCTACAGTTCTTCCGGGTGTACATCAAAAGCATACACAAGTGCAATGTCAGTGCCACTTGTTTATTGCTTTGCATGTTTAGTAGTTATCTGTGCTATGCTTTTGTAGTTAGAAATACGTTTATTCCCATGTGCACCAAAAATTAGTGTGTGTTAGTCATTAGAAATTCTTTAGTGATGGGGCACCTGGGTGGCTCAGTTGATTAAGCGTCCGACTTCGGCTCAGGTCATGATATCACGGTTCATGGGTTTGAGCCCTGCGTCAGGCTCGGTGCTGGCAGCTCAGAGCCTGGAGCCTGCTTCGGATTCTGGGTCTCCCTCTCTCTCTGCCCCTCCCTTGCTCTCTCTCTCTCTCTCTCACCCTCCCTCTCTCTAAAATAAATAATTAAAAAAAATTCTTTCATGGGGCGCCTGGGTGGCGCAGTCGGTTAAGCGGCCGACTTCAGCCAGGTCACGATCTCGCGGTCCGTGAGTTCGAGCCCCGCGTCAGGCTCTGGGCTGATGGCTCGGAGCCTGGAGCCTGCTTCTGATTCTGTGTCTCCCTCTCTCTCTGCCCCTCCCCCGTTCATGCTCTGTCTCTCTCTGTCCCAAAAATAAATAAACGTTGAAAAAAAAAATTCTTTCATGAGGAAATACAGGGAAAATCCCTTTTCTCATGGACTTACACTGCATAATGAGGGCAGACAATGAGGGCAGACAATAAACAAATGAGATAATTACAGACTGTAATAAGTGTGATTAAGAAAATAAACTAGGTGATGTGTTAGCAGTATTTGCAGGAGGACAACCACACATAGATGGGTCAGGAAAGACCTCCTGAGGAACTGACATCTGAGTCAAAACTAGAAGGAAGAGAATTAGGGTGCTGGTACTTAGTTAATTATTAGCTGTTGCCAGAGAAAATTAAGTACATATAGAAATAGACAATGCTATTGGTATAGACAATACCTGTTCCGGGAGGTATACTTAAGCACCAAAAGCCATCTATGGGATAGATAGGATATGCTTAAATGCCTCTGCATTATGCAACTGCTTTTTGATGAGATATTTCAGTCCTCAGGATGAAACAGAGACACTTCTTGGGCTATAATGTGCTATTTCATTAGCACAATCTATTTAGAACAAACAGTATTTTTTATAACTGTTTTCTGTTGCCAGTATAAGTGTTACTTTAGATCAAAAGTGAATCAAATGTACAAAATCCAGTTGTATTTCTATACACTTGCAAGGAACAGTCTGAAAGTGAAATAAAGAAAAAATTCCATTTACAATAACACACAAAAGAATAAAATACTTAGGAATAAATTTAACTAAGAAGGGCAAACTTATACTCTGAAAACTACAAAACATTGTTGAAAGAAATTAAAGGAGATCTAGATAAACATAGACGCATCCATATACATGGACCAGAAGACAGTATTGTTAAGATGGCGATACTCCCCAAACTGATCACAGAATCAACACAATCTTCATCAAAATCCCAGCTGGCTTTGTTGTAGAAATTGACAGGCTGATCCTAATATGGACATGCAAAGGACCCAGAATAACAAACAATTTCAAAAAGGAAGAACATGGTTGGAGGATTTCCTGATTTCTAAACTTACCACAAATGTACAGTTAATGAAAACCATGTGTTACTGGCATAAGGACAGACATATAGATCAACGGACTAGCATTGAGAATCCAGTCTGTGAATGGACGAAGGATCTGAATAGACATTTCTCCAGGGAAAATTTTAAACAGTCAATAAGCACACAAAAAGATGCTTAATAACATTAGCCATCAGGAAATGTAAATCAAACCCACAATGAAAGACCACTTCCCACCCAGTAGGATGGCAATAATCAAAAAGAGAATAATGAGGCTGGTGAAGATGTGGAGAAACTGGAACCCTCATACACTGCTGGTGGGAATGGAAAATGGCTCAGCTGCTTTGGAAAAGTCTGGCGGTTCCTCCAAAGACTGAACATCAAGTTACCATTTGACCCAGCAATTCCACTCAGGTATATACCAAGAGAAATGAAAACCTATATCCATATAAAAACTAGTACCAAATGTTCATAGTAGCATTACTCATAATAAGCAAAAATTAGCAACAACCCACGACTCACCAATTGATGAATGAATGAATTAAAATGTACAATGGAATATTATTCAGCAACAAAAAACAACGAAGTACTGATATATGCTACAACATGGATGAACATTGCAAACACTATGCTAAGTTTATGTCAAAGAAGCCAGTTACAAAAGACCATTTATATTAAATATCCAGATTTGGTAAATCTATAGAGACAGAAAGAAGATTAACGGTTAGAAGCCCTGGGGGTTGGGCTGGAGGCTAGTAGCGGGGGTGGGGGGGGTGGGGGGGGCAAGGGGGGAGGGAACTAGGGGGGAGGTTAACTGTTAATAGTCATGGGGTTTCTTTCTGAGGTGATGAAAATGTCCTAAGATTGCTTGTGATAATGGTTACACAACTCTGTGAATATACTAAATTGTACACTTTAATAGGTGAATTGTATGGTATGTGAATTATATCTCAATAAAATGTTTATATTAAAAAAAAGTCAAAAGAAAAAAAAAAAGAAAAGTAAACCAGAGACAATATCAGGAAACCTCGGTGCTCCTATCAGAAGATCAGAAGAGTCAACAAGAATTTATTAAGGCAACTTACCTACCTTGCTTTTAGGTACAACCTCTGTGTAATAACACTTGATGAAAATCTGTTGTTTTTAAGCCCTCACGTAAAGGAGCATCCATCAGGCACTTCAATAAACCTTTCCAGTTGCAACATCAACTCTAGGAATCAACAGTCTTTTCTAAGACCAACCCCATGTTAGATTGTAGGCCAAGATTAATCTCCCTTGAGGAAAAAAGGTCAATATAATAATTATTGTGTTTCCTATTTTTCTGGGTGTTTCTTTCTATTCTAGAACCAAAACCCTGGTGCTAATATACTATGCCTCTGCTTTACTGGTCCCATCTCAGGCTTGGTTCCTTACTGCAAAGGCTGAGTGGAAGTCTCACATCTTAGTTTAGGACAAGAGTGGTGCTGTATAAATGAGTTACTTTCTCCCTGCTTTCATTTCTCCCTGTTGTTATTTCTAAAATGAGATAATCTGATCCTATCAATTTCATAGGATAGTGTGTGATAAATGAGCTTAAATACAAAAGGAAAAGTATAACCCAATAAAAATAGCATCATTTAAAAAAAAGTGGTAAGATATTGATTACTCTTTTACAGTTTTGCCAAACCAAAAGGTCCTTTTCTTTTTTCCGAAGGTGCTTTTAAACACCTTAATTTAAAGTTCTTAAATACTCTTTGCCTGATGCCTTATGTACTTCAGTATCAGCAGATTTTTAAACACACCACAACCTTATGAAAATCTGAAACACAGTGGCTGAAGACTGTGAGAAAAAGAGCTACAAAGACAATTACAAACAGCTCTCCAAGAAGGTGGAAAGGAGGAAGCAAAGTGGGACAGGTAAGAAATAATGAGGCTTTTAATTTGGAGCTCTGCCAGTTTTTCTCTCTTCTACCCAACATATTTAGACTAGGCTGGGACAAAGGTGGGGGTTGCGCCTCGGTGGCACAGTCAGTTGATCATCCAACTCTTGATTTCAGCTCAGGTCATAATCTCATGGTCGTGAGATCGAGTCTAGTGTCAGGCTCTGTGTTGGGCGTGGAGTCTGCTTAGGATTCTCTCTCTCCCTCTGCCCTGCTCATGTGCTCATGCTCTTTCTCTCAAAACAACACCACCACCACCAACAACAACAAAACCCCAACATATTACTATTAGATTGTCTTCAAAGCTGTCCTAGAGAGTTCTGGCTGGGCTATCTTTCATCTTGAAAGTTCAGTAATGAGGGGTGCCTGGGTGGCTCAGTTGGTCGAGCATCCGACTTCAGCTCAGGTCATGACCTCACAGTTTGCGAGTTCCGGCTCCACGTAGGGCTCTGTGCTGACAGCTGGGACCCTGGAGCCTGCTTCAGATTCTGTGTCTCCCTCTGTCTCTCTGCCCCTCCCCTGCTTGTGCTCTTTCTCTGTCTTTCAAAAATAAATAAATGTTAAAAAAATTTTTTTAAAGAAAGTTCAATAATGAAATAATTATGTATTACTTTAATATATATTATTTTAATGCAATAAGAGATTGTCACACTAAGATAGCCTTTTTCCCAGATTATGTTGTGTTTACTATGTGCTTATTTCAGAGTTTTTTGCTGATAAGATCCTAATTTTTCCAAGATAGGGAAATTTTTATCTATTGAAAATTTTGTCAAATGAAAGTTTGTTTTGGCACGATGATTATTAAATACTATATGAAGCACCATGGGGGTTAAGAATATAACTTAGACACAACTCTCAAGGACCTTAGAGTCTAATGAGGTGAAAAAGGGCACAAATAACTTTGACACAAGACAGAGCAGGACAAGTGTCATCCATCTGCATTGGTATTTAGCTGGTGATTTCCAAAGCTTTCCTTCTGTCTTTAATTCTCAAGGACTCCTAAGAATATGAATAAAATGCAAATAATAAACAATCATCTAAATATGAGGTCTTCTAGGGGCACCTGGCTGGCTCAGTTGGTGAAGCGTGGACTCTTGATCTCAGGGTCGTGAGTTCCAGCCCCATCAAGTAGAGATGACTTAAAAATAAAATCTTTATAAAAATAAATAAATACATCAATACATAAACAAACAAATATGAGGTCTTCTGCTCACAGTTCTATATCATTTCATCCAGTGTGATTTCCTGTTAAAAACAACACTCAAGTCTTCTAATGCTCTAGCATTTAGATCTCTTTTCAGTGGGAGATTTACATCCTATAACAGAAAGAACAATGATAAGCTGGAAAAGCAAAGGAAGCTTTCAAAAGTAAGCCAGAGAACCTGATGGAAAACTATTTAATTCTTTATGATTTAAAAGACCCAGGTGTTTCTAGATTCCCCCAACAGTTGAATTTCCCTGCAGACAGCTTTCATAAAAATACAAGTAACACTAACACCTTAAAATTCACTGACGTTATGCATAAATATTTGAGACATTCAGAGACAAATGCAAAACTCCAACTCCCTTTCTACACCACAGAATTAATGGAGTGTTCTCTTAAAACAAACAATGAGAGTTACAGAAAAACATTTCCTTTTAGGAGACGGTTAAGTGGGGGAGGGGAGAAAAGATCATTTTAAGAACTCAGTCCTCTGGGCGTGAATGCCATCTATTTTCAGCATATGTCATATCCATTATATTTTTCTCTTCTTCCTCTAATGCTTCAACTACTTAACCCTAGTATCATACCCACTATTAAACCTGAAAGTTTAGTCTTTGATTAGGCCAACCAGATAAGCTTGCTGGTGAGCCAAGCAAATCTAGTGAACCTCTTAAATATTTTTTAGGTGCCCTGGTATGGCAAAAAATCCCTGATCCCATATGAATCCACGTGTCTTTTATGGCGGGTTGATTCTGCCCCCAAGAAGTTTTGTTTAAGTTCATTTGCTCATATTCAGAACCCCAAAGAAGACATGGGTTTATGGTCCAGGATCAAATATCAAAGGAAACAGAGAAAGCACTGTACACATGATATCGTTTGGAGGATGTACCAAACCTAGCAGCCATGGTGCCTGCCCCACCACAGTCCAGCCTAGGGAGCTCTGCTTTGTTCTAAGAGACTGTGACCTCACCGAACTATAGCTGAATATGACCCAGTCCATAGCTTGGCCGGTGACCCTTGACGGATCCTGGTATGGAAAGTTGATGAGTCCTTCTCTTGAAAATGTAAACTAAGAAATGTTGAGAACACAAGAAATAAGCACCTTACTTTCTCAGTTTCTCATGTCCGTAATGGGAATGGTAATAAAAGCATTTATAATATAGCAGAAATTAATCAGTAATAAAGCACTTAGGATAGGATCCGGCACTTAATAAGCATGCCATAAACACATCATCATCATCATCATCATCATCATCATCATCATCAACAGTTGTCTTCTACTCAAAAACCTTCCATGAGAATGTGTGTGCAATAATATATGTGTAATAAGCTGAAAAATAAAAGTAATGAGGGATGACTAGCATTACCAGATATGAAAATTAAAAATAAAGCCACTTTAAGGGCGCCTGCATGGCCCAGTCAGTTAAGTGTCCGACTTCAGCTCAGGTCATGATCATGTGGATCATGGGTTCCAGCCCCCCATCAGGCTCTCTCACAGAGCCCACTTCGGAGCCTCTGTTCCTCTCCCTCTCTGCCCCTCCCCTGCTGATGCTCTCTCTCTCAAAAATAAACATTAAAAAAATATATTTAAAAAATAAAGCCACAATAATAAGGGATTCATGCAGAAAGAGGCAGATATAAATTGTTCCTGAAACTGACCCAAATACATATGGGGATTAAGTGTATGATAAATGTGGCATTTCAAGTTAGCAAAGAAAATATATATTACTCAATTATTAATAAGTGTTTTTGGCACAAGAAGGCAGCTATTTGGAAAAATAAAATAAAATCTCTAACTCACATCTTATATCAAAATAAATTCAAGGTAGGTCAAAGATTTAAATCTGAAAACTGAAAGTAACAGTAGAAAAAATATGGGTGAGTATTTTTATAACATTAAGGGATGTCTTTCTAGGATAAAAAAAAAGATTCTGCAGGATTGCTAACTGTAATTAAAAGCAAACGTTTAGGGGGGAAGTTGAAAGCAAATGTTTAGGGTGAAAATATTATGAGGTCAAAAGCCAAATAGCAAATAGAAATATCTACAACACAAATGAAAGTGTAAGGACTAATTTCCAGAAAATACAGAGTTCTTCAAAATCAGTAAGAAAAGAGCTACACTTCCAACAGAAAACTAGACAAAGAATCTACAAATGATTAATAAATATAGGGAAAATATTCAATTTCTTTATAATTAAATAAATGTACATTTCAAACAATTAAATATCAATTTCCAACTATCAGATTAGCTACTTCATTTATAAAAATCAGTGCTGTTGAGGATACGGGAAAAACAATTTAATTTACTGCTAGTTGGAGCGTAGATTGTGCAGTGGTTTAAAGGCAATTTGATTATATATTTTCAATTAGAAATGTACATTCCTTTTTACTCAGAAATTCTATTTCTAGATACTTGGACAAAAATCCAAGAGTATGTATAAATATGTTATTGCAGTAATGTTCATAAGAACAAAATACTGGAAAAATCTAAACAGCTATTAATAAGGTACTGGTTAAATAAATCCTGTACACTAGACTACTATACAGCCATTAATAAAACCACGGGTAGATGTGTATATTACATGCACTATCATGAAAAATGTCCAAGATGTATTTTTAGTGGTAAAAAAAAAATGACAGAAAAGACTGTTTAATATGAATCCATTTATGTGTTTTAATATCAATATAAATATACATCATATGCCCCATTTATGTGTTCACATGTACATAATATACATACATATTAAAATACATAATGGGGCATACTGTACACATATAAATAATAAATTAGTTACATTATGCATATATCTATAAGTAGTAGTGTGTGTGTAAAAGTGGTGGTGGTGGTGATGTTTGTATACACTTGAAGAGTGTGTGCCATACCCCAAACTGGTAATGTGTGGAGTATGGAATGGGAAGGGAGGCAATCAGGAAGGAAATAGAGACTCTTTTCTCTTTTCTAATGTTTATTTATTTATTTTGAGAAAGTGAGAGAGAGTGGGGGGGGGCAGAGAGAGGGAGAGAGAATCCCAAGCAGGCTCCATGCTGTCAGCACAGAGCTGGACTTGGGCTCGATCCCATCAACTGTGAGGTCATGACCTGAGCCAAAATCAAGAGCTTGTTGCCCAGCCAACAGAGCCGCCCAGATGCCCCAGGAAAGAAATAGAGAATCTTTTCTTTTTATTCTTATATTACATGTTTCTGTGCTGTTAAAGTATTTTTATAATGTGTGCATTAGTTTTATAATTTTTAAAACTCATAGAAATTAACTTCTTTTTTAAAAAGTCATGCTATGGCTCTCTGTAACCAAAAACAAAGCACAAGTCCTTAGCACACCAAAGGCTGCCATGGTTTATTTCTAACATACCTTTCTTTTCAGCCTCATCTCCTATAATCAGAATTGCCTTGCCTCCCTCTTTTGCACCCCCCACACACCCCCTTTGTTGGTAATTTGTCTGTCTGCTCTTAGATCCACTCTCTGCCCTTCTCCCTTCCCTCTACATCACAAGAAACTACATTTCCCAAGCAACTTGAGTGGAGTTGATCAGAGGGAGCCCTGGCAGGATGTGGAAGGCAGGAGTTGGGAAGAAGTCAGAGAATTTCTCCTTTCTCTGCTTCAGATCACCATCTCTAACACTGTGTCCCCAGGTGCCATGGGACATATTCTTCTTTCATGGACATATTGTGATTCCAGTTCCCACAAGATGGTCCCAGGTCCCAGGCTCTGGTAACAGCACTCTTTGTCCCACCAGCCCTAGGAGAGGGAGCAGTTCCTGCTGGTGCTAAACTCTGAGCTGCCTCATCACCTCTGCTGGAACGTCCTAACTCTACTATCATCTATGAAACCAGTTCTCTGCATTAAATTTCCTTTCGAAATACCTAAAGGGCTTTGCGTTTTTCTGGATATACAGAGAATGGTGCCCTATGCCCTCTTCCCACAGTAATAAAAAACCACACCGTCTGCCCTACCTTTCTTGCACTAAACATACTAAGTACTGCTATGCCTCTGGGCTTTCATTCACATAGCTCCCTCAGCCTGGAATGTCATCCTTTCTCCTCTCTTTCAGCCAGACCTCACTCATCCCCTAAGGCTCAGCCCAAAGTCTGTCTTCTCCAGGAGCTTTCCTCTAATTCTCACACATATTCACCCCCAGTCTGTATTCCAATCTCATCTAGACAGAAAATGGGTAGCCCAATGCCCTTTGTGTCAAGTATTGAATAAAACACCCTAGGGAAACGCTCATCTTAAGTCCATCAACCAACACCTTATTGGTCATTGGGTTATCTTTGTTTCCTACTTTGAAAGGCTGAGAGGTAGTCACCTAATCATAGAGCCTTTTCTGACCACCCTGTATCAATACTTTCCCTTCTTTTCCCAATTCCCATCCTACCTCTACCTCTTTCCAACCACTTAGTGAACTTTCACTTTACATTCTTACTAGAATGTAAAAGTCATGTGAGTAGGAATTTTGTCTGTTTTGTTACCTGCCACATTCTGATCACCTAGAATAGTACCTATATATTGAATGAACAAATAAACGAATGACCATGACCTTTGCTTTGGGTGATGGAAGGCAGGGGAAGGGATGAAAATCATTGGGAGGAAGACACCAATTTTGTCTCTAGACTCATATGACTTTTTCTCTCTAGCTTAGAAAGCTCTGGCCTCACTGGCATTTCTCAGATTCTTGGACCCACTACAATTCACTAAACTGAAGCTCCTTTTCATCTTTAGATCTTAGTTTGAATGTTTCCCATTTTCTCTCCCCCTTGTATGTTTCCTTCTTAATGTTTGATTCTTGATTTCAGCTCAGGTCATGATCTCATGGTCAGAGGATCTAGCCCTGTATTGGGCTCTGCTCTAGGTGTGGAGCCTGCTTAAGATTCTTTCTCCCTTCTTTTCTCCCTCTGCTCTCCCTGGCTCACACATGCACATGCACACACTCTCTCTCAAAAAAGATTTGTTTTTGTCATGTATTGATTCTCTCTTTAGACTATTGGATCCATTTGGGTTAGGGCCATGTATCCCTAAAATCTATGCCTGGCACATAATAGGTACTCAGTGGAAAAAAATGCAAAGAATGTTGTTGAGTGCACCAGGAACAAACCTTGCTTCAGTTTTGATCAAGGTCTACTAGGTTGAGCACCATTTAATTACTGGGGCCAAACCACAAAATAGAAAATTCCCTAGCAGTCATACTAGGAGGTTTCTACTTACCCCAGTTGTATTCACACTAGAAAGCCCCACCCCCACCCCCACTATTCTGTTTGCACAAGTGAGACCCTATTCATCAAATGCCCCTATTTAGGAAGAGTTGTATACTACAGCTGGGATCGTTCTGTCAACCATTGGCTGAATATACACAAATAATGGGGAAAGTACTCTGAAGATATTTAGAAGATGCCCTTGGGCATCTCCCATGTGATCAGCATTTGCATTGATTGCCAAAGACAATTTCAAGCCAATTTTATTAATTTCAAATAAAGACTTGTAATTTTATGTGGGGGACATGGCATTAGCAGGAATTCAACTCCCATTCTTTCATGAAGCCAAAGATTTAGCTTCTAACACTTCTTGGCTTTTTGGCTAAGACTGAGTGTAAAGATGTAGCTTCTGAGACCATACGTATATTCCATTATCAGGTTTTAAGAGAAATGAGAAACACACTGAATTTTTTGCAGCTTAGCCCCATATTCTGAATCTGTTTTTCATTCCCACTTAGCTTGCCTTGTTAAAAAAAATTATAAGTTAAGATTTCTATGTTTACTAATTTCATCTATTACCGGTACAATCTCCAGAGCTAATAGTGCTGTTCTTCTTCCCCATATTACATGAGCTCAGTAACAATTTATTTGAATATACATGGCAGACATTCCATGCTTAATAAATCTTTAACAAAGTACTGTTATTTGCCATTTTGTTTTTATGAAGAAAATTGACAAACAATGACATTTTCATGATTTTGTAAATAATGCATTCTTTGCTGGGTAATCAGAATGCCAATAAATTCCCTTTGGATTTTTTAAACTTTTTAATGAGTTCACTTTTGCATTCAGGTGCCTTTTAATACCTCCTTTCTCTTCAGTTTGGTAATAAATGGCTGCACATTCTTGCTCCAGTTCAGCAACCGTTCTTTTTAAAGGCAGGGCAAGTCAAAGTTGAGTCCTGTGTGTTCTGCCCCAGTGTGCAGGTGCATTTGCAGAAACCAACCCCCAGGGGTCAGAATTCACAAACTAGAAGTGGCCTCAGGCTTCATTATTAGCTCAAGAACCCTCAGCGCTTTTAATCTGGAGAGTAACCTCTTCTCTGTTGTGAGAGAATTGGGATTTTCCCCAAAGGATCTTTGGCTTCTCTTCACCTCCTGATAGAGGAGTCAGTCTAGATGACAAAGACAGACGACATGTCAAAATCATCACGAGTAGGCTAATGAACCTTTTGTATATTGCACAAAAATGCTCCTGACTTGACAATTTTGGTAGCTACTTTAAGTCTTTCCTAATCCTTTAACAAGGAAGAACGTTCTTTGCGGATGTACCAACTTGGAGCAAATAGACCCTATGTTCACACTGACAGAATTCTTCCTCCTTGTTATGAGACTACTGTATGTATCTTCTTAGAAAAAAAAACATGTTTTTAATATATTTTTTAAAATTATAATTGATAAACACTTCAGAAAACCATCACAGGAGTACTCACAGGAGTACATTTGTATGTGACATCAATTACAGAGCGCAGCAAAGGCAAACAGTTGAGAAGGGCTTAATGCTTTAAATGTTCATGGTATCAAAATTTCTCATTATCACTTACTACCTCTTGGTGGGTATTCCTGTTAGAAGGTGAGTTTCTTCTTTATTTAATTTTATTTACTTATTTTGAGAGAGAGAGAGAGAGAGAGAGAGAGAACATGCCAGCAAGCAGGGGAGGGGAAGAGAGAGAAGGAGAAAGAGAATCCCAAGCAGGTTCTGCACTGTCAGACGCAGGGCTGGATCCCACAAACCATGAGACCATGACCTGAGGGGAAGTCAAGAGTTGGACGCTCAACCAACTGAGCCACCCAAGGACCCTGAGAGTTGCTTCTTTAGACTGGAGTAGGAAACCACTCCTTTGGGAGGAAACACAAGTCCCAGAGTGTCCCACATCCCAGGTGACTTCACTTTTGCTCATGGAAGGACAAAAAGTAGGCTGCCATGGGTGGATAACCACCAGGCCAAGGCACCAATGTGAACCCAGGTTTCCTTCCACTACCCTCTCTGGACATTATCAACACTGCAGACCCCTCTGATTGTCTATCCCCTTCCCCATTCTGCTCCTGAAATCCTATTTCCCACCATTCTCCTCCTTCTTACAGTTACCTAACATGCCTCAGTTGATGGTAAAACAAAACAAAAACAAAACAAAACAAAACAAAACAAAAACCACCTTTATTATTCTCAATCTAATCAAAGAGGTTCCTTGTCTTCTGTATCCTCTACCTTCCTTGCATGAAGGGAAACTCTGCTCTCCCAGAGACTATTTCTTGTCTGCAGTCGTCTGGAATAGAGGCTGCTGTGTATTTTCAAGCTCTGCATATGTGCAGAATTCTCCCGTTTGCACTTCCGGGTCATGAATACTTCCCTCAGTCCCTCACTGTCGTTCTCACCTCTGACCTCACTACACATTCGCCTCAAACTCAGGCATGTGTGGCATCACTTTCTTCCAGAGGACTTTCATCTCTGTGCAAAAGAGCATCCATAAACCACCTTAGTTTCATAGTACCTTTACCTCTCAAGACCTCGTCTTAAGTTTAATTGCTCCCTAGAATTGCTCCACCTCTGAAATCTTAGACTCAAATACCCACCCCCTGACCTCATCCTGTTCTTCCAGAGCATCACAATACTGCCACACCATTCAAGCAAACTGGCACCTCTAGTCCTAAATCCCACCCACTCTCTCTATCCTGTCAAAACCCTCTTTTCTCCACCCCAGACCCCATGCTCAATCTCTTCACTCTTTTCCCCTTGACCTTCTACTACTATTTCTAATGCCTCACCGGTGTGGGCTGCTTACCTTCCCCCAGCTCTTCCTTCTTCTATTTTCAGGTTACCTACTCTTTTAACTGCTACTGATAAGCTGATGCTTCCCAAATATCTATCTCCAGCTGGATATTTTTCCTAAATTCAGGAGGAGGCACATAGCTGCCTGTCTCTCGGATGTTTCCATAAATACTTGCAAACTCAGTTTGTCAAAACTGAGCTAACCATCCCTCCCCAATGGTTGGGATGGAAAAAGTGATCCTCCTCTTATATCCCCATCTTCATGAATGATGCATCATGTACCTGGTCTCTCAAATCTAAAGTTTTCTTTTTTCTTTTTATTTTTTTTAATGTTTATTTTTGAAAGAGAGAGAGAGCAGGGAAGGGGTGGAGAGAGAGGGAGACACAGAATCCAAAACAGGCTCCAGGCTCTGAGCTGTCAGCACAGAACCCGATGCAGGGCTCGAACTCATGAACTGTGAGATCATGACCTGAGTTGAAGTTGGATGCTTAACCAACTGAAATACGCAGGTGCCCCCCTAGTCTCTCAAATCTAAAAACCAAGTCACTCTGGACTTCTCTCTCTTCCTTAGCCACATGCATCCTTTTAATCACAACATTCAATCAGTTGTACTTATTCCCGAGTGTCTGTGGAATCCTTCTATCCCAGATCATATGAACCCTATTCATTTCCTACTGGAGTCTGGCATCAGGATTCTTTACCACCTAAGGTGTACCATTAGCTGATGCAGCTCTATTCATCTTGTGTCTCCATGAACTTCTCACTAACCTCCCTGCCTTAACCCCTCCCATACTACCTTGACAATCCAGGCTACACACTGCAGTCAGTAAGCTTTCTTTATAAAACAGAAATCTAATCAAGTCTCTCATTCTTAAAATCTTTCATTGGCTAATCCGAGCTTTCAGAATAAAATCCCTATATCCTAAGCATTCATGAATTGGATTCTCTTGGCCCCATCCCTACCATTCCTCTCCCTTCTTTCTACCTCACACCCTATTCTTAGGTCCTCCTGGGCTACATTCAGTTCCCTGCATGTGCCAAACTCTCTCATGTTCTGGTGCCTGTATCAGTAATGATGATGCTGGCAGAAATAGAACTCACCTGGGATGGTTCAAATGAAGGCTCCTGAATGAAAGAACCAACTTCAAAGGTATGGGAAGGGTTAAGTGAATCAAGAAAGGAAATTGGATTGCCCATAGACTAGCAATGGTGGGAAGCCATTACCACCCTGGGGCTGAAAAGACAAAGGGAAGAAACAGACATCAGAGCTCAGGGAGAGCTGAAGCCAATGGGGAGAGGATTATCCCTTTGGAAGTATAGTTGTTGGGAGATGCAGTGATCCTCTGGTACGGTGTGTAACACTTAGCACAGTACTGTTCACACACCATTGTGGCAGCTCTTTCCCCTGTCTGGCTTCTACATTTTCAGAGGACATAGACTTTCCTTGCCTCAGCATGTCCCAAACATACAGAGCACAGTATCTGGCATATACAGAGGGTTCAACAAATGTTTGCTGAATTAATGAGCAAATAAACTGATCCAACTAGTTTCACATTTTTCAAAGTGGAATCTGAAATCAGTGGCAATAGTAGAATGGAAGGAAAGTGAGAATTCAAGGCAGAGTCTGGGGAATATGTTTCTTAAGATAAGAAAAGCACCACTGTGTTAGGCTCCTTCTGTCTCCAGGATTAGGTTACCCTGGGGTGCACTTTTCTCTTAGGTCCCCAAAAAAGTGATACTAAATTAAAATGAAAATAACAATTTGCTGAGCCAGCTATTTAATGGCAATAATGAGCAAGAACCTTCTGGGGTGCCTGGCTGGCTCAGTCAATGGAGATTTTTACTCTTGATCTCGGGGTTGTTAGTTCAAGCCTCACGTTGGGTGTAGAGATTATATAAAAATAAAATATTTTTTAAAACCTATAATGCAGAAAGTGAGACATGGCATCTTTCTTCTCTGATGCAAGAAATGAAGCGCCCATGGGTATCAATGAGATTCTCAAAAACAGTAAGACAACTGGAGCCAAGAGAGGGGAAATCAAGTTTAACAAAGAGTGAACAAACCTGTCTTTTCCATACAGGTGATGCATGGAAATGACAGTGGGTTGTCCCATAAGAAACAGAAATAAGTTGGCTCTCTGAGAGTAAATATAAACTAACACTCAATGGAAGAGACTGGAGATAAAGCTGCTACCTCTTAGGACTACAATATTTGACTGTAATGCAATTAGTTTATCTTAATCAATGTGTGACTTTGAAGCTTGGGAAAGGTGTGCTAGCAACCAATGTCTAGAGCACAGACAAGCAGGGCTGAGCTTGGGAACCTTGAGAAACTCCCAGTTCTGAGAACCTGAGGACCCAAGGACTTTGGACCAAAGTGAATTCGCTAAGATGTGACGGCTATTAGAAGCCAGGCTGATCTCTCCTAGACACATCTGCTATGGGCTGAATCGTGTGCTCCCCAAATTCATATGTTGAAGCTCTAAACCACTTGTGTATCTGAAAATGGAATCTTTAGGGGGTAATTAAGGTTAAATGAGGTCATGGCAGGCCCTAATTCCAATAGAACTGTGGCCTTAAAAGAGGAAAAGAGAGAGAGAGAGAGAGAGAAAGAGTGCGATCTCATGTGAGACACCAGGACAGGACACAGAGAGAAGGCAGCTGTCTGCAAGACAGGAAGACAGCTTTGCCAGGAACCAAATCAGCTGGCAAATCTTGATCTTGGACTTCCCAGTCTCTAGAACCATGAGAAATAGATTTCTCTTACTTAAACCACCTAAGCTGTGATATTTTGTTGTGGAAGCCGGAGCAAAAAGAGACAGCACCTGGTATCAACTTGAGCTCTATATATTGAGGTTTTTTTACTCTCAAACAAAGGGCTTTCTCATGCAAAATTCGGAGTTTAAGGCCAAAACTTAAAGTCAGGGGACCCTTGATGGACCACCCTCTGTGATCCTCTATTTTGTCCTCTGTAAAATGGGATTGACAATCCCTGCTCTGCCAGCCTCACATCACTACTGTGATAATCAGGGACATCAGAGCACTCTGCAAACCCAGACGTGCCTCGGGACACTCCAGGATCCCACGATCGACCCTGCCCACCTCCCTGCCCAGAAGGGAGCCACACATTATGAGTATTCACTCCTGGTTTTCTTGTTTAACCAGAACAAAAGGTTGTTGTAATTCCTGCTTGGAATAATTAAGTGGGGAAGCACTGAGAAGCAGCAGGAAAATTTCAGGCAACTTATGCAGGGAAAGTCTCAGGTCAACCCAGGAGGGAACCTTGGAAAAACTGAGACAGGGAAAGGAAGAGTAAAACAAATGTGCAGCTTAAAGAAGAAAAAGAGCCAAAAAGCTAAGAGAACTCTGGCTTCTTATCCCAAGGCAATCATCTGTCCCATGAGCAAATGTCTGTTCCAAGGGGAAGAGGGAGACTTTTTCAGAGGATGGCATCTTCTCTGACTGGGGGAGCGGAGGGAGGGGAGGGAACCTGCATTTTGAGGTGTAAGTAGGACAAATCACTTGTACTGAGTGTGAGTAAAAGCGAAAGCAACCATGAGAGGAGGAAGGCTCACAGCCTGAATTTGAGCTAAAGTAAATTCTGTCAAACATGATTAAATGCACACAACACTCAGAGCAAAAGCAGAGGTTCCCACGTGGGCCAAAACTCCAGTCTCTCACCAGAGGAGCCAAGACACAAGAGTGCTCCCATCACGCACCTGCCCAGGGGCCCTGGATGAAGCAAAGCCGGATGGAGGGTCTGGTGACACGGCAGACTGGGTAACGCCAGAGAAGGTGAAACCAGTGGGGGCATAGGTCAGGCCCATGGGAGGCCCATGGAGGCCTATGGGAGGCCAGGGACTGGGGAGGAACATGAGCAAACAGGAAAGTAAAAGTCATCACACATGTGTTCCACACCCCCCACCAGTTCCACTGCTTACAAGTCAGGCTCTCCAATAATGCACTTCACCTTTGGGGACCCCAGTTTGCTCCTCTATAAGATGGGGTCGATACAGCCGGCCCGGCTTGCCTTCCGGGGTTGTTGGAAGAATCAAAAGAGTTGTAAGAGAAAATATTTCATAAACAGAAGCAAAGCCTCCACCTAAGCAGGGTTCAGTACAGGTACATCCCCAGAGCCCCTGTCCCCTCCAACAGAAGCACGCTTCCACATTAGGTCAGAGCCCCCCCTGGGACCTCAGCACTGTGCTTGATGGAGCACATGGCTTTCTTCCCGGCAAGCTTGAGCTGAGGCACAGCGTGGCACGTGGCAGCCTGTGGTGCACTTTTCTCTCCATCTTCTCTTTTCTCGGAGCCCTGCCCAGCAAGAGCAAAATATAAAACCTCTAGAGTCCTGCTCTCCCCACCCACTTCCTCCTGCTCAACTCTCTCATCTTCCTGCCTCCCCATCAACGGCGGCTCTCATGGAAAGTGGGCCTGCCAGAGGGTGTGCCGCATACCCCGCTGCCTCTACCTTTGAGTGCAACAATACGTTGCTCCTGTCTCCTGCCAGTGTGGGGAACGTGCCTGCCTCAGCCAGGATGGGGCAGGGAGAGCACTGGGGATCGTCCTGTCATAGTCCAGTGAGGCACCCCAGGCCCACAGGGAACTTTCAGGGGCCCTCTCTGAGATCCCTTAGGGGCATGTAGGCAGCTGGGTTGTTACACAGGGTTGCAGAGGAGGCTGTAGTGCCGCCTGGCATCTCCTCTGCACCCACCTACATTGTGGCCCCTTGGCACCCCACCCTGGGAAGGCTCTCCCCAGTCCCTGATCCCTATGGGTCCCAATGCCCTGACCTGTGCCTCTCTCAGCCTCACCTTCTCGTGGCCTCTTGCTCTCCCACCTTGAAAACAAAAATATGGGATGCCTGGGTGGTTCAGTTGGTTAAGTATCAGACTTTGGCTCAGGTCATGATCTCACAGTTTGTGAGTTCAAGCCCCGTGTGGGGCTCTGTGCTAACAGCTCAGAGCCTGGAGCCTGCTTTGGATTCTCTGTCTCCCTCCCTCTGTCTCTGCTCTTCCCCTGCTCATGCTCTCTCTCTCTCTCTGTCTCAAAATAAACATTAAAAAAAAATAAAAATAAAAAAAATAAAGGAAACCCAAATAGGAGCCCAGGCCTTAGATGAATTCAGTCACATAGGGCTCACTTGGTTTTCTTTCTACCCCCCCCCCCCACCCTTTCTTGGGAATAAAAACTTCCCTCTGTGTTCACCATCCAGTTTGGCAGCACTGTGTTCATAAGAGTTGACTCACCAACAAGTTTGCTCCTGATGTCCTGGTCTTAAGCCCCGTCCCCAGGGCAGGAGATGAGTTCCCATCTACTGGTGAGACGGTTGTGTGCTGGAGAGGAAAAGGGGGCCTGAAGCCCACTCCATAGTAATAGAATGAATGTCCTATTTGAGCTTCCCAATCAACAATGCCCTTTCATGCCTACATTATTTTATTGGAACCTGACAACAACCGTATTAGGGGGGCTGTTCAGACTGGAATTATGGAACTCACAAAGGTCAGATAACTTGCCCATCAAACATCCAAGCTGGTTAGAGATGGTCCTGGAGCCTAAGCCCACTTCCTCTGACTACGCCGCTCAGCAGAGTGCCTCTCTGTGGTGTCTGCTGCCTTCCGACCTCCCTCCTACACAAGTACTAGAACACAGGTTACTGCGGGGGTGCAGGCCCTGCTTGCTCCAGGAGTGGCTGCCTGCCCGCAGCCACAAAGCCAAGTGGGCAGGAGGAAAGACAAGAGAGCAAGAATGAAGCCTCAGGATGAATGCCCGTGGGGGCAGAGATCTCTCTACTTTAAGAGTTGGCTGTCCCCCAAATGCACCACAGACTGCATCTTGCTGGCTGTCACAGAGCAGCCTACAGGAAATTTCCTCCCAGGTGAGTGAGAGGAGACTCCAGCTAAGCGCTCGACTTTGTGCACATTGGCACCACCTGGAGAGCTTATTAGAAATACCGATTGCCCGGATGCCCCTAGAGCAATTGAATCAGATATGGCTGAGACAGGGGCCTCGGGATCCGTGTACTTTTACATGTCCCCGCGTGGTTCTGCTGCTCAGGATGATTTAGAACTGTTGGTGTAAGTTCTCAAATGAGCGAGACACAGACCTGGGATGATAAGAAAGGTGCATCACGGAATGGGGGTACGCCAAAATTGAACCAGTATCCTGTCACCGTTCTTCCTTTCTCTCCTCAAAACATTTATCCCCTTTTTAAAAAAATGTCTGGATCCTGCTTGGATGTCTCTAAACGTCATGAGAGAGTGCTGGTCTGTTCAAGGCTCTAACTTTCTGCAAACCCACTGCCCTGCCTGGAGTCCCAGTGCCCAAGAAGCACAACACCCGTCACTGTAGAGCCTACAGGTTGCCCAAAGCTACTTGCAACGCATTCCTCCTATTCCAAAGGGCCCCTCGATGAAGGAGAGGAGTGGCAAGAAGCGGTGGCTGGCCAGGCCAGAGAACCATGGCGACATGAGGCACTGTCTGTACTGAGGCTCCAGCTATAGCTCAGCACTTGGCTCACCTCTGAGCCAAGCTTCTCTCAGACCCATACTGCTTACTGTCTCCCTGAGGCTAAAGCAAGTAGCCCCTGTATCCAACACTATCGTCGGAAACACCCCCAGAACCTGGGATCCAGCTTAATCATGACTCTTACCACCCCAGGGAGCCCCATGCCCAGACCATATCCAGGAGCCAGGACTAGTAATGGTCTTCCTGCATGGATGGGGAGTAAGGTATTTAATGCAGGAATATGCACAGTTTTCTCATAGCATATATGATACAAAGGGAGAGGATAAATGCCCTTATACCTGTTTCAATAGTCTTCACAACATCCTGTGAGATAATAATTATTATGTTTTACAGCTCAGGTAGCCCAAGAAGGACACATACCCAGGACCTAGGAGGCAATAAATGCAAAAGCAATTTTTAAAGTTTATTTATTTATTTTGAGAGAGAGAGAGAGAGAAACTGGGAGAGGGAGGGAGAGAGAGAATCCCACACAGGCTCCATGCTATCCGTGCAGAGCCCGATGTGGGGCTCGATCTCACAAACCATGAGATCATGACCTGGGCTAAAATCAAGAGCTGGGTGATTAGCCAACTGAGCCAGTCAGGCGCCCCTAAATGCAAAAGCATCTGTATCATGGCCTCAAGCTTGGGGGATGAGGTTGTTGACTGCTCATCAATGGCAAATCCTTACAGAGAAGTAGGTGCTACAGAAATTCCCTGAGGCCTGGTGCTAATTAAGTCCAAGGGGGACCACTATTCAGCTGTAAAAAGAATAAAGTACTGATCAGTGCTAGAACACGGATGACCTTTGAGAACATTATGTTAAGTGAAGAAAGCCAGTCACGAAAGGTCACATATTGTATGATTCCATTTATACAAGATGTCTGGGATAGGCAAATCCATAGAGACAGAATGTATGCTTCTGGTTGCTGGGGCTGAGGCCAGGGGTGAATGCTGAGTAAGTGTGAATGGGTATGGGTCTCTTTCTGGGTGAGAAAAACGTTCCGGAATTAGATAGTGGTGATGATTGAACAGCTTTGGGAATATACGAAAAGCCACTGAATTGTACACTTTTTACAGTATGTGAATTGTATCTCAAAAAAAAAAAAAAAACCCAAGGGTGAAGATCTTCAAAATCTGGAAGCTTCCCAGGATTCTCTGAAGCTCCTAGAATAAGTTTCACAAGGTGCCTTAACTAGTAAGGGGCGAAGGCAAAATGTAAGCCAAAACCTGTCTGGTTCTGCATAGCCTGGTTCTCATCAGTCCAAGGTCAGGTTCAGTCAGCCCCTTAACTCATCAGCATTGTTTGTTAGTGCAGGCCGCCAGCTCCTTCCCTCCTGACATCTCCCTCAGGTCCCCTGCCCTGAGGAATCGGGACTGGGGTCTGCACAAGATGGGACCAGAAGTGCGTACAGGCAATGTGGACCCACAAAGCCCTGTGGGTGGTTGTGAGTCGGGCCGGTGCCACCCTAGAGGGCTTAGGGAAACCTAGAGGCCCAGGGAGAGAGGCAGACAAGGCTTCTGCATGACCCCAGTACCCCGCACAGTGTCCCACCCATACTTCCTGAGCCTCAGCTCATAAACGCTATGAGACACCAGGTCTGGCGTCTGCAGTGGCACCTGCAGCTGAACACCAGAACAATCTGCCTTAGGAACGGCAGCTCCACTCTCCCCTCAGAAACCATCCAGCCTCACCTCCCTGCTTAGCTCAGTCACCTCCAGAGACCCCGGTGCCCAGACACCCATCATTACCCAGAGGCTCATGTTCCTACATTTGGGCCTTCATACTGCCTGTTCAGTCTGTGTGGGCCCCTCTTCCCCAGTCATCCTTGAATCTGACCTCTGAATGAAGCCTATGGTGATCACTCTATTTTAAATCACACACACACACACACACACACACACACACAGAGGCATGTGCTCCTCGACCTCCGTACTTCTCACTCCCAGCTCATCCTTCTCTACCTACCTTGGACATCATTTACTTGGATATGACTTTTGTCAATTATTTTCCATTTCTCCCAGCTAGAACATAAGCTCCACCAAGTGGAAATCTTTGTTTCATGTGCTGATGTAGCCCAACTGCCCAGAACAGTGCCTGACATGTTGTAATGCTCCATAGCACATGCAGAGTGACAGAATTAGTAAATCTGCATTTTGTTCTGTATGTCCCTGATCTACCAGGCACCCAGCGAACCACCACATGCACCTAATTCCCTGAGCACCCTGGGACGCCGGCTCTGAGCTCAGCACCGGTGCCATAATGTCAGACTTTTCCAAAGTCTTTTTTACCTCTTCCTCTCAACCCAAGCCTGGCTCTCTACAGAGAACATCAGCATCACCTAAGAACATCGCCTCCCCTGCTGTCCTCTTACAAAGACGTGATTTTTTTCTCAGCTTAAATGCACCACCCCAGCATCTCCTTCCCTTTCTAAAGGAGCACGCTGACTCTGTTCCACTGTTTTCCTGCAGCTCCTTCTTTCCTTTCTTTGAAGTGCTTGTTATAAAACAATGAAATTATTGTTTTGTCCTTTGCCTGTTTGTGGACTTTCTCCACCAGGACTGGAGCACGTGTGTCTTCTTCACTGCCTTGTCACTAGCACTTAGCACACACGATAGCAAAGTAGTGAACGTCTGAGGAAGGGAGAGAGAGATGAAGAAGTAAGGGGACGGCGGACATCAATATTTCTCGATATTCAAAGGGCAAGGTACAAGATCTGCTAAAGAGGCTCTGATAATGGAACCTTGGTGTGGAGAAAAGGGGGGTCCTGGTCAGCAGGAAACAGGAACGGCTAGAGCCAAATCCAAGCCTGTAGGCATGCTCTCTCTCACTTGCTTGATTAAGGGAGTCACAGTGGCTAACCCCAGGATCCACCCTGTGAACACAAGGTGGCAGCCAGAGAGCCAACTCTTCCAATCCAAACGGTGATCACGTGGTTTCCCTGATCTTCCAAATAAACCCAAGCAAGTCCATGGAGTGATTTTAGATGCAGCAGCCTTTTCTCCACGTTTAGAATCGCGAATTTGTACTGGGCCCTTGCTAAGCACCAGCCCTCCACTAAAGGCTTAACATGCGTTCCTAGTCTCAGGCTCACCATAACACTGTGAGGTAGCTCTCAGTGGTCCCATTTTACAGATAGGGAGCCTGGCGCTTATGTAGGAAGTGTGCCTTAGTGCCCAGGCAGCCTGGTTCTGAAGCTTCCAGGCTTAACCACTACTTTTTACGGATTCCCTCCACTGCCACTTTCTTAGTAAAACTACTCCCTGTAGTTCAATGGACAAGGATAATACCCGAGCATCTCTGTGCTCAGACCTAAACTGTGACTTTATAAACATAAAGCTGGCCCTTGCACTTGTTGGTGCAAGGGAGGTTCTAACTCACAACAGTTAAAGTAGAGATTTAAAAAAAAAATTTTTTTTAACGTTTGTTTATTTATTTGACAGAGAGAGAGAGAGTGAGAGAGAGAAAGAGAGAGAGAACATGAGCGAGGGAGGGGCAGAGAAAGAGGGAAACACAGAATCCAAAGCAGGCTCCAGGCTCTGAGCTGTCAGCCCAGAGCCCGACCTGGGGCTCGAGCTCATGAACTGTGAAATCATGACCTGAGCTGAAGTCAGACACTCAACTGACTGAGCCACCCAGGCACCCCAGTAGAGATTTTTAAAAAGGAAAACAAAGGTATTGTCAACAATTGCCTCTACATTATTTCATTTTTAATTTTCATCATTGGAAACCTGTCCTTTTGCTCCCATTTTGAGAAGAAGGGAAAAGCCACAAAGTGTCAGCAACACAGCGGTCACCAGCTCCTCTCGTGTTCTGGGCCTCTCCTCGGCCACCTGCTGAAGGTGATGAGGATGAGGCATCAGGAAGGAGTTTTTACATTGCCCATATCTCCCAGTGCATCACTCACTTCTCCTTTCCAAAAATAGGACTTTTATTCGGATCTACTTTGTTCTCCTTCAAAGAGAAACTGCATTTGAATAAAAGCATAAGTACCACCTGCGGTGCTTTGGCACATGCACACTGAAGTTATTTCTGAACCAGAGGACTGTGGGTTGGGGCAGGGGGAACAGCCTCCTGCAAAGTTTTACCTAGGATGTTCTGAATTTCCACCTGAGCCACTGTGTGTGACTCCTGTCTACCTTCAATGCAGGCCCTGCGGGAAGGTTTCTGGGATGTGCCAAACTCTTTTCCACGGCTGTTGGAGGCAGGTGCTTATGGGGATTCTGCATCCATTTAACAAACAGAATATGGTTAAAAGAAGCATCTAGAGCAACCCAGAAATGGGGGAAAAAAGGAGCAGGGAGAGACTAACTTAGCACATCTAAGACTTAAGAGCCTGGACAAACTGGTTGATGGAAGAGGTTGCTACAAAACTTCTCCAAGGTATGGGAGCCTCGCATCAGCAAGAACAGGAAATTAAAGGGACATCTTCCCCCTTCCTAAAGCTGAAGCTCTCACTGACCCTTAGGACAAAGGCAGAAGGTGATTAGAACCTGATCTCTTTGCCTTGAACTTGGAAGTCACAGCATCCCCTGCCTGCTCTCTGAAACCTGCCAGGTGCTGCAGGAGAGGGAGTGGTTCCTTGTCTTCTCTCTAGATGACACAGCAGGAGCTGGATGCCACTCTGAGCGAGCCCAGCAACAGAATTATAATGAACCAAGAACCCCAAAGCAAGCAGTCTAAAGCCCAGGCCTATCCTAAAATCACTCTGCCACCTGGATATATTCAAAGTAGATTCCTTGTGGAGGAAATCCTCTGACACTCAACCCTTCTCTTTAAAATCTTGATCTTCCATGAAGGAGTGAGCGTCCTCAAATATCCAAAACAAGGCTTCTCAGTGTGGTCTCGGGACCATCTGTATCTGAATCAGCTGGGGTACCTATTAAAAATTCAGTCTTGGGCCCAATCTCAGACCCAAAAACTCAGATTCCCTGAGGGTGGGATTTGCATTTTGCAGGTTTTAGGGAGTCTGAGGCATACTGGGGTTTGGGTATCACTAGATTAGAGAATTCAAGACTCAAACTCTTTCTCAGAAAAATTTGGCCCACGTGAGATCCCATTTTTAGACCGGTATTTTTTTCCAGCTCCCTCCGTTGTGCTAACAGCAAGGCACTTAGGAAGTTGCAGATTCATGACAAACAAAAGATCTGTACAGAGAACGCAGAATGGTGGCTTCCAGTTCACTTCAATGCCTCTGCCTTGCTAATATCGCCATTCGGAGCTTATTGGTAGTTTGCTCTGAACAAAAGGAGCAGAGAGATAGGGCATGCAGGTGAATTTGAGTTGTGCTTGCAATTGCCATGGAAACAGCAGCCATTATCACTAGATAGGATCCCCTCCCAGGCAATCCTGCCAGTCCATTTTAAACGCCCCTACTTCTGCTTGCTTCATATTGGAAATCCTGCCTTCTTGGGACATCGTTCTAAGGGTTTATAAATGTGTATCCAAAACAGAAGCAAATAGGCAATTGTGCTTTCCTACCACTCCGTTTTCTCCTTAACAGTCTTCCAAAAGCATCTCTGCATAATCCAAACAGGATGGAAATTCTTCTCCTTTCTTGGCACAAATCTCATCTTGCCTCTTGCTTGGAGGGGAACAGGAGGGGCTGAGTTTGGGGCTGCAATAATCCATTTGCCTTCCTCCCTTCCCTTCCTGGTTAATGGGCCTAATAATAAATGCATCAACACCAGGATTTTAATTAAGTTGAAATGTTAAGATCTTGTTTATTTTGTACTGAATGGAGAACTTTTAAAAGGATGAATATGAGGGAAACAATGCCACGTTTTTGTTCTAGAAGCTTAAATGTTAATGTTGAACAGACCACGCACAGTAAGCACTGTATCTTACATTATGAATCAAGCATTTTATCTTTGCCTAAAAATGGTAAAATAACAGCAGCTAGAAGCATATGTGCTTATCACATAGGAAACAAGGCTCAGTGGCTGTGTCCTTTAGCAAGGGGAACTTTCCACATTCCAGAGGCAGGCAGGCCTTCCCCTTTCCAGGCTCAGAAACCTAGTGCTCCCTGAGTATGTTAATCTCCTCAGGGACAGACTCACATCCACTAAATCCCCCAAAACTGAGGGCCAGCTTGTTCATTTGCAACAAGAAGTACCTCTCACGGGAACAGGAGCACATATATTACATAACTGGGCCTTTCTTCCCCAGTTGCCAAACTACAGGGGAAGCCAAATAATATAATGGTCAAAATACCATTTGTTCATTTATAATCAGAAAAACAAATTTTTTTAAACCATTATATGGAACGAATACTAAAAGCCCTTGTAGCAGATCCATTTCCAAAGGCAGAACTATAGAGGAAGTCAGATAATAATCAGAGATTGCCTGAAGAGCAGGAAGTGAGAACAAAGAGAGTTGTTCAGATGAATCCAATGCTTAATGGCATCAGGCTAGATAGCCTGATGCTTCCACCTACATGACAGGATGGGTCCAGCCAATGGAAGGGATTAGCCTCTTTGCCCTGGACAATGCTTTGAAGAACCCTGCCAGCTGTCCGCGGTGACTCAATTTTCTAAGCTAATAACCATGCTCCTGATTTCCACATGACTTCTTTAGCTCTGATTAACATCAGTCAGGTTGCTGTCTTGCAGGCTGGGGGGGCAATTGTCTTTTAAATGTATATTCAATGTTCCGTATTCTGTGCCATGTTGTACTGCTGTCATTGTTTAACTCCGTGCCAGCTACCTTATTTCAGTTTCTTGAGGGCAACCTCTCTGAAGCTCCCCATAGGTGGGCAACGTTTCTGGCTACAACGTTGTATTTCTTCTGATTTGCAAGTGACTCCAACTTGCATTTAGAAGACAGTAATAAGTTGACAATCCATCTCTTCCTTAGCATGGATTTGGTTCAGACTGTGAGCTGAGCTGAGCCACCTCCAAATGCTATTGCAGGGGCATCAGTAGTTGCTTTAGAGATGCTCTCTTCCTTATTGTACTTGTTTGGCTTCTCCCCACCCCTCCCCCATCACCATTAGTCCAGCACCAGCTACTCATTAGGTGAATGCCTGTGTCTTAAACCGAAAGGGCAGAGTGGGGGTGCAGGGGTGGGGGGGGGGTGGGGGGGGTGGGGGGGGGCGGGTGGGAGGGGTGGGTAGGATAAAGCAGAGGGAGTGCAGATGGGGACATAGGTCCCCTGGGGCCCATCTGAAGGCACAGTAAAGAATCTTTTAAATTCAATTTGTTCTATTAATTTTTGTGTAATTTGTTGGACTGAACATCAATTGCATGAATGTAAGTAATTTTGCACAGAATTTATTCATGTTCAGGTAAATTCTACTAAGCAAAAAGAAAGGGGGAAGAAGCAATTTATATAACCCCTCGGGGCCATTTGCTCTTTTTAGCTACTGGAGGAAAGGGGCCAGGGACTCAAGTTCTTCTAAAGCATTAGCCTGGAATGAAGCTACCACTCCAAAATGAAGGATTAGGTCAGGTCAAATGGAATGTAAAAAACAAACAAACAAACAAACAAACAACGCTCAGTTCATGGATTCCAAAGAGATGTGTTGGGTGGGGCATTAAGGAATGGGAACCCATTTGAGGGGTCCAGGCTCTACCTTCCCCTGCCCTTTGACCCTTTACTTTAAGCACGTGGGTCTCACATTGTATAGCAGAGACCACTGACCTTGGCTGCAAGGAGGACACCTTTAGGGTTTCCGTATGGAAAGTGTGCACACAGTGTTCATCATTCACTTTATAGAGATGGCGGACTCCTGGAGTGGCCTTTGCCTTCTCTCTGGGGTACCCGTCGGTGCCTGCAGCAATAAAAAAGGCATGCAGAATTCCAGCCTAGGCTGCTGTCACCCCCAGAAAATTGGGGATCCAACCTGAATGAGGAGAAAAAAGTCTCAACATTTTATCAAAGAGGAGTCTTAAGATTCTACTGAAAAGGTTGGGGATTGTTGGACATGATCCACTCTCTGTATTGTGAGTGGGTGATGAGCAAGGACGTGACCCCAGGGACCTCTACAGAGCAGGCAGGACAGCTTATCCAGCTCCAGAGTAAACTAGAGAAAGAGAAGATGTGATATGCCTCAGGATCCACCAAAGTTAAAGCCTCAGAATTAAGTAGAGGCAGCCCAGATAAGCAACAGGGTAATTTACCAATTGTAGACACAAAACATAAAGATCCTAGAATCTTCAACTTTGCCATCCAGAAACACAGTGATGCCGGATTGGATTCAGAATTCCTGCAACGGATGTTAAAAAGAACTGAATCAAATAGATATTTTCTGAACCATTACTAAACTTCTATGGAGGGAGGAAGGAGAAAGTGAGTTCAAGTGCAGAGACTAGGAAATTTTTATCATTTGGATGTACCAGAGTTTTATTTCTTTTTAAAGCATACTGTTGGAACTACCCAAGATATATATAAATGAACACACACAGCAGAAGAAAGATACACTAGCTACTCAGTCTTTCCTTCTTACATATGAAAAGACAGTTTAGGATTGCCAGGCATAGGAAGAAAACCAGCAACAAGAAAGAGAGACCAAGATAACTAACTGGAAAAACAGAATTTAGGAAAGAAAGCAATGAAAATCCTCGGAGCAATTAGCTATTCATAAGCCAAGATTCAGGTACTATACACAAGGAGAAATCAGAAAACAGAAAGAATAATTAGAAATTATTAGCTGATGGGGTGCCTGGGTGGCTCAGTCGGTTAGGCGTCCAACTTCAGCTCAGGTCATGATCTCGCTGTTCCTGAGTTTGAGTGCCACATTGGGCTCTGTGCTGACAGCTCAGAGCCTGGAGCCTGCTTCAGATTCTGTGTCTCCCTCTCTCTCTGTCCCTCCCCCACTCACACTCTGTCTCTTTCTCAAAAATAAATACTAAAAATTTTTTTAAAGAAATTATTAGTTGATGATATAAAAAAATGCAATGGAAGAATGGAAAATTTCAGACAATCTCTCTTTAGACCATAGAATAACAACAACAACAACAACACAGAGATACAGAAAAAGTGAAGGTTAAGAGACAATTTTGTTTCATGTATTTTCCCACAATTAAAAACAAAAACAAAAAAAAAAGATGAGACAAGACTAATTCAGCAAGCCAGCATGCAAACAAATCACATTCCAAGAGAAAACAGAGACCATGCAGAAGAGGAAACTTGCAAAAAAAATAACGAAAATTTTTTAAAGCCAAGAGGTCACAAGTCTACAAGTTGAAAGGAGCTATTAAATGCTCAGTTCAAGAATTTAAAAATATCTGTTCCTACACATATTACTATGAAATTTTAGAACACCAAACATAAAGAGAACATCTTAAAACCTTCCAGAAAGGAAAACCAAATCAGCCACAAAGGAACAAGCCAGACTAGCTTCTGATTTCTCATTAGTAACAGCGGGTGCTAGAGAGCAATGGCACTATGCTTTCAAAGGTTGAAGGGAAAATAATTTTTGACCTGTTGTGGTAAGATGATATCTTGAGGTATTAATCTGTATGTTTCCTGTGTGTTTCCTTCCCTCTTTACTTACTTGAACCCCTGGGGCCTTTTTTTCTTCCACTCAGTCCTACTCAGATAGCCATGAGTCACCCACTTTGGAATAGGCAACAAAGAGTATAAAATTAAAAGGAAAAAGCCTTTAGACAAAGGATCGGACAGAAAGATGTATCAGCATGCTTGCAGAGCTAGGTTTTCTACCTCCAAGATGAGGTAGAGTATTAACTGGAGAAGGAAGAAAAAGGCAGAGGGACCACCTTAGAAAGGAACGAAGATAACTCCAAATTTAGGAGGGGAATGGGGAAGGTGGGGAAAGCTTCTCATCACAGGTATCAGTTGGTTGCCTGGAAACTGATCTGGTGCTGAGCTGTCCACACCAGTTGCCGGCTCTGGTGAGGAGCTCCGTGCTTCCGGTCTAATGGCTGGTCATCACCCCCTGAGTGCCCAGTTTGATGGGACAATCATTAGTATGAGTGGACTATGCACTGTCTGACAGTGTATACCTAAGTCGTTTTGTGGGGATTTGGTGGCATGAATAGAAAGCACTTTCCTCTGACCAAGACTGTGCAAAACTAATTGAAAATTGCCCTCTTCCAGTTATACTTGAACACTATACCCAACCAAACTATCAAGTGCACTGACAGAACTGAGATATTTTGAGACATTTCTCTCAGTTTAACACTATTTTTAGGAAATTTCTTGATCTATTTTAGCACAACAGGGAGGGAACCAAGAAAGAAGAAGATATGGTATTCAGGAAACAGTAGATGCCATAGAAAACAGCAATGAAGGAAAGTTCCAGAATTCCAGAATGATAACTGCAGTGCAGGGCTAGAAAATAAGCCATTCTTTTTTATTTTTTTTTAATGTTTATTTAGTTGTGTGTGTGGGGGGGTGTGGGGGTGTGTGTGTGTGAGAGAGAGAGAGAAAGAGAGAGAGAGAGAGAGAGAGAGAGAGAGAGAGAACAAGTGGGGGAGGGGCAGAGAGAGAGGGAGACACAGAATCAGAAGCAGGCTCCAGGCTCTGAGCTGTCGGCACAGAGCCTGACATGGGACTCAACCTCACAAACCGTGAGATCATGACCTGAGCCGAAGTCGGACACTCAACCAATGGAGCCACCCTGGTACCCCAAAGTAAGCCATTCTCAAAGGAGCAGAAAGATGGAGCTCTCTGGAACGGAGGCAGATCTTTGAGAGGATGGTCTCTGTTAAAAAGGTATTCTTGATGAAAAAGATGGTGGATGGACTAGTGGTTTATATCCCCCCGAAAATTCATATGTTGAAATCGGATCCCCCAATGTGATGGTATTAGGAGTTGGAACCTTTGGGAGGTAATCAGGGTCAGATAAGGTCATGAGGATGAAGCCCTCGTGGATAGGGTTGGTGCCCTTATGAGAGTCATGAGAGCTTGCTTCCTCTCTCTCTGTCCTCACCATGTGAGGACACAAGAAGTTGCATTCTGCAACCCAGGAGAGTGTCTTCACCAGAATCCATCCATACTGGCACCTTGATCCTGGATTTCTAGCCTCCAGCCCTGTGGGAACTAAATTTGTATTGTTTGAACACCTAGTGTATAGTGTGCTGTTACAGCAGCCTGGATTGCAGACAGATGGTATGATGGGGTAGATGGTATAATAGAAAGGATCAGCCAAAGCAAGTGCTTTAAGAGGAGAGAGCAATAGAGAGTGGGGGGGGGGAGGCATTTAGAAACTTAAAAATAAAACTCTATAAGAAAAAGGTATCTAAATATATAGCAAACTCAAATGCATAATGTTTTTAAGAAATTTTTAAATTATAAGAAAAGAAATTCCATTTGACTTTGAGGAAAAGAAATCCTCCTACCGATCCTGAGTTTATATCATTTGGCCCAGTAAAAAACTGAAAGTATTTCAGGCACATAAGCTGGGCCAGCGTTTGCACGGGCCGACTAACACAAAACCTGCTTTTTTGGCTTCTAAGGAAGACTTGACTGTGATGGCAGAACAGAATGCAAATTGGTAATCGTGATCATGGAAAAGGATAGCTGACAGAAGGGAGGCCGTGGCAAGAGGGGAAAGCCAGAGAAAAGAATGGGGCACCGATATATTCTATTAAGCAGGGAGGCAATAGATAAATGATAAAGTTGATGACACAGGAAACACAGGTAGAGGTAAATTACCTTCAGTTACAAAGGAAACCAATGGGGGAAAAATACAGGTGAGTCATCCAGCACTGGAAGGACTGAAGGAGCATGTCATTGCAATATGAGAACTAAAACAAATATTTTTACAATGTTGACTGTCTTAGTCAGTGTGAATGGCTATAACAGACTATTGTACGTTGGGGTGGCCTCACAGTTCTGGAGGCTGGGAGATACGAGATTAAGACATTGGGAGGTCCAGTATTTAGTGAGAGTATTCTTCCTGGGTTATAGAAGGCCATGTTTGTGTTGTATCCTTCTGGTGTAGAGAGGGAGAGAAAGAGAGAGGAAGGGAAGAGGGAGGGGAGATGAGAGAGAGAAAGAGAGAAAAAGTTCTCTTGTGTCTCTTCTTATAAGAGCACTAATCTCATCACGAGAGCCCCACTCTTATGACCTAGTCATCTCCCTAAAGGCCCCACCTCCTAAAACTATCACACTTGGGATTAGGGTTTCAACATATGGATTTGGAGGGACATAAATACTTATTCCATAGCACTGACTCCTGAGGCTGGAGAGAAGAGGGGAGACCATTATGTTTTACTCTAAACTACTCTATGCTCTTTGTTATTTCAAACACATATTTTTTTAATTAAATGTTTTAGATGCATTTCAGGAATCACCTCCTCCATGAAGCCTTCTCTGACCTTCCCCTACCATAGAATCACTTTCAGTTATGCCCTAGTTGTACTTATACCAGGTGTTATGGCCTGAATTGCATCCCCCAAATGCACATGGGTGGCTGTAGCCATTCATGTGACTGTATTTGGTGAAAGGATCTTTAAGGGGGTGATTAAGATTAAATAAAGTCTTAAGGGTACACTACTGATCCAACAGAAATGGTGTCCTTATAAGAAGAGGAAGATACACCAGAGCTCTATCACATGAGCACACAGCAAAAAGAAAGCCAGTGCTCACCAGAACCCAACCACATTGGTACACTGGTCTCAACTTACAGCTTCCAAAACTGTAAGAAAACTAATTTGTGTTCTTTAAGCCACCCAGTTTACAGTCTTTTGTCATGGCTTCCCAAGGTGACTAGTATACCAGGTTCTACTGCAATTGATTCAATACGTGTCTATCTCCTCTTTTAGATTCTAGACTTCCTGAAAGCAAAGACGCATATTCACATAACTGCCATATATTGAGGGCTAAGTGCCAATCACTGTAAGAGATACAATCTCATTTAATCCTTACAATTTCTCAAGGTTGGAACTATTATCCTCATCTTATAGATTAAGAAACTAAGGTTTGGAGACATTATATGGTTTGTCTAAATTCATTAGAACCCATTTCCACCAGGCTCCACATCACCATACTGCTTTCCTTGTCATCTGTGTTTCCTTGCCTCTTAGTGGTTCCCCACACACAGCTGACTTTAAGAGCATGTTAGTTTCCTGAATAAATGCACTCCAATCACATTAAGAGAAAAGGACGCTTTCTCTTTACAACAATGAAATTCCTTTAAAAATTTTTCTTTAATGTTTACTTATTTTTGAGAGAGAGAGAGAAAGAACAGGGGAGGGGCAGAGAGAAAGGGAGAGAATTCAAAGCAGGCTCCACAATACAAGCGCAAAGCCCAGCGTGGAGCTCGAATTCACAAACCATGAGATCATGACCTGAGCCGAAGTCAGATGTTCAACCAACTGAGCCACCTGAGGGCTCCTACAATAATGAAATTCCTAAACTTGATGTTCTTGAACATTCCCACATCCTGCAAAAATCAAATCAAATCAACTGAAAAACTCCTCCTCCATACAGATTTATCTACCTAATTTGCAGAGCTTGGTGCAAAATGAAATTGCAGGGCCTCTCGGTCAAAAGTCATTAAGAATATCAAGAGCTTCCAGGTTGGTGAACACATGGGGGTTCAGGGAGAGCAGCTCAGCCAGAGAGCATGGCTGGCAGCTGTGTGCTCCGCCCCTTCCCACATACCTGGCCCTACGCATCTCTTCCATCTGGTTATTCCTCAGTTAAACTCTTTTATAATAAACTGGTAAACATTTGCCTATCCTGGACACCCACTTTGCTTTATTCACAGAACAACCCACCCCAGGGATCTCTTTGCAGTACTGTGTTGAGCTATTCTTTGTTCCTTTTGCAGCTTCAGTGTCCTCCATTGTGTGGCTTATTCAACCAGTTGCTGCTGATGGACATTTGCCCTGTTTCCAGTGTTTTTACTACTCTGAAAGAGTTATAATGGATTATACTAAAAAAAAAAAAAAAAAAAAACCTTTCAAGATGGCAAGAGTGGAGCATTAAAAGAAGGGCAGGGCCCTTCTACACACAAGGCCTTTGGTAACTGTGCAGTCGTACACTCACGAATCCAGCCCCACCCCATGGCATTTCCTTCTACCTTTCTTTTGAGATCAGTCATAGAACCAGTTTCTAGCCACCCCATATGAAATTGTTATTCCCACAATGACATAGGTTCATATGGGGTAAGAGTAATTTGGGTGGGAGTTCATCACACACCCATTTCTCCTTTGTTTTTCTGTTTCCTGAAATGTTTCATTTGCCTCCCAAGAACCACCACTTGAGAAAACAAGAATTCTTAACAGACAATGCAGAATTGCATCAGTCAACAACAACAAATATTGGTCGAATGTGATAAACTGGTGATGCATCTTGAGTACGTAGGATCCACATTTTAGAAATTTTCTCCTTTTGAAAGGGCAAATACCTGAAACTCCACGTAAATCTATCACAAAATTAGAAGACATTAATCACAGGAGATTAAAACGTTTGGTCCATTGCCTTACAATCCACTTAATCTTTAAATATATTCAAGAGTTGGCATCAAAGTTGCCAACTCTAACAGAAATATTCCATATGGAATATTCCATTTTTATCTAGTGGTTGTGGAGCATTAAATCAAGAATTGCAAATCCAATGTGTGTAGGAGCCAGACAAGATCTGTGGGTAAGTGAGATCGGCCAACTGCAGACTCAGGCGGCTAGAGAGCACATCTGGGTCTCTGTTGCAGCTGTCCCCCTAATACAGCTGGTCCTAACTTCATATTAATAAGGGATAATGGGGTCAAATCTTCTGAATTTTCAAGCACAGTTAGAAATGAGTATATCCCAAATTGCATGTGCTAGCAACTAATTTTAATAATTAAAAAAAAAATCTATCCTAGTCAAATGAAGATGTCTGGGAACTAGAAATGGTCATGGCTCCTTAGTTTGAGCCCTACATGACAAAAGACTTATTTCATCACACAGAATCCTAAGTTTGGGACTAGAAAACTAAGTTTGGGACTAGAGTTCCATAAACAAATCTGTCATTTATAAGAATGGGTAGCTAGGCTGTTTGAATTACGAATAATAAAATTCCAAAGGCAGTGGTTCACAAATTCACAACTCCAGGGGACATTTGGCAATGTCTGGAGACATTTTTGGTTGTCATAACCAAGAAGAGAGTGGGAATGCTACTGTCATCTCATGAGTAGAGGCTAGGGATGCTGCTAAACATCCCACAACACAGAGAACAGCACACAACAAATACTCATCCAGCCAAACAGCAATAGTGCTGAGGTTGAGAGACCTGCTCTAATGCAATGATTTACCCTCAGAGTGTGGGTCTCAGTCCACAGCTTTAAAATGCAGATCCTTGAGGGGAAAGACCTATGCTCTGAAAACTAAAAAAACACTGATGAAAGAAATTGAAGATGATACAAATGGAAAGGTATCCCATGCTCATGGATCAGAAGAACAAATGTTGTCAAAATACCCATACTACCCAAAGCAATCTTCAGGTTCAATACAATCCCTATCAAAATACCAATGCCTTGGGCCTCTGCATGGCTCAGGCAGGTAAGTATCCCCCTCTTGACCTCATCTTGGGTCATGATCTCACAACTGGTGAGATTGAGTCCCACATTGGGCTCTGTACTGGCAGCATGGATCCTGCTTGGGATTCTCTCCCTCCCTCTCTCTCTCTGCTCCCCCATCTCAAAATACATAAATAAACTTTAAAAAATGTTTAGACAAATGTCTCCTGAGGTAAGGGAAAAAAAGCAAAAATAAACTATTGCAACTACATCAAAATAAAAAGTTTCTGCACAGCAAAGGAAACAATCAGCAAAATTAAAATACAACCTACTGAATGGGAGAAGATATTTGCAAATGACATATCCAATAAAGGGTTAGTATCCAAAATACATAAAAATCTTATACAACTCAACACCCAAAAAACAAATAATCCACTTAAAAAATGGGCAGAAGACATGAACAGAAATTTCTCCAAAGAAGACATACAGATGGCCAACAGATACATGAAAAGATACTCAACATCACTCATCATCAGGACAATGGAAATCAAAACCACAATGAGATATCACCTCATCCCTGGCAGAATGGCTAAAAGCAAAAACATAAGAAACAACAAGTGTTAGTGAGGATGTAGAGAAAAAGGAACTGTTGTGTACTGTTGGTGGGGATGCAAACTGGGGCAGCCACAGTGGAAAACAGTATGGAGGTTCTTCAAAAATTTAAAAATAGAATTACCATATGATCCAGTAATTCCACTACTGGGTATTTACCAAAAAATATGAAAACACTAATTCAAAGGGATACATGTACCCATTTATTGCAGCAGTATTTATAATAGCCAAGATATGGAAACAGCCAAAGTGTCTGTCCATTGATAGATGAATGGATAAAGAGATGATTTATACACACACACACACACACACACACACACACACACACACACACACACTGGAATATTACTCTGCCTTAAAAATGAATGAAATCTTGCCATTTGCAACGACATGGATGGATCTAAAGGGTATAAGCGAAATAAGTCAGTTGGAGAAAGACAAATACCATATGATTTCACTTATATGTGGAATTTAAGAAACAAAACACCAAACAAAGAAAAAAAAGAGACAAGCCAAAAAACAGACTCTTAAATATAGAGAACAAACGTGGGGTGGGGAAAATGGGTGAAATAGGTGGTAAGGATTAAAAAATACATTTATCCTGGTGAGCACTAAGTAACGCATAGAATTTTTGAATCACTATACTGTACACCTGAAACTCATATAACACTGTATGTTAATTATACTGGAATTAAAATTTTAAAAAACATAATATAGATGCAGATCCTTGGACCCCAACCCACACTACTCAATTATAAGCTTTGTGAGTAACACCCAAATATGTGCATTTCAGAAATCTTCTCAGGTGATGTTAATACATGCTAAAATTTGAGAGCCACTGAACTGAAATAACAGATTTTAAAGAACTCATTTGTATCTAGAGAGCCACCATTGTATGCTTAGCAAAGATGCATGTTCAGTGATAACAGAGAAAACTTTCACTTTTAGGTTGCAAAATACTGCACAGCCAAAGCAATAGTATCAGAATAATCCTCCCACAATCACAACCTGTTCCAAAAAGATAGGAGTTTATAAAGAAGAACAACTGTCATCACATCCTTACCCTCCAAGCATAGAAGGTAATTTCTTAGATTGCCAAAAGTATTTTTAAAAGTTCATCAAGAAAAACAAAAATTATAAAAAATTACAATTTTAAAAGCAGTCTATAGTCCTTAAGCGTTGCAAATTCAAGCATTTGAAATCAGAATACATGACATTAAAGAGAATACATTACAGATATCCTAACTACCACCTTCAATATGCATCATAGCAGCTGGAAACTAGTTTAAACTTTATAAAGCAAAACTTATATTGTAAGTTTGTTTGCCATTTTCCATTAACACTAGAATTATATATTAAAAAATTTTTTAACATTTATTTATTTTTGAGAGAGAGACAGAGAGAGACAGACTGCAAGTGGGGGAAGGGCAGAGACAGGGAGACACAGAATCAAACAGGCTCCAGGCTCTAAGCCGTCAGCACAGAGCCCCAACGTGGGACTCAAACTCAGGAACGACAAGATCATGACCTGAGCTATAGTTGGACACTTAACCAAATGAGCCACCCAGGTGCCCCAAAAGTATATATTTTAAAGGAAACACTGCCTGGAGCCCTCTCTCTCTCTCTCTCTCTCTCTCACTCTCTCGTAGGATATATTAGAAGCTTCCCTGCTCCAGAAAGGCCAATAGCTACTCTTCTCTTCTCTGACCACCTAAGTTCCCACTGGTACGAGGTACTGTTATTCACAGAAGTGTGTCCCACCCCTGGAATATGGAGCATACGTAGTTGCCATCATCTCTAGTAGATATAAATGGAAAACTCAGCCCAGAAGCATAAGCACAGATAAGGGGAAATTTGTCCCAGGGCTGATGCAACAAGAATTTCAAGGCTGTAAACTCAGACAGAAGGTCTGAGAGATGTAGCTTCCTGTGCAGTAAAATCATCGCCTCATGTGCTAGTGTAAATTTTTTTCTTATTTGGAGCATAAAAAGCATCTTTGCAGGCTGGCAAGATCATCAAACTCTAGAAAAGTCTCTATAAGATAAAGAGAGACAATGGGGAGCCATTCCACACTCCAGCAAACTTAACCTTGTTTATATCCTTTGTGGTGGCTCTTTTTCATTACTTTTGAAGAAAACCAAAGTAAAATCGGTCATACCTATAACAAATTGTCATTACTGCCTATCTGTAAACGCAGATGAGTTTCTGGCCTAACTCAGAGTGGGAAAAAAGGCTGAGAGACACTGCTTACCCTGGGGAAGTGGGTCAATGGGGGCTTGTTTCCAGAAGCAGCACTATTACCAGAAGTCTACAGAGGAAGTAGAATCGTCAATTTCTTTTGAACAGTGAAGAACCCTCAGGAGCCTCTATCTCTTCTCCAAGCCTCACCCTTAATGACATCCTGGTAATCACAAAGGGCCACCCAGCCCTTTAGTGGTGTTGGGGACTCTCATGTCCCCTTTCAACGCCTGCCTTGCATATCTTTCAAGGCTTTCTGCTTCCCTCTCCAAAAGATATTCAGAGCTCATTCTACCCAGTTCTTTCAAGTAGAGGAGATTGATGTGATAAACTCCCTAATGTACAAAGAAAGTAATAGGTTACCTCTGTAAGGGCTCAGAATATGTTATCCCCAAATATGCCACTTTGGCTACTGATTATTTTGAATTAAAGGTATTTGAGAAATAGCGGGCATAAGGACACTCTGACCCTCTCTGTGTCCCTGAAAGCAGGAGATAAATCTCCCATGTGAAAATATCCTCCCTGTACCAGGAGGCTAATAGGCATCCTTATCACCAGAAATAGGGAATTTAGGGCCAAGAACACTGTGTAAATAACCTTGTTATATCTTTGCCATTTTACCACACGTAGTCCAAACCTCTTTCTCTTATCGATTCTTCACAAATTTGTTTGTCTAAAAGGCATAAAATCTTTCTGCTTTGGTTACTTCTTTAGTGGGCTCTCACCACATATGTACTTGATTAAATTTGTTTTTCACACAAGAACCTAGAAAAGTAGAGGGACAATTATTTTTCCTTCCAGAAATTATTTACATTGTAGATGTTAAGAAAGGTAACACTTAATCCAAAATATTTGATCTCTAAAGGTAAAATTTCAAGGAATAAATCTCCCAAATGGAGGTAATCTTATACCCCTCTCATCATCTTGGCAGTCAGAAAATGTGAGCCATCGAGAGAGGGAAGGAGAGGCTTGTAGGGAGATCTTGTAAAGATAGGTCAGCTGGTGAGTAAACAGTTCTCCCTCTTTCAAATCCATCAAGAAATGGAGATGTCTTTTCCCAAACTTGTGCTTGAAAACAGAAAAGTTATATAGTTTTCTATCGTTACAGAGAGCAAGATGGAGTCACTCATGTCAAGCAGAGACTCATGTCAAGCATTGACATGAGCAGCCAGGGGTGTTGCAGCTGAGACTAGATATTGCCAAAACCAGCATAGGCTGATGATACCCAGAAATGATAACCAAAACCAGAGGAGGTCTGCAAAGGCCCGAGACTAATTAAACTTCTTTAAAAAGGCAGGATTTTTGCAGCAAACTCTCAGACTGTCTAGATGTTGACCCTTTCATGCCTCAACATATCAAAAATGTGACTGCCACCAGATTGATCTCTAACCACAGCAGAGATTCTCCATAACAAGCAGCATGTGCTGAGAGCTGGCTTGGACCAGAATGATGCCTCATCTCATCTGCGTGCTCACGGACTGACCTCATGTGCAGTTTGTTAGCTTCTTACCCTTTATTGTATCTTGTTTGTGTTGTGAGTTCGTATTGTGCTTTGCTTTGTATGACCTGCATGAAGCCAAGTTACATGTGTCATGAAATGTCACTGAGTTTGGAATCCTGAATCTGCTTTACAATTATGTTAGCCTTGCTTTAGGATTGAATGAAGCCAACATCGTGGAAAGACACAACTTGCTTGTGTGCCTTCAGAGTGAGCTGGCAACAACAGCACAAATTCCTTTACCTTCAAAAACAACAATGGCAAATTCCCAAAGAGAGTGCGCCCCCAAACTGTAAAAGCACTCAGTCATACTCGGGTATCTGAGGGGAATGAGGGGAAATAAGAAAGTCTGCACATCACGTGGCCTCTTTCTGAATCAGCTTGTGCACCTACAATGCTGAACTGCTCCTGTGCAGACTCCACAGCGATTGGTGGTCCCATTCACAAACCTCAACTAATAATAAGGATGGTTTATTATGTAACAGCTGTTACATAAGGAAGAGTTTCTGTTGCTGCTGTTATAATAAACATTAAGTTACAGATCTGAGAATGGGGCACTCTTTTGCAAAACCACAAAGAGAATGATCAATGGAAAAGAGCTGTAGCTGAGAGTGAAAGTCTGGTGGAGAACCTGGCTTTCCTGCCCTCCAGGTGGTGGGATCCCAGCTAAGACACGGAAAGCTAGGTCCAAAATTCGCGAGTATTTACAACTGAAGACCACTCAAGGTAGCCAAGTGTTCCCTCAACAGAGAAGGAGAGGAGCCCCGGGTGGTGGTGCGGGGGGAGGGACAGTGAGTCAGAGATGGACTTTAATCTTAACCCAGAGACAAATAAGGAAGCTGCCCCATGAGGTATAAGAATGAATGCTGTGTGCCCACCGTTCAGGAAACAGGTGGAGTGAAAAGAAGAATACAGTGAGAAAAGAACTATTTTAGAAAGAAAGAGAGGTGCAGCATTTAGGTCACACTTCCTTTTTTTAATGTTTATTTAGTTTTGAGAGAGAGCGAGAGAGAGAGTATGAATGGGGGACAGGCAAAGAGAGAGAGGGACAGAAAGAATCCTAAGCAGGTTCTGCGCTGTGTGCACAGAGCCTGACGCAGGGCTCGAACCCACTAACTGAGAGATCACGACCTGAGCTGAAATGAAGAGTCAGATGCTTAACCGACTAAGCTACCAGATGCCCCTTTAGATCACACATCTATCACTAATTTGCCAGTTACTGGGATGTAAGCTGTATGTAGGCGGGGGCTTTTTTGTTGGTCTTATTCATGGCAATATACCCAACACCTCGAATGAAGTGTCTCGCATATTGGGCACTCAATAACTACCAAATGAATAAATAAGGGATTATAGTCTTCAAGAAGGCAAACAGCCCTTAGGGACTACTTCATCACTGATTCTTCCCCTACTTGCCTCACAGTGTTGTCCAAGTCAAAGGACCTTGATGAGAGTGGGAAAGACCCCAACCAAGTGGCGGTGATGAGGCACAGGAAGAAAGGCAGGTGCCACCAATGTGCAGATGGGGAACTCAGGAGGCAGGTGGACTGGCCAGAAGGTGAAGCAGAACCTGGGCGAACATGCTGGAGGAGGAAAGAAGAGTTGGTTCCAAGAGCAACAGCAGCAGCAGCAGGCTGAGAAGGGGTGGATTTGTTTAAGCAGAGCAGAGCAGTGGTGTAAGCAGCTTAGTTTTCTTCTGGCTTCTGCCAAGGGGCTCGTGAGGAAGAGCTATGAGCCACAAATGGAAACATGAGGAGAGAGGTGGCCGAGGAAAGTTGTAGAGTTAGGAAGGACTAGTCAAAAAAGAAAGAAAGCTGATGCTGGACTAGCTGTCTGGGCTTCCATAAAAAAAAGAGGAGGAAAGAGGGCCATAGAGCACAGAACAGAAGAGAACCTCATCCCCAGACCAGACCTCCTGGATTTTTCCATGACGGTCTCAACTTTGAATCATTTTATTGTTTTCACCAAAGGTTATCTTAGCCTCGGTTCTCTGCAAAATAGAGCCTTTGGAATTTGTAAGTTGTTTATTTGAGAATGTGATTCCTGGAGCACTAGGGCAGGACAGGTGAAGGAAACAGGGAGGGAGGGAGAGACAATGTAAGGAAGTGAGACTGGGCCAGCCATTGCTAAGGGCAAAACTGGTGCTCCATAATGCCAGGACACCCTGAGGAGCCGATGAGACACCCCTAAACTGTCTCCCGAGGAGATAACATAGGGAACTGTCATTAACTCACCCACGCTTCTGGGCTGTGCATGGATAAGCACAGGGTGGTTTCCTACAGGTGTCTCTTACCTCGGCATCAGCAACACCCCAGGCCAAAGTGAGAGGTTCACTGCACAGGCTCAAGTGCATCTGCACAAGGCCCATCAAAGCCCACAGGAAACCAGTCAGTGCAGCAGTGCCTGGAGTAGGACATGGGGCCAGGAGATGTGGATGTGGGGCACAGTCTCCACCCGGATCCTCTCTGATCTGCAGGTGTCCCACCTCTCGGAAGTCCAGTCCTTCAAGAGTCCCAGTCAAGGTCATGGCTGGTTGCAATCTTTGCAAGGACTTACTACACAAAGGAGAGTGGAATAGCTGCAGCTGGTCCCCAAGCCATTACTAATATTTAAGACTTCCCCCCTTTACCATATAGTTAGATCAGTGGTTTTCAAATTTTGCACATTAGAAACACTGGAGCTGCTTTTTTAAAAAGAAAATTTTTGAGAGAGAGAGTGCATGTGCAGGAGGGGCAGAGAGAGGAGACAGAGAGAGACAGAGAATCCAAAGCGGGCTCTGAGCTGATAGCAGAGAACCCAATGTGGGGCTTGAACCCACACAAAATGACACCATGACTCAAGGTGAAGTCAGACACCTAGCGGAACAAGCCACCCAGGTGCCCCACTGGAGTTGCTTTTTAAAAAAAAATTTTTTTTAATGTTTATTTATTTTTGAGAGAGAGACAGAGACAGAGCATGAGCAGGGGAAGGGTGGAGGGAGACAAAGGATTTGAGGCAGGCTCCAGGCTCTGAGCTGTCAGCACAGAGCCCAACGTGGGACTCAAACCCACAAACCATGAGATCATGACCTGAGCCAAAGTTGGATGCTTAACCAACTGAGCCACCCAGGTGCCTCTGGAGCTGCTTTTTAAAAATCCTGATGCCTAGACTATAACCCAGACAGTGAATCAGTAATTGTCTAAATTAGAAAATTAACATAGTGACTATAGTTAACAATACTGCATTACATATTTGAAAGTTGCTAGGAGAATAGATCTTAAAAGTTCTTATCACAAGAAGAAAATTTTACAACTATGTGTTGTGATGGATGTTCACAAGATTTACTGTGGTGATCATTTGGGGATGTACACAGATATCAAATGATTATGTTATATGCCTGAAACTAATATAATACGTCAATTATATCTCAACTTTTTAAAAACCACAGTTAGAAAAAAGAAAACTAACATCAATAATAACATTACTTAATCTGCAGGTGTTACTCAAATTTCACCAGTTGCCTGCTGCTGTCCTTTTTTTGTTTAGGATCCAATCCAGGGTCAAGCGCATTCAGTTGTCCAGTGTCCCTAGTCTCCTCCAATCTGTAACATTTCCTCAGTCTTTCCTTATCATGACCTTGACGCTTTTACCTTGTGAGTAAATCATTTATTTGGGAATGTGATTCCAGGAATACTGGTTAGTTATTCTACAGAATGTTCCTTGATTTGGATTTTTCTGATATCTCATGATTACACTGAGGTTATACATTTTTTGGTGAGAATGCCTTAGAAGGAATATTGTTTACATGTCTCGTGCATCACCTTGGTTAAGGTGATGTCTTCTAGGTTTCTCTAATGTAAATTTATTATTTTCCCCCTCACAATCAATATATTTCTTGTGGGGAGATGCTTTGAGACTACACAAATATCCTGTTTCTCCTTATACTTTGCCCACTGATTTCAGCATCCATCGATTGTTCTTACCAACACTTATTTAACTGTGGTGTATGTCACATTCTTCATTCCTTCAACATTTATCAATTGGACTTATAATCTAAGCAAGTGCTATGTGATTTGCCTTTAAATAACTACAAAGGTTTAACAGCCCTGGAGAAAGGCACTGGTTTGAGGCTTAATGAAAGGAGTAAGTGAGAAACAGGGGTGCCTGGGTGGTTCAGTCGGCTGAACGTCCGACTCACCTCAGGTCGTGATCTCACGGTTTGTGGGTTTAAGCCCCACGTCGGGCTCTGTGCTGACAGCTCGGAGCCTGGAGCCTGCTTCCGATTCTGTGTCTCCCTCTCTCTCTGCCCCTCCCTCGTTCATGCTGTGTCTCTTTCTCTCTCTTTCTTTCTCTCTCTCAAAAATAAATAAACAGGGGCGCCTGGGTGGCGCAGTCGGTTGAGCGTCCGACTTCAGCCAGGCCACGATCTCGCGGTCCATGAGTTCGAGCCCCGCGTCAGGCTCTGGGCTGATGGCTCAGAGCCTGGAGCCTGTTTCCGATTCTGTGTCTCCCTCTCTCTCTGCCCCTCCCCCGTTCATGCTCTGTCTCTCTCTGTCCCAAAAATAAATAAACGTTGAAAAAAAAAAAAATAAAAAAAAAAAACTTCTAAAAAAAAAAAAAAATAAATAAACATAAAAAAATTTTTTTTTTTTCAGGGGCGCCTGGGTGGCGCAGTCGGTTGAGCGTCCGACTTCAGCCAGGTCACGATCTCGCGGTCCGTGAGTTTGAGCCCCGCGTCAGGCTCTGGGCTGATGGCTCAGAGCCTGGATCCTGTTTCCGATTCTGTGTCTCCCTCTCTCTCTGCCCCTCCCCCGTTCATGCTCTGTCTCTCTCTGTCCCAAAAATAAATAAATGTTGGGGAAAAAAATTTAAAAAAAAAAAAAAAAAAAAAAATTTTTTTTTTAAGGGATAAGTAAGAAACAGAACTGCTGGCATGAGGAGAATGAAATACTTGCCAGTGATGTTCATTTAGGACTAATCATTTCACTTGATATGAGGAGCAGCCAGAGATAAGGCATAAATAAACCATCAGAGTGGAGTGCCTGCTGGCTCAGTCAGTTAAGCGTCCAACTCTTGATTTCGGCTCAGGTAATGATCTCACAGTTTGTGAGTTCAAGCCCTGCATCAGGCTCCACACTGACAGCACAGAGCCTGCTTAGCATTTCCTATCTCCCTCTCTCTCTGCCCCTCCCCTGCTCATGCTCTCTCTCTTTCTCTCAAAATAAATAAAACTTAAAAAAAACAAAAACAAAAACATCAGAGTGAAATGTGTAGTCTGGAAGCACTTTATTTTTTTTTTTTATTTTTTATTTTTTTTTAAATTTTTTTTCAACGTTTATTTATTTTTGGGACAGAGAGAGACAGAGCATGAACGGGGAAGGGGCAGAGAGAGAGGGAGACACAGAATCGGAAACAGGCTCCAGGCTCCGAGCCATCAGCCCAGAGCCCGACGCGGGGCTCGAATTCACGGACCGCGAGATCGTGACCTGGCTGAAGTCGGACGCTTAACCGACTGCGCCACCCAGGCGCCCCTGGAAGCACTTTAGGTATGAAACATAACAGAGCAGTGTCTAATATAGTAACAAAACAAAAACAGGTTGGCAAGCGGCCGGTGTGTGATATCTGTGTCAAAAAGGAACATATTTATACAAATGTCCCAAGATGAAGATCAGAAGAGAAGAAAGACATAGGGTTATCAGCTGCAAAGACACAGAATGAAGGCAAAAGAGAGAAAACTGAGCCTGATACACCTCCTCAAACGAAAACAGAGAAGCCATCTGAGGTGATGAAAGAAAGAAAGAAAGAAAGAAAGCAAGCAAGCAAGCAAGCAAAAAAGGTGGGGCTAGGCAGTAAGGACAGACTCAGGAAGAAATGATAAATAAGAATTCCAGCTTGCAGTTGGAGATACCCCGCAAAGGAAACTAGGAAAATTAGCGAGAGGCGGAAAACTCCTGAACCAGGAGAAGGAGAGAGGTAGGTCCTGCAATGCGAACTCCCTCAGGGGGTCTAGAAAGAAAGGGGTCAATGTCAGGGAAGGAATCGAAGAAGGACAAACTCCCTGTAAAGAGCATCTTAGCCCAGAGTCTTTTAGCTACAATGACAACTCCGTTCAAACTACCTGGAGCAACAACAGAGACTGTTTGGGCTCCCTTGCCTGGGAAGGTCAGGGGTGGCCAGCCCCCACGACTCCTCGTTCCAAGCCTTTATCTCTGTTTCTCCTCCCCAGCCTGGGATCTCTCAGTTCTTCTTTCTTCTGTGGGTTGGCCGTACTGACTCCCGGCTCAGGTGGGCCCCCTCAGTGCAGGCAGGAAAGATGGCTGCATGTATCTCAAAGCTTTCATTGAGCTTTTCAAAGCTTTTCAAAGGCAATGCCTATAAAAAGCTTTTGAGGCATTTACAGTAGTGGAGACAGGCCAAGCATTACTGCTCTCCTAGAAAAATCAGTTACTTAAAGACTGCTTCAGAAAGCGTGCTTCAGAAGAGACAGTGGAAGCCTTCCGCCTGGGTGGCAGGGGCCCTGGAAGGGTCAGAGCCAGCTGCCATTCCCTGGACGCTGCCCTTCATCCCTGCCACCAGTGGCTTAGAGCCCTGTTACTCTTGGCCCCGAGCAATGTGTTGCAAGAGAACACAGATGTACATGTGCCCTCTCTCTCTCCACGATATTTCCACAGCTTTGAACTTGCACCCAATTTGCCCTTGTATTTGTCATCTGTAAATTTCTCTTGGTATTTTCTCTGTCTCCTCCAGGGCGGACGCCTCTCTGACCTCCTTAGGGGCCACTGCATTTTCTACAATGGCCCAGAGGAGCATTTGGACAGGCACGGTGCCTTCCGCCAAGCATCCAACTCTAGCTGTAGCAATCTGCCCTGAGAAAGACCTTTAAACTTTCATTCAGTGCTGTTTTGTACCCTTTGTCATTTCTGAATATAGACATTAGGCTGAGGCTGAGCATGAGCCGTCCCTTTCCTCAACCTATTTCATTACAAATCACAACCGCCTGACATCTGGAAGCATTTCTCACATTCTAAAGTAACTGTGCTCAGCAACCCTCGAAAATTCTTCTGTATTCTCATCTAATCCCATGTGTTAAAGTTTCAACCTGCTAATTCTCTGTCCTAGCAGAGATTGCTTCCACATTGGTTGTTCTCTAGTTATCTTTTCTCCTCTTTCTCTGTAGTGATAGAACCCTTGACTGGTAGAGGTTCAAATGAACGTTCAACATAAAGACTGCATTGTTCATCTTCCCTTACGGTCCAGTGTGGTCACGAGCAGACCAACTGCATGTGAAGGGAAATGATAGATTCAGCTCCGGAATGTGTTGTAATGGAAGGGGCACACCTGTCATTCCTCCTCCTTTTGCTTGCACTGTGGGCTTGGACGTGACGGTGTGCCCTATGGACCATGTCGGCAAGGGCAATATCCTAAGTATCACGGAACAATAACATGGAAGAAACTCAGATCCCTGAATGACTTCATGGAGCAAAAGCTCCACACCATCTACTTCTTGACTGTAACATGACAAACAAATTTCTACCTTGTTTACGTCACAGTTAGTTTGGGTCTCTGATGAAAGCCGCAGAACCTATATAACAATAAATACATGTGTTCTCTGTCCCTGAACCTTTAAAATTTTTTTTTCATTTATCTATTTTTGAGAGACAGAGACAGAGCACAAGTGGGGGGAGGGGCAGAGAGAGAAGGAGACAGAATCCAAAGCAGGCTCCAGGCTCTGAGCTGTCAGCACAGAGCCTGACGCTGGGCTTGAACTCACAAACCATGAGATCATGACCCGAGCCGAAGCTAGACGCTCAACCAACTGAGCCACCCAGGCGCCCCTATCCCTGAACCTTTTTAAGGCCAAATCACACTCATTGTTTTGACCCTCTCAAAATAAATCTCTATTTTCCCCTGTCCTTGTGACCTCCCTGTATACTTTCTCCAGGTACCCTCTGTTCTTCATTTCGTGTGACCACCTCCCCCCAACCCGACCTCTGAAAGTTATAAACAATAAAAGGATTAGCTTCCAAACTATATACCCTATTCTTTTTTTTCTCCCTCCTTCCCTTCCTTTCCCTTTCTTTCCTTTCCTCCCTCCTTCCATCTTTCTTTCTCTCCTTCCTTTCCTCCTTCTTGTCAACCTACATAACAAATAGTTACAGTTCTTATACTGTATATCAGGCACTAGGTTGGGCACCATAAGAGGATATTAAAGTGCCAATATGTAACAGAGTTCTTAGCTGCCAGCAATGGAAATCTATACTACTTCATTTCAACTTTTTTTTAAGTTTATTTATTTTGAGAGAGAGTGTGGGGGGCGGGGAGGGACAGAGAGAGAGAAAGAGAGAGAATCCTAAGCAGGCTCCACATACCGTCAGCACAGAGCCTGACACAGGGCTCAGACTCACGAACCATGAGATCATGACCTGCGCCGAAATCAAGAGTCAGAGGCTTAACCAACTGAACCACCCAGGGGCTCCTATACTAGTTCATTACAGAGAAAAAGACTACTTACTAAAGAAAATATTGGGTATCACAAAGTCACCAAGATGACTGGACATCCAGGATCATGGTTATGAGGCCAGGAAAACCACCCTGAATCACCCTACGGAACTGGTCTTGAGAGGTACTTCTTGACCAGCACCCAACCCTGGACACCTGTAGGGCTAACGCCACTGGCCCTCAGCACCCGCAGTGGTCACCAGCACCACTGCCTCTATTGCCTCACTACCAGAGAGACTTCCTCACCATCCCCTCCTCTGTGTCTCCAGTTTCCAGTTCAAGGTCTGGAGCAGACCACCTGGGGGTGGTTGGTGCCTGCATCACATGCCCAAGACTTGGCAGCAGGGAAAGTAAAATGGGAATCATCTCAAATTTTCAACTTGTCAAGTGCTAGCAGGCTGTACATCACAGTAAAGCACAAAATGAAGAATGTCCCAACATAGGAAAAAGGTTCCAAAGCTTGGCCACCAAAACTAACAGATATATGCATGATATCTATCATGGAGGAATTTAACCAGTCTCCCTATACCTATGGACTGTTGGTTTTGAATGAATCAAGAATCTTGTGTTTTTCAGTTCTGTACCTTTTTAGGAGGTAAAACACTAAAGAGAGAAATCTGCCTCACTTCTAGAAGAATATAAGGAAATTATATTAGAAATACTAATATTAGAAAAATTATATTAGAAATACAAATATACTAGAAAGAAATTACCCTTTTTTTCCCTGCCTCTGGACTGATAGAGATGATCCTCAGTATGCTAGATGTAGTGAAAATTTGTAGGGACTCTGAAGGAGTCCTTGCCTGTGTTTGAGGGATTTTCCCCGTTACATAGGTCTGAGTGGATGGGTCTGATCTTTAATTTTACCATGGCTGAAAGACAGGGCTCAGATATGTAAACCAGTCTTAGCCAATCAGATGCTCCTGCCTGAGACTTTAAATCTGGAAAGAGTGAAGCAAAGAAGCTGGAACGGTCGAGAATTCATCTGTGCCCTAGGGGGACCATGGGACATCTAGCATTTAGTGAGAACAGCAGACATGTCCTGATCATGTGTTCTCTGGCATGATTCAGGCTCTGAATCTCACCTGGGTCTTAAGCTTGGCCTTCTTGGAGATTCTGTGACTTACCCCAAGACCCTCTCAACAAATTGCTTTTTGGCTTAAATCAGTCAGAATTTCTCTTGCTTGCAATCAAGAATGCTAACCCACACACCCACTACATTTTTATTAGTACATTTTTTCCTTTACAACTGCTTTACTTTAATAAGATAGTCACATATAAAGCACTAAAAACCCCTAGGTATTTTTCAGCTTTGACTATCATATTCTTAAAGTTTTTCTTCATCTTCATACTACCTAAAGACTAAAACTAGAAGAAACCCTGGGGACTGTCTGATCCACTTCCTCCACTGAGGGAATCTGAGATTCCAAGAGGCTCTTTCTCATTTCAGTGGATGCGTCTTATTTCTATGGACAGTCTCTGATAACTTCTCCAACTAAATCAAAACCATTCCAAATTAAGGGCCTCTCTCTTCTCATGCTGAAAATTTATTTTGGAAATATAATGAGCTACTTCTCTATTATACAAACCACCAAAGGAAATAAGAATACTGGGCTCAGAACCAATCCTGAGGAAACATCCCCAGTCTTGTTTGCTAGTCACCCCAGGTTTGCCACCTGTTTATCAATTTCCTTGGTCAAAACCACATTTTCTGAATTTGTTAATGAGCATATCGATGGGAAGGCTAAGGAGGCAGCTGGTAGGGGAGCAGGAGGTAGCTCACACTTCCTTAACAAGCTGGTGCTAAAAATGTGAAAAAGGATATTATAAACCAACGTTAAGAATCCCTGATGGAGAATGGCAGCACCACCAGATAAAGGAACCTGAGTCCCCTCTCTCCCCACCCTCAAAGACTTAGCTCGGGCTGTGATAGGAGCCTAACGTGAACTTTTATTGTGTTAAGTCACTGAGATTTTGGAGGTACATGATCTAGCCTGCTCTTCTTAGTATAGTGCCTAATTATAGAAGAATACATTTATATCCATCAAAGAAAGCCTAACAGAAGGAAAGACTCTGACAAGGACAGAAAAGTGTAGCCAGGCTAATATAGAAAGACAAGAGAGCCTCAGAAGATGGTAACCTATCTCCTGGGTGATCCCAGCCTGTCGCCTTGCTGCTCTGGAGGCCCTCCCTGCCAGGCTCCACCATCTTCCCTGAGGAAGACTCTTGGGTTCCAGATCTTTTCCTTGAGGCCGACCCTTTACCTCCTCTAGGCTTTTTCCAGGTTCTTTTGAGGGCTGGCTATTGCTCAGTGTTGACCCCCCGCTGCCTTCAAGTACCAGCCCTTGCTTCTCTTTGGCTCAGGTTCGTCTCCTTGGCTTCACCTCGTGCCTCATTCTTGGCAGTGGCCTTAGGGCTCCTGGCCTGGCTCCCACCCAACACCCAGAATGCTCCATGCCCCACCTGGCCTGATGCTACAGTTACCCCAGTCACCCTTGGTTAAGTGACCTTCAGTTAGTCCAACATATCTGAATTATTTTCTCTTTTCCATAATTTATTTGAACGGATTAAGTTAGAAGAACACCCATATTTTTGCTCTTAGCTGTTCATGTTATCTATATTACATGAAAGAAAAAAAAAGCCCTATATCTCAAGCACCTTACTGTCATCCAACGTGCTAAACATTTGTGTGTTTCATTTTATTTTTTTTTTAATTTTTTAATTGTTTAATTTTTTTTTTTAATATATGAAATTTATTGACAAATTGGTTTCCATACAACACCCAGTGCTCATCCCAAAAGGTGCCCTCCTCAATACCCATCACCCACCCTCCCCTCCCTCCCACCCCCCATCAACCCTCAGTTTGTTCTCAGTTTTTAACAGTCTCTTATGCTTTGGCTCTCTCCCACTCTAACGTCCTTTTTTTTTTTTTTTTTTTTCCTTCCCCTCCCCCATGGGTTCCTGTTAAGTTTCTCAGGATCCACATAAGAGTGAAACCATATGGTATCTGTCTTTCTCTGTATGGCTTATTTCACTTAGCATCACACTCTCCAGTTCCATCCACGTTGCTACAAAGGGCCATATTTCATTCTTTCTCATTGTCACGTAGTACTCCATTGTGTATATAAACCACAATTTCTTTATCCATTCATCGGTTGATGGACATTTAGGCTTTTTCCACAATTTGGCTATTGTTGAGAGTGCTGCTATGAACATTGGGGTACAAGCGCCCCTATGCATCAGTACTCCTGTATCCCTTGGGTAAATTCCTAGCAGTGCTATTGCTGGGTCATAGGGTAGGTCTATTTTTAATTTTCTGAGGAACCTCCACACTGCTTTCCAGAGCGGCTGCACCAATTTGCATTCCCACCAACAGTGCAAGAGGGTTCCCGTTTCTCCACATCCTCTCCAGCATCTATAGTCTCCTGATTTGTTCATTTTGGCCAGTCACGTATGGCCAACTCATCTTTGACAAAGCAGGAAAGAACATCCAATGGAAAAAAGACAGCCTCTTTAACAAATGGTGCTGGGAGAACTGGACAGCAACATGCAGAAGGTTGAAACTAGACCACTTTCTCACACCATTTACAAAAATAAACTCAAAATGGATAAAGGACCTAAATGTGAGACAGGAAACCATCAAAACCTTAGAGGAGAAAGCAGGAAAAGACCTCTCTGACCTCAGCCGTAGCAATCTCTTATGTGTGTTTCATTTTAATCGTTGCCAAAATACCCCTTTGAAGGGAGGTATTGTAGCTGCATGTTTCCAGAAGAAAAAGAAAAAGAGGCTCTCTAAAATCAGGGTATTGCTGAAGGTCCCACAGCTAGTAAGAAGTGGGGTTGGGAGTCTGAACTAGGTTTATTTCATCTCAAAGACCATTCATGCCCTTTCCACTCCACAGTGTGGACTCTGACCACCCCATGCTGGGCTATGATGACTCAAACAGGCATACAGAGTTCAAGGTGAGCCTGGGGAAACAAAGTACAAATGTACGAAATCTTTCCTGAGCATCAGAATATTTCATATTTCTCTCTGCATCGAGAATAATAGAACAGACAAGTGCCCATCATTTGCCAGTGATATTAAGGTGATTAGCTGAGCAGCAGCCAAAAATAATCATGGTAAGATTTAACAAGGACAAAACTTCTAAAGGTAAAATATAAATGCACACTTTAAAAATAAACTTACTGGGGCACCCGGGTGGCTCAGTCGGTTGAGCATCCAACTTCGGCTCAGGTCATGATCTCACAGTTTGTGAGTTCAAGCCCTGTGTCGGGCTCTGTGCTGACAGCTAACGGCCTGGGGCCTGCTTCGGATTCTATGTCTCCCTCTCTCTCTGCCCCTCCCCTGCTCACACTCTGTGTGTGTGTCTCTCTCTCTCGAAAATAAACATTAAAAAATAATAATAAAATAAAATAAGCTTACTTAAAAGTATTCTCAGGTTCATAGTGATCTAGCAGAACAACCCTAACGTTACATCTTGATGTTGATGATAGTGTTGAATATTGTATTATTATTTTTTAAAGTACAACTCCAGGAGTTTTTATCAAACACCTGGCATGGAGAAGCCATGATGGAATCTTTCCACTCTGTTCAGTCTTGGTCGGGCCTTTGTTGGATTAATGGCCAATTTTTGGAGCCTCTCATCACAAGTAATATGTGAAGATCTTGGCCATATTCCAGGGGGCAAAGCAATGAAAGTGATTAGCTTGGGGTAAACAGCCATATTAACAAAGCCCAGGCAACCAAATTTATCAGGAAGCAGAAGAGATCAGTGATTAGGATGAAAAAATCAGGAATTTAGGCCACTTTAATAGTATTTTTCAAAGTGTACACCAGAGACATAATGCATTAGCATCACTGAAATGCATGTAAAAAGTACAGATCCTGGGAAAATCCCAAACCTATTAAACCAAATTTCTTTTGGAGGAGGGGGAGGCCTTCCACCAAGGTTATTCACATTAAAATTGAGAATCTTTGTGCCAGTGATTCTCAGCCTTGGCTGAAGGTTGAAATCACCTGTAGACCCACCCCAGAGATTCTGATTAATCGGTCTGGGTTGGGCCCAGGGCAACAGACTTTTAACAGTGCCTGCAGGTGATTCTAAAATGCTGCCAAAGTTGAGAACCTCCCTCCGTGCCAAGATACGAGGTATGAATACCAAGAAGCAACTGCTCGACTTCCATTGGGCAATGGGCTTAGGAAGTTTGCGGAACACTTTAATTAGATAATGCCTTAACATTCATGATGACTCACCTTTCCAAGACAAATGCATTTTATTTTTTTAATCTTTATTTATTTTTTAGAGAGAAAGACAGCATGTGAGCAGGGGAGGAGCAGAGAGAGAGGGAGACACAGAATCTGAAGCAGGCTCCAGGCTCCGAGCGGTCAGCGCAGAGCCCGACACGGGGCTCAAACTCACTAACCATGAGATCATGACCTGAACTGAAGTCGGACGCTCAACTGACTGAGCCACCCAGGCACCCCAATGCATTTTATTTTTGTAGCAGTGATTTCCCTGCTCTGGTAACCAGGACCTGGGACTCAAAGTCAATGTGAACAAAAGGTACGATTTTCTCTGGCTTTTGTGATTTTCACTGTCCCTTTCATTCTAGTTTCTCTCATGAGTGGCTGTCAGCCATGACAAATAAAAATATTACAGAGTGCTTTTGAACAATGATGTATGTCAGAGAATGACCAGGGGCCCTTGGTGCTCAGTGAGGTCTTCCTCTTCTCTGTGGTCACGCATCATCTTTGACTGCAGGTATTAAATCTGGTCATCAGAATTGAAGACAATGAGGCATGCCTGGGTGGCACAGTCCGTCAAGCCTCCGACTTCGTCTCAGGTCATGATCTCACAGTCTGTAGTTCAAGCCCCGCATAGGGCTCTGTGCTGACAGCTTAGAGCCTGGAGCCTGCTTCGGATTCTGTGTCACCCTCTCTCTGTCCCTCCCCTGCTCACGCTCGGTCTCTCTCTCAAAAATAAATAAACATTATGGGCATTGAGGAGGGCACCTACTGGGATGAGCAGTGGGTGTTGTATGGAAACTAATTTCACAATAAATTGTATTTAATAAAAATAAATAAATAAACATTAAAATTTTTTTTAAAAAATTGAAGACAATGGATGGAAGATTATTTGCAGATACACTTGATTAGGCCCCAGAGAACAGGTGCTTTTCCAGTTGGGGAAATGTCCTGGTAGTCATCAGGTACAGCAGGCAGCCACTTCGTGGCAGAATAGGGGTGATTACAGCTACAGATATTAATGACTTGTGCCTTAGATTAAATTTCAGTCCGTTCCCAGGGATCTTTGCATTCTGGACCTTATCTGATTGTGTAACAACATTAATTGGCCCCTGAAGGGATTCAACTGAATTTCTGGTACAGGCTCTTCACTTATACTCTTGAAGTTATGTTGTCGATAACTGGCCTCTTTCTCTATACAGCATAACTTTGCACATTATCTTTTTTTTTAATTGCGGTGAAATACACATAATGCAAGAGGTACTATCTCAACCATTTTTAAGTGCCCTGTTCAGTGTTGTTAAGTACATTCACATCATGCAATTAATCTCCGGAATTCTTTATAAAACTGAAAATTCTTGCAAAACTGAAACCTTACCCATTAAACAACTTCCCATTCTCCCCTCTCCCTTTGCTGTATACTGTCTTTTGAAGATGAGAGTCATCAATTAAATCTACTCTTTAAAAAGTTTCCTAAAATTCACTGGCCTATAAAGTGTTACTCGGTGTTAGCCACATTTGCCAATCCAATCTTATTAAACTAAACTATTTCCTTTCTCCTTTGTAAGTCCAGGTATCACTGGGCTAAGACATCATATACTCCAAAACCAAGTGCATTCTGGGTTTTTTTTTTCCATTTTTTTTTTAAGTAGGCTTCATGCCCAGCATGGAGCCCAACATGGGGCTTGAACTCATGACTCCAAGATCAAGACCTGAGCTGAGATCAAAAGTCATCAAAAGTTGGACACCTAACTAACTGAACCACCCAGGTGCCCCCATTCTGGTTTTTCTTTAGGTAAAATGTCCACTTAACAAAGAATAAAAGTAGAATACTATAAACTGAATTTCTCTTGAGTGAAAATTTTAAATTCTGATAATACCCGTGTCAGATAAATAGTTAACTCTCAAATGTTGGGGGGGGGGGAACTGATTCAACAAATTAGATAGTATCTATCCAAATAAAAAATGGGGGTGCCTGTGTGGCTCAGTCAGTTGAGCGTCTAACTTCAGCTCAGGTCATGATCTCACAGTTCGTGGGTTCGAGCCCCACATTGATTGGGCTCTGTGCTAACAGCTCAGAGCCTGGAGCCGGCCTAGGATTCTGTGTCTTCCTCTCTGCCCCTCCCCTGCTCGCACTCTGTCTGTCTCTGTCTCTCAAAAAAATAAAATAAAATGTTAAAAATGAATAAAAAATTAAAAAATAAAAAATGTAGACATCTCTTCACCAGCTATTTAACCGTCATTACATATATATTCACAAAAATATAAAATAACTTAAATATTAATAGGGGACAGGTTAAATACTTACAGTACACTATATAAAAAACAATTATACAACTATTAAAAAAGAATGTGATAGTTCCATGTGTGCTGATATGAGAAGATCTTAAAATATATTATTAAATGAAAAATTCAAGATATATGGAAGGGCATAAACTTTTTGTGAAAAAATCTTACACACACACACACACACACACATATGTATTGATGTCTGAAGATATATTCCTTTTCTGGAAGGATTAACAAACAATTGTTAACAATTGCAGTTTGGTGGAAAAAGGCTGGTGGTTATGGAGGGATATGGGAGGGGAGGAACACATCTGTGTTTCATTTACACCTCTCAGTACTATTTGAATTTTTAAAAACATGTGCTTGTATTACTTTAAAATTCTTTAGGGGCCTGGATGGCTCAGTCAGTTGAGCATCCAACTCTTGATCTTGGCTCAGGTCATGATCTCATTGTGAGTCCAAGCCCCACATCAGGCTCTATCTGGGTGGCTCAGGCAGTTAGGCTTCTGACTTTGGCTCAGGTCATGATCTCATGGTTCCTGAGTTTGAGCCCAGCATTGGGCTTTATGCTGACAGCTAAGAGCCTGGAGCCTGCTTCGAATTCTGTGTGTGTGTGTGTGTGTGTGTGTCCCTCCCCCACTCACTCTCTGTCTCTCTCAAAAATAAAATAAATATTAAAAAAATTTTTAAATAAAAAAAATTGTCTTTAAATGTCAACAGTGTTATCTAGTCAATGGAATTACAGGCCATTTAAATTTTACTCTTCATCATTTTCTATGTATACAAAGTACATTTTAAAAATCTCTATCCAGATCGAGAGGAAGATGGCATAGGAGGATGCTGGGCTCACACCGTCCTGCTGATCGCTTAGATTCCACCCACATCTGCCTAATTTACCCCGCTAACCACCAGAAGACTAGCAGAACAGACTCTCCGGAGCCAAGCTTAGACAAGAGGCCCAGGGAAGAGGGTAGGAAGGGTGGAGAGGCAGTGTGAGCTACACGCACTGGCGGGAGGGAGCCAGTGCGGTGGAGGGGAAGCCAGCCCATCCGGCAAGGCAGAGCCCCTGAGTCTGGCTTGCAAAAGCGGAGGGGCCGGATGGAGTGTGTTCTGACAGCCAGTGGGACTTAACATCTGGAATGTTATAAGTCAACAGCTCTGCTCAGAGAGCAGGAGGAAGAGTTGTTGAGCCCCGGAGGACAGAGCTCAGCTTGGCGGAGACCAAAGAAGCTGGGAAGCACCTTCTCCCTTGCCCATCCCCTAGACAAAATCCCAAAGGGAACCAGTTCCCGTTACAGAACTTGCATGCACCGCACAAACACCCAACGCTGTGCTTCTGTGGATCCATCCCTCTGACAGGTCTGCCTCCCTCTCGGTGCTGCAAAGCCCCTCCCGAAGCGGACCACCAAAGGCAAAGCGAGCTGAGCCTGCCCCTCCAGCCCCTGTGCACCTTGCGGATCCACCCCTGCCAATACGCCAGATCCCATCGAAGCAGCACCACCAGCCTGGCAGTGTGCAAGTAGCCCAGACAGAGGCCACACCGCTCCACAGTGAGTCCTGCCCCTGGGAGAGGGGAAGATAAGGTACACACCAGTTGGACTGTGGCCCCAGTGGTGGGCTGGGGGCAGACATCAGGTCTGACTGCGGCCCCGCCCACCAACGCAAGTTACTCCAGACAGCACAGAGGAAGAGCCCTGCAGTTCCCAGCCACTCCAGGGACTATCCAAAATGACAAAATGGAGGAATTCTCCTCAAAAGAAACTCCAGGAAGTAGCAACAGCTAACAAACTGATAAAAAACCATTTAAGCAATATAGCAGAAAATGAATTTAAAATAATAGTCATAAAATTAATCGCTGGGCTTGAAAAAAGTATAGAGGACAGCAGAGAATCTATTACTACAGAGATCAAGGGACTAAGAAACAGTCAGGAGGAGCTAAAAAATGCTATAAATGAACTGCAAAATAAAATGGAGGCAACCACAGCTCCGATCGAAGAGGCAGAGGAGAGAATAGGTGAATTAGAAGATGAAATTATGGAAAAAGAAGCTGAGAAAAAGAAATATAAAAAAATCCAGGAGTATGAGGGGAGACTCAGAGAACTAAGTGACATAATTAAGCGAAATAATGTACGCATAATTGGGAATCCAGAGGAGGAAGAGAGAGGGAAAGGTGCTGAAGGTGTACTTGAAAAAAATCATAGCTGAGAACTTCCCTGAACTGGGGAAGGAAAAAGGCATTGAAATCCAAGAGGCACAGAGAACTCCCTTCAGACATAACTTGAATTGATCTTCTGCACAACATATCATAGTGAAACTGGCAAAATACAAGGATAAAGAGAATTCTGAAAGCAGCTTGGGATAAACATGCTCTAACATATAAAGGGAGACTGATAAGACTCGTGACGGATCTGTCTACTGAAACTTGGCAGGCCAGAAGGAATGGCAGGAAATCTTCAATGTGATGAACAGAAAAAATATGCAGCCAAGAGTCCTTTATCCAGCAAGTCTGTCATTTAGAATAGAAGGAGAGATAAAGGTCTTCCCAAACAAACAAAAACTGAAGGAATTCATCACCACTAACCCAGCCCTACAAGAGATCCTAAGGGGGATCCTGTGAGACAAAGTACCAGAGACATCACTGCAAGCATGAAACCTACAGACATCACAATGACTCTAAACCCATATTTTTCAATAATAACAGTGAATGTAAATGGACTAAATGTTCCAACCAAAAGACAGAGGGTATCAGAATGGATAAAAAAACAAGACCCATCTATTTGCTGTCTACAAGAGACTGATTTTAGACCTGAGGACACCTTCAGATTGAAAGTGAGGAGATGGAGAACTATCTATCATGCTACTGGAAGTTAAAAGAGAGCTGAAGTAGCCATACTTATATCAGACAAACTAGACTTTAAAGTCTGTAACAAGAGATGAAGAAGAGCATTATATAATAATTACAGGGTCTATCCATCAGGAAGAGCTAACAATTATAAATGTCTATGTGCCGAATACGGGAGCCCCCAAATATATAAAACAATCACAAACATAAGCAACCATATTGATAAGAATGTGGTAATTGCAGGGGAATTTAATACTCCACTTACAACATTGGATAGATCACCTACACACAGGATCAATAAAGAAACAAGGGCTCTGAATGATACACTGGATCAGATGGACTTGACACATAAACTTAGAACTCTGCATCCCAAAGCAACAGAATATACTTTCTTCTCGAGTGCACATGGAACCTTCTCCAAGATAGATCACATACTGGGTGACAAAACAGCCCTTCATAAGTATACAAGAATTGAAATCATACCATGCATACTTTCGGACCACAATGCGATGAAGCTTGAAATCAACCACATGAAAAAGTCTGGAAAACTTCCAAAAGCATGGAGGTTAAAGAACACCCTACAAGAGAATGAATGGGTCAACCAGGCAATTAGAGAAGAAATTTAAAAAAATATGGAAACAAATGAAAATGAAAATACAACAATCCAAACGCTTTAGGATGCAGACAAGGCAGTCCTCAGAGGAAAATACATTGCAATCCAGGCCTATCTCAAGAAACAAGAAAAATCCCAAATACAAAATCTAACAGCACACCTAAAGGAAACAGAAGCAGAGCAGCAAAGACACCCCAAACCCAGCAGAAGAAGAGAAATAATAAAGATCAGAGCAGAAATAAACAACAGAGAATCTAAAAACACTGTAGAGCAGATCAATGAAACCAAGAGTTGGTTTCTTGAAAAAATAAACAAAATGGATAAACCCCTAGTCAGGCTTCTCATAAAGAAAAGGGAGATGACCCAAATAGATAAAATCATGAATGAAAATGGAATTATTACAACCAATCCCTCAGAAATACAAGCAATCATCAGGGAATACTATGAAAAATTATATGCCAACAAACTGGACAACCTGGAAGAAATGGACAAATTCCTCAACACCCACACACTTCCAAAACTCAAACAGGAAGAAATAGAAAGCTTGAACAGACCCAAAACCAGCGAAGAAATTGAATCAGTTATCAAAAATCTCCCAACAAATAAGAGTCCAGGACCAGATGGCTTCCCTGGGGAATTCTACCAGACATTTAAAGCAGAGATAATACCTATCCTTCTCAAGCTATTCCAAAAAATAGAAAGGGAAGGAAAACTTCCAGACTCATTCTATGAAGCCAGCATTACTTTGATTCCTAAACCAGACAGAGACCCAGTAAAAAAAAGAGAACTACAGGCCAATATCCCTGATGAGTATGGATGCAAAAATTCTCAATAAGATACTAGCAAATCGAATTCAAAAGCATATAAAAAGAATTATTCACCATGATCAAGTGGGATTCATTCCTGAGCTGCAGGGCTGGTTCAACATTCGCAAATCAATCAACGTGATACATCACATTAATAAAAGAAAAGATAAGAACCATATGATCCTGTCAATCGATGCAGAAAAAGCATTTGACAAAATTCAGCATCCTTTCTTAATAAAAACCCTCGAGAAAGTCGGGATAGAAGGAACATACTTAAACATCATAAAAGCCACTTATGAAAAGCCCACAGCTAATATCATCCTCAATGGGTAAAAACTGAGAGCTTTCCCCCTGAGATCAGGAACACAACAGGGATGTCCACTCTCACCGCTGTTGTTTAACATAGTGTTGGAGCTTCTAGCATCAGCAATCAGACAACAAAAGGAAATCAAAGGCATCAGAATTGGCATAGATGAAGTTAAGCTTTCACTTTTTGCAGATGACATGATATTATACATGGAAAACCCGATAGACTCCACCAAAAGACTGCTAGAACTGATACATGAATTCAGCAAAGTCGCAGGATACAAAATCAATGTACAGAAATCAGTTGCATTTTTTTTTTAAATTTTTTTTTTCAACGTTTTATTTATTTTGGGGACAGAGAGAGACAGAGCATGAATGGGGGAGGGGCAGAGAGAGAGGGAGACACAGAATCGGAAACAGGCTCCAGGCTCTGAGCCATCAGCCCAGAGCCTGACGCAGGGCTCGAACTCCCGGACCGCGAGATCGTGACCTGGCTGAAGTCGGACGCTTAACCGACTGCGCCACCCAGGCGCCCCATAAATCAGTTGCATTCTTAAACACTAATAACGAAGCAACAGAAAGACAAATAAAGAAACGGATCCCATTCACAATTGCACCAAGAAGCATAAAATACCTAGGAATAAACCTGACCAAAGATGTAAAAGATCTGTATGCTGAAAACTATAGAAAGCTTATGAAGGAAATTGAAGAAGATATAAAGAAATGGAAAAACATTCCATGCTCATGGGTTGGAAGAATAAATATTGTTCAAATGTCAATACTACCCAAAGCTATCTACACATTCAATGCAATCCCAATCAAAATTGCACCAGCATTCTTCTCAAAGCTAGAACAAGCAATCCTAAAATTCATATGGAACCACAAAAGGCCCCGAATAGCCAAAGGAATTTTGAAGAAGAAGACCAAAGCAGGAGGCATCACAATCCCAGACTTTAGCCTCTACTACATAGCTGTCATCATCAAGACAGCATGGTATTGGCACAAAAACAGACACATAGGCCAATGGAATAGAATAGAAACCCCAGAACTAGACCCACAAAAGTATGGCCAACTCATCTTTGACAAAGCAGGAAAGAACATCCAATGGAAAACAGACAGTCTCTTTAACAAATGGTGCTGGGAGAACTGGACAGCAACATTCAGAAGAATGAAACTAGACCACTTTCTTACACCATTCACAAAAACAAACTCAAAATGGATAAAGACCTAAATGTGAGACAGGAAACCATCAAAACACTAGAGGAGACAGCAGGAAAAGACCTCTCTGACCTCAGCCGTAGCAATTTCTTACTTGACACATCTCCAAAGGCAAGGGAATTAAAAGCAAAAATGAACTATTGGGACCTCATGAAGATAAAAAAGCTTCTGCACAGCAAAGGAAACAATCAACAAAACTAAAAGGCAGCCAACGGAATGGGCAAAGATATCTGCAAATGACATATCAGACAAAGGGCTAGTATCCAAAATCTATAAAGAGCTCACCAAACTCCACTCCCGAAAAACAAATAATCCAGTGAAGAAATGGGCAGAAAACATGAATAGACACTTCTCTAAAGAAGACACCCAGATGGCCAACAGGCACATGAAAAGATGCTCAACGTTGCTCCTCATCAGGGAAATACAAATCAAAACCACACTCAGATATCACCTCACGCCAGTCAGAGTGGCCAAAACGAACAAATCAGGAGACTATAGATGCTGGAGAGGATGTGGAGAAACAGGAACCCTCTTGCACTGTTGGTGGGAATGCAAACTGATGCAGCCGCTCTGGAAGACAGTGTGGAGGTTCCTCAAAAAATTAAAAATAGACCTACCCTATGACCCAGCAGTAGCACTGCTAGGAATTTACCCAAGGGATACAGGAGTGCTGATGCATAGGGGCACTTGTACCCCAATGTTTATAGCAGCACTCTCAACAATAGCCAAATTGTGGAAAAAGCCTAAATGTCCATCAACCGATGAATGGATAAAGAAATTGTGGTTTATATACACAATGGAGTACTACATGACAATGAGAAAGAATGAAACATGGCCTTTTGTAGCAACATGGATAGAACTGGAGAGTGTGATGCTAAGTGAAATAAGTCATACAGAGAAGGACAGACTCCATATGTTTTCACTCCTATTTGGGTCCTGAGAAACTTAACAGAAGACCATGGGGGAGGGGAAGAAAAAAATGGTTAGAGAGGGAGGGAGCCACAACATAAGAGACTCCTAAAAACTGAGAACAAACTGAGGGTTTATGGGGGGTGGGAGGGAGGGGTGAGTGGGTGATGGGTATTGAGGGCACCTGCTGGGATGAGCACTGGGTGTTGTATGGAAACCAATTTGACAATAAATTTCATAATAAAAAAATTTAAAAAAATAATAAAAATCTCTATCCATTTGAAAGGCAAAACAAAATATAAAATTTTATTTCATGTCTTAGATATTTGGGCATATAATTACTTGCACAACTACTTTAAGTTATATAATCTTCCATGGTTTATGTTCCTACAAAAAAAAACACCAAACCAAACCAAACCAATCAAACAAACAAAAGAAATTGCTTTAGTTTCTTTTCTGACATGAGAATAAATGATATTTACTAAAAATCCCCTCAGTTTTCTCCTCGGTGCTCTAAAAGTGGTCTTTGTAGAAGCTTTGTAGTTCTATGATTTCTTTAAGCCTTAGTGCAGGATTCATCATTTTCTAGAGATTTTGCTTACACAGTTTTGTTCACAGATTGTGTTATTGCATTGAATAAAATATAACATCTACACATCCCTCAGGGTCTAAGACACTTGAAGGTCCTGTCTTCTAATAAGATTGCCTCTTTTGCTTCTTGCAGTCCTGGGAGTTCAGCTTTGTTACAAGTGAAAATATTCTGCTTTCCTCAGATCAAAGAGATATAGTCTTATTATCCATACCCTGACACTTTAGAGCAATAGAACAAGACTGTCTTCCCACGTCTGAAAACAAGCTCAAGATTTCTGTATATATCATACACCAAGTTAGGTAAGAAAATGTTTCCTTTTTTCTTTTGTGAAAGGACATGTGATATTAATTTTCTGATTATTAGAAATATTATAATATTTATCTCTGTGCATGAATAAACACATTGTGAAATTATACAAATCAATACTATAAGTCAACAAAAAAGCTACATTGCTATAAAATCAATTCTTAATGACTTTTTTAAAAAGAAGATGTTTTTGTTTAATATGGATCACTTTGAATTTGTTTTTTAATGTTTACTTATTTTTGAGGGGGGGGGAGGCAGAGAGTGAGGGAGATACAGAATCTGAAGCAGGCTCCAGGCTCTGAGATGTCAGCACAGGGCCCCACGCAGGGCTCAAACTCACCAACCACGAGATCATGACCTAAGCGGAAGTCAGATGCTTAACCAACTGAGCCACCCAGGTGCCCCAAAATGGATCACTTTGAAAGACAGTAAACAAACCCCAAACTCACTTTTGGTTACCAGAATATTAGAATTGCCAAAAAAGTCCAGGCTGCATTATACAATTTTAAATGGCATTCCTGATTGAACTCACCCCTACTATGTCTCAGCATAAAAATGTACTTATTTAGAATTGGGTAATACTCATTGGAAAATAAATTTCTGGCAAAAGTACAAACTATGTGTGGTTCCCATAGAATTAAACAAAAATAGATCTTGTTCAAAATAACAATAAAAAACCCATGGGACTGACTAATAAAAGATGGCTGGCACAATCTGAATTCCATTGCAAGAGCTGAAGAGAACTTTAAAAATTGGTGACACAGTAGAATCATTTATCATTCTTTATAACTATGGCAGCCATCTTGGAACAATTCTGTTAACCGTGCCTTCAATAAGAATTCAGGCTACTGACCACACTGGAAAAAGCAAAGGTTGCTTCTTCTGTACTTTGGGGTTTCAACAAACCAACAGTGAGCTATCCAGACACCACATCTGTTAGGCATTGTGCTGATCACAGAAGGATCATATCTCAGATACAACTTCTTGTTTAATTTGAGGTAATATTTCTAAAATTTCATTCCATGGATCTGTCATTTTTCTTGCTATCTGATTCTCAAATAAGAATATAATCAGAATATATTGTTCTTTAAGCTTTTTCACATCAGGATGAAAATTTTGTTAAATGCCATGTAATTTCATTCATATGTGGAATTTAAGAAACAAAGCAAATTTACAAAGTAAAAAAGAGACAAACCAAAAAACAGGCTTTTATATTAGAGAACAAACTGGTGATTGCCAGAGTGAAGGAGGGGGGATGGGTGAAATAGGTGAAGGGGATTATAAGTACATTTATTGTGATGAGCACTAAGTAATGTATAGAATTGTTGAATCACTATATTTCACACCTGAAACTAATATAACACTACACATTAATTACAGCAGAGTTTAAAAAATAAAATAAATAAAAATTAAAAAACAAAGAAATTATTATATCAGATTTTCAGTGCACTTTGCATACTATAAATAAATATAGCATAGTCCCAAACCCCTTCTAGTGTCATGTAATTTTTACTACATTCAATTAAAGCAACTAATTAAAAAAAATAGCCAAATGGTTATGTCATCTTTTTTTAAGTAAACTCTACAACCAACATGGAGCTTGAACTCATGACTCTGAGGTGAAGAGTCACATACCCTACCGACTGAACCAGGCACGTGCCCCTCGAATTTTTATACCTTTGTAAGAATTTTTATACTTTTATAAGAATTTTTAATAATAAATTTAGTGATCAGGAAAAATCCTTTATTTAGAATATGTATCTTAGAAAATATAATCATTTAAAACATAGTGAAGATTCCTGTGTGCCTACTTATTTTCTGGGAAGAGTTTCCTAAGAGATGTTAGAAGGAAAAGGTTCCAGTAAGGAAAGCATGAAATGCAAACCATCTGCATGTATAGAAGTGTTAGTTAGCTGGCTTGCCCTTGAAAATGGCTGAATGGGATTATTCCCCACTCTCCAGTCCTTTCAAAAGAAAAGAAAAAAAAAATCCCTGCAGTTTGTTGTTACTAGGTCAAGTGACCAGGTGCACACAAGCCCCAGCAGATTAGGGAGGAATTCTCTACATGGACCTCAGACCTGCTGGTGTGCAGGGCTCCCACCTCCTGACCTTGATGGTCTTGAATGGCCATGGACAAATCACAGAGCCATGGCTGCTATCAGGGAAACAGCCTCTCTAAAAGACTCAAAATTGCTTGGACATCACCGTAATATGTTTGTAGAATGACACTGTTACCAAGGTGCATGGTGGCAGAGTAGAAAGAACATGGGTTTGGAACTCAAAATCTTGGCTCCACCTTTCCAGCCACGCCATCTTGCACAAGTCATTTTATCTGTCTAAGCCTCAGTTTCTGCATCTATAAAATAAGGATGATAATTATTTCATTTTTTGGAGGGGAGTAAATGCGGTAACATGTTTTAGTGGGTCTTGGATGTAAAAGGCTCTTTTGCAATTATTAGTTATTAATATTTGTATTGTTGTGACTGTTGGTATAATTTCCTTCTCTAATTGTCACACTTAAAATTTATACTCCCTCTGTGTCGATCCAATATTTTTATTCTTAAGTCTCCCATGGTGCTGAAATGTTGGTTAAGCAACTGTCTCCCCTACCAGGTTGGAAGGGCCTTGACGGCAGAGATCTGGTCAACTTTGTTTTTGTATCTCTCCCTCTCGCCTGGCATTCCCAACACTAGCTGGGAACTAGTTGAACATGCTGAACGTGGCTGAATATACCAGAGCCTACTTAATTAGGCTTACTTGAACCCTTCTTATTTGAAATTACTAAAAATATTCCAGTATTTCAAAAAGCCTAAGTTCACCTCCCAAAATGCTTATGAAATGTATTTCCACATACACAATCAATGCCAAGACATAATGGCAATGTCGAAGCACACAGCAACACCTTACTGCTGCTTATGGCTGTTTATCAGGAAACTAGCTTGGTGCATCTATGCACTTGTTCTCATTTGAAGTCTTCCTATGAAATATGTCATATACAAGTATTATCAGCCTCATTATGTATAGGTGAAGAAGCTGACACAAATAAGATTAGTAAATACCTTAATGGAAGTCTGCTATTTAATCAAGAGTGACACTGTCACAGAACTATCATCTCCTATAATTCACCCCCTTTGAAACAGAACATTTACGTCTCAAGATTAAGCCCTGGTATACAGTTGGGGCCTAACTGGAGAGTTGAATAAATACCTGCCACAATTATTGCTCTTGTCCATATAATTTCCTTCCCTGGCTGGAATTTATTTTTTCTTCTTTCTATTCCAAAAACGTGTGTTGATATGTTTCTAATGGCACTTATTGTAGACCACATTCCACCAAAACCAATATGACTTTTAATTTTTCAACATAAAGTACCCAAAGTGTCCTTTACAGAGTAGGGTTGGTATTGTTACAAAGATTAGGTGTCCTGATTGGTACATTTTTCAGGGAAACAGAGAAAAAGCTGTGCAGATTATGCCATGGTTTTGGTAGAGCTCCCTCTGACATTAATCCACAAGCTTGACAAGGACGCACAGTAAGACAAATAAGTCCATGACATAGAAGGAGGGAATGTTACTAAATAAGAGAATCTTGTGTTTTCTGGATAAAAGGAAGGAGGAGGGCAGTTTCATACTTAATGTTGCTCTGGTATTTCTTACCATAATCTATTGTAACAGTGTAATAAAAATTTCTCCTGGCTTTCTTTATAAAAATCATCTTGAGAAAAGACAGTGACCCTTCTCAGTGACTGGCTCCTATTCTGGGTATGATGTCTCCACCCTCACTAAAATGGGCTTCAGCTTGGAAACTTGTATAACTCTTATAAAGCCACATTAGGCCCAACCCTTGAGCCCAGCAGTGCCAGACAGGACAAGAGGAAATGCCTCTTCCACTCAGCCATTTTCCCTGACACACACAGAGACAAGTAAGATTTCTGAAGGGCTGTAAGGGGGACATCTACCATGTTAGTGGAAACCCATCGGGGCTTGCCTTGCTAAAGGCAGAGAGACAACGAGGTAGGGTTGACAACATTCTCCTTGCCACTTCAAATTCCTTCCCACTAGGCTAGCTGAGTTTTGAAATTCTACCAACAGAGTTTCATCCCTTAGTTCCCTAATGAGGGTACTCCTGAGAAAGAGAACACATCAAACCTTTGTTTATTTTCTCTTTCTGTCTCTTCAGAGAAAGGAGTTGATCAAATTCTTTCTTAAAAGCAATCTAATAGAGAATAGGTAAGGAGAAAACATAAGAGGGAAAAAATCTCTAGCCAGCTTCTCTTGGGTCATGCAGAAATGCTAGGTCCCTTTGTCCTGGGAACATCCTCACCATTAGTGGGACAGTATAGAATCCCAGACCTAGACCTTTAAAGGAATTAGTGTATTAGCTAGACTTAGAGATGAAATGTCATTTTCTGCAAGTCCTCCACAACTAAGTTGTCTTTTGCTCAAGATTCTGATGTAACGACTCATATCCTACAGGCTTTGGGAAGATATCCCTATGAGATATTCAAAATTCTGAGGGTGGTCATTATATCTAAAACAGGAGTGCAAGCCTTCTTGCCAGAAACACTGTAAAACAGACACTGGTTCATCTTCCATAGCACTGTTCAACTCTTCTTGAGAAACTGGATGCTGATAAATTCTTCAGCACTATTTTTCTCTTGCTGGTAGATCAAGGGCTTCAAGGTCAAAGATCTTGGGCTGCCTTACTTCCCCCTGTCTTTATCAGGGTGACCACAGCAGCAGCTATGGTGGTGGTAGCTTTGATAGCCCTCCCTATCTCTGCTCCTCTTTCCCAAATTCTAAACTTGAATGTGGTCACCCTTGTCCTTTCAGAGACATCCAGGGGAACATTATAGCTCAGGCTGTTGTTTTGCTGTAATGCAAAACTGCATTTTAAGCACTGTAGTAATTTCATAGTGTTTGAAATCAGCACTCAGATGTGTGAGAAAGTTCACAAAAATGAAGGTGAAAACTGCTTTAAAAAAATCTCTATTAACTGTATATACAATACATGCATATATGACATATAAAACAATATATACTGTATAGTATACTTGAAAGTTGCTAAAGAGTAGATCTTGAACATTCTCACCATACATACACACACAAAAAATGGTCAGCTGGGCAAGGGGAATGGATGAAGGTGGTCGATAGGTACAAAGTTCCAGTTGTAAGATAAGTAAGTAGAGACGAGGTAATTATACTATAGTTGTACAGTGGCTATAGTCAATGCTGCTGTATAGTATATTTGAAAGTTGCTAAGAAAGTAGATCCTAAAAGTTCTCATCACAAGGCAAAAAAAATTTTTGTAATGATATGAAGAGATGTTAACTAAACTTATTGTGGTGATCATTTCACAATGTATGTATGTTGAGTCCTTATGTGGACCACCTTTAAACGTACACACTGCTTCCTGAGAGGAAAATACATTGCAATCCAGGCCTATCTCAAGAAACAAGAAAAATCCCAAATACAAAATCTAACAGCACACCTAAAGGAAACAGAAGCAGAGCAGCAAAGACACCCCAAACCCAGCAGAAGAAGAGAAATAATAAAGATCAGAGCAGAAATAAACAACAGAGAATCTAAAAACACTGTAGAGCAGATCAATGAAACCAAGAGTTGGTTTCTTGAAAAAATAAACAAAATGGATAAACCCCTAGCCAGACTTCTCATAAAGAAAAGGGAGATGACCCAAATAGATAAAATCATGAATGAAAATGGAATTATTACAACCAATCCCTCAGAAATACAAGCAATCATCAGGGAATACTATGAAAAATTATATGCCAACAAACTGGACAACCTGGAAGAAATGGACAAATTCCTCAACACCCACACACTTCCAAAACTCAAACAGGAAGAAATAGAAAGCTTGAACAGACCCAAAACCAGCGAAGAAATTGAATCAGTTATCAAAAATCTCCCAACAAATAAGAGTCCAGGACCAGATGGCTTCCCTGGGGAATTCTACCAGACATTTAAAGCAGAGATAATACCTATCCTTCTCAAGCTATTCCAAAAAATAGAAAGGGAAGGAAAACTTCCAGACTCATTCTATGAAGCCAGCATTACTTTGATTCCTAAACCAGACAGAGACCCAGTAAAAAAAAGAGAACTACAGGCCAATATCCCTGATGAGTATGGATGCAAAAATTCTCAATAAGATACTAGCAAATCGAATTCAAAAGCATATAAAAAGAATTATTCACCATGATCAAGTGGGATTCATTCCTGAGCTGCAGGGCTGGTTCAACATTCGCAAATCAATCAACGTGATACATCACATTAATAAAAGAAAAGATAAGAACCATATGATCCTGTCAATCGATGCAGAAAAAGCATTTGACAAAATTCAGCATCCTTTCTTAATAAAAACCCTCGAGAAAGTCGGGATAGAAGGAACATACTTAAACATCATAAAAGCCACTTATGAAAAGCCCACAGCTAATATCATCCTCAATGGGTAAAAACTGAGAGCTTTCCCCCTGAGATCAGGAACACAACAGGGATGTCCACTCTCACCGCTGTTGTTTAACATAGTGTTGGAGCTTCTAGCATCAGCAATCAGACAACAAAAGGAAATCAAAGGCATCAGAATTGGCATAGATGAAGTTAAGCTTTCACTTTTTGCAGATGACATGATATTATACATGGAAAACCCGATAGACTCCACCAAAAGACTGCTAGAACTGATACATGAATTCAGCAAAGTCGCAGGATACAAAATCAATGTACAGAAATCAGTTGCATTTTTTTTTTAAATTTTTTTTTTCAACGTTTTATTTATTTTGGGGACAGAGAGAGACAGAGCATGAATGGGGGAGGGGCAGAGAGAGAGGGAGACACAGAATCGGAAACAGGCTCCAGGCTCTGAGCCATCAGCCCAGAGCCTGACGCAGGGCTCGAACTCCCGGACCGCGAGATCGTGACCTGGCTGAAGTCGGACGCTTAACCGACTGCGCCACCCAGGCGCCCCATAAATCAGTTGCATTCTTAAACACTAATAACGAAGCAACAGAAAGACAAATAAAGAAACGGATCCCATTCACAATTGCACCAAGAAGCATAAAATACCTAGGAATAAACCTGACCAAAGATGTAAAAGATCTGTATGCTGAAAACTATAGAAAGCTTATGAAGGAAATTGAAGAAGATATAAAGAAATGGAAAAACATTCCATGCTCATGGGTTGGAAGAATAAATATTGTTCAAATGTCAATACTACCCAAAGCTATCTACACATTCAATGCAATCCCAATCAAAATTGCACCAGCATTCTTCTCAAAGCTAGAACAAGCAATCCTAAAATTCATATGGAACCACAAAAGGCCCCGAATAGCCAAAGGAATTTTGAAGAAGAAGACCAAAGCAGGAGGCATCACAATCCCAGACTTTAGCCTCTACTACATAGCTGTCATCATCAAGACAGCATGGTATTGGCACAAAAACAGACACATAGGCCAATGGAATAGAATAGAAACCCCAGAACTAGACCCACAAAAGTATGGCCAACTCATCTTTGACAAAGCAGGAAAGAACATCCAATGGAAAACAGACAGTCTCTTTAACAAATGGTGCTGGGAGAACTGGACAGCAACATTCAGAAGAATGAAACTAGACCACTTTCTTACACCATTCACAAAAACAAACTCAAAATGGATAAAGACCTAAATGTGAGACAGGAAACCATCAAAACACTAGAGGAGACAGCAGGAAAAGACCTCTCTGACCTCAGCCGTAGCAATTTCTTACTTGACACATCTCCAAAGGCAAGGGAATTAAAAGCAAAAATGAACTATTGGGACCTCATGAAGATAAAAAAGCTTCTGCACAGCAAAGGAAACAATCAACAAAACTAAAAGGCAGCCAACGGAATGGGCAAAGATATCTGCAAATGACATATCAGACAAAGGGCTAGTATCCAAAATCTATAAAGAGCTCACCAAACTCCACTCCCGAAAAACAAATAATCCAGTGAAGAAATGGGCAGAAAACATGAATAGACACTTCTCTAAAGAAGACACCCAGATGGCCAACAGGCACATGAAAAGATGCTCAACGTTGCTCCTCATCAGGGAAATACAAATCAAAACCACACTCAGATATCACCTCACGCCAGTCAGAGTGGCCAAAACGAACAAATCAGGAGACTATAGATGCTGGAGAGGATGTGGAGAAACAGGAACCCTCTTGCACTGTTGGTGGGAATGCAAACTGATGCAGCCGCTCTGGAAGACAGTGTGGAGGTTCCTCAAAAAATTAAAAATAGACCTACCCTATGACCCAGCAGTAGCACTGCTAGGAATTTACCCAAGGGATACAGGAGTGCTGATGCATAGGGGCACTTGTACCCCAGTGTTTATAGCAGCACTCTCAACAATAGCCAAATTGTGGAAAAAGCCTAAATGTCCATCAACCGATGAATGGATAAAGAAATTGTGGTTTATATACACAATGGAGTACTACGTGACAATGAGAAAGAATGAAATATGGCCCTTTGTAGCAACGTGGATGGAACTGGAGAGTGTGATGCTAAGTGAAATAAGCCATACAGAGAAAGACAGATACCATATGTTTTCACTCTTATGTGGATCCTGAGAAACTTAACAGAAACCAATGGGGGAGGGGAAGGAAATAAAAAAAAAAGAGGTTAGAGTGGGAGAGAGCCAAAGCATAAGAGACTCTTTTTTTTTTTTTTAAGTTTATTTAGTTTTGAGACAGAGAGAGACAGAGCATGAATGGGGGAGGGGCAGAGAGAGACGGAGACACAGAATCAGAAGCAGGCTCCAGGCTCTGTGCCATCAGCCCAGAGCCCGACCGGGGCTTGAACTCACAGACCACGAGATCGTGACCTGAGCTAAAGTCGGACGCTTAACCGACTGAGCCACCCAGGTGCCCCCAGAAGAGACTCTTAAAAACTGAGAACAAACTGAGGGTTGATGGGGGGTGGGAGGGGAGGGAGGGTAGGTGATGAGCATTGAAGAGGGCATCTTTTGGGATGAGCACTGGGTGTTGTATGGAAACCAATTTGACAATAAATTTCATATATTAAAAAAAAAAAAAGTACACACTGCTGTGTGTCAGTTATACCTCAATAAAACCAGAGGAAAATAAGGGTAACTATGTAAGATGATGGATATATTAACCAACTTTATTACAGTAATCATTTGCAATTCATACATACATCAAATCATCATGTCATAGACCTTAAACATATAACGGTACATGTCAATTTTATTTTAATAAAGCTGGGGAAAAAAATCCTTGGTTCTTTATATATAGTCCGGAGTGAAAATAATAATAATGATAATCCAACTGATGCTTGGATAGTAGTCTATGTGAGATGTTTTTGGCTAAAATATTTTGGCCAATACTTATATATAAACTAAGTTGACATGGTTCCCAGGAAGCTGGAGCTTTTTGTCCAGTGCTCAGCCATCAGCTTAAGAACATAGCTCCATTTTCCATGGAACCCCAAAACTGGATGATGCTATGTAGCCTAGTAGTTCTTATTGACACAGTAACCATGGCAGCTGGAGAAACTTCTGCAACCCCAGGGCAGGTTTCCTCAGAGCTCCTTCTTCCAAGGTCCTCCACCTGTATTCCTACTGAACCCTCTCCCTCAGTCACTCAGTTTATCTTACCCTGGTTCTCTAGAAGTAAAGTCACTTTAATTTATTTCCAGCTATCTCAGGAAATTCTAAGTGCTTTGCACACACTTTCTTAGGCAACCAGCAACACCTCTAATAGACCCATTTAGTATGGGTCTATTAGACCCAATGGAAACACAGTTCCATTATTGCAGCAAAGAAAATTTGGTGCATATAGTCTAAAATGTTTGCATACGAGGAGCTGATGAACCTGTGGTCACAAGAATTCAAAGCCTAATCCATTCAAATATGATTGCCTCATTTTTCCTTAGAAGCCAAGAGTTTTTGGTGTGCCAGTGTGGTGGGAGTATGTAGAAATGTTACTTAGTAAATGGAAAAAAGTACTTTAACCTTTCTGACAAAATTCAGCAAGTGTGAGATTGTCACAATTAGAATTGGTTGTCTTTTCCAAATTTAGGTGACCTTTTTTAAGTGCAGCAATTGAAGTCTAATTAAACACAAAGAAGTTAAGATTTCACTCAAGAACCAATTTCTAAATTCAAAAATCCATTCCGTGCCAAGGTTCTGCTTACTTTAAACTGAAAATTAATTAATAGAGGATTTTTAAAACACTGGACATGCACACTGAACTATGTGCTATATTCTCACAATGACTATATTCCGTGATGTTATCAGCTACTTTCAGATGTCAAAGAAGTAGAAAAGACTTGAAAAATAAAGTCATTGGTAATGAAGGGTGCAATCATTTTTGCAGTGACAGAACAAGTGATTATTTAGGGACATAAAAATATTCAGTGCCAGACCATACCTTCTTTTGTGACTTAAGGGAGGATTGGGGGAATCAACAAGTGGCTGGTTAGCCAATATTAAATTAACAACTTCAGGAACTCCATAGACAGGAGGATTAGCATAACAAGATCTGGGAAGGATCTGGCAAGTTCTTTCCCTCACCTGCTAGAAGCAAATGAAAGAACCCCCTCAGGCCTGGTGTCTCTCTTCACCACAGCTCCTCACACTAGGCTGGTTTCTCAGTTTACTGGTTTAGGAGCAATAATAACAATTCTTGCACCTTTTTTTTTCCTTTTTTTTTTTTTAAGTACGCTTCATGCCCCATGTGGGGGCCCAATGCAGGGCTTGAACTCACGACCCTGAGATCAAGACCCTGAGATCAAGCCCCGAGCTGAGATCAAGAGTCAGACACTCAACTGACGGAGCCACACGGGCGCCCCCGACAATGGTTGCACTTAAAGTATTTTCAAAACACTTTCCTATCCTTTCTCACTTTTGTCCTCACCCAGCCCATTATCTCCATTTGCCAAATGCAGACGCAACTCAAGCTCTCTGAAATCCGGGCTGCAACCACTGTTCAACAACAGGAGATGCTACGTTGAGATACAATCCAGAATTGGGGGCAGATCAGAGGAAAACATCTGGGCGCCACCCCAAACATGGCCATCAAAGCAACCGCCAGATCAGTGAGTGGTTCTCCTGGGGGCTGGACAATCCACTGGACCTCTGGGTGGGGGTAAAGGACAGAGGGTTCTGTGCCATCCTGCCCCTCGAATCTCACCTTCCCAGGCTGAGTCACTGTGTCAGTTGAAACGGAATGTCTACTGCTGTAAACCAGCCCTGGGAGTTATCCCCACATTTCAGCTGCACAGGGTACCTGCAAGCAAGTCCACTGCCAAATATGTATATTACAATCAGTCTGGCTCATACTGGATCTGTTGCAGTACACAGAACCCATTATGAGGTCTGCCATGAGAAACTTACATTCTGGCTTTATTATTTTTTTTCTTTAATTTTCTTTAATTTACATCCAAATTATTTAGCATATAGTGCAACAATGATTTCAGGAGTAGATTCCTTAATGCCCCTTACCCATTTAGCCCATCCCTCCTCCCACACCCCCTCCAGTAACCCTCTGTTTGTTCTCCATATATTCTGGCTTTAAAATGTCCAATAGGGATTAGTTCTACCCTTGACCTAAGCTAAAACAAAACACATGAGCACATTTTCTAGATCAAAGAATGCCAAGATAACTATGCAATGGGTTTCAGAGAAATAGATCTCCACTTTGAAATTGAGCCAGAATTCATATCTTACCCTCCTGAAAAAAATGTTTCCTTACCAAAACTACATAAGACACTTTAAAATTTTCTTTTGAAAATTCCTAGGTTTTGGTTGCCATGGTGGAATGTGAAACCTACATACCTATTGGAGATATCTATTGCTTTAGTAACCATGTTACTTTGGATAGCTACATATCTCCCAAACGAGAGAACAGTTTTCCTATTTTATGAACAGGTGTAGATTTCTGCCTGTTGCTGTAGCAGTTTTCACATTATAATTTCAGAACACTTTGAAAGGCTGTTATTACCACCATATTTTTACAAAAAGGAAACCGAAGCATAAAAAGGCTGTCCAGCACTTACAGTCAGTGGTTCCTAATGTGTAGGCTGAGAGAGGATCACTGTAAGCCCAGAGATCTTGCAGAGGGCCAGCCAGGTCCTTCCTTTTCCAACCATGTATCTGTGTGAGGCAGGGTTTTCTCCCTACATGAACTTCAACAAAAACAACACATGGCAATGGTGTCAATGCAGAAGCAGATTGTTGAATCCAACTGCCTTTTGTCAGGCTAGACATTTAAAGAGATTTGCAAAATGTAAAACAATACCATTCTTCTCACTGGATTTCGCTTGGCAAAATACAGTTATCTGTCATAAAATATGCATTTATGTTAACACGTTATAGGCTTCTATCATTACTTTAAAATGAAATATGAAAGTATTTCTTAAATTTCTCAGTTTTAATTTCTAATATGGCAAACAGCAATAGATATAACTTACATAACCAAAAGCTCTTTGGGGTCCTCAATGAATTTGTAAAGGAATCTTGATACTAAAAAGTTTGAGATCTGGGTGAAAGAATAAAACCTTCGTGGGAAAAGCAAGTCAAATAATATTATCAAAAGAGAATAATAAGGACAATTTTGAAATTAAAATGAAGATCACTATTGTAGTTCACCATTGTAGAATTAAGAAAGAAAAAAAGATATTTTCAATAAAATTAAGAAAGAAGATCATGTTTTAGGCAAAAGATCCACATGCAAGGTCCAAAGAATATGGAAAAATAAAAATTTCACAGAATTTCACAGAAATTTGTTTTTGAAGGGGAGTTTGGGTGTATTTGCACTATGGGCTAATAGCAAAAGCATTGGGAAGGAAGAGGGTGTTGTTAGCAATGGTAGTATTATGGATGGATCAAAATATTTGTAGGTCTAAATCTGTCAGCTAAATTAATGCGAGATCTCAGGCTGAATATGAATCAAGTTTAATTAAAAGACAAGTCAGGATACAACCTAAATGTTGACCAATTGTGAGTTGTGATACATCCTTATGGTGCATTTCCAGCCAAGTATGTTCTGAAAAGAATATTTAATAACTTGGACACATGTTCACAAATATAAGAAGCAGGCTACCAAACAATATTTGTAAAAATATAAATATAAAGAAAGGAAGGCTACAAACGAAAATGTTAATGGTTATCTCTGAGGATGAGGGATTATTATTACATTTTTGTTTGTGTTTTATTGTACATTTAAAATTTCCCCAATAATAATAACAACACTAATAATATTATAATACTTTTTTTTTTTGTAGAGCTATAGCTATCATTCTTGTTTTCTTTATGCAGCCCCAAGCTGGAGCTATCTCTCCCCGAGAAGCCACACCCACTGACTCCTCCCAGGTTTTAATAAATAGCCCCAGGAAGTCAGTCTCTTCCTTCCCTTCACAGGGGCCACGGGAGGACTCTGTTCTGCTTTTGAATTCAGCAGCTCCAGCTTGTGCTAATTGATTTGATTCTGGGAGTTTAGAATTTGGTAGTTGGGAGCAGAGTGAACTCTTCCTGAAATAATGAATGCAAATTAATGTGAAAGTATATCCCCAGGATTTCCTGTAAGAATCTTTTATTACAGTGACAGGAGTTTTTACAAGTACTTATCATAAATAATTTATTGCCTCTGGTGGCAGGCTAGATACCTTACATGACTGTTACTATGGGAACATCAATGTCCATATACAGTTTAATTCTATTCCCAGAAGCTGAAATGAGAGTCGGCATTATCTTAATGTTACAGATGTGAGAATTTAAGCATTCGAAAGCTAAGTAACTGGCCCAGATTCAACAAGATGAAGCAGAGGAAGAAGAGCTGAAACTGGACTGTTAACACCCAACCCAGGACACTTGTGCCTACAGCTGGAAGCTTCCACATCATGTGCCCTGTGAGCTTGGTTTGTCATGGGCTCTTCTATATGAGGGTTGACACCAGGGGGGCCTACACAAGCTTTGGGTGGGCACCGACAGTCTTGTTACCTGGAAGTATTTTACAGGAGGAAGAAGAGGGTGCCACTCCCAGGCTCTGAATTACCCTTCCAGGTGAAAGTCAACAGAAAGTCAATGCTAAGAGTGCACTAGCCAGTGACTCTCACTTTGCCCAGGTAGGAGAAGCCAGGGCAAGCAGCAAGGGAAGGGAAAATATGTGAGCATTAAAGAGAAAGTGTTAAGAAACATCTAGACAAGTACAAGGAAGGCTGTTCCATTTTAAATAAATGTGGCACAGGCAAGAAATGCAGGGCATACTTAAATGGAAAGGTGAAGATTTTTCAATTGTCAAAGGGCTGGAGTGACAATGAAGTAACTTTTCGCCTTCCTTCCCCATTGTCACAGGGGAATGATGACCCTTCCCCACGTCATCTTCTCAACTTCTGTTTTTGGTACAGGGAAAAAACATTGGAAAACCCCAGGAAAGCTGTATAGGGAAGGTCCACCTTTTATGTGGAGGTTATAGTCTAGGAAAACAAAGTGATAGTCAAATGACCTAACAAAAGAGAATTACAGGAAAACCTTTGGTTGCAAGTAACTTGTTCTGTGAGTGTTCCACAAGATGAGCAAACATTTCTAATAAATTTTAATTCGATAAACGAGCGATGTCTTGCAATACGAGTAGTACATGATGCTGAATGTTACATGATCACAACTGAGCCAATGGTTCCTGAAACTTGCTTTGCTATACAAGTGCTTTGCATTACAAGTATGTTTCTGAAATGGATTATGCTCACAAACCAAGATTTTACTGTACTTTCTTGCAAAATTGATATAAAAATCTACCTTCTCACTACCCATCGCTTTCTGTCCTTTAATACTGTTTAACAATCAGGGGCGCCTGAGTGGCTCAGTTGGTTAAGCATCTGACTTCAGCTCAGGTCATGATCTTATGGCTGTGCTGACAGCTTGGAGCCTGCAGCCTGCTTTCGATGCTGTGTCTCCCTCTGCTCCTCTCCCAATCACACTCCTCTCTCTCTCAAAAATAAACAATATTTAAAAAATACTGTTTAACAATCATAATAAATAATTCTTTTAATTTTGTCTTAACATTTATTTATTTTTGAGACAGGGAGAGACAGAGCATGAACGGCGGAGGGTCAGAGAGAGGGAGACACAGAATCTGAAACAGGCTCCAGGCTCTGAGCCATCAGCACAGAGCCCGACGCAGGGCTCGAACACGGACCGCGAGATCATGACCTGAGCTGAAGTCGGATGCTTAACTGACTGAGCCACCCAGGAGCCCCCATAATAAATAATTCTTAATAATGCTTTATATAATAACAAATTATTAATAAAAAATACTCTAGTAATTATACCATGAAACTCTTTATTCTGATGTTGATGGAAGAATTATAAGGTGACTCTAAACCAGGAGTCAGCAAATATTTTCTTTGAAGGGCCAGATGGCAAACATTTTAGGCTTTGCAGGCTATACAGGATCTCTTTAAAAATGTAAAAATTATTCTTAGCTCAGCTGTACAAAAATACAATTTGCTGCTCCCATCCTAAGCTATTGCAGCAAATATAAGGGCCTTGAAGGGCAGGAGGGCAGAGCAGACAGGCCATCCATATCCACTTCTGTCATTTTCACAGACTAGTCTGTCTTGTTTCCATTACAATGGGCTCCAGCCCCTCAAACAGTGCCTAGTGGTCATTAGGCCTAAATATGTGATTGCTGATTCAGTAAATGATAGCTGGGCTCTGACAGCTGGAGAGAAGTTGCAATTTGTTGAAAGTCTGCCATTTGATGTTGATTCTTTCCTCCCAGAATCTTGGTGTTGCAAATTCATAGTAACAGGCCTTTGCTCTCTCCTGGCCAACAAGGGTATTATCGACAATGAAATGACTAAATATTATGACTTATAGTACAATATGTCCTACATGCATGAGCATCTCAATGGAAAACGGTACAAAAAGGGAGTTACACAACACAGGCCTCTTTTACGTGCAAATCATCCTGGATGGAGGAACACCCGTATTTCCTGGTGGGGTGGAAGGAAACTAACAGTTCCTGAGCCAATTTCATGCTAATATGTTTCACACATTATTTAATACAATCCACATATGTCATTAGAAGGTAGAGGATATTACATCTCATGGGTAGAGAACGGAGGCTCAGGGAGCTTGAATAATTTGCTCATGTTCCAAAAATAAGTATGTCACAAACCAGGATTCAACTCCAAGTCTGTCTGTTCCCCAACTTCAGGCTCCTTCTATTATACCTGCCTACGGTTAGTGGTTGTACTATTTCTAGCTCTACCAATAATTTGCCCTGTGTCCTTTTGAGATGATCAGTTTACCTCATTCATTAAACACAAATGTAAATAGCTACCCATCCCTCAGGGTGTTGAAAGAACTCGTGAATGTTACAAAACACCGCACACAGCACTATCTTGCACTCACTAAATATTTGCTGAATTGGAATTTTGTTGAACATCTGAATTGGCTGTTACCCAGGAGAAAGGAGAGAAGAGTATGTGGAGGAAATGCCTGATTGATCACTACTGAGATGGGGAGGGACAAAAAGCATGACACACAACTCAGTGATTGTGTAGACGGGGGGGTATAAGTTCAGCCAAAGCAGGGTGCAAAGCAGGATCCAGAGAATAGGAGAACTTGGGTTTCTAGGAGAACTAACATAAACAGTACATCAATTTTCAAAGGATTTTTGTTTTTGCTTTTGTTAGCAACAGAGCCGTTCTTCAGAAACCTTATTTTGAAGCCCAATATATAAAACAAATACAGAGCTATTCTTAGCCCTGCTTTCTGGTTTCCATGGTGTCCCCTAAGGAACTTTTACAGAACCCCTAAGGCCCACTCAGGGCAAGGTTTGAAACTTCCTGCTCTTATAGCTGCCTCCTCCCTCAACACCCAGTCAAACATAGTATTTACAATTAATGAAGGGTAGGTGTTCCCTTTATCCTAATAATAGTATAGAGATACTCTGTAGAGGGTTTTCCTGCTGATGGTTATCATGTTCAGAGGTGGAGGTGACTTTAGGCCTGGTTTGATTCAGGCTTTCAACTATGGAGTCAGGAATATGTACCTCTTCGTTTTCTGACACTGTATTCTCCACGAAGACACCATTCCTTTTTTTTTTTTTTTTTTCCTGAGAGAGAGACAGAGACAGCATGAATGGGGTAGGGCAGAGTGATATGGAGAGAGAATTCCAAGCAGCTCTGCACTGCCAGCACAGAGCCCAGTGCGGGGCTCAAAACCATGAAGCCGTGAGATCGTGACTTGAGCTGAAACCAAGAGTCGGATGCTTACCAACTGAGCCACCCAGGCACCCCTGAAGATGCCATTCTTAAGCATGCTCTTTCTACACATGACAGAGATGGCCACCAGCGGTTTCAGGCTTCTATCATCCCTAGTATCTACAATCTCGGGAGAGAATGACTCTCGATCAATAGTCCAAGACCTCTTGAAGGATTCAACACCATCAGTCATGTGCTCATCCTGGTGCAATTAATATGGTTGGAGTAATTTAGAATTGATTGGCCAGGCCTGGTTCATGCACTCAGCCCTAGAGCCAGGAGGAAGGCCAGTACCACCAGAAAATACAGATCAAGAGGGATGGGTGTTAAGGGTGATGCCCCAAAGCGATACTGAGCACAGAAAAATATATGCCCCCTCCAGTGATCACAGACATGACTATGATGGTAAGCAAGCCAAGGAAGGGGAGATTTGAAGCCCATGTTGACTGAAGTGATGATATAAGAAAAAGGCTAAAGTAAAATTCAGGAACAAGCAAGGAGAAAAGACAAGAGAAGTGTCCTGTTAGTGTGGGCCTGCACTTCCGCAGGAGAAGAAAGACTTCTTCGGTTCCTGAAGGAAAGGCAAGTCGATTGTTGAAGCCATCCAGAGGATGATTTGTCATCAGCGTCAGATGAAAAGTGGTCAACAAGTGTCTGCATGAGGATGTTGTGTGGGAATTCAGATTAGGAAGTCACTGGGGAAGACTTCAAGAGGCATTTCTGCAGTGATTCAGTTGCCAAGGGTGAGAGGGCAGAAAAGAGCAAGAATCAAGCTTTAGGAGCAGAGCAATTTCTTATTTATTTTGGACACAGTATCCACAGAGAAAGATTTAGTGTTGACTGGACACAAATAGCACTAAGCCAACCAAAGACAGAGATGCAGCCATGGTAGTGTGGCACAGCAGTTAGATGCTCAAGTTCTGGAATCCAGGTTTAAGTACAGACTCCTCCCCTCATTGGTGGTATGACCTTGACATATTCCGTATTCTCTCTGGACCAAGGCTTCCTCATCTGGTAATTAAGGATGATAACAGTTTCTAGTTCAGGGGCTCTTGTGATTCAGGATTGACAAAGATAACATTTGCAGAGAACTTTGTACAGTGCCCAGCACATAAGTGTACATAAATGTTGGCATTCGTATTATTTAGAAGGAGAACGGCTGATAGATACAATGCACATATTGTAGAAATGTAGAAAGTGGCATCAAAATATGTAGCCTAAATCAACTGAATGAAAAACTGCATTGTCTCGGAGAAAAAAAGCTGGAAACAGAAGAAGGGAGAGCAGACCACTGCCCAGAAGCGACCAGGATACCTGAATATTTTATTTGAAATAGGTGAGTCATTGCAATATATTTTTTCATTCATTCTTTCCAGAACTTTTTTTAATTAAAAAAATTAATGTTTATTTTTGAGAGAGACAGCGCGCAACCAGGGAAGGGCAGAAAGAGAGGGAGACACAGAATCTGAAGCAGGCTCTGAGCTGTCAGCACAGAGCCTGATGCGCCGTTTGAACACATGAATTGTGAGATTGTAACCTGAGCCCAAGTCGACACTCAAGCTACTGAGCTGCCCAGGTGCCCCCAGAACTTTAAGTTAAGAGCCACTATGTGTCAGGCATTATGTGCCAGGTGCCGGGAGATAAGGAAGAGGATGAAACTCCCAGCCTTAAAGAGCTCACAGTGTAGGAGAGGGGAGAGAGAAGGCCACAAATGGTATCAACAGCACACTGAGAACTACCTAGGTTTGTTCAGAGCATGTGAGGGCAAGCAGGGCAGTGAACAGTGAGCTCCACTGGACATTCTGTGGCTCCAGAGGGCATCCAAACATATCTGTATCGTGCGTGCCTGCTGGAGGTAGAGCTTGGTCATATATAATCCTAGAAAGTCACATCTAGAAACAAAACTGGCAAATGTCAGTAATAGTTGAAGCTAGGTGATAGGGATTCTATTATTCTCCCTACTTTTAGGTGTCCTTGAAAATTTGCAGTATAGAACGTTTTTCTCTTTTTTTATTGAAATGTAGTAGACACATACAGTGTTACATAGTTTCAGGTGTACAACAGAATGCCTCAACAAGTCTACACCTTATGTTATGCTATGCTTTGCTCTTATGCTATGCTCACAAGCCTAGCTACCATCTGTCACCATACAACCCTATCACCGTATCACTGACTATATTCCTTGTGCTGTACGTTTCATCCTTGTGACTTACTCATTTCATAATTGGAAGCCTGTACCTCCTGCTTCCTTTCACCCATTTTGCCCATCCCCCCACTTCCCTAGAACTTTTTAAAAATGGCATATGAGATTGTAACCACCATGTGGACCTAAAAAAAAACCCCACCCCTCCCACCAAAAAAAAAAAAAAAAAAAACCAACTGGCATATGAGATATAATGTATCAGAGCCAGAAAAGAGCAGTTAGGCAAAGGAGCACTTGGCAACAGCCATAACCAGAAACTTACAGACTGTGAGACACAAGAGGAAAATTGTGCCTCACTTGAATGCGGATGCAGGAGTAAACAGAACAAGGCAAGGGGTGGGAGTATGGGAAAGACAACTTAAGGCAGTGATATTAAGGGGGAAGGAACAGAAATGGAAAGACAAATGGGAGCAAAGAGGAAAAACTAATAAAAAACAGGAATTTTGAACTCCCACTTACCAAAAAACAAAACAAAAAAAACCCAAAGAAACCAAAAAATGGAAAGTGGGGCACCTGGGTGGCTCAGTTGGTTAAGCCTTAGACTTTGGCTCAGGTCATGATCTCACAGTTCATGAATTCGAGCCTCGTTTCAGCCTCTGTGCTGACAGCTCAGCGCCTAGAACCTGCTTCAGATTCAGTGTCTCCCTCTTCCTCTACCCCTCCCTCACTTGCACTCTGTCTCTATCTCTCTCTCAAAAATAAACACTAAAAATTTTTTTTTCTTTTGTCCATTGATGGATGAATGGATAAAGAAGATGTGGTATATATATACAATGGAGTATTACTCGGCAATCAAAAAGAATGACATCTTGCCATTTGCAACTACATGGATAGAACTAGAGGGTATTATGCTAAGTGAAATTTGTCAGTCAGTGAAAGACAAATATCATATGACTTCACTCATATGAAGACTTTAAGATACAAAACAGATGAACATAAAGGAAGGGAAGCAAAAATAATATAAAAACAGGGAGGGGGACAAAACAGAAGAGACTCTCAAATATGGAGAACAAACTGAGGGTTACTGGAGGGGGTGTGTGGGGGGGATGGGCTAAATGGATAGGAGGCATTAAGGAATCTACTCCTAAAATCATTGTTGCACTACATGTTAACCAATTTGGATGTAAAAAACAAAAAACAAAAAACAAAACAACTCTTAAAATTTTTTTTTCTTTTAAAAGAGGAAAGAAAAAAGAAAATATGATGAAAGCAGGTTGGTGTGAAAGCAGTATGGTGAAGCTGAATAACAAAGGTTAATGCACAAGTTTAAAATATATATATATATATAGAGAGAGAGGGAGAGAGAGAGGGAAAGAGAGAGAGAGAGAGAGAGAGAGAGAGAGAGAGAGAGTCAGAGATGAAAAGGGATTAGGATTCTGCTCCAAATGAGGAATCATGAAAGATGAAAGAAGGATGCTCAATGAGGAAACCAAGAATCGAGGGAGAGTCAGAGTTCCAGATAAGCTACACAATTTAAGGTGCTGAAGTTTAAAGAAAATTTTCAGTTAGGTGACTTTGGGAAAGATCCATATACTTAAGTTCATTCTTGACAAGTTCATTCATTCATTCATTCATTCATTTCCATAAATACATATTAATCTTGTTTTCTGGCAATAAATCAGAAAACAAGATCGACCTTGCTTAGAGCCCAGCAACAAACAATGAAACAAGCAATTATAAATTACAATAAACTGAGATAGATGCCAACATGGGTAAGTGCACATGGCAGGCCCTCCCAGGGTACCTTCATTTTCATGCAGGGTGTTTCCCCAATCTCTGGGCTTTGTAGGTACAGAAACATGATCTGCTCCAATGCCTAATTCCATCTCTTGGGGATGGACACTCCCTAGCCAGGCTGACTGAAGTGATGACATAGGAAAAAATATAAGCACCAGAAGGTCAATTTATTGACTTACAGTAATAAAAATAAATAGAAATGATTTGAATATTTGTACTCTCTGAAGTGTATATTCTTTCATAATAGACAGATTACCATCACAAGATTACTCGAAGAGAATGGATCACAGCAAAGGGTGGGGGGGGGTGGGGTGGTAAGCTGGATGATCTTAATGCCCAGTGTCACCAGGCAGTGGCTACCCCATGTGGTCACCTACACTCTTCAGTCAAGACCTGCCTCACAGTAGATATTGGTGTTCATGGGTCAGGGCACCATCCCTCTGGCCACTGCTAGAGGATCTGCCCTATTCTATCTTTCTCAATATCCCTTTTATAGACTCCCTTACTTTTATGTACACGTTCATTCTCCAGACATGGGATAATATAATTAACTAACTGTAATCTTTCTTACATATAATCAACAATCAAGTCTTGCCCCCACTCCCATGGTGATATGCAGATTATCCAGATTAATATCTGGGCATTAAAATCTGTTGGGATTTTCCTATGTAGGTCTGATTTTACCAACAATGTTTTAATTATTCCTATTTTCATGTTCAAAGTGTAATTTTAACTTTCTTTTGGGAATGTTCTGCCTATTTTCCATTTGTTAGATCTACTCTTAGCCAGTTAAGGTTGGGTTTGGCCAATGAATGGGACATCAGAGATCAGAGGGGAGGAGGAAAATGAGGGTCAGGTATTTGATCCCCCAGCTCTCTCCTTATGGGGTCACTGCAAATAGGCTACTTCTCTAGACCAATGATCACAGGTCTTGTTAGGAAGGTCCTCTCCATTCCTGAGTTTTGGTAACAGCTCTCATCCTTTTCCCCTTTTGGGCCTTGGGATGGAAACAGTTCCCCAGCATTGCTAGTCCCAAGATAATTCACTGTGCCTTGTTGGTCTCCCTAAATCCTGCCCACACCATTGTAACAATCTCTTTATTAAACTTTCCTAATTTTCTCCTTTGGACATGCCATCTCTTTCCTGTTGGGACCCTGATATATATTGGGGTTGACTGGAAACCCATATATTACCAATGGGAGTTAAAGGCTGGAGCACAAATATGTAGCCAACTAATTACGTAGTGATAGAGACCCAAAGAACTACAAATTTAATCTTTGGGGTTGTGAAAGAACAAATGTTAGGTATTACTTTCCTGAAAAATAAATGAATGAAGTAAATGAGCTTAAAAGAATGAACTTAAATGAGCTTAAAAAGAACCTTAAAGAGTGTCAAGCTTCTAAACAATGCATAAAATTGAGGCAAGTAAGGTTCAGTGGCTCACCCATAATCAAAGTCCCTTACCTACAGAATTGAGAGTAAATTTGGCTTTCTGGTTCCCAGTCCTCCGCTACTCGGTTTCCCCTGGGGATATTATTTCGATTCCTTGAAGAAGAAAGCAACGTGGATGTCCTACAGTTTTATTTAATCAAACAAAAATTCCAAGGAAGAGAGAAAGAAGGAGGTAGGTGTGGTGATTTCAAAATATGTCCACAATCTCTTTGATAATTCTCCATTCAAGAGGTAAAACCAGATTCCTCTCCTCTTGAGTACACATTGGATTTACTGACTTGCTTCTAACCAACAAACTACAATGGAAGAAGAGATGGTGTATCATTTCCAAGACTAGGTCATAAAAGGAAATGTGACTTCCTCCTTGCTCTCTCCCTTGGACACTTGCTCTGGGGGAAGCCAGCTGCCATGTTTTATAGCAACTCAAGCAATCCTATGGAGAGGAACTAAGACCAACTGTCAATAGCCCTTCAAGTACACCACCTTGCAAGCAGATTGTCCAGCCCCGGCCCAGCCTTAACATGATTATAGTCCCTAGATAACAGTTTGACTTCAATCCAGATGCAGAACCACCCCTCTAAGCTTCTCCTGAATTCCTAAACTAGAGAAACTATGAAATAATAAATGTTTGTTGTTTTAAACTGCTAAGCTTGAAGGTAATTTGTTATACAGCAATAGTTTACTAATAAAAAAGGAAGAGGAAGGAAGGCAGAAAAGGAGAAGGAAGGGAGAAAGAATAGGCAGAAAAAAATGCTGCTTGTAAAATATTCTCACATACCACAGCCAAAAATTGTTCAGAGAACAACTACATAAAACATAGAAGGCTGATGAGTTGGGGAGTTGCCAAATCAACATATTTGAAGCATAGCATATCATGGTTTCTAAATGAATACAAAAAAATTTCATAGTTTAAAATCTTATAATGTGCCACTCAGGTCAGATCATGGTCTGCATAAGCCCAATATTCTATTTACAATGGTGGAACAAGATTTTGTGGGAGAATATGAGTACTTTTTAGGGCATTAATCTCTGAAACCAAGAGAGTGTATCCAACTAATATCAAATAAACATATATGTATGTATATAGAAAGACCTTTTCTTCATTATTGTTTTCTATCATCTTCTTTTTCCTCTAAAACTGCCTCCAAGCACTGAGAGTCAATCCTTCTATCTAAAATTCATGTGACAGTCTTTGTAGGAAGATCTAGGAGCCTGGAGGCCAACAGAAATTCTGCTAGTTCAATTTTAATATTTGGGGAGGGAATGGCTATCAGAGACTAGTAAGGCCCCATAAAATAACCAAAGTTACAGTCATAACCCATCTCAACAAGCTTTAATCTCATTGAAGATTGGTTGTCTATCTTGTCAATTCTATGGTTTGGGCCTTCACAAAAGACACAAGTTAGGTAGTTATTTAAGTAACCTCTACACCCAACCTGGGGCTCATACTCCTGACCTGTGAGATCAAGAATCTCATGCTCTTCCGACAGAGCCAGCCAGGTGCCCCCTACACAAGCTCTCCTTGCTACGCATAAATGCTTCCCTGTGAACCTCTGTTTCGGTGGCTTTATGTTACATCTAATATAGAATGAGTGGTTTTCTAACCCTTCTGCTGAAAGGCCCCTAACTGCTGCTTCTGATACATGGTGGATGTCATTCATCCTAAATGTGGATTATTTCTTTTGTAATCCTTGATTCCTTTTCCATTCAGCTTTCATCTTCTCAGGTTCAACAACAGACAAACATTAAAGGAGGAAAGCAAAACTAAACACGCATGGATATCATGAAAAGTAAAACTGAACACTGCAGTGAGCATAGCACAAGGCCGAGGTGTCCATCACCATCAATGAATGTAACATTGTGTGCCATCTCTACTTTGATAAAAGAAAAAAAAAAGAAGTTGAATTTTTTTGAATGGTGTAGTATAAAAGGGAATAATTTGCTTCCAAAAAACAAGGATGTATGGTAAGAGAGTAGCTGTGCTTCATGCTTGGAATCAGAAGAGCAGGGGAGTGAAATGCCTGAACCAGCATATGTAAGATTGAGGAACGACATCAGATCTTGATACAGAATGGCAAGGAGGAGGCCGGCAGACTGGGGCCGGGCAGGGTTGTGGGGGGGGAATCTGTGTGTGACACCAAGGAGGCAGCCAACAGAGTGGGAATCAATCGAGGAGGAGAAGAAATCACTGAAATTAAAGACATGTTGGGGCACCTGGTGGCTCAGTCGGTTAAGCAACCAAGTCTGATTTGGGCTCAGGTCATGATCTTGAGGTTTGTGAGCTCAAGCCCCTCCTTGGAATCTGCACTGACGGTGTGGAGCCTGCTTGGGATTCTGTGTCTCCCTTTCTCTCTGCCCCTCCCCTCCAAATAAATAAACATTAAAAAATCTTTAATAAAAAAAAAAAAAAGACATGAGCAAGCAAGTGGATGAAAGGTGAAGGAGGCACTGACTCAGGCAAGTTTCATGGTGAGACATTCTAACCCACATAAGTCAGATAAGGGTCCATGGTTGGATAGACAGCTGCATAGCTAGCTAGCAAAGTGAGAAAGTAAATAAGCAAGTAAGCAAATAAACAAGTGTCTGTAAAAAGAAAAGAGGAAACGAGTAGCAGAGTTTACCTCATGCTGTTTGTTTTCCCCAGAGAAGGAAGTCTGCAATATCTTGTGAGTGACACTGAGACTCCTAGGGGTGACCATCCACATGGTCCAGCTCTGAAAAGAGAGCCTCTTATGATTATGCAAGTCTTAGGGGGTGAAACAGGACTCTGTCTAATGCTCTGGGATTGCACGGTTTATTTTCCTAATGGGAGACTGGATTTTACGTGGCACAGGCAACCGTCTGAGAGCTGGAAAGCATAATAAAGTTCAGGAGGGAAAAGAGAGTTCCTGGAACAGACTGGCTTACCATTACATTTGCAAATAATTCCCCTACTGTCAAAATCAGCCTTTGGCAGATATATTTGGTTTGATTCTGGAGAAAAGGGAAATAATAAAAATCCATGACACCAGTGCTTTTGACTATCTCATTTAAGGAAGCTAGCAAAAGAATAGCAGTAATTGGAGGTCCTCAACACTTTTGGATTCAGATTAAAATTTTTTCATAATTTCATTGCAAAGGCTATAGTGGTAGCAAGTGACAGAATCATAACTCTGGTCTAAAATTATGCTACACATAAGAAGATGATAGACTTGACTTTCCAGTATGTTCAAACCAGTAACAGGGTGACCAAAAAGGGCCTGAAGAGCTGCCTTTGTCTCAGGAGACAGTCGTCAATACAATGAGGCATAAATCACTTAAAAATAGAGCCAGCATATGGGTTGCCTTCTAACCGTGTGAAATATATAAAAACGCTAGGAAAATGTGATTAGAATTCCAATACATTATGGATAAAGCTTGAAATAAGGCAAGAATATTCATGCAACCCTCTGCAATATGCATAACAATAGAAACTGAAAATACACCGCATGGTAAAATGCCAATGAAACATTAATAAGCAAAAATTTCTGTGCATAATCAGTGAAAGTAGAGGGTTACTAAAGATTGGAAATCTACTGTTTAGGGAAAAGTAAAGCTGTATAAATAAAGAGGGCAGAATTAGAAATGGCGGAGGCAATCTGTTTTGTGCATCGAAGGATCAAGAGAAAATAATATATAAAATGTGATGCCAAATTTCTTCAAAAAAATAACAGCTGCTATCTCTGAATATTGGGAGTGTGGGGCAATTCTAATTTTTTCTTTATGCGTTCTTGTTTTCCAAATAATCTCGTGTATTATTATTTAAAATATTATTTTTAAAAACTGTGCAGCAGACTTAAGTCCACATATTATTGTAATGATGACAAGACCAGATGGATTCTGTTTTCATTTTGTAACAAACATGCAGGTCTAGATTCAGGGAGACAGAGAAGAAGAAATGGAGACAGAGAAGAAGAAAAAATACAAAAAGAGTGACAAAGGAAGAAGTATCTTCATTAGAATTTTAAGAGTTATGTGTTTAAAAGGAGAAAGGACGAAAGACAATAACTGGAAGAGATATTAAATAAAAAGAATATTAGACAGAGTTGCTTTCCTATAGAGTTTAAAACTTTAACAAGTATGTACAGCGTATAGCATGTGAGGTGTTTCTATGGAGAAATCTATAGAATCACAGAACTCTAGACTTAAAAGAGAACCTTCGACATTATCTAGTATCAATTCCATCATTTTATAGAAAAAGCTGGGATCCACAAAGGCAAAGTGACTCAAACCTAGTTAGAGAGAGTTTGGGATTTGAACACAGGGTTAAGCATTTGGGGCTCCTTTTGTCTGGTTTTATTGTAGTTCATGCTGCATGTGAACACTGTAATCTTCCTCCTACAACTTCCAAAAAAGAGAAGGAACGTTCATTAGGGGTAGGACATGAAATGATAAATGCATATTTTAAAGGGATATGTTCAACTTTTCTGCAACTGAAAAGGATTGGGTAACTAACCAGTTACTGGAAGAAAGAGAAATTGCTTCTAGACGGAATGGAGAAAATGGGGGTGGGGGCAAAAAGGGATGTCCGTGAACTCAAACTTAGAAAGTATGAGGAAAAGATGGGGCACCTGGCTGGCTTGGTCAGTAGAGCATGCAACTCTTGATCTCAGGGTTGTGAGTTCAAGTCCCATGCTGGGCATGGAGACTACTTAAAAAAAAAAAAAAAAAAAAAGACAAGACAAGACAGTATGAGTGAAAGAGACTAACCAATCAAGTGAGACTGGCCTTGAATCAAAGGAATATGGGGTAGCTCTCTATAGAAATTTGATGGCTGATGAAAATAATGATGAAATCCTAGGTGCTTGGGGGTCTATGACTGTAGACAGATGGATAATCAGAAGTAATTTTTTATGAAGAGCCAAAGAACAAAGTTTTCTGAAAGTCATAAGTGGAGAACAGAAGGTTAACAGAATTCTTTTGTTCAGAGAAATATTGCTTAAATACAAAGTAGGAAGTAGAAAGCGGGTAGAGCAATCAGGAGGTTATGACCGAGGATACTGAACACAAGACACATAAATAAGTTCGATTTTCAAGGAATGATTTGACATAAAATAGCGAGTCCAAGGGGCAACTGGGTGGCTCAGTCAGTTGAGCATCCGACTTCGGCTTAGGTCATGATCTCACGGTTCGTGGGTTCGAGCCCCACATCAGGCTCTGTGCTGACAGCTCAGAGCCTGGAGCCTGCTTTGGATTCTGTGTCTCCCTCTCTCTCTCTCTCTGCCCCTCCCTGCTCACGCTTTGTCTCTCTCTCTCTCTCTCTCTCTTTCTCTCCTTCAAAAATAAATAAACATTAAAAAAAGAAATAGTGCATCCAAGCCTTGGGGAAAAAGTCCTCTCTAAATGAGTAGAAATAAAAATGCACAACAACAACAAAAATGCATGAAGAGTTGAGGATATTTAAATTCAGGTTTCTGTTATATTGACAATAAATCTGAACCATACAAATGAATAGAAATTCATTAACATATAAATATAAAATGTAAATCATGAAAGGAGAAAAGATTGTCTTTTGATAAATGTTATTATGATTGTGAATGTTTCAAGTTTTCTCTCTTTTTATATCAGCTGGAAAAATTGTTTTCAGTTAAAAATATTTATGAAGTTTTATGACTAAATCATTGGCAGCTTCAAAGTTAAAAAAAAAAAAAGAAAAAATAGATTGTCAAGTGTTTTTATTATGACTAGCGCTAACCTGTCTGTCCCACTTTCCATGAGAATCAGAGGCTCTGGCAGTTAGATAGTAAAGCTGGCTGGGGAGGACCCCGCACTGCACACTGTGGAGAAACTGTGTTTTAAAGGAGGTAGTCCTATGGAAAATGGCTACATTTTGCCAACTGCTGTCTCTGGAGCTTTGGCTCTGAGCCAGGGATCTGCATAATGGTATCAGCTGCTCTTGCTCTGGCGGCCCAGCAGCTAACATTCTCTAGCTCTTCAATTTAATTAGGTCTCCTAGTTTATACTTTCTCTGACCATCCTATATTTCTTCACAATTGCGTAATTTATTTTCTATTTATTTGTTTAACGTCGGTCTCCCCAACCAGAATATAAAGATGGGAACATTTTACTTCTATCCTAATTGTCCCTTTGTGTAACTGTGACTCCAAGCACGGTGCCTTTGCCCAGAATAGGTGCTATAAATAATGTCGACTCCATGGGAGAATTTACTCTCAGATAGCCACCCCCAGTAACTAAAGGAAATATGTTCCTTAATCTACGGCAAACAGGTAACTTTCCATATTTTTTAATCCTGGAAGATGGTTGCATTTCAAATATCTTTCAAGGCTTATTCTTATTCATTTTGCTTAGTGCAACTCTCAGCATTAATATTTTTGATTCATTGGGATGTGCTCCAAAAATAGGAAATCAAATCTAAACACATAAATTGGCTCAGGAAGTAGCATCCGGAACATATTATTATTCTTATTGATGATGAACTCTCTTGCCAATAGTTTTCCATCCTCCCTGGATTATCGCATGCCAAAAAAGGCATGCTTCACACAGCCCTTAGTTCTTTAAGTGGCAGGTTCTATTTAAATACATAGATAAGACTTGTCAGTCTGTGCTGCTATTAAGCTGTAAAGTCACATTGCAGTAAAAACAATACTTTTGGTAGCTTTCCATGTTCCTTTTAATCCTTTCCCATTTTTTTTGAAAGCTTCTGAATTTAGGGCCTGGTTTAAAAGAAATGTCAATGAAAAAAATCAATAACTAAGGAATAGCTAGAAATGACATTACAACATTTACATTATCATACATGCAAGCCTAGAGAAGCAGTGCATTTGATATTCTAATGATGGCATGATCTACTTATACATAGTCCCTGAGAAATCATGGGGAATACCATATGCCCAAATCTTTGCTTAATACTTACATTTTGTAGAGTTTATGTGATTTGTAGCTTGTGTCCAACTTTTTAAGACAACTGGTTTATTCTACTAGCTCCATGGTGAACAACACATTTCCTGAGAAGACAAAATCTTTCATAGTCTTGAAGTACCAAACAGTGCCTGGAAGAAATGATTTTACAAGATTTAACCTTAAGTGCCCTCACTGAGTTACTGTGATTCATTTCAGATGTTATCTTGATTTTCCCATCAGCAGGGTAATGTCGTAAAAGACTAGGTCGCTAAGCTGCTCTACAAATACATCTTTCCAACTGATACAGTTTATATATATCTTGCTGACTCTGTTTCTGCTACTAAATAGTTGGGAAACCTTGGGAATGTCATTTTTTTAAATCTCCATCTGGCCTCATTTTTCTCATTTACAAAATGAAGGAGTTGAATAAGATCAATGGTTTAAAGTATTTGGCAACAAAACCCTTTCTTCAAATAAAAATATTTTGTCAAAGCCTGAGGTATGGAATAGAATATGGCTCCATTTAGCATAGCTTGAAAATCACTCATCTAAATACTATCTCATGTCAATTTGACTACGAAATATTAGAATTCCCTATAATAGATTCACGGTTCATATTAAAAAATATTCACTGAATGTCTGCAGGTGTTAGTTTCGGCCAGCATTCTGCTGTACTCTATGCAAGCCAGGCCCTTACCCTTTTTTTCCAGCAGGTTATTTTCCAGAGGGGGAACCACAAAATTCCACAAATAAAATAAAAAAGTTATAAGTACAAAATGACGCACAAAATAGGGAGTGATTACTTCTGGCCAAGGGATCAAAGAAGTGTTCATTAGAAGGTGGCAGCATTTGACCAAGAGTAGGATTTTTGACTGGGGAAAATGAGTGTTTCCAAGTGGGGCAAACATAGTAAGCGAAGGTTTGGGAGCAGGGAATTGAAATACATGCTAAGAGAAAGGCAAAGTGTGGGGCACCTTGGTTAAGTGTCCAACTTTGGCTCAGGTCATGGTATCACATTTGTGAGTTTGAGCCCCACATCAGGCTCTCTGTCAGCACAGAGCCTGCTTCAGATCCTCTAACCACCCCCTCTGCCCCTGACCCACTCATACTCTCTCTGTCTCTTAAAAATAAATAAGTAAATGAACAAACAAATAAATACAAAGGCAAAGGGTTTCAGCTTGGTTGTGGTATTAATGGTAAGATGGGGACTTTGAATTAGAGCTGGGAAATTCGGCTGGAATTAGATTATCAACATCCTTGAATTTCATGATAATGAGGTTTGTCTTTATTCTTTAGGAAACAAAAGCTATTGGAAGTTTTTTTGTTTTGTTTTGTTTTGTTTGGGGTTTTCATTTGTTTGTTCATTTTTAGCAGAAACTGACATAGAGTTAAGCATCTGACTTGCACTCAGGTCATAATCTCACAGTGCTCAGGTTCGAGCCCTGGTTCAGGCTCTGCACTGACAGCTTGGACCCTGGAGCCTGCTTTGAATTCTGTGCCTCCCTCTCTCTCTGCCCCTCCCCTGCTCACTTTCTCTCTCTCTCTCCCTTAAAAAAACTGAACATTTTAAAAAATTTTTAAAAAGAAAGTGACATAAACAGCAACGTACCTAGAAAAGATTTCTCAAAATAATGTGTTAACTACAAGTGGAAAGATTGGAGACAAGGGGGTTAATTAGAAGAGAAACGTCCAGCAAGAAGTGATGAAAACCCAGCCTCATACAGTGTTATGGACTGAAATGTCTCACCCCAAAATTTGTATGTTGAAGCCCAAATACCTGGTGTGACTGCACTTGGAGATACAGTTTTGGGTAGGATACTAAGGTTAGATGAGGTCATAAGGGTGGGGTCCTAATCCAATAGGATTGGTGGTCTTATAAGAAAAAGGAGAGGGGCACCTGGTGGCTCAGTTGGTTAAGCATCCGACTTCAGGTCCTGATCTCACAGTTCATGAATTTGAGCCCCATATCGGGCTCTCTGCTATCAGCACAGAGCTCACTTCAGATCCTCTTTCCCTCTCTCTGCCCCTCCCTCATTGGTTCTCTCTCTCTAAATAAATAAATAAACTTGAAAGAAAGAAAGAAAGAAAGAAAGAAAGAAAGAAAGAAAGAAAGAAAGAAAGAGGAAAAGGAGGGGCATCAGTCTTTCCAAGTGTACAGGTTGAGGAAAGGCCAGCCACATGAGACTTGGTGAGAAGGGAGCCGTCTACAAGCCAGGAAGAGAGCCCTCGGCAGAACTGGAACATGCTGGTATCCTGATCTGACTTCCAGCCTTCAGAACTGTGAGGAGCTAGACTTCTATTGTTCAAGCCACGCAGTCCATGCTATTTTGTTATGGTGGCCTGAGCAGACTAAGACAGAGAGTGACATTAGGAATGGCAGGGAGAGGACAAATGTCAGCAAGTCACCATGGAAATAGAATCAACAGGATTTGACAAGAATCCACTTGGGAATGTGAGAGGCAGAGGTCAGCAGTGGCTCTGCGTCTAAGTCAGTGACTAGAAGGTGTTATGATGCCATTTGCAGAACCCGAGAACAGAGTGGGAAGAACAACACTGAGGGGAAAGAGCTTAATTTCTGTTTCTGAGAAGTTTGGTGATTGAATTTGAGGTGTTGGCAACATCACCAGGCAGAATCTTTGAGCAGCAGGCAAATGAAGCTGTGGGTTTGGCGGTGAAGAGAGATGACTGAACTGAAAATATAAATCATTTTGGAGTCATCTGCAGGGGGACAACACCAAGGGCTGGTCATGAACAAAAACATTTGTGCACAACAAGATCTACATGACCCCGAGTCTACTAAGAATGTTGCCTATCTCTATGTTTGCTACCTGGACCTGACTTACATGCGATTTTTACAAATTCTAGAACCTGTGCTGTAAAAGAGAGTTGGAAATGTAGACACTCTACCTTTAAAATGGTAAATAAAATGTAAACACCCCAATACCCCTTTCTGCTTTGATACATGTGCAATTTGTTTCTGTTGGCAAGAAGTCCAAACAGAATTTACTCAGCCATACAGTTCAACAAACATGATACAATGACCCTGACGCAGGGTAAAGGGTAAACTGTTCTTCAAAGAAAGCACCCATTAGCTCTATTAGCTCTAAAAGGATTGAAGGCAAAAATGGGACATTCTATTCCATTGGGATGAAGATTAGCAAGAGAATTCTACACCTGGGAACCTTGGTTCTTGAATTTCACAAGTGACAATGGAGTAACTACATTGGACAGAGACAACAAGGAGAAGCGGAAAATAACTGAAGGAGAACAAGATTATTATAAAAGAAAGTTTCATAAACATCCCACTAAGTGGGACAACAAATAGGATGTTTAGCAAACGAATACTGTGAGGGTCCTTCCTGTAAAAAGTAGCCAACTGTCATAAGCACAACTGATTTCTAAAATTCATAGAACTTGAAGATGCAGGCTTCTAACTAGAAAATCTTAGCCATGGGTTTATTTCTGAAGCCAGAAATAAAGGAAGAGTTGCATGAAACACGGGGACTCTGATAACTTAATACCTGTTGTAGAAATTCAGAGTCTTTAACAAATATGTGTATATATCATTTCCATTAACTGGAAGCAATGACTTTCGATTATTTAAGCGATTTCTTTCGCTATTTAGTAACATATTTCTAAGTTTTATATATACGTTACTATTTCTGGATTCTCTGATTTCGACATTTCTGTTGACTTCCTGTTATGGAATGTCAGGATTTAGTCCGTGCTCCCACAACACAGATGCAGACACAGACACACATTGTTCCCTTGCTCTTTTTCTGCCCAATTTGTTCAGGCCACACTTTATGGTTGTATCAGTTCTCATTGTTTTCATTGTTATGACTACATAAATCCTGCTCATGGCTGAGCCACTTGGTGTTCTTTGATTTTATTTCCTTTCTTGTTCAACCTTCTGTTATCCCTGGAGTGATTTGTGCTGTTTTCTTTGTCTGGTTTTCTCTGAAACTATTGTGTATTCATTTCCCAAACTCTCTGCCAGAGGTGGTGTTTTCCTCAATATAATCAAACACATGAGATAATTGATCAGTGCCTTTCTCTTACCTTGGGGACTTCCTTCTGCATGTCTTTGATTTCCTGCTTCATTTGGACCCAGCTCATCTCCAGACCTGCTGGATAGCTGCTCCCCCAGGTCCTTGTTCACGACAATCCTAAGAATTCCCTTAGTCTTTCCTCCGCATGCATTGCTCTCCCGCCACAACTTCTTTCTTTTCCCCCTCCTTCCTTCTTTTGACGCCATAAATACTGACTGCCCACTATGTTCTAGGCATTGTTCTCGGTGCTGTTGACAGAGTAGAACTAGTAATAAGGATGTCAGCATTGGATACGCTGAGCTGGGGTAACTTTCCTTTATTTTTATTTTTTCAAGTTTATTTATTTTGAGAGAGAGAGAGAGAGAGAGAGCGAGTGCAGGGGAGGGGCAGAAAGAGAGAGAGAGAGAATCCCAAGCAGCCTCCACACTGTCAGCGCAGAGCCTGACACAGGGCTCAAGCTCACAAACCAGTGAGTTCATGACCTGAGCTGGAATCCAAACCCAGAGTTGGACGCTTACCCAGCTGAGCCACTCAGACACCCCAGGTATCTTTTAAACCCCTCAAGGCAGTTGGACATAGAAGTATTGAGTTCAGAGACAGGTTAGGCTAGAATGATTCATTTGAGAATCATGCACATATAAATGGTATTTAAAGCCAATGGGCTTGATGAGGTCACCTGTGGAGTCAGGGTGGAGAAGGGAGATATTGGGAGGTTTCAACATTTAGAAACAGGAGGGATGAGGCATATCCAGTAAAAAAGAATGAGTAGATGTGGTCAGGGAGGTAAGAGAAGCAGCAGGAAACAATGGTAAACTGAAGAAAACATCTCCCATGGGCTTCCTCAGCATGGCTGTTTACTTCCTGAACTTCCTCAAGCCAGCAAGGAAACTCTCTGCCCTCAGGGAGGCCCCACTCTCTCTCTCTCTCTCCAGGGTCTTTGGCTGATTACATCAAGCCCTGGATAAACTTCTTGACTAACTCAAAATCAACTGCTTTGGGACCTTAATTCATCTGCAAAATCCCTTCACTCTTGCCATATTTTATTGGCTAGAAGGAACAAGGAACAAGGACCACTCACACTCAAGGGAGGGGATTCTACAGGGCTTGACTAACAGGGGTGGGGAGAGTCAGGGGTCTCCTAGAGTCTGTTTGCCACTAAGAGGCTCAGTTGAAAGGGAAACATTGATGATTCAGGAGAGTGGTGGCAATTGTAGAAGCAATTTCCTTGCGTTGGTCACAGGGAACAGGATGGAGCACAGGTAAACAGAGCGTGGACGTCTGAGTCAATAGGCAGAAGGTAGAGTATGTGAGTATAGGTGCAAGCAGGCTGGCTGATGTGGAGTTGGGGGCTTATGTTGGTTCCCTTCCCCTTACTGGATCCTCTATATCCCTATTCATCAGGCTATTTCCTTGTTTTCATAAAACTTATTTGAATTCTTGATCAAGGGTAATGGGAGTCTGTATTACATAAAACTTGACATGTCTGAAAATATCCTTATTCTATCTTTAATTTGCTGGATACAGAATTCTGGGTTGGAAATAACTCCTTCAGCACTTGGAAGGTATTGTTCCATTGTGTTCTAGCCTTCAATGTTGCTGTTAAGAAGTTGGATGATATTCTGAGCTTTTATACTCTTCTGTTTATGTATAACTGTTCTGAAATACCTAAATTTCAGTACTATAGGCCTGGTGAGAGTGTTTTTATTTATTGTCCTATGGGCCTGCTCATGGGCCCCTCCGGTCTAGAAATTCACATCCTTCAATTCTGGGAAAAATTCCTGTATGATTTAACGATTTTCTCCATTTATCATTGATTTCTTTCTTGAACTATTATTGGATGTTGAACTTCCTGAGTCAATTCTCTAATTTTCTTATTTTTCTCTTTCATCTTCTAGATTTTTCTTTTATTTTCTGATAAATCCCCTCACTTTAATTTTGAACATATTATCTTGATTGCATTTTTGCTCTCACGGTTTTAATTTCTAGGAGTTCTTATTCCTTTCAAATATGGAATATTGGCTATGGAGCCCGACTGCCTGGGGTCCTATCCCAGTACCATCTGTAAGTTGGGTGCTCTTGAACAAATTACTTAGTCTCTCTGTGTCTTGGTTTATTCATCTGCAATGTAATAATATACACACATCATAGGGTTCTCCTGAACATTGAATGAGTTGACAGATACAAAGTGTTCTGAATAGTATCTGACAAATAAATGTTAACAATTATTATTGTTTTTACTGTATATCTGAGGATATTACAATGGTTTTAGGATTTTTCTTCTGTTTACCACAGTCTTTACTTCTCTGAGCTTATTTTTTAGTTCATTTATTTTGGTTATAGTCTTTCATACTTAAAAGTTTTTTTTTGGAAACCTGATGATCCCTACCTGAATTCACGTTTATGAGGTCTGGGGGGTGGTGGTGGGTATTGACTGGTGGACCTCAAAATGGGGTGAAAAGACAGAGAGTTGGGCCCACAAATGTCAGCATCTGTAGGTCTTGCTTCCTGAGCTGGCCAGTCGCCTAAAGAGGAATCCTCCGATTTCCTGCCTGTTAGCAGGTACATTTAGTTCTCAGAATTTTGGGAGTCCAGTGGGGGAAAGAGGCCACTGATCAAAATCAGAATCACCAAATTAGAATCAGTCCCCTTCTTGGTACAGCATCTTATCCCCACAGTCAGCTGTGCAGACCTCAAGTCACGCCCTCTACCTCCTGCTGGAATGAAGGAGCACAGTTGATGGTCTACATAGGGCAGGGGAGGGCCAGAGGGTGGACAGTGTTATCAGCTCCTTCTACAAACATTTCATGAGTCCTCACTCCTTATTCCCTTTCAAAGGCACCCAGTGTCTCCAGCTTCTGTGCTCTGTGATACGAATGTTGTCTCGCTTCTCACTGGCTTCCTCTCCCTGAGCCCTCGCCCAAGCTTGTGTTCCAGTATTCTCCAGTTTGCTAAGTTAGTTCCAAAATTTCAGTAGACAACTCTCATCTGCTCTTGTTTCTTTTCCCATTCCTTTCTTAAAAATTAAGCAATTAAAACAATTTTAATTTCTAAAATGCATGTAACCAAATTTCCCATCTTAACCATTTTTTAGTCTATAGTTCAGTAGTGTGACGTCTACTCACATTCTTGTGCAACCAACCTCAGACGTTTTTCATCTTGCAAAACTGAAACTCTTCACCCATTAAACAGCTTCCCACTTCCCCCTCCCCTCAGCTCCCAGCAGCCACCATTCCACTTTCTGTTTCTATGGATCTGACTACACTAGGGACTTAGCATCTAAGTGGATTTATACAGGTTTTGTCTTTTTTGACTGGTTTAATTCACTTAGCACATGGTCCTCAAGGTTCATCTATGTGATAGTATAGGTCAAAATCCCCTAACTTTTTAAGTCTACATAATTTAAAATTGTTTAGTATTATTTTTAATTTTTATTATATTTCTCTTGTTCTTTTGTCCTTATGAGTTTATAATTTTGTTTTTATCTTCCCCATTCCTTTGGCCATGGTTTCAGTGGGGCTTCAGGAAGCAGAGATAAACTTGTGAGCCTGACTTAGCCCTTAATAGGAAATCCATATTCTATTTATGACATGTAACATTTAAGGACATATTCTCTGTTGCTTTTGAGAATCTCTTTAACTGTATAAAGACTCCTTCAAGGAGAGCACAATAATAAAGTTGCATTAAGTCCTCATTTAACCAAAGAAAAACTTATGCTTTGATGTTAAGCAAAAAAGTTTCTCCAGGGAATTGTCTTCTCAGTATGAGCATAAACTCTCTGCTGGGGAATCTAGCATAGTGGATCTCCAAGTGTGGTCCCCAGACCTGCAGCATATGCATCACCTGGGACTTTGACAGAAATACAAACTCTCAGGCCCCACTTCAGACCTACTGAATCTGACAATCTGGGAGTACAAAGCTGCATGTAAAGATCAATCCTTTTATTTAGCCTTATAAGATTTCCAGGCTATGAGGTGGCCATCTGGTAGTAGGTAAATTGTGATGGTTGCCTATTGTACTGTCAGTGCCTATGTTTGGGACTTTTTGTTTCTGAAGAGTCAGGTCTCACCATGTATTTATACTTCCCGACCCCTTTCTTATCCTGCACCCCACTGGCCATACTGACTGAATCAGGAGAGAACCTCTCACTCAAGGCCAGCCAATCCGCTGGATGGTCAAGACCAAACCAAGTGGTTCAGCCAGTGCTGAACTGCTAAAGGTATACAAAACTGAGAGTGATGGCTACTGCGAGCTCTGTGTAAGCACAGCCCCTGTGTCCTCCAGTTGGTCTTTTTGTCTTGAGTGGGTATATATTTCTTGCACCAATGAGGCATGATCAGAGACATATTAACTGTGGGTAAGAAATGCTGTCTGATTGGTCATAATTATGATTATCCATTGCAAAGCTTGCCCAAACTATGGCTTGTCTAGGCTGTTGTCTTGTGTTGGCAGCTCCATATAAAAAAATTGATGTCTCTGTCCGGTATCTATTTAATTTTCCATGTGTGAAAACAAATTTGGTAGCATTCTCATTTCATTTCGATGCTGAACTCTCAGAGTTCTTTGGCAATTGCTTTTGCTGCTCTTAGAAACTAGTGAAAATTGCTTTGTAAATCAACCACCAAAGAATCAATTTCAGTGATGTTCTTTTAAAGAATTCAAAGATAAATAGTTCCCATAAGCCACCATCACTGCACTCCAAGGTTCAGAAGGAAATATTCTGAAAATGAAAGCAAAGGAAATCACAGAATATTACCCGAACGGTTATGTGGTAGGGAATAAAAGCCAGAATAAGAGTTTAGAAGTGAACGTTTGTTCTGAGAACAAAATTAACATAATAGGACTACCAGGATCAAGCTTTAATTTTTCAGGTCATGGTTTCTGGTTTAAAAATTGATGCAAATAAAAATGATCAGAGAGCTGTTTGCAAAGACGTTTTAAATCCAACATGTCTTCTTTTAATATTATACTATTGTAGAACATCCCAGAATGGGAGAGACCATATAGGTCATCTAATCCAATTATGCATTTCATGCCTGGATCATTTCTATACCCCTAAAGAAATGACAGCCACATGACCCTGGCATTGTGGTTGATGACAGAGGTATCTACCAAGCCTCATATAGTAAATCTACAAAAACCAAACCAAAACCAACATAACAAAAACTACTTTGAAACACAAAATGTAGGATGCTACTTTGAAATAGGGTTCTTGTAAATGGATAAGGAGTGCTGTTTCCTTCTGTCATTCCTGGGGGAAAGAGTGTTATCCACAGTGGCAGCCGCTGGTTATTGTCCCCAGAACTGGTTCTCAGTTTCCAAATGTTTGCTTGGCACATGACTGCTCAAAATAAAGCTCACCTTCCCAAGCTTTCCATATAGCTACGTGTTTCAGTCCTATTACTGTGCTACAAAGTCTCCCAAAACTTAGAGGTTTAAGCCTTTTTATAATAACAACCTTTTTATTCTACTCCCAGATTCTGTGGCTCGGGAATTTGGGCAGGGCGTCTGTCTACTTCTAGCTACTTCTGTTATGCTGGGATGACTTCTTTCAAAGCAGTAAAAACCCCATCCAGATTCAAGAAGAGCCGCATTAAGACTTCAACTCTTGATGGGGCAGTGGCAAGGTCACACTGTAGAAGAGCACAGGGACTGGAGATATTTTTGGAGTCACCTTTGGAAAATGCATTCCATCATGCCATGGGTGTAGCCATCTTGACTAAGCTCTGGCCAAGAGGGTATAAGAGGAATTGGTGTATCCAACTTACTGGAAGCGTTTGTAGAGGGGTATGCGTGTATCTGTGTGTGTGTGTGTGTGTGTGTGTGTGTGTGTGTGTGTGTAGGTGGGGGAGGGAGTGAAATGCCTTTTCTTTCAAATATGAATGAGATAACTGGAGATACAGCATTAATTTTAGACCAGAAACTGAGGATTACAGAGCAATGAGCTAGAAGGAGCCTGGGTACCTGAAGTTCATGGAACCACCATACCAGCCCTGAACTGCTTACATTTACATTATAGAGAAATAAGCTTCTATATTGCTTAAGCTACTGTATTTTGCATTTTCTGCCACTTGCAAGCAATGCTAATCTTAATAAAAACATCATAAGTGAAGGCAGATGATGCAAATTCATCTTAATTATTGGATCTAGGAAGATAATGCATATATGGCTTATATAATGCTTACATGGTTAAGAGTTTGACTAATATTGTCCTCTATGAGGATCATGGTATTTTATAAAAGCTTACCACTTAAAATGCTCAACACAATTAGAAGTACTTTACTATGTTTAAAAACAACATGCTATTATGAGGTAGATAAGGAACAGAAAGAGAGAAATACATTCACTCATGAATGCTTACAAGTTGGTTTATAAACAAAGGGTTCATATCAAGGTGAATTTTTGTAAAAGGAACTAGTTTGCTATATCTTGATTTCTAGACTTCGAATTTTCTGAGTCATGTATTTACTCTTTTTTTGTGAGTGGAAAGATAAATCAGAATAACTGAATTTGCCCTTGAAATATTTTATTTACAATATGATGGCCATTGTAGAAAATGAAGTATGCTTTTTAAAAAAACCATTTAATTGGCAAAAAGCATTTTTATAATTCAAAATTGTAAACATTTGCAGAATTAAGCCTCATTTCAGAGTCAAGGACTTCTACTTTAAATGTACACGCTTCTAGTTCTATTTCTCTTTATATCAAGTAGCCTATTTTGGAGATATAATTAAAATCACTCAAAGTTAAGGGAAAGGTTTAAAATAAACAATAGGAGCCTCATCAAGCAAAGCTTTTTTTTTTTTTTTCTTTAGGACTATCTGCCCTGACCATGACATTTTACTCATAATGTTTCACTATCCTGTTTGAAGGGCATCGACTAACTTTCACAAGGGCCTCATAATGAATGGTGCATTTGTCTTCATAAATAGTAGTAAATGCATCTAGTGGACAATTTACTACTGTCAGTAAAACAAAACATAAACAGGATGTATGGAGGAAGGCTGGATAAAATGCAGCAAAAGAGAAAGAAAGGTGTCACAAGGATGGGGTATTATTTCTTCGTCCAAAAGACAACCAGTAGCACATATGACTTTAAAGCAAAAGACACTGCCAACACTTATTAATGCAACTAGATTCCCGGAGGAAAATAAAATGCCGCTACCGAGGTGGAGGCTGAAGTTTCGGGGCAATTCGCGTGGCAGCAGCTCTGCGCGGTTCCTGGTGCTGAAGGACTTGTGGAATTCGGCCGAGAGGCCCGTCCGCACCGGAGAGAGGACAGGTGGACGGCGAGGTGCACGCCGGGGGCCACCTGCGGCCGTGCTGACAGGAGTCCGCGCCCAGCGCGCGCCCAGCAGCGTCGCCCCACCAACTCGCCGCCGCCAGCCGGCGTCTTCCGCACCGCAACCTTCCCAGCGGCGGTGCGCAGCACCCGCCGGCTGAGGTTGCCATGGTTTCCGGGGGTCACGTGGGCGCGCTCCGACGCCCCCTCCCGCGCGGCGCGGCGCGGCGCGGGCGCGGGCGCGGGCGCGGGCGCGGGCGCGGCGGGGGCGGGGCGGCCCGGGTTGGGGGGAGAGGAGCAGCGGCGGCGGGAGCGGGAGGAGCCGGAGATGCTGCCAGCCCTCCCGGGGCCGCGCTCGCTCAGCCGCCGCCGCCGGACGGAGCAACCGCGCGCCGGGAGCCGCGGGCCGGGCCAGCCGGGCCGCCGGGGCCCAGAGCGCCGCGCTCGCAGCGGGTAGCGCCGCTAGTGCCGTCCGCGCTCTCTCGGCGGCCGCGGGGCCGCAGGCCGGTCCGGGGAGGCGGCGAGGGCGGCGCCCAGGCGCCCGCCGCCCGGCAGGCAGGATGAGCATCGAGATCCCCGCGGGACTGACGGAGCTGCTGCAAGGCTTCACGGTGGAGGTGCTGAGGCACCAGCCCGCGGACCTGCTGGAGTTCGCGCTGCAGCACTTCACGCGCCTGCAGCAGGAGAACGAGCGCAAAGGCGCCGGGCGCTTCGGCCATGAGGGCAGGACCTGGGGGGACGCGGGCGCCGCCGCCGGGGGCGGTACCCCCAGCAAGGGGGTCAACTTCGCGGAGGAGCCCATGCACACCGACTCCGAGAACGGGGAGGAGGAGGAGGAGGAGGAGGCCGCGGACACCGGGGCGTTCAACGGTGAGGACCCGACCCCCTGCGCGCCCCCGCTCGCCCGCGCCGTTCCCCGACTCTGCTCTAGAATCCCGCAGCTCTGCCCACCCGCCTCTCCCCGCGTTCTCCACCTAACCTACCTTCCATTTCGCCCACCCCCTCAGCATCCATTTCTGTCTCTCCCACTCGCCCACCTTCCTACTCTGCTTTCGTGTCGTGCCCTCCCCCTCGTGGGGAGGGTGGGGAGGTGGGGAGCTGAAAGGTGACGGCTCTCTGCCCAGCTGCCCCCTCTCGTCCTGGGCTCTCTGGCACTGGACGGCCGGTGTGGGGTGGGCATCTGAAAGACAACTTTCACTGTGGTTGGAGAGATTTCGCTGTACGGATACCATTGTGCGTAGAGGAAACCGGCCCACTTGGCATCCTCTTGCAGCCCTTATATTTATTAATGGGGTGTCCAAAGAGAAAAGGCGAGGGGTATTCAATTGGATTGGCTTTGCTGCCTTTGGGACCGCATGTTCCCTGAAAGGAGCATGGAATTGGACTCACTGGGGCAGATCGAAATTTATGGTAATAACTTTGGCATTCTTGGAAACGGAGTGATCTGTTGTTTCCCAATTTACCAATACCGCGTTGTGTTATTTTTGGACACACAACAAAGGATCCTGTTTAGCCGGCAACTCATGGGGTCTTTGGAATGAGGAACCGGGCTAATGGTTTACTTTTTATTTAAAACAAATATTCAATGATTTGGTGCCTTTTAAAAAAACAAAGTATGTGAAAAACACTGTAGGAAGTTCTGAAAGCTTGTTGGTTGTCTTTAGAATGAAAAGCCAGTGAGTAATTGTAAGGACTGTGCCAGACACAAGCTGGAAAGAATGAATGGGAAAGAAAAAGGAATTTTCTCAAATAGCTGCTCCTGACAAGTCCCACCCCTTCTGCTTACAACCCTCTTTCCCTAACACACACAGACACACACACACACATTTACAGCCTCCTGTATTTACACTGCATGCCTAAATCCCGTCTTTATGGCATCCCAAGCTGAAATACCGTGGTGTGGCAGGGTTTTCTCTTTGTGGTGTAAGACATACGTGCATTTCAGCATTGCACCAGTGTGTATTTATTTACACTGCTTGTGGTTTGTGTGTCTGCAGTGTATTCTGTAGAATGAAAACCTTTTAAAGTGTTATTTCCTGGAGTATGTTCCTAGGAAGGTGTTTCTTTCCTTTGCAAATTTGTCCAAATGTGTTATAAAATTAATGTATTTTTAGCTGGCCTGAAACAATCACAAATACCCTGGAAATTCGTGTCCTATGAAGAGAAGAAGAAAAATTGTTACCTTAACAATTTTAATTTTGGACTTTGTAGTATTGCTAGGGATAAGATGATCATAGTCTTTATTGTTCTTTTTGCATAAGAATTTAATCAAGTGCTTTTCTTGCTAGAAACAAGAGAAAGGTAAAAGAAAGCATATTTTAAATTGAGAAGAAGCCAATAATGGATGACACAGAAAGGGCAGAAGCATTTTCTTTTATTCTCCTGACACATGCATGCAAACACATACATAACACATGCACACACACAAAGGAAAAAAAAAAAAGACTCGTTTCCCAGATTGGAGGAAACTAGGAATTAAGGAGGTGGTAAGAAAAAAACCTGCATATGTTTGAGATGATATATTAATATAACTAAAATATTTTCTAGTATGATACTTTTGAAATACTTTGCATTGATTATTCCATTTTCTCCTTATAACAGTGTATATGGTACACAAAACCGATTTTATTACCATTTTGTAATGAATAAGCCATTAACTTCTAAGCAGCAGGGATCATTTTATATGATTTTTTATGTTCTCCAAGGCACCTTTATTGTAAAAATTACTCTGAGTTTTAATGAATGCTCGTTAGCCAATTGCACTATTTATTTCCCACCCCTGCCCTCAAGGACTTTAAAATTACTTTTTGACTACAGCCAAATTCAATTTGATCATTATCTGATAAACACACGCATACGTGTATAACAAAAACTTTGGCAGTGGTACTTGCCTCTATTAGGTGCACTAGAATATATCTACTAGAATATCTTCTATTTTAATTAATTCTCCCTTATTGTTACTATTTTTTAAGCATGTAAATTGTGTGAGATCTGCAGTTAAAAGAAATATATATAGACTACCAGGTGTTCACAAACCTTTTTGTAAAGGGCTAGACGGTAAATATTTTAGACGCCCTGAGCAACACAATGTCTCCATTGAATATGTTTTTCTTTCTTTTCTTTCTTTCTTTCTTTCTTTCTTTCTTTCTTTCTTTCTTTCTTTCTTTCTTTCTTTTTCTTTCTTTCTTTCAACAACATTTTAAACACACATCTGCTCTGGTTGTTGGGGTTGTAGAAAATTGGCCACAGACCAAGGCCATAGTTTGCCTTCCCCTGGCTGGAGTGGGGGAAAAAGTCAAAATAGTACCATTGGGGGGAAGAAAAAATAACAGGAATGAGCCTATCAGTTTAATGTTTAGTTCCAAAGAATTTCCAAAATATAAAACATCAGGTACCGGGCAATTCTCCTGGCATAGTAAAGAATAAGTACTAGCTGGCGAGTCTTAATTTACTGTGACCCAGCACAAGACCAACTGGGTCGCTCATTCTTAAATTTTAGTATACATCTCAAGGAAGTTTGATTCAGAAATGAATATTACCTGGCACTACTCTAGGAGAGCTTTTGAATAGGTTGGTATCTTTTTTTTTTTTTTTTTATTTATTTTTATTTTTTTTTAAATTTTTTTTTCAACGTTTATTTATTTTTGGGACAGAGAGAGACAGAGCATGAACGGGGGAGGGGCAGAGAGAGAGGGAGACACAGAATCGGAAACAGGCTCCAGGCTCCGAGCCATCAGCCCAGAGCCCGACGCGGGGCTCGAACTCACGGACCGCGAGATCGTGACCTGGCTGAAGTCGGACACTTAACCGACTGCGCCACCCAGGCGCCCCTTAAACAGACCGTCTGGGTCATTCTTATATCCATAGTTCCCTGACCACACTGTGAGAAACACTGATCGACAGATAGCGATGATAATAATGTCTTTGTCTGACTAACATTTACAGAAGTAGCTACCGCTTATTGGCATTTGCTGTGTGCCAGGCATTATCTGAATACTTTGATGCATTATCCCAGCTTTATGAGAAAGATGAGTCCGCCACTTGCCCAGTGTTTCACAGCTAATGTGTTGCAGAACCAGGATTGAAACACTGGTGGACCTGGCTCCATCCTTCTCTTAACTCCCAGGTTAAAAGTTAAGAGGAGCTGGGGCCAACATCACGTGAACATCCCTTTTGTGTCAGATTCTACTTGAGACCCTTGATGTGTTTTATCTATAAGGCTCTGATAAATGAACGTGTCCAAGATTACACATGGAACTAGTTAAGTGGCAGAGCCTGGTTTCTTACTCAACATCTATCTGCCCCAAGACCATCAGAGAGTTCTTCCTAAATGAAATTTGTACAATGGACTGACTCACGGATCAGGTTTTCCTGGTTATTTTTCCAGTAATGGTGATGAATTTGCATGGATTGGTTCATACCCACTCTCATGAATCCCTTTAGGACAAGTGATGATATTTATGAGAGGTTGGACACATTTTTGACAGTGAGGTGGCTTCCCATTTGGCTCAGGTAGGGATCAAACATAGACTTTGATCTCAGTGTGGTGGTGGAAACAAAGAAGTGAGTCAGAGTCTGGTAGCCTGGTCGTTGATAGCAGTAGGCCAAATGGTCAGATGGGTGAAGGTGGTCTTCTTTCCTGGGGATCTGAGGGATCCCTTTCTCTGCTGGTAGCTCTCCCATTCCCATCCTGTTTTTTTAATTTTATTACTTGTGTTACTTTCATTTTGCTTTCAATTCTGGATAAAAGGGCAACCTTCAGGTGTTAGAATGATAATGGCATATGGCAATAACCCTTCCAGGGAAGTCTTAAGTCCTTAAAGAAGCTATGATGGAGACTGCCTCCCTCTTCCCCATGCTACAGAAAGCACCTCAAGCATGACATGTTGCTTCTGAAAGGGTAGTATCCCCAGGCTTAGAATATATTAAAAGGGTTTACAGTAGGCCAAAGAGTTGGATCAGTACCAGCTTGGAGTAGAATCTATGATAATCAATGGTTTCACGTAGGCATCACTGTGAGGTCTTATGTTGCTCAATAATTTCTTCAGTGAAGTTGCTGAAATTATAAAATGAAGTAAATAAAATTCCACATTATCCCTATAAATTGACAAGTGGTCAGAAGAAAATTAAATTACTCATGGGTACATGAAGATCAAGCTGGAAAAAAAATAAACTGTATACAAAATATAGAGGACTAATTTTCCATATTTTAGAAGAAAAATCTAGAGTTCAAAGTGGGTACACAAGCCAAAAATATAGAATATCTTATAAAGCAAGCATGTCAAGATATATAAATAGAAATTCACCATGTAAAAACTATGACTTAATCCTCTTAACTCTGGCCTATGTCAAATCTTTATTGGAGAATCGTATCTACCTATGATTTTTTTTTACAATTTAAGGGGAATATGGGGAATTTATTAGAGATCCTTAAAATCACAGAAAATATTGGAGCTCGTAGTGGTGGGATGAGATTAAGAGAACAAATTTGTACATACATGTATGGGCTTCCTAAGAACCTTCTGTGAAAGTGTTCTTCACCATGCTCATCCTGGGAGTAAAAAAAAACACTTCCACCTATTGACTTCTTGGCCTAATTGACAGTGGGAACATGTAGAGAGTAATCATAGGTTTAATGAATTGTTGCTTTGGCTGATGTATTAGGCTCACTTTTATCTCTGTGTCCTTATTTAGAGCTTGCTCTCTGTGGCCGCTAGAGATGATTATGAGACAAAGCAGCCAATTGTTAGTTCTTCATCAACCTCTTCAATACATTTAATTCGTTTGAAAATGTTCATGAAAGTCAGACAACACTTACTTTCTTTCACATCTGAAGCCCTGTGCTAAGCATACTGACATATAATCACAGTAGTAGTACTCACCTCATAAGGTTGTTAGAGGATAAATGGATTAATATTTATAAGGGTCCCTCAGGACAGTGCACATAGCAAGCATTGTTTTCCATGTAAGACAAATGACCTCATTAACATGAAATCTTACAGGAGTGTAAACTTCTTGCAGAATAGCAATTTCATTGTATTTTGTGGAAATGAATCTAGTGTTTACACTTTTTAGAGAAATGAAGTAGGAAATGAGCTTACGTGGCAGTTCCACTTGGGATTTAATGTGAAGTTATGTTGCGCAGTAATAAAACCCACATCCTTTCAACTCATCATTTGTAGCTAAGAGCTCCAGACTTTTAAATTAATGAGACTTTATTGCCTTTGGCTATTAGAAATTTACATGGTAAGTTTTAAATTTGTATGGTAGCTTTAAATCCTCCTGAAATGGAAATTACATCATTCATGACAATGGCTAAAATATTTATGCCATTATTTTAGTTATGAGCATAAAACAATAATAGAGAAGATTTAAAATTTAAAAATATTTTGAGTTTAGATGGTGATTTTTAGAGTAGAACAGGTAAAACATTATTCATTTTAATAGTAGTAATAAGGGAATGCTTTGGGGATTGAAATTGGGAAATCAAAGTACTTGAAATAGTGTCTTTTCTCAAACTCTTACCCATCTGTTACTTTAGGCTCAGGGAAAAGGGAGGGTGGGAGGGAGGGAGAAAGAGCAGAGTAAAATCAGTTGGGATTTGTGTAAGGTTCTTTGACTAATTTGTACTTTGTCTGAAGAGAGCACAAAAGGAAAACACCAGAACAAAAATTGAAGAATACTTTAATTTGTCTGCATGTCTTAAAAATCCAACTGGTCAACCATTATTTAACATAAGAGAGTTCTAAGCTTTCCCATTTGAGGTTGCACATAGGGATGTGCTGGGTCTTGGTAGGATGGAGTAAATATTAAATGGTTATTATTATTGAAATATAGTTGCAAATCCCTTGAAATATAGTTGCAAATCCCAGCCCTGTGGGTTCCAGTAAATTTCCAGCTGTCAAGATTTTGTTCCTGGCTGCCTCAAGAAAACCAAATGTGTTTCTTTTTCAACTGTGTAAATACTGACAAGAGACCTTTGAATTCCTCAGTGGGAGGCTTCTTTGTGATCCATTTAGAAAGTCATGTAATGGGAGTACTAGCAGTTAAAGAAGGCCTTTGGTAGAGGTTGGGGTTCAGTGAAGGAGATTGAGTGCCTGACCACAGAGCCTGAGTGGTGTCCACAGTCATTTGATACCAGAAAGGGGCTGGGACCTGGGGTGACCTGTTAGGAGAAGGAACGTATGCAAATTGGAAGGTAGGATGCTGTACTCATTCTCTCATTTACTCACTGTAGGAATATCGATTGAGTGCCAACTCCTTCCTTTTTTTTTTTTTTTTTTTTGTCTTAAAAAAGAAATGATTATTCTCTTAAGTTGACCATCTCTGGACTTCTGAAGAAACAATCCATTTGTGGGGGCTCATGGGTGGCTCAGTCAGTTAAGCATCCTACTTTGGTTCAGGTCATCAAGTCACAGTTCAGGAGTTTGAGCCCCGCGTCAGGCTCTGCACCGACAGCGTAATAATTTCCTTAACCCCAGTTTGATTGATTTTGGTCTTCTTTTTCATAGAACTATTCCTTACATTTTATGTGCTATTTATATTAACTTACATGTTATAAATTCTTTCTTCCATCAAGGTGATAGATAAGGTTTAAGAGGCAAGGCTAAAGAGAAGTATTTTTGTACTTTTGTCTTCAGAATTACCAAATTTTTTGTTCTTTGATTTTTTTTTCACTGCAGTGAAATTACTTTTAGACTTTATTTTTATGTCAATTGCTTAAGGATAGGCAATGGGAAATAAAAAAGAGTGCAGTGACTTTTCTCAGTTGGATGGATTCTAATCACCATGTTCTTATAGTCCTTCCAGTCTTATCAATACCTTTTAGTTATGGTAGAGTTAGTCATAAAAACCCCACTATGATACTCATCACTGTCTTTATCTTATGGGAGCGAGTTTTGTGTTTCGGAAATTCAAAATGACTCAGACTGTTCCATTATGTAATTATTTTGTGGAAAGAATTTGAGCTAAATTTTTCAGGTCATGGCTTATATGAAAACAAAACAATCTAAAAAAAATCGGAACTGTAAACACAGTTGGTGTAACATTTATGAATGTTTCAGCAATAGGCATTGCCATGTGTAACTTAATATGTTTGGAAACTTAAAAAAAAAATCATTCCAGTTGCTGATGTTTAAAAATGGTTCTGCATTAAAAAAAAAAAAAGACAAAAGGTCAAAATATAAACACATGTTCCACATAAAAATGAAGCCAAGAAGATATACTGTATACAGTTATTCCCATATCTGTTTGGCTAGGGACTGACATTGTTTAACTTACATTAGCTGTTCCAAGACAAAATAGCTCATGGGAGTGATATTGAGGCTTTTTGTTTTTGTTTTTGTTTTTGTTTTTTGATAAAAAAGAAGGTAAAAGCTTCCATTTGTTTAGATACATTTCAGTTGAGCCCAAAAAACATCTTTCCAAAAAGTTATGCTGAATTAAAAAGTGACTCAGCTGTTTCATTTCAATTACTAAAGCTAATGTTTGTTAAATGATGCTCTTTTTGTTTAATTATAATTGTTAACATTTTTGGCTGCTGAAGTGCCAGACAGCAAGGCCATTTATCCATGTGCCATTTAGGCCTCTCCAAAGTAAGTGATGGAGTCAGGATTTGAACTTGACATTGTGAGTTCAGAGCCCATCTCCTTAACCATGGTACACCTAATTTTCAATAACTCTGATAGCAGGAATATGGTTGAAAAGAACCACATACCAAAAAATAAGCTATCTACTTTTAACTCTAGAAATATATAGTCTGGCCAAGTGTTGATCTGTCCCTTTTACAGTTGTTTTCTCTGTGTATCCCATTAAAATTAGCACTTCATATACTTTTACAAACTTGACAAAATATTTACTTTTAGAAATGAACACCTAATATACTGAGCTATTTAATTCTCAAAACTATTTTTTTATTAATGTTTTTTATTCATTTTTGAGAGAGCAAGAGACAGAGTGCAAGCAGGGGAGGAGCAGAGAGAGAGGGGACACAGGATCTGAAGCAGGCTCCAGGCTTCGAGCTGTCAGCACAGAGCCCATTGTGGGTCTCCAACCCAAGAACCGTGAGATCGTGACCTGAGCCCAAGTTGGACACCCAACCGGCTAAGCCACCCAGGCGCCCCCTAATTCTTAAAACTTCTTTATTATATACCATCACTAGGAGAATGTATTTGAGTATGAACTCCCAACATATGCCTTTATAAATGCTATGCAGATACCAACATATTAACTTATTTTATACATGACAAATCACCCTACGATATAAACTTTGAAAGGGAGAAGTAAAAACTAATTGTAAACAAGTCCTATTTTTTTTTCTTTAAGCTGAAGGATTGCCTTATGTTCTTCTTGGTGTGCGTGAACCATTTTGGAGACCAAAACTTAACTTGATATAGTCTGTTAATGTATAAGGTGGCTGTGATGAACTTTGCTTTCCTGATTTAAGCTCCTACATTATAAAGGACCTGTAGGTAGTAGGGGCTTGTGTGTGTGTGTGTTTGTGTGTTTGTGTGTGTGTGTATTTTAATAGACATTCATTAGGTAAGTTAATTGTTTGACTCAACGGAAGTGTGGTAAAATAGAGAAGAAAATCCTATCTTATGAGGAGGAAATAAGATCCAGGCTTTTTTTTTTTTTCTTCTAACTTGTAGTCCTGTCTGCCTCTTGAAGTCCAACATAGATTGTAGAGTACTTGCATTCTTTGTGCAAATTTTGGGGATGTGACAAAGAGAAGCATTCTATTATAGGTCTTTAGTTCAGCATCACTAAATCATGGACGTGTCAGAACTAAAAGAAAATCAAAGTTTAAACAGTTTAAAGAAATGCAGTTTCAAAGAGTATCTCAGGAGGGAAATCTCTGGAGATGACAGTTGGTCAGGAGAGAGACTTTTCAATATCTCCTTTTTTGTAACTGAAAAAATGTTTATGATATACTTATATTACCTATTAAATAAATTTTAACTGTAAAAAGACATGAAAGAAAGGAAATTCTTTTGTGTCTGTCCAGTAAGTAGTAAATAAAACACAGCCTTTAAAAGCAAAACACCAGGGTGCCTAGGTGGCTGTCTGTCATTAAGCATCTGACTTTGGCTCAGGTCATGATCTCATGGTTTGGGAGTTCAAGCCCCGCTTCAGATAAAAAGAAAAAAAAAAACGTGAGCCCTGCTTCAGGTGAAGCCCGCTTCTCTCTCTCTCTCTCTCTCTCTCTCTCTGCCCCTTGTGAGATTCTCTTTCTCTCTGCCCCTCGCTCGCTTGCACCTCCACTCCCAAAATAAATAAAGAAAAGAAAAACACCACCACAACCTTTAGAGGCATACGATACAGCACAAAACTGATATAGTCAAGTATTCTCTGAGTTATTTTCTTGGTTCTTAGTGCCCAGTCCTCTTTCCTTAACTTTCTGCCAAATCCCACCCTTTCTCCAGAGGTTAACTTACATTTCACCCCACAAATAATCTTTGCAAGTGTAAGATTCCCTGGTTGACATTAATGCTATCGGAATGGGAGATGAATATGCCTTGCATCTCAGTAAGCTTTGCAGTTGTGAGCTGCCCTTGCCACAGGCAGGCAGGAATATGTAGAAATATGCTCTCTCTCCCCAAAGCTCTCCTGCCCATAGTAGGTGCTCCAGTGTATCTTAAATTAACCTCACTTGAATAGTAAATGTCCATAAATGTGTACTTCTTATGTGATTGAAACTTTCTTAAGGCATGTAAACATTTAAAATCGTCTTCTTTTGGAGCACCTGGGTGGCTCTGTTGGTTGGTTAAGCGTCCGACTTTAGCTCAGGTCATGATCTTGCGGTCCTTGAGTTCGAGCCCCGTGCCCGGCTCTGTGCTGACAGCTTAGAGCCTGGAGCCTGTTTCGGATTCTTTGTCTCCTTCTCTCTGCACCTCCCCCACTCGCTCTCTCTCTCTCAAAAGTAAATAAACATTAAAAAAAATATTTTTTTAAATAGCCTTCTTTATTTTTTTTTAAAGTTTATTTGGGGGAGGGGGGAGGGCAGAGAGAGAGGGAAAGAGGCTCCCAACTCAAGCAGGCCCAATGTAAGGCTCAGACTCAGTAACTGTGAGATCATGACCTGAACCAAAACTAAGAGTTGGAGGCTTAACAGACTAAACCACTCAGGCACCCCTAAGATAGTCTCCTAATAATCCTTTACATTAATGCACTTTAAAATGTTTTCATTTCATAGCCTGTCTGCAGCTATGAAGGTTTTGACTTCATTTAAAGATGAGGCCATATTCTTTCAGGCTGATATTTGGTCACTCTGCAAAATGCAGAGAGCACACGCATACAGGCTTTTCTTGCCGGTAAGGACTTCTAATAGCTTTCTAATTGAGGACACATTCGGACCCACCCAGACTTCTGTGTCACTGCTTCTGCTTACAGGAGCTCCATGCCAAATCCGAAACTAGTCTGTGGCCCTGAACCTGCTTTGTTCTTTTCTTATCTCTCCCCCCTTCCTCATCATTCCTCCTTCAAGCCTGAATCTTGCCTACCCCCAAAGCTCCTTTGCCCTCCAGCTTTTCCTCAGGCACCAGCACACCCATTCCCTTTCTTTGAGATTCAGATTGACGTGTCTGCCAGCCTGCTTACCAGCCACCTCCACTTACTTGTTCTTTAGGCGCCTCCAAATAATTTTGTCTTAAAATGTTTATTTTCTGCCTCAGTTATTGCCTGCACTACCTTGTCACTTTTCCCCCTCCACTAATGTAATAAACATGGTCAGGAGAGCCCCCTTTGCTTTGCCTCACATTTCTTTTCTTTTTTTTTTTTTAAAGGTGATTTTTTTTTTAATTTTTTTTTTCAACGTTTATTTATTTTTGGGACAGAGAGAGACAGAGCATGAACGGGGGAGGGGCAGAGAGAGAGGGAGACACAGAATCGGAAACAGGCTCCAGGCTCCGAGCCATCAGCCCAGAGCCTGACGCGGGGCTCCAACTCACGGACCGCGAGATCGTGACCTGGCTGAAGTCGGACACTTAACCGACTGCGCCACCCAGGCGCCCCATCTTTTCTTTTTTTTTTAATGTTTATTTTTGAAAGAGAAACACAGAGACCGAGCACCAGTGGAGGAGGGGCAGAGAGAGAGGGAGACACAGAATCTGAAGCAGGCTCCAGGCTCTGAGCTGTCAGCACAGAGCCCGACGCAGGGCTCGAACCCACGAACTGCGAGATCATGACTTGAGCCTGAGCTGTCAGATGCTTAACCAACTGAGCCACCCAGGCACCTCTCACATTTCTTAAATCCAGTAGTTTATGGAAAACAGATTGCTTTTAGTTGCTGAAAACTTAGTGACATGAAAAATCAGAAACAACGGAAATTAAACAAAAAACATGACTTACTTTGTCATGGGGTTTGGATTTGAATCCAAATGGCTGGCTCTGCCATTAATAACTTTTGGCACCTTGAGCAAGTTCCTTTGCCATCTGTGACTCAGTTTTCTCATCTATGAAATGGGAGTAACGATAGTACTCACCAGAGAGGGTTGTTGTAAGAACCGAATGAGTTAACAGTGTTTGGCATACAGTAAAGTATTACATGCACGTTTGTTGGAGGGAGAGTGACAGAAAGAACAGGCGACATTTAGAAGTCGGTGAGAACAGGACAGTTTTAAAAATGAAGTTTGATTGGAAATGTGAGAAACTAGAGATTGCTTTCAAAGCAGTATAGTAATAGTACTTTTAGAAAAAAGTTATTAGTGAAAAATATAAAAGTAAAGGCTTTAGATCGTTTAGCGAAGTGTTTCAGACTTTAAAAACCCCATGCTCCTTTATTTTTTTTTTTTATTTTTAAAAAAAATTTTTTTTTTCAACGTTTATTTATTTTTTTTGGGACAGAGAGAGACAGAGCATGAACGGGGGAGGGGCAGAGAGAGAGGGAGACACAGAATCGGAAACAGGCTCCAGGCTCTGAGCCATCAGCCCAGAGCCTGACGCGGGGCTCGAACTCACGGACCGCGAGATCGTGACCTGGCTGAAGTCGGACGCTTAACCGACTGCACCACCCAGGCGCCCCCCCATGCTCCTTTAAATCTCAAGCACTTTAATTCTATTTGACATGTAAGGTAAATAGTCCGATCTAAAAAAAAAAAAAAAAAAAGCAATGGCATAAAGCTTTGCTTTATTTTCACACCATCTCCTCCCTTGAGAATCCGTGTTTAACTGGTAGAATAAATAAATTTGTGTAAACTTCTCCCAAGTTTATAGTTTCATTTAAGTTTTCACAAGTCATTTTAAAACATCTTAGGAAAATGTAGGTAAAAGTATTGAAAATAGTTGATTTAAATGAGGCAGATGCCTGTAGTAAAAATATGAATATGTGCCTAAAATATAAATTAATTGGGAAAAAATAGTTACATTAAATTGACAGCTTGTTGCCATTTCCTCATGTCATAATATTTATGAAAGTAAGCTCACGGTGGGACAAATTTCTGCCTTCCTAAGTTTTCCATTAAAATGCAGTTTTATTCTGAAAACCCATAATTCTATACTTGCTCCATTGCACATTGCTAGCTTAATATATTTTTAGGAGGAAAAAAAAAAGACCGTCTTTTTGGATACGTGGCATTGTTCACAGGTCTTTGATTTCCTAGTAGACTGTCACTAATGACAGTTTATCGATAAGGCAATATTAGGACTTTTGATTCATAATAAGTCCTTAAAATAATTTCCTTGTAATCCCTTAAAAAGAATCCCAAAGGCATTTCAGTGTTTGAATTATAACAAAAACTCATTTGTAAAAAGAGGATTTTATGTAAAATATTTTAAGAGAATGTTTAGCATTAAAAGGGTATGAAGTTTCAGTTAATGAAAGATGAATGAGTTCTGGAGATCAGCTGTGCAGCAGTGATGATAAATACTGTACCGTATTGTATGCTTGAAATTTGCTGAGAGTATAGATGTTAGGTTAAATTTTGACACACACACGGTGGTAAATAACTATGTAGAGGTGATTGAGAAGTTATTTAGCTTGATTGTGGTGATCTTTTAACAATGTATACATACATCAAAACATCAAGTTGTACACCTTAAATATATACAGTTTTTGTAAGTCAGAGATAATAACGTTAAAAAAAATACAACATGGGGCGCCTGGGTGGCGCAGTCGGTTAAGCGTCCGACTTCAGCCAGGTCACGATCTCGCGGTCCGTGAGTTCGAGCCCCGCGTCGGGCTCTGGGCTGATGGCTCAGAGCCTGGAGCCTGTTTCCGATTCTGTGTCTCCCTCTCTCTCTGCCCCTCCCCCGTTCATGCTCTGTCTCTCTCTGTTCCAAAAAAATAAATAAACGTTGAAAAAAAAAAATTAAAAAAAAAATACAACATGAACTAATCTGGTTGCTCTGATAATGTCAGAACATATTTGAGAGATTTTTTTCTGCCAAAATTAAGTAGAGCGAACATTTTTTCCTTTTTTCAAATTGTGAGAGATTTCCAATGTACCGAAAAGAACAGAGACTAAGTAAGGAACACTCACCTAAGTAATCTTCTAGCTTCAACAAATTTTAACAATTATACACGTGAGGCTTTTTTTTTTTTCCTGAGGCTTTTTCTTTTAAGAAAACACGTGTGATAGAAGTTCCTTGTGTACTCCTTTCTTATCCCGTTTTCTTAACTATAGATCCCCATAGATCTCCACCACTGTGATAAATTTAGCATTTATATTTTCTATGCATGTTTTTGCACTGTTACTACATAGGCATTTATTCATAGCTTAGAAATAGTGCTATTTTGCATATTTTCAAAGTCTGTATAAATTGCGCCACTTATAAAAGTTTCATTTATGTAAATTATAATTTTCCACTGTACTTTTGAGAATAATTTTTGAGATGTTATATTGATTTATGTAGCTTTAGTTTATTTTTTTTAAAAAAATTCTTTTTAACATTTATTTTTGAGAGACAAAGAGGCAGAGCATGAGCGGGGAAGGTGCAGAGAGAGAGGGACACACAGAATCCACAACAGGCTCTGAGCTGCCAGCACAGAGCCCAACTCTGGGTTCCAACTCAAGAACGATGAGATCATGACCTGAGGCCAAAGTCAGATGCTTAACGACTGAGTCACCCAGGTGCCCCAAGTTCATTATTTTTTAAATTTTACTTTTACTTTTACTTTTTATTTAGACTGCTATGTAGTATACCTTTGTGTAAATAGATGCTTTATCTAGTCTTTGATAAATAACTTTCGGTGTTTCTAATTTGTTGTCATTACAGTGTTGTAGTGAACATTGTATGTGTGTATGTGTGTTATGCACATATACTAGAGTTTTTAAAGGTGGTTTTCAAAGTGTGTTCTGGGACCCCTTGAAGAATCATTCCCCTCCCAATTCTAGACCTTTTCAGGGAGTCTGTGGGGTGAAAACTATAATAATAACAGTGTTCTTTGCTTTTTACCCCCCCCTCATTCTGTCGTAAGTGTATAGTAGAGTTTTTCAAAGGGTACATGATGTGTGATATTATAAAACATCTGAAGGTAGAAGCTGATATGAGAACCTAATTGTCCTCTGTTAGATTTGCAAAACTGTAAAACAGAGTCATTCTTTTTACTGAATTTTGTTTTGTTTTGGAAAATAGTTATTTTCCATAAAAATACGTTATTTATAATAACATGTAATTGTTTTGTTGTTGGTAGTTTTAAATATTTTTTAAATTTATCAATTTTAATTTCTAATACAACAATTATCAGTGGATATAACCTATTAAAGCAAATAATTTTTAAGAGTAGAAAGAGGTTTTGAGACCAAAAGGTTTGAGGACTGCTGCTGTAGGTAGATACTTAAGTGTGGCAAGGCTGGTTGTACGGGGTGCACAGCTTTAACCACACCTCAGACTGTTGTGTTTACACCACTTTATTTTTCAGTAGAGGGGAAGAGTTCCTGGTCCTCCACATTCAAGGTAACATATGTTATCAGATTTGAACAAGCTTTGCCAGCAGGATGGATGTTAAAATCTCATTGTGAATTAAATTTGCTTTTTCCTGATTACTAGTAACACTGGGCATCTTTTTATTATGTTCATGGACCATGTTTGTAGTTTCTCTTCTGTGGAAAATTTTTTTATTCTGTGCCATTTTTCTCATGCTGCTAATTGTATTTTTCTTCCTGATTTATAGGAAGATTTCTTTCCTTCTTCCTTCTTTTCCTTCCATTCTTCCTCTTCCTCTTCTCCCTCCTCCTCTTCCTCCTCCTCCTCCTCCTCCTCCTCCTCCTCCTCCTCCTCCTCCTCCTCCCCGTCCTCATCCTCCTCTTTCTCCTCGTTCTGGTTACTAATCCTTTGTTGGGTAACATGCATTAGAAAAATCTCACAGTCTTGAGCCTGTCTTTTCATGTTGTTTATGGTAATTTTGGTTGAGCACTTTCTTGATTTTAAGCTTCTTAATTCCTAAATTTTAAGTTGAGTTTCATACCTAAGGATTTAATACAGTGATAATTTATTTCTCTGTATGGTTTGAGATGGGAATTTCATTGCATTTTTAAAATACACATCATAGGGGCGCCTGGGTGGCGCAGTCAGTTAAGCGTCCGACTTCAGCCAGGTCACGATCTCGCGGTCCGTGAGTTCAAGCCCCGCGTCAGGCTCTGGGCTGATGGCTCAGAGCCTGGAGCCTGTTTCCGATTCTGTGTCTCCCTCTCTCTCTGCCCCTCCCCCATTCATGCTCTCTCTCTGTCCCAAAAATAAATAAACGTTGAAAAAAAAAATAAAATAAAAAAATAAAATAAAATACACATCATAGGGGCACCTACCTGGCTTGGTCAGAGCGACATGTGGCTCTTAATCTTGGGGTTGTGGGTTCAAGCCCCATATTGGGTGTAGACATTACCTAAAAATAAAATAAAATAAAAAAACATGCATCATTTATTGACTTTTTCCCCACTGATTTTTGAATATCAATTTTCTATATATGTGTGAATGGGGGCTCCTGGGTGGCTCAGTAGGTTAAGCATCTGACTTTGGCTTAGGTCATGATCTCATGGGTCGTGAGTTCAAGTTCCACATCAGGTGAATTCGAGCTCCGCTTTGGGTGAGCTTGAGCCCCGCATAGTGTGAGCACAAGCCCCGCATCTGGTGAACACCCTTGCTTAGGGTAAGCATGAGCCCTGCTTTGGGTGAACCCCACTTCTCTCCCTCTCCCTCCCCCTTCCCCTTGTGGGATTCTCTCTCTCTCTCCCTTTCTCTCTCTCTGCCCCTCACTCACTTGCACCCTCTCTCTCTCTTAAAAAAATAATAAATAAAAGAAACATATAAACGTGAATGTACTTAGCATCTTTATTCTTTTCTGATGGTTTTTCTATTTGTTCATCAATATCTCTGAGTTAATATGACTTTCCATGGTCTTGATGTATGGTAAGTAACTTCCACCTTATCTTTCTTCAGAATTGTTTATTCATAGGTTTTTATTATTCCATATGTCTTTTAGGAGAAGCTTTTTAAATTTTGTGAAAACCTTCATTTGGGAGTTTTATTGGAATTGTACTTGATTTATAAAAAATTTTGGAGAGAAAAGACATTTAAAAATTTTTTTTTTTTTCAACGTTTATTTATTTTTGGGACAGAGAGAGACAGAGCATGAACGGGGGAGGGGCAGAGAGAGAGGGAGACACAGAATCGGAAACAGGCTCCAGGCTCCGAGCCATCAGCCCAGAGCCTGACGCGGGGCTCGAACTCACGGACCGCGAGATCGTGACCTGGCTGAAGTCGGACGCTTAACCGACTGCGCCACCCAGGCGCCCCGAGAAAAGACATTTTAATGATATTGAGTCTTACTCTACACGAACATGATACATCTCCATTTATTCAATTTTCTCCAAAAAGGATTTTCCTATCTCTTCTTAGTTTTATTTCTAAGTAACTTATCAGTTTTGTTCTTATAACTAGGAATTTTTGTCTAGTACATATTCTGTCATTACTGAAAATATATAAAAGGAACTGTAAAACTCAATAATGAGAAGCCCCTAATCAAACCGAGTTAAAAGACTTGGCCAGTTTAATAAAGAAGACATCGGGATGACCAATAAGCACATAGGATGGTGCTTGGGATTTTTAGTTATTAAGGATATGAAAGTTAAAACCACAACACAACGCTGGGGCGCCTGCGTGGCTAGGCATCCAACTCTTGGTTTCAGCTCAGGTCATGATCTTGCAGTTTGTGGGTTTGAGCTCCATGTTGGCTCTGTCCTGGCTGCACGGAGCCTGCTTGAGATTCTCTCTCCCTTTCTCTCTCCCTCTCTCTGCTCCTGCCCATGTGCTCACATTCGCACGCACTCTCAAAATAAATAAACATTAAAAAAAATCCACAATACACAGAAGAATGGCTAAAATAAGTAGACATACCCTACATTGGTGAAGATGTGGAGTTACTAGAACTCTCTTATATTGCCTGTGAGAATGTAAAATGGTACACTTAGGAAAAATGTGGGTTTTTATAAAGTTAAACATTTCCCACCTATAACCCAGCAATCCACACTATGCATTTACTCAAGAGAAATAAACACATATGTTCACGAAAAGGATTGTATATAAATATTTATAGACACTATTCAGAATAACCCAAACTGGAAACAACCCAAATGCCCATCAACAAGAGAATGGGTAAACAAATTATGATGTATTTATACAGTGGAATACCATCAGCAATAAAAAAAAGAACAAACTATTGACCCTTTCAACAGCTAGAATGACTCTCAGGTTTTTGGTTTTTTTTGTTTTGTTGTGTGTGTTTTTGTTTTTTTGTTTTTTGTTTTGTTTTGTTTTTAGAGAGACTGTGTGTGCAAGCAGGGGAGAGGGAGAGAGAGAATCTCAAGCAGGCTCCACCCATGCTTCGCGTGAGCCTACCACAGGGCTCCATCTCACAACAGAGAGATCACAACCTGAGCCCAAATCAAGAGTCAGCCACTAGGGGCGCCTGGGTGGCTCAGTCGGTTAAGCGTCCGACTTCGGCTTGGGTCATGATCTCACAGTTCGTGAGTTCGAGCCCCGTGTCAGGCTCTGTGCTGACAGCTCAGGGCCTGGAGCCTGTTTTGGATTCTGTGTTTCCCTCTCTGTCTGCTCCTCCCCTGCTCATGCTCTGTCTCTCTCTCTCTCCTTCAATAATAAATACAAAACATTAAAAAAATTTAAAAAAAAAAGTCAGCCACTTAACTGACTGAGCCACCCAGGCGCCCCCTGAACCTCACGTTTATATGAAACAGATGAAATTCAAAGCCAGGCAAAGCTAAACTGTGGTGATAGAAATTCTAATAGTAGCTCCCTATGGGATAATGAGGATTGACTGTGTAAAGGGGCTCATGGTGCCTGGAAATGTTTATCTTTTTTTTTTTTTTTAAGATTTTATTTTTAAGTACTCTCTACACCCAGTGTGTGGCTCAAACTTACAGTTCCGAGTTAAAGAATTGCACATTATCGACTGAACCAGCTAGGCAAAATGTTTGTATCTTGATTGGAGTGTTGGGTACATACATGTATACATTTGTCAAAATTCATCAAATTGTGCATTTCACCGTATGTCAGTTTCATCTTGATTTTTTTTTTTAATTGGAAACATGGATGCTCTTGAAGTCGTTTTCCACATTTTAATTAAAAAGTGCCAGTGTTTTCTACACTGATTATCTTGTGAATTTTTTCATTATTTCTGTCGGACACTAACATCTGGGTTATGTTTTCATAATTATGAGGCATAAATGGGATTGCTTTTTGCTCCTTGTACAAAAAGCCAAAGGTTAGTTAAGCTCTATTGTTTTCAAGTCTATTTTGTATTTTCAGCCAATCCTGTATTTTCACTTACAGGTTTCACAATTTTTTTTCAGTTTATTTTTCTATTTTTGAGAAAGAGAGAGAGCAGAGGAGGGGCAGAGAAAGAGGAAGACTAGAGAATCCCAAGCAGGCTCAGCACTGTCAGCACAGAGCCCAATGTGGGGCTCAAACTCATGAACTGTGAGATGATATCCTGAGCCAAAATGAAGAGTCAGACACCTAACCAACTGAGCCACCCAGGCGCCCCCAGGTTTTACACGTTTAATACTTATATGAATATCACTTAAATTTGTCCATATAATGGTTAGGTGTCAGGAAGCCCACCTGTTAACTCCCATTGTCACTATTCATTTGGTATTTGTTGAACCTAATTTATTTCCAACGGTGTTTTAGACATTGGGGATACAGTAGTGAAGCAGACACACAAGGAAGGACCCTCTGCTCACAGAGCTTGCAGACTACTGGGGGAGGAAGCTGACAATAAACACAATACACTCGATGCCTTGAGATAGCACTTTGAGCGCTGGGAGGAGCTCTAGAAAGGAACTGGAGGGGCTGCTTTCCACTGGGTGTTCACCGAGAGGCTTCGGTGGTGACCTCCGAGCCAAATACAGGAATAGCAGGGCCATGTTCACTCTGTGAAGTCATGGGGGAGGGTTTGAATGTAGCTTTTTGTACCTTTATTATTAGACAGCCTTGATCACAATCCCTGATTATTTTCTCGGTTGGTCTTTGTTGTATTTTTCTTAATCACCCCTTTCTGAGTCTGGTTTGTGTGTGTGTGTGTGTGTGTGTGTGTGTGTGTGTGTGACTTTATGGTTGTGTGACACTTTGAACTCTTGTAGCTTTGGGTTTTTCCTGGTAACTAGTCTGGATTGTTCACTTTTTTAAAAAATTTTTTTAAAAAGTTTATTTATTTTTAGAGAGAGAGCAAGAGAGAGAAAGAGCATGCATGAGCAAGGGAGGAGCAGAGAGAGGGAGAGAGAGAATCCCAAGCAGGCTCTGCACTCTCAGTGAAGAGCCCAACGCAAGGCTCAAATTCATGAACTGTGAGATCATGACCTGAGCTGAAACCAAGAGCTGGGTGCTTAACCGACTAAGCTACCCTGGTGCCCCTAGATTGTTCACTCTTACCAACAGACCATTAGTCTCCACAAAGATCCCCTTTGCATGTATTTAATCAAGTACATTTAGAAGAGACAGTTTCAGTACACACAGAAGTGGAGATTAAATTTATGTAGTTTTGACAATGGCCTTTCCCTATATCTTCTCTTCTGAGCCCACATTTCAGAATCCTAAAGGTGTTTGGGAACCTTTCTCTCGGCATTGTCGGTGCCTCAGTTCTGTGTGTAAATTTATGAGCTTAGCAGCCTTAGGACTCTCCTAAGGTTATTTTCTGCTCCTAAGAGGACATTTTGGGTAAAGTTGTCATGAATTAAAAAGTTGAGAATCAAGTTCATTCATAAGCAAAAGTAAGTAGGAGTGGTTTCTTTTCCTGGTGTAATAGTTATAGTTTATCATCTTGGTGTTTAAAAATATCAGTTATATTTTGAGGAGTTTGGTGTATGAATAGAAAGAACAAAAATGTACATCTTTTTAGTGGTCCTTCAAGCTGGTACTTTCTAAAAGCTCAAGTGTCTGTCTTCCATCCTCCTCTGCCCTGCCTCCAGCCAAGCTCCATATGTCCAGGTGAGTTGGACACCTGATTCCACGTTGTGTAATCAGAAAGGAAGAAGAAAATTGGTTCCCCAAATGCCTGCCCCTCCAACAGTTCCCATCATGTCTGATCACAAGTACTTGGAGGGCACATGGCTCATAATCTTTGTCTCCTGGAGACCCAAGACTGGGAAGCTTTGGAGAGTACCCTCCAAGTGTACCCAGGAGCCCCTCTAAAGGCCTAATCCCAGTGGGTTCGTGGGCACCGGTGTGTTTGGAAACCAACTCAGGCTCACAGGACAGCAGCAAGTAAGAGTATCTCTGAGGATTTGCAAATGTGACCGGGGGCTCATCTCATCATCCTTTGACAAAATATAGAAAATAAGTGGTCCTTCTCAGTGTCAGGAATTAAACATGTGTAAGAAAGTTTGAAATTGTGTCTGTTAGGTTAATTCGCAAAATATTCAGGTTTTGTTGTTTATTTGCTTTTTTGCTGCCAGTCTTAAAAAAGTTATTTCTTGGGGCGCCTGGGTGGCGCAGTCGGTTAAGCGTCCGACTTCAGCCAGGTCACGATCTCGCGGTCCGTGAGTTCGAGCCCCGCGTCAGGCTCTGGGCTGTTGGCTCAGAGCCTGGAGCCTGTTTCCGATTCTGTGTCTCCCTCTCTCTCTGCCCCTCCCCTGTTCATGCTCTGTCTCTCTCTGTCCCAAAAATAAATAAAAACGTTGAAAAAAAAATAAAAAAAAAAAAGTTAATTCTTGCTCGGTTCAAGGGTAAGGCTGACTTCACTTTTAATTTTTGAAACACAAGCATAAGATAAATTAATTCATTTTGAGCTAAGTGTTTACTGTGTCAAAAATAATTAGCTTACATGGTCTCAATTTACATAATTTCCAGAATCTTTTATTTAGACAGTTAACAGATTCAGAAAGTGTGTATTGCTAGAAAAGGCAGCTAATAGGAGAATAGGGATGCTAATTATTTGGTTGATTCCGAGACTACTGTGTATATCTCATTTCAGGGTATATGAACACTTTTCTGCAAAAGCTCCATTTTGCTAATGTGGCTCCAATATAGACAGTGTGATTTTGTGTGTGTGTGTATTTAATGACCATAGACACAACTGAGGGCTCTTTCTTCTTCTTTTTTTTTTTTAATGTTTATTTTCATGTGAGAGAGAGAGAGAACATGCCAGTGCCCGAGTTGGGAAGGGGCAGAGAGAAAGGGAGACACAGAATCTGAAGCAGGCTCCAGGCTCTGTGCTGTCATCACAGAGCCCGACACGGGGCTTGAACCCACAAACTGTGAAATCATGACCTGAGCCGAAGTCGGATGTTTAACCTACTGAGCCACCTAGGTGCCCCAACAATAAATTATTTAAATTGCTACAATGTGTTCCATTACATTGTTTGAACCCATCACCATTAGTGAACCACCCAGGCGCCCCAAGAGCTCTTATTTCTTTAACTTGGCGCCTCCTTCACAGTCGTATGCTCAGAGATGTAAACTATGCACTTCTGTCAATCTGGCTTTCTGTTTTTGAAGACCAAACTCATTGGATCATACTTAAAAACTTAAAGAATTTAAGTTTATTTAAAAATCTTCTGTGGAATTTACCTGAATTTTTTGGTTGGGTAGCTGCTTGGCATGGTGTAAATCCTTCAGTCATTTTATTTGAAAATACGACTGGACTTGGTCAAGCTCTTCAGGGACAGGGGCTTTTGTATGTCCAGTGCCCTGCATCCACATTCTGTAAAGCAGTAAAATGAGTGGGACAAGGAGACTTGTTCTGTTTACTTCACAGAGTTTATTGATTCCTGCCCTGTGGGTGTTTACTTAGCGCCTTTTGTCTCAAAGCTTTGGCTTTGACCAAGGGCCTTGAAGAGGTGAGGAGATAAGCAGCTGCTGCTGGCACTAGTTGAGCTTGAGTCACAGGTGTGGGAAGCTGTTTTCACTGCCAGGAATAGAGAGACTCATTCAGGTAACCTCAAATAATAGAGCAATTTTCTTGTAAGGACACTCTGAGATTAAAGAAGGCTCGAATCAGTTATACTTCTGGGTCTCCTGAGAGCAGAGGAATTAAGACTAATCCAGTGGAATATAGTCTGGGAATGGAGGAGATCACTGGTTAGACAAGCTTGTAGATACAGGAACATAGGACTCTTCAGTATTCCACTGGAATGGCAGTTGGGAGAAAGTCAAACCTATATAAATATTGCCATATTTTTCCTTGAGCATTCACTAAGATCGTAGAGAATATCCCTTAGAAGTGTTAGGAGTTGGTGATGCATGGGTAGCTCAGTTGGTTGATTATCTGACTCTTGATTTTGGCTCAGGTCATGATCCTGCAGTCATGGGATCGAGCCCTGTGTCAGACTGTGCGCTGAGCCTGTTTGGGATTCTCTCTCTATGGGATTCTCCCCCATTCACATGCACTTGCTCTCTCTCTCAAAAAAAAAAAAATGCTAGGAGTTTTGTAAATCATATTTGCTTGCTTTTTCAGACAGATGATACATTTCCTATTTTTTTCCTTTTGTATTCTTCTAGTCTGCAGTATTGTGTGTGTGTGTGTGTGTGTGTGTGTGTGTGTGCGCGTAAGTAAATGCACACAGAGCATCCACAGACTAGGAAAATCTGAAGATGGAAACCAGGAGTCTGGGAAAACTTAATTTGACTTGTCATATTTGAAAACATCATCTGTTAACCTTTTCTTTTGTGAGTTTATACTGCTGTCTACTTACTATGTTTTGAAAAATGGTAATATTAAAATTGGTCATAGTAACTCACAGTAAATAAACATCAGTTTCTTATACTTGAATAGGAATTTAGAATTTACAGGCATTTTCAAAGATGTTTTCTTTTTTTAAGTTCTTTAGTTTGTTTTAGTTTTTTTTAATTCTTTTCTGAAGTTCTTAAAAAAATTTTTTTTAGTGTTTATTCATTTTTGAGAGACAGAGACAGAGTGCGAGTGGGGAAGGGGCAGACAGAGAGGGAGTTACAGAATTCGAAGCAGGCTCCAGGCCCTGGGCTGTCAGCACAGTGCCCAATACGGGGCTCGAACCCACAAACCATGAGATCATGGCCTGAACCGAAGTCGGGCGCTTATCTGACTGAGCCACCCAGGCACCCCTCTGAAGTTCTTTTAAAATTCTTTCTTAAAACCCCCTGTGAAAGGAAGCAGGCAGGTCTTATTTTTCATATTTTAGAAGTTGAGAATTGAAGTCAAAGTTACACTATCCATCCCAGGTGTCACGGAAGGTGTTGGGGCGTGGCCCCAGTTAGGGCAGGCCTCCTGACATCCAGTTGGTTACCCTGCCCTTGTGTGGCAGCCCTCGTTGACAGAGTTAACCAGATATTGGCAGTGTCCTTCCTCACCTCCCTCCTACTCCCCTTCTCTGTACCTAGTTCCTGAGAGAGAACACAGGCACAATGGGCGCAGATGTACATTGCTTTCTTCACAGCAAGACTCCCATTCTGAATCACAACCTTCTTCCTCATTTTGGTAGCTAGACTAAAAAAATCTAGAGAGATTGTGGAGATTATTATTAGTTTTTTTTTCTTAATGCTTATTTTTGAGAGAGCACGCATGAGTGGGGAAGGGGCAGAGAAAGAGGGGGACAGAGGATCCAGAGTCTGATGTGGAGCTTGAACTCACAAACCACAAGATCATGCATGACCTGAGCTCCTGAAGTTGGATGCTCAACCCACGGAGCTACCCAGGCGCCCTGAGGTTGCGATCAGTTTGCCAAAACTGTGCAAGAAACACTTGTGCTTCGTCCCTGCAAACGGGTATGGAAGGATATGGATATAAGGGATTGAGTTCTTGGTAATTGTAGTCAGAACCCAGTGTTTACCTTGACTACTACATATCACTTGCCTGGTGCTCTCATCTCCTTAATTGCCTTGATACCATGTCCCATTCACTATTGGGAGGTAGAAATGATAGTCCTATAACTTGTCTACTCACAATTTAAAAATTGATACAATTTCTAGCAAAAATTTATAAAGGAGAAATAAAGGAAAGTAATCCATAGTAAGTAAAATGTATACCAGCAGGTGTGGACTTCAGTATGTACATGCTCATTTAGTACTGGTGACTCAGATACCTGAAGTGGCATTGCTGCAATGACATGATTTTTTTTTAAATGTTTATTTCTTTATCTTGAGAGAGAGAGTGTGTGTGAGCAGGGGAAAGAGAGAGACAGAGAGAGAGATAGAGAGAGAGAGAGAGAGAGAGAGAGAGTCCCAAGCAGGCTCCATGCAGTCCGTGTAGAGCCCGATGCAGGGCTGAATCTCACAAACCATGAGTTCATGACCTGAGCCAAAATCAAGAGTCTGATGACGCTTAACAGACTGAGCCACCTAGGCATCCCAATGACATGATTTTTTGAAATGATGAATGTCTATTAGTAAAATTCAAAAAAAAAAAAACAACAAAATACAAAAAAATCCTACAAAATCTTTTTGATTTATGGGGTAGTTGTGGCAAATGTAATGTATATTAAAACTGTGTAAAATAATGGTGTTTATATATAAACATTGGAATGATTGAGGTTCTGATGGTTATAAGTTGACTTTTTTTGCCAATCTGAATGTCCAGTGGGATACTTGAAAGCAGCGCAGGACAGAATGGTGAGATTCAGGACAGTTGTTGGTTGTGCATTGTCCACCAGATGCCAAGGACGTCCTCTGAATTACTTTGACGATTGGAAAAAAATGCCTCCACAAAATTAGAATACACTTTCTAGATGGTGATGGCACTTGCGTTGCAAATCTCTGCCTTAAACACTTCAGAAAGATGTAGAAACCTAAGGGATCCCAAGAGAACAAAGACTTCCCAACATTTCAGATCAGAAACTACTAGTGCTGTGATTTCATTGTCTCAAGAGCCTGGAGAGAGCAAGAGGGGAATGTCTACTCTATTTTTGCTGCAAGGCTGAGATAGGTTTTTTTGCCTTCCTCATGTCTTTGTTTGCCTGCACTATCTCTTCTCAGCATTCCTGGGGTGGAAATGTTTTGCACTCTCTCTGTTCTCTGTCCTTGGAGTTTGCTGGGGAGGCTTTCGAAATCTAGACTAGGTTCTGAAGATGATGTGAAAAAGGGGTTTGAAAGTGTCTAAGAAAACTTTTTCCTTTATGTGGTAAATATACATAACGTTCACTTTACCCGATGAAAGGTTTTTTAATAGAAGTAATTTGTCACTTTGCAAATATATGGTTAAATTATTGTGGTATATACGTAATGGTAACTATCTCCCTTGATCAGCTGGAAAGATAGAATTTTCTGTTAACTGTAGTATTTTAATCATAGGGCTTGTGAATTGTTTCACAGAATTAATCCTGGGACGCCTGGGTGGCTCAGTCAGTTAAGCGCCCGACTTCGGCTCAGGTTATGATCTCATGGTTTGTGGGTTCAAGACCTGTGTCGGGCTCTGTGCTGACAGCTCAGAGCCTGGAGACTGTTTCCAATTCTGTATCTCCTTGTCTCTCTGTCTGTCCCTCCCCTGCTCATGCTCGGTCTCTCCCTCTCAAAAATAAACAAACATTTAAAAAATTTAAACTTTGAAAAAAAATTAATCCTTGGTAACAGTGGGAATCCACATGGAAGGAAATATTTACCTATTATTGTGTGATTTCAGGAATTAGCAATTTTGCTTTCTCTTTTCTCTGAGGCAGCATTTTGGTGCTAGATGTGCCTCGGTTCACATTCTCCAGCTCTGCCACAGAGTGGCTTTGTGATCTAAAGCAAATGAGTATCTCTGAGCTTTACTGTAAAAATGTCCTCATCAGTAATATGGCCACGCTGATATTTAATACAGTTGTTGCAAGGGTTCCTGTAAAACATTTGACACAGTTTTGTTCTAGTACAAGTTCCTACGCATCCACATTTTTCATGGAGTATAACCACGGTGCAGATAAAATTTTTGTCTTCTTAACGAATTTTTTTTGAGTTTATTTATTTATTTTGAGAGCACGAGTGAGTGGGGGAGGGGTAGAGAGAGAGAGAATGGGTGCTGCAGCCCAGAGAGATCATGACCTGAGCTGAAACCAAGGGTCGGACTCTTAACTGACTGAGCCCCTCTGGGTACCCCTTTCTTTGTCTTCTTTTTTAACTTGACCTATTTCCATAGTGTGAACAATTTTTATAATTACTGTTTTGAAGTATTAAAAAGTATTATAGCATATAATGACATTTTGCCACGAAATATACTGTGGACATGATGTCCTTTCTGTGTATAATATGAACCTTAACCTTACCTGCTTATCTCAAGAAATAAAGCTCTTGAAAACCTCACTTCTTGCCATAACTGTTAGCAAAAGCAGGAGGAAACAACAGGCCTGAGTTGAGTCTGGGCAGTGGGCCCATCGTAGGCTTCCCAGGTGAGAGATGCACGTCCACACACCACCCTTTAGTATGCCATTTTGGAGGCCTTGACCTCCGGGCTGCACAGAAATGATCAGAACTATAAATATTAAATCTGAGAATACCAAAGATATACTGTGCTTCACTTCATAATGATTTCAGTGTAAATGAGCATTTTTCATTTTGTCTCCTCTTTTTTTTTTTCATTGTGAAAGTGATGCTGCTACATAGAAGTCTCCTGTCGACCAAGAAAGAATCCACTGAAGGTTTAAGCAGACAGACATTTATTTGGGCTAATTAGAATTGCAATTCAGGAAGCACAGATTCAGGGAGAAACCCGAATCCTAGGTTGTTGCTGGATCCAAGGAGGTCAAAGGACAAGGTAGAGTTATCAGTCAGAGGGCCAAGGGTATAGTTCTTGTTCAGGTCCTCTGTGCAGCACAGGGATTGAAACTAAATTACCTGGGATTGGTTGGGTTAATATGCAGATAAGGGGTTGAGTTTGTTCAACTGCATTGGCTCCTTTTGAAGTGCAGAGTGAGGTGAATTCTGGTGTCCCCTTGAGGAGGAAGTTCACACCCAGCTGAGGGCTTGCAGCTGGCCAAAAGGGTTTTTTTCCTTAAAGGTCATGGTTTTTCTGATGAGGTCGTGCATAGATTCCTCCTCCTCTGTGGCCCCCCAGCTCTGTTTTGAAAAGAGACTCTGTTAGCTAGGCTTGTTTCCTGTATTTTGAAATCTCCTTTTATAAGACATTGATTTTTCTTTCCCTAGTAGTATTTCTGTTAGATAAATCTCTAAAAGTGGAGACACACACAAACCCTGCATGGTCCTTGATGTGATTGCCAAGTTGTTTCCAAAGATATTATGTAGATTTACATAGAGATCCCTAGTCAAGTAGTTTCAGCCATCCAAAACTTGGGATTTTTTAAAATTTAAAGTGTTTTGTGGGAGACTAATTTAACAGGTGAAATTTTAATTTTAATTTCTTGGCTACTAGTGAATTTAAACATTTAATTTTCATATATTTGTGACACTTCCTTTTGCATTATTTATTCTTATTTTTCCTCTATTAACTTATGTAATAATATGTATAATAATATGTAATCATATTGTTTTGTTTTTTTCTTTTAGCTCCGGTAATAAACCGATTCACAAGGCGCGCCTCAGGTAAGCCAGCCTGTATTGTGATTTTACTTATTAATGGTGACATTTCTTAACTAATAATAGTGGTATTGGACAAGAAGGTATGGTGAGAATAATTACTATGGAGTAATGATTTATTTGTCGGTTATTTTCCCTGAAAACAACCATGTGATGTAATCAAGAACTAGGAAATAATTGGAAATGTACTCTCAGTGTTTAAACTTATAATCAGACGGTGCATTGGAGCTAATGCACCTTTTTTTTTTTTAAAGGAAATCCCAGTTTCTTTATTATTGAAAACCATCAACTGGTTGTTGGAAGTAGGAGACTAAGTGAAACCTCATACCTGCCCAAGGGCCTTCTCCTGAGCCCCACCATACAAAGGAACGTCTCAAACCTATGCCCTTTCCTCCCAAACTCCAAAAATTAGGGGGATTATTCAAAACTATCTCCAATGAGTAAACTCAGTGGTTAAAGGTTTCTTCTGGGGACCAGTGACAAAGTTAGCCTTATTAATGAAGGCCACAGACCAAGCCAGAAATGCCTAAAGAAGTAAGGGTCCTTGAGGGAAAAATCCTAGTACAGACTCCATACCTAGGCATTTTCTGTTAGGTTTAATATAATCTAGGCAGACTGTGCAGGTCCACTAAGAGGAAGGATGAAAACACTGCCCGGTGGAGACATGTGAGTGGTGGACAGCAGCTGATACTCTGACCCAAGCTTGGAAGGCAAGCATTTCCTCCTCCATCATCAGAGATCTCTCCCTTCTTCCAGTGAAAGTTGGCCACAGCAGTGGAGGCCTTCCCAGAGGGTTCCTGTCAATTCCCTGAAAGCCTCCTTAAAATCAGAAACAGCACCCTGCCTAACTGAGGCAGAGCCAAAGGGAAAACATAAATAAAAGGCCCAGGCCTCAGGCAGGGCCTGTGGTTAAGGAAGGGGCAGGACCTCAAAGGTGAGGAAGCACTGACAAGGCAGGGATTCTATTTGTCCTTCTTGCTTTCCCATCTGGCGCTTCGGTGGTGGTTGGGGCCACAGGCTGCTCCTCAGGGATGTGATCTCCAGCCTTTGATAGCTTCTTGGCCCTTTGATACGGCTCATTCAAGTTGAATTCTCGGATCACATTCTCCTCAGAAGGTGCAAGAGACAGCTCATCCTTTTTTGTCTATCTGTGGCCGCCACATGACCTCCTTGCCACCTTGGAACAGGATCAGAGTAGGGAGCTGCTTGGTGAGGGGCGACATGCTCACTTTGTACCATGTACTAACATCAGTGTAGCATCCAACGTCCACCTTCCCCAAATTTAGCCCTGTACAGTTGTACTTGAGGGGAGGTAAGTATAGATAGGAGCAAACGACTGGCAGTCATTAGACCAATTGGCAAAGAACTCCACAATCTAGGTGACCCTCCTTTTCCACTCCAGCTCTTCATCAATGGTTTTGTCATTGAAGTACTTGATATACTCAGGGCCCATATCCGGCTGGGGGGGGGGGCTTGCATGTCATCAGGAACACTATGCGAAGTGTGATGTAAAGCAGGCCCATACGAAAATCCAGACGGAAGAAAAGAATTGCATTGGCCACTTTACTAAACATGAAGTTGTTGCCTGTATGTTGCTCCACAGCGATAGATCTGTGGTTCTTCGTCATCCTGGTGGCACTGAGGAACATCAGGACCTCTCCTTCTTTCCAGTCAGAGTCACACAGGTTGCCGTCTTCGCGTTGCGTGGGGAGACTCCCAATGCACCTTTTTAAATGGAGACCCTCACCCCAGTTTTATTCCTGCTCTTGATCAGTTATTGTCTACATGGTTAGCTGATGTACCAGCCACAGTTCAGAAGCAGTGATTTAGAAGATGGGTAAAGGACACCCTAGAAACAGTGGTGGATGAGAGTTTTTAAGGAGGGACAGGATAACTGAAAATACGGTGGGAGAACTTGTCGTCCTGTGGCCATTTGGAATAGGAGCTAATTGCTTTACATTTGTTAATGCCCCTGAGGCTCTTGCTGTCTTAGAGATATCATAGGAACCGAATGCCTAGTCACAGTGATAGACCTTCGCCACTCACGAGTGCTTGAATTAGATTCTTGGTACGGTGCACTACCTGCATTGGTAGGGAATACTGGACACAGTTGAGAACATTTCTGTCCAAAATGGTTTAAGTAAAGTGAGTTTGGGCATTGAAGCGGATCAACTATTTGGGAAAGTTACTTCCGTGGAGTGCCTTCTTCTCTGAAGACAAATGACACTGCTAGGTTTGATTTGAGAAAATTACTCTTTCTTTTAAATATGACTAGAATTTTTTTGTTGTTGTTGAAAAACATAAGGTAGATGTTTCAGACACATCATTTTTGACATTTACATAACACAGATGAGTAATTTATTTCATAAAATCACCTCATTTCCATCTGTGCTGTAGTATTAAAGGTGTTTTAAGGTTAAGTTTTATTTTTTATCTGCTGGCAATTACTGGTACAATTTATTCTTATTCTGTAGTGACCAAATCTGTGAGGAAAGAGGCAGGGATTAAGTAGATGTGCTGTGTGGGGATAGTATCTACTTCATCCTCCTGAGCTTTTTGTATGCTGAAGACATACTTATTTTATTTTATTTTTTTTAATTAAAAAAAATTTTTTTTAAGTTTATTTATTTTTGAGACAGAGTGAGAGACAGAGCATGAACGGGAGAGGGGCAGAGAGAGAGGGAGACACAGAATCGGAAACAGGCTCCAGGCTCTGAGCCATCAGCCGAGAGCCCGACATGGGGCTCGAACTCACGGACCGCGAAATCGTGACCTGAGCTGGAGTCGGATGCTTAACCACCCAAGCCACCCAGGCGCCCCAAAGACATACTTATTTTAAATGTTGCAAACAAAGAGCGAATTGTAATGGCTTTTGTGGGATGAGGAATTATGCTTTATGTCAGCAAGGCATCGGACGTTATCCCAGAGTAGATCCATCAAGTGTGAAGGTGCTCCAGTGCAGGGATGTAGTCTTTTATGAGCAGTGGTGGCAAAAGAGAGGAGCAATAAGATGGAATCTGTAGTGTGGTACCTTTTCTTCTTGTAAAATTCTTTCCACAGCCACATAGTTTAGGAGTTTTAGATTAAATTGTCTCCTTTTCTGTATCATACTGTGTGATATGAGACATTTATATCTGGGCAAGTTGCATTAGTGTTTGTTGTACAGTATACTTATCATCAACTGATAAATCAGGGGCTCCAGCATGTAGGTAAATTTTGAAGCACCATTATTTTCGTATCTCTACCACCACTAAGTCTGTGTCTGGTGTATCTTGGGAAGACTTGGTTGGAAATGTAGAGAAGGTGGAATGCCAGCAAAGAAACACTCATTAAAGTCAAACGTTGTGCTTATTCCTAGAATCACGGGCAATAGGAAATGTCAGGAAACAATCTGACTTAAAGAAAAACAAACAGGATGATGTCAAGCTTAAGGGTTGCACTATGTACAGCAATAAGCCTCAAAAGGAGTAAAAATTGTTACCCTAGTAATATAACATGCTGAAACTCATTATGAGAATGAATCTTGACATGGAAGGAAAAGACGACCAGCTTTTGGAGACCCCCTGTGCTAAGCATTTTATGTACATCTTCAGTCTTTCAGGCAAGGAAAATAAAATTATATTTACTACCTTAGATAAAAAGAGCAGTGCTATAAGAAGGAAAAAAAGGAATGGGACCTGTTAATCATCTACATGTCTGTAATTTATTTGACTTTCTAATTTTTTTAAAGAAGTTTGTCTAAAACTATTCCAGGAAAGAAGAATATTCGAACAGTCTTAAGCCATCCCGAGGAGGAAATTCTGTAGTTCTCTTTGTTAATTTAGTGGCTGAAAGTAACTTAATTTAGTAGTAGAGATATATGTCAGTTTGTTTTAAAGTATCATTTCCTGAAAATAATAAATGTCTACTTAAAATGTAGAACTTCATACTTGGTCATTAACAATAATTCTTAGGATATCTTTTTCTGATGGAGTTTTATTTCAGAAATAAATTTTCTTTTCAGAAATAAACTATAAAACTTATGTAAGACCTTGAATTTCGAAAAAAAAATAAGTCAGGTAAAATCAACCAGAAGCTTATGTGATATGAGTTTTTTTCTTATTCACTATTTTTAAATAATAATTACAACAGTAACTCTTGTGTAACATGATATAACATGCTATGGGTATTGCTAGGTAATCAGTTGCTGTTGATTGAGTGAAAACAGAGAATATGTTACAATATATTTCTCAACTTGTGGCTGAGTTCTCTAAATCTTTTAGGTTTTGGCTTTTGCTATTCATACTCCATCTTTCAAAAATGAATATTTCAACCTGAGTAATTGGAATAGAACATTTCTCCTTTTTGTGTCTTTTTCATTTATTATAGTTCATGAGGATGAGGCAATGCTTATGTTAAAAAAGTATTTAACAAATACATCATTTAGGATCATTTTGGAGTGCCTGGGTGGCTCAGTCAGTTGAGTATCCAGCTTCAGCTCAGGTCATGATCTCGTGGTTCATGAGTATTGAGCTCTGTGTTGGGCTCTGTGCTGACAGCTCAGAGCCTGGAGCCTGCTTCGGATTCTGTGTCTGTCTCCCTCTCTCTCTGCTCCTCCCCTGCTCGTGCTCTGTCTCTCTCTATCTCTCAAAAATAAATAAACATTAAAAAAATTATTTAGGATCGTTTTTGTACCTTAAACAACACTGTTTCTGCTCAACTCTCTTCATATGTTTTTAGTGCCTGCCTACAAACCTGTCAGTTTTTATTTCTATACGTAGAAGGAATCTGTATCACCTAGCAATTTTCTAACAAAATTCCTAGAGTCTTTAAGAGCATGTAGAGGTTTCACGGCTTCATAAGCTGGTTTTCCACTAGGTACGGGAATGAAAGGAGTACAGTATGGGATGATTAGTGGAAACCCAGATGGGTGTTCGATTGGTTCAGTTCTGCAAAACATGACTGGAACTGTCAGGTGTCTTCCAAAATCCAAATGAAACATATCTTTGATATCTTCCTGACAAGCACCCCATAACCTTAATTTTATCATTTTTAAAAATTTTTATTTTTATTGAGATACAGTCGACATATGACGTGTGTGTATTTAAGGTGTACAGTGTGTTGTGGCACATGGGTGGCTCAGTTGGTTGAGTGTCTGGCTCTTGATTTTGGCTCAGGTCATGATCTCAGAAATTGAGTCCACGTCAGGCTGTGCACTGACAGTGTGGAGCTTGCTTGGGATTCTCTCTAGCTGTCTCTATGCTCCTCCCCCACTTGTACTTGTGCTCTCTCTCAAAATAAACCAAACAAAAAAATTAAGGTGTAAGATGTGTTGATTTGATATATTTGTATGATGTAACATGATTACCCATAGCCTTATTTTTAAGCAGTACCCTGTGATCCTAGTTTCGAGCAAAAGAAATCCTACTTTTGTTCTTTTTTTTTAACCCATTTCTGCTCTTCATCATCACTTCTTATCGGGACATCTTTTTTTAAGTACACAGAAGTCATACATAATCTATTTTATAATAACATGAGCTATTATGCGATTATATGTAACACACATAAAATTAACATAAAATACACATAATCTATTTTAGAATTTTGATGGCATTAACATTGACTGTTTGGAGTATTTTGGAAGATTTTTCTTCTTGGTGGAAAAATGGCAATATACCGTTTATTCTCATTATTAAAAATTAATGGTAGCAGTAGACACAGTCATTTGAAGAGTAAAACTTTACACAGACAGCAGCAGTCCTGTTGCATTGTTGTTCATCTAGTATATTATATGAGAAAGACTCTAGAGTGTGGGATTTCACAGACTTGAGTTCAGATCACCTGTTTACTGTTTGAATTTGCATGTAAATTATTTACCACCTTGAGTTTTACTTTTTTCTTTTCATTTTCTTTCAGTTTGGGATAACAGCTATAGTCAGTCTTGTTACGATGGTTAAGCTAGATGATTTTTATAAAGCGGAGTGTCTAGGCTGTCAAAAATGTTAGCGGTCAACTGTCTTTTCTGCACATAGTTTAAAACAAAACAAAACAAAACAAAACAATAAAACCCTCAGTGCTGTGCCCTAGCCTGTCATAAATAAGCCTTGGGGCATCACAGCACTATTGGATATCATTCCTTAATATGGGTCATCTCTTTTTACTGTTTTCACATTATGGCTTTTAAAAAGATTATAATGGTTTTCCTCTGTGGGTTTGTCTCTGAATTGAAGAAAAAAGAAAAAAAAGAAATTTCTCTTTACTCTTGAGATAGTGCCTTGCAGTATGAAGTCAGACCTCTCTCTGATTTTGTTTAACCCCAGGATTTTACTTTGAAAAAAGTCAAGCCTATAGAAGAGTTTGAAGAATAGTTCAGTGAACACTTTTCTCTAGATTTCCCACTTGTTCCTATTTGACCCTTCTCCTTGCTTTCGTACACACGCTCATACCCACACTTTGTTTTTTTACTGAACCTTTTAGGAATTATGAATACTTCATGTGTATCTGCTAAGAACAAGGTCATTGTTCTGCATAATAGTACACTCAAGGAATTTAACCTTGGTACAGTGCTGTTATCTAATATATACAGTCCAGTGTCCTCAGTTGTCTTGGTATTTCCTCTCTTCCTGTATAAAGGATAGCCAAGCTTATTCAAGGATTTTATGTTGCTTTTAACTGTCATGACTCCGTTTTTCTGATCTTTTACAAACTGACTCCCTAAAATTTTTGAAAGCTGCTTGCTTGCTTGCTTGCTTTCTTTCTTTCTTTCTTTTTTTCTTTCTTTTTGCAGTTCTGGAGGTTATCCATATCAATGAAACTGTTCCCTGTATCACCAGTTGTGAAGTCTTAGCTCACATGGGCATGTCCACTGTCTGGTCACAGTGCCCTGTTGGTGACCGTGAAGCGTTTGCATCAAGTACTGCTTTATTTAGTACCGCTTTCACGGATACTGTTGAGCATTACTTGCTCTAATACATAATTATTTCTTATAACAGAAGTGAAAATGGAACTCCAAATTATGAATTTGGTAATTTTCTTTTCTCATGTAGATAATTAGCCACTTTTCAATTTTTAACCATCATAAGAGCATTGAATTTTGTAGTGTATTTTTAACAGAGCTAAAGTTTTATAATTTTCTCTATGTTGGCATTTAGAGTAATTCAGAGGTGAAATTAAAGTCTTTAAATTTCACACACCCACTGTGTAAAATGATATATTAAAAACTCAGTAAAATCACCAAAAACAGAAAATGATTAGTCCTCAGGAAAGTAGTGAAATAGCTAAAGTTCGGATCTTTTATTGAATCCAATTCAGGGGACATATGTTTCCTTGATTTAGGGAACATATGCTTCCTTTTGTTTTGTTGTAGAAATACTGTGTGGCTTTGGTGTTCATTGTTTTCTTTCTTTCAAGTTCTGTGATGAGAGCTTTTAACCCCCGTATTTTTTTTTCCAGAGGTCATTCTCATGTTGTCCAACTAATTTGCTGGAGTGCATATATCTACGTTAATACTTTATTTTTGAACTGAATTTTGGAAGCTCATTTCAAGCTTGCTAATCACGAACACTACATAATGCATACAAGGAGGATGCTGCTTTAATTAATTCACTAATTCATTCTGCAGACATCTGCTGCGTCCCTCCTGTGTGCCAGGCATAGTGCTAGGGATGCCAGAAGATATGATGCGGCCCTTCGGAAGTTCACAGCCTAGCAGGGAAGCTGGCTGTGACTGTGGGTGGGGAATACCGTAAGAGCCACAAAGGGAAAGGGAGAAAACATACAGTTCTTCCAGCACAGCTCACAGAAAGGATGCTGGTCGCTAGAGCTTGTAACATGAGTTTCAACAGGAGAACAAGGGGAGTATCTGTGCATTGTCACTAAGAGCTACCTGTTTTTATCATAAAGTCCTTTCTCCTCGGATGGTGCTCTCTTCTTACCCGGCAGCAAGTACCTTGTGGCGTGGAGTAAACAGCTGCCTAAGGCTGTGGACAGCAGGGGCTTAAGGCCAGGATTTATTTCTGTGTTTAACTCACCATTCCTTCAAAATTTAGTGTCTCTCTTATCAGAAGAGACAGGATAGGCTCTGGATTCAGGGGGACCTGGGTTGAAATACCAGCTTTGCTACTCACATATCCACTTATTAAAAGTGTGTGTGTGGTGGTGGAGGTGGGGGGTGCCTGGGTAGCTCAGTCGGTTAATCATCCAACTTCTACTCAGGTCATGATATCACGGTTTGTGGGTTCCAGCCCCGCATCGGGCTCTGTGCTGACAGCTCGGAGCCTGGTGCCTGCTTTGAATTCTGTGTCTCCTTCTCTCTCTAACCCTCCCCTACTTGCGCTCTGTCTCTCTCTCAAAAATAAATAATAAACATTTTTTTAAAAAGTGTGGCGGGGGGAGGAGGGGCGGGGGGCTTCATCCCCTTATTAAGGCTCAGTTTCTCCAGGTATAAAATGGGATAATACACATCTCATAAGATTATCTTAGTGATGAAACAGTAGATAATCCGTGAAAAACACAACACAGTATTCTCTCCAGTTTGGTTTCACAGTATGAGCCTATGGTCCAGATGTGTCTTCTGGATAGACAGGGCTTCCCGGAGTCTGGACTGGATGTGAAGGTAGGTCAGAATAGCTTGTGGACTGCAAAGCTTGACACGGAGAATTCGTTGGAAAGATGACATCTAGGGGCAAGGCTGAAATCAAGAGGCAGACGGTTTAACTGAGGCAGCGGGATGAAACCAGAGGGGCCAGCAGTGGGCAAGGGGGAGTGAAATGAGGGGGTGGAAAGTGGACCTAGAGAGTTCTCTGAGATGCCAGAGCACAGCACCCCCCGACCTCCCCCCCCCAAACACACACACAACTGGGCTCTTTGTCTAGGCTTCTCCCTCTGATGGGGTGGAAGTGGTTTTAAGCCACTTTATGCCCTTGTTACCTTCCTGTGCCCAGACCAATGTTGAAATGGATTCTCGCCTGTGATGCGTTACGAATAAAACCAAGTGAGCAGTGGAAGTACTGCTCCTGTCTCTTCACGGCCTCTCCCCTCTCCTCCTCGCTGCTCCAACAGTACTGATTTACTGACACTTTTTAAGCATGCCATGTGCTCGCATACCTTAGCATGCTGTGGTAAAGAGAGCCCGGTGGGATCCATGGGCAGTGTTGAGTCTCTGGTTCTTTTTGGTTAGGCCCAGGCATGCCGATAGACATCTCAAGGCCAATGAGAAAGTCTGTGTCTCTTGAACTTAATTGCATTTTCTTCAAAATCCTCCTTGCACCCTCCAGGGAAGGGAGAAAGGAAGGCAGTAGTAAGAAGCATGATCTGCAGTTCAGGGCAGGGGGGCGGGGGCAGGGCAGGGTTTCTTTCTGCTCCCAGGGTGGTCTGTCTTCACACCAGCAGATATAGAGGGACTTGGCAGATGGCTTGGGAAGCCTTTGTAGCCCATTGGGTCTCTCGTGTGTCCTGGTTCACTGCCAGCTGCCTTGTAGACCAGACATGAGTAGCTAGAATGCAAAGCATTCTCTGATTGTGATCAGAGGTTAGGTCACTGCTCCCCAAACTCTGTGTGTGGAGGGAGGATGAGTCTCCCTGCCCCCAGTCCATTGCAGGCCAGTACTTTTGTAAAGTAGGGTAAACTTGCCACTGTAGCATCAAATGCCATAATAGACCCTAAACACCCCACTCTGTGTTCCTTTCCCTGTGGACTGCTGGCTTCGGGGGCCATGACCTCGGTGAGCTCTGTAGGAGATAGGCGTGTTCTCCCAAAATGTTTTTATGAAGGAAAAGTGTACATTTACTCAAAAATCACTGATTATCAAAACCAAAAACCTTTTTTTTACTCCTTTGGCATTTTGTGAGAACTGCCTGAGTGTGAACGGTGCTCTTTGGAGTGGTGGAATGGTGGGGCCCTGCCCCAGGCCACGGGGACACATGTCGCTGCCTGTACCTGGCACCCGCCTGTTCACCTGTTCATCTGAAACTCCAGAGGCTCCCCTTCTCTGGCTTTCCTATAACTCTTCCCCCAACTATGTCCCCTACCCCTCAGTATTATTTCTTTCTTTCTGGATGTCACCTGTAGGTAGGGTAGGTACTCAATGCTCCTGTTACACGTGTTTACACACGTCATTTGTGTTTATACATCATTTGATGCTGTGGTTTGTTGTTCACAATTAATGAATTGAGAGGAGAGGGCATTTGTAGATGAAGTCAAAGAAAAAGCAGGGTGAGATGTGAGGAAGCGGGAGCCATATGTAGCAGGATGGAAAGATTTGGCCAGACGTGCACAATGAAGTTTAAGATTCCTAAGGGAAGGACCAGTATAGGTGTGGTTATGGTTGAGACTGAAGCTCAAAACACTTGAGGATGGGCAAAACTCGAGTAGAAAAAGCATGGAGCCAGATACCAATCAGGAGGGGCGCCTGAACCCGTGAATCTCAGAAGAGCCCCCCACGTTGGCCTGGGAGTACCAGGTAGCCGTGTGGATGCCCACTTGGGGGGGGCATGAGAGTCCCTTACTGTCTGTTGGGGTTCTGCTGTGTGCAGGGAGTGGGGCTTTCTCAGTGAGGTGGTGTTCTTGGGGGAAGAGCCTGGTTTCAGCTGAGGGGGGATATGTTGGGAATGCTTTGTAAAAGCACTTGAGGGTGTGAGGACAGTGTTGGAAAAGAGGGTGGGAATGGATGGGAGAAATCCCCAGGTCAGCAGTTACTATTGCCAGGCACTGTACAGTTACCATTGCTAGACATCGGTTACAGCAGCAAATGCTCCCGGACCCGAAGATGGTACAGTCCAATGGGGGAGGCTTAAAGGAGTGTAGAGATGAAACTGGGGAGAAGGTGGTTGTCTGGAGTCTCGCACATTGTGGGTGACCAAGGTAACAGAGCAAAGAGGGCGTGGTTGGATCAAGGATCTTCAGGTCGTAATTTATTCGTTATGGATGCTTGTTTAACTAAAGTTTCTTTAAGGCTGTCTCCATCAGGTTCCCAATGAGAGCACTTTCACTGTCTGATATTTACCTTAATTACAACAGGTAATATGGTATAGAAGTGAAGACTTGGATTTGAGGTCATTCTGTAATTTCTCTCTCTCTCTCTCTCTCTTTTTTTTAAGTAGGCTTCATGCCTAGCACAGAGCCCAACATGGGTATTGAACTCACAACCCTGAGATCAAGACCTGAGCTGAGATCAAGAGTCAGACGCTTAACAGATTGAGCCATCCAGGTGCCCCCGTTCTGTCATTTCTTGGTCAGATATTCAAAGAGGGCCTAGGATGTGTTTGGCACTGGGCCTGAGGTAGACAGGCATAGTTTAGGACCTTGGTTGCACCACTTACTAGCAGTGTGACCTTGGGCAACGTAAAACACCTTCGTTAAAACTGGGTTGTAATACATGAAGAGAATGCAGGCAAAGCTCTTTCATTTTTTTTTTTTTTTTAAAGCACAATGCCTGACTCCTAGTGAGTGCTAAATAAACCTTTAGGTATCATTAGGCTCAATTTATCAAATTTTACTCTAGCAAAAATACTGTAATACTAGTATCCCTGTTGTTTTCTCCTATAATTTATCCCACTTCATTTTAATTGGCCAGAGTACATAATTCTGTGACTCTTCTACAGCCAAATCTCCTACCGCAACCTTAGATTGATATAACATTGTATCAATATTTGGGGGAGATGGGAAAGATTTCTCTCAGATGCAACATTCTTTAGCTTTTTAGTTAAAATCAGAAAAACAACTTTAGTCACCCCTAGATTCTAAGCTGTATTCTTAGACTGTTATTTTGAAAATAAATTGATCTGCCTTTTGAATTTTAACTTTTAATTTTAATCAGCTGTATATAAATGCAGGTTCCCCCACCCCCATCATCAGAAGGGACCAGCTGATTTGAGGAGCTGATTGCTAGAAAGTATTACTGTGAAGTGTGGAGACTGACTCTCTCGGTGCCAGCCGTGTATTTTATATTAGCTAATCATTTGATCATGTTTTCTGATATTTCAAAAATTAATGACACAACCTAAAACCGGAAAGTGAATCCGGATCTTCTCTTTCTTTTATCATCTTTGGCCTTGAATTGCTAAAACCAGAGAACATTGATTTCATAGTTGTTGTTTTACTAAGACAATGTAGCTACTAAACTGCCAAAAGATTAAAATACAGATTGAAGATACATTGTTTTTAGAATGGTAGAAAAGAGGGGCGCCTGCATGTCTCAGTCGGTTAAGCATCCAACTTTGGCTCAGGTCATGATCTCATGATTGGTGTGTTCAAGCCCTGCATCAGGCTCTGTGCTGACAGCACGGAGCCTGGAGCCTGCTTCAGATTCTGTGCCTCCCTCTCTCTCTCTGTCTCAAAAATAAACATTAAAAATTTTTTAAAAATGATACACAGGAGGAGCCTTCCGTATGAACAACCAAATAGTTTAAATAACTGTTGTTAGACCTGTTTCAAGGAATTGCCAATATTATCTTTATTGACCTCCATCAGAAAAGGTAGAACTGTCCCTCTCCTTAGGTGTTTTAAAACAGAATTCCAAGTTGTAGATCCCATTCGAAAACAGACGTAGATAGGGGTGCCCGGGTGGTTTAATCTGTTAAGTGCCAACTTTGGCTTAGGTCGTGATCTCGCAGGTTGTGGGTTCGAGCTCCATGTCAGGCTCTCTCTCTCAAAAATAAAATAAACATTAAAAAAAATTTAAAAACAGATGTAGATAGTTTAATATGCTTATTGCGTAACATAAAGTAACGGTACAGTCGCAAGGTTTTCCAGAAAAGGCATGTGGCTTTATGCTGCGAGGTCTTTTTCAGAGCTGAGTTTCCATCAGCTGCTGGGTGGTGATCTACAGTAAGTACTCTGGTGGCTTTCTAAAAACCACCTGCTACTTTTGGGGCACCTACCTGGCTCAGTCAGAGGAGCATGCTGAGGGTCGTGAGTTTGAACCCCATGTTGGGGGTAAAGATTACTAAGGAAAATAAACTTTAAAAAAAGTAAATAGGGACGCCTGGGTGGCTCAGTCAGTTGAGCGTCCGACTTTGGCTCAGGTCATGATCTCACGGTTTGTGAATTTGAGCCCCTTGTTGGGCTCTGTGCTGACAGCTCAGAGCCTGGAGCCTGCTTCAGATTCCGTGTCTCCGTTTCTCTCTGTCCCTCCCCCACTCATGCGCTCTCTCTCTCTCTCTCTCTCTCTCTCTCAAAAATAAACATAAAAAAAATTTAAAGCGGCGCCTGGGTGGCTCAGTCGGTTAAGCGTCCGACTTTGGCTCAGGTCATGATCTCACAGTCTGTGAGTTCAAGCCTCGCATCGGGTCCTGTACTGACAACTCAGAGCCTGGAGCTGCTTTGGATTCTGTGTCTCCCTCTCTCTCTGCCCCTCCCCTGCTCATCCGCTGTCTCTCTCACTCTCAAAAATGAATAAATGTTAAAAAATTTTTTAAAGACTAAAAACTAAATAAATAAAAATAAACTGCTACTTTCACATTACCTTTTTATGTGATCGTTTCACTTTATTCAAATTTTTTGGCCCTTTTAGAGTGTTGATTTTCTTTCTTCAGTACATTTACATGAAAGGGGCAGTTTATATTTCTTAGACTGATGGGTATTCTTGGAATTAGAGTGATGGGAATGCTTACAATCCAGAATTACATTTTTACTGATTAAAAAGTAAACCTTAGTATTGTATCACATAGGCAATTAAGTTCAAAGTTAAATGAAAGTAAAATTTTTCTGTAGTAAAATCATCTCTTTAGAAGGGAGTCTGGTTGGTGGGACTAAAGTCTCTTGGATGGTTGTTACATAGCTGTAGGAGAGGCACACTGTCTGTCCCACCCTGGACAGGGTCACATCTACCACATCCCACCCTGGATGGAGTCACACACTGTACAACGTCCCACCCTGGACAGAGTCACAATGTATGTCCCATTCTGGACAGATTCTGAGGCCACGATCCTTATATGTTTTTTGTTTTTTTTCTAATGTTTATTTTTGAGAGAGAGAGAGAGAGAGAGAGACAGAGCATGAGCGGGGGAGGGGCAGAGAGAGAGGGAGACACAGAATCCAAAGCAGGCTCCAGGCTCTGAGCTGTCAGCACAGAGCCCGACGCAGGGCTCGAACCCACGAACCGCAAGATCATGACCTGAGCTGAAGTCGGACGCTCAACCGACTGAGCCACCCAGGCGCCCGAATGATCATTATATGTTTTGAAGGCAGCCTGTGAGTCCTGTTAAAAGCTAAACTGAGGCATATTAAAAATTTTAAGAATTTATTTGAGCAAAAATCGGTTCAAATTGGGCAGCATCCAGTCTAGCAGATAGAAAGGAGCTCTGAGGAGCTGTACAAAATTAAATACTTATAGGCAGAAGTGGAAAAAGGAAGTTATGTGAGGCAAAAAAGTGGGTTATTCCAAGATTACTTTCTTTCAGGGAATGGTGGGGTTTGCCTCACTAGTGCTGATTACAGGTGACTTCTGATTGGTTTAAGACTCATTTCTGGGAGAGCTTGGAACTGAATCAAGTCTCAGTTTGGTGACATGGGGCTTAGCATATGTGACTCCATTCTGGGCCTGTTGTCTTGTTTTTCACAGTCCCAAATGTTTTTCATGAAGTTTCATAATTCCCGGAGCTTTCTTCCCCTCATTTTTGTCCAGGAGTGAATTCCTCTAACAAGGCAAGTGGCTCAAAAGTGTGAATAAGGATCAGTGATTCTGGTTATGAACCTTGGTGGTCTCCTTTGTGAAAGTAGAGGATGATGGTGATGCCAAAAATGTGCGCAGGGTCTGTGTGTGCCAGTCTCTGTTGCTCAACGTGGCTTTCCCTGCGGTAACCTACGAGAATCACTACCACCAGCTTCAAAAAGTTTTCTTACTGTTTCCTTTTTACACGTGTGGAAACTGAGTCACAAAGCGTTCAACATGCCCAAGGTCATGCTCTTTTTTTTTTTTTTAAATGATACTACTTTATTGTTTAAAGTGGAATCACCTAGGGGCGCCTGGGTGGCTCAGTCAGTTGAGTGTCTGACTTTGGCTCAGGTCATGATCTAGCGGTTCTTGGGTTCCAGAGCTGCCATTGGGCTCTGTGCTGATAGCTCAGAGCCTGGAGACTGCTTCGGATTCTGTGTCTCCCTCTCTCACTGCCCCTCTCCCGCTCACACTCTGTCTCTCTTTCTCTCTCTCAAAAATAAACATTAAAAAACAAAAAAAATTTTAAAAAGTGGAATCACCTCGTTTTTAATTCTTTTGTTAAATGGGAGTTCTAGCTATGTTTTCCTGGTCTAATTTTCATCCTGAATTTTGAAATTGTATTAAATATTTTATACACTAATTCCAACAAAGTAGAGAAAAAGTAATTTTTTAGAGCACCTTCTTTTTTAAAAAAATTTATTTATTTACTTAGAGCCACACATGTACATGAGCAGGAGAATAACAGAGAGAGAGAGGGAGAGAGAGAATTCCAAGCAGGATCCACACTGTCAGAGCCAAAATCAAGAGGTGCTTAACCGACTGAGCCACCCAGGTGCTCCTGTTAATTTCTAGTGCCAGCATTGTTTTTCTACGCATACTCTTACAGATGAAACATTTAAATCATTATTGTTTAATATCCCAGATAGTCCTACATTTTAATCAGTTCATCATTCAAATTTCCTGTGACTAAAATTACAAAATAATTTACATTCTCATGCTTGTAGCTGTCAATTTGAGCGATTGAGATTTCTTTTCTTTTTTTTAAGTATCGGAAAAGTTTTATTAGAAAATTCTCACCCTGAACCAGTGTGGCATGTGATGTGGTAGTACCTACCATTTATTAAAACCGACTGTAGGAAATAACACTCTTTTCTGAAGGGATCCTTGTGCAAAATGTATAATAAGCAATTTCTGGTATGACTTGTGCTCTGCCTCTGCCCCCTGACATTCCAATTCAGATTAATTCTGATCTAAATCTATTATCCCTTTTCCATTTCTAGTGGAAATCCGAAAATACTACGTTGCTACCCAAATTAATGGATAAGTACCTAAAAATACTGTAAGCCATAATACTATTTGTGTATATGTGGAGCTAAGTGCATTTCTACAAGTGACTTGCTTGCCATTTAGTCATGTTTATTATTTGCTTTGTTTCTTCCTGGAGAAAGGGAGAAAACCTTTACTATTGGGAAAAATCATTTAATTTATACTGTAATGACTACCATCTACATATCTTTCAGATGACCAGGAATCAGACAAAAGGGCAAGGAAGGAAGGTGTTTCCCTAAGGAAGATGTTATGAACTGAATAAGTCATGTTTGCTTGGTTTGCAGAATTGTGTTAAATACTATGCTCCTTTGCAATTATGGATCCTATCAACAATAAAAAGATCTAGTTATATCTTTTTGTACACGCTGGAAACCTGTGAGACCAGTGCACCATAAAAGCAGAATGTGAGATGTGGTGATTTGTGAGATGTGACTTGGAAGGGAGAAGGTAGACACGGATGGAGGGTCAGGGCAAGAGGTCCTGTTTTGCTAATTTTCTCCATTTTTGTTGGAAATAATTTCTAGCTCTCCTGTATCTTTAGCAACAGAAGTCAGGATCTTTTTTTTTTTTTTTGGCCTTTATTAATGATAAGGTTATATTTCCTAGTATATGTTGATAAGTTCAACTATTAAAATTTTTCTAAAACACACTCTTTGTGAATCAGTATCTGCGTTTTTATAGCCATGATCAGTGTGTACATATACTTCTTACATCATTTAAAGATTTTTTTATGATAAAAAGGTTGCATGCTCATGGTAGAAGTCAAATAGTTACAAAAGGGTATAAAATGAAAGTATTTTGCGCTTTTTTTCTCCCATTTTTCCAATCCTCACCCTGGTCATCACCGTAGTTAAGAGTTTTACTTTCCTGGATGTTTTTATGCACAAGCATATTTAATTGGAATTACAATGATATCCAACTTTCCATGTGGTCTTTTTCACCCAACAGTATATTTTGGATTACTTTTCATGTCCTTACATCTAGAGGTGCCTCATTCTTTTTTTTTTTTAAACGTTTATTTATTATTGAGAGGCAGTGAGAGAGCATGAGCATGGGAGGGGCAGAGAGAGGAGACACGGAATCTGAAGCAGGCTCCAGGCTCTAGGCTCCGAGCTGTCAGCACAGAGCCCGACATGGGGCTGGAACCCACGAACTGCTAGACCATGACCTGATTCGAAGTCAAGTCGGATGCTTAACCGACTGAGACATCCAGGCGCCCCGCCTCATTCTTATTTTAATGCCTGAATGGTATTCCATTATATGGATGCATTATAAGGCATATAACAAGGGAGTTTAAATTTCAGGTACTTGTAGTTTTGTATAATTGTGCCAGTAAATCTATAGGATGTCTTTCTTTTTTTATGTTTATTTATTTTTGAGAGAGAGCGCACACACACGTGGGCCCGCACACGTGTGCCAGTGGGGGAGGGGCAGAGAGAGAAGGAGACAGAAACCCAAGCAGATTGCGTGCCGTCCTCGCAGAACCCAACACGGAGAGCCTGACCTAGAGATACCGACACAGGGCTCGAGCCCCTGAACCATGAAATCCTGACCTGAGCCGAAACCAAGAGTCCGTCACTCAACCGAGCCACCCAGGTGCTCCCATAGGAGTTATTTCTAAAAGTGAAATTGCTTAGTCAACAGTATGAGCATGTAAATTTGTAGAGGCATTGTCAAATTGTGCTCTGAAATAGCATACTAATTTATACTCTCATCTTAGGTGTAACATAGAGTGAGAACACTTAGTATTACAGAGTTTTTCAATGTTTATCAACTTCATAGGTCAGTTACGTTTTAGTTGGCAATTTTTTAAATTTATGAGTGAGGCTTAGCATCTTTTCATTACTGTTGACCATTTGTATTTTTTTGTAGTGAAGTGCCTGTTCACTTTTTTCCCCCTTACTGATTTGAAAAGTGTTTGAGCTCAGAGGTCAGATGGCTTTGTGTTCAAATTTGGTCTTTGCCACTCACTAGTTGTTTAACCTTGAGAGGGTTATTTCATGTCTTTTAACTTCATTATCTGTAAAATGTGCTGGTAAGTGTACTTAACTCATAGGGTATTGTTAAGTGATTAATGAAATAGATTATCAGTGTAAAATGCTTAACACATTTCCCTAAAGTATAGTAAGAATATAGTATGTTTGCTAGCAGCATTATTGCCAAATGCCTTCATAGCACTCCTATAATTATTTGGTTTTTCTCTTTTAACATAATGATATGCTGGTATGTTAATAGATTGTCTGATATTGATTTATTCGTATATTCCTAGGATGAACTCTGCTTCATCCTAACATTATTTTGTTCTTGAGATATAATTAACACATACCAACTATTATTTTAGTACAAGTCACAACATATTTTGTAACACAGAATCAAACTCTGAATTTTAGGTGTATTTTAGGTGTATTTCAGAGAACATTGTTGAAAGTGCTTTTCCTGATTTTGGTGAATAATTAGGAATCAGATCTAGGAATGGTCTACTTAGGAACTGTTGGTTAAAGCGGCTGCTAATCCCAACCCTGTTTACCATGATTCAGATGTATCTTCCATGTCTTGGCTCTGATGTCACCTGGGAGAGGCCTTCTTCCCCAGGTAAACAGGTCTCATGTGTCTACTCATGGGAGAACGAAGTCACGTGATAGATTCTCATTCAGGATGACACCCCACTCGTGGAGCATTAACCCCTAAGAGAGTCTGTGCTGAAAAGCATGCAGCCAGCGGGAAACTTGCCGGGTTCACACTTGGACTGCACTCCAGAGGGGCTGAGGGATCTCGGTTTCCTTGTATGTAAAATGGGTAATAACAGTACCTTACTCAAAGAGTTGGTGAGAGGATTACATGACATATTTTAAATCAGAGAATGTTAAGTATACAGTAGGCAGCCACAGTTTGGTTGAATGGGAAGGTTTGTATGAGGGCTAGTAGAAAATAGTTACAGACCTAGGAAGAACAGGGTGGCAGGGCTTAGAGGGGGATCTGTGTGCAGAGACCTGGAGTTTATTCTCATTCATAGGCAAGTTTGAATGTTTATTCTACTTCATCCTGATGTTCTTTTGATAGCCTAAGCCAAATATATCAATGTATCGTTCAAGGTTTTCTCTTCTTGTAACTCCTATACAGGTGGCTTTTATTTATTTAATCACAGCAATTCTATGAGGTAGGACCTAACAGACACATTTTACAGATGAGAAAAATTGCATTGAATAATACTTAGTGATGTACAAGGGTCAAGCAGTTAATAAGTGGCAGGAAAAAAATGGTAGAGCTGGGATGTGCTTTGGTCTGTCTGAATCCTGTGCTCTTTCCCTACCCTGTAAATCAGTTACTTATGCATAATCACACATAATAATTTATATTTCTGCCTAAAGAGATGAATTAATCTCCCTAACCAGGCTATAGAGTGCAGGGACCCTACTTCATGCTTACAGCATCATGAATACCATGCACAGCTTTACAAATGAATAGTCAATAAGTAAGAATGATGTTGTGTGTATTAGTTTTGCTCAAGCTGAAGGCATCTTGTATATGGTAAAAACAAAAGTTTAATAGTTAAAAAATGGGCTCTTTGTAGGGTGCATATATCATTTTCATAAAAACGCTAAGGCCATTTAAAAAAATACCAACCTGTGCTTCTGAAATCTATGCAACTTACAACTAAATTAAAGACCTAAGGCCAGCTTTGTTCTGCCATGACAGCAAAATTTGGTGGAAGACAATAATTTCAGTTTTGCAGACTGCCTTTATTATTTATATTCTCTGATTAGTATCCTAGATCAACAAGCATGGGTCTTTCTGTTAGAGCCACATATGGTCCCTCCCTGACTTAGATTATCATTTCCTTTTGTGAGAATTTCATTGAATAGTCTCTAGAATTTGAACTTGGTATTTTGCAAAAGCTACTTTCTTATCAATGACTGCTCTATGGTATTACTCTTAGTTTTGGCAATTGGTTGGACCTTTGTTATCTTGTTTTCTTTGTCCTGATCTTTTTAAACTGGGCTTCTTAATTTCTGATGTTTCCTTGCTTGTCAGCAACTGAAAAGCACATGGAATTCAACTGAGTGAAAATGGAAAGTTTACTGAAATAGTGGTGGGGGTGGGGTGCTCACAAAATCATTAAGCCTCCAGGGAGGGCAAGAAGGTAGCTGGGCCTTAAGGGGAGCCAGAACTGTTAGGAATCTGTCCATCTGTATGCTGTGATTCTCTCTTGCTGTAGGCCACTTTCTCCATGTGGTGGGGACAGGAAACACACCTCCACACTTTACAGCAACAGGCACCAGGAAAGAGACTGACCTGGCATTCTTTGTGATTCAACCCCACATCCTAGGAGAAGGTTCTAATTAATTAGCCCACCCATCTTGGCTTGATCTAGAAGTTGTCCCATTTGCCCCACTGGGATCTGCTATGACACAGGGCTAAGAAGACCTGACCTCACTTGGGACTAATTTCAGCTGACCCATTTTGGATTATTAGAATCCTGTCTGGTAGGCTGATTATTAGGTCAGACCGGCTGCCCTGAAGAAGCTGGTGTCTTTCTTGGTCCAAGGCAGCTTCTCTGTTGGCCCCCTGAGCTTCCTCTCCAGCCTGAGGGGACATCTGCAGCAGAACTCTGCATATTTGCAAATCAGAGGTAGTTGCCAATCCCTGAGCCCTGTGTGAGGGAAGCTCAAGTGACTTGTTTCACCACCTGCCTGTGAGACTGCAGGTGACCCACTTGGATGTGTCTTTTTCTGTTGAAAAACATTACCATTTTACCATAGCATGATACTTTACACGTAGAATGACAATAACTAACAATACCAGACAAACGTCGCTTCTTTTCAAAAGAATGGAACTATTATCTTGCATATCAGTTCATCTAGCTACTAAAGGAAAAAAGCCCCAAAGAAGAAATAGTACCCTACATTTATGCCACAAGTTTTTCAAAGAGATAATGTGGGAGGCTAAAGGTCACTGTAATTTTCTTCTTACAAATGCTTTTTGATGTTATTTTTCTTCAGAACAGTAGAATAGTCAACCACCTGGTTCCCTCCAATTATGCAAAATTACTGAATTTAAAAATCAGGTGTTTTTTTTTTCTCCTAGACCTACAAGGGTTTTAATTTGTGAGGGGACAGCTTTTTTTTGTGCAAAAACATTTGTTTTTGAAATGTTTACACTCTGGTAACTTTGGAAGGGATTGGCTTCGTATCTCGTTAGTTGTGCTGTCACTTTGCTTAAATTAAAATGCCTTTATTGTTCACTGTTTGCAAGGCAGTGTTCTGTGCATACTGTGAGGTTGCTAGAGGTGAAGATTTACTTTTGTAAACCTAGCCCTTGGAGGACCTGGCCACATACCCATGACCTTGGACCCATTGATGTGGGGTCCAGAGCCAATGATCAAGAAAGAATTCCTGAGACCTTTTCAAAAGCAAACAGGTGCTTTCATTATACTACGGAGACAGGGCCTGTGGCCAGAAAGAACTTCCTTTTTGCTGCTGTATGAAGCTAGTGGTTATATGTTTAGTGCTCAAGGGGGTATGGGAGTATCAGATCATAAATGTTTCTTTAAATTTATACTCATAAAACTACTTTGGCGAGATTTCTCTGGTGGTTATCACTCAGCTTGATATTAAGTATCGGTGAGATGTACAGGCAATCATACGACGACCCTTTAAGAATGTAGCAACCAGTATGTATTTGAACCTTATCAGTACTATGCAGGCTGTAGGTCTGCCTTCCTAGGCTAAAGGTGAACATTTTTCTGCTTCTGTCCCTCATCGCAATGAGCCAGTTGGAGGCCAGCACAGTGGAGTTGGGTCATGGTGAATTCCACTCTGATTCCACTATACACATTCTGCAGAGCATGAGCTCAAAGGAGCATGTAGACATTCCACTGGAGTTTGTGCCATCAGTGGGTGAGGGGGAGATGTGAATCTCAGTTCCTGCATGCCTCTGGGTATAAGCATTTCTAGGGTTTAAAGGTATCAATTTTCCATACAAGGGCTTCTGAATGTCAGCCAGCAACAACTTGCAGTGCTCAGAAGAAAAAGCAGTTTTAATGCTAGAGGGAAAGCCCACTGTTGTGGACTTACTGTGGGACAGTATGACCATCTTCAGCAGTGGCCTCATGTCGGATTTTCAAGAATAATATTGACTGTTGGGAGATTTTTGTGTCTTACGTTGTATTTAGAATTTAGCCCCGATGAGATTTTGGGGTGATGATGGGGTTCATGGGGTTTGGAGCTGACGGCCAAGAAAGAATTCTTTTTTTTTAAATTTTTTTTTAACTTTTATTTATTTTTGAGACAGAGAGAGATAGAGCATGAACGGGGTGGGTCAGAGAGAGAGGGAGACACAGAATCTGAAACAGGCTCCAGGCTCTGAGCTGTCAGTACAGAGCCTGACGCGGGGCTCGAACCTATGAACTGCGAGATCGTGACCTGAGCTGAAGTTGGACGCTTAGCTGACTGAGCCACCCAGGCGCCCCAAGAATTCTTGAAGACATCTTCAGTTCAAAAAAGTGATTTTATTAAAGCATGGGCACAGGACCTGTGGGTAGGAAGAGCTACACCAGCTTTGTGAAGAATGACTGGTTTTATTCCGTGGAACTGGGGAGGTAAAGTCAAATGGGAGGACTTTGATATGCTAAAGAGGACTCCTAAGGCACCTGAGACCTTGCTATTATCATTTTAAGATAGTTTTTCCCTCTGGAAAAGCATTAACATTAAGACAGTAGGGAGTTCCTGGAGAAATGTTTTACTTTGCCTGCCTCAAGCATCTGTCAGTGGGCTGCAGGTTATAAGGAAATTTAATTTTACCTGCCTTTTCCTTCTTGCTTTTGTTCCTCATATCTCACTGGAAGGATGATGTTGGGACTCCAGGAAACTGAGTCTATAGGTTTCTGGAGATTAGGCTATTGATAAGATTGCCTGTTTCTTGTAATTCACTAAGATATTTGTAAACTGATAGAAACTCACATCCTGCATGACTGTGAGTTCTATCAGTTAACCATTTGTTTTGTTTACTTTGGTTTGGGGGAGCCAGGAGTGTCTGAGAAATATAACACATATCCCACCTGGGGGGAGGGAGTGTGCTAGCTTGTACTTTGCTCCTAGCCTGCCTTATGCTCCCTCATCAGCCCTCACACAATGTGTGATTCCACTGAAATTAAGACATAAATAAAGGTGTGTTCCGTTTTCTTATACAGAAGGGAGCATTTAATCCTAACTTGTGTGTTTAGGGAAAGTGGCAGGGAGGAGGTGGCATTTGTGGAGAGTTTTGAGGGAAGAGTAGGCTTATAGAGAGGTGGGCATGGAAGAAATGAATTTCTAGTTGAGCAAACCACATGAAATGATAGTAGGTTGAAATAATAGTGAATATTCTAATAAGGTTAGAATTTATGGGCTTTGGTAAGAGTTTGGGCTTTATATGTTGTGGGAAACAGATACATCATGCCCAGGAATGGTCAGGTTGGGATCCTGAAGTTTCAAAATGGCTCTATATTATCCTCCTTACCTCTTTCACCTTGGTCATTACCCAGGAACATACTGAGGAGAGGTGGTCTCTTTCTGGGGATAGCCACATGTAATCATCAGATGGCCTTACCAAGATACATGAACTAGGAGGAAGTAGTTAGACCATCAGCCCATTGTGCTGTTATTTTTTTTTCCTACTGATTGATTGATTGATACTTTAACTTAAATACAAGTTAACATATAGTGTAATAATGGTTTCAGGAGTAGAATTTAGGGATTCATCACTTACATATAACACCCAGTGCTCATGCCAACAAGTGCCCTCCTTAATGCCCATCACCCACTTAGCCCATCCCCCACCCAACACCCTCCAGCAACCTTCAGTTTGTTCTCTGTATTTAAGAGTCTCTTACGGTTTGCCACTATTGTGCTGTTATTGACATATGCATTGTGTATGTTAGAAATCCAGTAATGCAGTTTTATAGTTATTGGTTTATGCCATCTTGTCTTTTAAAGTAAAAATTAAGAGAAAAAACAGCAAAAGTGTGTTTATACAGTCTTGTATATTTACTCACATATTAACCATTTCCAACCCTCTTCATTTCTTCCTGCCAATTTGAGTTAGCATCTGATGACGTATCCTTTTAGCCTGAAGGACTTCCTTTAGTATTTCTTATAGGGCACATCTGCTAGCAACAAATATTCTCAGTCTTTGTTTACCTGAGAATGAATTCATGTTATCTTCATTTTTAAAGGATAGTTTTGCTGGGTATGGAATTCTTCGTGAAACAATTTCTTTTGGCAGTTTGAACATGGCATCAATGCCTTCTGATCTTTATTGTTTCTGATGAGAGGTTAACTATTATTTTATTATTCCCTGGTATATGATAAATTTTTTTTGCAGTTTTGAGGATTTTCTTTGTTTTTGATTTTTAAACACTTTACTAAAATGTGTCTAGCTATAGATTTTTTGGTGTGTGTTTATTCTAGGCTAAGTTTCATTGAGATTCTTGGGTAGTTAATGTTTTTCATAAAATTTAGGAATTGGGGGGCTGTTATTTCTTCCTATTTTTTTCTGCCCCTTTCTCTCTTATTTTGGACCTGCCATTATGTGTAGGGTTAGCATGCTTGATGTTGTCTCCTAGGTCTCTGAGGCTGTCTTTTATTTATTCATTTTTTAAGTCTATTTTACAGATTGAGTAATTTCTGTTGCTCTGTCTTCCAAGTTTCTTGGTTCTTTCTCTTGCCAAGTCAAACTTGGTGAGCCCATCTAGTGAATTTTCTGTCTCAGTTATTAGGTTTTCAACTCGAGAATTTCATTTGGTTCTTTTTTTTTTTTAATGTTTATTTATTTTGGAGAGACAGAGCACAAGTCAGGGAGGGGCAGAGGGAGAGGGAGACACAGAATCCGAAGCAGGCTCCACACTCGATCTGTCAGCACAAAGCCCCACGCAGGGCTTGAACTCACAAACTGAGAGATCATGCCTGAGCCAAAGTTGAACGCTTAACCAACCGAACCACCCAGTGCCCCAAACTGTGTACTGGTCTTGAAGCTTACTTAAAAAAAATTTTTTTTACATTTATTCATTTTTTGATAGCACAAGCGGAGGAGGGGTAGAGAGAGAGAGAGGGAGACACAAAATCTGAAGCAGGCTCCAGGCTCCAAGCTATCAGCACAGAGCCCGACGCGGGGCTCAAACTCACAAACCGCGAGATCATGACCTGAGCCGATTGCTCAACCTACGCCGGATGGTTAACCGACTGACCTAAGCCGGACGCTTAACCGACTGAGCCACTCAGGCGCCCCTTGAAGCTTACTTTAAAAATAAATGAATAAATAAAACTACTAAGATTTAGTGACCATTTCTTGTATCATTATATACTCCTATAAAATTTAATTTTTAAATGGACTCGTAGTATATCAGTAGTATATATATATATATAGATATCATTAATTTATTGTTTATTGTTGAAGTTCAGATTTCTTCTATTTTGATCTGTCATCTCTTCAGATTACTTGAAGAGCACTTGTTGAAGTCGATATGAGCATTTTCAAGACCTACTATTTTCAAACTGACTCTTCCATCCAGCCCTACCCCCAGTTTAGAGTTTCACCAGCAGTATATAAAAGAGCTCATTCTAAAATAGGCATCGTCTCTAAAACTGGATTTTATTAAAAAAAAAACAAGTAACTTTGCTAATTTTAGATTTTAAATGTGTAATTGCTTTTTATCTTATTTTTGTATTTCTCATTTTGTCTTTGTGTAATTTTTCTTTTTAATTAAAAATTAATTTAAATTCATTGTCATTTATCACCTCACAGATCTTGACGGTTTTTTAAAGCTTCCCTTAATAAAATAGAAATGGAAATTTTCTTTTCTTCAGGAGGAAAGTTCTATTAAGCTATTGTAAGGATTTATTTCTTTTGGCTTTAAATAATGAATAAGCTAGACTGAATTGCATTTACTTGTGAATATATATCATAATATATTTTAAGTCTTTGGATATTGATATGTACTGTTTTGTTACAATTTGGTCATATTTTTCTAAAATAACGTTGAAATTCTTATTATACTTCTGATAATCACATAGGCTTGAATTGAAGGGTGTTCCCCTAATGCTTACATTTGGTAGTTTTATTACTAAACCTGGAAGCTGGAAATTGACCAAACTCTTTTCCCATAATTCTGGCTATATTTAATCCCAAATTCACATCCTAGAGCCATCTGATCAAATGATTCTGGTCCTGAAAATTTATTAATTATGAGAAGAATCCCTGTAGTGTTTCTATTCCTATAATTTTTTCATAGGTACATGTTAAGCAGCATTAGTCTCAAAAACAGTAAACAAATTAAATTATTCAGAAGCTCTAAGTTGCCCCAGCTCTACTACATCTGAAGGACAGAATTGTGTTTTGGTAAATAGGAGTATATCATTCATTATCAGCTAGCATTTATATTCATGTTACTTTACTGTGATCCAAGGTCTCAGACCAAAACAAAATTCCAAGAACTGAGCTTTTGTGCTCTTGGGAAGCTGTTTGTTGACTTTTAATCAAAGTATGAAAATTCTTTTTTGATTTCTCCTTGGCTGTTAATTTCTGAAAACCCGTAATATTTATCAAATATAATGCTCAAATCCTCCTTAGACTATTTCAGCAAAACACAAATATAATTTCTATTATAGTACTCTCCTCTACAACAAATGGACCTACTTGTCTGCTACTCGGTAGTTCTGGAGCATATCATTGAAGAATTATGGTGATTAACAGTAAACACACTCAGGGGCGCCTGGCTGGCTCAGTTGGTTAAGCATCTGACTCTTGATTTCAGCTTAGGTCACGATCTCATGGTTTGTGGGTTCGAGCCCTGCGTCTGGCTCTGTGCTGACCGTGTGGAGCCTGCTTGGGATTCTCTCTCTCCCTCTCTCTCTGCTCTCCCCTGCTTGTGCATGTATGCTGTCTCTCAAAAAACAAACAAACAAACCAAAAAACTAACTTAAAAGTAGTAAACACATACATGGGCTTTAAAATGTTGATGGATATCAAAATATTCTCAAAATTATTCTTCAGGCCCTTTTTGTGGTATCTCTTCACCTTATTCTTGGTCATTTATAAGTTTTTATTCTGTCTGTTAAAGAAAATTTACTTGGAATGTATTATTTGGAAAATACCCACATATTGGGCCCTTTGATTACATACCCTTGCCATTTCTTGGATCTTGCACATTGTTAAGTTTTCTTATATCCTTAACTGATGAATGGAGCATTAGTAACTATAGGGGGACCACTGTTTCACGTGAGAGGGAGTGGGAGCTCATGTGGTACTCCTCTATTCTCTGAGCTTAGTGTATGAATAGTGGTACTGTGTACAATGTTTAGAAACCTACCATCTTGATGTGATTCTTTTTATAAACCTATTGAATGCCTTGTCCTCTTGTGTCCTACTCCTTATAAACAAGTTAATTATCAAAAGAGGTGATGGTTTCAGGGACTGAACGCATATGTGAAGAGCATGTGGTGAAAAGGAAATGGGCTGGGGGTAGATCCAATGATTGAATCCACATACTTGATAACTAAAGTTTTAAGATACTTTGGAGCCCATCTCTAGAATAAAAATTCACTTAGCGTATGTACATGAGTTCTGACAGGACTTTGTTTTTGCTTAGGAGGCAGTTTTGAAAAAAAATGCATACATTTTTTTGGGATTAAAGGAGGTTTTGGTTTCCATAGCTTTAATAATAGGAAAATAGCAAATGATGAGCAAATTCTAATTTGTTTGAAGCTCTCTATTGCTGGTCATTTCTGTATCTCAGTGACACTGAGCATGATGGTTTATTTGCAAGGTGAGACTTGTTCCTGATTTACAGTCACTTAAAGTAGGTGGTATACAGATGGGGGGAGAATAGTTTTTAGAAACAAAAACATAGAAATGAATTTGTAAGTTATGAAGTTCTACTCTAAATATCTCCCTTGTTGAAAGGGCAGCAAAAACAATGAATCAGGGCAATTGAATGAAATGTGTGGTAGCTAAAATCTTATTTATGTGACAGTAGACTGTTGTATAGTGGAAATAAGAGGAAAAAATTTATAGACATTCTTTTAGGATTGGTAATTGTATGTGGGAGATGATTTAGGAACCTATTTGAATGAAGGTTTATGACAGAATTTTACAGAGAACCTGAAGGTGGTCTGGGAAGGGTTGATTCTTAAAGCCATATCCATAACCTTGGGGAGAGGTAAAACAACTGGATTAGGTAGAAACTGTTTCTCTCCAGATACCGTATGTTTTCACTCTTACGTGGATCCTGAGAAACTTAACAGAAGACCGTGGGGGAGGGGAAGGAAAAAAAAAGTTAGGGAGGGAGCCAAACCATAAGAGACTCTTAAAAACTGAGAATAAACTGAGGGTTGATGGGGGGTAGGAGGGAGTGGAGGATGGGTGATGGGCATTGAGGAGGGCACCTGTTGGGATGAGCACTGGGTGTTGTATGGAAACCAATTTGACAATAAATTTCATATTAAAAAAAAACTGTTTCTCTCACTTCAACAAGACAGGGTTATACAGTTATACATCTTGGCTAAAAGTTCTATAGTAAGATTTTGCCGACATGAACATAGCTGATCTGGGAATTAAATACTCACTGGTGTACTACTTAATGAAGCCTGCCAACATTTCTGGAAGATAGGTGCAACAATATTTATATTGCTGTCTTTGTAGCTGAAATTTAGGCAGTAATGGTAGATTATAATAACTTTTAAGATTTTGATGCAAGAAATACTGAAATATTAAGTTGTATGTTAAATGACTATTCAATTAATACTTGGAAGGCAGTTTTAAGGAAATCGTAATGATTCTGTTCAGAGTTTATGAGCCTTAGTGTGTAGATTTTTTTTAATGTTTATTTATTTATTTTTGAGAAAGAGAGAACACAAGCAGGGGTGGGGCAGAGAGAGGGGGAGACACAGAATCCAAAACAGGCTCCAGGCTCTGAGCCGTCAGCACAGCCCCTGACTCAGGGCTCAAACTCATGAACCGTGAGATCGTGACTTGAGCTGAAGTCAGACACTTAGCTGACTGAGCCACCCAGGTACCCCTAGTCTGTAGATCTTTAAACTAAGAACTTTTAACCTTGTTTTTAAGTAAACTGTGAAGTTGATTTCAGTACTCTCACCGTTCCCCTTTTAAGCAATAGGACGAGAGAGGAAACCTTGGGCTTAAGGCCAGTAGCTGGTTTCTCTGCTCATTAGGGCTCTTCATAATATTCTGGTTTTCTCTCCTCTGAGCATGTGGTGGATGCAGGTCCCTTTCTCCTGAACTTAGGAATGTCCATGTCACTTGCCCTGTGAACTGTGATTATGTATTCCTTCTTGGCAGAAGTGACATGTATCACTTCAGGCAGAAGCTTTAGGAGTGTAGGGGAAGAAAAATTCTCCTGTACCCTCTTTGGGGCTCTGGCTGGGCCTAAGAAACTGACATAGGATTAATAGGAGAACTTACATACATTTCATTGAATGTCTACATATATGTGGGATCCTTCACAAGAAAACGAAGACCCAAGCAAGTGACTAGAGCAGGAAGCTTTTCTATCTTTGAGGCGACAGTAAGTTTGTAAAGTATTGACAAGACAGAAAGGGGTTTGGGCTCTGAGTAGTAAATGGTCAAGAGGTAGCAAGGGTTTTTTTTATTTAAAACATTTTTTTTAAGTATTTACTTATTTTTGAGAGAGAGAGAGAGTGAGAGAGAGCGAGCATGCAAACAGGGGAGGAGCAGACAGAGAGGGAGACACAGAATCTGAAGCAGGCTCCAGGCCCTGAGCTGTCAGCACAGAGCCCATCGCGGGGCTGAACTCAAAAACCCAGAGATCATGATCTGAGCCAAAGTCAGTCTATTAACTGACTGAGCCACCCTGGTGTCCCAACAAGGGTTGTTTATACAGCCTTCTTGGCCCTAACTTCCTTGTCTTTCATAAGGATGGGTGTCTCCCTTCCTCCTGGTACAGGAAAGGTATTTTTCACCTGGGAGATTTCAGGGGAAAAGGGCAATGTGGGGGAGGTCAGAGTGACCTTATTGCTCATGCCGTTTTGTCAGACTTTTTCGGCTTAACGCAGTCCAAATAAGGTGCCATGTTTTGGGGTGCTGGGTCTTGAACCAGGAGCCAGTGAGCAGTTTGCCACTGCCTTGGGGACCGGTGACATTCCAAATGGTGGAGGCTCTGTCGGCCTGCAGCCTTCAACAAAGACGACAGGGAGCAAAGTACCCACGGGACATGGATATGGCCATATCCATGGACATATCCTGTGAGCAAGAAGGAAACTTTTGTTTTCAGTCACTCCGTTTTGGGAATGCTTGTTACTGTAGTATAAGCCAGCCTACCCTGGCAAATGCAGTTTCACTAGGTCTAAGATCGAAAGAAAACCATACTTTTCTCACCACTAAAATGCCTATTCATTTCCTCACTCATCTTTGTTCCCATTGACTGTGTGCCAGCTACTGTTTTAAGTGCTAGAAATGCCACACCGAACCAAACAGTTTCCTCTTTTCTCCCACTTCTTCCCACTGCCTGTTGACTGCCAGGGGGCTTCTTTCTCTGTGAAGCCTCCTCTGTCCTCCAAGCAGCTGCTCACTCGTTTTCCCCTGTGCTTCAACAGCATTCTTTTCCTCTGCATCATCTCTCAAATTCCACAATTAAAATTTTTTTTAATTTTTTAAAATATTTATTTTTGAGGCAGAGACAGAGCATGAGCAGGGGAGGGGCAGAGAGAGAGGGAGACACAATTCGAAGCAGGCTCCAGGCTCTGAGCTGTCAGTGCAGAGCCCGATGCAGGGCTTGAACTCAAGCTGGGAGATCATGACCTGAGCTGAAGTCCGACGCTTAACCAACGGAGCCACCCAGGCGCCCCCAAAATATTTTTTAATGATAAATAAGAATTCCAATGGAGGGTGCCTGGGTGGCTCAAGTTGGTTAAGCGTCCGACTCATGAGCTCACGGTTCATGGGTTTGAGCCCTGCATCCAGCTTTGTGCTGACAGTGTGGAGCTGGCTTGGAATTCTCTCTCTCCCTCTCTCTCTGCCCCTCCCATGTGCTCACTCACTCACTCTCTTGCTCTCTCTCAAAATAAGTAAAAAATGAACTTAAAAAATTTAAAAAAAAATTCCGATGGGTTCTTTTGCTTGAACGTGTTTTGGGATCAAAATGTGAGCTTCTCCATTGTTAGATGTGTCCAAATGCCTTTGCTCCGTGAATTCAAAGCTAGGATCTTCACTGATGTGTCAGAGCAGATGGACACCACCCCTACCAGGGTAGAAATGTGGGTGGGGGAGGGGGAGAGTCCGTTGACTGTCACTGTGCCTTTATTTGGCTGGAAATAGTGCATCTTATCCAGGTGCTTTTTTATTATTTTTGTCTCTCCCCCAAAGTCTTTTTAGGCTCCTTTCCCTCATCACTCCCACCTCCATAATGAAATTTTAATACCACTCATGTACTGTATATCTGTTTGTGTATTGTGTATATATATGTGCTTTACCCCCACACACACAAAAACAGTAGTTTTTTTGTGCTCTCCCCCAACTAATCTTGCTTTTTACTAGTATTTGTAAGGGTAATTTTTTTCCCTTTGTAGGAGGGCATTTCCACTTCAATAAGCTAAGTTTAACCGTATTGCAGCAGAACTCTGTTGTCTAATGCACCTGTGCTTTTTATCAGAGCTTTATTTTAAGCTGATTATCATTTAAATACATATGCTAAAATCTTACTGTACTGAGAACACTGGAAAAGTGAACGTTAATGTATTTTACAGGAATCGATTTTTTTCTAGGTTAAATGCCTTTAAACCATGCAGTTTCTCTGTACAGGCCACATTTGCTTTTTCCTCCTTTGACAAATATCTATTGAAGGTGTACTGTGCGCAGGGCTCTGTGCCAGGTGCTGAGGCCCAGTGTAGTGGCTCACGGAGTTCAGGCTGCTATATGCTTTGTTAGGCAGCAAGCTAGCACGGGTTATATAAACTAGTCCGATGCAGAGCTGTTTGAACAAATTTTTATACGTTTCCAACAAAGTACAGTGGACACTGGGTGAAAACCCCTGGGAGGTGCTGTAATCCCTTGTGCAGTAGAATAAGAAGGGTACTTGGTCTTTGTCCTGAGTCCCTGGCACAGAGCTCCTCAAACCCTTAGAATCTCCTGAGTGATAGGAATTTATTTGCTACGCAGTGACTCTTGGCTGAGGGGCTTCTCGATAGCTTGAGAATGGGGGCTGGTTGCCAGAAAGAACAAACTTTGATTAGAAGCTTGGAACTTTTCTGCCCTAACCCCAACCTTTGGGAAGGGGAAGGAGACTGGAGATGGAGTTAATCACTGGCGGCCAGTGATTTAATTAATTGTGCCTGTGTAGTAAAACCCTAGATGACAAGGAGCACCTGGGTGGCTTCGTTGGTTAAGCATCCAACTCTTGGTTTTGGCTCAGGTCATGATCTCACAGTTTGTGGGATCAAGCCCCACGTTGGGCTCTGTGCTTACAGTAGGGAGCCTGCTTGGGATTCTCTCTCTCTCTCTCTCTCTCTCTCTCTCTCTCTCTCCCTCTCCCTCTCTCTCTCTCTCCCTCTCTGTGTGTGTGTGTGTGTGTGTCTCTGTCTCTCAAAATAAACATTAAAGGGAAAAAAAAAAGAAGAAGAAACTGTAGATGACAGGGTTGAGAGCTTCCAGATTGGTGAACACATCAGAGTGCTGGGAGGGTGGCATACCCAGAGAGCACTTGGAGATTCTGCCCCTCCCCCATACCTTGCCCTGTGAATCTCTTCCATTGGCTGTTCTTGAGTTGTTCCCTTTATAATAAACCAGTAAGAGTAAGGAAGGCACTTTCCTGAGTTCTGTGATTCATTCTAGTGAATTATGGAACCAGAGTGGTCATGAGAACCCTCAATTTATAACTGGTTAGTGGCCTGGGAATCGAGATCAGCATCTGAAGTGGGGTTGGTCCTGCAAGACTGAGCCCTTTGACTTGTGGCATCTGACACTAACTTCAGGTAGAAAGTATCAATTAAATTGGATTGGTAGACAATCCAGTTGGTATCAGAGAGTCAGAGGAGTGCTGTTGGGAGAAACAACATGTATTTGGTGTCATGATGGGAAAAAAAATCCCTTAACCTTGGCTGTCACTGCAGTTGATCCTTGAATAACACAGGTGTGAACTGTTCAGATCCACTTATACATGGATTTTTTTCAGTAAGCCTGGTACAGCATCACAGTACTGTAAATGTATTTTCTGTTCCTTAAGATGTTCTTAATAACATTTTCTTCTGTCTAGCCTTCTTTGTTATAAGAATACAGTTTCTAACACATATAACATACAAATGTGGGTTAATCAACTGTGTATGTTATCAGTAAGGCTTCCAATCAACCGTAGGCTACTTGTAAAGTTTTCAGAGAGTCAAAGTTATATGTGGATTTTTTAGGGGCGCTTGGGTGGCTCAGTTGGTTGAGCATCCAACTCTTGATCTTGGTCTCAGGGTTGTGAGTTCAAGTCCTATGTTGGGCTCCGTGCTGGGCATGAAGTCTACTTTAAAAAAAGGTTATATGTGGATTTTCAACAGCATGGGGGTTGTCTTCCCTAACCCCTTCATTGTTCACGGGTTAACTGTGTGCAGGTGTGTGTGTGTGTGTGTGTGTGTGTGTGTGTGTGTGTGTGTGTCTTACATGAGAAGATTGAGGGCCAAGCCCCAGAAGGTACAGAGTCAATATAGTTCCCACTTACCTATTCTGTCCTGCGAACTATGACAGGTGACTGGCTATGTAATACATGCATATCACAGTACAATGTGGGAATCAACTTAAATTCTTAGATCATTCTAGATGTCCAAATAGATAATGTGAATATAGCAGGAAAGCCTCAATATAGGGTTCACTTAAAGAATAAGGCTCTGGCCCTTCCTACTGTGTAATGGCCACACAAAGAAGAGAATATATAGTTTCAGGCTCAATTTCAGATTTCCCAGGAGGGATAAGGTAAATACATTTTCCAAAGAATACAAAACAGCTCATAGTAGCTGGAGGCTTTGGTTTGAGGGTCCTTCAGGTACAGAGCCTTCATCCATTCATTCCTTGTACATATATTTCCTGAGCTTCTAATCTCTGTGCCAGGCCCCTTGGTGAACAGATAAAAGTTCTCATTTCTTTCTGTTTTCCATTTCTTGGACAAATGGTGTTAGACATTTTAGCAAAGAAGGACAACTTTTTTTAAACATTTATTGTTGAGAGACAGAGAAAGACAGAGTGTGAGCAGGGGAGGGGCAGAGAGAGAGGGAGACACAGAATCCAAAGCAAGTTCCAGGCTCTGAGCTGTCAGCACAGAGCTCAACGGGGGGCTTGAACTCACAAACTGTGAGGTCATGACCTGAACTGAAGTCAGACGCTTAACCAACTGAGCCACCCAGGCGCCCCATGAAGGACAACTTTTTATTCATTCATTTATTCTACTTGTGTTGGAGAGTCTATAATGCAGGTAGAATATTAGGAGATACTTAAACAAGGTATCATCTCTGCCCTCAAAGACCTTGCAAGCTTGTTTGTTCATTAATCAGTCATTCATTCAAAAAAGTATGCCTTGAGCCAGGTGGCATGCCAGGTCCATGCTAGGGAACTAGAGAGGGAACAGGAGCGCACAGTTAGCTCCTGATGGGCTGTAAGTCCCAGCCTCAAGGGGGAGCAGAGAGTAACACCTTTGGGAGAGTACAGAGTGTTAAGTGAAAACTGTGATCTCTGCCCATGGTATTGGGTCAGGGCAAAGGGAGTGCACAATGGGTTTTCCTAAACTAGCTCTAAGGAGGGTGCCTCTTGTCTAACTTTTTAGTTGGGGCTGGAGAGAAAGGATGGCTTGGAAAGGAGTTCCAGTCCCAGGAAACAGCATAAGTAAAGATTTGGGGGATGGAAAACACCATGGCAGCGTACAAGACTGCATGTGCTGTGTTTTGATTTGGCTGTAGGAGGAGGGAGATGAACTGTAATGTAGTGAAACAGTTGCACATAAATGCCAAGAACTAAATCCTTGTAATATTGGCACAGTAAATGGTTCAAGGAAATGGGCAGCCAAGAAACAAATAAGCAATGCTGTAGATATCACAAATTAGAAGGGTGTTAAATAACAAATAATACTGGGACAGTTAATAAGCTATTTAGAAATATAGTAGATTCTTACTCATAATTTTTGTCAGAGGTTAGGGGATTGGAATTTAGAGATTTTAGAGAATTAAGATTGCCCTCTATGCATTAAAATTTAAGATCAACACTAAAGGATTTACCTACTATACCAGCTCATTGAATATGTGATCCCATTAGCAGTGCTGACCACATGGGCCCCATATTTACAAGGGCCCCGAGTTTGGTCTAATGTTCTGTTGTTGCCCTCCTGAAATTCTTAATTTTGGAAAACAGGTCTGTGTTTTCATTTTGCACTGAGTCCTGCTTATTATGTAGCAGTCCTGCTTGTGGGATTGGTCATCTATGAAAACAAGTTTACAGAGCCAAGCTTTAGAAGTAGATGTCCTCATGCTTTTGGAAGAGTTGCAGCCAACAGGATTAAAGTGTGTAGGCCACAAGAGCAGGACCATCTGTATGGTGTCTGTGGAAGCCTCAAGCTGTCCCAGACTGATGCCACTAAACATTCATTTTATTAGACACACTCTCTGCCTCTAGCTCTTTCTCATCGAGCAGCCTTTTAATTGTGATTTGGCTTCTTCCATGGTCTTCCTGCAGGGAGAGAGCTGGTCATGCTGACTCCATACTTGATTCAGGGGTGAGTTACTAAATTGGTGTTCTGGCGATACGCATCAGTGAGGTGTTTTAATGGGAGCTTGCCCCTGAGAGACAGGCCCCCGCTTCTGTTCAGTTTCTGAGATAGAAGGTTGAAGTCCATGCATTAGGCTGGTGAGTTCACCAGAGTCAAGTGCAGAGCAGAACATTAGTTAAGAACAAGGGCTCTGGGGTCAGCCAGACAATGAATGCTGTGATCAGGTATTGGTCCTGTTGAACTAAAATGTGTGATCTGGGCCAAGATACATAAACTCTTAGTGCCCTAGCCTTTCATCTGTCGATTGGTGATAGAAAACCTACCTTAGGGTTGTTGTGAGATTGAATGAGAAAATATACACTAAGTCAGGGTTCCTCACCCACAGCTTGTTGACAGCTTGAGCCAGGTGATTGTGGGTTGTGGGGAAGGGGAGCTGCCCCATGCGTTGTGGCTTGTTTATTGGTATCTTTGGCGTCCCTCAGTAGCCTGCAGCTTCCCCCTAAGCACCCCCCAGTTGTGACAATCAGAGTATCTCCAGACATTGCCAGATGTCCTCTGGGGACAGAATTGGTCCTGGTTACAAATCATTCACTCACTGGCCAAGGTGTATATAGAGTAATGCCTGGAGAAAAGAAAGCACATGTTAGGTTTTATAATAATAAGGGCGGTTGGGGTGCCTGGGTGGCTCAGTCGGTTAAGCATCAGACTTAGGCTCAGGTTATGATCTCACAGTTAGTGGATTCGAGCCCTGCATCGGGCTCTGTGCTGACAGCTCGGAGCCTGGAGCCTGCTTCGGATTCGGTGTCTCCCTCTCTGTCAGTCCTTCCCCTACTGTCTCTCTCTCTCTCTCTCTCTCTCTCTCTCTCTCTCTCTCTCAAAAATAAATAAACATTGGGAAAAAAATTTTTTTAATAATAAGGGCAGTAGTAGTACTAATGATGATAGACTCCTGAGGCCTCTGGAAAGACATTTGTCAGCTGCTCACTGAACCTCTGTTCTTTAAATTTCTCCCGTCTACAGCAGAATAAAGGTCCACATGAATTAAAGGGCAAATGTAAAAAGATCTACTTTTAAAAAAGTGCAAGAGAGGTAAATCTTTAGATTTGTAAATAAAGAAGGAGTTTCTAAGCTCAAAACCAGTGGTATTTTGGGGATGTTTAATGTTGAGTTTAAATCATATAGAGGAATTTTCTTCCTTGATCTCACTACATTAAAAATAAATAAATATGCCTAGCTTGTGAAAACTTTGTAATTGTAGTTTAAAAATCACACTGGATAAAATGACTGTGAGAAATAGGTCAGTGGTGTTAAGAAACTGGTGTAAATCAAAAAGAAAACCAAATGCATACAGAAATTCCTCATATATAAAGACAAAGGTAGAAATATAGTCAGCTTATTAACATTTGAACATAGTTTAAAATGCAAAATAATATTTGTTTATTTACTTATAAATTTTTATTTATTTATTTTGAGAGAGGAGGAGGGGGCCGAGGGAGAGGAGAGAGAGAATCCCAAGCAGGCTCCATGCTGTCGGTGCAGAGCCCAACACGGTGCTGTATCTCACAAACTGAGATCATGACCTGAGCCAAAATCCAGAGTCAGATGCTTAACTGACTGATCCACACAGGTGCTCCTAAAATTCAAAATAATTTTTGAAATTTTAAATAAATTTTTCATAGGCAGGATTTTAAGCAGTAACGTCCAATTCTGTTGTATAGTTTAGAGAAGTCTTACACCTTCTTTGTGGGACAGCAGATGGGTACAGTCCCTCTGGAAGGAAGCTTGGTAATAAGTATGCCTTAAAAAATTGTCATACCTGTTAGCCCCCAAAAATTACGTTTGGGAATAATTCCCACAGCATAATCTGAAATGTAGACAAATATTTATGCATGAAGAGGTTTATTGCAAGCTTCTTTTAATAGAAGCCAGCTAAGTGTCTAGCATTATGGGAGTGGTTAATGTTAGTTTATGATAATTAATCAGCAGTCTTTAAAACAATTTTTGCAAAATGTTCCTAGTGGCATATGCAATTCTTACAGTGTTAAATGAAAAAAGCAAGCTATTAACTGAATATACAGTATGAACTCAACTCAGAATAAAAACTAGAAAGGAATATGAGCACGTTAATCATATTTGCCCTTGGAAGACTGGGTTATGAGTAATTTAGGGTAGGTACTCGTAACTCTACAATTAAGTTGATCATCTCATAGCAGACTTAGACTTTTTTTGGTGTCTCTTTGAGGAATTTTTAAATATTGTGCATTTCTAGAGCTTGGAAATGAAGGTGGAACAGGTGAAGCTATGTTTCTTTGAGTAACAGAAAGTAGAAAGCAATTGTCATTGTCTTAAAGTACTGTTTTACTGGTTCGTGGGTTCGAGCTCCACGTCGGGCTCTGTGCTGACAGTGCTGAGCCTGGAGCCTGCTTCAGAGTCTGTGTCTCCCTCTCTCTCTGCCCCTCCCCTGCTCATGCTCTGTCTCTCTCTCAAAAAAAAAAAAAAATAAATAAATAAATAAACATTAAAAAAATTAAAAAATTAAAAAAAATAAAGTACTGTTTTATATTTTAATCAATTTTTTATAAATTGAAATAAGAAATTGGTTTTGGGGTGTAGACTGCTTGCCCTGGCTGAAATGAATTAATGTTGTTTTATACCATGGTTCTCTTTTTGTTCATTTATTTTTTTAAGGTATATTTGTTGTAGCATGTTTCTTGATAAAAACATCAAATGTCCATTTTTATTTTTATAGTATGTGCCGAAGCTTATAATCCTGATGAAGAAGAAGATGATGCAGAGTCCAGGGTATGTAATTAATAAGTTAATTTTAAATTATACTCCTGTATTGGATCAGGAATATAATAATAAAAGATGTTAACAGGCATATAGATCAACAGAAGGCATAATGGAAGTATTTTGACTGTTTCTTTTTCCTAGTTTTCTCTTGGATGCTTTACTTCTACTTCAAGTTCTATAGAATTACTTTTTTCCAAAAAGAGTCTTTTTGTTTGGGTAAAAGGAAAGATGAACATAAACACCAGTTGTGGTTTCATTTCTTTTTGCACAAATACGGCCTGGTGATGAAAAATGTTTTTTAGCTATCTTTCTCATAGTGTTAATGCTGTTTTTTCTGATAGTATTTCTAGTAAAGAAAAATACCGGGGAAAGCCTTTTGTTCCTACTAGTTTATAACAACAGAAGCTTATTCTGAAACAAACAAAATCACAGTAAAATTACATCTAATGTGTCAGTTTAAAAGTTCTTTTAAAAATCTATTATGAGTCTTAATAGATTGCTCAGAAACTGATTTCTTGAAGGCTGTAATGTTATTTGTAAGAATTTGTCCAGTTTTGTTTGAAGCAGTTTTTAAGCTATGTCCCTTCACTCCCTTCACCTTTTATTTATTTAGTAAAAAGTAAGCTAAATATAAGAGATTGCTCTGCCTGAAAAATGGAAAGTAATGATTTTCTTTTTTTTCTTTCTTTCCTTCCTTCCTTCCTTCCTTCCTTCCTTCCTTCCTTCCTTCCTTCCTGTCTGTCTTTGTTTCATACTTACTTGGCAAAAGCTCCATTTGTTGTTTGGCCTCAAAAAATAAAAATTTATTTCTGTAGCTCTGACAATACTTAAATAAGATTGAGTTTTAATATGGAAAAGCAAATAGTATATCCCTAAGTCATTACATCATTAAGCTCCCTGAAATATATGTAAAATCCAGGGGTAGAAAGATCAAGGAGCCTCTGTTACACAGAAGGTCTTGAAGAAAATCCCATCTCATTCTTGTACCTGTGGGGATTCCCAGCACCAGCATGGGGGGAGCTCACGGTTTGCTACCAGAACTCAAATTAATTTGATAATGTCTATAAATTCTGGCCTGAAATTATATTTTCTTAGGATTAAGGTATCATTACTAATGTGTGGCATATTGTTAGCACTTCATGTAGGTGGAAAAACCAGGCCTTGCCCGTCGTGTACTTGATTTATGTATCTAGCAGAAACAATAACGGGTGACTTTGAAGAGGACACACATCTTTACACTTGTTCATAGCTACCATTTGATCCGTGATAGGTAAAGTGGTTGGCTGGGTCACACTCCACTTAATTCCTAACAGTCTTATTTGGGAGGGGTGGTACCAGTTAAGACTCATTTGGCTACATTAAAAAACCCAATCACATTGAGATAAAAATTTAAAAAAAAAAAAAAAATATATATATATATATATATATATATATATATATATATATATTGGGGAAATTTACTGGATATATTCTTGGAAATCTCATAGAATTCCAGAAAGAATTAAAAAACCCAAAAAACCGAAGCCGTAGCTGGTAGACAGGAGCCAGGCCACCTCTGGGGTCTCTCCATAGCAGTGATTCAGGACTTAAGACTACTGCTCTGGAAAGGGACTTGGCTACCAATTGCTTTTATGCTGTGTCTCTCAGTTTAAAGACCCAGTTTCCCTGGGAGAGTTTCTCACGGACCCAGCTAGGGGGCCAGGGACAAGAGGTGCAGACTTAGCTACTGGCCACCACTTTTAAGTGAAGGCAGTTCCTAGAGAAGGAGGAATCTCGATGGGTGGGGATTTACCGCTAGAGTTATCCCCTGTAACACCCTTCATATTACTTTTAACAGTGTGTTTGTAATTAACTTGTTATAATTATAAGGCGCTTCAGATTCTCTCCATTAGGAGAGAATGACTGTTCTTTAAACATGTTACTAAAAACTGCACTGTTTTTCCAGTCTTAGATACTACAAGGCAAACTGCACCATAGCACTTGGAAATGATTATGACAGATTTCAAAATTAATTGGCTCTAAGCAGGTATTGGAAAATGTAAAGAAAATATATAGTATATTTTGATAAGGTACCATTTCATTTGAACGTTTTGTATTATTTCACAGACTATGCAGCAGATCCTTAAATCTCAGATTAGTATAAATGAGTATTTATTCTGATATGAATTCAAAAAAAATTTAAACACTTAAGATTGATGTTGCAAAATCACAAATTAGATTTTACCTTTAATGAATGAAAACACAGGGGTGCCTGGCTGGCTGAGTAGGTAGAGCGTGTGTCTCTTGATCTTGGTTGTGAGTTTGAGCCCCACATTGGGTATAGAGATTACTTTAAAAAAATGAAAATATCGGGGTGCCTGGGTGGCTCAGTCGGTTAAGCTTCCGACTTCGGCTCAGGTCATGATCTCAGAGTTCGTGGGTTTGAGCCCCGCGTCGGGCTCTGTGGTGACACCTCAGAACCTGGAGCCTGCCTCAGATTCTATGTCTCCCTCTCTCTCTCTTCTCTTCCCCTCCCCTGCTTGCACTCTGTCTGTCTCTGTCTCTCTGTCTCTCTCTCTCAAAGTAAATAAACATTAAAAAAATTTTTTTAAATACTTAAAAAAAAATGAAAATATACAAGTTTTATTTACATCTAACATGTAGCCCTTCTGGTAGAGAAGAGCTGGTAAGTTTAAGAGTAGATCATTTCTAGCAGAGCATGCAACTCTTGATTTTGGGGTCACAAGTTCAAACTCCACATTGGGTACAGAGATTACTTAAATAAAAATTTTTAAAAAACAGTGGAACATTTCTTTGTTGTGTTACTCCACAGAATTTGGAGGGTGGGGGTGCCTTCTGTATATCTGGTGGGGTGCTAGGATGTTCCTTGCTGAGCACCATGGACAAATCCCTGCCATCTTGGGGCTTAGAGTCTCCTAGCAGAATTAGACAACAAGCCAGTAAATTAATGAACAGTTGCAAAGTGTGAGCACTAAAAGGATAGTGAAGCAGGGTCTAGTAATGAAAACAAAACCAACCCCACATGACAAGGTCCCTAATTAAATGGAGTGGTTGCAGAAGGCCTCCTTGATGTGAGACTGGGGAGAGTCTTGCTCGAAAGCCCTGAAGCCCCTTTTGGGTTGATCTCAGTCTCAGCAGGGAGCAGGTGATAGTTCCCAGCCAAGGCAGGTGTGGCCACAGCGGTTCAGGTGAGGCTGGGGGAGGAGGGAGGGAGATTTAATACCCAGTAAATGTGATGGAATCCATCTACGTGTTCAGATTTAAATTTTTTAAACGTTACCTTCAGCTCTGTGTGAAGAATGGACTGGACAAATAAAAAAATATCTTGTACAGATATCTCTTGCTTTACCAAAATAGATTTGTAGTGTTTTCTTTAAAGAAAACATCTACATAATTTTTTTATGAATTGTTTTTCTGATTATTTAGTTGAAAGACACCCAAGATTTAGATAAGTTGACAAACTTTTTCTGTAAACCTTTTTTTTTCCTGAAAAATTTACTGTTTTCAGATAATAAATATTTTAGGCTTTGGGGGCCATACAGTTTCTGTCAAAGCTACTTGCTCTGCTCTTGTAGCTTGAAAACAGCCATAGACACTACATAAATGGATGAATGTGGCTGTGTTCCGTTAAAACTTTATCTATGGGGGTGCCTGCCTGGCTCAGTCGGTAGAGCACGTGACTCTTGATCTTGGGGTTAGGGTTAGGGTTAGGGTTAGGGTCATGAGTTTGAGCCCCATGTTAGGTGTAGAGCTTATTTAAAGAAAAAACCAAAAAACCATATTTATAACACTTGAATTTGAATTGTATCTAATTTTGATGTATCAGGAAGTATGAATTCTTTTGATTTTTATTAATCCCAATCATTCTTAGCTTAGGGGCCATGCAAAACGAATTTGGCCTTCAGGCCATAGTTTGCTGACCCTGGTTTAGAGAATAAATTTTGTAGCCAGCCTTCCTGGGATGAATCATAGCTCTGCAGCTCCGAACTTTCTGACATTGAAGAAATTACTTGGGACAAGTTCATTTTAATATAGGAGATCATACAGTAGTTTTCTTCTTCTGTCGGCTTATTTTACCCAGCATGAATTGCTACCTGCTTCATGGGGTCAGTTACTGGGATAAAATGAGTTATTATTTTTAAAGCCCTGAAACCAGTGCCTGGCACATAATAAATGCTATATAATTATTTGGTTTTTTGTTTTACAATTATTTGTTTAAAAAATAAGATTTTTATCCGGAAATCAGAAATAAATTTTAATTAAAAAATAAAGTGGCTGCTAGTAAGAAGAAGTCACAGTTGGGTGTATTGCTGAAGCCTTAGTTTTCCATATGCAGATCTTACATGTAGGATCACACCAAACCCAACAGAAAAAGAGTCTTTAGAAGCGGGAGAACATCTTTTGAGCAGTTGGTTACAGGGTGGAGGCACCCAAAGTCTCAAAGATTCACCAGATTTCTGACTGCTTTCCAGAGCATAGAGCAGGATTTTAATATAGGGTCTGTTGTAAAAGATAAAAAAGACTCTGGGTACAGAGGAGTGATGGTGGGGAGAAGGGACAGAGGGAGAACGGAAAGCAGTAGACAGTAGCTGTGGTGGCAGGATTAAGAACCAAGATTTAAAAGTGTTAGTTCTTGGGGCATCTGGGTGGCTCAATCTGGTAAGCATCTGACTTTGGCTTAGGTCACGATCTTGTAGTTCGTGGGTTCGAGCCCCAGATAGGGCTCTGTGCTAACAGCTCAGAGCCTGGAGTCTGCTTCTAATTGTGTCTCCCTCTCTCTCTGCCCCTCCCCTGCTCGCTCTCTCTCTCTCTCTCTCTCAATATAAATAAACATTAAAAAAAATTAGAAGTGTTAATTCATAAGAATGGAGGTAGTAGGAGAGAGAGAAAAGGAAACTGCTGTTGTGTGAGGGGTTCCGTACAGAGTGAATGGTTGGGGCAAAAGACTTAAATTCATTACAAGAGTAAATCAAGTGCAAGGTGGTGCTAAGAAAGATTAAAGAAGACAATTTGGGTAATACAGTCACACCTCAGCACTTCATGAAGGAGGTGGTCTCCGTTCCCAAGGGTCCAGGGAACTTCAAGATGGGGTGGAAGGCAGGCAGCTTTTGTAGAATAAGGAATAAGGAACAAGGAAACAAGTATAGAACCCGGGGTGGCATGGCTTTTGGCCATGCTATGTTTCTGGTGCAGCAGAGTATTTACGGGAACACGAAAGCTATTTAAATTGTGGTTTGCTGACGTTGCTCCCTGGGCAGGAATCCCTCCATCTTGGGCCTAGAAAGTTATTTCAGCAAGGGTGCCATGGTATCCCTGACTTTTTCTCTCTGAGGACAGAGCTTCTCAGCAGGCAGACATTTTATGATTGTTTCAGTGTTGAAGATCTAGTTGGATTTTGTGAAGTGAGAGGTGACTGTTTTATTGTGTTAGCCTTCCTTATTTGAAGTAGGGAGATAGGAATTTTGGTTGGCATGAATTTTTTTAATGCCCAGATTTAAAAAATCTCTTGTGTTGTAAGTAGTGAGTTAGTTGGCACCAGGATCTGCTTTTTCTGTGTCCATATGTCATCTTAGAATCTAGTTTGAGGTGAAGTTTGCTTATATCTTACCCATATGGGAAAAAATGCAATGACTTCCTCTCCCACTGGCTAATACTCTTTTGAGGAGTATATAAATGCTACACAGACAGGCATACCTTGGAGATACTGTGAGTTCAGTTTCAGACTACCGAAATAAAGCATGTATTACAGCAAAGCCACTCAAATGAACTTTTTGGTTTCCCAGCGCAGAAAGAAGTTATGTTTACACTCTGTTGCAGTCTCTTAAATGTACAGTAGCATTGTGTCTAAAACAACAACATCCATGTCTTATTTAATTATGTACTTTCTTGCAAAAAAATGCTAACCATCATCTGAGCTTTCAGCACATCCTAATAACTGATCTCAGATCATCGCAACAAATACAGTAATAATGAAAAGGTTTGAAGTATTCCAAGAATTACCAAAATGTAATCCAAAGAGACAAAGTGAGCAAATGCTGTTGGAAAAATGGTGTCAACAGACTTTCTCAACACAGGGTCACCACACACCTTCAATTTGTAAACACACCTGTGAAGCGCAGTAAGGTGAAAATAAAATGAGGAAGGCCTGAATAACTGTAAATATCCTTTATTCCTCTTGGGCCTATGATTTTCATCAATTTTTAGCCACCTGAGATTGGCCTGAAGCACTGATTCTGATTTCCCATTGTGAGTTTTGGTATATTCATGGGCACAGAACTCACCCCTGCCTGGTTGTGGCTGTGCTGATGGCAGGGCCAGTGGCAGAAGGGCTGGGATACCTGCTCATCAGCTGCCATAGCCACTCTTTGAGCATTAGAATAGGAAAAGGTGGTGTGTCGGGGTCCAGGATGATGCCATGCCTGCTGTGTTTAGGACTGTCTCTTGCCTCTCTACTCATTTTATAGTTACAAACTACCGGTGTTCACAAAAGAGTGGGCCTTTTGGTTCAAGTTGGTTGAGGCTTCTGCTAGTCAAAAGGGACTCTGGAGAGTTGACAGGCCACACTTCCAGAGGGCATTCTGTTGGTCTTCCCCTTTCTGGAATGACAGTTTAGGAAGAATATACCTCACTTGTTTTCTTTGAGCTCATTCTAAACTGAGCACACCAGGACTGTTGGATTCATTTTTCCTCAAATCCACACTCCCTAGGCATGGCGGCATGCATTGACTTGGTCCCTTGGGAAAATTACTCTTTGGTCCAGGTAGTTAGGTACATTGTGCATAAAAATGTATCTAACATCTAATGCAATATACTTGTAAGAATTAATTAGCTTCTAGAGGCAATCAAGTTTCAAAGGGAAGATCAACATCCCGAAAGACTATTGCACTCAGTGGTAGAGTGTGAAACAGTATTGAAGGCTATTGAGAAGAATATTAAAACAGAACGAAGGCAGCCTGCAGATCTTCAAGGTAGCTGTTTTGACCTGCTGCCCTTTTGTGTGTTCCTACTGGCTGGGAGCTTTGGGGTCTTTAGTGATGAGCCAATCACAGACTTTTACCAAATGAATATGCTAATCTGGGGGAAACACTCTTGAAAACCATTGCAGTGCTGAATTGATGAATGTGCACCACTTCCCAGATATCAGCTCTGTTACTTGACCTTTCTTAGTGAGCTGCTAGCTGAGGTCTGGCCACCTAAAGTGAGCCTCAGCACTGACCATTCTTCCCTCCAACATCCTGCTAGGAAATTTCACCCCTTACGAGTAAGATGAGTAGACTAATTGTTTGTTAATTTGGTGTCCTTTTAGATTATACATCCCAAAACTGATGATCAAAGGAATCGATTGCAAGAGGCTTGCAAAGACATTCTGCTATTTAAGAACCTGGATCCGGTAAGACAAATCTCACTAACCAGAAATGTTTTTTTTTTTTCCCTGTGTCAGAGTGAAGAACTGGGTAGGGTCTTAGATTTTACCCTCTTTACAAGCTAACATCACCCAGGATGATGTAAAGGCCCCACCGTGGATGCCTGAGTGTATAGTGGGGTTGTGTTCTAGGAGAGCAACCCCAGGCTTCAGAGGTGCTCTGTTGTCACAGCTAGGAGTTCACAGGCCTGCCTGCACCTTGTCTGGGGAAGACATTATGTCATCCCTCGCGGTTACTTGTTACAAACATTGCCCTGAGAAATGGCCCAGATGAAGAGAAGGTAGGACCTTGCATTCTTTGTACAGCCAGTAGGAACGTGCAGGATGGTGCAGAGCCCGTGGTGGATTGCCTCTCTTACCAGCTAGTAATAGTAATTACATTTTAATGTGTGACTTGTCTGTTATACGTATTTTAAAGGTAACATTTTACTTGGCCTCAAAGGAGGGGGATTTCTTTCTTTCTTTCTTTCTTTTTTTTTTTTTTTTTTTTGGTAAGGATTTCGAAATCTCTGGTCTTTGGTTCTGGGTGATTTTCTAGAATACCCTCTTTCAGTGTTTTGCCCTGAATTCTGACTTAATTGTTCTTTTCCTTCATCACAGATTATGCCTCTTCACTGCTCTGTGGTCCTTTGGGTTGCCATGATCCTGCTGCCATGATCCAAATGTGGGAAATGAGTCAACTCTTGTAGCTTACCTCAACTTTTCTTTGTTGGTCAAACGCAGCATTTTATAGTTTTCAGATTGATGTCCTGGAGAAGAAAGCATTAAATTAACACCTATTCTTTTAAAGATAAGGTCTTCTAAAGGCCATTTTTATAAAGAGGAAGGGACTGCATTATACCAAATCTTCTATACTGGGTCATATGACACCTGCAACATTTTTTAAAAATCCTTTGTTTTGCGGTACCTGGGTGGCTAGGTCGCTTACATGTCTGCCTTCGGCTCAAGTCATGATCTCATGGTTCGTGGGTTCGAGCCCCACATCGGGCTCTCTGCTGTCAGCACGGAGCCCACTTCAGATCCTCTGTCTCCCTCTTTCTCTGCCCCTCCTCCACTTGCACTTGCTGTCTCTCTCTCTCTCTCTCTCTCTCTCTCTCTCTCTCTCTCAAAAATAAATAAACATTTAAAAAAAAGATTCTTTTTTTCTAGTACCACATATGTGTCTTCACATCCTCCAGGAACACAGATTTTACTTTGTGACTTTGGAGATATTGTTTTAGGACCACACATTACATACAAGTTCTTGTCCAATTTGACTCAAGTCCTCTAGAATTCTGAGTTTGCAAAACTGTGAGCTCTAAAGAATGGGGGTGTTGGTTGTTTAATAATGAAAAATTAAGAAATGAAATTAAGATAGAAAAATATAGGAATTCAGTTTAGAAATGGAAACATTTTCTTGTAGTATTAAATTACAGATAGAATAAGTGACTAATGGGAATTTGTGAAATTTTGATGGGCTTCCAAATAATCACATATTTCATTTATCTAGAATGATAATGATTCTGTGAAATAAAAGATACTTAAACTATGTAATTTCTTTCTTTGTTTTTTTTAATGTTTAATTTTGAGAGAAAGAGTGCAAGCGGGGGAGAGGCAGAGAGAGGGAGACACAGAATCTGAAACAGGCTCCAGGCTCTGAGCTGTCAGCACATCGCCTGACATGGGGCTCGAACCCACAAACCATGAGATAGGTCATGACCTGAGCCGAAGTCGGATGCTCAACCGACTGAGCCAACCAGTCACCCCTAAACTATGTGATTTCTATTGATCGTCCACCAGTGCGAGTCCAAATAATTACCAGTGGAAAGATACAACTTTGTGTGTGTATGGGGGTGGGCATTGGAATTAAACTAATTTAGTATTTAACTCTTGCCCTTCAGGTACATGTGGAAGACAGCTGTAAAGTTAATCCTCAGTTTTTCCCTTCAGCTAAACAGATTCTTTATTTTTCAACTAGAACTTTACATGGTAGGATTTCAGAGCTCACCAAAAACAGTGCTTCTCACGCTCTGCTGCGCCTATAAATCATCAGAGGATCTGGTGAAAAATGCAGGGTCTCTCGTTCAGTAGGTCTGTCATGGAGCCTGAGAGACTGCATTTCTCACCAGCTCCCAGGTGAGGCTGATGGTCCTGGCCCACAGCCATGCTTCCAGGAGCAGGCACTAGGGCCAGATGTAAAAATGCTCTAGTTCAGGTTTTTGGCACTCCCGCCTGTTATTTTGTTTGCATACTTTCCTATTGAATTGAACCCACATTTTAATGCATCAGCAATGACTAGACATTGCTATTCAGGTGCCTGTACACGAAGTGATAAACAGATGGGAGTGAAATAGCTGTTAGGCATGTTTTCCGGGAATGCTTCCTATTCTGTTCTGTCCTCTAAATTGATTTTTCTTGCCATTTCAGCTTTAACTCTTTTAAAGCCCTGTAAAAAGTGCATTTAAAATAATTAAATTTGGGGTACCTGGGTGGCTCAGTCGGTTAAGCGTCTGACTCCAGCTCAGGTCATGATCCCATGGTTTGTGGGTTCGAGCCCCATGTCGGGCTCTGTTCTGACAGCTCAGAGCCTAGAGCCCACTTCAGATTCTGTGTCTCCCTCTCTCTCTGCTCCTCCCCCGCTCATGCTCTGTCTCTCTTTCTCTCCCAAAAATAAATAAACATTAAAAAAAATTTTAAATACGGGCGCCTGGGTGGCTCGGTCGGTTAAGCGTCCAACTTTGGCCTAGGTCATGATCTTGCGATTCGTGAGTTCGAGCCCCGTGTCAGGCTTGGTGCTGACAGCTCCGGAGCCTGAAGCCTGCTTCCATATTCTGTGTCTCGCTCTCTCTCTGCCCCTCCCCTGCTCATGCTCTGTCTCTCAAGAATAAATAAATGTTTAAAAAAAAATCTAAAAAATTTTTTTAATAAATAAAATAATTAAATTGCATTTAAAATAATTTTTTAAAAGCTATTACTAGTAGATTCTGGCAAGGAGCATCTTTATTTAATTAAAGTGATTATTTTTATAAACAGTAATTTTTTGTAGCCTTCTTTTGCTTCTTTGATGAAGGTCTTCAATATGTATATATTTTTCAAAGGCCAGTTCATAGGGGAGGGAAAAAAACAAGAAAAAGCCGCTTCACAAAATTAGCAAATTCATAAATTACCATTATTGAATATTTTATAGGGAAGAAGCAAATGTATTTACATAGTTGCTTCCAAAAGATTTTTTTTTTTAATTTGAACCTGAACTGTCTTGATTTATTTCCCTACTATCTCAGATCTTTCTGGGAATGATGCAAAATATAGATGAGTAAAAATGTATGTTTCTCAACAAATTACCACCTGGAATTAAAAAAACCTCCCCAAACATGACAGTTTGAAGATTTTAGGTTAAGCTTATGGTCTTGAACAGTGTTCTGGTTTCTCATGATACACATTTTTTTTTACAGTAACCCAAATGCATTTACATTGAATGACATATTTGACTCCTATAACCTGCTTATAAAACAGCGCCCTTCAGTTTGATGCCGTGCCCACATACTGTGCTCCAAAACCTGTATAAAGTGTTGGATGCCACAGAAATGCATGGTTCTTGTCCTCTTGGAACTTAAGATTTGATGGGGGATCCAAATACCCACACCAAGCAATTTGGTAAAACATGGGAAATGCTGTAATGTAGTCAGGACACTGTGAGAGGGTGAGGGTCTCTCAGCCCCCCTGAGGTTTCAGGAAGCTGGGGAGGCCACCTGAGCTGAGCCTCAGAAAATGAGTAGAATAGGAACTTGGCAGGGGAAGAAAAGGGAGTGTTCTCACTGGAGCCTGGAGCAGAGGACACCCAGTGGAGGGAGCATAGGGTGTATGTGTGTGTGTGTGTGTGTGTGCGCGCGCGCACACGGTGTGTCACAAAGGACTGTTCTTGACCTCCACCCTGCAGCATTGACTGCCTATTGAAGGCAGTGGGAAGTCACACTTGAAATACTTTCAGCAAAAGTAGTAATCGAATGTGTGTGACGTCACTGTGGTGGCAGGGTAGAGGGTAGAAAAGTGGGAAAAGGGACTTAGGGAAGAGGGGTGGTTTCATAAAATATTCAGGATTAGCAGAAGCTGGCACTTTTTAGGGACTGGATGATTTGTGACCTGATGCACAGGGTCTAGGACGTCTTCCTCCCAGTGTCTCCGCTGGAATGACCATGAGCTGGTACCTTTTTCTGAAATGGGAAAATTTGGAGGAGGAAAGGGGGGGCAGTAATTACTCACTTATAAGAAGAATGATCTAGGCTTTGTATCTAGCATCTCATCTCAATTCCCTGAAGTCATTGTGTAGCTTGGAAATCTTGCACCTCCTTGGCCTCCGAACGTTTTTTTCCTGGGAGTGCTGTGTATGCATACATTGAGCACAGCATTTGTAATTATGAATCTCTTTGAAGATATCCTTTTCATGAATATTTCAGTGCTCGACTCAGTAGGCCATTTTTCTTCTGCAATATTTCTAATTTGAGACAAACTGAAATAATTTTCCTAGGCTCTCTGATAGGTTCTTTCATTAATGGAGAGTAAATTGTTATTTTTGAAGTGAGTCAGAGACCTTTCACCAAGCACAGTCATGGGTCTGCGTTCCAAAGAATAAGCTGTAGATTTCCTACTGTGGTTGTCAGTCACTGGGAAAACCTCTGCATATTAAATATTTCCTAAGTTCTTTTCACTCTGTGCATAATGATGGGGAAAGTGCATTTTGATTGATTAGAACAGACACCTGTCACATTGAGAAGTTCTAGAAGAAATGATTGTTCTGTATTTTACCAGGAATTACTTTTCTATCGGTATGTGAATTCCTAAGCTTTATAATGTTCTAACATGCAGCTCATTCCAAGATGACCAAAAACAAATAATGTATTTCATCTTTCTCTCCCATTTGACATTTAGAGAAAGAGCTAATCAATAAGGCTGATATTCCCTCTCCATCGGGCCTAAAAGACTTGGAATATAAATAGTAAGCAAAACAAAATATTAGTAAACCATTTACTCAAACTTCATAACTTTGATAGGTGACCATATGTTGCCTGGTTGATGAACTCATTTGGATAAAATGGTCCCTGTGAGGCCAATTAGCACCACATCAAGACAGCACTGTTTTACTGTCACATTGGCTTCATCTTCCACAGGGGCTGCTCTTTCCCACGTAGGTGCCAGCGCTCACACAGGAACTAGGGGGTGGGGAGATGAAAACCATTTCCTGCAGACCACCTCTATCATTCCTCCAGAAGCTTTTCTTAGCCCACATGAAGATGCAGTAGTGTGTTCTCTGTTTCAATGGAGAATTTGGCTTTTTTATTAATTAAAATTTTTAGGCGCACCTGGATGGCTTAGTCTGTTGAGCTTCTGACTTGGGCTCAGGCCATGATCTCACAGTCCGTGGGTTCGAGCCCCGTGCCAGGCTCTGTGCTCACAGCTCAGAGCCTGGAGCCTGCTTCAGATTCTGTGTCTCCCTCTCTCCACCCTTCCCCTGCTCTCTGTCTCTCAAAAGTAAACATTAAAAAAATTAAAAAAAAATTTTAAGTCCACATGCATATTCAATTTATAAAAATTCAAAAAGAACAAAAGAGGAGGGGTGCCTGCATGGCTCAGTCAGTTGGAGCTTCTGGGTCTTGGTTTCAGCTCAGGTCTGGATCTTGTGGTTCCTGAGATTGAACTGCACATTGGTTTCTGCACTGACGGAACAGAGCCTGCTTGGGGTTCTCTCTCTCTCTCTGCCCCTCCCTCACACACTTGCACATATGTACCTCTCTTCCTCTCTCTCTCTCTCTCTCAAAATAAATAATAACGTTTATTTAAAAAAAGAATAAAAGAATAGTCAAGGGAAGGAAATCCCCCTTCTACCCCTGCCTTCCAGCAGCCCAGCTTCTCAGGAGCCATGTTCTTTTAGTGTTCTCATGGTATTTCTTTAGGGTTATACTATGTATAGATCAGTACATTGTTTTGTTTTGTTTTTGTATTTTTCAAGTTTTAATTTAAATTCTAGTTAGTTAATATGGTAAAATTGGTTTCAGGAATAGAATTTAGTAATTTATTACTTACATATGACACTCAGTGCTCATCACAAGTGCCTGCCTTAATGCCCATTAACCATTTAGCCCATCCCCCCCCAACTCCCGCCAACTTCCCTCCAGCAACCCTTAGTTTGTTCTCTATATTTAAGAGTCTCTTATGGTTTGTTTCCCTGCTCCCCGCTCTTTTTTTCCTTCTGTTATTAATATTATTATTATAAGTTTATTTATTTTGAGAGAGAGAGAGAGAGAGTAGAAGAGGGACAGAGAGAGAGGGAGACAGAAAATCCCAAGCAGGCTCTACACTGTCAGCACAGAGCCCAGTGTGGGGCTTGAACTCATGAGCTATAGGATCATGACTGAGCCAAAACCAAGAGTTGGATGCTTAACTGACTGAGCCACCCAGGCGCCCCTGTTTTCTTTCTTAAATTCCACATGTGAGTGAAATCATATGGTATTTGTCTTTCTCTGACTGACTTTTTTCACTTAGCATAATACTAGCTCCATCCACATCATTGCAAATGGTATGATTTCATTCTTTTTGATGGTGAAGTAATATTCCATTGTGTGTGTGTGTGTGTGTGTATACACACACACACACACACACATACATACATACTTACCACATCTTCTTTATCCATTCATTAGTTGATGGACACTTGGGTTCCTTCCATAATTTAGCTATTGTTGATAATGCTGCTGCTATAAACATTGGGTTGCATGTGCTCCTTCAAATTTGTATTTTTGTATCCTTTGGGTAATACCTAGTAGTGCAATTATTGGGTCTTAGGGTAGTTCTATCTTTAACTTTTTGAGGAACCTCCATACTGTTTTCCACAATGGCTGCACCAGTTTGCATTCCCACCAACAGTGTAAGAAGGTTCCTCTTTCTCCACATCCTTGGCAACATTTGTTAATTTTAGCCTTTCTGACAGGTGTCAGGTGGTATCTCATTGTGTTTTGATTTTGTATTTCCCTGATGATGAGTGATGTTGAACATCTTTCTTTGTGTCTGTTAGCCATCTGGATGTCTTCTTTGAAAAACTGTCAGTTCATATCTTATGCCCATTTTTTAACAATATTATTTGTTTTTTGGGTGTTGAGTTTAATAAGTTCTTTATAGATTTTAGATACTAACTCTTTATCTGGTATGCCATTTGCAAATATCTTCTCCCATTCCATAGGCCGCCTTTTAGTTTTGTTGATTGCTTCCTTTGCTGTGCAGAAGCTTTTTATATTGATCAAGTCCCAGTAGATAATTTTTGCTTTTGTTTTCCTTGCCTCTGGCAATGTGTCTAGAAAGAAGTTGCTATGGCCAAGGTCAAAGAGATTGCTGCCTGTGTTCTCTAGGATTTTGATGCAAATATTAAAGACCCACAGCTAATATCATCCTCAATGGGGAAAAACTGAGAGCTTTTCCTCTGTGGTCAAGAACAAGACAGGAATGTTCACTCTCACCATTGGCATTCAGACAGCAAAAAGAAATAAAAGGCATTTAAATCAGCAAGAAAGAGGTCAAACTTTGACTACTCTCAGACACCATGATCCTTTAGGTAGAAAACCCCGAAGACTCCACCAAAAATTACTAGAACTGATATATGAATTCATCAAAGTTGTAGGATATAAAATCAATGTACAGAAATATGTTGCATTTCATTATGCCAATACTGAAGCAGCAGAAAGAGAAATCAAGGAATTGATCCCATTTATAGTTGCACCAAAAACCCTAAGATACCTAGGAATAAACCTAAGCAAAGAGGTAAAAGATCAGTGTGTTATTTTTAAATTTTGTTGGCAGCAAACTTCCCACAGCGTTCTGCCCAGTTCTTTTTTTTACTGAACAATAATCTGTATTTATGGAAGTTCCATATTCTTTCAAAAAATTATTTGTATCACTATTTATAAAAGTTTAAATTGGAAACATTTATATATTATAAAGCCATATCAAGAAAACACATTAACATTTTGCTGTTGTCTGATTTATTAAAATTGTATAACAAAGGAGGACCCGCATCATCAAAATAACATTGAAAAAGAAGAACAAAGTTCAGGACTCACACTTGCCAGTTTCAAAAATTTTACTACAGAGCTCCAATAATAAAAATAATGTGCTACCGGCGTGGGCAGACACATAGAACCAAGGAGTAGAATTGAGAGTCTACAAACAAACCCTATAGTTTTGATTGATACATTTGATCTGATGTCCATTTGATTTTGACAAGAGTGCCAAGACCATTCAATGGGGAAAAGAACAGTCTCTTCAGCAAATGGTGCTGAGACAACTGGACATCCACACACAGAAGAACCAGGTTGGACCCCTCCTTTACACTGTACACAAAGATTAACTCAAAGTGGATCCAAGACCTTAAATGTAAGCTCCCAAACTATAAAAACTCTTCGAAGAAAACACAAGGGTAAGTGTTCATGACCTTGGATTTAGGGAGACACCAAAAACAGGAATATGAAAGAAAGAAATTGGACTTCATAAAAATAAAAATTTTGTGCATCAAAGGACATTATCAAAAAAAATGAAAGACATTTTGCTAAATAGAAAATATTTGCAAATCATATGTATAAGGGCATGATCTCCAAAATCTATAAAAAACTCTTACAATCCAACAACCAAACAACAACCTAACTTAAACTGGGCAAAATACTTGAATAGACATTTCTCCAAAAAAGATTTACAAGTGACCAATAAGCACGTGAAAAAATCCTCAACATGGCCAGTCATTGGGGAAATGTCAGTCAAAACCTCAATGAAATACCAGCGCAGCCTCACTAGGGTGGGTAATTTTTTTTTTAAAGGAAAATAACAAGTGTTGGTGAGGATGTGGAGAAACAGAAACCCTAGTACATTGCTGGTGGGAAAGAAACTGGTTTAGGCACTGTGGAAAACAGCTTGGCAGTTTCTTAAAAAGTTAAACATAGAATTACCATAGAATTCAGCAGCTCCACTCCTGGGTATAACCCAGAAGAATCAACATAGATATTCAAACAAATACTTGAATATGAATGTTCAATATTCATGCCCAACGTGTCAACAATCCAAGTGTTCATTGACGGATGAGTGGATAAACATTATGGTATATTTACAGTGGGGTATCATCCATCCATAAGGAGGAATGAAGTATGATGGACCTAGAACAAGGACAGACCTTGAAAACCTTACTTACGTACACTAAGTGAAATAGTCGATGGGTAAGGTCATATGTTGTATGATTGCATTATGTGAAATATCCAGATTAGGTGAATCCATGGAGACAGAAAACAAGTAGGTGTTGCCAGGAGCTAGTGGGAGGGGAGAATAGCAAGTGACTGCTTGGTGGGCACAGGGTTTTGGGGCGCAATGAAAATGTTTTGGAACTAAGAAGTGACGGTTACACAACTTTTTGTGGCCACTGAATTGTTCACTTAACCATGGATAATTTTATGGGAAATTTTACCTCATAAAAACATTTTGTATATATAATTCATCTGAACATTTTGATTGCCATTAGTTTTAATATTTAATGGCTAAAATACACTTTAAGGATGCAATTAAATCAACTCTTTACAGGCTCAATCACTGAAGTGCCTCCACTAAATCCCTGGGTACCACAGAACATAGTTTGAGAAACACTGAGCTCTTTTGTGTATTCTAGGGTCTTCAAATTATTCCTGTATTCTGAGGAAAGATTTCTTCACCTAGTTTATTCTCACTAGCTGAAGTTTATCTTTAAGCCTTGTCAACCATGCTTTAGCAGAATAAAAATTTTATATAGTTTTAATAGTTGTTGAAGAATAGTTTGAGGTTTCTGGCTTCCGTTTTAATAAATCTGTCCTAGCGAGGCGAAAGGTTGCTTCTTGAGGAGAACCTTAGTGACAAAGAAGAGTGATAAAAAATTTGCCACAGTCATTTTTGGTTTTGCTTTTGTTGTTTTTCTGTTCCGTTCTATTTTGGTTTTGGTGCTAAACCAAAAAGGATTGGAGTTAGAATTTGAATTCAGTAAGTTATTTAGGTAATCTCTATATAAATTCTAGTGATGACTAATATAGGGAAGTTTTAAAAACAAGGATCTTGGAAAGACATTTGCAATAGGTCTTTACTAACCTAGGTATTTTAATTGCCCAGATTATATTTCACATTTAAGATATATGGTGGTTTGGTGTTTCATTTTTCAGTATATTAGTGATCTTTGCACTGAAATATTCTGAGGTAGCCAATTATAATTACTTTCATTCAGGCACTGAATATAAGAGGAAATATATAATCTTATTTGTATGTGGTAAGGAGGACTGTATGTGTGTGTGTGTGTGTGTGTGTGTGTGTGTGTGTGTGTTTTATAACACTTATTGGCAGTGATGGCATTTCGATTTCTTTGAGCTTGTTCACAGAAATATAAAGCTGATTATGGTTAGCCAAGAGAACATATTACAGATAAACATAAGGATTGTATCTTTTCTTTAAAAAAAAATAGGAGCAGATGTCTCAAGTGTTAGATGCCATGTTTGAAAAATTGGTCAAAGAAGGGGAGCATGTAATAGATCAAGGCGATGATGGTGACAACTTCTACGTGATCGATCGGTAAGTCTCGCGTAACTTCACTGATGCAATGTAATGAACCTCTCGTGTAAAATCTCAGCGGTTCTCCTAATGACTGGCAAATTAATATTTGATCGTTGCTGTTACCTCTTTATTCTTAGTACTACATAACAGGCACCAGAAACCTGCTGTGAATACATGTGGTGAAATCACCTTAGAGCACGGAAGAAGGCATAGTTTATAGAAGAACTGATGATACTGGTTTGTGAAATCTATAAATCCCAGTCATTTCCTGCGAGCTACCTCATTTATTAACTTCTGCTGGAGAGGACACCTGTTATAGTTAGGACGGAAGCAGAGCACGGCCTTGGGGGTGTCGAATCCTATAACTCAACCTCTGTTATGTTTTTTAAAAGGTTCTTTTTTTTTTTAATGAACTCTAAAGTAAAACACGCCCATGGTAGGAGAGAGTAGTTTATGCTCTTTCCAGAAATTGTTCTGCATTCTTGTGCATTAAAAGCATTATAAAGAAGTGATTTTAAAGCACTGTAGAGAAATTATTTTATTTCAGTGAGAAGGCATGTGTTCGTACTGAAAATGTAATTTCAGAAAACTTAAGTGGTGCTTTACTTGATCAGCGAACCATGTGCTTTAAGTGACAATTAGGTAAGAGCCCTACACTGTTAATGGCGGAGCAGTCTGAACTGAGTCTTTAGGTCTTCGCTTTTGGAAAGCGATGATAAAGTGTTTATGAGACCATTGGCATCCCCTGCCCTTCCCATTCCAGGTGCAACACAGGACTTCTCCCTGCCGGTTCATTGGGTTATATTTGTTGCTCTGAGTAGAGTTGTGTTCAACTCAGAACCTTGCAGAAAATCGCAGCCATGTGTCTGCACAGGCCTCGTTTCTTGACTTGGCCCTCCTACATCAGTGATCGAGCATGCTCTCCGCATCGAGGGTGCTCGCTGACTCCTCCATTCCCTCATCCCTAATGCCTCAGTGACCTGTAGAGCTGTTGGCAAGATGGTAGCCAGGGCTAGGGTGAGCTCTCCGATTTTAGAACAGACCCATTTATCCCATACGTAAATTAAAGTCTTGATCTTCGTGTCATTAACAGCCGTCATCAGTGAAACACCTCAGAAATTCCCTCAGCTTTTAAAGTGTATTTAACTGTAGGGGTATATGAGAAACCCAAATGTGGTTAAAAACTCCCTTACATTTCCCTTTTCGGTTAGCTCCTCATCACCCATTTGTCAGGTGAAAACTCCCAGCCACAGGGAAGTGACGGTAGTCAGTTAAAGTCAGCCAGCCCAGCATCCAGGTCTCTTGGCCACTGTTTGCGGTCTTTCCACGGCTTCACACTGCCTGACCCCTCATGTTATCAGGGAAGAAATCTATATGAAAAGGCAGTACAGATTATAGACTGACGTGATCGCAGGTGACTGATAGTTATTTTACTTCTCATCAGCACATTTGTTGTGTATTTTATTCTGTTCAAAGGAGGAAATGTAGAGAACGTGTTTAGTGCAAGTGTAGATAGTGCCAAGAGAAGAAGTAATCTGTACTTGAAAAACAGTCATGAGGGGCGCCTGGGTGGCGCAGTCGGTTGGGCGTCCGACTTCAGCCAGGTCACGATCTCGTGGTCTGTGAGTTCGAGCCCCGCGTCGGGCTCTGGGCTGATGGCTCAGAGCCTGGAGCCTGTTTCCGATTCTGTGTCTCCCTCTCTCTCTGCCCCTCCCCCGTTCATGCTCTGTCTCTCTCTGTCCCAAAAATAAATAAACGTTGAAAAAAAAAAATTAAAAAAGAAAAAGAAAAAGTCATGAAACAAATTTTAGAAGGTATCCTTGAAAAGCCATTCTGTCCATGAATATACAAGCCAGTTATTCTCTTATTAGTATCTTTGTCTAGTTTCTAACGTTTTTTTGTTTTTGCTTTTGTTGTATCCTTATCATTCATAATCCTTTTCTAATCTTCAAAGCTCTCTCTTTTTTGTTTTTGTTAAGGGTTTAACCAACACGATAAAGGCAAAGAACTTCTGCCAGCTGCCCTCCTGGTGTTTCGGCCAGCCTTGAAGCCATGTTCTCTGATAAAATACAGTGTGTGGAAAGACAGTCCTCCACAAGAAGAATGCAGTTATATAGAGAGAGGATCTGTCAAATATGTAGCACAGTGCCATGCAGACTGAGTGTTACTTGCCTAGAATAAGAACCCAAATAAAAGATAAGCACAGAATAAAAAGACCTACAGAAAGACCAGAATCAGATAGTCTGAATTTCTGCCACTTTTTGCTTTAGATTGGGGTGTCAGTCTACAATAAAGGGCCAAGTGATGTAAAGAGCTCTAGTAAATTTTTTAGGCTTTGTAGGCCATGTGGTCTCCGTCACAACTACTCAGCTCTGTTGTGGCAGTACATATCAGCGATCAGTAAGCCGTAAACAAACCCGTGCATCTGTGTTCCAGTAAAACTTGATTCATGAAAGCAGGCAGCCAGTCTGTGGGCCATGCCTTGCTGGCCCCCCCTTAGATTATAAAGGACCCTTGTAAGTGTTGTACAATGGTGCTGACCAAATTGTTAGAGCTGTATGTTTTTTTTTTTAAGTTATTTTCTTCTGGGCCGCATGGGTGGCTCAGTTGGTTGAGTGTCTGATTCTTGATTTCAGCTCAGGTCACGATCTCACGGTTTGTGAGTTCGAGCCCGGCGTCGGGCTCCATGCTGACAGTGCAGAGCCTGCTTGAGAGTTTCTCTCTGCCCACCACCCCCTGCCTGCCCCCCTCAAAATAAATCAACATTTTAAAAAAGAAAAGTATTTTCCTCTCATTTCAGAAGTAATACATGTTCATGTGGGAGACAGAACCTCTTTAATTAGGTAGTGAACATTCTAGAATCTTTCACTATTCTTAATGCTCAGAGATAAATACAGACAGCTTTGTTTCATATACATTCCTTCAGAAGGATGCCTACACATACACTATTTGGTTGTAGTCTTCTATTTTCATCATTTATTTTATTATTGTAAACTTTTATTGTTTAGTCTCTTTTTCCACCACAGACCCATGTATGGTCCTTACCCTCATCTAGGTGATGGTGTCTTCCTGCTTGTCTGGCACAGATGTTGTCTCTGGCACATACTGATGCCCTTTTATTCCTTGTCAACCAACAGAGGAGAAAGGGAAGCTGGAAATGGGATTTTTCTTGCACAGGGCTCTTCTCTGAAATTATGTTTGATAGTGATGAGATTTTGCTTGAATTATTTTTACCTCTTACTTTTCATATGTCCAACAGAGGAACGTTTGATATTTATGTGAAATGCGATGGTGTCGGAAGGTGTGTTGGTAACTACGACAATCGTGGGAGTTTCGGTGAACTGGCCTTAATGTACAATACGCCCAGAGCAGCTACGATCACTGCTACCTCTCCGGGTGCTCTGTGGGGTTTGGTGAGTGAAATATTTACGTGACCACGATGTTATTTGTCAATGTTGTTATGACGGAAGCCAGGCAGATGGAATTATTTTAGTTCTAATAGCTGGATTTCTTTGCCATCCTCATCAGCCATCAGGGTATTTGTTATATAGTGGATGCTGAACTGTTGGGTCTGTGCTGAGACTGTGCTGAGTTAAATCTTCACGTTCTTTCCCTGATCAAGTCAGGAGCGTAGCCTCCTGGCCCTGGGAAGGATACTCAGATCCAAAATGCTCTTAAAAACCAGCCACCCAGGCAAATACACAGAGCCTTCAGTGTTGTGTTCTCAGATAGCTTTCCATGGTGTTATATTATCTGTGCTTCCCAAAGTGTGCCCCCCCCCCCACCCAGTAGCATCTGTATCACTTGGGTACTTGCTAGAAATGCAAATTCTGGGGGGGGTCCCACTTACCAATTCGGGCCCACTGACTCAGAAGCTCTGGAGATGGGGCCCAGTGATCCATGCTTGAGCAAACCCACCATGTGACTCTGGTGCCTGAGAGCATTTGAGAATCCTCCATAAACAGATTCTCTTGGTGTGCTATAAATTGGTAACAACTTGGCATTGAAAAGCAGCTGGGTAGAGAGAGAGTACTTGATGTCAGTGCTTCTCACACACATGAGAATTACTTTGCAGGAGGCGGGGCACAGGGGGTTGTTAAGACAAATCCTTGCTGAGGCCCCACCATAGACTAATTTAATCAGACTCTGTAGAGTTGGGTCCTGGGCTTTTAAAATGAATTTGTTAATAGTGATATTTTTATAAGGCTTAAAAGTCAGTTTAAAGACACTTGGGTGAGGTGGGAAGGGAGGGTCTTTTCATACGTGGTATCAGGGTGCAGAGTAGCCAATTCTAGAAGACTGTTTAAGATGGTGCTTCTCAGACTCCAGTGTGCTTACCTGGGAACATAGTTAAAATGTAGATTCTGGTTCACTAGGTCTGGAATGAGGCCTGTGATTTTGTGTTACTCATAAGCTCCCAGGACACCCCAGTGCTGCTGTGCCCAGAACACACTATTTAAGTAGCGCTGATTTAAGGGCATGTTTGTGATACTTGTATTTTCTTTTTAAATTGTTGAAAACAGCCCACCCTGTAGTTTCAACACAGATATATTCGCTCAGGAATCCTTTTGTGGAAGGAAGAGAGGTTGAGAAATTGGAAGTCTGTTAGGATCTGGTTCCCAAGGACTATAGTTTTACAGAAGTAGCACATTACTCGGTGACGTCTCAGCATTTAACTGTGAAGCAAATTCAGCTGATAAAAATCTCTTGCTCAAAGAAACAATACATACTGTATTTCCTCTTATGAGAATCAGGCAATTATTGTTTACATAGTAAAGATGTGATGGATCTCATTTTCAGATGTACAAGAAAAATGGGAATTGTTTCACACAGGAGGAAACTCATTGTCATCTGAAGTGTTTCAGGGACTATTAAAGATTTGAACACCCAAAGCCAGCTAAGTAGAAACTCCTGACCAGACCAGGCTAGGTCCATAGGAAGTATTTGCCTGTCATCAGAATGGTGGGCTGAACCCACAGTCTGCTGTGAGCTGTTTCATTAAGGAAGGCACCAGTTAAAAATGTATTTATTCCAGGGGCACCTGGGAGGCTCTGTCGGTTAAGTGTCCTGGTGCACCTTAAACTACGTATGGAGGTCCAGCATTTCCCAGTGTGTGATACTCAGGCCATCAAGAAGGATCAAGCATTTTCAGAGATTTTTACTCATCTATAGATGTTATTAAAGTGGGCAGTTTGTGATGGTCACCTTTGGGTATGTGCATGACCACAGTGACTTTTTAAAGATTAGGATACGTCGGGCTCTGGGCTGATGGCTCAGAGCCTGGAGCCTGTTTCCGACTCTGTGACTCCCTCTCTCTCTGCCCCTCCTCCGTTCATGCTCTGTCTCTCTCTGTCCCAAAAATAAATAAACGTTGAAAAAAAAAATTTAAAAAAAAAAAGGGGCGCCTGGGTGGCGCAGTCGGTTAAGCGTCCGACTTCAGCCAGGTCACGATCTCGCGGTCCGTGAGTTCGAGCCCCGCGTCGGGCTCTGGGCTGATGGCTCAGAGCCTGGAGCCTGTTTCCGACTCTGTGACTCCCTCTCTCTCTGCCCCTCCTCCGTTCATGCTCTGTCTCTCTCTGTCCCAAAAATAAATAAACGTTGAAAAAAAAAAATTTAAAGATTAGGATAGTGAACATATCACTTAATGTTTCAAACCTGGTTTTTGAAGAGCAACTTATCAAACTAGCCCCTTTTCAGAGAAAGTCGAGTAGAAAAGATACTTTTCTTTTAAGGCCAACGGATTGGAGCTCTGCCATATATGTGCAGGTATAAAGATAAGCACATCCCAAGAGAAAAGTCCTTTGTGGACTCGTCTGACTTTGTAAATAGGACTCTTCGCCTTAGGGGATTAACTGATGTGCATGACCCTGCCCATGTTTCGGGAGGCCATGATTGATGTGGCTAGGGTGAAAACTTTTGAAGTGGGCATTTCTGGATTTTAATTATATGTCACGGTGGGTGTGAAGAGGTGGGCCACTAATAAAATTTTTCCCGAGATGTACACTACTTTGTGGTTCGTCTCTAAATCACTAAACTATTTCTAGTCTTCTCTGTTTTGCAATTAACTCTGTCCATTAAACAGTGTTGCAGTCGGTTCCCAAACTGATTATGTATCAGAATCACTTGGGGAGCTTTTATGAACTATAGATTATTGAGCCCTACATGCAGACACTGTTTGAGTCATTCAAGTCTGGGATCTGAGAAACCTTTGTTGTTGTTGTTGTTGTTGTTGTTGTTGTTGTTGTTAACGCTAGAGCTGATTCTCATGCAGACCCAAGCTTGGAAATTATTTTAGTAAATTTACTAATTACCTTGCAAATTTTTCTCTTTTAAAAAAAGTTATTAGGATTGCAGCTCCAAATTACAGCTCTTGTAAAATTGTAATAAACTAAATGGGGGAACAGGATGTTTGCTTTGCTTTCCTAGAGACTTGTGCCCTCCACACTTGCATTTTTTCCCATCCTACCAGTTCAATTAAATTCAGCCTTACTATGTCAGTGCAGTAATTTAATAATTAATGAACATAACTCCATTTTATTTTATATTAAAATGGTGTAATTGATTATCAGTGAATGACTAATTATGGGGACTCTTTACTATGAACTATTATGAATAATGTTTTGTAGAAATTTTTCAAAGTAGTTTGTAGGAAAACCATTTTTTGAGCTGTTTATCATCTTTGAAATTTTCCCTAGTTCCTTAATTGAGTTCTGTATCTTTGAGGTTAAGTAGTGTAAACAGAGGAACGTTTTAGGGCCCTGAGAATGATAAACACTGGCATTCAGCTCTGACAGTCAAGAAAGTCATAGTTTCTCTGTGCACATTTTTTTAAAAAAGAAAAACTCTGACACACTGTGGATATGACAACCTAGCATACATGATTTTTTAAGGTCTCATAGTTGCCTTATGATTAAAAAAATTTTGGGGGTGCCTGGATGGCTCAGTTGGTTAAGTGTCTGACTCTCATGATCACACAGGTCATGATCTCACAGTTTGTTGGTTTCAGGCCCGTGTCGGGCTCTGTGCTGACAGCTCAGAGCCTGGATCCTGCTTCAGATTCTGTGTCTCCCTCTCTCTCTGCCCCTCTTCCTGTCTCTCTCTCTCTCTCTCAAAAATAAACAAACATTAAAAAAAAATTTCTAATAGTGTTTTTCATGTATTTTTTTTTCTGCAGCCCACATCAAGAAACACATTAGGAAATCTCACAACCAGTGCATGTGTATGTGTGTCTTTGTGTATAACTGAAATAAATCCCTAAATAACACTTTACTAAAACATGTGCATGCTGAGATTTTCTATTCTTTATTTTTTATAAAAATGCTGGTCATGGATGAAGGGGGTCAAAAGGTACAAACTTCCAGTTATAAAATTCATACAACCTGGGATGTCCTGTACACCATGGCCACTGTAGTTCATAATACTGCATTGTATATTTGAAAGTTGCTAAGAGGGTAGATCTTAAAAGTTCTCTACTGGAAAAAAAGAATTTGTAACTATGTATGGTGATGAAAGTTAACTAGACTTACTGTGATCATTTCTCAATATATATGAATACCAATCATTGTATTGTACTCCCTAAACAAATTCAGTTTTATAGGTCACTTATACCTCAATTTAAAAAAATGCTGGTATGTTCCACTGAAACGATTTTGTGACACTCTTGGGCTGTCATCCACAGTAAAAGAACTTGTGCTATCCTGAACTCAGAGACACACAGTGGTGGCTTCTAGAGACGGGGTGGGGTGGGGGGGATGTTGGTCAAAGGGTACAGATTTGCAGTTACAAGGTGAATGAGTTCTGGGGATTGAATGAACAGCATGATAATTATGGTTAACAACATTGTATTGTTGCTAAGAGAAGTCTTAAATGTGCTCCTTACAAAAAAAGAAAAGGGTAATTATTATGTGAGGTGGTATTAACTAACTCTCTGTGGTAATCATTTCACAAGGTATATAAGTGTATCAAATCAACAAGTTATATACCTTAAACTTACGCAGTATTATAGATCGTTTGGATCTCAATAAAGCTTGGAGGAAAACCAAGATGGGCCTATTGCCTTTTTTTAAATGGTGCAATAGCGCCACCTTGTGGGTTGTCCCAATTACACGTTGACCAGATCTGTTCTGAATTAAAGGAAACTTATGTTTCCTTTAAAAAAATGAAAGTAGTATTTTATATGGGTGTATATTTTATGTTTGAAGAAATAAAAAATCTGCAAAGGATAATAATGGTAACCTTTTATTTCAAGGTCTTCAGTTATTGTTTGTTCCTTATAGGGAATAGAATGAAACTACCTCTTCAAACTTTTTTCCTAATAAAATCTGTCTCGTAACTGTATTTGTATCTGCTGTTCTGCCTTTAGGACAGGGTAACCTTCAGGAGAATAATTGTAAAAAATAATGCCAAAAAGAGAAAAATGTATGAAAGCTTTATCGAGTCACTGCCATTCCTTAAATCTTTGGAAGTAAGTATATGTATATGCTTTTGTTTTATTTTGCTTTAAAATGTTTGGAATATTTTGTTCCATAGAAAAGGTTCTTTGAATAAAAATGTATCCACATTTTTAGTTGAAAAAATTAAATTGTGGTGTTGGTATAACTTGGTATTTCTTTTACTACCTATGACTGCATTTGTTTTATTTTGCTTAGTTTTACAAGTAATAGACTTCTGTGAGTATCTATAACATATTTATATGTGGGTTTTATCTAAAAGCAGACCTAATAAGTATTTACCCAAAGAAAACAAAAATACTTATTCAAAGGGTTACATACATCCCAGTGTTTAAAGCAGCTTTATCTACAATAGCCAAATTATGGAAACAGCCCATGTGTCCATCCACTGATGAATGGATATAGAAGATGTGGGACATATACAATGGAATATTATTCAGCCACAAAAAAAGAATGAAATCTTGCCATTTGCAACGATGTGGATGGAGCTAGAGAGAGTATAATGCTAAGTGAAATAAATCAGAGAAAGACAAATAGCATATGATTTCTCTCATGTGGAATTTAAGAAACAAAACAAATGAGCAGTGGGGGGAAGTAAAGAGAGAGAGAAACCAAGAAACATACTCTTAACTATATAATTGAGAACAAGCAGATAGTTACCAGAGGGTGGGGGTATGGGTAAAAATAGGTGACAGGGGTTAAGGAGGACACTTGTGATGAGCACCGAGTGTTGTCTGGAAGTGTTGAGTCACTGTATTGTGCACCTGAAACAAATATTACGCTACATGTTAACTAACTGGAATTTCAATAAAAACTAAAAAAAATAAATAAAAGCAGACTGAAAATAATATATAAATGTAGGCAGTAGCACTAGTTGTGCCTTTACAGGGACAGCTTGTCAAAACGGTGTGTCCTCCCTGGCCTCTCCTTCCCAGTCAACTCTGCTGTTTACTCCTCCTTCCTCTTCACATTGGCATTCTAGGGTCTCTTCTGTTTTCCAGCTACACGTACGCGCTTAGTGAGCTTGTCGTATCCCCTGGCTGTAAATACTGCCTATATGTTGATGCCTCCTGAAATTGACATCACTAGGCAAGGTCCCTCCCTCAAATGGCCAATATATTTAACCTATGCCCTAAGGTGTCTAATAGATATCTCAAACCTAGTGCGTCCTCGACCTCCTCCCCCATGCCTTCCCCATCTTACTGCACCTTGGCCAGAAGCCTTGGGATTCATACTGACTCTTGTACTGAAATCTCCTTCGGCTGGGTTGTCAATACATGCCTGGTAGAGGTTCTGGCCGCATGACAGAATGCATATGAGGCAGCTGTTAATATGTAGCAGCATCTCTTTTAAATGAAAGGAGATCAGGGGCTGGAAATCCAAATGCCTTCAGATTTGGGCAAGTAACATAAAGGAGAAAACGAAGCCAGGATGGGATTTGGGTCAAGCTGGACGACAAGTGCTCCAGCTAAAGATCAGCAGCTAGTCTCCCACAGCTTGTAGCTGGTGCCATGTGCAAATGTGGGCCGGGTGTTGTGAGTCTCCTTCCTGATTTTTCAAGAGAAGCTGAAAATTAAGATTTTTATGAGAAATCTATTTTAAAATGCTGGCAGTTCATTAATCCAACACACACACACACACACACACACACACACACACACACACACTGCTGGGTTTATTTGGCTTAAAGGCTACCAGTTTTTAACTTCTGAAATAGGATTACCGAGATCATCTGTGTGATATTATCTTTTTTTTTTTTAAGGTTTCTGAACGCCTCAAAGTGGTAGATGTCATAGGCACCAAAGTATACAACGATGGAGAACAAATCATTGCTCAGGTATAGTCCTTTTTAGGTAATTCACCTTAGGGTTATATTCCGAAAGGTTCTTAACATGTGGCAGATCTTGACCAATTTTTCATATGTGTCTATAATTAGTATGCAGTGATGGATTAAATGATTATTAGTTCCACCAAATGACCTGTTAAAAGTGGTTTAATTTATAGCCATTAAGCTATCTGAATATTTTTATTTATATAATTAAGTCCCAATGAACATGTATTAAATCATCACATGGATTTCTGGATAATTTTATTATTTGTACGTGACATGAAATTCAAATATATCTAAACAATAAGATGTTGTTAATGATCAGAAAAAACAGGTGGGTATTCCTTGAGATAGTAAGGACCCAGTAGGTGCACCGGGAGTTATTGCAGAGTTTTGCACGATGAGTTCATGATGAGACCTCCTGGGGCTGCTCCCTGATAAAATTAATCAAGAAGGGAACACACTGCACCCTGTACTTTTTAGGTTTCCAGGCACTAAATGGGGGCCAACGTGCTGTTTAACCCCTAAAGCTTTTCTAAGATCCCAGTTGTAACCTTGGTTACAATAGAGCTGCGGAGAAGTAGGATTTATGAAAACAGTTGAAGTTCACAGACACAGCTACAGATCTTGTATTAACTCGTATTTCCTAGTTACAGTTTTGAAGTATTGAGTGAATGATTTAAACAGATTTTAAAAGATTCTGTAATATTTGTATCCAGATATTGATACCATATTATAATCTTTATCTAAAATACTGTCTTTTCTGGGGTGCCTGGCTGGCTCAGTCAGTAGAGCATGGGACTCTTGATCTCAGGGTCATGAATTTGGGCCCCACGTTGGGCACGGAGTCTACTTTAAAAAAATAAAAAATAAAGAATACTGTCTCTTGATATATCTGAAACAAGATTCAAGGTCTGTGAGACTTGAGTAAAGAATAATTTTTTAGAAGGAAAATAAGTAAATCGCTCTCTCTCTCCTATCACACATATGCATGTATACACAGATTAGTCAGGGATTGGAGAGAAGTGGAGTCAAATTAGAGAACAAGGCTAAGGTTCTACAGAAGTTGAAAAATAACAAAGTACAGAGCACTTTTGAAATGACTTTTTTAGCCTTTTATTTTGTAATAATTACAGATTTGTGGTAAGTTGCAAAAGTCAGAGAGGTCTCATGCCCTTCTGCCCCACTTTCTGACGGTGTGTCTTGCATCACTACAGTTCAATGTCACACCTAAGGAACTGACAGTGGTATGATCCATAGACCCTGTTTCACCACTTTTACATCATTTTGAGCACAGTTTTCTTTTCTTTTCTTTTTTCTTTTCTTTTCTTTTCTTTTCTTTTCTTTTCTTTTCTTTTCTTTTCTTTTCTTTTCTTTTCTTTTCTTTTTTATTTTAGAGAGAGTGCGCACAAGTTGGGGAGTGGCTCAGAGGGGGAGAGAGAGAGAGAGAGAGAGAGAGAGAGAGAGAGAGAGAGAATCCCAAGCAGGCCCAATGTGGGGCTCGATCCCACCCGAGATCATGAACCGAGCCGAAATCAAGAGTTGGAGGCTCAACCAACAGAACCACCCAGGTGCCCCTAGAGCACGTTTTTTTTAAAAAATGCCTAGGGGCACCTGGGTGGCTCCGTCAGTTGAGCGTCTGACTTCGGCTCAGGTCATGATCTCACGGTTTGTAGGTTCGAGCCCTGCGTTGGGTTCTGTGCTGACGGCTTGGGGCCTGGAGCCTGCTTTGGAGGCTGCTGTGTCTCCCTCTCTCTCTGCCCCTCCCTCGCTCACACTCTGTCTCTCAAAAAATGAATAAACGTTAAAAAAAATTAAAAAAAAAATGCCTGGCTGGCTCAGTCGGTAGAGTGTGCGATTCTTGATCTTGGGGGTTGTGAGTTCGAGTCCCATACTGAGTGTAGAGATTAGTTAAAAATAAAATGTTAAAAAAAAGTAACACAGTAGTCTATAGACCTATTTTTATTTAAAATACTTGAAAATTTAACATGAAGCTCTGATGAGAGATTATATATTATACTTAGGGTTTACTAAAGATCTTTGTAGATATTCGTTGTCTTTTAAGTATTTATAAAACATTTATGTCTATATTACATAAACCTAGACAAAAATGTGTAAGCTGATACTGTATTTCTTACATTTTATATACTAAGGAGTTTTGAAAAACCAAAGTTTCTCTAGAATCACTTTGAGAGGCTCAGAAAAGTCAGGATCTGTTATTTTCTGTATTACACTATTTAAATAGGAAGGCATCATCAGAAATCAACACCGAGTTCACTCAAAAACCAAAAGCAGGAAAAAGCAGGTGTGTAGTTAGAAATGGCAACACTTTCAGAAGCCTTTTTTAGGCCCCCCCGAGGTGGTGTGGAATGTGGCTAAAGACGACAGGGCCCACGTGGATTCCTGATGAGCCTGGGCCCTGATGAGCCCACGTGGATTCCTGATGAGCTTCCTGATGAGCCTGGTTGCTTTCTCCTCTTTGAGAGTTTCTCCCCTTTGGGCCACTGGTGCTAATTGCTTGTTATCAGAGGGTGATGCAGGGTGTGCATCTAAGCGCTTCTCCAGGAGCGGTAGGAGTGGCCGGCAGAGTGGGAGGTGCTACTAGGAAACGGTGCTGCCATTTCTTTCTCTCTCTCTCTTTTTTTTTTATGTTTATTTATTTATTTTGAGAGGGTGGGGGAGGGGCATAGAGGGAGGGAGAGAATCCCAAGCAGGATCCACATGGTCAGCACAGAGCCTCACAGGAGACTCGATCCCACAAACTGTGAGATTATGATCTGAGCCAGAACCAAGTCGGGCGCACGCTTAAGTGACTGAGCCACCCAGGCGCCCCCAGCGCTGCCATTTCTGACTGTGGACGTGGTCATCCAGGCTGGAGTTGGGGCCAAATTCTTACTTCAGTATTTGCCATGGTTTTTTTTTTTGTTTTGTTTTGTTTTGTTTTGTTTTTTGGCTAGTTTTAGCAAGAAAGGCTGTGGTAGGAAGTTTGTTAATTTTACAAATGAGCTCATTACTTGTGATTGTTGAGTGCAGCCTTTCAATTTAGACAGAGTCTGTTCCTATGGAGCTTCACTTGTCCGGCACAATCATCTTCACTTTTCGGGGCTTGAGAGGCAAGGGGATTGTTGTCACCCGAATTTGCATTTTCACCCTCGGTGCTTGTTTCCTTCTTACAGGGAGATCTGGCAGATTCTTTTTTCATTGTAGAATCTGGTGAAGTGAAAATCACTATGAAAAGGAAGGTAAGTGTTGGCAAGTCCCAAACACCCATGGGGAGCAAGGAACACCATAGGTTTCCTTTCTGATGCTTTAGACTAAGGTTAGCTCGGTTTTCATAAGCTGAGTCAAAGCGCATGCTCTTACTTCCCTTGTCAGGGCAAATCCGAGGTGGAAGAGAATGGCGCAGTAGAAATTGCTCGGTGTTCCCGGGGACAGTACTTTGGAGAACTTGCTCTGGTCACTAACAAACCCCGAGCAGCTTCGGCACACGCCATCGGGACCGTCAAATGTTTAGGTAGGAGTCACAGCACTGTACGTGCTCCTCCGGGTGGAAGCTGTTCGGTCTGCCTTTTATGTATTCGTGTTGCTGTACTGATGGTCTTACTGGGTTCACACGTTTCACAGTCCCCACTAGAGAGAACAAGGTAAGGACTCATTGCATTATGAAATCGATTTGTGGGAGGCCCTTGGTTTTTTTTTTTAATTAAAATATTAAAAAAAAATTTTTTGATGTTTATTTTTGAGAGAGAGAGAGAGTGTGTGGGGGAGGGATAGAGAGAGAGGAGACACAGAATCCGAAGCAGGCTCCAGGGGCCTCAAACCCACGAACCCTAAGATCGTGACCTGAGCTGAAGTTTGGTGCTGAGCCACACAGGCACCCCTAAAATATTCTTTTTAAAAAAATGGTTTAATTTTGAGAGAGAGAGAGCATGCACCCACGGGGTGGGGGAAATGGGGGAGAGGGAGGGGAGAGAGAATCCCAAGCAGGTTTCACACTGTCAACTCAGAGCCTGTTGGGGGGCTCGATCTCACAAACTGAGATCATGACCTGAGCCGAAGTCACGAGTCAGATGCTTAACTGACTGAGCCACCCAGGCACCCCACCCTTATTTTCTTCTTTAAAATTTTTCACATACCTATTTTCTCCTGTTTTCTTCTTTCATATAGGCGTGAAATGGCATCTTGTTTTAGTAAAGAATTCTGAGTATGGAGTTTTATGTCTAGTTTTTCAAATAAAGTTTGTGTTCCTCAAAAAAAAAGCCAGAGTAGTATTTTTATAGCATACATTAAGGTCTCTGGGCAAAGCTGGAAGCTCTTTGGGAGTACTTCCTCGTCCTGGTCCCAGGAAACCATGGTTTCAGGTTTGTCAGAATGCAGCAAAATCTCTGTTGTTCAACTTCTTATTTCCTAGCAGCAGAGATGCTGTCCTCAAATGGAAGACATCTATCTGTATCTGAGATCCATATATGAGAAAGCGCTTACTTTAATGGTGAAAAATGGAATTCAGAAGGAGTCCATGTAGTTGACATTTTAAGAAAAATTGATTCAACAGTAATTAGCCACTCTGTGTTCTTATTCACGGTTCAGTAGAATAAACTTGGCTTCAGTGTTCTTTTTTTTACGTTTATTTTGAGAGAGAGAGACAGAGACAGAGACAGAGTGTGAGTTGGGGGAGGGGCAGAGAGAGAGGGAGACACAGGATCTGAAGCAGGGTCCAGGCTCTGAGCTGTCAGCACAGAGCCCAACGCAGGGCTCGAACTTAACAAACCACGAGTTCATGACCTCAGCCGAAGTCAGATGCTTAACCGACTGAACCACCCAGGCACCCCAGCTTTAGTGTTCTTAAGATCTGAGGGTCCCTTCAGAATCAACTTCCTAGAGGAGCCCCTTTTTAAAGGGCTCAAGTGTTACACCTGGATGAAAAAGAAGGTAGTGAGAAACTGACAGGTAATTTTCCTGAGTATAGACATTAGTGAGAAAGAGTAAAGGTGAAGTGAAGTGAGTGAAATCCCATTATTTTTTTCCTATAACAGATTTATTCACATTAAGGAAAATTTGAGAAATACAGAGAAGGTAGGAAAATTCCTTACCACCACTACCAACCCCCAGTGATTTCCACATCCTCTTATAATTCCTCATCTTTTTTATTTGCATGGGTTTTCTGTTTTTAAAGTGTTGTAAACCGCTGTTTTTCATTTACTGTACCTTAGGCTCTTATTTTATTTCTCATTTTATCAAATTGTAACATTCTGTTAGGTAAACATCCACATTATGAGTTAATTGGTCTCCACTGGCGATTTTGGGGGTTTGGGCTCCATATTTTTTCGGTGGGGGGGAGCAGGTTTTGTGTCTGTGCGCACAGACTACTTTTCCATGTATAGGATTTTTCCTTAGAAATGGTTCTCGGGAGTAGCCTTTCTTTTTACGGAGTTCACTGTATTCTCCCAGCCCTCTTGACCTGTGCTGATGTACGTGCTACTGGCAGTGCAAGAGTGTCCACTCCCTCCGCTCTTGTGAACAATGTCCCTTGTACCTTTGCAAATTTGAAAGGCAAAAAAAAAAAAAAAAAGTTTTAATGAAAATTTGCACTTCTACAGTAGAGAGTGTGATCATAGTTTCTACGAGTATATTATAAATTGAGTTTTTAAAAATGCATGAGACAGACCAGGAAAGTGACATACAGCATATACTTACAAGTGGAGAAGAGCATTCTGGCTCCTGTTTTGAATTGGCTAGGCGATAGTATAAGAGAGTAAACATTACACAAGGTAACATCAGGTCTTTACAGCATAGCGTCGTAAGTAAGCCCCGAGAAGGAAGAACAGTAGAGGAAAGAAAGGCCTTGCCACCTTTGAGGAGAGTTCATGTTACTGAGGTGGTGAACTATTTTTTAGGGGGGCCTGGGTGGCTCAGTCGGTTAAGTGTCTGACTCTTAATTTCATCTCAGGTCAAGATCTCACAGTTTGTGAGTGTGAGCCCCACATCGGGCTCTGCACTGACAGCATGGAGCCTTTTGGGATTCTCGGTCTGCCTCTCTCTCTGCCCCTTGCTCTCACTCACTCTCTCAAAAATAAACTTTAAAAAACAACAACAACAGGTTTTTAGAATTACCAGGCTTTGCCATTATAGTCCCTTGTTTTTTTCTTACCCGAGACCAGGAGCCTCCCAGCAACCTAGCATTGCACAATCCCATTGTCAAGGGAACACTGGCTGTTTATTTTCTGAAGTGGAACATTTTTATCCTTGTGCCCTTTTCTTATATTTGATATTTATCTAAAAATACCATTGCAGCGTCACCTGGGTGGCTAAGTTGGTTAAGAGTCTGACTTTGACTTGGGTCATATCTTACAGTTCATGGGTTCAAGCCCTGCTGACAGCTCAGAGCCTGGAGCCTGCTTCGGATTCTGTGTCTTCCTCTCCCTCTGCCCTTCCCCTGCTCATGCTCCATCTCTCTCCCTCCCTCTTTCTCTCTCTCTCAAAATAAAACATTAAAAAAAATAAAAATAACCATTGCATTCCTGACACATGCAGAATGGGTATCCTAAATGACTTTGCAATTTTTCAGATTTGCAAAGAATGTTACATTTCTTTTTCTTCTCTCCTCTCCTTCTCTTAGCCATGGATGTGCAAGCATTTGAAAGGCTTTTGGGACCTTGCATGGAAATTATGAAAAGGAACATTGCCACTTACGAAGAACAATTAGTTGCCCTGTTTGGAACTAACATGGATATTGTTGAACCCACTGCATGAAGCAAAAGTATGGAACAAGACCTATAGTGACAAAATTACACAGTAGTGGTTAGTCCACTGAGAATGTGTTTGTGTAGATGCCAAGCATTTTCTGTGATTTCAGGTTTTTTCCTTTTTTTACATTTACAACGTATCAGTAAGCGGAGTAGTGATTTAATACTCTATAGGCTTTAACATCACTTTCTAAAGAATAGATCAAAACAATATTGACATACTGATGAAATGACTTTGTACTCCACAAAATTATGATCTCAGTGAGAGGTTTATTCAAATGATTGTAATATATTGAAAGTATCTGTGTGCAAGAAGATAATTGAAGGGTGTTACCATGGGCAACATGTGTTCATGTGGACTCCCTCGGATTGCTGTGTTAGTGACTCTGCCCATGTAAAAGGGAACTTGGCAGTGAACCATGCTCTGCAGCATGGCATCACATTCTTTTTACAACTCGCTATATATATAGTCAGTACAATTTTAATCATTTTTGTTTTCAAGTTTTTCTGGCTTGATAAGTTATGTGCTGGCCTTGGACTATGGCATAAAACATCATATGCAATTTTAAAACCTTTTATATTTTTGCAATAAAGTATGTTTTGACTTCTTTGGCCTAACGTCAGTAACCTACATGTTCCAGTGGTTTTAAGGACGGGCAATGTAGTCATTATGATAATAGGGAAGAGTCTTTTTTAGAGGAGAGATCATTAACACAGTTTCCTCATAAAACATATATCTACTTCCTTTTTTCATTGTATAGTTCTCTGTACTCTTAAAAAATTTGAGTTCGACATTTAATGTCACAGTTTTTTTTAATGCTATTTAAACTTGTCTTATAGAAGCTGAAGATACTACATATGCTAAGGGGGGGAAAAAACTGTCCTATACCAAAAATATTTTGGAGTCCTTATCTACACGCCCACAGGATATTTCTTGGTTCTTCACTAGGCATACATAACACAGTCCTCTGCAGACATCTCTTCCCTTGGGTTTCCTTTATGGTGGTAGAAATAAATTTTTATAAACCATACATAAAGATAAAAGGAATTTCTGCCCAGTCCAGATGTACCATTAGACCTTGCCATTTGCATTAACATAGACTCAAATGTGCAGGATGAACTCAGTTGTATAAATTTTCATTGATAATTGATATGCTTATTATTCTGCTATATAAGATGAATTAAATTCCACTCAACCAAAGCAGTATTATTCTTAACGTTATTTCTAGGCCCACGTGACCACAGTGTTTGGAGAGGTTAATTCTAACCAGTTGTTCACTTTTAAATGAGCAATTTCATTTTGGGGAAACAGGTTTTAAAAAAACATATACCTGGGTAAAAATATTCTGTGGCTGTTATAGTGTGGTGTTATTAGAGAATGTTTATGGTCTGAGTATAATGAAAATATGGCTAAAATAGGTTCATCGGGTCATGTATATGTAAACAATATGTAAAGTATAACTTCAACCCCATTTTAGAACACTGTTTAATGATTTTGCAAACCTTCATGTAGGAAGAGAGCTTACTACATGAAGATGACTTCTTTTCTACTTCAGATTTTATTTTAAAAGTCATGTCTGTTAGACAAGAAAAAAAAAAACCGCAAGGAACCCACCCAAATTCCTGGTTCATCATTCTGTATTCTTTATCCACTTTTTCAAGATACCTTGTTGCATAAGCTGATTGTTAATTGTTCATGGAATAGCAAACAAATGCCTGTTTAATAGAGAATTCTGACCAAGGCTGTAAATGCCAGTTACATTATTTTCAGTATTGTTGGTTATATTTAAATTTACCTTATAATAAAGCACACTTTTATAATAAAATGTTTTTAATGAATTTTTTTTTTTTGTTTTGTTTGTTTGTTTTTCGCTAATTTCTTTACTGGTACTTCCGTCGTGCATACTGCACTATGTGAAAGCCTGACTGAGATGTGGCCAATGGGAAAACCGCCCCCCTCTCCCCCCGCCCCGGGCGTAATGCAACCAGGAAACATGGCTCTTTATAGCAATAGGTTTTTCACAAATTTTAACTATCAGTCATATGCGATATAAACATATAAACAATTATGGTCTGGTGCAGACTCATTGGGCCATTTTGGTTAACAAAATAAACCTGGCTAATAGGGAATTTATATGTCAAAGTGTCTAAAATACCTTAAGTTTCACTTGTGGATGTGGATGTCATTATTCAGTCACCAGCCAAGATATTTTACTACTTGGAAATTCTCTGTTGAAGTTTCATTCAAGGATCCAGCATGTGCAGCTAAGAAATACTCTGGAAGAACATTCTGTTAACACAAGTGCTTCTCCCTGTTTGTTTTATAGTGTGTGTTTTCTGCATGTCATGATGAACTAGGGCTTGGTGCATATATTTTCGCAAACGCTACCTGCGATACACGTTGGGTGAATGTATTTGGCTTACTGTTAGAAAGGAGTGGACCATTTAAGGTGTGTAGAAATGTGCAGGGGAGCCACAGGACACGAAGTGAAGGACTCTGGACTTTATTGAAATATGTAAGATTAAGTGCTGAGTCCTTTCTAAAGCATCTTGAAGATACTGATCTAGTTTTCCTAATTTTCTCAAGAAATGTTATATTTTCTTTTAATTTTTTTTAATGTTTATTTTTGAGAGAGAGACAGAGCACGAGGGAGACACACAATCCGAAGCAGGCTCCAGGCTCTGAGCTGTCAGCACAGAGCCATACTCGGGGCTCGAACTCACCAGCTGTGAGATCATGACCTGAGTCCACCCACGTCGGACACTTAACCGGCTGAGCCACCCGGGCACCCCAAGAAATGTTATACTTATAACAAGGACTAGATGACCTTTGGCACTTAAAGTTAATCATGTGTAGGGCGCCTGGGTGGCGCAGTCGGTTAAGCGTCCGACTTCAGCCAGGTCACGATCTCGCGGTCTGTGAGTTCGAGCCCCGCGTCAGGCTCTGGGCTGATGGCTCGGAGCCTGGAGCCTGTTTCCGATTCTGTGTCTCCCTCTCTCTCTGCCCCTTCCCCGTTCATGCTCTGTCTCTCTCTGTCCCAAATAAATAAATAAACGTTGAAAAAAAAATTAAAAAAAAAAAAAAAGTTAATCATGTGTAATCCCAGAGGGGTAAGTAATACATCTGGATAAGCCATGGCTTTGTTAAATGACTGAAGAAGGAATTCTGAAATCTAAATAAAATGTTAGTACCTAAGGGAGAAATGGAATTCTTAACACATAAGGGAGAAATAGAATAATCAAGAATGCTGGCTTCTGAAATTAAGAGAGTATGAAGTACATACAGCCTGATGTTGAATATCAGAAAGAATTTTGACCCAAACAGATTGGAATAGGAGACCACCTTACCTCTTCCAGGATGTTTTGAAAGGCAGCAAAACTGGTTGGGCAACTGAAACTCTATGGTTGTTAGTCTTAACAGGTACTTTAAAAAAAAAAGACCTTAGGGGCGCCTGGGTGGCTCAGTCGGTTAAGCGTCCGACTTCAGCTCAGGTCACTATCTCGCGGTCCGCGAGTTCGAGCCCCGCATCGGGCTCTGGGCTGATGGCTCAGAGCCTGGAGCCTGCTTCTGATTCTGTGTCTCCCTCTCTCTCTGCCCCTCCCCCGTTCATGCTGTGTCTCTCTCTGTCTCAAAAATAAATAAACGTTAAAAAAAATTAAAAAAAAAAACCTTAAAAGTATAACGAGTTATGGAAGCATAAACAGTAAAGTATACCAGGTATTTGCAGAAGTCTTGTGTGCCCAACAATAACTATGGGAGCTTAGATCAATTCAGTCTGTGTAAGTGAGGAGAATCAGTGACTTTGCCCAAATCAGTTACCTGGTGAGTCCATAGCGGAACTCCCAGACAGCTGACATCTCTCGGTTTCCTGTGCAATTCTTGGTCTCCTAGGCTTTCCTATATTGAACCTATGGAGAAATTTGCATCAAATTTGCAGCACAGGTGTAGTACGATGCTTGAGAGGAAAACTTTGTTTGACCAACAGATCTGGGTTTTTCTGTTCTTTTTTTATGCTGTAACTATATAAAGCCTAAAATTGCTAGGAAATCCTGAAGATGCATGTAACATTTACATTTAGGAAAACATGATGTATGCTGTGGAAGGAACTGTCTGCACCATCAAAAAGTATCCAAAAAAGGACACTTACTAGGTAGGTGGCTTCTCTACATTGTGGTTTAACCACAACCTGAGCATTGCCATCACACCCCCCTCCCCAAACCCCCCAAGACATACTGCAAAATGTATATACGTGAAATGTGTTAGTATCAATTAGAACTGAGTTGTTATAGTAAGTAAATAAAATTTTACTCTTAACTGCAAAAACGGAAAATGAGGTTTTTTTCCAGAGGCCAGCAAAAGTTTAAAGTGTGAGCTGGAAATGGACTCAGATGACAAAAGCAATAACCTAGAAGTGAAACTCTTTAAGTGTTTTCTGTTCAACATCCAAAAAAAAAAAAAAAAAGTTCAAGTAGAACCCTTGAGTTTATGAGCAGTAACTATGGTCAAAAATCTTGGATAAAGTTGCTTCTGATTGCTGGTTTTCCATCTTTGTCCTAATTGGAAACCCACCTAGATCCCGCTGAGGAGCGAGAGGAGAAATATGTCTCCCCAGAACGCCACAGCCTCTGTTAGGCCTCTCCTTTCCAGATGCCTCTATTCTTGAAATGTATACAAATGTCATGTTTTAAAGCCAAGCAATTATTTTAGGAGAGATGCTCACTACAGAGACCTCTTTGGCAAATCTTTTTCTTGTAATTGCTCCTTAAATTAGCTGAACTTAAATAGCTTCCACATGTTTATTACTACAGCATGTTGTGATAGGCTGCGTAACTTGAAGGAACGGAAGTAGATAAGACAAATTTTGTATGCCTACGTGTGACTGGCACGGAGGGAGACGGAATGAGTGGGAATTGCACTTATCTTGTAAGCAGATGAGACCTGCCCTCTTACAATAACGACGCATGTGTAGAGCAAGGACACAGCACACGGAAGCTTGTTCAGTCAGTGTTCAAAACCACCCAGGGCATACAGTGTAACACATAATCTGCTATACTAAGATTTGTGCTACTTGTTTCCTCCTAACTTCTCATTCCCTGGTTCAGCAGGCATCTACTGATTGAGAGCTCAGACAGCAAGATGCATATGAGATAGTGGCGGGGGAAGGAGGTGATGTACATGTTGGAGGGTGACCAATGGAAGCAAAAATATGAAGTGTGGCACAGTGTGATAAGACTTGTGGTTTTAATCGCTTCTTATCAGGCTTGCCTCTAAAACGAGGTTCTTACGACTGGCAACAAAAAGAAAACACATAGATGAGGGCCTAGGGTAACAAACAGACATGAGGAGAAAATACATGGGAGTTTTGTGTTAGTTCAGATAACAAGAACGATCTCAAACACATGAGAAGTCATTTGAAAGACGAAAACCTTCATATTTCTGCTTCTAAATTTTATAAATAGGAAGTAGGATTAAGTTGAAATTGTTGTTGCCTTCTCTAAATGTTCACATTCTCATTAAAACCAAATTGGACAACTTAACAAGAACTGAGGGCAACTGAGGCCACAAAGGGTAGTCTCCTGTGTCCTGAAGACACTCAAGTTTATTTTTCTTGACTTAGATCTCCTGAACCCCACACAGGTTCAGCAGTTTTACCTAAATTTCTTGCCTGTATGGCAGCTCATTATCTAAAGTTGAATCCATTCTTTTCTCCTCCCAGTTCCCAAGTCCATTCTTTCCAACATTCCCCACCTCAGCAATAGCACTGACATACCATCAATACTCACCCACAAGTCCTATCCAGCCTAGAAACTCAACAATCATTTTTTTAGGGAGATTTTAGGTAATCTCTACACCCAACCTGGGGCTTAAACCCACAACGCTGAGATCAAGAATCGCATGCTCTACCGACTGAGCCATGTTGTCTCCTCCCAACCAACCTCCCCCCACCCCCCCCCCCCAGTCCCAGCCAACAATCATTCTTTAGTTCTCCTTTTCTCCTTAGTTCTTCCTCCTAAAGGCGATAGTGTTAAGACACTCACTTACACTGAAGAAAGGTCTTGCTTTATGGTCATCTGAGTATAATTTAAACTCATAGTTGAATCAAGAATTACAAGCACAACAGACATACTACTCCTTTCTAAAATGGCACTCATAGGCTCCCAGGCATTTCCTTACAATTTGAGTGTACCTGAGTACTTGGAATTATAAAATTATTATTCTTTTTTTTTTTGAGAGAAAGAAAGCTCACACATTGGGGGAGGAGGAAAGAATCTTAAGCAGGCTCCACCCTCAGCATAGAGCCCAACGTGGAACTTGATCCCATGACCCTGGGATCATGACATGAGCCGAAATCAAGAGTTAGATGCTCAACCGACTGAGCTACCCAGGCACCCCTAAAATTAATTTGTTTTAGTGTATAGTGGATATGGAAGGCTATTTCTAAGAGTTTAAATAATCTACCAAGAGAGAAACTATCTGAAAATTTGGGGCACTATTTTAGATCATACATGTGTTCCACTTCCTAGTTTTAGTACAGATGGTCCCATGTGGTTTGACTCACAATTTTTTGACTATATGATGGTGCAAAAGCAATGTGCACTCAGTAGAAACTGTACTTTGAATTCTGATCTTTTCGCAGGCTAGCAGTGTGCAGGGAGATCCTCTCTCATGACCCTGGGTAGGGCAGCCAGCCACAGCTCCCAGTCACCCACATCTGGTTATGAGGGTCCACAAACCATACAGTAACAGCCATTCTATTTCTCACTTTCAGGACAGTATTCAATAAAATGCATGAGATAGTCAACACTTGATTATAAAATAGCCTTGGTGGGAGGTGATTTTGCTCAACTGTCGATTCATGTGTTTTGAGCCTTCTAAATGTTCATTTCCTTTTTAACAATTTGAACAGCGATATTCTCAATATGTAAACAATGCCCTGTACTTGAACTTAATCTTTCTTAGTCCAGCAAAGTAGTCATTGGTGTGCCAAATGTAGTGGAATTGAGGCAAATACGTTGTTAAATTCTTAAATTAGGTAGTAAAGTAGTACTACTACCTTATAATACTACTTTAGGTAGTAAAGTTATGGTTAAAGGTAGTAAAAAAAAAAAGATAAATCTTCTTAACAAATCAGCACTTCATGTTTTTTTTTATGAAAACAAGTATTTTACAAACTGCTGGAAAGACATTTTGATTTTAAATGACAACTTCTTGGCATAGTTTATTATGTGTTCTTTAATTGTATCTGTTTTAGTGAAAGAGTAGAATTTACATATATTTTCAAGATCTTACTAGTTTTTTTACTTTGATCTTTGTTCTGGGTTATGAGTTGGTTGGTTTTATTAGTCACCAAGAATTAATGATGATGTTCCTGTTAAATATATATGAGGTACTACTGTGGTCATTTAGCTTCCCAGGAAAGTCAAAAGACAGAACTAATTATTCACCTTAAAGGTGTAGAGATTTTTTTTTAAGTAGGCTTCATGCTCAGTGGAGAGCCCAACACTGGGCTTGAACTCATGACCCTGAGATCAAGACCTGGGCTGAGAGATCCAGAGTTGGACATTTAACTGACTGACCCCTGTAGGTGCCCCAGAGGTGTAGAGATTCTAATACTGATGTTTAATCAGTTGTGACTGAAATGTCAGAATTTTAGTCCCCAGTGACTTAGACAAAAATGAAAGTATGTGAAAATATTTCCTATCTTTGTAGGCTCATCAATTGGCAAAGTGGTCAGCAAATAATAGGAACTAAATATTTCTGAATGAGTGAATGAAAAAAAAAATTACAGGACTATTAAAAGGTAATTATTTATAATAATGTAAAAAATCTTGATCTGAAGTTGAAATTATTCTTCCCATCACTGTGTTCACCGATTAAAAACATCTCCAGTAAAGCTTTTGGTAAGAACTTTCAGATAGAAAACCGTTTATTTATTTAATTTATTTTGAGAAAGAGAGACAGAAAGCACGAGCAGGGGAGGGGCAGAGAGAATCCCAAGCAAGCTCAGTTCTGAGCACTGAGCAAAATGCTAGGCTCAGTCTCACAAACCACAAGATCATGACCTGAGCTGAAATCAACAGTCTTAACCAACTGAGCCACTTAACCAGCTGAGCCACCCAGGTGCCCCATTGGATAGAAAACCTTTTAAAATAAGGTAAGGTTCAGCTAAAAACAGACCTCATGGTTTATGCAACGAATAGGGGTAAGGAGTGGCTCAGGCTTTTCAAAGCTCGTTTTTGGGGGAAGGAAAGCTGATTTTCAGTTTCCTTGTGGGAGTAAGACATAAATACTTCAAATTTTAATTTTAAACGATTAGGTAAATTCTACGATTTCTCTTTTTGTCAAAAAATGAAACACTGCAGAGATACAGCAACCCTCCACTGCAAGGAGAAAAAAAGGAAGAAAAAAGAAAAAGGCAGGGTCGAAGTCTAGTCCTTTTTTGGATCCCTCTATTATCTCTGAAAGATAATAAGTTCAAACCCTGTCCTTTCTTCTCAGTGAAAAATTTAGGTGTTTTGCTGGCCCTCAATTATTTTTAGGAAAAAAAGTTACCATTTGTGAATACAAGAACATAAATCTTTGATCATAGGGTAGACAGAACTATTTTAAAATAATTTCATTTCAAGGCTTCCAACAGGGAACCCCTAAAAGAACTGTAAAATTTTTTTCACCATGAGAGTTATTTGGGATTTCTTGATTCATTGTGGCTTTCAGGCAGATTTAAAAATTCGAGAAATGCAGGGTGCCTGGGTGGCTCAGTTGGTTAAACTTCTGACTTCATTCAGATCAGGTCATGATCTTGTGGTTTGTGACTTTGAGCCCCATATTGGGCTTTGTGCTGAGAGCTCTGAGTCTGGAGCCTGCTTTGGACTCTGTGTCTCCCTCTCTCTGCCCCACCCCCTCCCCTCTTCTTTCTCTCAAGAATAAACATTAAAAAATTAAAAAAAAAAAACTTCAAGAAATGTAGGGGGGGTAGTGTTTAAAGGAATAATCAGTTACGGTTAAGGGCTCTTTTCAGTGGTTTGACTTTATAGATTTCTAACTAATGTAAGTTTTCCTCTTAATTCTAAGCATGCATACAGTGATCTAAAGATATAAAACCTGAAGCATAGCTTAAATGATTAAACACTAAAAGTTCAAAGAAAAAAAACCTTAATAATGCCTTTTGAATGTTAATGGTAAAAACAATTATAGACTCCGTGGACTGTGATGGCCAGCCATGTTTAAAGTGAAGTTAACTATAAAGCCAGGGAAGCCATCCTCCTCTGGTGAGTCAGAGTATTAGTAACTTAAGGAGGAACTCCTAGTGGCAACGAAGTGGAAAGACATTTTTCTTTCATCAATGGGAAGTCGTCTGGAGGAAAACACTGGTTAACAAAAACTTACCAGGGAAACTTGGATGATTCACAAATTCAGTTTAGGTCACACGTTACGCCTCTATTACCTTAACAAGCAAGCTGGTCAACATGGAAAATACCGCTTTGGGTTGCCTCAATTTCTAAGTCAATAGTAATCATCCACCCCCTTACAGCTTTATAAATTCTCCAGACCCTGAACTTTTCTCTGTTAGTCCCCAAGCCTTTCAGTGCCTGGCATACAGCCAGCATTCAACAAATCTTGGGTGAACTGATCAGAGCTGGCAAAGAAACCCTCTCAAGTTGCTGTCCGGGGGGTGGCCAGGAAAGGGTCGTGATAAAGAAATTCTAGTTCTTCCCACTGGAGCCCGATACCACCTTTATTATCCCCATAATGCCTGGGGCTGTGATTTGTGGGTGGCTTGGTCCCTCGCGAGGCTGCACTGCTTCCGCCTGTGCAGTCATCTCCTTCCCCTCGCACTAAAACAATACCTTGGCCTCCTGCCAAACTTTGAGCAGCGAGCGACTCTGCCTGTTTATGGCCCGAAATGGGTGCTGCGAGAGACTGGGGCTCTCCGAGTGCTAGGAGAGGCCCAGAGGAAGAGAAGAGGCCAAAGCTTTAAAACACTCGCTTCCTCCGCCCCCTCCCTTTTGTCCCAGACACCAAAACAAACGAGCTGATACACGTGTCCCTATGACTCTTGTTTACTATCAAGACAGCGCTGTGCACGCCCTTCTGGGATACGTAGTCCAACTAGTTTCTCTCTCCTGCAGTTTCCCAGAAGAACAGAGCAAGGCTGAGACTACGAATCCCACAATCCATTTCGGGGGCAAAGTTTGGCTTAGGTCCCCGAAGTCTCGGCAGCAATCCAATCCGAAGCGCTCACTCTAGTGATTGACACGCCGTCTTCTCCAGTAAACACAACACAAAAGTCAATACAAGCCCGCCTCCCGAGACGGACCACGGTATCACCCAATGGGAAAGGGGAATGATCGAATGGCAGTTCCGTGGACCAATAAGAGGGCGAAAGAGCCGGGCGAAGGCTCAGCCCCCGGGGGGTTGAGGGAGGGGGAAGACGAAGCTTGAAAGACTTGGTAATGGCGACGGGTTTGGTAAGTAGGAAAGTTTCGGTGGAGGAATGAGAGAGGCGACGGGAGTACTAAGGCGCGCCAAGGAGACCGGTGTCAGTCGGAGAGGGGATATACAAGCGGCTGGTGGTGTTGTCGTGTCCAGGGCGGCCCGCGCCGGGGCTGCCCTCACTCCGCGGCTGGTTTGTTGTCTTTCAGTTCGGGAAGGGGTGGGGGTGGGGAAGGGAGGGGCAGGATCCCGAGGGGACCGGGCGGCCGGGCGAGCTCTGGTCCGCGCTCCTCTTGTGCGAAGGGCTGCCCTCACAGTGGAAGCAATCGACCATCCGGTAACTGCCCGCGGCGAACCCACCGGACCGGCACTTCCCGCGAGCTCACCTGGGCTTCGCGGCGGCGCGGCCCGAGGGGGGTCTCTGGGGCGGGGGCTGGGAGGAGTCGGCGAGGTCTGCGCTCTGGGCCGGGTTGCGCGGTGGGTGGCCCGGTCGGGTGCGGAGATGGGGCGGGCCTGGGCGGGGGAAGGGGCCGACGCGGCGCCGGGGCTGCCCAGGAAAGTTTGACTTCAACTCCGCGAGTGTGGGCGGAGGGTCGGAGGTTGGTCCCGAGTGGGTGGCCGGCCGGGGGTGGGGGACCCCAATGAGGCGCCGCCTCCACTGGGGGCCGAGAGGGGCTCGGGCCGAGCTGGGAAGCTCGCGGAGCCGCTGGGCCCCGGGGCTCATTGTTACGCATTTCGAATGAATGGGCTCCGAGGCGCCTGCGCGGTGCGGCTGAGCTGAGGGGAAAAACAAGCCTGGAGTCCAGGCTGCGGTCACATGATGGGGGGAGGGGAGGGGAAGGCCATGAATGGCGAAAGAAGGTGGGGGATGGACTTGGCGTGAACCGGGAGGCGCTGCCTCTGTGACCGAGAGCCCAGGCTTGGCAGGCGATTCCAGTCTCCGCCTTCCAACCTATGCTGCTGCCCCAGGCAGATTAAAACAAAACAAAAAAGAATCCGGGCGAAATCGACTTTGGGGGCCCGGTTTTTGTAGCTTCCTTAAGCCCTGCACTCTGTCTAGGGGATTTCACTCAAGCTGTGCGTTCTACACTCCCTAAGAGTTCGTTCTTCAGGAGTTTTCACCTAGAATCGTTTTTAAAAGCAGCACTGACGACAGGGCAGTACTCCAGTCTTTAGCTCAGGCTGCCACTTAGGCTAAGACGGGAGGAGGGTGGTAGGGAGTTGGGTCTGCTAGGAAGTGTTGGGAGTCCTACCATCAATTCCCGACGAAGTGCCGTAGATTTATTTCCCACTAATGAGCAGTAACGGATGACTCCCAACAGTGGTTTTGAATTAAAATTGCCTTTTAAGAATTAGAATAATTTTAATATTTGTAAATACTTTTCTGTTGTTTAACTATTGATAATGATCTACACTTGTAATGTATTCCTAGTACTTTCATTCCCCCTCCCGTTTTTGTTTTTGTTTGTTTGTTTCTTTCTTTTTTTTTTTTTTTTTTTTTTTTGCTGTTGTCTTTTGTTTTAGCTAGCTAACAAGGATGCTGGGGTAGTCTGTTCGGTGTCCTAGACTAAGCTACAGTAGCTTATCCCTCGGTACTTGTGGGTGTGTGGGAGGGTATGTTCCCAGACCCCCTGTGGATGCCTGAAACGACGGATAGCACTGAACCCTATACATGCTGTTTTTTCTTATGAGGGCTTATAAATTAGTGAGGTATTAATACTAGCTAATAAGAGAACAAATATAACAATACACTGTAATAAAAGTTGTGTGAATGTGGTCTTTCTCAAAATACCGTATTGTCCTGTACTCACTCTTCTTGTGATGATGTGAGCTGATAAAATGCCTGTGTGGTGAGATGATGTGAGGTGCATGACCTAGGCATTGTGACTTAGTTTGGCTGCTATTGACCTTCTGACTGTAGGTCAGAAGGAAGATTATTTGTTTCCAGACTCAGTTGACCTTGGGTAACTGAAATCACAAGAGTGAAACCTCGAATAGGGGGAAACTACTGTAATCCATTTTAAATACCTCAGTTCTTCACTTTAGAGATATAAGTTAATTGCAATTACCTTCTCTTCATCCCCGCCCACCTTAGAATTTAAGCTTGGTATGGAAGTCCTTTCCGATTAGGGAAGGACATACAGAAACGCATTCTGCGATATCCTTGCGGGTGGAAAGGATAAAGATTCAGGGAAGAATAGGCATTTGAAAGTAGGAGTCTAATCTCTGTTGGGTCAGTGCCTTTTCTCTCTTTTCTCAGTTCTTTTCAAAAAGGGAGTCATATTCAGTCGTCAGAGTGCTGTTTTCCTCATCCTTAAGAATAACTTTGTTCACAGAGCTGTTTTGAGGTTTTTATGAAGTCAGAGGAAGTATGTCAAATGCTCTGTACATAGTAGATTGGCATTTGTAAAACCTAATTTCCTTTTTGTCCATTCACGGAGATTTAGCTATTTCTGGTCCTTTCCACCTGTCCTGTTTCTAAGATTTTGTGGATATTTATTTACCAAAGGTTACAAAACAAAGGCAATGAGACCCTTCCCATCCCCACCCGATAAAAATTTGTAATATTGGACATGACATTTCAAAGCACAGCTGCTGGAGAATTTTACTCTTCCCTTTTGAGAATCTCTGGTCTAGTTGCCGAGTTAAGTCAAAATACAAGGCAAGCTATGTCAAATCCTATAATACCAGAGCAGTATGCAAAAGCATGAATGAACAATAGGGTTAGCTCTACCAGGAGATATTTGAAAGAGGAGCTTGTTTATCAAAATGAATGTCTAATTGGTGTAATTTATGTGGGGGAGAATTTTTGAGTATGGAGTCTTCTGGTATTCTTTTACTGTATCAGGGGCCTTGCTTCCCCCAAATAGTTTGACGGAGAAAAGTCTGAGACAAAAATTTACATTGGTATAGGGATTTGAATTTTGTTTTCATGTATTTTATTCTTAAAGTTTATTTATTTTTTGAGAGAGTGCGTGTGTGTTCAATCAGGAGAGGGAGCAGAGAGAGAATCCCAAGCAGGCGCCCTACTGTTGGCACAGAGCCTGACGTGGGGCTTGATCCCATGAACCATGAGGTTATGACCTGAGCTGAAACCAGGAATCTGACGCTGTAACTGACTTAGCCACCCAGGCACCTGTTGTCATGTACATTGTTTAATTCTCCCAGTAGCCCAATGAGATCAGTGTAGGGGCTGGGAGGCCGCATTTAAGCGGCCAGCCTCACAGTACATGGCAAGCAAGAGGGAACCTGCAGTTTGTTGACTTAGCTCTAGATTCCCATTTACCATGCAGTAGACTTGCAGAAGCACCACTTCCATTATCTCAAGACCAAACTTTCTCTTTTTTAATGTTTATTTTAGAGAGGGGGGAGTGGGGAGGGGCAGAGAGAAAGAGGATCGGAAACAGGCTCTGAGCTGACAGCAGACAGCCTGATGTGGGACTGGAACTCAGGAACCGTGACATGACCTGACCTAAGTCAGTTGACTGAACTTTTGATAGCCTTGAGTCATGAAAGGTGCAAACGCAGGGAATGCAAATTCAGTAATTAATTGGTCCCTTTTGTTATTGATGAGTAGCTCTGTTTTGAAATTGAAATATCCTTTCCCAGCTTCCTGTAAGGAATATTGTGAGGGGATTGTTGTTAGAGAGCTAGGACTAGCGGCTGGAGAAATGGTAGAGGTTGCAGAAGGTGTTAGTGTGCTGCACACGGTGAGTGGGGACAGTGCAGGGCCCGCTGATGGGGAGGAGAAAATCTATCCTGGAAGGAGGAGAAAGCCAGAAAGCTGTGCAAAGGGAAGGGGAGCACAAGACGGATGCTCCCTGGGGCCCAGAGCAGCTCTGCTGCACACACTGGAGATGGCTCTGAGGAGATACACGTGTGTAGTGTGACCTCTGAACTTCCTGATCAAGGTAAAATGAGAAAATGTTCAAGTCGAAGACTGCAGCTGGGGCTGGCCTGCAGATCACATCCTCATGTGAAGCATAGTACAGCAGCTGTTCGTAAGGAGTTTGAGTCATCATAAGATAGGTTTAGTTGTGCCGTGTACACTTAGGAAGTTGGAAAAGTTTCTATGAGAAGACTTCAGATCTGCCATCCAAACTTAATATTCGCTGTCCAGAGAACTCAGAATGACTAGTTCCTCTCATGTCTTGGGCCTTACTCAGTAAGGAATCTGCACGGATACTACCAGTTTTCTGAGAACTCTTGCAAAGGAAGCTGGGAGCAGGTGGCTGACAGACAAATTAAAAATGTGAATACACTGTTTTTAATACATTTTCCTTTCAGTATTTGTTACGGATGTTTCTGCATACTCGTATCATGTTTAAGTATCATTTTTTTTTTTTTATTACTTAAAAATTTTTTTATTTTTGTGAGAGAGAGAGAGAGACAGCGAATGGGAGAGGGGTAGAGAGAGAGGGAGACAGAGAATCCCAAGCAGGCTCTGTGCTGCCAGCGCAGAGCCTGATGTAGGGCTGGAACCCACGGAACCATGAGATTGTGACCTGAACTGAAACCAGGAGTCAGACACTTAACCGACTGAGCCACCCAGGCGCCCCCAGAATGATTTTTTTCTCACAGACTCAGTTTATAGTTCTGATCATGTCAGATCTCTGTTCAAAAATCTTTAGTGGTTCTCCAGTGTCTGATAATCGCTTATAATAATTACTAGCCACTGTGCATTGAGAGTTTGCTCTGTGTTAGGAACTTCTGTAAGCTTTTTACATTTGTTAGCTCACTGAGTTTTTACAGTAACCTATGTAGGTGTTCTTATTATTTCCATTTTACAAATAGGGCATAAAGATTTTAAATAGATTGCCCAGGACACATAGCCAATAAATAGTAAATTTGATACATAAACTCAGGTAGCCTAATTTCAGAGCCCTTATTACTCTGATGTACAAAAACCAAAGAAACTAATTTTCCTAAACTAGGATTGAAGATTCTGACTCAGTCTACCTTTGCAGCCTTAGTATCCATGGCCACAAGACACACAAGGCCGTCCTACCTTCTGGTGATCCTGGATTCTGTGTTGTTTTGATTTCATCCATTACTTGCACCTTCTGCAAGTTTCCTCATGTGAGTTTCTCTCATTGGAAGATTTTCCTTCTTTCCATTTTACCCATTCATAGCCAAGCCCTGCTCTGTAGAACTGTGGTCATTTGCTTATTTTTTTCCACTAAAGCACAGATTATTGAGATTCAAGATAAATTATTCATCATTGAGGTCCAACATTGCAACTCGTGTAGTGCCTTGTACATAGTGTGTATTAAATGAATAAATATGTATATTTAAATAAAAAGGAATTTGGCAATCATTTTTAGTCCACTGGTTTTCACAGTGCACCTGATGTTTGGAAAGAAAACAAAAAGCAGCGCACAGGGTTACCCCAGACCAAATAAATCATATTCTCTGGAGGTGGATCCTGGTCATCATTTTGTTTGAAGGACACATGATCATGTGATTGAGAATCACTGATCAAGCTTAGAGTGTGCTTGATTTTTTCAGTGAGAAGTGGAGGTTCAGAATAATGATTTGGCCAGTTATGCCTGAGAAATCAAATGGTGTTACTAACTGCATCTCTTGTGTAGCCACTAATTTTGTAGGAGATTTTTTGTTGTACCTCAGCAGTTTTGCTGTTAACTATATAATAAGACTGTGATTAATTAGTACATAATAGATTATACTGAGCTGAAAAAGTGTTCATTTCTTGCAAATGTTTTGGGCATCTTATGTTTTTTTAATGAAAAAAAATTTTTTTGATGTTTATTCATTTTTTTTTTATATATATGAAATTTATTGTCAAATTGGTTTCCATACAACACCCAGTGCTCATCCCAAAAGGTGCCCTCCTCAATACCCATCACCCACCCTCCCCTCCCTCCCACCCCCCATCAACCCTCAGTTTGTTCTCAGTTTTTAACAGTCTCTTATGCTTTGGCTCTCTCCCACTCTAACCGCTTTTTTTTTTTTCCTTCCCCTCCCCCATGGGTTCCTGTTAAGTTTCTCAGGATCCACATAAGAGTGAAAACATATGGTATCTGTCTTTCTCTGTATGGCTTATTTCACTTAGCATAACACTCTCCAGTTCCATCCACGTTGCTACAAAGGGCCATATTTCATTTTTTCTCATTGCCACATAGTATTCCATTGTGTTTATTCATTTTTGAGAGGAAGAGACAGAGTGCGAGCAGGGGAGGGGCAGAGAGAGAGGGAGACATAGAAATGGAAGCAGGCTCCAGACTTGCTGAAGCTGAATAACTAGCTGTCTGGTCTCATGTCGTTATACCGTTTTCAGTAACTGTTCTTTTTTTTCTTTCTTTCTTTTTTTTTAAACTTTTTAATGTTTATGTTTGAGAGAGAGAGAGAGAGACAGCGTGAGTGGGGGAGGGGCAGAGAAAGAGGGAGACCGGGAATCCTAAGCAGGCTCCAGGCTCTGAGCTGTCTGCATAGAGCCTGATGCAACGCTTGAACCCATAAACCGTGAGTTCATGACCTGAGCCGAAGTCAGATGTTTAACTGACTGAGCCACCCAGGCATCCCAATAACTGTTCTGTTTAAGACATAAGTGCCCGGAGTATGTATAGTGTTGCCTGTGTCGGTCTAGGGAGAAAACATTTTGTGAAGAAGTCATTTTACATTTCTTCTACTCACTTTGTTTTAGCTCATCCTCACAATTGCTCTAGCAGGAAGGTTGAGCAGCTAGCATTAGTTCTGTTTTACAGATGAAGATACCAAACTAGTGAGAAGCTCAGTCACTTGGGTCATGTATTTAGTAAGGGTTCAAGCTGGAATCGAAACCCATGATTCTTTACATCTAACCTAGTGCCCTTTTCACTACTCTTTAGAACATCTTAGTGTTGAGTAAGGCTCTAGAGCAGTGCCCAGGATCTGGGTCATCTTTGAGGAGTTCAGGCAGAAAGCACCTGAAGTAGAATGTTAGAAATAAAGTACAGCAACAGGCAGTTTGGCTGCGTGTCAGGAACCTTAAGATGTTTAATTGCCATTCACCTACTAATGTGTCTCTGGAAATCTAAAGTAATCTGATACAAGCAGATATTTTTTTAAAAAAAGAATGTAAACTGTTACTTAAGAATGAAGAAACTGGGAACAGCATGTTCAGCAGTAGGAGGGATAAGGAAATTTTGGTGTATCCTTGTGATGTATATTGTATAACTATTTAAAATAGATGTGTAAGAAAAATTGGTGACACAAGAAAATGCTTATAAACTTATGCTAAAGGAAAAGGCGTCAATTATAAATAATACAGAGTATGAAGGAAAATAAAATCTATGATGATAGGTGTATGCATGAAAAATATTAGCAGTATCTAAATCTGGTTGGTGGGATTAGAAGTCACTGTTCCTTTTTTTTTTTTAATGCCTTGTTTCATTTCTCCCTCTCCCCCCCACCCCCCGTTAGTGTATTTTATAGTTAGGAAAATTTACTTTGTAGTAAAAAGATTATGAAAAAGCCTTTGTAGAAAAAAATTTGCCAGTGTTACTAGTGTTTCTTGGTGAGTATGTTATGGTTTAGAAAGCTCTGGTATAAATACTAAGCAGTTAACATGTTTTCACAGCATTTTTGATCAGCCTAGGCTGGGGTACCAGATTTTTAGTGACTTTAAATTGCAGTATATTTTATTGTCTTATTGTGAGGAAAAACTTACATCCTGTTAGATTTTTGTGTGTGTGTATTTCGTCTTAGCACATTAGAGCTTTTTTTTTTTTTTTTAATGAGATTTGGAGTAAATCTTTGAAAAATTGGGAAATCTTCCTGCTGCTGTCACCCCTGTTAAATAACGAATTTGATCACTGTCCAAATGCAGAGTGTCAAAGGTATAACCACATTTTACTTTCATAACAAAATTTAGTCGGTGGAAATTATTTAGGTATATTAGCCTGTGTTGTTTTCTTCCTTGTGATCACTTTGTGGGCTTAAGATGTAGATTTACTATTTGCTTAAACTTACCATGATTATTATTCATCTTTCTAGAAATAAGTGATTCGGAAGGATAGGTATCTTTATTATGACTAGGTACCACATTTTCATAAAGAAAACATAGTATTTTGGGGTGCCTGGGTGGCTCAGTTGGTTAAGCGTCTGACTCTTGATTCTGGTTTAGGCCATCCATGATCTCACAGTTTCATGAGTTCGAGCCCCACATTGGGTTCTGTGCACTGACTGTGTGGAGGCTGCTTGGGATTCTTCTTCTCCCTCCCTTCTTCTGCCCCTCCCCCACTTGCATGCTCTCTGGCTCTCTCAAACAAACAAAAGAAAACAAAACATAGCATTTTCATTTTTTTGAGAAGTATAACATACGGGCATTTTAAGAAATTGTTTCTTAAAGGTCCTTCAGAGAATGCCGTTTTAAGTGTATTAAACCTGTTTATTTTCAGAGATGAGGAAACCACACAGTTGGCAAATAGAAAAATTGAAATAGAATTTTCAGAAAATGAAAAGGAAATAGAATATTTCTTCAGTCTTTTTCAATTTAATTGAGGAAAGTGTGTTAATTTTCTTTTAAATTTGAAGATACAAGTTGAAAAAGTGGTTTTGTTGGTCTCTCTTTGGGTCTCAGAGTTACCAGATTAAACAAGTAAAAGTATGTATAATGGTGCTAGTATTCTTTTTTAAAGAAAAGACTTTTATAAATTCAGATCCTTTGGGATCTGGGTGTAATTTAGTGCTGACTACATGGTCGTAGCCCAAGAAATCCGGGAGTCTGCCTGGTGTGAGGGACTTGAGGGGGATACAGAATGCAATGTATGATTAAGTGAAAGATGCAACATTAGGCGTCTCTGATGGATTTTATCCTTCCGCAATCTCCAGATCACACGACGTGACATTTTTTTCTATGTTATTTTTATTTGAAGTCGGAGCACCATAACATGGTGTGGGAAGTGAAGACAAATCAGATGCCTAATGCAGTACAGAAACTCCTGCTGGTGATGGACAAGAGACCTTCAGGAATGAATGACTCACTGGAGTTGCTTCAGTGTACTGAGAACTTGCCATCCTCGCCTGGATACAACTCCTGTGATGAGCACATGGAGCTTGGTAAACAAAATTCAAAGCATTGTAGGAATCTGAGATTCATACTTTTATGGTTAGCCAGCTTCTCCACCTGCCTTCAACTGCTTACAAGTCCCTGAAGTTTTTGTACCTTAGGAGTTTTCAGTGTACTCTTGTTATTGCTCGTAAGATATTATTTAAGACCAACGTAACTTTGGGCTGTTTATGGTTATCATAGAGCCTCACTTACAAATTACCAAACGAAACTGCTTTGGTGGGTAAAAGTGGGGCAGATCTGCTGCGGTGGGTAAAAGGTGGGTGTTAAACACCTCCGGGAAATCCTGCATGTGGCTCGTGTTCCTTTTGAAACGTCCCTGTGAGCTGGTTGATTTGTTGCTCTGGTGGGGACATCACGGCAGACCCTTGGAACTCAAAGGTCTGACCCTCGCGCTTATCACTGCTGTCAAGCTACACCCGAGAGGTGTGGCCTGCAGAAGTGCACGGGTTTGGTGAGGTAGGATTTGGGATGGTGGTGCTGTGAGGCTGGTGTTGACGAGTAAACAGCTAGTGAGTGACCTGGGCCTGCTGCCCTGTCGTCGTTCTGCGTGGCTTCGGCTGCGTTCAATACGCGGTTTTCTTCTGTGTTCACAAAACCCTTGAGAAACTGTAACTGTGTCGCGTGCTGAGCCAGAGGAGATGCTCTTTGGGAATTGGGAGATCCTCAAGGTCTTGGGACATAAACTGCTTGAACGCCAAGGGGTTGCCGGTGCTGGTGAGCGAGGAACACCAGTTTATTCAGCGGTTGATGCTTCACTGTTACAGTTTAGTGTCGGGAGGAAGTCAGAAGTCAGGGCCCAGGGTTGTCAAAAACTCGTACCACTCCTCGTTACTTCAGTTTGAAAGTAGTTAATTTCCTGAACTGGAAAGACAGATGAGCTCGTGACACACCACAAATAAAGAAGTGATGGTCAAGAACGTTGTCGGCTGCAAGGGAAGGGACGTCGCTACATTACTGAGAGAGTTACAGGGGGGTTTCTTAAGTTGCTGCGATCTTTTCCGGCTGCTCAGTGAAAGGGGGAGGGCTTCAAGTCGGTTTTCTGAGTGGATATCCTGAATCAGTACTTCTAAGTAAGACATCTCAGCTTTAGTAGGCTGTTCTGAGTCGTCTGCCTGAATAGGAATTGTATGCACATATGTTCTTCGTAACAGTTTAGAAGGACTCCCAAGACTAGAAGAGTTTCCTGGCTGATATATTGAAGGGACCCCGGGACCTGTAGTTTGTTGTAGGTGTGTGTTTCATAAAGAATTTTTTAAGGCCTGCAAGATGCTTTTTCTCCCCTCCTTTTTCTTTTTTTTTAATACAATTTTTTTAGAATTCAGTCTTGGTGTTCACAGCTGTGGCATGTACATGGGCATGTACATGGGCCTTGGGAACACACTTTTAGGAAAAAATAACCAACAGATATTATTGAGTTTAGAACTCCTCAGTCCAAACAAATAATTTAGCATAAAGTTGAATAAGTAGTACCTAAACCTTATGATGTTAATCTCATCTCTGAAAATTGTTCTCAATATTGCAGTAATTTTCTATAACTGGGTAATGAAGTATATGAAAAAGTATATATATGTACACATAAAATGCCTTTTTCCTTCTTAAACATGTTAACATAAAAATGTCTTGGGGGTATATGGATTAATTCCAGGTAAGTTGTAAAAAAAAAAATCAAAACACATACCTCGTTTTTATGGTCTGTGAACAGTTGTGGTAATTACAAGTCATTAATACATTTATATTCATTAAGTCTATTTTTCCATCAGGCTGTGTTGACCCTTGAATGTATAAGGTGTCATTTTTCAATGACATTTTTTAATGAAACTTGTTTCATTCAAGAAACATTTCAAATTTATACTTCTCATGAAATTTATTAGCCACATTTAAGGACTTCTTCTAGCTGTAATTACAATATTGTTCCCTGTGTTAGTAATGTCTTTTTTATAACTTTGAGTGTGTTTATTTGCAGATGACCTTCCTGAACTTCAGGCAGTTCAAAGTGATCCTACCCAATCTGCCATATACCAGCTAAGTTCAGATGTTTCACATCAAGAGTATCCAAGACCATCTTGGAACCAGAATACCTCAGACATATCAGAAAACACTTACGGTGAAAATGAGGTGGATTGGCTAACAGAATTAGCAAATATCGCTACCAGTCCGCAAAGTCCACTTATGCAGTGCTCATTCTACAACAGGTGGGAGTGCTGGCTATATTTTTATCGAAAACTTGTATCATTGCAAAGAGTTACTTATTTTTTTTCTAGTTTTAAAAGTAATAATGTTATTAACCATCTGATGAATGGTTTACTGAAATTAGAATTTAAGTAAAGTCCTTAGAGTTGAGCTCATTGTTTTATAATGATTGCAGAGATATTTCACCTAATACCATGGTTTCATATTTTGAGAAGTAGATAAAAGTACTATGAGAAGCACCTGGGTGGCTCAGTCGGTTTAGCACCTGACTTCTGTTCAGGTCATGATCAGGCTCATGAGTTCACGCCCCTTGTTGGGCTCTGCACTGACAGTGTGCAGCTTGCTTTGTATCCTCTCTCTCCCTTTCTTTCTGTCTCTCGTTCTCTCTCTCTCAAAAATAAATAAACATTAAAAAAAAAAGTGATATGAGTTAAAAAGTTTTAGTAAATGTTTTAAAGTCCTCAAAAAGTAAACTACACCAAGAAATACTTTTATTATATATTTATGCTTAGAGAAATGAAAATTATACTTGTCTAAAGGACCATAATTATAATAAACATTAAAAACAATTTTTTTATGTTTGTTTATTTTTAAGAGAGAGAGAGCACAAGCAGGGAAGGAGCAGAGAGAAAGATGGGGAGTGGGGGAATCCATAAGCAGGCTCCAGGCTCTGAGCTGTCAGCATAGAGCCTGACTTGGGGCTTGAACTCAGGAACAGTAAGATCATGACCTGAGCCAAAGTTGGACACTTAACTGAGTTGACCCACCCAGTTGCCCCTATAATAAACATTCTATTTAAAAATTTTATCAACCTTGAATTTGGTTCCATTTGATCTAGGTTTATTTTCTTCCACAGTATATGTGAGCTTACGTTATTTACTGGTTTGTGGAAACTAAAATTGCTAATATTAAAATCTTGAATTTAATAAAAGTGGACTCCCATTGGTAAAAACCACTGTTTCGTATACCCAGACCAGAGGACTAGAGTTTCCACAAATGAGTTGCTGTACTATGAAATTATGGAAGCTTTGAACTAAAATTCCTAGAGAGACCTAAGTGGATAATATTTCACTAGTTATCCCTAAAGTTATAAAGTTATCTATGTAAAATGACCTAGATAAACAAAATAGTTTGCAGGGGAGAGAAGTGCCCAGATTTGTACTCACATGGGTAGACAGACCATAGTCTATACAAGGTGATGTAGGAATAACTGAATTTTGGTAATGCTTCTAACTTACTGTAATTCTTTGCTAAGACATAAACTTTTCATGTGTGAAATTCTGGCTTTCTTGTAACCCATTAAATTTTGCTGTGTTTTCTTTTCCCCCCTGTTTGGTAGGATATTGGTCTTGATTAGGGCAATTTCAATGTAGTTAACTAAATTTTTCAGTTTAATTCCATGAAAATTTCCTAGAAAGAAAAAAATAGTCAAAAAGCTAAAAATTTGTTGGCAGTTATAAAAACAGATCCTGATCTTCCCATTGGGCTTTTTCTAGTTTAGAGATAACACTTCTTTTTTTAATAGCAAACTTAGAATTAATATAGTTCATGGAAAGTTGAGCAAACCCTTAAGGTAGGTAATTGATAAAAACATAAGTAAAGAAGGAATATTTTCCTTAAGATATAAATTTATTCTCTGTAGCACTTTCTTTTTCTTTCTTTCTTTCTTTCTTTCTTTCTTTCTTTCTTTCTCTTTCTTTCTTTCTTTCTTTCTTTCTTTCTTTCTTTCTTTCTTTCTTTCTTTCTTTCTTTCCTTTTCTTTCTTCTTCAATGTTTATTTATTTTTGAGAGAGAGAAAGAGAGAGAGACAGAGACAAACAGGGTAGAGCACGGGAGGGGCAGAGAGAGAGGGAGACATAGAATCCGAAGCAGGCTCCAGGCTCCGAGCTGTCAGCACAGAGCCTGACACAGAGCTCGAGCTAACAAGCCAAGAGATCATGACCTGAGCTGAAGTCGGATGTTTAACTGACTGAGCCACCCAGGCACTCCTCTCTGCAGCATTTTCTATGCTTCCCTGCCTCCTAGGGAACAAGACCAAGAGGCTCTCACTGCTGTCTCTCCTGCCTTCTAACACTGTCAGTGGCTGTTCATGCTCCTTCTTGTAGAGTGTTAAACCGTGTTAGTTGTTGAGCTTTGGATGTCTGAAGTTGTCACTGTACAGTACCAAGGGGTTGAGGACAGGTAAAGTTTACATTACCCCTGCATAGATAGAGGGATGGAGAGATGCTGTTGGTATTTTAGACACGTGTGGCATGTTAATTTTTACAGAACATTTAGGCCATATACATTTCAGAACATTGCATTGTTACTTCTCTTTAAATGGTTCAACAGAAGAACTGATAAACCCATTTTCTTTTATTAGTCATGAAGGCAGGATATACTTAAGGAATTTTTAGCAGTTTGGCCATTCTTTAATACTCCATCAAGATATAAATGTCGTAATAAAAGGAAGAACTGGAGCAAAGATGAATCATTAAGTATTTGTCGTTTGAAATCCAAAATTGACTGGAGAATATGCTAAAACACCTAGAAATTTGAGGGGTTTTTAAGAAGTGATAGGAACATGAAGGCAAAGTATAGTTTTACGGACTCTTATTCCAGAGTAACTTCTGCAAAGATATAATGAAAAAGTGTTAATAAGGGTAAAATAAAAATTGAGGGGCTAACAGAGTTTCTCAGGGAGTAAGGGAAGAATCGGAAAGGAAGATATTTCTCCCCCTTTTTAAAAGAGGGTTAATCCAGACATGCGTATACTTTTTTCTGTTAAGCACCAGATTCCTATTTTGCATCTCTGAGAACTGTCCTGATTGGGGACCATTGGGCTGGTTGGTCTCCTAGACCTGCAGTCTTCCTCTCTGCTGCTTTCCAGAGTGCAGTGCACATGCTGGGCGCCCTGACTGGGAGTGCTGCTTTTAGTGTTACCCCTCCTGGGAACAGTTGACTCTTATCAAAGGTGATCCTGTGGGAAGATAACTAGCCTTATGAGGAGACGGTTTTTGACAAGCCTGTATTAGGAAATAGGAAGTAGTGTCCAGTTACAGGAAGTTCCATTTAGGCTGCTTCCTGTTAGAATAAGTTTAAGCATTGTAGCTTCAGGTAGTTCATTGTATCTGCACAGTGACAGGTGGTTGGTAGACGGAGGCTTCGGTGTTGGTCACGTTAGGCTGAGATGCCGTGTTCATACTGACTGCAGCAAAGTAGAAGAGAGAAGTGGACAGGGAGCCTGCACATTATTCGTTACGTTTGTATGTACTTGCTGATACAAAAATGGGTGAATAAGTGAAAGTAACTTGGAATTTAAAATACATGGATAAATATGAAAAAAGAACAGTATTTGAAATGTGTGAAGAGGGCTTGGGTAAGAAGCTAAGGAACTGCAAACTACAAATGAAATCTTGATGTCTTTAGTGTTTTCTGTAGGTGTCTTCTATGTGATAACATTGGTATTATGAATATGAAGTTCTTTTCATCAAAAGGAAAGATCTGCTTTAAGGACCTATGCTTTATGGTTAAAACTGCTTCCTTATTTTAGATCATCTCCTGTACACATCATAGCTACTAGCAAAAGTTTACATTCTTATGCGCGCCCTCCACCGGTGTCCTCTTCTAAGAGTGAGCCAGCCTTCCCTCATCATCACTGGAAGGAGGAAACCCCAGTCAGACATGAAAGGGTGAGTTTATTCATGAGATGAAACTGTTACGAAGTTTGCACAGCACTGAAATATGTTAAGTTTCCTTTTCTGTGAAGTCCTTTTGAAGCATGTGCAGATGGGAAATTGTCTCATCGCTCTGCTGGTGATCTGGATTAGATTTTACATACAGCTCTGTTCACTGTTAGCAAAGTTTGTTACCAGTGGGAACATGCATTTAACTAAAACTTCCAGAAACTTCAGTTTTCAGAGGCATATTTTTTCCTAAGTTTACAGGTGTTTTAAGTTATCCACTAATGAGGAGAGAGAGCCTGAAGCCTTGGGATAAAGACAGATATTAACAAAATATGTTACAAAATAAAAAAGTTTCTGATATTTTTCTCCATAGGCAAATAGTGAGTCAGAATCTGGCATTTTCTGCATGTCCTCCCTCTCAGATGATGATGATTTGGGATGGTGCAATTCCTGGCCTTCAACTGCTTGGCACTGTTTTTTGAAAGGTAAAAAAACAACTTGAATTTTTGCAGCTTACTTATGTAGCATGCTAGTCAGATAGCTAATATTTGCTTTTCTACTCAAACTTTAGGCACACGACTGTGCTTTCATAAGGGAAGCAAAAAGGAATGGCAGGATGTTGAAGATTTTGCTAGAACTGAAGGCTGCGTTAATGAGGAAGATCTCCAAGTGGGCACTCACAAGGTTGATTTAAAATTTGTAAAACTTTTCCCAAGTCTTTCGTGAGAAAACATAGGCTTATTATTAATCTTTAGGAGTATCCTCCATTTATTTTCGTATTTAAGTGACACCTTACGTTTTAGGTGGAAGTTTTGTGACTGTGTTATTGCTTAGCTGGATGGAGGGCAGCAGTGTCTTTAGGTTCACCTTTGTAATTATGCTTTCTGAGATGGGAAAATGATGTATTCCTTAGTTCTTTTTATACATTTTACGTTGGGAGAAATGAAATGAACAGGGGTGCCTGGGTGGCTCAGTCAGTTAAGTGTCCAATTTCAGCTCAGGTCATGATCTCACAGTTTGTGCGTTCGAGTCCTGTGTCAGGCTCTGTGCTGATAGCTTGCTCAGAGCCTGGAGCCTGCTTTAGATTCTGTGATTCCCTCTCTTCCTGCCCCTCTCCCCTCCACTGTACTCTGTCTCTCTCTCTCTCTCTCTCTCTCTCTCTCTCAAAAATAAACATTAAAAAAAAATACAATGAACAAATGAACCAAGGCTTTTATCTTATGTAATGTACAAAGTGGTTAATTCCCAAATGGATAATTGAGAGTTGATTATATGAAGTTACTTTTTAAATGATCCCATAAAACATTGGCATTTTTAAGTTGATAAGCAGAAGCAGTAGTTAGGATAAATGTCCGTTAGTGCCTTTAAAATCTTAATCTTTGCAATCTTTTAATTTTTCCATCTCCACTGTAGGCAGAGGAATTGGGCATGTGAAGTGTGCTTGTTTAAAATTCCTGTTTTGATCCTGCTGTTGTTACTAACTGCTGCGTCTCTGGTCTTGGAGTCAGAAAACCTGGATTGTCTTTCTGGTTCTTCTAGCAATTGTCTGTGTGACTGATGTTGGGCAGATTGTTGACCCCACTGTGTGTGGGCTCCCTGATCTGAAAATAGATTGGATCAGTTTTGACACCTTGTAGCTCTAGGAATGAGAAGATCCCGTAATGTAGTTACAGATAACATGGCTGTGGCCTCCACCTGCATGTTGGACACCTGCATGAGTCACAGTCAGTTCTTCCTACTCAGCTTATTAGTATAACCAAGCCTGGACTCACCTTTTCTTCCCCTTCCTGGCCTACTTCTTCTCCCTTCTTTTAAAGGTATTGTTAGCCTTCTTGATTGACAGATTGAAAACCAAGAAGTTGAGTGTTCCCCTCCCCGCCTTCATACTCAGTGGATCACTTCTCTTTCCTTAGAGGTGTTGTGCAGTCCTCCTTCTCTCTCACTAGCTCTTTCATGCACTGGTGTCATAAGGATCAGACACAATAGCTAGCTGGTGGCATGTCGGTCTCCTTGTTTTTTCTGTGACTTTAAGGGTAGGGATCATGGTTGTTAATGTGTTTTCAGAACCTAGCACCTGGTGTGTGCCAACTGCTCAATAAATCAGTTGGATTAAAATTTAGCCCTTTTCTACCACCATGGCACTTGTCCGTTTAAGACTGTGATGGGTTTCTCTCATCATATCTTCAAATACATTGAATACTAGAGGCACCTTTTATTCTGCAGACTTTAATCATCTTAAAGTTGACAGTGGTTAGTGAAAATACTTGCATTGACTTCCAGTGCCCTCTCAAAGGAAAGTTTAAGCACTTCACCTGTCCTTTAGACTCCTTTGCTTACTAACTGGCCCTCGTTTTCAGTCTTCTTTGCCGCACCTCTGAACACCCTGGTATTTTTAGCAAATACTCAGCACTCTCCAGAGAAGGCTGGTTTCGCCTGTTCCTGGCATGAGGCATGTTCTTCTACCTTCTGGGTTTCATTCTTTTAAATCCCCGTTCCAGTGGGAACTGAACCCTGCCTCCTCTCTCTGAGTTAACACCTCCCTGTATCAAGTGCATTAGCATTGTTACATTTCAGTGAAAGTGCTTGTGCCAGTCTGTTTGGCATTGCAGTGATTTATATACGTGCCTTTCTTCACTACTGGGTAGAAAGCAAGGACCCTAAAGACAGGGATCCTGTCTTGTTTATTTTACTTTTTCTACAGACTCTTACACATAATAGGAACTTCATTATGTGTTGAATTAAATATTGTTTGTTCACTCTGTGCATGTATTTTCAGGGCTATGGTTCTGATGGTCTAAAGTTGTTATCACATGAAGAAAGTGTATCATTTGGCGAGTCTGTACTGAAGTTGACTTTTGATCCTGGTACAGTAGAAGATGGCTTACTTACTGTAGAGTGTAAGCTGGACCACCCTTTCTATGTTAAAAATAAAGGTAGGGTGTCAATTTGAATTTATAGTAACTTTTTAAAGAAAACTTCTTAAATCTGGAAAGATGTCTTGTGGTATAATTCTTTGATGATTAAGAAAAAAACTTGAAGGGCAAACTTCTTTCAAACTACACAGAACTACCATAGAAGGGGTTTATAAGAACACCTAATGGTGCTTTAGGGTCTTAGCAGTCGTTAGGCGGGGCTGCACTTCTCTGGGTATGAACTCGTACATTCAGGTAGCTTACTATATAAGCAGCTCTCTGTTATCTTGGTATCATTTGGGGGAATGTGATATTCTGGTAATTGCACTGAAATCACTTTTCAGAGATTTATTACACTAACACCATGTTAAAAATAATTCAGAGGCTGTTTTGTGGTCTTGGTCATTGTCACCTATTATTACTATCTTGTAAATTGATGGAAGTGTTGATTGATAGAATCTGTGTATTAATAAAACGCCGAATCCAACAAGTTTTGGAGAGCTTCGCACTGCTTAAAGGAAATACTTGGGACTTATTTTGTGGCAAAGATACAGGACATGTTAAAAATCTGCTGAGACTTAAGTAGTAACCTATTTCAAGGTTCAGAAGTGAAAGTTCTATTGTAGAATAAATAATTAGGGTCCCTTTTGTCAATCCCTATCCTTTATGTAACTGCTGTTTGATTTGATTTTAGGTTGGTCATCGTTTTATCCAAGCCTGACTGTGGTACAGCATGGCATTCCATGTTGTGAGATCCATATTGGTGATGTATGTCTACCTCCCGGACACCCCGATGCCATTAATTTTGATGATTCAGGTGTTTTTGATACATTTAAAAGGTATTATTGGATTCTTTTCCTGTTGTTAACGTTTACCTTTAACCTCTCTAATGGTTGCGAAGTCAGATATTTAGGAGGCTAAATCTCAAAGGTTTGAAGATTATAAAAGGACTACTTAGAGCAATATGATTAAATGAAAACATATTTGGTAATTGAACTAACAAAGTAATAGTTCCAGGGGAGCTTTACACATAGTCATCACGCAGGAAAACCATGAGTTCATAAACATTTGGTATTAGATTAGGAAAAATACTACATGTTATGTGACCAGGAACTAAACGGATCAACTTTGATAGTTATTCTATATATATAGAAAACTGCTGTATCTGGCCAGCTGTTTTAACCAGTCCTTAAGTCTCTTAGTAGTGTTTTTTTGTACTTACCTGTCCTTTTCTTTCCATAACTGTATCTTTAATAATTCATTTCGACCAAGGGCATTAGTAGCACGAATTAACAAATAGTAAAAATAGCAAAAACACTTGACATTTGGAAAATCTTAAAGAGGCAAGTGAGTTTTTTGGACATCCTCTTGCTAGTACGTGGTAGAACAGAACAAGTACCCCTGTGTCCTGATGCTCGAGGGGGTTGATGAGCTGTCTCAGTTTGTTCTGGTCTCAGCACTGAGAGGCCCGCATTCCTGGAAACCCCGCAGGCCTGGCTCAACCAGGGCAGTTATTCCCCTACTCCCAGAAGGTATCCAGAGAAAGTCTGTTTATAGGTATCTGGAATTTTAAAACTCATTTTTTCTTTAAGATAATTGCTAATGTTTATTTTTAAGAGAGAGAGAGAGCAAGTGGGGCAGGGGCAGAGAGAGACAGAGACACAGAATCTGAAGCAGGCTCCAAGCTCCCGAGCTGTCAGCACAGAGCCTGACTTGGGTCTCTAACTCACCAGCTGTGAGATCATGACCTGAGCCGAAGTCAGATGCCCAACCCACTGAGCCACCCCAGAGTCCCTCTTTAAGATAATTATTAAGTTCATAGGCATTAAGAGAATCCAGAATACCTGCTGGCCTATAGGTTTTATTTATTTCATTAATTTAATGTAATAAAACGTAAGGTTAATATATTTTTATTTTGAAAGGATATGTGAGGCTGTTATTTTAAAAAAGCACCTAGCACAGGCCCTGGCACAGGCTTTATGCTCAGTAAACATCTGCAGATTGCAATCTAAATGCTATTTGGTTACATCCCTCACACACTCTGTTCTTTTTACAAATTCAAGAGAAATGAGGTGGTTTTGAGGTCTGATACTCTTAAGTATTCTTAGGATGTAGGTCAGTGATACCTCGTATGTTTTGGTGAGAATATTCTAAAGATAGAAAAATTTTGGAAGATAATTTGATCTTTTTTTTTTTTTTTTTTCTTATTGAGAGAGAGAGAGGAACAGAGAGAATCCCAAGCAGGCTCTGTGCTGTCAGTTCAGAGACCGACCAAGAGCTCAATCCCATGAACTGTGAGATCATGACCTGAGCTGATACCAAGACATCAAGGGTCAGACACCTGACCGACCAAACAACCCAGGCGCCCCTAATATGGCTTTATCTTAGAACACTGAGTATCAACAATTCCATTCCTGTGTGTGTGTGCCCTAGAGAAGTAAATCCTTATAGACACGCAGAAGGAGATGTGTAAGTTAGGTCATCGTGGCTGTGTTGCTCAGGATTGCACAACGTGGAAACAATACAACATTAAGTGGAAAATGAATGAGCCACAGCCATATATTTTGAAACATGGATCAATTTTAGAAATAATGTTAAGTAAAATTAGTCTCAGAAATACATGGTAGAATTCCATTTTTTATGTGTGGAATCAGATATTCTTTGGAAATAGATCTAATAAAATTACAAATCTAATTACATTTATATAATTTTTACTTAATGTATATAATATACATTACACAGTTATGCTGGGGATCCCCAAGACAACCCCTGGGTTCAGTGACATACCAGGAGGACTCATAGGATTCAGTATGTAGTCACACTCCTGCCTAGGATTTCTTCTAGCAAAAGGATATGAAGCAGAATCCTGAAAAGGAAAGGCACGTGGGGTGAAGTGTGGAGGAAGCCGGGCCTCCAGGACTCCTCCCAGCGCAATCGCACAGCACCCTTATTTCTCTCAGCAGTGAGTTGTAACAATAGGGATGAACTGGCATCTGCCGGGGAAGCTGTTACACACTCAGCACTAGAGTTTTTACTGGGAGCTGGTCGCACAGGCTGCCTCTGCCTTGCGTGTACTCAAATTCCAGACTTCCAAAAGGAAAGCAGGTGTTTAGGGCTAACCATGTTGTTTGTACACACAATTGAGGCACAGTGAGCTACTCTTACCAGGGTGGGAATAAAGAACCTTCCTAAAATCGCAATTCCAGATGCTAGTCCAGGGCCAGCCTTTTAAGGATCCCCTCAGGATAGCAGTCCGGCCCGCTGTGTTACAGGTGCCACATAACAAAATGTTTACATATTACATGTTGATACAATGGATATATTAACCTAATTAATGCTACTATAGATTAATAGAATGCTATTATATTAACACTATAGTGTTTATATGTTCTCTTTATGAATAATGCATTATTTTTATAATAAAATATTGAAAAAAGTAAGGGGATGATAAACCATTCAGGAGAGTGGTTATCTCTGGGGGTGGCGAATGTGGAACTATTTAGTGAGAGTAGAAATAGTCTATTTCTTAATTAGGTTGTGGGTTCACTCCTTTGTATACTTTATAACATAAAAGTTAAATACATTTTTTACATACTAAGTTTTGCATAGTAAAAAACCTTTTTTAAGCAAAAACAACACTAACCTACCTAATTTTTTTTCCAAGACGGTAGGTTCTCATTAGTTGGTCATACTGAATAGCAGTCACCCCTAAGATGACCTTGGACATTGGTCTCATTTTCCTGTGGAGTGACTTTCTGCTCCCCATTAAGGAGTGGAAAATGGGCAGTTTCATCCAGGAGAAAAGAGCATGACAGAGTTGAAAAGCATGAAATTGACTGAATTTTCATTGTGGATTAGATTGTGACTTGGCAGGTTAAGGGAAGTGCTGTCTGTTATAAGGAGGGCCAGAAAGGGAAGGAAGGCAGGAAGAAACACTTGTCCAAAAGGGAACCCCAGAATCGGTTCCCAGGGACAGTCTGGGGATTTGGGGGCAGCTCCTGGGTCCTGCTGTACAGGGAAGGACATCTGATTAGATTTTACCTTGGTAAGGACCAGAAGTCAGCCATAGATGAGCTTTTAAACACAATTTATAGTTCGTTGGTAGAAAGGAAGCTTTTAAGTGAGAGTATGATTTGAAGAAGCCCATTCCAGACACAATTGAGGCCAGTCTTCTGGGCATCAGGCAGGTTTCAGACTGTCACTTCTGACTTTGTGAATTTAGCATTTCTGTTCAAGTGATAGAATTTAACTCCTGAGTGTCCAGTGTGTACCAGGTGCTGTACATAGTGATAGAATTTAACTCCTGAGTGTCCAGTGTGTACCAGGTGCTGTACATGTGTTAACGTACTTAATCTTCACAATCCTATGAGATTATAGCCTCACTTTACCGGCGGTGGGGGAGGGGACGGTGCTTAAGGAACCAGAAACAGCCATTTGTATCAGAACCAAGATTCAAGTCTGTATCCTTTCGAGACTCCAAATTTTGTGTTCTATCAATCAATCTCGGCTATTTCTACAGTAATAATAATATATACCCCAATGAATACTTGCTATGTGCCAGCCTCTGCCCTGAGTTTTGTAGACACTGTTCTGTCAGCTCAGCCACACTACATGGCATGTGTTCAGTTCATTTTAGAAATAAGTATACTGAGGCTAGATGTTTATTTACTCTGTCCAAGTCATACTACTAGTAGGTGGAAGAGGTGGGGACTGAACCCAATTAAAATTTTACATTATTATGTTCTGCAGAACTTTTTTCACCTCTTCATTAGTCATCAGATATTTGAATTTGAGAGCCTAGTGTATGTGTTGGGCGTGGGGATTTAGAATCTGTTAAGACATGGGCCTGCTTCTTTGCTTCCAGTCTAGAGAAGGAAATGGATTAGTAAATGTGTACGGTGTGGTGTGTGCTGATTGAGAGATGTGGCCTGGTAGGTGCTCTGGAGCTAGGATGCGGGGATTCAGATCCTAGCTTTGCCGATTTGTTGTGGAAGCTGGGATAAATCAATGAACTTTTCCATGGCTCTGTAAAAAAAAAAAAAAAAATCTGTACAAGGATAATGTTGAAGGGAGGATTAAAGTGAGTGTGACTATGGTTAATAGACACAACACTACTGTGGAGTTTTTCTCTTAAGAATAGAAATTAGGGGGCGCCTGGGTGGCTTGGTCGGTTAAACGTCCGACTTCGGCTAAGATCATGATCTCACGGTCCGTGAGTTTGAGCCCCACGTCGGGCTCTGTGCTGACAGCTCAGAGCCTGGAGCCCCTTTCAGATTCTGTGTCTCCCTCTCTCTCTGCTCCTCCCTGTTCATGCTCTGTCTCTCTCTGTCTCAAAAATAAATAACGTTAAAAAAAAATTAAAAAAAAAAAAAGAATAGAAATTAGGGGGGCACCTGGATGGCTTGGTCGGTTAAGCCTCCAACTCTTGATCTTGACTCAGGTCATGATCTCAGTTTGTGGGATCGAGCCCTGCACGGGGCTCTGCACTGACATCTCAGAGCCTGCTTGGGATTCTCTGTCTCTTTTCTCTCTGCCCCTCCCTTCCTCTCCACCCCCCCCCACTTCAAAAATAAATATACTTTAAAAAAAATAGAAAAAAGAATAAACATTAGTGAATGTGGGAAAGGGTATTTGAGCTTAAGGAATGGCAGGGAGAAAAAGTGGAGGCATGAAACAAGGCACGTTTCAGAACTACTGGTAGAGAACTTTAAAAAAATTTTTTAAAGTGTATTATTTTGAGAGAGAGAGAGAGTGTGTGAGTGGGGCAGAGAGAGGGAGAAAGAGGATCTCAAACAGGCTCTGTGTTGTCAGCGTGGAACCTGACATAGGGCTTGAACTTAGCCAAAACCAAAAGTCAGATGCTCAACTAAGTCACTTGGGCACCCCAAGGAGAAAGAATTGAGTGTGGTAAAGGTAAAGCTTTGTTTTAGACATTCTGTGTAATATTTTAATGCTATAGTCATATCAAAATCTGAATTCTGTGATTGAATATTTCAAACTACTTTTACGTTGTATCCATAATGGAAGTAGAAGAGTTACATTTGTACCACTAGATGGTAGAGTTTTCAAATTTCAGTAATTAGCTTGCTTCTATTTAAATCTTTTGGTATTTCAAGTTGTAAATGAATACTTCAGTGGAGATTAATAATTTTGTGTCAGTTTCAATTATAATGTTTTAGTTTTGTTTTTCTAAATTATATATGGGAGGGGATCGAGATAGCAAAAATTGTTTCTTTGACATAATCCTGACTGCTGAGTATGGATTAGATGATTTTGGCATCATATTTATTTCATGTAATACCTTTAAAAAAAAAACCCACATGTTGTGTGGTTGATAATTGGTAGAAGTCATTTTTATTGTGTGTGGTGACTGGCATGGGCTTCATGCACTTAGTTCTCTCCATCTGTTTCTGGAATAATTCATAATCTCCTATTGCTTTACCTTTAGGTAGATACTGTTTCTGTAGTTAGTATCAACCTGTTTTCATGTATTATCAGAATTTCTGTTTCAGGGAGAGAAGTAGGGGTTGGATTTAGAATAAAAGGCTTTCTGTTAAGATAAAAAGTAGAAGCAGTAGGCATGAACACAGTTGGAACAAAAGAAATCTTTTGACCGGTGTAATCTTTAGGCTGTTGTCTACACCAGCTCTACTTCTCACGTAATATTTTCAGTTAATCTATTGTGTGTTCACCCTGACGTTAGCCAGTGGCAAGGTGGAGGACCATGGTTTTGGTGAGGAAACCTAGGGCTTTGGAGGTGGACGAATCTGGGTCTGGATCTAGTAGCTGCATGGCCTTGGCTGAATAATACTTTTTCTTTCTTAGCTTGTTTCTTTATACAAAGAGAGGATAATGAAGCTTGTTGGGAAGATAAGGTAATATGGATGGATGGCTTATTTCCGTGCCTGTGTAAACTGAACATATACTGAATAGGGCTTTGCCTGATCAATGTGAGGTTTTACTCTTAAGTTACTAAGCTGTGTTATAATAGATGGATGGCCTTCAGGGGAGATTGATGTATGTTTGACTGTTTTGACCTAAACAAACAAAAAATTTTAAGTGCTTTTAGTTGTATTCAGTCACTCTGGACTGTCCTTCCCCAACACTCGGTCTTGCATAGCAACTAGTCCTAGGCCTTGTTTACGCCTGCCAGTCCAATTTAGTTTTCTAGCTTTAGGCTTCTGTAGGCCAAGAAATCAGATTGTCAAATTTTTCAAAAAGTGAATCTGAAGTAGTAATTAAGTGGGTTGTGGGGGATCTGGAGGAGGTACTTGCTATAAATAAAGTACGTGGATTTTCTTTTGGGGGGCTTGAAATCTTTTATACTCTGTGCAGATTAAAAAAAATTATTAGTGCATATATAAGCTTTCATCTTATAAGCAACTGTCAATGGTGAAGGTGGTTAAACATCGTACAGGGGAAAAAAAAGTGTTTTCAGTTTTTATAAATCAGATAATCAAATCGAATTAAAACCATGTTAATTTTTTTTTTTTTTAAGCTATGACTTCACACCTATGGATTCTTCTGCAGTCTACGTGTTAAGCAGTATGGCTCGTCAGCGTCGTGCATCTTTGTCTTGTGGGGGGCCTGGAGGCCAGGACTTTGCAAGATCTGGACTTAGTAAGACCTGTGGCTCATCGGGGTCATCACAGCTCTCTCCCAGTTCTTTGTATGCTAAAGCCGACAAAAACCACAGCTCAGGGACTGCAAGTGCCACTTCTCCTAACAAGTGCAAAAGACCAATGAATGCCTTCATGCTTTTTGCCAAAAAATACAGAGTTGAATATACTCAGATGTATCCAGGGAAAGATAACAGGTAAAAATTCTATTTGTGAATCTAATAGTGAACTCTTCTGTGCAGTTCACAGGAACTGGGAGTTAAGTAAACTTCTCGCTCAGTAGCTTTTTTGATCGAATTCTTGTTTTCTTAGGTTGACTTTCAAAAGTTAGCTTCATGGGTAACTATTTTATGATACCTAGAGGGATAATTCGGTCACCTGGGTGGGTAAGGGTCTGCCTTCTAAAATAACATTGTCATTTGCCTGTTGGAAGACACAGTTCTGACTGTCCTATCTTTATAGAAAAAGTTTCTCGTGTCAGATCGCAAGTGTCCCTCCTCTACGCCTGTGTCGTACTGTGGAAGATGCAGGCATTGGCGGTTTGTAGTCTTTTTGACACTCATAGTAGTTACTACAAACTGCCAGAGACTAAACATACAGGTGGCATCAGTGATAGCCCACGGATGAAATCCACACTGGTCCTTTCTGCCCTGCTTGTTTGTACTCCTCGATCATCTGAGTCCTTTAGCGCTCACTTCCTCTCAAAGCATTGAAATGACTTCTTCCAATCTCCTTAGTTTCCTGACCATCAAAACTGTCTCCCATTACCCTTGATTTACCCTTGATAGCATGAGCAAAGTCATGTGATTTTCCACATAAAATAATTGAGTTTTTGAATTCGAGTCTGAATGTCTCATGAGCGCAAGATAGAGGGAGAGGGAATTGACAGTTTCAGGTCAACGTAATGTGATATTTGTAGATTCCGTAAAATCCTCTCCACACAACATCTACTTAACATCTATCACCACACTGTTACAGATTTTTCACATAAAGAGAACTTTTAAGAGCTACTCTTCACAACTTTCGAAAGTACCATACAGTACACCTGTGCACTTTACCTCGTCCCCAGGGCCTTCCTTGTTTTATAACCGGAAGTTTGTACCTTTTGACTCCCTTCTCCCATTTCGTCCAGCCCCCACCCCTAGCCTCTGGCAACCACTAAACTGTTCCTATGAGCTTATTCATTTTTAAGTATTTACATTTTAAAAACAGAAACGTCTCCAACCAAATGCACTTGTGATTTGGGAATTGATACCTAAATATTTTTTACCAGTTTAACTGGTAAATGTGTTGACCATTATGTGGTACCTTTAACCCAAAGACTGTAAAAACTGGTTTTTATTCTAAAGGAAGATAATAGTATTTAATTGCATGGACTTACTGGAAAATGTACATACGTATCTAGTACGTATTTAATTTCTTGTTAAGTAGTGGAGCTGTGGTTACTATTCTTCTGAGGTTCAGATGCCTGCCTCTAGCTTCCCCATCAGTCACTAAAATCCCTCGTATATACTTCACACAGCATGTACCGCCTTTTGTTTTGTGTCATGAAATTAATGGTTAAAAGCTCTTCACAGAAGGAAAATGGTTTCTGTCTGCATGTTCTGGATGAGACTATTTTCTGCTAGGTTTGGGAGCAGATTAACAAATATAAATAGGAAACAGCTTCAGATTTGTCATGATGTGTTTTATCCAGTTTGACTTCTTTCCCTTTGAGTTAATCCGATTTTCTCAAGTACGAGTATCACCTAGGATTTATGTGGTGTTGTCTTAGGAGGGTAAATGGTAAGCTGTGCAGAGTTAATGCCCACCACATTTTTACTATGGTTGCATGAACGAATGGGACTTTGGTCATAACTATTTGATGGGTTACGGGTACAAACAGAAAGCAAGAATAGCTTATAATACTTCATGCTGCTGATACTGAACACTGCCTTAATACCTTAGCATCTTTAAGGAACCAATATACTAGGATAGTTCCAATGGTAATTTAAACCATTTCTTTGAAATACTTAACTTTCTCTTTAAGCTCTGTAGGACACTGAATATTTAGCCATTTTAGATGCCTCTGGACAATTGGAAAATACTGGCAGTATTCCAGGAGGCTTTATAACTGCCAAGATTATGATGAATGGGCCCATAGGACTTGAGATTTTACTGGAAATGACTACCGTAGTCTTGGCCTTTTCCCTTCTCTCTGTTGGACAAGATTTTTGCCTTCTTTTCTTTTAACTTTCTATATCTTCCTGAAGTAGCTAACTTTCTATATCTTCCTGAAGTAGCAGCACTTGACATGCATGCGTCTTACGAGAAATTCTTGCCTTCAGCATTGTGTCAATATTTATTTTACAGAGCCATAAGTGTGATCCTTGGTGACAGGTGGAAGAAAATGAAGAATGAAGAGAGAAGGATGTATACATTAGAAGCAAAGGCTTTGGCTGAAGAACAAAAACGTTTAAATCCTGACTGTTGGAAAAGGAAAAGAACCAATTCAGTATGTTTCAACAACTAGTTGCTCAAAAAGATCTTGACTTCTCCCCATAACTATACTGGCATGTTGCAGCAGTTGTTATAACCTTTAAAAGGTGGTGTTGAGGCTGTTTTTCAGCCTTTTTACACTTCACAACCTAATAATGTGTTTATACCATCATGTAAGGCAGGCTGCTTTTTTTTAATCACTAAGTGCCATCTACTCTTTTAGTATGGAAAGTAGAACTCTCAGACATGCTTAAGAAGTGTGTTTAGGCAGAAATATTAAGGTGGAAAAATAACTTTGGAACGGTAGTATTTCTAGTTGGGTTGAAAGATGGGTGTTACTAACTCATTATCACACTATTAGAAATCTCTCTGATCTTGGGGTGGCATGTCTCCACAGCCTTTCTTGATTGGGCAGGGGCTAAGGAGCGTGGGGCACATTAACCTTCATGGGGCCTTCTGACGTTTGCACAGAATTTCTAGATTAAAAACCTCAAGAAGGAGAAGAAATAGAAAAGCCTAGGAAGACTCTTGTAAATGAGTTCATACCATAATCAACCTCGGATGGACTTGATTCTTAGAACATTTCCTTGACTAGACTAGCATCTTTTAAGTTGTATTTAAAAAAAATTTTTTTTTTTTAACATTTATTTATTTTTGAGACAGAGAGAGACAGAGCATGAACAGGGGAGGGGCAGAGAGAGAGGGAGACACAGAATCGGAAACAGGCTCCAGGCTCTGAGCCATCAGCCCAGAGCCCGATGCAGGGCTCGAACTCACGGACCGCGAGATCATGACCTGGCTGAAGTCGGACGCTTAACCGACTGCGCCATCCAGGCACCCCTTAAGTTGTATTTTTAGATCAGTGGGTTAAGCGCCCGACTGTTGATTTCGGCACAGGTCATGATCTCACGATGTGTGAGATCGAGCCCCACGTCGGGCTCCATGCTGTCAGTGCATACTCTGTCTCTCCCCTGCTCGTACTCTCGCTCTCAAATAAAGTTTAAAAAATAACAAAAACAAAGGGAAGATAGTCCTTTGCAGCAGGAGGGCTGGTCGAGGAGGTCTTCAGTTCATTCTGCCTAGGTCTTTTAATAGTAACATGTAGTTCACACTCACACGTTTTTCAAGAATCTCTTGTAAACAAGTAGATGGTAGTCAGACTCCAGCACAAGAGGGTGGCTGAACTGGGTTTGTGAAGTTCTTCATTACCTTAGACTTCCGTGTGGTAGGACTTAGCCTGGATCCCCTTTCTTTTCTGCTCCTCCTAATCCGTCTCTTCTTGCCGTTGTCATACATTTTCTAGATGCTTAGTCATCGGGTATTAGCAAACTTAAAAAAATCATCCCCTTTGAGAAAGTGATCTTTTTTAAACAGGAAGCTTATAAACATTCTGTTCTCTTAGTTCTCATTTGTAGAATTACTAGATATCGATTTATACACATTCACCGAGTTCTAAATTTTCTCTCCACAGGGCTCACAACAGCATTAAGCCACGACGCTCGTTCTGAAGTCTGTAGTTACATAAACACTGACTGTCCATGGAAGGGCTTAAGAAGACCAAGGTGTCACCATTCGTCCTGAATTCGTGTGACCATAAGATACCGATAGCAATGAGTCTTGAAATGATTTAATAATATGAGTGAGGATTTGCTTTCTCCATTAGAGCATTAAGTAAGCTAAAACTATCAACATTGTAAACCAAATTGCCTTATTTTTCTTCCAAACTTCGTATATGTCTATCAGGTAATATAGGCTTGAAAATTGATATCCTGTGGTGCTAAAGTACAGTAGAAAGAGAGGAGAGTGTATACATGTTTTATTTTAAATTGTACAAAAGGGGAATTTAAAAATATGTAACTGCTGTTTATACATTGGCTCCTTACTGCTTATTAATCTGTATTGTATACATAACGGGATGAAACAGAGCTGGGAACAGGCCTCTCCCTGAACAGCCACCACACGCTGGGCCGTGCCAAACACGGGAGCTCTAGTCCGGCCAGTGCCAAGCGGCTGCCGGCACGTGTGGTGGGTGGATGGCGTCAGTGTCCCAACGTGAGAGCCGCCTGCTGCCGCTACCCCGGGCGTGCGGAGTCTTGCACCAGGTGGCAGCACCCATCCGTCATTTCCAGCGGAGGCCAAGCCCGGGCCAAGGTCAAGTTAGTTAATAGCATTGGGATATAGTCACTGTAATGGTGCTATTAACAGTTGACATCGTTGTATTTTTTAACTTTGTGTTCTGTATCTCCTCAGCCACGTATCTTAAATATCTTCTTTGTCATCGTATCTTTATGGTGGGGGCAGACTTTGCACTTACTGCAGTGCAACACGTGCACTTTACTTTTCCTCCAGCTGTCTGAGGTGAGAGCAAGTCCCTGGGCGAGACGCTGCTTTTGCTCTGAGCTACAATCATGGCTTTTCACGTTACTTACCAAGTGGTGTTTCTGGTTAGGAATCACAGCTGTAAAATCGATTTCAGTTCATTACACTTCTTCATGATGTTGCCCCTAAATTTTGCACACTATATTCTTGTATATTATTTCAAATAAAATGGAAAAAAATTGTTTATCTCTGACTTCTGCTGATTGAACTTGACTGAATTTGAGTGGTCACAATAACAGGTTCAGGGCATGGAAGATCTATTCAGAAGTTGCTGATGGGGTTTTTAAGCATTAAAAACAAAATGTTAGTAATAGAGCAAGGACAATAGAAAAACAAGGACCTACATGACCTATTTGTAAGAATCTTTGTAGACTAAAGATTATTTTTAACTCAACATCTTACAAAGTGAAACAGGCCCCACAGTCTTTTAATAAAATAACACACGGAGTATAAAGACAGCATGGCTCTGTCTTTATTAAAGATACACTAGAACATACCTAAACAACAGTTAACCCTACGTCTTCGCTTTGGGGTAAGCCTGTGGTTCCCAGACTTCGTTGCATGTTGGAAACCACTGGGCATGTTTTTAAAAAATACTCATGCCTGGCTCCTACCCTCAGATGTGTTCCATCTGGGGTACAAATCGGGCATCAGGATTTTCTAAAGCTTCCACCGTGATTCTAGGGCCACACATTGATCTAGTGAGGACGAAGGTAAGTGGGGAGTGGCAGGGTACTTATGTAACTTGATCAGAGCCCTTAAAAAGCAGTGGGGACTTAGGATGTGTGTACACATGCAGGGGGAATCTTATGTAATGGGAAAGAAATTTCAGCTGGTCTCATAGAAAAAGCCTGGAAGGAGGGGGGTGGAAAAAAGAGTTGGATGTCTTTCTGGAAAAATCAAGCCCATGGAGTTCGAAGGTTGGTGATGACAAACCTATTTTGACATTTTATGCTACTTAAGGTAGAAGGGCTAACGAGGTAAGGCAGAAGATCAATAGGAAATATGGAGAGGTCAATTACATTCTTAAAACAGTGGATGGGAGCTGTTCTCTAGAACATGTTACTTAGGTTAGCTGCCAACCTTGAATCGGGTCAGCACACGACGAAGAGTAAGAAATACTTCAAGTTATTCATGAAGAGCAGACATAGCTTTTTGAAGCAGCTGAACCATTATGGGATAAACTGGTGCAAATTCTTTGCCTTCTCTACTTCTTACTGACTGAACGTAGGCTTCCAAAGCTCCCCTGAAAACAAAAATGAAAACAATGTCAAAAAATGATATAAAAGATAAAACCACTTAGAGGGTACCGATATTTAAAACAAGCCCTTTTCTGGAATTGCTATGCCCAGCTCCACAGGCTAGGTGGCCAACAGCCTTCAAAAATTTACTCTTACTATGGTGAATGTGGAAATCTAGGAACATTTCTGGGTCTGCATTGTGCTCAGTGGTCACGGGCTCTCTGGTCGCCAATGTTCTCAGTTTCCCTTCTCTTCCCTTCCCTGTTAGACTTGGGAAGAGCCTCCTGCAGCTTGCTTGCGCTTGTTCACGGAGCTCACAAGGGGGAGCCCCACACCGTGGAAAGGCCCACTGGGGATCGCTGGGGTCCGGGGCTCTTCCCCACACAGGGAACCCTGGAAGGCAGGTTATATTCCTGTATTTGAGGAGAGTATGAACCCACGGGTTGTATAGCTCTTGGGCTCAGATTTTTTGGCAAATTGGGTGATGAGGAGTATGTGGTCCCGGCCGGTTAAAATTTATGATGTTCTCCTAAATTCGATCTGGGAGTCCACAATTGGATCTGGGAGTCCAGAGGCCAAGTGCAGTGCTCTGCTTGCTCATCTACTCTCTGGTGGCTTTCACACCACAATGGCTGACAGGACTTGTCAAGGCAGAGGCCATATGGCCTGCAAAGCCTAAAATATCTACTATCTGGACCTTTATGGAGAAAGTTTTCCAATCTCTGAGCCAGATGGTTTAAGTGTTGGATGTTTAATTGGAGCTAAAGAAAATGGTTAAAAATTTTTTCATTATTAGTCTATTTACAAGTATAATAATTTTGTCATAATCGTACTGTTTTCTTGAAGTTTCACATGGAGGTTAGAGTGTTTCTATGAAGATATAAGTTAATAATACCATTACTCAGCCCACATACTCAGTCTCAAGTCCCACCTACTCTGTGATTCTTAACTGGTTTTTTTGCTCCCAAACACTGAGCAGACTGCCTCTTGCTCAGATGTGTTGATTAGCGCTGGTTCTATAGAGCCCTCCACCCCGCCAGCCACGTCACAGCCCTTGCCGCAATGCATAACTGAGTACCCAGTCTCTTATTTCCACCGTGACCTCCCTCCTGACTTGTTTCCATCTGTGTTTTGGGCAGCATGATCTGCTTTCTTTCAGGTACCCTTCAAACTTGCCTATCACACAGGCAGTCCCCCAGAATGTACAACGCCGAGAGAGAACCCTAATGGAAACTAGGGGCTCTGGGTGACGATGATGTGTTAAGGTGGGTTCATCGACTAGAACAACGGACCACCCATGGGGGACGATGTTAACGGGGGAGGCTGAGGGTGGATAGGAACTCTCTGAACCCCCTCTACTGTTGCTGGGAGACTAAACCTGCTATCAAAAACGAAGTCTACCAAAAAAGAAAAGAGACTTGGGTGATAAAACTCCCTTAGGGTAGTGTTGTGCTCATCTTCCCCTATTTCAACAAAGGGCCCCATCATCTCCAAAGGTCTCTATCTAAAGTCCTCCTTTAATCCACCTTACAGATTTCCACACCCAAGTCCCTCCTCTCCCCTTTGCTTCTGTTTTGAATCCTGCCAGGTGGGCACCAATTACTGCTGTCGCCTCAGAGGCGGGGTCTCAGCCCCTGCTGGTGGCTCTGATGCACGGTGCCTGTCACGCGATGAATTCACAACCCACCGAGCACCAGCTTCATCATCCACCTCCCCCGACCCTGCCTGTGCTACTACTGGGTTCTAGATAGTTTGCTGTGGCCTAAAAAGACCTTCAAATCATCAGTTTCCATTGTTTGTGTTACCTACACACGTACAGAGCAGTTTCACCCCATTCATGACTCTCACCCCAACCCTGATGCCGACCCGGAGAGAGCTGGGACGTCTGTGTGTATCACTGAAAAAAACGGTCTCTGCCTAACAAGGCAAGGCTGCAAAAGGGATGGTTTCTCTCCGACCACGCTGACTCTCTCCTTCCTGAGACACCTTTCTCCGTCATCTTCTGAATGCTTGGAATGTCCTTCTGTGCTGTCCCTGCAGAGCCCTTTCCTAGGGGCCAGTACTCAGGCCTTCTTTTTGATACAGCCTAACTCCTGGCAGCACAGAAGAAACCACTTGGGAGTCACGAGAATTTGTGGAAAGTTCCAGGACTTCTGCATCAATGGTTGTAGCTTCGTGGGAGCCCGCATCGCAGGCTCTGTTCGGGGTGTGGCCACCGTAGATCAGCTATGCGGAGGGAGCGGCAGGCCCTTCCTTAGGAAGCACAGCTGGTTTATCAGGCTCGGCCCCACTGCCTCACAGTGTGATCCGGGCCACCTTTCGAGCCTGTCTGCTCGTCTGCCAACTGGGAAGGACACCTACACCATGCAGCTATGGGAATGGGAAGACAGTGCTGGGAAGCACCTGGCGCTCTTCCAGGAACACGGAGGGACCTTTCTAACAGTGCTCACTGTTCTCCCCGCCAGGCTTCCAGACAGCCTGAGGGTCTCCACGTAACCCAGCAGGTTCACACTTCCGTCAGGGCGTCATCACTTTGTACTTGAGTATCTATTACGCTGCAAGTATCTGTTCCGTGGTGAGTTTCCTCTAAAGATCGTAACTTAGTTTGGAGGGTTGGGGCTGTTTTGTTCCTTTGTGCAGCCCCAGGACCTAGTGCTTGACAAATGCATGATCAATGAATTTTAAAAAAATGAATTAGAAATACAGGAAGATAATCCGTAATGAAAAGTAATGACAAGTGTGAAGAAGAAAATGAATAAAGGAGAAACGTGATTGTAAGATCCTCAAAAGCAGCACAGAATTGAAAAATGGAATTTAATGCTCTTAGAAAATAATGTTTTGTGAGATGCCTTAGTTCATGTCAGAGCTGAACCTTAATGAAACTATTTCCTTATGAAAAAACTTACTGCTTTTAGTAATACTTTTCAAGTTGCTATGGCATCCTGGGCAATCACCCCACTCCCAAAATGTAGCCCCTGCAGATTCATACATAGAAGAGAAATCCCCCAAGGGCTCCAACTGTCTTTGAGACATGGTGTGTAAGGATCAGTCTAACAAATTAATGCACTGAAATGTGCAGAGACTGCAATCAGTCTGTAGTGAATGAATTAGATCCATTTTATCTAATAAATGAACCAAAAATCCACTTAGCAGTTCCATTTGCATCAAAAGGATAAGACCTTATGTAAACTACACAATATGTAGGAGAAAGTTCAGAAATGAGTTTGTTTTTTTGGTATTCATGAAAAACACCATCAGAACTACGGGGAGAAAAACAGATTCAAGCTACCCTCCCACGTAAAATCAGCACAAGATTTTCAAGCAATTATTAAATAACTTCATTCGCTTGAGCACAACCTCAGCTTTCTTGGAAGTCAGGCCAGGCATTATGTAAGAGTTAGTCTCAACTCGCGTTTGTAATCAAAATAAGCAGATGGTTAAAGTTACCCTTATTGAAAGAAAAAAGTCGTTCAGGAATTGCACAATTAGTAGAGGAATGGTTTGTGGTAACATGGCAACACTGCTCAAGTAGAGGTCTTTATGGAACACAAAATTCATTTCTGTCAGGCATGAATTATCAGTGTGCTTCATACGGAAATACATACATGGCTCCCAGATCTACCATGTGCCTTCCCAGGCAGGGAAGTCCCTGCCTCCCCTGGGCTCCATCCTCCCTCTTGGTCCCATCTCGGGCACCTAATCCCCAGAAATAAAGGTGCCTAGAGCCGCAGGGATACCGGGAGGAGAGACTGAACGTAACTCTCATCAACAGGGACCCCGCCGTTCTGCAGAAGCGCACAGGAGTCAGAAGGGTTCTCAGCCTGCAGGCCCTGAGAGGCAGGAGGGCAAAGGGTTCAGGACGCATCTGGCACCGACAACTGTGTCATAGATGCACAGATAAAAGGTCTGACAGGCAAATAGGGCTCGTAAATGTTTCCGACACTGTAAAACAGGTGTTCAACGCAGACAGACAGAGGAAGAGCAGAGGAGGGCAGGGCTACGAGCGGAAGAGGTGCTGCTGGGCTGCAGGAATCCAGAGTTCTGCAGCACTGAGGAGCCAGTCCTCACTCAACACCCATAGAGCCACAGGCGCTCCCCCGCGGCTGTCACCTATGTCCCTGGGGGCGCACATGTCCGCGGCACCTGCCTGGTGGGGGCAGAGGACGAACAGTTTTCTCCCGCTTACACCGCTTGGCCCCAGGAGTCAGTGATTAGTCTGATTTTAAAATGAATGTGACCAATATCCACTCATGCTCTAGAGAAAGCTCTGGTGTCAAAAGGAAGCAGAAAGGAAGGCGGAAGAGAGTTCATTATTTGCCACTTACTGAGCAGCAGTAACTCTCCTCGACTTGGCCTATTTATGACAACTTAACACAGTGTGCCAGGGGGAGTGCAGGGGCACGCGGCAAGGTCTGCCCCAAAAGTCAGAACGAATCTACTGACACTTAAAGAGCAATACTCACCCTGGGTTTATCCAAAGGGGAAAGGAGTTCACCCAGTGGTGCTTCAGTATGCAGGCACAAAATTAGTTTTGCAGTAACAGATAAGAGAGAACATTCTCTAGGACAAAGCTTCCCTCCTTGCCAGCAGCCTGGACTGTAGCAGGAGCATGGTGTTTTGGAATCCCCCAAGGAGGGCTCGGTTTTCTGCCTGGGGCTTGAAGGTTCTGATATCAGACATGTGCAGAGTGATGGATGGGCCTTATTTAAAAAGCATGACAGTATTTCTGAGCATGATTTTCAGTTGCTAAATATAGGCTTAGCAACAGCACTACCGATGAAATCACTCAGGAGACATTTTAAAGAGAAGCAAAACAAAACAGATTTGTGATGTACCCACAGCAGGACAACTGTCATGGATGAACTCATTCCAACTTGCTAAGAAGACAAAAATGGGCCCTGTTCAATTAACTGAATCCTGGATCCTCCGTTACCCTGTGTGCCACGGCTGAGCGAGTCTTTGAGACTCGGGGGTTAAAATCCACAAAGATGCAGCAAATCTGAGTTAGGCCCAGGTCAAGTCTCTTCCACTCTAGAGTCCCGACCGAGGGCAGCTCTGACGGGCCACAGGAACCCACAGGAGACTTATGTGGCATCCTCACGGGTGAGGAGAGTCACAGACGAGCAAGGAAGAAGAGCGGGGGCCCAGGATAACCTGCTCCTTATTCACATAGGCTCTGGAGGGTCAGGGGCTCCCCGCCCCTGGCTCTGAGCCCCAAATGCCCCTCCCAGAATCCAAGGGGCTCATGTTTCTCATCAGCCCCTCACAGCTGCCTGCCTGGCAGCGTCTCTCACCAGGACGGTGGGTCCCAGCGTCAGCTGTGCTGTGGAACTGCCTTTCCCAGGCCCCAGCCCTGCAGATTTGGAGGTAGCTGAGGGTGTGGCCTGGTCACCAGGCTTTTCCAGTACTCTGTAAAGGGATCTGCCACGCGAGTGTGGTTGAGAACCACCTTACCGCATTAGCCCCACTCTGGCTCTGGGGAACCCGGCTCCTTACTCTGCACTGAGGCTCAAGCTTGCTCGGTGTGGTGGTCCCCAGACTGACAGTGTTAGGACGCCCCAGGAGAGAGGAGAATGTTTCCAGAGCTATTTAAAAAGTACGACTGACTGAGATTTGGAGAACGAGGGTGACAGAGGAGCTGAATGATGTTGCAAAGGTTTTCTAGAGTGGCCAGTAGGTAATGGTGACACCCCAACTGAAACGGAGAGTCTGGGAGAAATGAGCAGATTTGAGAAGAGGATTTATTTTTAACACTTTGGGCTTGAGAACTGTGTGGGACTGTGAGTGACATGATGGCCAGGCTGCTGGCCTGAGGTCCCAGACAATCAAGGTGAGTCACAGGCCTGGGAGCCATGAGGACAGAGGAGATCACTAGACTCGGGGTCTAGGTGAGCTCACCTGGGGACCAAAGCACACACGGAATGTGAAAGAAAAAGAGCCAGGCACAAGTTGGGGGAGATGATGCCATTTGAAGAGTGGACAGAAGACAATTCTGCAAATGAAACCGAGGGAGAAAAAAAACCAAAAACGACCAGACAGATTAGAACGGAAGCAGATGACAGAGGTGTCACAGAAACTCTGGAGGGAAGGGCTTCTCTTGGTCTGCTTTGTGTCCTCAGGGCCTGGCACATAGTGAACTGTTCAGTCAGTGTGGCATTTCCAGAAGGAAGTGGCGTTGATTCAACTCTAAAGCTACAGAGCGAGAAGGCAAGCGCAGCACCGTTTGGACTTGGTGACTGGAAGGCCTGTGACTTGGGAGAGAGCACTTTCAGGGCAGAACGCTGAGGGAGAGCCACCTGATGTGTGCGGTTCCTGCGGCCGCCCCGCACCTGGGCGTCTGGGCCGAGACTGACCGGAGGGCCGCTGGGTTTGTCCTTGTTTTCTGCTAATAACTGGATCGCGTTCGGTTACTTTTAAAAGTTTACTCATATCTCTGCTCCACCGATTCAGTGACCGCAACACATGACAATGAAGCAGAAAATGGGGCTCTAGGGCTTTTCACTGGGGACACGGGTTTTCAAAACCAGGGCGACAGCTCTTAGGGCTATACCGGTCAGGGGACAGCGCAACAGGCGACGTGAAGATGTGGAAGTGAAAGACACAGACAGCAAAGCACATTGTGCCCAACAGCTGCAACCGCAGGGTGTCCCACACACAAGCGCCTCTGCTCGCAGGCGGCCTGCCGCAAGGCGGTGCCACTGAGTGCCCCAAGCACTGCCTGGCCTCCTTCCCCTCTGCAACCCTGCCCTCCCCCCCGCCGTGCTGGAACAGGCAGGTGTCCCAGGGGCACATGGACTTACCTGATAAGGAGGAGCCTGTCCTTTTCAGATGGATGGTCATCCAGCCACTGGGAGAAGCGTGCATGGGACCATTCTGCCCTCTGCAGGGTGGGAACACAGGCAGACACAGGGTGTTCACACAGTGTCCGTCAAGGACAGCAAGTGCTGCTCAAGGATTCCCAATGTGAAATTACCCGAACACCTGCCCGCAGGAAGGCGGCAAGCCTTTGGTGCACCTTCCTGACCTCCAAGGAACCTTTTCGATTTGTCAGTTGAAGGTGGGTCAGCAGAGGAAATGGTGCCTCCATCAAAAAAGCTTTATGAATCAATTACTTGTGTCATTATATTTAAAGGGTGAACTCTGGCTTCCCCAGGGTAATTTCTCCATTGCTGAGAGTGGGCGCTGAGCAGTGGGCAATCTGTCACTGCTAAGGCAGAGATCCATGACTGAGGAATGCAAGAGAAGGCCAGGAACCCATTCAGTGACTGGGGCTCTGTATTTATAGACTTAGGAGGGAGAACTCACAAGAGAGTTCTGGCTTTACTTTATTACCTGAAAAGGGGATTTCAGCTCAGGGGGTGCTCTGGTGAACAAAAACTGAATAATGATGCTGAATGGAATAACATCCCCCAATGCAGGACTAGTGGCCACATGTTCATTCTTCTGGAAGATCAGGGGTCTAAGAGAAGAAAAAGCAAAAGTTATTTCAACTTGTTCAATAGTGAAAGAGGTGATTTGGTAGAAGAATCTTAAAAGCACGTTAGTAGAATAGCATAGTAGTTATAATAGCTAAGAGCGGGAGAATGAATAATAGCATTAGTCCTAAACTGGCTAATTCTTAGCCATTTCTTAACCACTACCCCCAATTCAGCCTGGAGAGAGAGAGAGAGAGAGAGAGAGAGAGAGAGACACCACCCCCGCCCCCCCCAACCTACACTCTGGCAGGCTGGCCTCCCCTGGCCTATGGGTATAACTTGACTTCAAGGTGGTTCAGCAAATTCCCCTTTTAGAGCTCATCTGATTAATAGTCTGAAATCAAAGCAGCAGTAAAGCCTTCAAACAGTTATAACCAACAGATACTTATCTTGATCAAAACTTCCAGCTTTCACTTTAAATAAAAATCCCTCTTTGGGCTATAACCTAGCATGGGTAAATGCAAACATGGTCTACACAGCTCTCAAAGGGCAATGATACCCCACATGTACTAAATTATTACCTTCTGAACATCCCGTCAAGATTTATGCCAGCTCCCTTCCAAAACACCACACGAACGCACAGGCAAATCTCCCCCCCCCCCCACCAATCACCACCAATCAAAAGGCTGGCAAGAGTAATCAGAAACTTTTATTGACTTCTCCTTGGCCGTGGGCTCTGACGGACAGGAGGTGGACAGGCCCCTCTGTAGGGGCCGAATCTCAAGAGGGAAGAGGGCAGTGGCACCTCCCGGCAGAGCAGAAATGATTCCAAAGTGTGTGAAACAGCTCTGTGTCCTGGGCTCTTGCCTCACCCCATCCTAATTACCCCCAATCCACATGGGAGGCCCGCAGGACCCAGAAGACCAGCTTCTTCCTCACATCCATGTCCAGGTTTGATGTCAGAGTCACGAGTGCTCTCAACAGGCAGCCGGTTCTCAATGGATCCAGATTATTATTGGAATGTCTTTGTATTAACTATTCTGAACATGAAATCTATCTCGGGTAGGGAGTTTTCTAATTTCAAGCATTTTATCAAGTAACGTTCTCCTATAATTTCTTTTCCATAGTCATTGTGGAAACGTTTCAGTCCGCTTGTGCTGACCATCACCAACAATCCATAAAGTTCCAGCCCAGGCCCTCCGGGGGCCACACTGAGCCCACAGCACACCTGCCGTGAACATCCTCCAGGCCCAAATGCTCTCACGGGGCCCCACGCCGCAGAACTGCACGCAGAGCCAAGCTCCTGAGAAGGTATGAAACGGTCACTGAGGGAAGTTTGGTTTTGTCTGTAGGCATCCTTGTGTGAATGTCTCCATCTGGGAGGGAGCTCCCAGGTTTGAACACTACCACAGCAACACCTACCACACGCGGCATTCACAGTGTGCCAGGCTTCAATATTCCAGCACTTCAAACATTCCGGCAAACAACCCTATGAGGGAGGTACTGCTCTACCCCCATTCTACAGGTAGGGAAAACTGAGGGGTGGAGAGACCATGTAAAAGCTAGAAAAGGGAAGACTAAGGATTCAAATACAGATATCCTGGCTCTTAGTTTTGCCATGCAGACTCTTTTAGGATATCAACTACAACAACTACTCAACATGTTTTTAGAGCAGGCAGACTTAGCGGGGAACAGAGAGCCCTGGTAAAAGCACAATTTCAATTGTCAACAACTTCTACAGAAAACCCTGAGAAAACCAATGTTTACAGGACACCATTTGAAGGACACACCATTATTTCTTAAGGGCCCCCACATTCTCTCTGGGTCAAAGCGGACCTCCAGTCACCTGTGTACTTCAGCCGTTATCACACAGTCTCTCACAGCAATATTTTCACTCGGCTTGACCTTATGTTGCTGCAGGGCAATGAGGGGACACTGACTCTGGGCCGGCACGGGGATGAGGCTGTGCCCAGTCCCACTTCCCGCAGGCTGGAGCCCTACTGTCCCAGCAGCAAAGACAGCTCCCAGCCAAAGTCCCCAGGAGTGGCCGACATTCCCAGAAAGCTCTCTGCAACTCCAAAACCAGCTGGTGGCCACGCGGTCTGCTTTGCTGTGCCAGTGGCAAGGCCGCTCCTGTGTGAGCTGTGGGGAGGGGTCCTTGCACTGGGTCATAGGCTCATCCTGCAGGTCTGGCATGCCTGACAGCTGCTGTGAGGGACGCAGGGAGACAGGAGAACACACGCCTTCCCCTCACTCCCTGCCTCTCTGGTCCTATGAGGCTCTCCCCTTGCCCCGGGAAAGCTCACTCTGCCCGTGCCATCTGATTTTGGCAGGATTCACCTTGAACCCAGGGTCGTGACAGAAGGAGACCCTGGGGGACCAGTCCTGTGTGACAGGCCTTGACATAGGGAAGAGCAGCCATACAGAATCCTTTCTGCCTCTATTACAGGACGACGACCGAGAATTTTGGTCCCTGTGTCTCTCAGTGCTCCATATATGTCCCAGGTATAGGTGATTTACAATTCTGTACCAATGAGCACAGAGAATTCTCTTAAAATTCATGTATTTCCTTCCTCCTGAAAATGACAATTACATAGCTGAATGGGATTCTCTTTTACCCCAGGGGGTTTAAAGTCAAATATGAAACATAGCTACAGCAATTAAATTGCTTTCATGGTTTGAATACTGTTTTTTAATTTCTTCAATCTATTTTTTATTTTTTTTAATGTTTATTTATTTTTGAGAGACAGAGAGACAGAGTTGGGTGGGGGAGGGGCAGAGAGAGAGAGGGAGACACAAAATCTGAAGCAGGCTCCAGGCTCTGAGCTGTCAGCACAGAGGCCGACACGGGGCTTGAACCCAGGAACTGTGAGATCATGACCTGAGCTGAAGTCGGGCGTGCAACCGACTGAGCCGCCCAGGTGCCCCCCCTTCAATCTGTTCTTGATGCACACTGAGGACGATACCGGGGTGGAAGGGCATGAGGACAGCACGGAGGGAGGCTTGCAGGTGACCCACTCGGTGGTTGCCGGCTGATGTACCTTTGTAACCAGGCATGGTGAGAACCGGCTCGCACGAGCCCGTCTGTTCATCACCTGTCCCTCTGTGGCTGTGAGTCTCAGCAGTTATTTTTCTGCCAAGACCCAATCTCCCACTCTAGCCACTACAAGGACTGCCACACTGGATCTGATTCCACACTATGCATCACTGACATAATTACCTGTACACATCAAAGGCAGACATTTTACTCATGGTGCTTGTTTTAAGAGTCTGAAAGAACACAGCATGAGAACTTCCCTTCTCCCTGACTCCAGGTGGAATCTGAAACACTGGCAAGTTAAAAAATAAATCACCATCTGAGGTGACATGAGGAACAAAAGGAAATTAATTAAGGTGTTATAAAACGCAGTTACCCCAAATGCCACAGCATCATTCTTAGAGAACACGCTAAACAGAGCAGCACTTTCAAGGTTAAACTTTACAGACAGCAGGCAGTCCTCATTAATCAGAAGTATTAGGTCCCATTAGAAGAAGCAGTCTTTCCAGTAGGGGGTCTCCACCCCGAAAGGACTTCCAGCTGGGGGGCTGCTGGTCGTCCGTGGAGGCCAGTGATGAAGTGAAGGGACACTGCTGTTCCCGCATCCACATGCAACATCGGCAGCAGCCCATGCCACCTGCCACCCCTCACTGCAAACTTCCTTTTGCTCAGGGGCCTGGGAAGGTGGCAAGACCACCGAGAACACGCAATGACATCTGGAAACAGCAGAGAAATGAGAGTGGAGGGGAGGGAACACTCTTCCCCCTGCACAGGGTACACGAGGATCTGGCCTTCTGGAGAGGGGAAGAGAATGGTGGAGGCTTGCAGGAGGGGTCAGGGTGCTGTGGCAGAAGGGGCCATGGGGGTCCCAGGAGAGAACAAAGCAGGAGGCTGAGGGTTGCAGGTGGGTCAAGACTCAAAGTAAAGAGGTTAGAGAACTCTTAGCTTCCTTTCTTAGGATCTAGATGTCATGAACCCCAGCAGCCTAGGCGGGAGAGGAGGCAGGGTTTCAGGAAGACACCCTCCAGAAATAAAAGTGTACATTTGGCTCAACGTTCTTCGGGCATGTCCTAGAAGCCTGTACACAGCAGACGACAGTGAGATGCAGCGTTCATAACAAGAGGTCACCACTAAAGCGAGGAGTTTAGATTTCACCTGAAACTAACATTTTCCTGGATGATGTATATACGCATATGGATGCTATTCTAGAATCAGAGTGAAAACAAATGGGAACTTCTGGAATAAGCTCTGGGGTGTAGCAGTTACAAGCACAGTTGGGGATCAGGCAGCCCTGGGTCTGGAAGGCAGATCTGGAATTCCCACAGGACTTTCAGACAAGCAGCCCCAGCAACAAGACGTCTTGGGAGTCACTCCTGACTTGTGCCATTGTGAAGGTCAAATGGTGGAGTATCAGTGAAACACTTAGCACACAGCTTGAACACGCAGTCAGTGGTCAAATACGGACTGCAATAAAAACGATAATCAGCGAAATACCCATCCCTCCACATTTACCAGCGTGCTCCCAGCACTGCCAAAGTATTGGCAAACAGCAAACCAAATCCAGCCCAGGATGTGGCTGCCTTCTGGCTACAATGTTGAAATCTGAAACTCGGAGAAAAGAATCCAGAAACCCTGGGGAAGTAGTTACTTCATGGGATGGATTAAGAACCCCAGATTCACAAGTGAAAAGAAAAGAACACATTTGGGGGTCCTGGTGCTAAAAATGGAAGCTTTCATTCTACAAACATGCGGGCGTGGAGGGGAGAATTCCAAGCAGCAGGACAAACTGTGGACACAGCAAACTCTCACCACGCCTACAGGTGAAACCAGCTGACGGGAATTCTATACTCCAAGGTTACTGATGGTTTCCTTCTTCTCCAGCCCCTCAGGCCAACAGGTCCCTCATGGCAGCCTGTCTCCTGGTGGTTTCTGGCGGAGCACGACGTGGACATAATCCAGGGGCGACACTGTGCCCTCCAAAGCAAAGGTGTTGGGGCCTGGGTCTGTGTCCCTGAGCTGGTAAAAGCACGAGGTCCCTGTTCCATCCCTTGCCTCACTAAGGTCTGCACTGAGAGTGCTTCCAGGCCCCTGGCCAAGTGGAGCTAGGGTAACCACCCTTGTAAACCCCACTTAGGGGACAATGCCCTGCTGCAGAGGGATGGACAAGGATGTGTCTCGAGTGGAAACACAAATCACCCAAGGGCAAATCCCTAATGTCAGCAGCTTCCTGAGGCGTCATTCTGTCCTGGGGAAGAAAAAATTCCCGCTGCCTGGGAAACTCTAAAGGAGACAGTAAAATGTAAATGTATGCAAGAAGTTTGCTGGCTTAATTCAACAGTCCACTACTATTACTGTCAAGAAGCAAGCACCCTGCAGCAGATGGCATCCATCACGGGGGAAAATCCATAAGGGCGCGCGTGTGTGTGTGCGGGTGTGTGTGTGTGTTGGGTGAGGGGTGCTGCACTGAGGGTCTGGCTGGCACTGTCACTCTCCCTCGCAAAAAGGCCAATGCACGGGGCCTGCCGCCCTCTCCTGTAGCCACCACCTCTGATTCAGATGTAGGCCAACCTGGCTTTTCGTTGCAAGGCCACCTATTTTTCTCACCCCGCTCTCCTCCTTACATGATGTTTTACAGTATTTTATATCATTTTTTAGCTTCTTTGTTATTTTTAAGTGGGAATAACACTACAAGAGGGACTTTAAAATATATTTACTGGCTTTTCTAACTACAAATATAGAACCACCAAGGCAAAAACCATGAAAAATATAGAAAACCTCTAAAGGGAAACTCACCAGTGACAATCCATCAAAAAAATGTTGTTTATCCTTCTTGACTTTTCCTCTCCATACATACACTTATTATTTTAAAAATAGCAGGGATTATATCATATATACTGTTTACTAGCCTGTTTTTTTTTTCATTTTGTGATGCATTACAAAGTTTTTTCTCATATTATTAGCTACTAACCAACACTATGAGTTGTTAATGGCGGCATATATTTGATCCTATTAGTGTGGCAGATTATTTGGCCAACCTCCACTGACTGCCACTGAACTGGTTCTGACTGAACTGGTGGCTCATGGGAGGAGACCCATGAATGAGAGTCAAGGTCAGTCATGTGCATGGCCCCTCATCACAACTCCCAGCACAGATGACAGAATTAACAGGAGCGGGCCCTTCCATTCCAATTGCTCAGGACTAATTGTGGAGAAAAGACAGACATCTAACACATGTTTTCAGAGAGGCAAGTAGAGGGCTGACATTAGGGATACTGGAACAAAGATTACTCGGTACTGAATCTCTCCTCTCTAGGGAAAGACTGTGTAGGACCCTCCACACAGGTAAGCTTTACTTAAGTCAGTCTCTTCCTATGACAACAGTAAAGAAACCAGGGCTTTCCCAACAATGTTTACAGTCAGAGGTAAATGGCATGTACTGGTGTCTCTCTTCCCAAAGGATGGGCCCTAAAACATTCTTTGCAGACGAGAGCTAGATTTGAACCCCAGAATATACCATGCTTTCATTTTTATTTCCTGATCCAGTTCATCCTAAAATCTTTCTCAAATGGTCATCCAAGTCCTATCAAACAACTGAGAAAGTGCTAAATTCAAGTCAATAGATTTCGTAGATTCAATGTAACTGCAGGAATAAATTGGTATATAAAAATCTGTGTTAGAAGTTTTCACTAAATTCAAGTTACAGAGCATGCTCCATAGGCAATGGATATATATGTGTGTGTGTATATATACATACACTAATTGTTCTCTTAACATTATGTGCCAAGGCCTTGGTGCTAAGGAGTCCTCTGCAAGAGGAAGCTCAGGGGCAGGAGAACTCCAGGAGAGAAGGACACAGATCTTCCCAAGTGCAGAGAGGAACAATTCTGCCCCTGCCACTAGCAGCTAAAATTCAAGAGTTGAGGCCCTGTGAAGAAGGTGAGAGACTGCTGATGCAAACTATTAGCAGGTCATGAAGCCAATGTAGTGGGATAAAATAACCAAACTAGAAATGTCAGAGAATGAGAAGAGTAATTATTGTTTCACCACACCTATGTGGATGTGCATGTGTGTGTATGGGTCTGAGTGTGTTTGCGTGCAAGTGTATGCCAGATTGCAATATAAAATACCTCTTACTATGAGTCATGGTCAAAGTTTGATGCCCATCCCGACTGACCATTGCCCCATCAGAGAAGCTAGCTATAAAAAACGTTTTTTTTAAATTATACGTTGATCAATATCAATTTTTTAATCCATAAATTGGTACTAGATGGTGTCACCACTCTAACTTTAAATGCTCCTTTAGAGGTTCGTTTTCTCATGAGAGAATTGGGAGAGTTGCCAGAAAATTCCCATCTTACATGACTGACAACAGAATTGGTTTCATACGAAACCCTCAGAACTTGTATCCCACACTGTGATACAATTTAAAAGCACATGGGTAAAAGCTATCTTGTCTCAGCCCATAGAAAGATAAACACTATTTTAATTCATACACATGCAATAAACATGTGGCCGGGACTACCAAAAATAATAGCCTCATCTTAATATGGCAAATCCCAAATGACAGCTTTCCCACACTTTTGTCAATAGCTAGGTGGTTAATGACCTCCCGCATACTAGTTGATTCTGTAACTTGGGGCAGTGTCTTATCACCCCTGGAATTGCTGGGTTACCATATAACTCAGTGACTTCACAGGAGTCTTCACAGATTATTTTTATGATACAGGCAGATGACTGGTGGATCAGTGACCTCAGGACCCCTTCATCTTTCGACCTGTCCATGTTTGGTAATGTCAAACCCTAAGACTTCAACAAAATATTTAAATACTTTTTAAAAGGTCTGAGCAGATCCAAAGAAGGTATCTGAAAACACCTGTGATCCCACTTTAAGTTTTTTTAAAACCCAACACTGTAAAAGGCACATGTGAGGAAAATAACTCAGGTTCTTGTTTTGGCATTAAAAAGAAATCTTGGCCAATTACAAATAGGCAAGAAAAAGCACAGGGCTCTCAATCAACAACCTTGGATTCTTACATTTCAAGTGACATCACGCCTGAATTTTCTACTATCAAAAGCGTGGATGGCATAAGACAGTGAAGAAATCATTTAAAGGCCATACTTCTTATTGATTACCCTGGTTTCTACTTCTGACTCAGTTTTTAGCAAACTGCATGCCTGGAATCTCTTCACTTACCTTTATAAAGAAACGTTCAAAGACCATTATGGTCTTGGATATTCCAGACAGTTTTATCAGGTTTCCCCTCTAGAATGCTGTGGTCACAAAATGGGTATTTATGTTTGGTCCCCTCGGCCCACAGCGTTGGTCATCTTTTTGAATGTATACATTTTCTATGTGTGCTACGATGTTATTCAGCTTATTGAATAAACAGCCATAGCTGTTAAGCTATTCGGTGTTCCTTACAGTCTGAAGTGGTGGAAGGCCTAGCTCAGCATCCAGCACTGCAAAGGATTTTCCCATAAATTAGTATATTCTTAGGTAGTGGATTTGAAGTAACTGTTTTTCTTTTTGAACTGGTCTCTAGGAAGTTCAATCATAAATTTGTGCTCAACTGCATTAGCCCATCTTTCTAGTTACTCCCTACATCTTACCACTAAACTCTTTTAATATTCTATTTAATAGTTTTGCTATGGAGTCTAACCTCTGACCTTTTCAGAGGTAGGTTAGATTGAAAATGATATATGAACAAATGAAAACTTCAGAAAAAGATGCCTATATAATTATTAACCGCCTGGTATTACTACTCAATCTATTTCTGTAAGAATGAGGAGTAAAAAAAAAAAAAAAAAATCCTCCCTAGAAAGAACATAATAAAATTTATCAGCTCGGTCTTATGAATTTTAACTAAAAAGTCACACACATGCATGCACACACACACAATCACTGCACATAATTCTCTATGGGTTTCTGGTTTGAATAATAACTTTTAAGATAAACCATATGAAATTGCCATTGCTGTAGGTCATAAAATGGTTGAATATTGGCAATTCCGTATTTTTCAACATGAACAGCGGGAAAGGATTTATCTGTTAATAGAATCTGGATATATCAACAGCAATAAAAGAACTAGGTCTCACCTGAATGACCTCAGCATCCGATAGGACTTTCCTAAATCAGATACTCTTCTGCAGAATGGACTCACAGCCAACTCCATCTGAAACATTAAAAGATATTCCATAGTTTTGCCAGAATATGTCAGAATCCTATTTTGAACTGGGGACACACACACCTGGATCACAGAAAGTTGTAGTTTGCAGTAAACTTAATTTTACCTGGACTGTGAGGAAAAATTTGAAATTCAATAAAATTTAATAAAAGGCAAGAACTTAGATAACTTTTGCATTTACTAAAGGAATGTAACATGACACAATTCCTTCAAGAAAATAGAAGAACATTTTTTTGGTTATGTAAAAGGAGGAGGTTTAGATCTTTTCTCCACTGAAAAATTGGAGAAGGGAAGGTTTTTAGGACTGCATGTCTTACTTTAAGTAGGCATCACAAGCGTTTCTGTATTAAGTATAAATAATGACACTTCTCACCAAGCTGGCCCACGTGATTAAAAGCCCTAACTCTGGAGGAAGCACAACTACGACAAATTCCAAATCTACAATGACTACCGTGTGGCCCCGGACTTCACTTCTTTTTCCAGGTTCCCATCTGTCAAATGGAGACAGCACTAATGCACAGAAGTATACAAATAAAATAGAGAATTCCACAAAGCAATATGAGTGATCATGCAGTAGGTGCTTGTTCAATGGCAGCAATTATTACTGGCATTTTTTTTAAACTTTCCCCCTTTTACATTATTAGCAAGTTAATTTGCTTCCTGACTCAAGAACTACTGGTTTCACTTTATTTTCCTCCTTTGACAAGACATTTTACTTGTCATTAAAGGGAGATGTAGGCTATTTGTTCTTTATCTAGCAAGTGCAAAGTTTTCGCATATGTGGATCTCAGATAGTAAACCGTTTTTCCTCTCTAGCTATCAACAGAACCCTGGTAAAGAATAGGTTAGAAAATGTCTGAAAAAAATTATGGAGCATCTTCCTTCAAGAAAAACACAGGAATGGAAAGTAGAGCTTCTGTCTTGCTGGTCATCCTTCTAAAATATTGCTCAAATCTTCCCTACTGCAAGACCATGGAGACCTAAACAATCACTCATCTGAGAAACATTTTTGATTCCCTATTAATTGACAGGCACCAAGTTAGACAGTGGAATGAGAAGATAAATTAGACTATCTTGCCTTCAGGGACCTCTTTCAAATTTAGTGAAGATTATCTATCTATCATAAAGGACTGGTGTATACTTTTATTTTAAGAGAGACAAAGTGAATGAATGGAGGAGGGGCAGAGAGAGAAGAAGAGAGAGAACCCCAAGCAGGCTCTGCACAGTGAGTGTAGAGCCCAACACGGGGCTCGATCTCACCAACTGTGAGATCATGACCTTAGCTGAAGTCAAGAGTCGGATGCTTAACCAATTGAGCCACCTAAGCGCCCCACCTTTAAACAATATAATTATTACTCATCAAAATCATAAAAAGCTGTATGTGCATATACATACACATACATATACTGCATATACATATATACATACACATGATTATTACTAAGCAAAATAACAAGTGTGATACCAAATGTATGAACTGACTGTGTCATGGGGGAAGTGGAGGGCAGCTTCCTGGAGATGGTTCTGAGGGGAACTAGTGGAATTTCTAGGTGGAGCAGGTGAAATTTCTCTCCTAACATATAGAAGACACAGAATATGCCCCCTATGTCCTAGAGGGAAACCTTAACATGGTTAGAAAACTCTCTAAAATACAGAAAATTAAGTAAATGAAAAGGGAGAAGCTCATGGTTTAAGAAAGTCAGGATTCTTGCCAACAAAGCAAAACAGAGCAGGTTGAAGCCAGTGTTCTCAAACAAGACAGTGGGTCCTTGGGACCTGTTTAGTTTCTTCACTTGATGGAATTACTGGTTTCCTTCAGGATGTGGCATTTATTTTACACTGAGCACAAAGTAAAAGTGCTATTACCATGGATCTATGATTTGGTAATTCCAATCATATGTGTGTGTGTGTGTGTGTGTGTGTGTGTGTGTGTGTGTGTGATGGTTTTTACACACTGAGATTACATGAAGTATTTTTCATGAAACATTTTTGTCATTTTTTTCAATTACCCTACTGGGCTTCACCATCTTCAAAGATTAAACCAAAAAACCTTTGCCTTAGCACTTGAGCAGGATGGAATGTTAAAGCAAATTTAAGTAGCTAGGGAAAAATTACAATATAAGAGAATAAGACCTTCAGTTGCTGTGTAATCTATGATGATACAGGAGATTTCTATGCCATGGGACAATTTCAAAATGTTAAATGTTTAAAATAAACAAAGGACCTCTAGGCTACTGAAAACCATTTTCTTCTGCCAGAATTCCATTAAACAATAAAGGCCATGTTTCTAAAGGGCAGGAGTGTTCCTTTTAGAGGAGGTGACTCTGCAATTAGCTGTGGATGCACAAATGGCATGTTCAAACGCCTCTCTCTCCCCCCTCCCTGGTTCAGAGGAGGCGAGCGGTCAGCTGCAGGCACGGTGAACTAATTACAGGGCCGCTCCATACCCACTGCAGACATTTGGTTAACCACAGGGCATCTGTGGATATTCCTACCGCTCTCCTGCCTGACACTGCTCAGGGGAAAAGGCAACTGGAATGGAAATCTTGATAATTTTGTTTTCTTTTCTATATTATATTTTCAGGCCAAAAAACTATATATACATCTATATCTATATCTATATCTATATCTATCTATATATATATATACACACACACACACGTGTATATATATGTATATATATATATGTGTATATGTATATGTGTATGTGTATGTATATGTATATTTAAAAGGCACCAGAAGACCTATAAATAGAAACTGCTAGGAGGACCACTGAGTAAATAATTTAATGCCAATTCCACTAGCCATCCCCTCCCTCAGGGTAGAAAGGATATTGAGGGGCAGAGGGAAGTGTGTGTTTCAAAGGGCAGTGTAGACAAATCCCTGGAGAGATTCTGAGTCAGCAGACCCCAATGGCCTTGAACAAGCTTAGTGTTTTAGAACTGCTGTGTGATTATTGTAGACACAGAGAGCATGTGGTCACAGCAGGGAATTAATTACCTGTAGGAAACCACCTCATGCCCATGACCTGATTCCTAAGGAGGCTGCATGTCGGGTACTTCCCTCACCACGAACCCTCCAGATGGCACTGGGCAACTACTCCCCCTCTCACCTGTGCAACGGTGCCAGAGGGGACAGGTTAGGATTCCTAAAGAAATCTTTAAGACATACCATCATCTGTCTTTGCAAGCAGACTGAATGACAGCTAGGCAGCAGTCCCTAACCTACTCCTATGGGTCTCTTCCTGAGCTTCTTTTTTTTTTTTTTTTTTTTTTTTTATGCCAGAAGAGTGGGCACTTTTATCACAAGAACACTTTTAAAACCCAGAGAGGATCTGTGCGTTCTTGATTCCAGTGGCCTCGATGGCTTTGTTTCATTTTGAATACAAACTGATAGAACTTTCAATAACGAGGCAGTCAAAAGGCTTTCCAGTCCCCAGCTGATGCCAGTCATGAATACAAATGTCAGGGTAATGCCTTCTAAGTGTTTTGACTCTCTGAGGAAGACACGTCCGATCAAATACGATCCAGAAAGCTGAGGCGCAGCACCGTACAACTGCAGGTGTGGCAAGAAACCAGGTCAAATTAAACCCCCCAACTCGCTGTAATTTTTGTAAATGGGGGTGTAGCTGGATATCACTAGCCAAAGCTACTAGGCACAACGTGATGAACTCTGGTAGGGCTTCCTCCCGTCTCTCCTGTGCCCACAGCCCACAGGGTGGGGACTGTATGCAAGCTGGGTGGCAGGATGCTCTGAAGTGGGGACACATGCACAGTCCGGGAGGGAACAAAGGAGTCAGGGAAACAGACCTCACGCTGAGTAGATGCTGCTGCTTCTATATTTAAGAAATGGAAAAGAGAGGCTGTCCTGGAGCCTTAGTTAGTAATGAGGACTAATGAGTTTCACTGATCTTAAGGGAAGGGAGCTGAGAAAAGGTTTGGTTTACTGGGCGATATGTCTTAAGGAAGAAGAAATGCCAATTAAAATTGTGAATGATGTGGTTTCTGGAAGGTGGGAGTCAACCCACCCCCGGCTGCCTTGCATTTGGAGCAGGTGCTGGGTGTGGCAGCAAGGGTCACAGGACAATGCTCTCCATCTTTCAAGACTCATAAGGGAACATCACATAAAAATCAGCAACGAAAAGCCTGCGGCGCAGCAGGCAGCGCCCTCATCCTGGCGGTCTCTGCTGTCTCTCTCTGCTCCTGGCCACTCTGATTGCAGTGCTGCCTCCAGGAAAGTGACTCAAGGACCAGCTGGAGCAGAATGCAAATAAACCGGTGGGGGAGGGAGCCCCAGGGAGCCAAGAGGACAGGAACAGAAAAAACAAAATTCTGGAGGAAAGGGGGAAAGAGAACAGACACCCGTTTGAGTAGAGCTCAGGGTGTTTCTAACAAGAGCAGGACTTGGTGCACGGCTGTGCCCTCAGTCCAGCCAGCGGCCTGGAGCCAGTAAGGGACAAGTAACACACTGCTTATGTACGATCCTTAAGATGGAGTGTTAACCTGTAACAACAAAACAAAGTGTGCAAGGGCATGAGAACGAAGCTGATGAAAGTGGAAAAAGGTCAAAGGAGCAACACGAATGGTAACATTTAACTTCTGTTTCTATGCCTACGCCACTAAAGGCCTATTCCCCAAAGAAGGTTCTTTACTATGGTCTGGTGGTCTCCAAATCATGTGGAGATGAAAATGACTAATCCTGGCCCAATTCGTATGCAAAGAGTCTGGCTCTTGAAATGTGAGATAATGTACCTGGTCCCTTTTGTGCCTCTATCAGGTACAAGGGAGTGTCTGACAATCACCCCCGTACAAGTAGTGCACATCTTCTCAGCAAGGGAATAGTGAACCCAGACTTGTCCCCAGATACACACAGGGATAAATAAGGACATTAAAATTTGACTATCTTTATAAGCAGGGGGGATCTGGCAAACTATGAACAACCCATCTGAATAACTATTTAGACTAGTAAAGTTAACAGCTTGGAGAGGCTTGAAAAATGAGTTTGCCTTTGGGGTGCCTGGGTGGCTCAGTCGGTGGGGCGTCCGACTTCGGCTCAGGTCATGATCTCACGGTTCGTGGGTTCGAGCCCCGCGTCGGGCTCTGTGCTGACAGCTCAGAGCCTGGAGCCTGCTTCGGATTCTGTGTCTCCCTCTCTCTGTGCCCCATCCCCGCTCATGCTCTGTCTCTCTCTCCCTCAAGAATAAATAAAACATTAAAAAAAATTAAAAAAAAAAAAGAAAAAATATGAGTTCACGTTTGACATACTATGTAAATATGAATGATCTGTTTCTGAATCTTTTAACTCAACTATATGTTTGAGGGGTTTCTTCTCTGCCTCTGATATTGTTGAAAGGCTTCCAAAAAATCTGTCTAAAGGAAAAAACCCTTTCTATAAGAGGTGATCATGGTTCGAGAGCCTGGAATGATTTCAAACCTGGCCATACACAAGAAAGGTACTCTGTTCAACAGAAAGAGACCAAATAGTCAGACCCTTTATCTAGATGGTCCAGTGTGCATCTAAGTGAATTAGAACATTGTCTTGGAATACTGAGCTGGCCACTAGAGGATTACAGACATGCTGGGAGCTTTTTCTCTTTACGTGCCAACAGGCAGCACCTTTACAGTTCGTTGCCTATATTATTTTCCAGCAAAATTAATTAATTACTCTTATCAACATTGATCTCATGGGATAATAATAAGAAAGCCCTACATTACAGAAAAATGGGACATGTTTCTGTAATGTGGAATGAACCACTTCATCGTAACTTTGAAATCTCAAATACGAGTGATGACTCTTTTATTAAATAAAGAAAAAATATCTGGCATGAAAGTATGTCTAAACTCTTCTCTCTCTCTTTTTTTTTTTTTTTACCAATTCAGTTTAAATGAATTTATTTTTCTTTATTAAAGCTTCAACTCTTTAAAGCAGTAAAAGAACACATACTCAGTCTTTCAATAAATAGGTAATATAGAGGCTGAAACATTTCCCCCTTTGTAGCTATGCATCAATTTACCTGAGCAAAATCAGCCGCAAGTCGTACCTTCCCACCTTCGCCAAGAAGTCTTATGAGACTGGCATTGCGAATAAAAAGTTCAATTGCTCTTTGTGCAATAGCTTCCGTGTTGTCAAAGACAAAATCCAAGCATTCAAAGTGGTTAAAGTAGTCACTCATAACTCTAGCAATGAAACCTTGAAGCTCCTTCATGTACAGAGAACAAGGAACATCAGGCTTTCCTGAGCTGGATAATGACCTGCAAAAGGGAGAAAACAGGCAATGCACTAACAGTCAGTATTTAACTTTTGCCTGCCGCTCCCCACCCCTGCCCCGCCAACCCATCACCTGCTATTTCAGTCCTATGGAATTTTTTCCCTCAATGGTAAAAAAGGTATTGTTTATTTTTCCTAAGAGTTAAAGAGCATAAAACAACGTTTAAATTATAAAAGCCGTTTTGAGATGCTAGGAAGATTACTGAAGAAATCTTAGAATCCATTTACCTAGAGATTATTAAGAATGAAACGGACAACCATCTGTCTTGGATGATTCACACAGTGCCTTATGCACTCTCTGACCTCTCAAGGTCCTTCGCAGCTTTACAAATCTCCATCCACTCATAGTTTTGCCTGGTTAGTGAATAAATCAATAATGAAGCCTGAAATAGCATTTTACACTTTGTAAGGGCAGAAAACACTGCCTGCCCCAAACAAACTCTTGGCAAAGATATTTCTGCTCCTGTGCTATTTAGTCTGATCAGCCGAATAGTAGATTTCTGACTGTGAAGCTGGTTATGTAACAATACACATGGTATGCAATTTTTTCCTCCCAGATGATGAGGTTTGCAAAGGCTTTAATTTGGATCAACAGATGATGCCAGCTGATGCTCCATGAAACTATTTATAATTTATAAATGTTTATAATTGCTCTTTAAGGAATATATTAAAAGAATGTGAAATATTTATAGGAAAGAAATTATACCCAAATTAGAAATCACCTGATATTAATTAGCTAACCAATGAGATCATTGGCTACAAAGTGCTGAATCTTCTTCAAAAAATGAGTGTTCCCATATTCTGAGAATGACGTAGAAAGAGTGGCAATGGTCTAGAGAACAACAGATATGACTCAAGTGCCCAGAGCAAGAGAATAAGGTGAACTTCGTTATCTTCAAAGACAGCAATGAATGGTTATTATCAGAGGATACTAACCAAAGGTCTTCTATTTCTAGAAGTAGACAGAAATAGAGAAACCAGTCTTAAGTTCTGGCAGGAAGAGATTTTGTTTAGTTATAAGACAGAACGTCCTGAGGCAAGGCCACTGGGGGGCACGGTGGAATGCTGCCGCGTGCAGTGTCACACGGTGGAGGGCTGCTTGGGTACGAGTGCAGAGACGGCCTCAGTAAGTGAGGGCAATCTTCACGTGGGGTATGGGTTTGCCAGATTCAGACACTGCATGGCCTATCTGCATTCAGTTCAAAAGTCAAGGTTGGAAAAAAACAAGGACACCAATCTCTTTCATAGTTTCTTGTGCTTTATCAAAAGCACTGTTGTTATCTTAGTACTCCTCCAGAGGAGTATTTCAAGAATTTTAATCTGGTTAATTGAAATTATTTCCATGAGGATTAGAAAATAAAATACTAAAACAAGTTCCTTAGGCACGTGTCAATGTAAGTAAAATGATCCAGTGGACAAAATTTTGAAATAGGTATTATCAGTTCTCAGTGTGGATTAGAAGCCTGACTGAAATTTACTAGAATGCAAAACTGGCTTGGCCATTGCTAAAGCTTAGTTTTCCCAATTACACCAAAGCTTTTGGTAAGAGATTTTCAACTGATAGAGTGCAGAAGTTGAAGGGCCTTCACAGTGAGAGCTGCACGCACGAGTCGAGGGTAGACCGAATGCACGCCTGAGAAGTGGCAGACGTTCATCCTCATGTCACCAAGACTTTTGGTGTGCGTGTGTGCTCTGCGCCCATCAGAGGTGCACATCCATCACTTCAGGATCTAGAGTCTTACTACTTTTACTGCCTTCCTTCCCCATGCAAAGCTATAACTGGACAGGAGCCATTTTATACTAAATAAAAGAATTTCGGTCAATGTACTATGTCAATCAGACATTTATGTTTCAAGCTTTATCTAATTTGGAAAGAAAGACACTGGTCCTATTAAATACATTTCAAATACCAGGAAACCAGGTTGAGCATTACTTTTTAAATAGCAGAGGGATTCTGTAACCCACCACACTCCACATAAGGCTGGCTGACAAGGTTAACCTGCTTTATTCCTTGTACCTAAAATAGGTATAGAGGGCTTCAAAGGGCAGATGGTCACTATTATTTTTCCAACTGTGACTCCTGGGGGCTGGCCCTACAATAAAAGTGAATTTTCCTTCTTGAACAATTTAATCTAACCTTACCTTATGTTTCATATAAGCCAAACATTTCATATATGGAATGACAGGACAGAATTACTAATAACAAAGTTCTAGAAAGTGAGAAAATTACTGTCATGGCACAACAATTTTAAACGCACCATGAAACAGTGTTCCACACTCCTACAAGGACACATGTGGAAAACGACCATCAGTGGACTCTCAAATGTCTGCCATATATAGACAGAGGGTTTAAATGGAACCATCAAAAGCCATTTGAGAAAACAAATTAAGGACAGGGTCATACACATTAAAATAATGCTTCGTACTCATGGCAACCTATCAGTGGTAATCTGGCTCCCTAGCATTTAAGCAAACTAGTAAGGATGTAGCTATTGGGAGAGCCAGCTTTTAATGTCTAATCCGTTATCTACAGGCACTAGCTGTGGCTCGCCAACACAGCTGCTGAAGTATTATCTGATTGCTCTTACAGAATGAGCCTTCATTTTTGTTTCCTTTTCAGAGGCATTGATAATCAGTCTAACTGGAACATTTCAGATCACCTTTGAACAAAATTCTTTCCAAATACTGCTAAATCAACAGTTTTGTGCTATCTCCAAATATTATAGTCTTTTGCCTATAATCCACTTCACCCTTCTGTGCTTCATGTCATTATTAAAAACAGAGATTGACCTTTTCACCCTTCAAAAGATACTGTGTAGGGGCACCTGGGTGGCTTGGTCACTTCAGCGTCTGACTTCAGCTCAGGTCATGATCCCATGGTTCGTGAGTTCGAGCCCCGCATCAGGCTGTGTGCTGACAGCTTAGAGCCTGGAGCCTGCTTTCGATTCTGTGTCTCCCTCCCTCCCTCTCTTTCTCTCTCTGCCCCTCCCCCGCTCACTCTCTGTGTCTCTCAAAAATTAATAAACATTTAAAAAATTTTTAAAAAATACTCTCCAAATGAAAGAAGTGATTTGAAAAATTAAAGGACAGTGTAGAACTCATACAATTTTCTATAAACAGCTAGACTAGTGGCTGAACATTTAATAAAATAGATATTTAAACAACATGGATATAAATAGAAATAGGAAAATTCAAAAATAGTAACTATGAACTAGGAATATAAAACACATATCTACATATTAATATTTGAATATTTAGGTCTAGAGCGGTTAAGTTTAAAAAAAAAAATCACGGGGCACCTGGGTGGCTCAGTCGGCTAAAAGTCCCACTTCGGCTCAGGTCATGATCTCACAGTTTGTGAGTTCGAGCTCCGTGTCGGGCTCTGTGGTGTCAGTTCAGAGCCTGGAGCTGCTTCGGATTCTGTGCCTCTTTCTCTCTCCGCCCCTCCCCCACTCACGCTCTCGCTGTCTCTCAAAAAATGAATAAACGTTAAAAAATCACTCTAAGCATGTGCAAATAACTATTCCAAACTCTCTATAAATAATGTCCTGGCCATTTTACTCTCCTTAAAACAATTTCAGTGAACACTGGGTTTGGACCTATGATTCTTATTCTCAAGACAACTATGACATAGATAAGAAGTACTCTTGTGAAACAGCTGTGGAATACTACCCAAGCGTTGATGGCCAGGTGTGATGTGACCAGATTGAATTGCCACAAAACTCTGAGAAAGGAAAATCATTCTTGCAGGGAGCTGAGATGCAGCGTGCCTTCAAAGCCAGAGCAGGACTCAGACCAGTGTAGTGGCAGAGGAGGGACATTTTATACAAGAAATAACATGCCTATGCCACAGTTCAAGTACAGGGTGCTTGCGAGAAGTAAGGATAAAGATGAACTTGGAAAGAGAAGATGTACCAACTGCCAGAAGTCCTGAATCATGCTGAGTCGCATAGATGTTAATGATTCTATGTTTCAAAGGCAGGAGAGCAATGATGCAAACAACAATTGAAAAATTTTAATCAGCTAATGGCACTCACAATGGATAAAACAGTGTGAGGTTGGAGGCCACGCCCGCCATGAGAGGAACAAGCCCTGTGTGGAAAGAGACTTCGGGAAGAAGGGTGGAGGTGGGTCAATGAAAGACAAATGTAGCAAAGGTTACTGAAATTGTGGTTGGAAGTGCTTACCCAGAAAAATCTTCCTGATGCATGGTGATGATTATGGCCTCTATAGCATCTCCCACGGAAGTCAGTAAGGGGTGCACAGCACTTCCCATAAGAACATGGATCGTCTAAAAACAAAAAGGAAGGACAGGCAAAATTAAAGACCAACACACAGAAATCTGAGATGGGAGAAGCACTTTGACTCAAAGGTTTTATAGCGAATTCCGACTATATACAGTTTAACTGCAATACCTCAACAGAAGTCTGTTCCTCTCCCAACTGCTGTTGCAAATGATCTTTAAAGCTGAAAATATGTGGAACATGGCACCGAACATTTCAACTCCCCAACTCCTCTCAAATGTTCAAGAAGTTTCATGGTCACATGAGGCCTGAGGAGTGGCCCTTATAAAGACCAAACAAACACACTGTGCCAAGTTTCTGAAAAGAGTGAGGTAAGACCCAGAGGGACTCTTGTCAGTGCAGACACAACCAGAACAACATGGCATGCTCTCCAGCAGAGTGAGCATAATAAATATGTGGTATTTCTTGTAGGGCAGGACAGTTAGGCCTTTCTGGGACTAGGTTCCTGTTTGGCAGGAGTGCTTTTGGTACTGGGTATCATCTCCCTTCCCAATCTTTATCCTTACTTCTCACAAACATCCTGTACTTGGGCCTCTGGCCTGGGCGTGTTACTTCTTATTTCTGTTGTCACAACTGGGCCGGGCAAGGTGTTTGCCACTGGCATCTAGTGGGTGGAAGACAGAGACACTGCTCAACAGCCTCCACTGCACAGGACAATCTCCCACAACAAAGAACTACCTGGTGTAAAATGTCAATAATGCTCACATTGAAAACTGTTCTACACTGAGGTATAATCACTGGTTACATTATGGAAGGCCCTTGGCCTTAGTTATGGGTTTTTAGTGTGAAAATATTAACTGGGCCTCAGTACACACTTAAAATCTAAAATGTAAGTATATTATGTATGCCTCACTGGTGACTACACACAATGAAGACGGATGGCTTTGGCTCATACAAACAATAGAAATAAATCGGAAAAGGTTAAACAGGACCCATATCCATTAAATTCCTAAATATCATCTCTAGCCCTTAATCTCTGGTAAAAGTAAACATACAGTACATGGGGATTGAGAGAGACGGGAGGCAAGGAGAGACAGAGCAAATGCCTGAGCAAGAGCATACAGCTTGCCCTCAAGGAGTTCACAATCTAGTGACAGCAGATAATTTCTAGCCATAGTAATGCTCTATAGGGTGCTATGGGATCATGGGAGAAACCTCACTTAAGCTGACATGATCTGAAAGACAGAAGGTACTGCCTACACCAAATTTCAGAGGTGGGCTGAGAGAGTACACGTTAAAGGTATGGTTGCCTGGGAAAGATGATGAACTCAACTGCACAGCGTTCAATACAGACACGGTGTGAGGTGCCTGCCTGTGTGGAAATAGACTCAGCAGATATACTCTGTAGGCTGCTAAGGAGTTGGGAATTTGCCCTGAAGGGAATGGGAGACCAATGATGGGTTTTAAGCAATGAGAAAATGTGGTTTAAAGGTCTGAATGTGGGAAAAATCACATTGGATGGCAGACTGGGTAAATAGACTAAAGGTAGTAGTAGTCTTGATGCAAAATTGTGAGTGTCCAAACAAAATCAGAGGCAACAGGAATAGATACGAGGAGACAGGCTGGAGATACTGTGATTAATGATTTGGTGATATTATTAACTGAATGTGTGAGTGCAGAAGCAGCAGGTTGATTTGGGGATGGAGAGAAGAAATGATGAGTTCAGATTTGGACATGAGTTTGAAGGACTTATAGGAAATTCACATGGGCTATCAGAAAGAACTGAAATATTTACATTTGTAGTTCTTGACACATTTGACTAGATTTGGTAGTCTTTGGCTTCTAAGAGGGAAGATGAAGCCAAAAGAGTCAATGAGATACCAGAGGATGGTTTGTAGAGTAAGGCTAAATGCCATTTTGAGGTCTTTCAGAAGAAGAGTCCTTGAAGGACTAAAAGGGGTAAGATTATTTATTTAGTATATATTATGTGCGGAGAACTATGGTATATGCCCCACATATTATAGTTCTACTTTAAATTCAATTATTCCTTCCTTTAAGAATATTAAAATCTCTAACTCATAGGTGATGAATCTAAAGTAATTTATAGATGGGGAAACTAAAGTGAAGTTAAGGAGACAGTCCTTAAGTGAGCAAGTAGAAGAGCTGGGATTTCCTACACACAGGTGACTCCACTGAGCTTTTGGTTACGCTTTGCCCACTTAGGGCAGAGAAGTAAGAAGAGATTTTAGAGTATGGTAGAAATGACTGAACAAGAGTTCAAGAAAGAAGACTCTGGTATGAGAGAGTGAAGTGTCTAACTACAGATCCTCCTACAAACAATTATGGAAAACAAACCAACAAAAAACCTACTGTAGAGTCGTAGAGATGGGAAAAAAGCAGGCATTTTTAGAAGGGTGTGGAAATCTAGAGCAAGCAATCAGAGGAGAGTGAGTTTTCCATTTTCTGTGACTTGGCTCAAAGAGTGTCTATCGTCATGACAGTGGCAAGGCTGGGTCGCTAAAACTCTGAAAGTAAAAAAAAAAAAGAAAACAAATCCTGCAGTCTTTTAGGCCAAAAGAGCAATGGAAAGGGGCCCTGGTTCAACCAGGGCGATTAGAAAGTGAGAGAGGAACCTCAGATGGGAGAGAGCCAGAGAAGAATGGGTAATTCTATATTTAAACTCAGCACTAGTCTTCAGCTGACTCATCAATCGTGCCTGTGCAAAGCAAACAAAAAATGGCTGCCAACAAGGCTTCACTGGACTGAGGTCTAAGGCATGGTCAGCTGCAGGTACAACAGTGTACAGTTAGAGCCCAGTCAAGCTGATTAATCGCTAAAGTAACATCAACACTCAGGAGCAATGTAAAAAAAAATACTGAGTCTACACAACATTAACATTCACAATATCCAGGATATATTAAAAAATCACTACATATACAAAAAGCTAGAAAATGTTATCAATTTTCAAGGTAAAAGATAATTCACAGCTGCCATCCCTGAGATGATCCAGATTCTACAATTATTAGGCAAGAACCTCGGTGAGGTAAAGAAAGAAGTGCTCACAATAAATATTAGGAAACCTCAGCAGAGTGACTGAATGTGTAAAAAAAGAACCAAATGGATATTTTATTATTTATTTTTAAAAAATGTTTATTTATTTATTTTGAGAGAGAGAGAAAGTGCAAGCAGCAGAGGGGCACAGAGAGAGGGAGACAGACAGTCTCAAGCAGGCTCCATGCTCAGCATGAAGCCCGATGTGGGGCTCAATCCCATGACCTGAGCCAAAATCAAGAGTTGGATGCTTAACCAATAGAGTCATCCAGGCGCCCCACAAAAATGGATATTGTAAACTAAAAACAAATTGCACTACATGCATATAGATGTAAATGTACTTCCATAAATAAGAGGTTTCTATATTTTACATAACATGGTGCAAATTACCTCTATGAAGACTATGAAAACTTAAGGATTTATAGGGTAATCCCCAGAAGAACCACTAAAAAAAAAAAAATCGCATGAAGAGGTATATATAAAAATCTAATAAATTAATTAAAATGGAATTCAAAAAATTTTTCAAAGAATCCAAAAGAAAAAACAATAGGAGGAAAAGAAAAAAGCAAAAAAAGCCAAACAAATGGGATAAAAAACAAAACTATATATATCAAAATAAAAACTTGTTAATGATTATATAATGTTAATGGACTACACACTCCCATTAAAAGACAGAGATTACCAGAACAGACAAAAAGACAACTATATACTGTTTATAGGAGATGTACTTTAAAAATAAAGACACACAGGAATTGAAAATAAGTGGACAGAAGATATACCATGTAAACATTAAGCATAAAAAGGTTGGAGTAGCCAAATTAATATCACATAAAACAAACTGCATGACAGTAAGTATTAACAAAGCTAAAGAGGGCTATTTCACAATGACGAAAACATCAGTTCATCAGGAAGGCATAACAATTGTAAATATGGATGAGACACAGCTTCAGCAGAAGTAGTAAATAGCTTCAAAATTGAGGTGTCAAGAATTGACAGAATTAAAAGGTCCACAATCATAGTAGAAAACTAACTTCTGTCTTTCGGCAGTTGATAGAACCATTATATAAAATATCAGTAGAGACACAGAATATCTGAACACATCACTAAATATATTCCCACTACCTTGACTTAAGTGATATTTATAGAACAATATAGTCAACAACTGCAGAGTAGACTTTTTTGTCAAACCACATGGTTCATTTACCAAGACAGACCACAACACATGCTAGGCCATAAAACAAGACTCAAACCTTTAAAGAACTGGAATCATACAGAGTATGGTTTCTGATGATAACAGAATTGTATGAAAAAATGAGATATCTAGGAAAACCACAAATAACTGGAATTTTAAAAAAAACCCCACTTTTAAATAACTCATGAATCAAAGAAGAAACTGCAAAGGAAATCTGAAAATATTTCAAACTTAATGAGGATAAAAGCACAACATGTCAAAACCAAAGTTACTTAGAGGGAAATTTACAACTTGTTAAATTTATTTGGGAAGGGAAAAGGTCTAAAAATCAATGGTATAGGCATATTTTTTTTAAAAAGGCAAAGAAAATCCCAAGTGGAAGTAAATAAAAAAGGCAAAAGCAGAAATCAATGAAAGAGAGAAAATCAAGAAAGTCAACAGTTGGCTCCCTGCAAAGATCAATAAAACTGACAAACCCATAGCTAAACTGATGAAGAAGAAAAGAGAACACAAATATTAATAAAAAAATTTTTAAAAAGGTTATCACTAGAGGCCCCAAAGACATTAAAAGGACAGTAAGAGAATATCATGTACAGCATTATTCTGACAAATCAGGTAACTTAGATGAATAGACAAATACCTTGAAAGTCACAAAGTATCAAAGCTCATTCAAGAAGAAACGGGTAACTCAAGTAGCCTTTTCCCTACTAAACAAATCAAATGTGTAGTTCTAAACTTCCTCAAAGAAAACTACAGGCCCAGATGGCTTCACTGGTGAATTCTATTAAGCATATGAGAAGAAAATAACACAAATTCTTTCAGATGACAGAATAGGAGGAAATAGTTCCAAACCTAATTAATGAGGCCAGTTTTGATACCAAAATCAGACAAAGAATTACAAGAAAACTATATACCAATATCTCTTATGATTATAGATGCAAACATTGTTAACAAAAATTAAGCATATCAAATTCAGGAATATATAAAAAGGGTAATACATCATAACTAAGGTGGGTTTGACATTTGAAAATCAACTTCTGTATTTTATTAACAGAATAAAGGTGTAAAACAATACGATTATTTCAATAGATAGAGAAAAAACTATTTGATGAAATGCCATTTATATTTTCTAAAAGTTTCAGTAAACTAGGAATAGAAAGGAACTTGCTTAACCTGATAAAGGCCATCTAACACCATACTTAAAACACTAGAATACAGATGGAGTGCTTTCCCCCAAGTCAGGAAAATGCTCACCAAGGTCCACTCTCACCAGTTGTAGTCAACCCTGTACCAGAGTTCCTAGCCAGTGAAACAAGGCATGGAAAACAGGCATCTACCTGTATACAATATGATGGTTTACAAAGAAAATGTTCATTCTGGCTACATGAGGCTTCCCACTTATGGGAAATACAAAACAGGAACAGTAGAGGATTAACGACTATCAGAGCAAATGGAGAAAGGAGAATAGATTATATCTCACAAATTCTTTACAAAGCAGGGAAGTGTGTCATACATTTTTCAAAGATTTACCTAAAATAGCTAAGATTACAAAAATATAGAAGTCTCAGCAATCTGGATTATTCTCTCATACAGAACATAAACCCACACAATAAGGGAGAAATGAAAAACTACTATGTTTAAACTTAGCAATACAATCACTATCTATATGAAACAATCCCAGTAATAAATGGATCAGAATTATTGAGCCAAGGTATTTAAATACTTAACAGCTGAGGTGAGTATAATAAAATGACTCTCATTAATTTTAATTATGCCATCCATGGCAAAGTAGATAATTATCAGATGTTAAACCTCAAGCCTAAAATAACCTTTAATTTCAGATAAAATCTCAACAAGGTAGAGAAGAAAAAACTGTTATGTACCTTTATGTGTAATTTTAGCAAGTGAAACATATATTTACTATTTTCTCTATAAAATAATAAAAGCATATAGGTTTTTGGTTCTTGGGATACAATTATTTATACCTCCTACCATTCTACCCCTAACTCAAAGTAAATTTGTGCTAAAGCCCCTACAATTTTAGGAAATTCAAGGTTCTCTTTTTTTTTTTCCTTAAGTGAGAGGGTTTTGTTTTTTACTTAATATGTCATAACAGTTTTTATGATTTAATTTAAAAAGCAACGTCAAAATGGTTTCATTGAGTTCTGTTAACATATGCAATTAAGTCTTTAATTGGCAGGGCCACTTGAACCACCTGCCAGTCTTCTTACCCAATTCTCAAGGACCACACTGGTGAGTCGTCACCAAACTGCCCAGCTACGTGAGCTGTTGGCTCTGGTGAGCAAGCCTCAGAGCAAGGGCTGTAGCCGGAGGTCAGGGCAATCTTGCCGTCGCTGGCCTCAACTCTCAGCCTACAGTGACTAACAACAGGAACTACCTTTGTTATATGTTAAAAATGCAGATTCAGAGTACATCCGACACTGAATTACAATCTGAAGAATTTCTAGTTTGAATCTGTCCGGAGACTTTTATGATCAGGCAAAGTGTAGGCACTCTGTCTTAACCTACAGAGTGGACTTTCTCTAACCATGAGTTGTGATCATTAGGGGTCAAAAAATCACTATCAGAATGTTTTAAAAAGTAATAGATGAGGGGTGCCTGGGTGGCTCAGCTGGTTAAGTGTCTAACTCTTGATATCAGCTCGGGCTGTGAGATCAAGCCCTGCATCAGGCTCCACACTGAGCGTGGAGCCTGCTTGGGATTGTCTTTCTCTCTCTCTCTCTCTCTCTCCATTCCCTTCCCCTACATGTGCTTTCTCTCTCTCAAAATAAATAAATAAATATTTAAAAAAAAGTAATAGAGGAGCATAGAAAACAAAAGCATGTATCACCCAAAATAAGGAAAATATTGTTCTGTGAAACTTTTGTTTCAATTACAGAAATACAGATGTATATCTTACATACATGCAATTATATAGGCATGTACATATTTATAAATGCTTATATATTGTGTATGGGGTCACAAATTAAAATCGATTTCCTATCTTGGGTAGCAATCAAAATATGTTTGATAGCTACTTCTAGAAGACAAAGAAAAAATGTGGAACCACAGAAAAGGAGACTGTGAATTCCCTGCCTGGAAGCAAGAATGTTAAGACCTTTTGGGTTTTCCTATTGGTTTGATTTTATGGTATTTTTATGACCATCAGTAACTTGGACAATTCTTTTCTTGGACAACTCTTTTTTTTTTTTTTTTTACATTTTTTTAAGTTTTATTTATTTTGAGTGTGTGTGTGAGAGAGAGTGGGGGAGGGGCAGAGACACAGAGTGGGAGAGAGAGAGAATCCCAAGTAGACTCTGCACTGTTAGCACAGAACCCGATGTGGGACTCAAACTCACAAACTGTGAGATCATGACCTGAGCCGAAATCAGAAGCTTAACTGACTGACCCATCCAGGTACCCCTTTTTGGACAACTCTTAATAAAAACAATTATTTTAGGATGGTGGCTCTAATAATACTTCATCATAATGAGATGGGCACATTGGGGGAACAGAAAGAATACAGAGAAACATCCAAGTGTGCTTTCACTGTGCTGGGAGAAAAGACTGTCTTCTCCTACCCACATATATGAATTTAGTGTCCTCAAGTTTTGGGGCCTGTAAAATCCCCATCCATGTCACCCGTGGACAGCATTTTGACCTCAGAAATTACCTTCTCCCTTAGGATTTGTGACTACATCCTCTAAATCTCTTCCTCAGCAAACTGAAGTTTGCTGTTGAACTGTTGTTCAACAGTGTTGTTTCTTTGTAGCTTCTTACTCCCTAAATAAAAGTATTTGCCCTTGGAATTCACTGGTAGTGCCTGTCTCTGTCTCTCTCTCTCTTTTATCTCTATCTAAGCAACCTAAATCTAACCTGACAGTTGACATCTATTACCTTTGTGCAGTTATATTGTACACCTTACAGATGCAGAAACTAAGGCAAGAGTAAAGTTATTAACTTGTCTGAGGTCATACAGCTAGTTAAATAGCTGAGATAGGATTCATACACTAGTAGTTTGGCTCCTGAGTCTTTGCTACACAGTGTTACTTAGTAAATACCAAAAACATATTTAGTAAACAAATGAATGATGATGGCAAGCAAACACAACTCTCTGGGTCAGTGAGGTCTGGATTTACCAGCATTAGGACTTTGAGCAAGCTATTCCAAGTTGTATAAAATAGGGACAATAATATATAACTTGAACAGTTGCGATCATATTTCAATATATTGCATGTGACTGGCAAGGAGCAGGTACTAAATACAGGGTATCTATTACTATCATAAAAATGAATGATTTCCTTGTTTAAAGAGTTACCTAGTGTCAGCTACATATGGCTCTGAATCTTGCACGACCATTATTTTTTATTAAACTTCCTGGGTATATTTATGTTAGTATGTTAAAAATGGGAATTTACCCTGATTTCACACCTTTCACATACACATTAGAGTCTCTCAACCTTGGCACTATTGACATTTTGGGCCCAGTAACTCCTTGTTGTCAGGGCTCTCTTATGCACACTGCAAGATGTTGAACAGCATCCCTGGCACTAGATGCCAAGAGCACTCCACTCCCAGTCATGACAATCAAAAATGTCTCTAAACATGGTTAAATGTTCCCTAGAGGACAAAATCACCCTAGTAGGGACTCTGCTTTACTGGGATAATACTAGGCTGTACTGCCCTGAGATATAGTGAGTACTTGAAGACTCTTGCTTCTCTTGCTTATGATAAAATTATCATAAGTAGAACACAATCTGTAGACACCAACAGGGTCTATTTTTAAGATCTAGAAAATATAAACACACATGTATGCCTTCTCTTTAGGATAATTATCAGCAGCTACTTTTGGTAGAGAATTCTGAATTATTTTTAAAATGTGACAATCTCCCACTCATCCAAACAAATCCTAAAACCCACTGTGATCTGTAGAGTCAAAGATTAAATTCTTTTACCTTTAGGGCTGAGATTATAGTTTGTTCGGCTGCTGGTGGGAATGAGCTCTGACTGGAAACCACCTAGAACAAGGTTTTGATCCAGTTATAGTTGTGCTTAAGTCATTTATTTTTATAAATATTAATTTTGATCATTAACATAAAAAAGCTGTTTCTACAGACACATAAAACAGTATCATAACTTCACATTATATCTCTCCTACTTGTTTTAAAAACTTCTTAGTATTTACTAGTTAAGGCAGACTGAACAATACTTTCCTGTATAAAGCAAACGTACTGTATACTTCAAATAATCAAAAGATTAAGAATGTTAAGAGTTGGCTTTCCTTTATTCACTTTAGACAGGCTTTAGTTATAATACTGTAACTTGAAAAGGTCAGTCTAAAGCCGTATTTACATACTTCTTTAAAAAAATCACTTTTCTCCAGGCTAACTATAATTTTCAACAAGTCTTTCAAATACAAATGTCAGGGGCACCTGGGTGGCTCAGTTGGTTAGGCGTCCTACTTCAGCTCAGGTCATGATCTCACAGTTCGTGAGTTCAAGCCCCGTGTCTGGCTCTGTGCTGATAGCACGGAGCCTGGAGCCCATCAAGTTCTGTGTGTCTCCCTCTCTCTCTGCCCCTCTCCTGCCCCTGCTCACACTCTGTCTTTCTTCCTCTCAAAAATAAATAAGCATTAAAAAAATAAAAATAATATAAAATACAAATATCAAACAATTTCTTTTTAGAAATCAATACAAATATTATGAACATTCTGAAAGTATCAAGAAAGGCATTTACATCAGCCTAAATAAATAACATTCTTTCATTGATTGCAGTCTAATTAGAGTAATAATAAAGGGAATGGAAAATACATGATTTATATTTTTTATTTACTTTTGTTTTTTACTTACTCTTCTGAGGTTTGTTAATAAACCTTTAAAATATATTCTGCTTAATGTGTGACATACACTTTTTTGTAAACTCCTAATTGATAAAAGGACTTGTTAAAATTCTAAGTAACTGAACAGTCACTGATAATTATTCTAAAATACAATTTAGCATATTAAAGCTCAAATTAAAGGTCATGTTTTCAAGAATGTCATCTAATCTTTAGCCTTCTTCAGGTCCTCTATTTCTCTACTTGCTAAATATTTTGGAAATGGTTTATAGAGAATAAACACAAGCTACTCAAAAGTCAAAGATTGGGTTGAAAGTGTAGCTTTCCTGGTAATTATAAATACAATTCATCTTAGAAATAATATATGGTCACCAACAAATTAAAGTTCATCATTAAAAATTACATCAGCAACACAACAGCAAAAAAAAAAAATCCATCTTCTATTTTCAAGTAGCCATCAGTTATTATACCATAAAAATGCACTGTTTAGGCAGCTCCTTCCCCCTATTTTGGGGCAAAGATAGAACCTTTCCAACATGTTGGAGGGATTAAGAGTTCTCATTTTGTCATTAGCTTTGCTATAATTTACTACCACCCACATGATATCAAATTATGCTTTTTAATAGGTATGAAATAGTATGATTTACCCTTAAATCATTTGCTCAATAAACTTGATTATACCAACCAAGCCTGATGATCTAGAGTTCTTAGGCTTTAAACCAAGTATATAAACAAAAAGTCACACAAATGATAAAGGCCAGAGTCAATAACTGTTTAAAAAGAATTCATTCCACAGCTTATTTCACACTCACCACGTTTTCATTGCTTTCTTTTGCAAAAAATTAAATAATAATTCATTGTCTATTTGAGGCAAACAGAAAGAAGTTGAAATTAAAAGAACTTAATTAAAATAAAATAAAGGTTACCTTTGTTACTGATTGGTGTAACTTATACAGTGAATTCACTACTGCCACATTTCTTCTCTGCCCTTCTGTAAGAGGCCCAATCACCTGACTTGCATCTCCTTGTGTGGACAGCTGTAAGAATTCAACACAAATAGAAATTACCAAAATGGCAGTTCATTTATAACTGGGAAGAAGCTCATGTCCCCTGACCAAAACAAAAAACAAAAAAATGTTAACTGGTAACTTCAGATCGAACATTGGAGACTTTAGGCACAACCAGGAACCTCTATAGAGAGGAAACCCAATCATCGTGCCCAAGAAGAACACCCTCCATCACTTCAGAGCTGATGGACCCCGGAGGCACATGTGACCTAAAAGCCCAGTGTGTGCTGTTATTTTCATACATCAGCATAGCACTCCTAGGACATACCTTCTGGCAGCTGCCAATATTCTACTCAAAAACTCAGAAATAAGCCATCAAAAGGAAAAAAAAAAAGTAAATGAAGGGAGGGAAGGAGGAACGAATAAAAATAAACCTACATCCTATGTACATCTGGCAGCCATCATAATATGCTCTGAAATGGGTGGTGAAGAGAGGGTTTTACTTTCATTTTTATAGATTAAATTCTTTCAAAAAAAAGATAGTTAAGATTATACTGTATATGGACAGTCAGTACAAGTGGTATTAAGAACTTTTTATTCCTCACCTTTTAAAAATAATTTTTTAATGTTTATATTTATTTTTGAGAGAGAGAGATAGAGCATGAGCAGGGGAGGGGCAGAGAGAGAGGGAGACACAGAATCTAAAGGAGGCTCCATGCTTGGAGCTAACAGCACAGAGCCCTACACGGGGCTCAAACCCACGAGCCATGAGGTCATCAACTGAGCCAAAGTCAGTTACTCAACAGACTGAGCCACTCAGGCGCCCTTTCACTCCTCTCCCCTTTAATTTACTTCTGAATATATGAGTTTTAGGACATGTAATGCTTTACAGAGTTAATCTAGACTTCTTACAGCTTGATCTAAGAAAATAATCTACATATAAACTATTTTCATATTGATCAGATTTTAATCCAGTCCTCTGTAATGATGGTTTCTTAAAGGTGAATTAAATCTGAGTAGGACAAATAAAAAATGATCTAAGTAAACTCTGTAAATGTGTATGCAGATCTCAACATACGAAAAACTGGCCTTTTAGGAGAGCTGAAACTAAGAGTATCTTCTGTTAGAGTGAGTCAAATAAAATCTGGGAGAAAGAAATACTATTTTGCTTTCTACTTTCCTATGACGAACACACACACACAAACATTTAAAAAAATTAAACTCAATGCCCATTTTATCAATTCCTACTTATGATAATAAAATATTTAAAAATATGAAAATTTGCAATTAAAATGAAGGGAATATTCCTTTGTTAATGTTACAACCCATGACAATGGCTACTAAGTCAACATGGGGCTTTTTGACATCAAGTTAAAGAGCTCCAATTTCTTTTGCCTTTCCTCATGGACCTGGTCACCAACTTCCAATCAAGTTGAACTCTAAAATTGGACAATAAAGTGGCAGTGGTTAGTGGCATCAGTGGTTATGGCAGACTCAGGGTGTCAGATGCTAAATATATATCCATCTGCAAAGGGCATTTAAAAGTTATCAGTTCCAGCTATACAATTTTTTTAAAGATTTTATCTTTAAGCAATCTCTAAACCCAACATGGGGCTCAAACTCACATCCCAGAGATCAAGAGTTACATGCTCTTCCGACTGAGCTATCCAAGAGCCCCTAGCTATACAATTTTTAAAAATCCAATCTTGGGGTGCCTTGGTGGCTCAGTCAGTTGGGCGTCCAAAACAAAAACACATGTTCATATAAAAACATGTATACAAATGTTCATAGCAACATTGTTCCATAGTGTAATAGACCAAAAATGAAAACAACCCAAACGTCAACTAATAAATGGATAAATAAGACGTAGTATATTCATACAAGGAACATTACTAAGCAAAAAAAAAAAAAAAAAAAAAAAAAAAAAAAAAGAATGAAGCTCTGATACCTGCTAAAACGTGGATGAACTGCAAACATTTGAAATAAAAGAAGCCAGTCACAAAAGGCCACATATGGAATGATTACATTTACATGAAATACCCAGAGATAAAAAGTAGATTAGTAATAAGGGGATGAGGAAAGAAGGGTAAACATGAAATGACTGCTGATGGGTAGGAGGTTTCTTGTGGGGTAAGAAAATGTTCTAAATTTGATTGTGAATATACTAAAAACCACTGAATCGTACACTTTAAATGGGTGAATTATATTGTAATAAAACTTTTTTAAAAAGTATAGAAAGAAAAATCCCCAACTTTAAGAGTTATGTGCTAGATGCCCTGAGCCTTGTAAAAATGAAGACTAAGACATGACAGCTAAGTTAGAGACCTACAAAGTTCTGCAAAGAAAACATTATATTTGGAAGAGCGAAACACTAATGATATAAAAGAACTAAAGATGAAATATCACTGTGCCAAAAATAAGGAACAAAATTCAAATATCAAAGTGAAAATAGAACACTAGAAGATTGGAAATTTAAGATAATCCACTGCTTATCTTGGTCTCACAGCACAAAATACAGTGAGCCCAACACCTGAGCTCGGTATATCACTTCGTCCCTCTCGAACACCACTCCTGTCATAATTGTTTTGGGGAAATAATTTCAAATTTACAAAATGTTACAAATATAAGGAGTACTCTTAGACACTTTACCCAGATGTACTTATTAACATTTCATCCCATTTGATTTATTGTTTGTATTTTCTCTCTCTTACATACAACGTATAATTCTTTTCCTGAATCATACATACATTATATTATAGCCCTTTGCCCCTAAATATTTCAGTGGGTACTTCATAAGAAGATGGCCACTTCACTACAAAATCTGAGTTATAAACTTCATAAATTTATGTCAATCCAATACTTCTATGTGGAATGTGCTATGTCTCCAAGGAGATGTGGTTCATTTTAGTGAAGGTGGTGTTAGAGACCAAGATCTGGGTAGTAGGGGTACTTATTCCTGTAGTAACTCTTGATTAATCCAATATTTATACAGATGATCCTTCCAATATGCTGGGTTCTTAATTCCTTCTCTTCCATTTAAGGTTAAAAGAACTATACAGTGAACACTCATATACAGATAACCTATTAACATTCTTTAATTTGCTTTATATCACATATCTATCCTTCAACACATTTGATATTTTTCATTCATTTCAAATAATTTTCAGACATCAACACTCAACCATGTGGATAATTAGCTAGAATTCAGTATTCACTTACAGCTTATTTTTTTCCTCTTGAGGAAAAACTTATGTATAATGAAATGCGGACCTTAAGTGCACAATTCAATGAGATGTGGTAAATGGTTTTACTTGTGTGATACTATCACTCTAGAAGTTTCCTTCATTCCACTTCCCAGTCAACTCCCACCCTACCCTGGAGAGACATCCACTATTGTGATTCAATTAGCCTTGGCTTTAAGGAGGACTGCATTCAGAGACCATACGGGAAGGTATTTTTAATGAGCTCCAAAGACAATGTTTCACAGATTATTCAGTCTTTTATGAGCCCCTGCTGCCACTGTGCTGTTCTTCTTGGGATAAAGAATGTACTTTTGCTTACACATACTGTTTTCAAAAACGCTAAAAGTCATACACAATTAAATTTTCCTGACATTTTATTATGGACACTTGAAAGACTTGTACACTGAATACCCATATACTGCCTAGATTCCATAATTAACATTTTATAATACTTGCTTATGCTATCCATACATAGATCCATTTTGTATTTTTTTAAGTTTATTTATTTAGAGAGACACACACACAGTGGGAGTGGGGGAGGGACTGAGACACTTCCAAGCAGGCTCTGCACTGTCAGTGTAGGGCCTGATCCCACAAACCATGAGATCGTGACCTGAGCCAAAATCAAGAGTTGGACGTTTAATAGTTTTGTATTTTTGATGTATCTCAAAATAACTTGTAGACATTAGTATACTTATTACCCCTGACTTTACTGCAATAATTAGTTTTGCCTATTCTGTATCTTTATATAAAGTTTTTTGTGCATGTATGTGTGTGCAAAGTTTCTTTCACTCAGATAATGTTTCTGGTTTTCACTTGTGTTTGTTCCTTTTTATTGTTGTGTAGTATTCCACTGCGTGAACTGATCAGAGTTTGTTTTATCCATTCTCTTATTGCTCCCAGAATGTCTGGAACAATATAATCCTTGACTCAAATCTAAGCAGACTTGCCTCGAAACACTTGCTAGCTGAGTAACTAACTTGTGCCTTTAGCTTCTCCATACGTAACACAGAACAGATACTACAGCTGATAGCAAAGTATGCTCCATTTTTATCTCCAATTTTATGTCTTGTTCTAATTTTCTTCTCACATGTCTTTGCTTGGTCCTTTCTCCTGCCATCAAGCCTCCAAGCTCTTCCCTATGTCTGCACTGGCTAGGGATGAGAGGCACAGATTAGGACTGAGGAATCCAAACGAAAAGCCAATGAAGCTGCCTGGAGTTACAGAGTAAATATTGGCTCCTTTTGGTTTGTGGAAAACATGCATTTTACATAGAGAAGGCATTCTCTATTTCTAAATTTTCTACCCATCTTGAGCCATTTTGACTTTCGCTGTTTTAAGCTACTTCCTTCACTTCAACTCCTTAAAACTGACTTTTCACTAATTCAAGTACATGTTCAGCAAGGCCTCTTAATGCAGAAGGTGTTCATTAGGTATCTGCCGAATGACTGAAGGGCCAGAGTAATGGTTTCTTGTTGCCTTTTCAAAGTCTACCTTATTTGAGATGAATACAACTTGTATGGAGGTGCAGAAACACAGCTTTTGGCTGTAAAGCGTAAGGAACTAGGGGACCAGAAAGGTGGGAACCATAAGAGAACCACATTCTTAACTATGAGAAGCATACATACTGGTGAATCATGTTACACTATCTAATACAGTCTGGAAAGATGTCAGAAATCGAGAGTTGCATTTGAGTTTTAAAAATCTCTCTCTCACACACACATGCACGCACACATGGAATCCAAAGGCTAAACAAATCTTTAATAACCAAATAGTTCCTAGGCACAAATGAGAGGATATATTATTCATTTTTAATTATCTGAAGAAAAAAATTTTCAGAAATTATAATTCGTACATCTGCTCACTAGGAACATTGTGTGAATTCAGTGCACAAGACACAAAGATAAACTATACAGTTAACATGAAGAATGTTTCTATGTATTTGTTAGCTTACAGAAAAAATGACCAAGATTTCCCTAACATCACAGCTGAGGGGTAGAAGTAAAAGAAGTAAAACTGATACTTCATGAGGTGAACTGGATAACAGCTTTAAATTTCTATTCATTGAATCTACTGAAAATTACTCTTGGGGAATTATCAAGTTGGTGACTCAGAAGAATGTCTAAAAAGAATAATAAGATACATTAATGATTTGTTATGAATTATGAAAGGTAAAGTTACTTTCCAGATGTTATGGAAATACCACTTGTACTTTATTTATCTATAATTTCCATTACTGCTAAAGTAATGTCAAGACTACAGGATAACTCCTTTTTATGTATATTTGTTCATAATTCTTCTAAATATTTCTTGGCAAGCATACATAAAACAAATGAGAAAAAGGTATGTATTAGAATTCTGTAAGTTTAGAGAACAGTGTAAAATGTGTGTACTAATCTAAAATGCTTCCCCAAATGAAAATGAGTCAAAACATTTTTATACTTATATATATACTTATGTACTTATGGCAGATATTTTTAACAAAACCTTTGAAAGGTTCTGGGGCACCTGGGTGGCTCAGTCGGCTGAACGTCTGACTCTTGGTTTTGGCTCAGATCATGATCTCCTGATTCATGGGATTGAGCCTTGCATCAGGCTCTGTGCTAACAGCATGGAGCCTGCTTTGGATTCTCTCTGTCCCTTTCTCTGCCCCTGCCCTGCTTGCACTTGCATGTGCATGCTCTTGCTCTCAAAATAAATAAATAAACTTAGAAAAAAAAGCTTTGACAGGTTCTGATAAACCATGATGTCTATACAGTAAAACCTTGGTTTGCAAACATAATTCATTCTGGAAACATGCTTGTAATCCAAAGCACTCATATATCAAAGTGCATTTCAAGCAAGAACCATTGGCTCAGGTGTGATCATGTGACATTCAGCATCATATACTATTCATACTGCAAGACATCGCTCATTTTTCAGGTTAAAACTTATTAGAAATGTTTGCCTGTCTTGCAGAACAAGTTACTTGCAATCCAAGGTTTTAACTGTACTTATTTTTCTGAAAGTGGTGACCATGACTGCATTATAATAACCAAATTAATTTTTAATAAGAAGTCTATATTAACTTAAGATCTTCTAATACATGCTTTCTATCCAATTTGGGGGTACACAGCAAAGAGTACATACAAAAAGGCAAATATTATCACTGTTATTATTTTAATGAAAAGTATAAAGAGCAAATATCTGGCTCTCAGACTGTCTCTTCCCCTCCCACACATATAGAAGACATCAGTAATCAAGGGGCCCTGTTATGGTCTAACAACACAGTGCTCCAGGCAGCAACTACCAATCTCTTTAGACCTGGGGGAGAAACTGATTTGTAATCCCTGATCTATGTAACAGTAGTTGTTTTGGACATATGGTCCAATGATTCTAAGTGTATTCATCCAAATGTTTTCTAGGTCAAGAGATGCTAATGAGCAATATATTCCAACAGCCTTAAAGCTGCTATATCCTTACTTATCCCACTATCAGAAATGTATCTTAAGAAAATAATAAAATTATATGCACAAAGATAATGTTATTTATTAGTCCGAAGCTGTGTTGTAAGGTGTATCATAATTCTTATACCTTCCAGGTAAATTGTGCTTTTTCTCATTTTATGACACGCCCCCCCCCCCAATCTCTAATAATGGTGTTTTGCTTCAGAATATATTTTGTCTGATGTGGTTACAGTTATTTTCATCAGTTCTTATCTAATTTGTATTGGCCTGAAATATTTTTTCTCCATTCCTTTACTTTCATCCTTTACATGTTCTTATCGATGAGGGATAGAAATAGGAAAATGTTCACCTTTAGCCCAGAAGGCTGACCTATGGCCTGCGTAGTACTGATAAGGATCAAACATGTACTGGTTGCTACATTCTTTTCATTTTATTTTTTTAACATTTAATTATTTTTGAGAAAGAGAGAGAGAGAAAGAGCACAAGCAGGGAAATGGCAGAGAGAGGAGGAGGAGACACAGAATCCGAAGCAGCTCCAGGCTCTGAGCTGTCAGCACACAGCCCGACACGGGGCTGGAACTCACAGACCAGGAGATCATGACCTGAGTTGAAGTAGGATGCTCAACCAACTGGGCCACCCAGGCACCCCTGGTTGCTACATTCTTTTTTGCTGTGTGTGTGGTCATGATCTCCTGGTCTGTGAGTTCCAGCCCCGTGTCGGGCTGTGTGCGGACAGCTCAGAGCCTGGAGCTGCTTCGGATTCTGTGTCTCCTCCTCCTCTCTCTGCCATTTCCCTGCTTGTGCTCTCTCTCTCTCTATATATACACACACACACACACACACACACACACACATACATACACACGCGCGCGCGGGCGCGCGTGCGCGCACACGAGCAGGGGAGGAGCAGAGAGATGGAGACAGAATCTGAAGCAGGCTCCAGGCTCCAAGCTGTTGGCACAGAGCCCGACATGGGGCTCAAACTCAAGAACCATGAGATCATGACCTGAGCTGAAGTCGGACACCTGACCAACTGAGCCACCCAGGCATCCCTGGTTGCTACATTCTTAAAGGATCTCATGACTGCCTATACATCCTACTGAGAGTTAATATTGAGCTGAATGATAAGCACCAGAGAAATCTTGCTAAAGTAGTTTTATCAGTAAAAATTCAAAAACAACATTTATGATCTAATACTGTACATCCCCTCCCCCTTGAGCACTAAGCATATAAGCACAGCTTCATACAGCACTCCTAGGTCCTGTCCCGGTGCTATAATAAAAGCACCTTTTTCCACCACAAACGTCTCAAGAACTCTTTCTTGACAATTCACTCCTTGGACCCACATTGCGTATGTTTTTACATGGGTCACACAAAAGCTAAATTTAGTTATCGATTCCACCCAAATTGAGAAATGTCAGTGGCCAGTTTAGTTACATTTATTGTGATCAATGATTGAAATTCATCTTACTATGTACTTCTCATAGGATTTTTTGCTTCCTTTTATTCTGTTCATTTCTGAGCCTTTTATTGAACTAACACTTTTCTCTTTTATCAATTTTTCCATCAGTTCACTTAGAAGTTATATATTCTATTTCTACTCTTTCAGTGGTCATAATTAAATTGTTAAAATTCATATTCAATGTAACTCAAAATATCTCCAGTTTTATAATCTTCCTGAATAATAAAAGCATTTTAGAATGCTTTAAAATTCATTACCCCTTCTCATTTCAAACTTTAATGTGGACTAATATTTTCATTCTATCTAGTTATATATGTCCCAAATTAGTCACTATTACTTCTTGTTTTATGCAATTAAGGCTTGAGTTTACCTACACGTTTACCAATTGCTCCTGCTATTACTTCTTGCATTTCAATCCTTCCTTTTGAGTTAGATTTCCTCCTTTTGTGTACAACCACGAAATGGCTGGCTTCTGTCTCACTCACAGTGAAGGCCAAACTTCCTACTATATTCTTCAAGGGCTGGCATCATCTAGAGTTAAGGTCACAGACTTTCAAGGATATTAGATTGGGTCACAGGAATTCCAGGAGAATAAGTCTCTAGGTCTCTCAGTATTCTGGAATACAGGCACAGAAGCCAGGCTGAAGAAGCAGGGTCCTTTAGAACTAGAGGCTCTGGTTCAAACTCCTTCAACAGCTACAAGACTTCTGTTGGCTTTTAAGCCACTTGTACCTGCCTCCTCAAACCCACTCAGTGTGATCAGTCCCTCTGGGTGCTAATTAAATGATTTCTACAAGTTAAAAACCTGCATATGGTAAAAACTGAAACAGAACTAACTTAGAAATATAAACTGAAGACCAAATGTTCTCTCTCCACATCTTTAGTCCCACTCTTCAGTTATACACTAACAGTTTCTTGTGGTGACCTTCCAGGAAAGAAAGAAAAGAGAGAAAGAAAAAAGAAAAAGCTTAAAACGACATTTATTTTTATTGTCTCTTTTACTTACAGGTGGGACTACTAAATGTTCTATTTTCACCTTCTTTTTCCAGCCTAATATCATGTCTTAGGGAGTTTTCCAAATTAGCACATAGAAGTCTTCAAAGCACTACCAATTATTTCCCTCATTACTTTCCTCACTAATTTGGAACCAACCTCTCAAACTATCAATATTTTCTTGAAGCGTTTTCTATAGATTCTTGAGAGAAAAAGGAAAGGGGTTTGAATTCCCCAGAGCTCAATATTCCTTGTCATTACTGTCAATCTTTGAAGGCTATCAGAATGATTACAGTTAGAAATTCAATCTCCCAACTAAACAGGGTTCTCAGCAAAGAGAGTAGTCACATATGTTTTCTTTTACAAAAGTAAAAATACGACATCTACACCCAAGATGTCTTTTACACACACACACACACACACACACACACACACACACACACACACACACCCTTTATTTTCTCCAAACTTCCAATGTACAGCATATTAGATTTAGTTTTGGTTAGTTTATTTTAGGAAGTTCTTAAATGTTTAAACTGGGGAGAGGTGGGTGGTTGGTGAACTAGGGAAGAAAAACAAGCACTTCTACTTTTCCTGATCTCAGTCCTTTTTCACTTTTTTCCTAAGATTCATTTATTAAATATTTAGAGGTTCACTATAACTTATAAAAGCCTCCATATTCTTTCAAGTCCTAGACTGAACGATTAATCTCCTATAAAGCTAAGATACACCCATGTGCCACCTATACACCTACCTTTACAGTACTTTATAAGTATTTTTAATTGAAATATAAAATCAAGATAGAAATGTTTAAAAACAATCAGTATGCATTTTTGCTTTTAATTCCTTTGCCTTTGGAAATGTGTCAAGGAAAACATTGCTGCGGCTGAGGTCAGAGAGGTTTTTTCCTGCTTTCTCCTCTAGGATTTTGGTGCTTTCCTGTCTCACATTCAGGTCCTTTATCCATTTTGAGTTTATTTTTGTGAATGCTGTAAGAAAGTGGTCTAGTTTCATTCGTCTGCATGTTGCTGTCCAGTTCTTCCAGCACCATTTGTTAAATAGACTGTCTTTTTTCCATTGGATATTCTTTCCTGCTTTGTCGAAGATTAGTTGGCCATACTTTTGTGGGTCCAATTCTGGAGTCTCTATTCTATTCCATTGGTCTATGTGTCTTTTTGTGCCAATACCATGCTGTCTTGGTGATTACAGCTTTGTAGTAGAGGCTAAAGTCTGGGATTGTGATGCCTCCCACTTTGGTCGTCTTCTTCAATATTACTTTGGCTGTTTGGGGTCTTTTGTGGTTCCATACAAATTTTAGGATTGCTTGTTCTAGCTTCGAGAAGAATGCTGGTGCAATTTTGATTGGGACTGCACTGCATGTGTCGATTGCTTTGGGTAGTATTGATATTTTAACACTATTTATTCTTCCAATCCATGAGCACAGAATGTTTTTCCATTTCTTTGTATCTTCTTCAATTTCCTTCATAAGCTTTCTATAGTTTTCAGCATACAGATCTTTTACATCTTTGGTTAGATTTAGTCCTAGGTATTTTATGATTCTTGGTGCAGTTGTGAATGGAATCAGTTTCTTTGTCTTTCTGTTGCATCATTGTTAGTGTATAAGAATGCAACTGATTTCTGTACATTGATTTTGTATCCTGCGATCTCATGAAGATAAAAAGCTTCTGCACTGCAAAGGAAACAATCAACAAAACTAAAAGGCAACCAACGGAATGGAAAAAGATATCTGCAAATGACATATCAGACAAAGGGCTAGTATCCAAAATCTATAAAGAGCTCACCAAACTCCACACCCAAAAAACAAATAATCCAGTGAAGAAATGGGCAGTAAGCATGAATAGACACTTCTCTGAAGAAGACATCCAGATGGCCAACAGGCATATGAAAAGATGCTCAACGTCGCTCCTCATCAGGGAAATACAAATCAAAACCACACTGAGATACCACCTCATGCCAGTCAGAGTGGCTAAAATGAACAAATCAGGAGACTATAGATGCTGGTGAGGATGTGGAGAAACGGGAACCCTCTTGCACTGCTGGTGGGAATGCAAACTGGTGCAGCCGCTCTGGAAAACAGTGTGGAGGTTCCTCAAAAAATTAGAAATAGATCTACCCTATGACCCAGCAATAGCACTGCTAGGAATTTACCCAAGGATACAGGAGTGCTGATGCATAGGGGCACTTGTACCCCAAAGTTTATAGCAGCACTGTCAACAATAGCCAAATTATGGAGAGCTGAAATGTCCATCAACTGATGAATGGATAAAGAAATTGTGGTTTATATACACAATTGAATGCTATGTGGCAATGAGAAAGAATGAAATATGGCCTTTTGTAGCAACTTGGATGGAACTGGAGAGTGTGATGCTAAGTGAAATAAGTCACACAGAGAAAGACAGATACCATATGTTTTCACTCTTATGTGGATCCTGAGAAACTTAACAGAAGACCATGGGGGAGGAGAAGGAAAAAAAAAAAGTTAGACAGGGAGGGAGTCAAACCGTAAGAGGCTCTTGAAAATGAGAACAACCTGAGGGTTGATGGGGCGTGCAAGGGAAGGGAGGGTGGGTGATAGTTATTGAGGAGGGCACCTGTTGGGATGAGCACTGAGTGTTGTATGGAAACCAATTTGACAATAAATTTCATATTAAATAAGTAGGTAAATAAATAAATAAAACCAGTGTACAGATAAATGAACGATTATAAATCAAAAACTCTCGTAAACACAGACAAAAAGTTTGAACATTATCAGCACTCCAAAAACTCAATCATCTCCTTCCTCCTATAAAGTGACTTCTTTATATAATCATTTGGGACATATTATTTCATATATAATAAATATATATATATTTGTATTTTGTTCAACATTATGTTTGTGAGATTCATCCACGTAGGACTGTATGTAAGCTGTAGTCTCCTTCTTTTTCAATATTGTACAGCATTCCACTGATGAATATCTCAGAATTTATGTAGCTGTTCTCTTGATGGGCATTTGGGTTGTTTCCATTTTGAGGCTCTTACAAAAAATGCTGCTAAACACATCTCATGGTGTACATGTGTAGGTATTTCTATTAGGTTTCCCTTTCATATTTAGATCTAAATTCTACCTAAAATTGATTTCTGTCTTTGGTGAGGGCCAACTTTTTTTTTTTCCACAAGACTATCAAAATAACTCATCATCACTTACCAAAAAGACCACCCTTTCCCCACTGCTGTCCACTGTCATCTCTGTCGCACAAGAAGTGACAGTATACTTGTGGGGCTGTTTCTCTAACCTTGTGCTAATACATCATCATCACCATTACTGCAGGTTTCTAATGGATCTTGCTATCAGTAGAACAAATATGTCTGCATTGGTAAAAAGCATATTGTTACAATGAACCTACAGATCAATTTTGGAAGAACTGACATGTTTACGACACTGAGTCGTCCAATCTATGAATAGAGTATGTGCCGTCATTTATTTCTTTAATTTCTCTCAATATGACTTACAGTTTTCAGTGTAGTCTTGCCCATGTTTTCTCAAACTATTCATAGAAACATGTTATTTTCTGATGCCATTATAAATAGTGTTTTTAAAAAATTCTATTTTCTGTTTGTAGCTGGCAAACATAAATAGTTGATTTTTGTATAACTTGAGTATGAAGGAGTTTGGGACATGCCACTCCAAAATATGCTGCTCTTGTATATTATTTCAGGTTGAAGTCACTGAAAAATAGCAAATACAAGCAGACTGGCTTTCTCTGAATTCGCTGTCATCTGCCCAAAAGCACGTCCTCCAAAAGGAACTCAACCATCATAAAATCCTCTGCCTAAAAGTTTTATCAACCAGGGAAGATTGACTCTTATCACAAACAGTAAGTAGCCATCACACCTATACAAACTTTGTCATAAACTATCATTTCTGCTGCCTATTCTTGTAAGGTCCTCATCATCTTTTCTAGAAATCATTCATTCTACCCTAAGTAGCCTATATCCATCCCTCTTTCTTTCCCCCTATTAAGACATTATATAGTTTGTGACAAACAAATACTTGGGAGATTTTCTAGATACTTTTCAGTTATTTCAGAAGGAGGGATTATAGACTTTTTTGAAATATGTGAAATTTTCCTCAAAAAAATTCACACGTCATAATAATATTTGATAATTTCCTGAGATTCACAGATGTCCTGTAATTTCTTCACAGACCTCCTAGATTAACAATTCCTATCCTAAGATACCGAAAAGTGATATAAAGATAAGTGTCCAAGAAGGACAAAAAAGATTTTCTTAATTTCTAACACAGTACGCTTTCCAAATACACCTTTTTAGGTATGTCTTAGAAAATATTCTAAACTGGCACAACTTCCTACTAACGAGTTGAGTAAAAAAGTTGCCCAAAAGTGTGCTATGTGCTTGATAAATTAAAGGATAATTTAAAAAAACATCAATTTTTCTAAGATGTAAATGAGTTCTTTTGTATTCAAATGCAGCAAACTTCAGTTTGCATCCTAATTTTTAAAGGGACTGTTTATGTGTCTTTTCCCCTTCCTCTCTCTGATTGTCCCAAGTGTTTGGGGTTTAGAGTTGTCCTTTCAACCATGCCTCCCTCTCTGCCATAGTCACCACATCTCTCCATTTCACAATCAGACCTGGGCTCGTGGCTCAGAAATCCCATCGCATTGGAATACTGCAGATCTCATTCCTGTGTTTTGACCTTAGTTCCATTTACCAGTCAATCTTGCCTCGTATCCCCCTAGCTGGTACCTATAGCAGCCTTAAGAGGTTAATGTAGGTTTTCTTTGTATCTTATTTGTGAGTAAGGCTATCTTTACTCTATGTGTATCTGTATGTCTGAGTGTGCTGGGTAGGAAGGAGGGTGCACTGAGTGAATGAATCAAAGCCTTACCTTGACTAAATGCTGACAACTTTCTCTCCCAGAAACATATTTTCAAAAAGAATAATTTTGAAGTGTACATTAGGGAATTAAAATACACTCAAATACCCTGGAACAGGGATAAGAATAAAAGCTCTTTTTGATCATTAATATGCTTGAAAAGATGTAAAAGCTCTACAGTGCTAAAACTTCTAATTTGAGTAAAAATGGATGGGGTAATTCAGACTAATCCTGTCAGCAAGAACACCTTGAAAAAGTGAATAATATGTTTTAAAAATCTTCATGGTATCGAAGTGCTAACAGGGCAGTGAAAAATTATGAAGCAAGATTCAATTGCCTAATTTCTTTTCAAGTCTCTACTACTTCTATTTCCTGTAGTATGGAAAAGTCTATTGTTCAGAGACTGAAGACACACCACATTTTGAAATTAAGGAAAAAATAAATATATTTTGTAACAAAAGAAAGAAAAAACACAAGAGGAAAAATATTTATTTGGATATTATATACTGTAGTAATGAAAAAATGTTTAGGGCAATAAAGACTAGAAAATTTGATAAGGGGTCAAAATATATATCATCAAATGAAGTACACAGAGAAAGGCTCATGAGTTTCTAAAGTAATAGTAACATTAGTTAAAATCATTAAGTTAATTATGATAGTGATAAATTTCTATTTTCTGGCTAAGAAACTGATATTGGATGCCATAAAAATTTAATATACACATAGGAGAAAATATTTGCCAATCATGTATCATAAGAGGTTATTATCCTAAATATATAAAGAATTCATACAACCCAACAGCAAAAAAGAAAAAATCTGATTAGAGATTAGATCTGAAGAGACATTTTTCTGAGGACGGCACTTAGATAGTCAACAGGACATTAAAAGGTGCTCAACATCACTAATCATCGTAGAAATACACATCAAAACCACAATGAGATATCATACCTCATACCTGTTAGAGTGGCTGGTATCAAAAAGACAAAGAATAACAAGGTGAGGATGTGGAAGAAAAGGCAACCTTTGGGCACTGTGGTGGCAATATAAATTATGGAAAACTTTCTGGAAGTTTCTCAAAAAATTAAAAATAGAACTATCATATGGATCCTGCAATTCTACTTCTTGGAGTATTTACTCCAAGAAAATAAAATCATTATCTTGAAAAGATATCTGCACTCCTATGTTCATCGTAGCATGATTTACACTAGCCAAGACATAGAAACAACCTAAGTATCCATTCATGAATGGATAAAGAACATGTGAGAGAGAGAGAGAGAGAGATCACATATATATGCAATGCAATACTATTCAGCCATTAAAAAGGAAGGAAATCCTGTCATTTGTGACAACATGGATAGACCTTATGAGCATTATGCTAAGTAAAATAAACAAGACAGAGAATCAATACTGTGTTATCATAGATACAAAGAACAGATTGGTGATTACTAGAGGCAGGGGTGGGGACAAAATGGGTGAAAATAGTCCAAAGAATACAACATTCCTATTATAAGATAAATAAGTCCTAGAAATATAACATAAAGTAGGGGGACTATAGTTAACAATACTGTATTGTACATTTGAAAGCTGTTAAGAGAATAAATCTTAAAAGTTCTAACCACAGGAGAGGCAAGTGGCTGTGCACCTAAAACTGATATAGTTTACCCTAGAATGGTATGGGTTTGAACTGTGCGGGTCCACTTACACATATATTTTTTTTCTGATAAATACAGTACTGTAAGTGTATCTTCTCTTCCTTATGATTTTCTTAACAACATTTCATTTTCTCTAGTTTACTTTATTCTTAAAGAATATAGTATATGTATATATAACATTCAAAATGTGTTAATTGATTGTTATTTATTTATATGTTTACGTTTAACATAACATAAACATTGACTTATGTTGTATGACTAAGGATCTGGTCAACAGTAGGTTATTAGTAGTTAAGTTTTTTAAGTTTTTAGGGAGTGAAAAGTTATATGCAGATTTTCAACTCCATTTTTTATAGCTCAAAATAAATACATATGTAAATAAGTACTTGTATATTCTGCTTTAAACATTTTTTTAATGTTTATTTATTTTTGAGAGACAGTGAGAGAGATAGAACATGAGCAGTGGAGGGGCAGAGAGAGAGGGAGACACAGAATCCCAAGCAGGCTCCAGGCTGTGAGCTGTCAGCACAGAGCCAACATGGGGCTCAGAAACACGAACCGTGAGATCATGACCTGAGCCGAAGTCGGACACTTAACTGATTAAGCCTCCCAGGTGCCCTATTTTCTGCTTTTTTTAAAAGTTTATATTTATTTTGAGAGAGAGAGACAGCATGAGTGGGGAGGGGCAGAGAAAGAGGTAGAGAGAATCCAAAGCCGTGCAGAGCCCAATGCAGGGCTCGATCTCATGATTCATGAGACCATGAACTGAACCAAGATCATGACCCGAGCTGAGATCAAGAGTCGGACCCTTTAACCGATTGAGCCACCCAGGTACCCCTAGATATTTTTAAAAATTTAAAGCACACTGACAAGATTCAAAAAGAAAATTTCATGAGTTTTTGTTGTTGCTATTGCCATGTTCCTAATTTGACTTTGTGACAGATGGCATGATTAGTCCCAATCCTTCATCCCTCTTTCCATCCACATCCTTTGCAATTTCATATTGCACTGTGGTTGGGTGGTTTTGGTAAGCCAGACCTTGGGGAATAATTTCTCTCTTGTACTTCTGCCTTCCTCATGGGATCAAGCCCAGGAGAGCCTGCTGCAGGCACAGAGACATGCAGAACAGAGTATTTAACTATAGTTGAAGGCAGCCTCGATCAGCTGCCAGCCGGCTGTGAGCAAACCCAACCAAGGTAAAGCCACCTAGCTGCCCCTCAAGTATGAGCAATAAATGCTTACTGAGTGCCATTCAGGTGTTGTGGTTGTCTATTATGCAATGTTCTCATTACAACAGATAATAAAGACTTTGCAGACTTTAACCAACAGATTTGCACTTCTCACTTTCTTCTGAAAATACTTCCTAACGATAATAACCATTTCTGACCTTTTCCTAAGTCTTCACTATGGCCTACTGAATCTTTTTTTTAATTAATTAATTAATTTTTAAATTTACATCCAAGTTAGTTAGCATATGGTGCAACGATTTCAGGAGTAGATTCCTAAATGCCCCTTACCCATTTAGCCCATCCCCCTCCCACAACCCCTCCCTCCAGCAACCCTGTGTTTGTTCTCTATATTTAAGATTCTCTTATGTTTTGTCCCCCTCCCTGTTTTTATATTATTTTTGCTTCCCTTCCCTTAGGTTCATCCGTTTTGTGTCTCAAAGTCCTCAGATGAGTGAAGTCATATGATATTTGTCTTTCTCTGACTAATTTCACTTAGCATAATACCCTATGGTTTCATCCATGTAATTGCAAATGGCAAGATTTCATTCTTTTTGATTGCTGACTAATACTCCATTGTGTGTGTGTATACACACACACACACACACACACACACACACACACACACATACATACACACCTCACATCTTAATCCATTCAGCCATTGGTGGATATTTGGGCTCTTTCCCTACTTTGGCTATTGTCGATAGTGCTGCTATAAACATTGGGGTGCATGTGCCCCTTTGAAACAGCACACCTGTATCCCTTGGATAAATACCTAGTACTGCAATTGCTTGGTTGTGCCTACTGAAATTTTTTTTTAATTTTTTTAACATTTATTTATTTTTGAGAGACAGAGCACAAGCGGGGGAGGGGCAGAGAGAGGAGGAGACACAGGATGAAGCAGGCTCCAGGCTCTGAGCAAGCTGTCAGCACACCGCCTGACACATGGCTCAAACCCACGAACTGTGAGATCATGACCTGAACCGAAGTTGGACGCTTAACTGAGTCACCCAGGTGTCCCCCTGAATTCTAAACCAGCATGACCATTTACTACAGACCTGGCACAGCCTGCAGAAAATCAAGCTCTCACAAGTCTGGGAAGCAAGTCAGAAAGTGATCTCAAGGGAAAGAAGGAGTGATCCTAAAATAGTTAAATGCAAGAATGGAAGTAAGAAAGAGTAGAAGGCTGTCTATGAATCGAGAGGGTAGGTAACCTAAAGGGCTCAGTGTGTTTGTATTATAGCTAAAGTGCATTTGGGCCAAAAGAATCTACTGATATGTTTTGTCTATTTGTACATAATATAAAAATTCTCCCAAGTGATTACATATTTTTAAAACTTTTTATTATTTTAATGTTAATAATATAGATTATCATATGATATTATATGGAGCAGTATCCAGGTAGATGACATTTATCTCTGCATTAAATAATCCTTTTAAAACTAAAAAAGTTGAACTCATGTTTCTGTATCATCGTTTAAATATCACACATGTAGGTTTTCTTCCACTATAGGAATGTCAAGTCTCCAAATTGCTTATGAAATCACACAAAGAATAAAGGGTATATTTACAAAGCGTTTTAAAAAAAAAAAAAACAAAAAACAAAAAAAAAACCCAAAACCCTACTGCCATCTAAAACTACTGACCTCATACACAGCTACTGACCTGCATTAAAGTTGAAACCTCCCCTTAAATGTCATTCCTATTACTGTTTCCATTTAAATGGTCTGCAACCTAATTAAATGCCAATCTACTTTCTCACAGTTTACAACACTTGACATTTACCCCAAGATTCTAGATGTCATTCCCTGAAACCATCAGATAATGGTTACTGTTGGAAAATGTCCTTACAGCTTACCTTTTAAAAGGACTACATTTTAGTATATCTGCCTCTAATTTTGACATCACAAGTTTACAAGCCTATAAACGTTTATAAAGGCACAATAACTTCTTTATAGTAATATTTTAATTTCACTTTAATATATAGAGGACAAGGAAAACATTGATTCAAACTTGCGAGGTCTAATGACATTTTCTTCTAAAGGTCACATTTCAGAACCATATAAATTACCAATACATAACCATTAAATAATCACTTTGTTCAGTTCAATCCTAAAATGTGTCTATACATCTATAGATATATATACATCTATAATTTATGTATTTTGAACATAAATTCTACTCAGTAATTTTTTTTTCTGCTTAGTAAATTACTTATAACTTTACAACTACTGTCAGTCAAGACAAATGAATAAGAACTTTTAAATAAAGACAGTCTAAAAAACCAGTGATCTCCTTTTTACAAAAGGGTACCCATGAAGCTGATATTCACATTACATACTAAATTAAATACATACTAGAGGAAGTAAACCCTTCTTGGTTATAACTCACATGTGAGAATTCAAGGTTAAATCCCTGTTTTTTCTAAACTAAATTACTAAACCATCTAAATATCTGCTATGCTCTGAAATGTTTATATCCTTCCCACTCACCCCATTCCTGACTTATATGTTGAAATCTAACACGCAAGGAAGGGGGGCCTTTGGGAGGTGATTATGTCACAAGAGGGATTAGTGCCCTTATAAAAAAGGCTTTAAAAAGCCCCGTGCCCTCTTCCCTGTGAGGTTACAATGAAAAGACAGCCATCAGTGAGCTAGCAAAGGTGTCTCACCAGACACCAAATCGGCTAGTGCCTTGATCGTGGACTTTCCAGGCCTCAGAATTGTGAGAAATAAGTGAATGTTGTTTATAATTGACATTATTTAAAAAAAAATTTTTTTTAAGTTTATTTATTTTTGACAGCATGTGCGCGCACACTAGCAGGGGAGGGGCACAGAGAAGGAGAGAGAGACACAGATTCTCAAGCAGGCTCCAGGCTCTGAGCTGTCAGCATAGAGCCCGATGCAGGGCTTGAACTCACGAGCTGTGAGATCATGACCTGAGCCAAAGTCAGACGCTTAACAGACTGACCCACTCAGGGGCCTCTTTAATTGACATTATTTATGTTGGTTATAAGTCACCCAGTTTGTATCATTTTGCTAGGGATCAAAACACTATCCACTAAGAACACAAGTTAAATAAACTATAGTATATAAATAATATATATCATGCATATATTAGATTTAGATCTCTATGTCATATTGTAAAGTAATTAAGTGAATAAATAAGTAAATCACAAAAACAATTTCACATTTCTTAAATAAAAAAGAAAGATGTATTTGTGTTGAGATACAATGCAGTTTGAAAGCTTGGTCTAGAGTCAAATCTGAGTTTAAATGCTAGTTTCAACACTTGTTGGCCGGCATTCTACTTTTACCAGTCTGTATCAGGCATGCTATTAACTTTTCTCAGTCTTAATTTCCACATTTTGTAGTGGCAGGTATCGCTACTTCCATTACATAGGATTACTGTGAAGTAAATAAGATAATACATATAAATGGCTTGGCATAATCCAAGCCACTATAAATGTTTAGTAACTGTAGTTATTTTTATGGCCTTTCTCTAACCTCAAGAAATGAATTCTCTGGTACCATGTAAGAGTCATAAAAACAAATCTAAGAATTAGTCCCTACAGAGGTTTAGGTTTATATGACACATAACATTGGTGATTAATAACAGAAAACCTTAGAAAAAATAACACATGTGTAATGATAAAACAATTCCAGATTATTATATGCACATATATGTACCATATATGTAGTATATACATACAATTTATTATGTTATACTCTACTGTGTCCTAGAATATTAAAATAAAGAGGTTGAAAACAAATAACATAGCTGTTAAGCATGTGGAAGAATTTATCTAACTACACAGAATGACTGAGATGACCACAAAAATGGTCCACATTAAGGATCAACTTGAGAAATCCTTTTATGAGCTTTCCTCCTGATAGGAATTCAAGCTGTAGTTAAGTATACTAAAACATTCTGATAGCCAACAAACTTGCACAACTGACCTTTAGGGAAATAAATTTAGGATTCAGGAAAGCAGCTCATTCTACATTTTAAGTTGTATATTTTCAAGTCCCCCTTTTTGAAAGCATGTTTGTCTCAAAAATTCTAGCTTTCCATGGGGCGCCTGGGTGGCGCAGTCGGTTAAGCGTCCGACTTCAGCCAGGTCACGATCTCGCGGTCCGTGAGTTCGAGCCCCGCGTCGGGCTCTGGGCTGATGGCTCAGAGCCTGGAGCCTGTTTCCGATTCTGTGTGTCTCTCTCTCTCTGCCCCTCCCCCGTTCATGCTCTGTCTCTCTCTGTCCCAAAAATAAATAAACGTTGAAAAAAAAAATTAAAAAAAAAAAAAATTCTAGCTTTCCTTCATCTCACTACTTGAACATTCCATTAAGGATCTGATTTCTGTCACTTTTCAACCTTGTGGACTTAAATTTTTCATCTATAAAAAGAATCCTCCATTTACAGAAATATCATGCCATATTTCAAGCCAACATTTCCATTTACAGATAAAGTAGATATTCTAATTCAAATTCTGTTTCAAGTCTTTCTCCCACTGAAGACTTAATACTGGCTATTTTCCTCTAAATGTTTTCAGAGAAATAATTCTAAAAGAATAGGAATATGGCAAGATCAAAGAATAAAAAACATCAAACTTAAGATAAAGAAGTAACAGAAATAGTACTACTAGCCAAAAATAAGAGATATATACTAAAATGTTACCTAAGTCCTTAATTAATATTTTAAAAATAAAGCATATGATGCTTTTTGTACTCTTATTAATGTTTAGGTTTTCTTTCTGCACTAAAATCAAAGTTGAAAAGGACTTTTGGGTTAGCCTTCAGCATTGTAGGTTTGGTAGGCCTGAGTAATCAGGGTCACAGACTATCTGACCAACAGTATCACAGTCAAATGTCTGTTGATGTATTTTAATTTTGTCAAAGCCTTTACTGTTATCACCTTAACTGAAGTCACATGTTACAATACCACTGCCCCCTGCTGCAGCAGAAATGAAAAGTATTTTCTATACATATGCTGGCTCTTCCTTATCATGCTGTCCTCAGGTGGGACCATCGAATGATTTTTTTTCCTGACATTTTCAGTAACTATAATGAACTCTATTGGATGTAATACCGAATTTCATTTATAGCAACAAATGTTTTTTAAAGCAATGAATATCATAATAAAGCTTCTATTTAAAAAGTTTGAGAGAAAAATCAGTCAACTAATTACCTATAAAGAGCTTCCATGGTCTCTGTAGGACCAGTTTTCAATAAAGTTTTAAAAAGATGCTTCTAAATTGCTTATCAAGGCTATAAGAACAACTGAATGGAAAATAGCACATTAATATGCAAACAAAATCTGGCCATCCGTTGGAACTGAAAGAAGCCTTATGATCGTTACCACCAACGATCATTTTATGCAAATTTTTCAGTTCAATTTGCTACCAATGTACCCGAAATATCATTCCAGAACCAACTAGAACTACAAGCATATAGGTAAAATCAGATTACTTCATTTTATGATGTATGGTTTGGGAGCAATCAGAGGCTAAACTGAAAACATGGTTGGTCACCTCTGTAAAGACCGGAGAGATTCTGGCACATTCCTTAAAATTAATCAACACAGATGAAAATATATTAAAGCCTTCATATTTGGATTTCTGTTAGCATACATATATACTAGTTAAATATGTGTACTTAACTTTAAAACATTAATGCACAGAATTAGGATCATGATTCAGTTATTTAGCTATTATTTTAAATACAAATAAAATAATCTTTCAAACAAAATTATTTTAGGGTTAAACTTCCGCGCTCTATGGTTAAAACTTTTCAAAAGTAAATCAACATTTTTTATTACAGTTTTAAGCAGTTCACTTCCTCTAATCATTTTTTTTAACAGTTCAAGTCACTTTCACAATAGGTAACTGCAAGAATGGTATCTGGGTGAGCAGTCACACCAGAGGGGAATTTTGATCAATCTGAGGTAATTATATTAAATATATATATATATGTATGTATATATACATATATATATACACGTATATATATATATGTATATTATATATATATATATATATATATATATATTAAATCTATAAGGTAGTGCAGGCATTTTTAAAAAATGTTTCAGAGAAAGACCGAGAGACAGTGTGAGTGGGGGAGGGGCAGAGAGAGAGAGAATCCCAAGCAGGCTCCATGCTGTCAGCACAGAGCCCAACACGGGGCTCGATCCCACGGACTGTGAGATCATGACCTGGGCTGAAACCAAGACTCTGATGCTTAACTGACTGAGCCACCCAGGCACCCCAGTACAGGCATTTGTTTTGTTTCGTTTTGTTTTTAAAACCTTATAAAACTTTCTTGCATTATAAAAGTAGAACAATGGTAGGAGGATCACTTTTTACTAGATCCAACTTTTTTTTGGTTCAAATTCATCAGAAAGTTTCAAAATTTCACTAAAGTAAAAACACCAGTAAATTAATATTCAGCCAATTCAGTATTTATACTTAGGCAAGTATAATTAGCAATTTTAAGCAAAATCATTAAAGTTTCCAGAAGGGATATCACTTACAAGCTGCTCCGATTTTACACCGTATAACTGGATGGTCTTTGCCACGTTTTTAGACACAGCTATTGTGAGGTCTGCGTCTACAGCAGCTACATTTAGTTCACTGGAGAAAACAAAAACAGTCTTTAATTATTAGCAACATAGTTCATCAACAAAGTAAAGGACAACATATAAACTTAAACCCAATAAGCAATGTGGTGATTCTTTTTATAGACTTCACTGACTGCTTCCAAGAATTGGTTGCATTGTTTCATTTTTCTTCCTAAATTCAGCATTAAGAAAAAGTGCTTGGAGATGGCTTGGTTAATGACCAGTTTCTCATTAATAAAAGCACATCATGTGTGGGTTCAGGCTGTGATTAAAAGAGTAAATTGTGTACAGATTTTTAAAGTAGCACTCTTGTTAATACTGATAAGTGCAATTAGAGACACTGCATATCACAGACATCTGCAAGGAAATGACAGCTTTTGAATGGAAATGATGACCTTGGAAGGACAGAGGCTAAAAATATAAATTACACATGATACATAAAGATGCTCAGTTTCTGTAGAAATTATGCCAATTCATGCTATTTTGTAGAGTAGCTTTTTAAATATATTAAAAGCATAACAAAGATAGAATGTGAAATTTTATTTATTTATCTTTTATTTGAGAGAGAGAGAGAGAGAGCGAGAGTGAGCCCTGGGGAAAGGGGCAGGAGGGAGAGAGAAAGAGAATCCTAAACAGGCTCCATGCTCAGTGTGGAGCCCAATGCAGGGCTCAACCCCACAACCCTGGGATTTTGAGCCAAAATCAAGAGTCACACACTCAATTGACTTAGTCCCCAGGCACCCCCTAATTTGAAAATTTAAAATTTGGATCCTTGAAGTGTCATACTTATTTTCAACTTTAACAATGGATTGAGATGTTTGAGCTGAATGCCAAAAAAAAAAAAAAAAAAAAAAAAGAAAAAGTATTTACCAAGACCATGGAAAAATACTAGGAGTTCAAAACTGCATAAAACCCCATATATAGGTAGAAAGCAGGAAAAGATAATTATTGTGTCTGAAGTAGCAAACAAATCTTGGCACTTAACAGATTCTCTTTATGAAGAAAGTGAAAGACTTTGAAGCAACACTAGTGTATATTGTGTGCCATAAAAATGTACTTTCATAAATAGGGAGACATAACTTTATTAATGGTGACTTTTAAGTTCTACTGAATACTGGGCATAACCATGCTTCTTCGAGCTCCACGTTGTATTTGATTACAGCATTGCCAAACTGTCCAGAGGAATGGGAGAGATGCCCCTTTAATACTTTCATAAATAGGTCAAAAGATCAGGTTGAATCCAAGACTACTGTTGTCACTACCAAACCAAACAGATTAACAGAGACCTAACAGAGACCTGAGGGTAAAAACAATCTAGAATTAGGACTTTGGAAAAGTCATGATAATTGTGAAAAGATTTAAGATCAAGATGCAGAGCAATTTAGACACTGCGTAGGTAAGGTACACTTGCAGCTGGATACATGCTTGTGGACATTATACCTGTGGCTTCTTAGTCTTCCTCTCACATGCCTCAGAATCGCCACCTTCAAATGTGTAGTCTAAAACCATCTAGACAGTTCTATACTTTGATCCTATATTGCCTGAACTACTATTTTATTTCTCAAAATGTTCATCTACAAATGTACAGACCTCCTGTTAGGACAACTTGTTAGCTATGATAGGAGCTGAGACAGTCTTAACTGCAGATGAATCTGGGTAACTGTAAATGTCTAAGGCACCAGTACAATTATATCATCTGCAAGCATTCAGGTAGCACCTCTACCAGGATACCTCACCTTTTGAGCATTTTAAAAGCTGTCATATTTACTTAGGAAGCTCAAAATAGCCACACACACAGGTAGGCTAATCAAGATCATAATATCCTGTGCATGAAGTACTTTATGGACTTAAGATAAAAAAACATTAAGCTCTATACTTTAGTTTCTCAATTTGTAAAATTATTTTTATGCTATTTTACTGTGTAACACTGGATATTTACTATGGCATAAAAATTAGGTTTACTTTTCATCCTTGACAAGACACAGAATAATTATAAGCTATTTTTAGACTGTATTTAAAGGGTTTTATTAATTGGAATCTTAAGTACTTTCTGTATGTGCACTGATTCACTGCAAACCCCTTGATTTAATTGCAGGACTAATTACTTGAATAATTTGAAGTAAATTAAAACATCACTAACAAATGTGGCAGGCATTTTATAGCATGTCATTACATAAAAATCCGTACCTTGCTATAGTTTTAATGATACCTTCAAGTTCATCTGCAGAAGGAGGATTGCGACCACCAGGGGGAAAAACCAAGTTGATAGGATCAAAGAGTCGAGATAAAGATTTTGATAAATAAGCAGCTTCATAGGGTTGCAGTGAGTCTTTCAAAGCCTTTTCGGGGCTGTGGGAACAAAATGTATTAAAAATGAATTCAGATTATATAAAACTAAATGCTACTGTATTGGAGTGTGAATGCCTTTCTTAAAAATCTATCCTCTATATAAAATGTAACTCTCTATGAACAAAAAGGAAAAAGTTTGTTTAAAAATTTATATATTTACAAATACATTTCATGACTAAACATGTATTAAGAACTAAACATCTTAACCTATACATAAGTCCTACATATAAATGTAATACAATTTATATTGGTATCTACTGTAGTAAGTCTGTCATTTGAAACTAAGAGAATAACAAAGTAAAATCTTTTTAATTCTAATGGGGCTATGCCTTTGTGGAGGAAATCCAGATTCTAGAGAGTCTGAAAGCCTCAAGAGAGAGCCAGGTGTGTAGAAACTGCTCCACTCACTTGACCCTTTGTGCCACAGCTGCCATTTCCCAGGGAGCTCGCTGAGAGGGAAGTTCACAGGGTCTAGGCTTTTATCAGCCTTCCCATGCCAAACTAACAGAATGAGGACAAAATAAAAAGTGTTTGTCAAAGTCCTACAGTCACATAAATACTCCCAATTGGGGTTCTAAGCTAATTTGTTTTATAATATTTCTCACAAACCAGAACGTCCTTCTTTCCTCTTTCATCTTCCCATGTCTTAAATTATTTGCATTTTCATTTAGCAGTCCAACTATTGGGTCTTATATTTTTCCTTTGACAATTATTATCAAATGTCGATAACCATTATTTCCATTTGCTTTCTTATTCCTATAATTAACTCTGCATCTCCTTACATGGCCCTTGTTTATAATCCTTCTACCAGTCCTTCCATTGTCTTTATTTATTTATTTTTTTAAACAAATCTCCCTTCATTCTAAGTGTTAACCTTGAAAACATCTGACCTGCTCCTTCATGTAATTTAGGAAAACTGGCTTTCTCCCTTCCCACCCTTTCTGGCCAACTAACAAGCCCTAGAGGTCACAATGCTCTTGGCTCGTACATCGTAATTCCATAGTTATCTCTTAACATTTCTCATTCAACAAGTATTTCCCTCAGCACATATTTGCTGAGAATACCATGTCCCAGGCCCTTGTTAAGTGCTGGGAAGATGTAGATTAAAAGCACTTTACAAGGCAGTGAAGAAATGTGCAGGTAGAGTGCTAACTATAGTGTTTTCTGTAATAGGTGAAGATAGAACACAATGGAACAGGGAGGAACTAGTGTCTAAATCTGCCAGAGGCAATCCTCTATTGAAGTCCACACCATCTACTTAAATGTGTTCTGTTTTTGCTCCTGTCATTTACTGACCTTAAGAAGCCTCTTTCCTCTTCTGCAGACATTTCAGTTCTGAATTATAAGTACTAACACTCTTCCTGGTCTCCGAATTGCAGTGAAGATCCTTAGTGACTACAATGTCGAAACTGATAACTTTCCTGAAACTTATCTTGTATTAGAAGTCTACTTTTATTTTAGCTTTACTATGAAGCTTCCATATTTGAGTCATCATTTTGAACTGCTCTACTTCTTGCTCTCCAACCTTGAAGACAACTTTTCACACCCTCTACTTACCCCATTTCCTTCCCTCTATACTATTAAGTCTCTCCGATTTGCCAGATACTTCCTAGATGTGGGAAATATAGTAGTAAAGTCAATTAAAATTCCCTGTCCTCTTACCGCTCACTAAATGAGAAGCTTAATGTTGCTAATAAGATACTCAGAAAAATAAATACAAATTTTTAAATGATTTAAATATGGAATATGAGTCATAAGTTTTAAGAGAAAAATGAAGTAAGCCAGAAACAATGTGTTTAGATGACTTTCTCATTTTTTTTCATCCTATATTGTACAGGATAAGGCAAAAGAAGGTTTGCTGAGCACATCTGAAGGAAAAGAGCGAGCAAAGCGATGAAGATTTCCATGCAAAGAAAACAGGAAGTGCAAAGGCCCTGAGGAGGGGCCACACCTGGCTTTGTTGGCTAAAAACTTAGAGAAGCAAGCACCTCAGTGATAGGAGAGTGGTACAAGATGAAGTCAAACAGAAAATAGATGGAAAATATCATGCCAGGCTTTTTATGTCAATAAAGGAGCGAGATTTTACTCAAAAGAACTTGCTCTTAGACCTTACTGCGATCAATGCTATGGAACCTTTTCTGATTCTCCTACCTCATCATGATATTCACCAGTCTATCCTCTATCCGCAGCCAACCATTTCAAGGTACTCTCATTAGCATCTTGATTTTTCTAATTCATCTTCCTTTCAAAGCTCTAAGAATATCTTATTTAGATGATTTCTGTACCTGCTGCTACGCTACCCACATTTTGCAGAGAAAAAGAAAATTGTATCTATTATACATTTATGCTAACCCCTTACTTTCAAGAGACCTAAAGCGCAAGGTATTAACTCGAAATTCCGCACTAGCAGCCCCTGCTCTCTATAGGTGACCATTTGCTGCTACTTTACTCTAAGACCAAACCACTGGCAATAGCCTTCATCACCTTGGACTTCCCTAGCTTTTTTCTTTCTTTGTAACTGTATCTATCCTCTGTGATTTTCCTATTATGTCAAAGAAAAAAGTAGCTTTACTCCTTTTTTCCATCTAAACTTCTTTGAAGAACTGCATGTACTTCCTCCTTTCCCATTCTTTAAAAAACTGCTTTTTAAAAAACTGAAAGATAATTCACATTTGGAATTCATATTCAACCGTTTTTAAAAAAATTTTTTAAATGTTTATTTATTCTTGAGCGAGAAAGAGAGCACGAGCAGGGGAAGGGCAGAGAGAGAGGGAGACACAGAATCTGAAGCAGGCTCCAGGCTCTGAGGTGTTGGCACAGAGCCTGACACGGGGCTTGAACTCACAAACCGTGAGGTCATGACCTGAGCCAAAGTCGGACGCCTAACTGACTGAGCCACACAGGTGCCCCCACATTCAACCATTTTTAAAGTGTACAATTCAAACCAATTTTAAAGTGTACAATTTTTCGGATAGCCACAGATAGGCGCAACCATCACCATACTCAGTTTTAGAATATTTTCATCACCTCAAAAAGAAACTATACTCTTCAATTATAACCCCTTTAACCCCTTACTCCAACCCCAATCCTAACCAACTACTAATACTAGTTTTTATCTCCATAATTTGCTATTCTAGACTTTCATATGAATGGGATCATACAGTATATGATTTTTGTGACTGGCTTCTTTCACTCAGCAGAATGTCTTCGAGTTTCATCCATGTTGTAGCAGGTATTAGTACTTCGTTCCTTTTTATGGCTGAATAGTATTCCATTATATGGATATACCACTGTTTGTTTACCCACTACTCTGCTGAAGGACACTTTTGGCTATTATGAATAATACTGCTATAAACATTTATTACAAATCTGTGTAAACATTTAAAAAATCTGCTTAATGTTCCATTTTGTGGTAAAATATACATAACAAAGTTTACCATTGCAGCCATTTTTAAGTGTACAGTTCAGTGGCATTAAGTACATTCCTACTTGGTCATGCAACCATCACCACCATCCATTCTGGAACTTTTTCATGATCCCATACAGAAACTATACCCATTAAACAATAATTCCTCATTCCACCCTCCCCCAAACATGTTTTTATTTGTCTTAGGTACGTATCTAGGAGTAGAATTGCTGGTATCTGTGTTTAGTAACTACCAAACTGCTTTCCAAAGCCCTGTGCCATTTTAGATTTCCACCAGCAACCTCTGAGGGTTCTAATTTTTTCACATCCTTGCCAACACTTGTTAATACCTTTTTGATAAAGGCATATTGGTGGTGTAAAGGGCTAACTCACTGTGGTTCTGATTTGTATTTTCCTGATGTTAAGCATATTTTCACGTGTTTTTGGGCCACTTGTCTACTTTGGGGCCATTTGTCATACTTCTTTGGAAGTATGTCTACTCAGATCCTTGCCCATTTTTTAATTGGGGAAGTTGTCTTTTATTGTTGAATTCAAAGTCTCTTACATATCCTATTGAATATGTCCATTGACAGATATTTGAGTTGCAAATATTTTCTCCCACTCTTGATGGTGTCCTTTGAAGTACAAATAGTCCAATATATGTATTTTCTCTTTTGTTGCTCATGCCTTTGGTGTCATAGCTAAGAATTCTTTGTCAAACCCTAAGTCATGAAGACTTACCTTTATATTTTCTTCTGTTTTATATTTTTGACCTTACATTTCATTTTTTGATCCATTCTGAGTTAATTTTTGTATATGGTGTGAGGTAAGGTTCCTTTACCACTAATCATCATTCTTTCTCCACTGAATGATCTTGACAAGCTTTTGAAAATCAGCTGACCATGGATGCATGGTTATTTTTTTTTTTTTTCTGGATTCTCAATTCTATTCCATTGATCAATATGTCTCTCCTTGTGCCAGTACCATATCATCTTGATTACCATTACTTTGTAGTAAGTTTTGCAACTGGGAAGCATGACTTCTACTTCACTCTTTTTTTTTTTTTCAATATTGATTTGGTCATTCCAGATACCCTGCAATTTCACAGCATGACTCCTACTTTACTCTTTCTTTTCAATATTGATTTGATCATTCCAGGTACCCTGCAATTTCATATGAACTTTAGAATCAGCTTGTTTCTTTCTACAAATACTTTCTACAGATTCTGATAGCAACTGAGGTGAATCTGTAGATCCATTTGGGAAGTACTGCTATCTTAATGCTGTTAGGTCTTGTGATTCGTGAACATGAAATGTTTCTCATTTCTTTAGATCTTTAATTTCTTTCAGCAATATTTTGTCATTCCCAGAGTGTAAGCTTTATACTTCTTTTGTTACATTTCTTCCTAAGTATTTTATCTTTGTGGTAATACTACTATACATATTATGTGTACTAATGTTACAAATCCAGCAATAAGTTGTTATGATTATCACTCTACCATCTGTCATCGTTTCCATAGTACATTATGGCTCTGCTCCCACCTACCTCCTTTATGTTCTTATTGGCAAATGTATACACATGTATTACATTTCTATATGTTGTAAGCCCAACAACACATTCTATATGTATTTTATACAACTGCATTTTAAATCACTTAAGAGAAGAAATGAGAAAATATGCATTTATAGTATCTTTTATAATTTCATAACTATCATTATTAGGGGCTCTTCATTTGTGTGTACTTGAATTACCAAGAGGTAACCTGGCATTGGGCCTGAAGAACTTCCTTTAGTATTTCTTGTAAGTTAGGTCAGCTAGGAAGAAAGTCTCTCAGTTTTTGTTTGTCTAGGTAAGTTTTCTCTTCTTTATGAACAACAGCTTTACTGGATATAGGATTGTTGGTTCAGTTTCTTCCTTTGAGCATGTTGAGCCCACTACCTTCTGGCCTCCTTTGTTTCTTCTAAGAAGTCAGCTCTCAATCTTTTGGGGTTCCCTTATAAGTGACAAGTAGGTTTTCTTTGCCTGCTATCAAGATTTTCTACTTGTCTTTAACTTTCAACACTTTTACTATGATGTGCCTGTTTTGGTCTGTATGAGTTAATCCTATTAGCTTCCTGAGTATGTATGTTGTTTTTCAATAAATTTGGTAAGTTTTCAGCCATTAGTTCTTTGAGTATTTTTTCTTCTCCTTTCTCTCTCTCCTCATATTGTGGTACTACTGCATATATATTGGTGTGTTTACACGTTTCTTTGAGGCTCTATTCATTTTTCTTCATTTTTTCCTATCTGTTCCTAGGCTTACATAAATCTAGTTTCCAATTTTGCTCATTTTTAAAATATCTATGTATGGATTGTATTGTATTGTATTGTATTGATGTCTCCCTCCCTCCCTCTTCCTTCCTTCCTCCCTCCCTCCCTCTCTTTCTTTCCTTCCTTCCTTCCTTCCTTCCCTTCCCTTCCTTTCAAGAGGGGGAGGGGCCAAGAGAGAAAGGGAGAGAGAGAGAATCCCAAGCAGTGCAGAACCCCACATGGGGCTTGATCTCATGACTGTGAGATCATGACCTGAGCTGAAGTCAAGAGTCAGATGCTTACCCAACTGAGCCACCCAGTCACCCCCTGGCTAGTTCTTTTTAATGTCAATTCAAATCTATTGCTGAATCCCTCTAGTGATTTTTTAAATTTCAATTACCAAACTATTCAATTCCAGCCCTTCTTTTTGATTTTTTTTATAATTTTCATCTTTTTATGGATATTCTCTATTCTCTATGGCAACATTGCCATCATATAGTCCTTTACTTAATCATATTTTCCTTTAGTTCTGTCAACAATTTTCTATGGCTAATGTGAAGTCTTATTATATTAAATCTAATGTTTGGTCACTCTCACAGGCAGTCTCTGGGTCACGCTGTTATATTCCTTTGTATGCCTCATAATTTTTGTTACAAACTGCACATTTCTGATAATATATTATTGCAACTCTGGGTACTAGATCGCTACACCTCTGAGGCTTGTTATTGTTATTTGCATGTTTAGTGACTGGCTGGATTATTTTTGTGAAGTCTCTTTCTCCCTTACAGTGCAAAACCTTTGATGTTGCACCACAGAGGGGCAGAGCTTTGAGGATGCGCATAGTCACCCAGGGGTAACAGTGGTCTTAACAGGGTTCTGTTTCCTCTCTTTCCCTGACCACACTCAGTGGCCACAGATTGCTCTACTGTTTTTAACAATGCTGTGGACCATAAACTCCTTTCCAAACGAATCCCATATAATTGTAGCTCCTTTGATAGAATAATTTCTGAGGTCATGTTTGATAATCTGACCTCCAAGAGTTCTTCCCAGTCTTCTTATTCCACAGATCTCTCTTATGAGCTAGCTGGCCTATAGTATAATCTGCATCTTCATTAGAGCCATGAATATCCTCCCCCTGCCCCTCACCACAACCTCCACTGTTTTTGAAAATGTCCTCAAGTTGCAAATAATGTCAGTTACTTTGGAAGGAGATTAGGAGCTAGCTTTTTAGCTGCTTGTTTCTTCCCCCAGGAGAATTTTTGTGCCAGAGTTCTGGAGCTAGAGATGGAGAAAATGGTGAGCTTCTAAGTGACACCTCACTGGAGGAACTTGGCAGGGGTTAGGGGTAAGTCGGCAGCAGCCTGAGGGCCTCTCAGTTTGCCTTTCCTGACACGGAACCACTATTTTAAAAGCCAGGGGAAGATTTATTGGGGCCCTAGTATTTTCAGGGAGTCCAACAAGATAGAGACTGCATTCCTTCAGTGAGGGTAGTTCACTATAAGGAAGCACCCACCTACTCATCTCATCTGCTTGAGACTTAGCCTCAGTTACAGAGAGCTGAGGGAAGAATGAGAAACACTGAGGTTCTGCTCCTCCCAGGAATAAAGCTCTCCTGTTGGAAGCTGTGGGGAGAGAGAGCCCTTTGCTCTTGGCTGCTGCAGTCTGGAGAGGAGTCTATGCCTTGCTGAGCAGGGAGGAGGGAGGATGAAGGGAGGAAACATTCTTGGTTCAAACATCACACGCTCTTACAGAATTCTCACTGAATGTTCACAGAATTTTGGGGGGGAGAGGGAGGCAGAGAGGGAGACAGAGAGAATCATAAGCAGGCTCTGCACTGAGAACAGAGCCCAACCTGGGGCTCAAACCTGCAAATGTGAGATCGCAACCTGAACCAAAATCAAGAGTGGGACACTTAACCAACTAAGCCACTCAGGCACTCCCATAGATTTTCTTGAGTAGTTGATTTTTCTTTAGTACCCTTTCCAGAGAATTAAAAGAAACAAACAAACAAAAAAAAAAAACTGTTTGCAGTTTTCACCAGTTTCACTGGGGGTAGGTCGGTGGAGTAGATGGTGCTGTCGCCCCAGAAGTCAATCTTCTCCCATTTTGTCTCATTAATTCTAACAATACTTTTGTACCCACCATTCCATACCTAGACCTCAAACAGTCTTACTTTGCCATATCAAGAGGTCAACTTCTCAATAGTGTGTGACAGAGTGAACTAGTCCTCCTCCAACTTAAATGAACTCATTCCTTGGGGTTCCTGTCATCTCACCATTTTTCTCTTAGTGTCCCCTTTGCAGGTTGCCACTCTTCTGCTCAACTCTGGAGTGCCTATCTTGGGCCAGGGTTCTTTTTTCTCTTTATATACATCTTTTCCTATAGAATCTCCTCTAATCCCTTGATCTTAAAAATCTACAAAATGATGACTCCCAAATATGATTCACATTCAGCTACCTTTTTAACAACTCCTAACAACTTTATCACTTCAGACTTACTTATCCAAGTATCCTTGATTCTTCTTTCTTCTCAGATCCAATCTACCAGCAAGTTCTATTGGCCTGCCCTCGAATATCTTGAATCAATCTGACCAATTCTCCCCATCTCTTCCTCTCATCCCAATCCAAGCCATTATCATTCCTTGTCCAGTCAAACAAAATAGCTCCCATTTTCTACTTTTCCTTCTCTGTAGTAACACCTCCCCTCCAAGCTGTACACATAGGAGCCAGAGTGGTAATTTTAAAAGGTTTATCAATTCACATTATTCCTCTTTTAAAAGCAATGATTTCCACTGTATTTGAATCCATACCATAGTCTATGGTCCTACATGGTCTTACACTTCCCTTCCTCTCTAAACCCATGTTGTACCCATCTCCTTCTTGCTCACTGTGTTCTAGCTTTCTACTCCTCAATCTCTCCACCTTGATTCTCAAGGACTCTAAATTTGCTGTTCTCTCTGCCTGCAAATATCTTACTCCAAATCTTCCATGGCTGATTCCTTCACATTATGCAGATCTCAGGTCAAATGTCACCTACTCATAGAGCTCGTCCCTGATCACCCTATATATGGCACTCTATCGCATCATCTTATTCTATTTTCTTCACAGCAAATTACTACTACCCAAAATTGAGCATGAATAGTGAATGATAAAAATGCTAACCTGGCTATTTGTGTTCTTACTCTAATTTTTTAGGCCCCTGTCTCATTCATTACCTCTCTCCATTCTTGCATCTCCTATCTCTTTCCCTCTCCACTGGCTACTTCTATTTAGAAACATGGTCAACACTCCCTCTATCATTATTAAAAAGAAAACACAAGAACTTTCCTTTAGCTCAGTTAACATGGTCAAATTCATGTTTTCTTCTCTACCTTACTTCTCAAAAGAATATTTATAACCCAATGCATCTGTTTCCTTATTACCCTCATGATTTTTTGGCTTTTTAGTATATGGATCATACCTCCTCCCCCGCACCAACTACTTTATTGAATTTGACCTCCAAAGGGTGACAGTGCGACCCCATTAGTCAAAACACAGAATGTTTTTCCTCTCTGATTTTTTTCTCTCCTTTGAATTTACAGCCTTACTTCCATCCCTTTTTAATTTTAAAGAAAAGCACAAAATACAAAACAAAAATTCTACCTCCTGGAGATAAACCACTATCACCATTTGTTGTATATACTTTCTGGTCTTTTTTGGTACACGAATAAAGAGTTAAAAATAAAACTAAGACAAAAATAGCATAATACTATATATTCTATTTTTTATACTTAAAAAAACTTATTTTATATCTTTGTAGATCAACAGATATGAGGTCAGTTTTCTTGTCTCCTCTTCCTTTAGTTCTTATCTAGTCTCCATGTTTAGCATAAATGAATTACTGAAGAAAAGAGTATAGTCTCATTCTATCTTTCCAGCCTAGAGTCCTGCCATTTGTCTTGCTAATGAAAACTTCTACATCCTATATTTCCTCAGTCAGAACTTCTTACTACAGTGGACACAATTTAAGTATTTAGAAAAATAAAAATTGAAAGAGAAACATTTAAATCTACCCAACTTTTTTTTTACAAGGTGGGTGATAAGAATTTGCTGTTACCTGAGTCAGCCTTGTCAAAATAAATGATTCTAGTGTTTGAAGAAAATGTACAAGCCAGTTTGCCGTTCAAATAGAAATCTGAAAATAATATTCTAATTCAATTTAGGAGAAAATCTGGCTGGTTTAAACTTACTGAGATGGTATACTGTTTTCCAAAGTGGTGCCTAAATATGATGCCTAAATATACTGTACTTATGAGTGGAGCTAAGAGATTTCAAGTGTAAATGTGACTATACTCAGTTTTTTCCTACCAGACTGAGAAGCTATCTCAGCATACGATTTATTTCCCTCCTGAACATACCAGTTCCTTTTAGATCATGTTGATGCCACTGGTGCATCAATAATGATACTATCTGATGCAATTAGAGGTATATTATCATTTAAAAGACAGTGACCACATCTGCTCGTCTCCTAGCTTCTACCCACCCTACTGGGTGCTATACTTTACATCAGATTCCAGTTAGGAACCAGGCTGCTCAATTAAGGATGAAGCCTGACTTCTCACTGAAGAGTTGCAAAGTCTTCTAAAGTATACATATAAATAATGATCATTACAAATATTTAGAAGATTAGCACATCCTCAATTTCCAGTTTATAATAAAAACAGTAGATAAAATCCTTATCATGACAACAAACAGGTTTGATCAAATAAACGTACTCATAATTTGGCTTCTTTGCTATGAATATGTCTTGTGCATCATCTCCAATGTGTTGTAGGTCAACGCAGACGTCTGCAGTTCCACCTGCATTAAACTTTCCTTGAATATTTTGGCTGTATTGTTGGAGACGCTTCCATAAGTCATTATAAAGACGTAACAATTTAGGGTATTCTCCTTCAAATGCCTGTTTCAAAAACATAGACGCTGCCAAGCAAAACAAGAACATGGATAAGATAAACAATAAAATGTAGCAAATAAATTTTCTTTTGTATATAGTAATGCTACAAACAGCCTATACCATAGGACAAACCAAAGATATATTCTAATGAGGCTTTTCAAAATAAGGCTAGTAAAATTTACTTAACAAGTAATTTTAATAAATGCTAGTAAAAATTATTTAAAGAATAATTTTCCTCCTAAACTGTTCACTGCATTTGATATATGAAGCATATATTTTGAAATCTAATCTATAAGAAAACAGACCAATCAACAATTATAATTGAAGATTTCAATTTCTTCTCTCTGAAGAATTGACAAAACCAAGTACCCAGAAAATCAATAAGCATACAGAAAACTCAAACATCCAAAGTTTACTTAGTTGACACTTATAGAATACCTCACCCAAAAGAGCAAAGCACACATTATGCCGTGCACATCAGTCATTTACCAAGTCAACAATATCTGATGCCATAAAAGTCTGAATAAATGTAAAAAGTTTCCAGTTATACAAAGTATGTTCTAGATTAGAAATTAGTAACCAACAGATATCTTTAAAAATCCTAGATAAATACCCAGAAGTAGAATTGCCAGATCATATGACAGTTCTATTTTTAGTTTTTTTGAGGAACCTAATATTTTCCACAGTGGCTGCACCAATTTACATTCCCAACAGTGTTACAAAGGTTCCTTTTTCTCCACATCCTAATCACTTGTTATTTCTTGCCTTTTTGATTCTAGCCATTCTGACAGATGTGAGGTGATAGCTCACTGTGGAAATGCATCGGTGCATTTCCCTGATGATTAGTGATGCTGAGCATCTTTTCATGTACCAGTTGGTATGCCTTCTATAGAAAAATGTCTATCCAGGTCCTCTGCCCATGTTTAATCAGATTATTTGTTTTTGGTTTGGGTTTTTTTGTTTGTTTGTTTTTTGGTGCTGAGTTGTATGAGTTCTTTTTAAATATTGAATAGTAACTCCTTACTAGATATATAATTTGTAAATATTCTCTCCTATTCAGACTTTTATAAAACTCAGAGAAACTCTCTTTGAGATAAACAGATATTAAAATGCAAGCTTTGGATGGAAAATCTGACCAAAGCCTAAAACATTAAGTTTTGGAGAATCAGACTTAAAAAAACAAAAACAACCACCTGAGGTTATCCCCTTGTGCAAACTATATATCCATATAATTAGGGTAGAATAATTGTCTGGCTATATCTGGCTATGGTCCCTAGGAGGTTTCTTAGTTGTTTGCTTTTGGTTTTTTTTTTTTTTTTACATAATAACAGCAACACAAAGTTATAGAATCTATCAACGGGGTATGCGTTCTATCCCCCAACCATCCCTTTTAGCAGGAATATAAAGCATACATATTCTCCTCCAACCTAACTAGCTAATCTTGAATCCACTTACAATATGAAGATGACTGCCCCCATTATCTCACAGAAAAAAATAAAGGTCACCAAAAAAAAAAAAAAAACTCCTTTCAACTTCTTATCCTCCATTTCCCTATAAACGTTTCCAGTTTTCAGCTTTCTTCACAGCAACCAAGTATCCATTCCACTGAGCACACACAACAGTCTGAGAATAATGGTAATAATACCATCAGTAACCGTGATTAATAATTAATCATTAATAAACTATCAGTAACATGATTACTGAAAAGAGTTCATGGGTTTTGGGGGGATGTTCTTGCTGTCCTTTAAATATATCCCAATAAGGCTAAAAAACAAATTACTACAAAGCTGTCAAAAGAATAAAGTAAAAAGTCAAATGAAAGAGTGCCTCTCCATGTCCTGGACAAACATTTGCATTAAGATTTTCCATTTTACTTTTGATTTTTAGTAATTTCTCCTTTCACTTTCATTCCATTTTAGAACTACATAAAATATTCATATGACTTCAAAGTTAAATCTACACAACCAAGTATATTCAAAGAAGTCTAGCTTTTATCCTTGGTCTCTCCAATGCATTCTTCACACATCCCCTCCCCTACTACTGGTAATCATTTTTCTGGATTTTATGACTTATCCTTCCATTTCTTAAAAAATAAGCAAAACAGTATATTTACACCACTCCCTTTCTTAGGTAAACAATAGCACACTGCACACGTATCTTTTCACTTTTTTTAACTTAATGTATTCTTCAGTCTTTTTTTTTTTTTTTTTTTTTTTTTGCCTCTTCCTCTTCCTTTTTCAAAAGCTACATGGCATTCCAATCTATGGATGCACCACACTTTGTTTAATCCCCTTGTGAGGAACATTTGGGCTATTCCAGTTTTTTTCTATTCCAAATAATGATTCAATGAACAGTCTTGTGAACATCTTTTCATAGTTTTGCTAGTGTATCTACGGAATAGGTCCTTAGAAGTAGAACTGCGGGGTAAAAAAGCAAAGGTTTATCTGTTGTTAGACACTCACGAACTCTCCTCCATAAGGTTTGTATTTGAAGTCACACTGTGTGAGGAGTGACTGTTGCCCCCCAGTCTTGTCAAGAGAATGTGGTTTTAAACTTTTTTGACTTTTTGCTAACTTGACAGATGAGAAATGACATCTCTATGTACTTTTACTTTGCATTTCTCAATTCATGGGGGACACTGAGCATCTTTTCCAAATAAGAGGTATCTACGTTTTTTTTTTCTTGAGGGTTATTGGCCTCTGACTTCTCATTTTAGCAGCTTTTTATATTACTATATATTATACATATATTATTTTATATTATTATATTTTCTTTTTGTAAGTTATAAAATGTTTCTCAAGTTTGTCATCTGTCTTTTTATTTTGTGTAAGGTTTTTTCCGTCATGTAAAAACTTTAATATAATCAAACTTTCAATCATTTCATAATTGCTTCTGAATGTTCAATCAGTTAGAAGCTTTCCTTATTCCTAGCTTACTCACTTATGTTTTCTTCCATCCCTTGAGTGATTTCACATTTTATATTTAATTCTTTGATCCATTTGGAATTTACCCAGATATGTGAGGTAAACTGGGGATTTTTTTTCTCTGAGCTCCTTTTATCTCACTCTACCCTTCAATTCTGAGCACTTGATTCATTTCAGTAACTAGTGGGTCACATTTATTCAACCAACAAATCCTTATGGAGGATTTAATTAAATATCTTAGTCTCATGTTTTTTTCCTCCTCTTACCTCAATGAAAACTGCTTCCTATTTTATAACTGATGATACGCTCGTTGCAAAGGACCAAATATATAAGGTATAAGGAAAAAAGTAAAAGTTAATTTGATATTCTATGATAAATCATCCCAACATTTTTATGTCATCCTCTCAGGTCCCTGTTTCTCATACATACATATTGTTGCTTGTTTTCTAAAAGTACTTGATATTTGGATCTCATTTAACTTTTAAGCACTTACTGTTTTTAATAAAAGGTACTTTTATTTTTAGTTTTTGTCTTCACATTTCCTCCTATCTCTCAACGCATTTAAATATTAATTTAACACTTTGGGCATCCATTTCAACAGAATGGCAATTATGTAATGAGCATTGTGCTCTGTGACAGGAATGTAATATGGAACAGAGGTACACAGATAAGCTTTTTCTAGAGCCTGGTGGAAGATACCGACAAACAAGGAGGTGAGCCATTATAATACAGTGGGATAAGTACTAAAGGGGACCTAAAAAGTGCTTTACAGGAGCAGACAGAGGGTGTCATACTCATATCTGAACAAGTGTATGGGGAGGGAGACATCAAGGAACACTTCATCTCTAAACTGAGATTGGAACGATGAATGTGAGTTATCCAGGTGAAGGGAAGGATATACACATGTGTTTCAGGTATTTGTAAATACTGAGAAGAAAGAGGGTGATTCCTTCACAAATTAAAGCTCCAGTACAGAGATAAAATACTACAAAGGAAAAAAAATGAGTGAAGAGATAAGAAGGGACCAGAAAAGTCATGTTGGGAATGTACCCTGGGAGTAAAGGGGAAAGAAGAGTGGAGGCAGACCAAGGTTCCATTAAAGAAGCCATATATATTTTAATAAACTCAAGCCTGGCCCAAGCAGAGAAGCTCTGCTGGAGAACAAACTAGCAGAGTTTTTAGTGGTTCATGGGACTGGAGTAAAAATTTTGAAACTTAAGGACCCTCAACCCTAGTGTCCCACAGAAAATTTACTGAGTTTTGGAGTTGCAAGGGGAGCTGAGGAACTAGGTCTAAAACTTCAGAGAGCAGGGGTAAAATATCCTTCATATTTGTGGAAACATACCGTAGGAAACCAAGACCAGCTGAGGGGAGAGAACATGCCACATAGGTAGTTCTTCCTTCCCAGGAAGACATTCACCAGATTCTGAAGTTTCATGAGGTGAAAGGTTAGAGATTTGTCTGGAAACATCCAAATGGCAGTGCTAGATTAGACTCAATATTTCAGGGCTGAGGAGACAAAGAGCCTCTAACCTCTCAATTAAAAGCCTGGGAGAAGCAAGCTCAAGAAAAAGGAAGAATTAGGGACAGACTGAGTATTATTAAAACTGCAATTACCCCAATCCAACCCAATCCTAGAATGAATTGAAATGATTAGCCTACATATGTGCAACTAGACTGCCAAAGGGGGAGAAAAGAAACTAATAAAAATAATTCAGAATATGTAAATAAAATCTTGTGAATCAGTATGAAAGAATTCTATAGAAATGAATAGAAACTTTGCAAAAGAGCATATCTACATGGCATATAAATACATGGAAAAAATGAGTATCATTTATCACTAAAGAAATAAAATTAAAACTGCAACATGATTTGACTAAATGTCCACCAGAATGGTTAAAGGGGGAAAAAAAAAAAAACAGACAATCCAAACATCAAGGATATGGGGAAAAGCAGAAGCACGGAAGTGTTGCCAGTGAGAGGTTAATTTGGTACAACATCTGAAAACTCTTTGGCAGTAACTCTTAAAGCAGACCATGTGTAAATTCTATTATGTCCCGTATTCGTTTCCATAGCTGTTGTAACATATTAACACAAATTTGGGGGCTTAAAACAACATAAATGTATTATCCTGCAGACTGGAGGTCAGAAGTACAAATTCGGTCTAAGCCAAAATCAAGTTCTCTAGCACCTTCTGACTGTTCCTTCTGACTATGCTCGTTCCGACTGTTCTAAAGTTGTTTTTCCCGGACTTTCCCACCTGCCTGTAACTGCTTGGCCTGAGGTCCCCAGTTGTGTCACTTCGACTTCTGTTTCAATGATCACACCTCCTCCTCTGACTCTCCTGCCCGCCCCCCCCCCCCGCCCTTACCCTTTTGAGCCTCTGTGAATATCGTGGGCCCACCTGGATGATCCAGGACAGTCTTTCCAACTCAAGATTCTTAAATCACATCTGCAAAATCTCTTTTGCCATGTAAGATAAAACATGCAAATCTCTATGAGGCCTGGTATTCTGTCTACTCCACCTAGCTATTTTCCGTTCCCAGGTTTATTCCCAATAAAAAAAAGGACAGCATTGTAATAGTAGCATTACTTAAAATAGCTCAAAAATGGGAAACCACCCAAATGCCCACCAATAATATGGTGGATAAATTTTTTATAATATATTCACAGAATGGAACATTTGACGACATTGAGAACAACCTACAGGTGCATGCAACAAGATAGAGGACCTTAGCAACATGCTGAGCAAGAGACATCAGACAGCAAACACTAGAATACAAACCAGCTAATTTTACCTGTATAAAATAATAATTTTTAAAAAATCTATGTCATTAGAAATGAATACTGTTAGGAGAAGGGCAGGCAGAAACTAGGAGACGGTGAGGGGACCTTCTGGTTTAGGTAATACCCTGTTTCTTGATCTGGATGCTATATTAAGATATGACAAATTCATTTAGGTGTACAATTATGATACTCACACTTTTTCTTTATGAGTGCTATATGATAATAAACGATTTTTTTAAAAAATAACGGGAACCAATGAAAATTTTTTAATCTTCTTAAATTTATTTTTTTTCAGTTTGAGATGTAACTAACTTACAACGTTGTGTTAGTTCAAGGTATACAATATAATGATTTGATATATATATACCAATAAAATATTTTTATTAGAGAATTACATGATCAAACTTGTCCTTGCAAAGGAAGTCTCCAAAAACTTATTTGATGGCTAAGATTCACCTCCCCCCAGGTTATATAAACTTTTAGAACTTCCTCCTCTCAAACTCTCAACAATGAACTATTCCTCTTTTTGGGCAAACTCCAAGTTTTTGTCTTTATGTACTAAACACAAGGTGTTTAGGATGGTCCCTTGCATTAGCTCATTAGAACTCTACAGTGAAAGCATGCTTCAGTCGTAGGGCTCAAAATTCTACAAGGTACTGGGGCACCTGGGTGGCTCAGTTGGATATATGTCCAACTTCGGCTCAGGTCATCATCTCACAGTTCATAGGTTCAAGCCCTGTGTCGGGCTCTGTACTGACAGCTCAGAGACTGGATCCTGCTTCTGATTCTGTGTCTCTCTCTCTCTCTCTTTCTTTCTGCCCCTCTCCCACTCATACTCTCTCTCAAAAATAAACAAACATTAAAAAAATTTTTTTTTATTCTACAAGGTACTTTACATGAGGGTGTGAGATGTATCTCCTCAGTGTGTGTGTGTGTGTATAAAGTTATACATTAACTTTTAAGAAATCTATCACAATAAAGATCTCATTTAATATTCACATCATTCTAACATTTAAAAAATCTACAATAAAGAAAAGTACTCATAATTCATACAGGTTGCTTATCTCCCTATTTCTCAGGACACCTAGATTCCTGATTTATCACTGTATTTTTAAAAAGGTGAAGAAAATGAATTTTAGCATACATTTCAAGTATTCAAGCTTCTAAATCTTAAAATATAGATATCTCCTCAGTGTTACTCTTACTCACACTTTGTTTTCCAAAGCACTACAGATATATACCATGTAGCGCCCTTAATTGTATGAATCATCTCCCGGAGTTGCTTAAGAGTTTTGAGGGAATAATACTGCACAAAGGGTTTAAATGTTTTTAAAAAGTCACTTCCCAGAATATTTCAAACATATTTCAAAAAATAGTTTTTGTTACGTTCTTAAGCTTTTTAAAGAGGACACTGGCATTTATTCTTCCTTGATTCCTTCCTCTTTTCCTGTCTTCCTTCCAGTCAACAAGGATTTACTGATGTCCTACTGTGTGCCAGGTACTTTTTTGGCCATTGAAAATACTGCCATGATCAAAACAGTATTTTGCATCTTATGGAGATTACATTCTAATGGGGGGAAGGAGATCCAGACATGATAAATAAATAGTATGTGTATATTAGCAAGGGATAAGAACTATGAAGAAAAATAAAGCAAAGGGAAATGAGACATTCTGGGAAAATCATCAGATAACAAAGAAGAATTATGTTTTAATTTCAAAGAGTTTAAAATGGTAATCTTTATTTTGCTTGTTTCTACTGAGACTTAAAAAAAACATATATATCATAACCCAACAGGTTGGTGAACAACTATTACCTAGAAACTACAACGGAAAAGTAACAGACATAAAGTTTAGAAGTTATTTTGGAAATAACTTTCACCCATAGATAATTAAAGCAGCAGATTTCCTACAGAAGCTATTTTGAATTTTCAAGGTGACAAGTTCAAACCCCTTTCCTTTTTAATAAAGTAAATTCACTGTCTTGGATTATATTTTATTATACCTATAACTTCTTCTTACTAAGCATGAACAACATTTATAAATCAGAAAGAACATGTTGCTAACTAGGAAAATTTCCCTTTAGATATTTTCTGCCAAAATATTACTTACTTAGACAATCTGTTACATTGTGTATAAGCTTCAACTCTGCAGATGGTTGCATTCCTTAATACTGCCTGTCTGTAATGTTAAGAAGTACTACAGTGCACTTTAGGGACTGTATGTGTGATATAAATGGAAGGTGCTTTACAAACAACTTTTGAGTTCTCCCAAAGGAAGTTATTAAAGGAATAATGCTATCAGAAGTAACAAACTATTCTGAATGTGAAGTATTAATGGACTTTTCTGCCTAAAAATATTATACTTCCTTTCAGTAGCTCCTTCGACTGCACAAGCTAGATAGGTCCCATAATGTAAGAACTGAAAACACGTCTCCTGGATTTGGTAATTAAGAGGGTAGATCACTGCTTACTTTAATGAGAACAATTTCAATAGGATGGTGGAGGACAGCCATAGTACACCTAGTTGAGAAGTCAACGGTATGAAAATGAAGAGAAAACAATGCAAACTACTCTTTTGAGAAGTCTGAATAAAAAAGAGGAGAAATGAAATAGTAACTAAAGAGGAACTCTCTACTTTTGTTTTCGTTTATACTAAATTAGAGCAACTTAGATAGGTTTCCCATCTGAGGGGTAGAAGTCAAAAGAAGGGGAGAAATGGAAGACAGAACCAAGACACCTATGAATGGTGTTGCTGAGAGGAAAGGGTAAACGGAGCAGGCAGGTGGCCATCAGTAAACAGGACAGTTTCCTCACACTCAGAGACCCCCAGGGAGAAAATAAGGTTTTTCTTTGGAGAGAAGGTACAGGATATTAAAAGAGTTTCCTAATGACATGAGATGTTTTGATGACCCAGGAGACAAGGCCAGTCACTGAGAGGGAGCAGCATGGGAAAAAGGAGAGCACGTAAAGAACACCAGGGGCTTATTTTAAAAAATAAAAGAGGAAAAAAAAAAAAAAAAAGAACACCAGGGGCTTGTAATGCTTAGTTAAGGACAATGAGAAAGCAGATGACCAAAGAGAAGTAAATGACAGAACCATTAAACACACACATAACATATAATATTTTGAAATCTACTTTTAATCACTGCTCTCAGAACTAGATGAGGTACTTCTATTTCTGGTCAAGGTAGAGTAACCGTGACCAGAATTAACTTCCTGTCTGAAACCACCAAGAAAACAACAGACAAAATATATGAAATAGTGGTTTTTAAAACACCATGCGTTAGGGGCGCCTGGGTGGCGCAGTCGGTTAAGCGTCAGACTTCAGCCAGGTCATGATCTCGCGGTCCGGGAGTTCGAGCCCCGCGTCGGGCTCTGGGCTGATGGCTCAGAGCCTGGAGCCTGTTTCCGATTCTGTGTCTCCCTCTCTGTCTGCCCCTCCCCCGTTCATGCTCTGTCTCTCTCTGTCCCAAAAATAAAAATAAACGTTGAAAAAAAAAATTAAAAAAAAAAAAAAACACCATGCGTTAAAAGACATCATGCAATAAAATACAGCAATCCTTGAGAGACAGGAAATAAAAGAGGTGAACTCTATGACCATCCCGGTCATCCCCATCACTGGGGACTCGCTAACAAGTCACAGTAACTCAGTTTTCTAGCCCTGCTCACAGGTGCTGCTTGCCACCAGAAGCTAAGGCCAAATGCCAGAAGCCACAAGCTCCAAACAAGCCCTTGAGGGGCTTCTTTTCTTTTTTTTTTATTGATTTTTTTTATTATATGAAATTTTTTGTCAAATTAGTTTCCATACAACACCCAGTGCTCATCCCAAAAGGTGCCCTCCTCAATACCCATCACCCACTCACCCCTCCCTCCCACCCCCCATCAACCCTCTGTTCTCAGTTTTTAAGAGTCTCTTATGCTTTGGCTCTCTCCCACTCTAACCTTTTTTTTTTCTTCCCCTCCCCCATGGGTTTCTGTTAAGTTTCTCAGGATCCACGTAAGAGTGAAAACATATGATATCTGTCTTTCTCTGTATGGCTTATTTCACTTAGCATAACACTCTCCAGTTCCATCCACATTGCTACAAAGGGCCATATGTCATTCTTTCTCATTGCCACATAGTACTCCATTGTGTATATAAACCACAATTTCTTTATCCATTCATCGGTTGATGGATATTTAGGCTTTTTCCACAATTCGGCTATTGTTGAGAGTGCTGCTATAAACATTGGGGTACAAGTGCCCCTATGCATCAGTACTCCTGTATCCCTTGGGTAAATTCCTAGCAGTGCTACTGCTGGGTCATAGGGTAGGTCTATTTTTAATTTTTTGAGGAACCTCCACACTGTTTTCCAGAGCGGCTGCACCAGTTTGCATTCCCACCAAAAGTGCAAGAGGGTTCCCGTTTCTCCATCCTCGCCAGCATCTATAGTCTCCTGATGTGTTCATTTTGGCCACTCTGACTGGCGTGAGGTGATGTCTGAGTGTGGCTTTGATTTGTATTTCCCTGATGAGGAGCGCTGTTGAGCATCTTTTCATGTGCCTGTTGGCCATCCAGATGTCTTCTTTAGAGAAGTGTCTATTCATGTTTTCTGCCCATTTCTTCACTGGATTATTTGTTTTTTGGGTGTGGAGTTTGGTGAGCTCTGTATAGATTTTGGATACTAGCCCTTTGTCTGATATGTCATTTGCAAACATCTTTTCCCATTCCATTGGTTGCCTTTTAGTTTTGTTGATTGTTTCCTTTGCAGTGCAGAAGCTTTTTATGTTCATGAGGTCCCAATAGTTCATGTTTGCTTTTAATTCCCTTGTCAAGGCCAGTTTTCAACTGGTCTGATGTGCTAGCTAACCCTCCAGATGATCTCGGGATCATCATCATACAACTGTAATAACAAAAACACACCTAACAGCCCATCACAGATCCGACTGTGTCCAGTTAGGGGAAGAAAAGAGGTGGTACTCTTGATTCCGAAGGCTCCTCTCCCTTCCCAGGAAAAACCCCTCTGTCAACTTTACCAGCCCCTTAATTACCCTAACTCCATAAAACCCTGACCTTGAGACCAAACTGGGGAAAAGGTGCCTTTAGAGCATGAGCCCCCCTTCTCCATTCTCTGGCCACTGAATAAATTATGTGCTTGCCATCAAATACTGTTTTGTTATTTGGCTATTTGGCAAAAGGTACTGAGTAGGAAAAGAACCTATCACTTTGGCAACAACAGCTTATTTCCTACCAGGGGCTTCTAGACTATGGCACCAGAAAGGGAAAGAGACTCCTGTACCCCTGCCTTCCCCAAGACCAGGAAAACTAAAGCAACTAGAATTCATGGGACAGAATACCAGAGAGAAGACAGGTGCACAAAAAGATTAACTACAGAGATCTGCAAATGGTCCATGCTGAGTACTCAGCAAAACACTACTCAGCATATGTGTGTGAGAAAAGTTCCAGAGTCTGGGGGGAAGAAACCATGCAGGATTAGAAAGAATATACCTGTTACTCACACAAGACTGGGAAGAATGCCTGTTCTTGACAGCCAGTCTGGAAAACCTTGTAATTCAGAGTACTAGGTAGAGTACTAAGAAAAGTATTACCTCAGTAGTGGAAAATAATTAGGTCTAGATTAAACACTGCTCAGGTTTTTCTAATAAATCTTAAAAGCAAGATTCAAAAAAACCAAATTGTTTCTAAGTAACTTGACGGTATCTAAGAACAAGAATATTTAAGGAAGACAAAGTATCCAGTACCAAACAATGTAAAATTCATATCTGGAACCCAATCAAATACTACATAATATGCAGAAAAGTAGGAAAAAACTATCCACAAGAAAATTCAATCAGATCCAGAAGCAAAAGAGATGAATGAATGAACAGATAAGAACATTTCCTTTGTAGCTCAACCTCTACTCTTAATATCTAATGTGATTTATTGGAATAAAGTTTACCTTATACCATTTCTACCAAAAATACGCTAAATCAACCAATAATAAACAATATTGGAAGGTGCAATTGGTTGAAGGTTTGAAATCTGTCAAGTATGCTAAAGGCTATTTTCTTTGATAAATTCCAGTCACTGAGAGAAGAAATATTCAAAATAGAAACTGAATTTATGCACTACAGAAATAAAATACTGACTATAACAACGCTAAGACTTCAAAACATTTTTAGGTGACTAAGTACACTTTTAATAAATGCCAAAAAACATACCTTGCAACAGCTTTTTACATTTTTTTTCTTTGATTTTACCTAAAAACTGAGGTTTTCATGAATTTTGTAATTATGCTTACCTATTTTGTAGGTATATTTATACCTTTGCATTTTCTTACTGCTATATTAGTAAATGTATTCCATTAAACATAAGCAGCTTATAATGTGAAAAGTTAAATATTAAAGAAAACTTCATGGTGATAATTGTTTTCATAAAAACCCACTACTTTCATACATGGTATGAGAAACTATTGAAAGGCTACATTTAGATAATAATACATCTGATTATTTGAAAAAACCACCTCCTAAAATAATTCATAAATTTTAAAATTCAAACAAACATGTCAGCCTCAAAATGCTCATTTAGTGGATAAACTGTTAACAATTACTGAATCAAAGGTATAGATATATAGATGCTTCTTCACTACTCTTAACTTTTCTGTGTTTAGAAAGATAATAAGGTGGCAGGCAGCTAAAATACTGCTTATGGAGAAATATGCAGCATAAACACTCAAATTAGAAAAGGAAGGTTTGAATCAATAATCTAAACTTAACCTTAATAAACAAGAAAATGAGAAAATCAAATCCAAAGCAAAGCAAATATAAATAGTAAAAACAAGAGCAGAAATCAGTGAAAGTGAAAATAGAAAACAGAAAAATCAATGAAACCGAATGTTGGTTTCTGAGAAGATAAATAAAATCAATAAACCTCTAGATGTAATTATTAGGAAAAAAAGAAGAAACTAATGGTATCAGGGATGAGGTACTGAACATCACATCAGATTGCACATATATTCAAAGGGTAATAAAGAAGCATTATATGCAACTTTATGCCAATAAATTAGAAAACTTCAATGAACTGGAAAGTTCTCTGAAAAGATATAAACTACCAAAGCTTACTCAAGAAGAAATAAATGGAATAATCCCTTATCTAAGAAAGAAGTTGAATTTGTACTTAAAACCTTCCTACAAAGAAAATTCCAGACCCAGATGACTTCCTTGGTAAATTCTACCAAACATTTAAAGAAGAAATAATGCCAATTTTACATAAACTGCTTGAGAAAACTCAAGAGGATGAAATACTTCTTAACTTATTCTCTGAGGTTAGCATTACCCTGATACCCACACTAGAAAAAGACATTAAGAAAACTAAGGATCAATATTAAACACACCCAAATACTTACACTTATTTTTATCAAATTGTATTTCTATATTCTAATAATCAACAGTTGAAAGTAAGCTTTTAAAAACACAATTTACAATAGCATCAAAATGTATGAAATAGTGATATGTTTAAGAAAAGATGTGCTAGACAAGCACACTAAAAACTATATAGCATTGATAAAGAGAAAATATAAAAGACCTAGATCAATGGGAAGATATATCACACTCATGGATCAAAAGACATGAATTCATCACAAAATGATCTGTAGATTCATTATGTAATCCTACTCAAAATCTCAGGAAACATTTTTAGAGGAACAACAGCTTGATTCTGAAATATATATAAAAATGCAAAGGGCCTAGAGTAACAAAAATTACTTTGATAAATTAGATAAAATAGAAAAAATTACACATTAGTGATTACAAACACAGATATACCAAAAAAAAAAAAAAAAAAAAAAAGGAAAAACCAGACTCCAGAAATAGTCTTACACATATATAACCACGTGATTTTTCTGCAAGAGTGCCAGGTCAGTCAGTAGGCAGAATATGATCTTCCCGATCTATATTCAAAGAAATACCCTTTACCCTTATCTCATACCATATGCAAAAAATTAACTTCAAAAGAACTTAGTAAACTTTCCAGACAAAAATACAGGGGCAAGTACTTCTGGTCTTGGGTTAGACAAAGATTTCTTAAGTCAAGAAATAAAACAAAACAAAACAAAAACCCCAGAAATTATAAAAGAAAAATGGATAACTTGGACTTTATCAAAATTAACTTTTATCATGTGGAAGACACTGTTAAGAAAATGAAAAGGCAAATCACAAAGGAAATATATTTGCAAAATATACATCTGAGAAAGGACTTTGAATCTAGAATATATAAAGCTCTCTTAACACTTAATAAGAGAATAAGCAATAACTAAAAAATAAAAATCCAACATTTTTCTAAAAGCCAATAATTTTGACAAACACGTGAGCAAAGAAGCTATACAGATACCTAATGAGCATGTGAAAATATGGTCATCATTAAGTCTTTAAGCTAGTGGAAGTTAAAACCACAATGAAAATCCACTATGCATTCAAAAGGATGACCAATATAAAAAATGACTGATAATATCATGGATTGATAAGGATATAGAGCAACTGGAATTACCAAACATTGTTGATGGGAATGTAAAATGGTACATCCATACTGGAAAATAGCTTAGCAGTCATTTACAAAGTTAAACATATACTTATAAAATGATCAGACAATTACACTCATATATTTACCCAAGAATGAAGACATAGGTCTACAAAAACCTTCTACGTGAACAATAGCAGTAGCTTTATTCATAATAACCCCAAACTGCAACAATCTAGTTGTCTCCCAATTGGGGAATGGATAAACAAATAGTTCTATAATATATATACCGTAATATTAATTAGCAATAAAAACGAACTATTGATATGTGCAACATGGATGAATCTTACAATAATTATGTTGATATGAAAGAACATAGCCTATATGATACTAGTTTTACAAAAGTTTAGGAAAAGCTTTTACTGACAGACAGCTGATCATCAGTTGCCTGGAGCCAAGAGGTGGGAGTTAGGTGATTACAAAAGTACATGAGGGAAACTTGGGGGGTGATGGAAGTGTTTCGTATCTTAATTGTCGTGGTGGGTAAAAGGATAGAAACGACTGTCAAAATGCATAGAATTTTCTTACAATTGGTGACTTTTATTGTATATAAATTATATCTCAAAAAAGTTGACCAAAATAGATACCTAACACAGGGAGACACACAGCATTCTCTGAATAGTGTAATTTGTAAAAGTAAATGGAGTCAATCAGTCCTAAATACACGCTTTGCGTTAAGTTCTACTTGGGCACACACGAATGAAGACCTCCCCTGTGGTGACTGCCTTGCCGCATAGTTCCTCAGAAACAGAAGTAGAGAACCAAAGCAGTGTGGTTTATTCAACTCTGGCTTGCCGGTGACTAAACAATGTTAACATCTACTAGGTACTTTCATAACATTTGTAAATAAAAATTTACACAGAAACTCCAAAACCCTTTTTACATTCAGTGATTAGGCAGTGCCATTATTTCATGATCAAAAAATATAAATAAATAAATAATAAACAAATTTTGGGGATCATGTTTGAATAACCAACTTTAAATTCATGATGAAGGTATTTCATCTGTTCACTCATCAAATAATAAAATAACTATGAAGTCTTAGCATTTTGGTATCTTTTAGTCAGAAGATAATTCTATAAGCATCAAATAAATTCTTCAACATTAATTGCTTTATACCCTTTATACAGGAAAACTTCAGAGTTCCTCTTTGTTTGAATTATGGAAAATTCACTCATTCTTCTGGAGAATTTTAATCCACATACTAATTATAAAAATATTAAGAAATTAACTTATTGCTTATAAATCTGAATATATGGCTAGCATAAGAAATGACAATTAGTCAATGAGTTTTACAAACATGTGTTTTATAAACCAATAAAGCAAAACTTCTAGACATTAAATTTTGAAGTGGAAAATGCTGAAATGAAATTGTACAATAAATAGCATACTTACAATCTGTTGCCACGCGAAACTGAGAAGAAAGTGCTTGAGTAACTGAATTCCAAAAAGTGTACAAAATTTCAGATTGTCCATCCTGTGACCCAAAAAAAGGGATGTATTCATTAATTATTAAAAATTGTAATGGAGCGGGGCCTGGGTGGTTCAGTCAGTTAAGCATCTGACTCTTGGTTTCACTCAGGTCATGATCTCACGGTCCGTGAGTTCGAGCCCCACATGGGGCTCTGTGCTGACAGCATGGAGCCTGCCTGGGATTCTCTCTCTCCCTCTCTCTCTGCCCCTCCTCTGCTCTCTCTGTCTCTCAAAATAAATAAACTTAAAAAATATTGTAATGGATAAGAAGATATGACATTAAACATTTATTCCAAATGTATTTTTTATTCCAAATGTATTTAAGTGGAATTTTCTAAACCATCTAACTATCAAACAATGGCATTAGTAGGTAACTAAACAGGAACATATATCTGACTCAAATCATGTCTCATGTTCAAGTAGTGAGCCATCATCCTTCTCTGCTACTTACCGGCTATATGAGCCTGGGCAAGTTTCATCATTCTGAGCCTCCTTCTATCTGCTGCCAAATGGTGATGACAACAGTACCTACATTTCATTGCAGTATTATTATAATAAGGGTTAAAAAAGTTTATAAAAGTAAAGTGCTGGGACAGTCCCTGACATATAATAAGCCCACAATGAATTTAGTTATTATTACAATTATATTACCATCTTCCTTATAGATATAGAAGATAACTGTGTGACCATAACAAAATGATGAAGAAAGCAAGCTTAGACCAGGAATGACCCCTCCTCCCAGAAAAGGATTCACCAATTACAAGAGAGTACTGCCTAACGTATAGATAGATAGTTAAAAAAAGTTTTTTTAAGTCACAGGAATTACTACTACTCAGCACAATACTTCACTCAACTTTGAATAAATGTTTTAGAAAATAATTACTAAAAAGAGAAACATTAGTTCAAGTATAATTTGTTAAAATGAGACAAAATACTTTAATACTCTTAAAACAGATCACACTTCTAGAAATTTCGCCAAGTACTTTTAAGGTATTTCTATAGATGTGGTGTATATCAAGTTGCCAATATTCTAATTCCGAAGTACAAAAATGCAATTCATATGGTTAGCCCTAATAACAAAAATAAAATATACCTAATATTCAAATATGTCCTACAAAATGAGAAAACTCTTTAATTCTATTTTAGTTTTGTACTTGCAACAAAATTCCAGTTTGCAAAGATATAAACTTAAAAAAAGTTACCAAATGAAAAGTACTGATTTCTCACTTTTGTACCTACATACATTTCGGTGTTCAATATTGGTTTCTTTTTTAATGTGAATTTGCTTTGAATTCAACTGTGTACTGTGTATCATAAAAAAAGCAAATCAACTAATTGTTCATTTCTTACATAATGATCAGAAAATATATTCAGATTCCCAAGATTTTATGTAATATGTATATTATGTAGTATGTGTATTGTATATTATGCACTTTAAAGTAAATGTTTTTATATGAAAAAAACTTTTATAACACAAGACATAAACAGAATGAAGGACATAGGCATGTGATCATCTCAACTGATGCACACTAAAACATGTGACAAAATTCAATAGTCTTTCATGATAAAAATCACTAAAAAACCTAGGAACAGAAAATTACCTCAACATAATAAAGGCCAAATATGAAAAGCCCAGACAGAATAGCAAAATGGTGAAAAACTGAAAGCTTTTCCTCTAAAGAAAATCTGATGATTATAGATCTACTTCTACACACATATACGTACCCCCAGGAAAGAAAATTTAGGTCAATCTTACTTAAGAATACAAATACAAGGGGTGCCTGGGTGGGTCAGTCAGTTAAGTATCCGACTTCGGCTCAGGTCATGATTTCACAGTTTATGAGTTCGAGCCCCGTTTTGGGCTCTGTGCTGACAGCTCAGAGCCAGGAGCCTCCTTTGGATTCTGTGTCTCCCTCTCTCTCTGCTCCTCCCTTACTCATACTCTGCCTCTCTCTCAAATAAACATTAAAAAAATTTCTTTTAAATACAAATATGAAATTCTCAGATATGAAAGCAAATTGATTTCAATATATTAAAACAATTATTTGAATTATCTAAATAAGTGGATTGAGGTCTGCAATGCACCATTTAATATTAGGAAATCTATTAATAGCTCAATGTCTCTAATAAGGACATCTACAGAATAATTTAGCTAAGTGAATTCAAGGCAATTAATACCCTTTAATTTGTTAAAATACTTAATTCCCAGTCCTCATTTTTTAAAAATTCATAGAAAACAATACATAAAATTGTGGTAAAAAACAGATTTACTCTTAACTATTTTTAAGTGTAGAGCAGTAATAACTGCATCTAGAACTTTTTCATCTTGCCAAACTGAAATGCTATACCGATTGAATTCCCCTTTCCTCTCTACCCCCAGCCCCTAGCAACCAACAATCGACTTTAATTTTCTAAGCATACAACTACTTTAATATACCTCATATTAAGTGGAATCATGGGTCTTTTATGATTGTTTTATTTACATAATGTCCTCAAGTTTTATCCATGTTGTAGCATGTGACAGGGCTTCCTTCTTTTTTAAGGCTGAATAATATTCGTGTGAGTGTGTGTGTGTGTGTGTGTGTGTGTGTGTGTGTGTGTGTGTGACAGAGATTCTCTTTATTCATCCGTGGATGGACACTAAGATTGCTTCTATCACTTGGCTATTATGAATAAGGCTGCAATGAACACAGGTGAGCAGATACCTCTTCAAGATCCTGTTTTCAGTTTTTCTGGATATACATTTTTCAGAAGTCAGATTGCTAGATTATATGGTAATTCTATTTTTAAATTTCTGAGGAACTTTCCGTACTATTTTTCTCAGCAGCTGTACCATTTTACATTTCCATCAATGGTGCACAGGGGTTCCAATTTCTCCACATCCTCATTAATACTGTTTTCTAATGAGTACAATATGATATCTCATTATTTTGATTTGCATTTCCTGATGATCAGTGATGCAGAACATCTTTTTATATGCTTGTTGGCTATTTGTATGCAATCTTTGGAGAATGTCTATTCAAGTCCTTTACACATTTTTTAAACAGAGTTTTGTTGTTGTGCAGTTGTGGGAATTCTTTATATATTCTGGACATCAATCCCTTATCTGATATATGGCTTACAAGTATTTTCTCCTATTCTGGATGTTGCATTTTCACTCTGTTGATTGTTTCCTTTGTCACACAAGTTTTGAAGTGTGATATAGTCCCACTGGTCTATTTTTGCTTTTGCTGCCTGTGATTTGGGTGTCTTATGCACAAAATCATTGCCAAATCCAATTTGACGAAGCTTCCCCCCTATGTTTTCTTTCAGGGGTTTTATTTAGGTTTTACATTTAGGACTTTAATTCATTTTGAATTAATTTTTGTATATGGTCAAAGGTCAAGGTCCCATTTTTTTTCTTTTGCACATGGATATCCAGTTTTTCTCCGCATGGTTTGTTGAAGAGACTAGTAATGGAAAATTTGTGTGACCCTTTTATTCTGTATTCCACTGTTTGTTTTGTTTTACCTGAAGTTAATACTGTCACTATTGCTTTCACTTGAGAAATATTTCTCAATTTGTTTTTATTCTATGCTGTTAGCTTTTGATGTGGCTCTTATAAATAACATGTATTTTATTGTTAAATATAATTTTTGTTTTTTAGTAATAAAATATAAACCAAGTATGTTTACCTAATAGGTTGTTCTTGCTTTTATCATTTCATTTTATGCTTTCTTTGTATTTCCTTTGTTTTCTGTATTTGTTCTGCGGATTATTTTTGCTTGCTTTTATCTCCCCTAGACTTCTCTTGTATTTCTTTCAGATATGTTGTCATTGCTACAATTAACCATAAATTCCTTTGAGGGAAATAATCTTAGAATTATTGAAACCGATTTCTAGAAAGAGCAGAACATTTTCAAGGCCTTAGAGAATTGTAAAATAAACAAGAAAATTCTAACTCCTTGACACAGCCTTTTTGTCTGTTTTACCATTACAATTTCGGCACTGAGAATGTCACCCAGACATAAAAGACACACAATAAATATTTACTGAAAGAGTGATATTGAAATATTTATTGAAAGTCTCATAAGAAGGCTATCTTAGTCCCTTTCCAGAGAGAAAACAAAAGCTCAAAAAGATATGGTGACCTGCTTACAATGAAACAGAAAGTAGCAGAACCGAGATTTGATCTAAGGTCTGTTTGATACATTAAAAGTATTATTCTCCCTTAACTTGACTTACAAAGCCATTATGACTTGGGTTTTCTCAGCCTATTTCTTGTTTCACACCACTGAGGTCAAAGATTCAACCATACTCAAATTCTTTCAGGTTCTTGAAGGCTCTTTTTCAGTCTCTCTTAGTTATCACCTTTTAAAACCTGCACCTTCTTCAGAGTTCAGTTTAGGTATCTCATCTCTTGGTTCCCCTAGGTTTGACACACTCTGTTATAAACTTCTATAGCATCCCATATTCCCCATCATAAGAGATTTCACTATGTAAGTAAAGGAACAGAGTAGTGATTAAGAAGAGGAACTCTGGAGCCAGAATAATGAGGTTAAAATCGTGACTCTAACACTGACTGTGACTGTGGATAAGTTACTTACTTTCTCTATACGTCAGTATCCTCATCGACAAAATGGAAACCCATTTCATACCTTTATCATGAATATTAAATGGGTTAATTACAATGAAGTGCTTAAAATAGTCCCTGGCATAGTAGGCATTATATGAATACCTGTAAATATTGCTAACTCTATTTGTAACACATAATCAAAATAACTAATATATCTCTTTAGTATCTCCAGTGACTGCCACATAATAGTATCTACTATTGTTGTGGTGGTTAATTTTATGAGTCACCTTGACTGGCTACTGGGTACCCTAGGTACTTGGTCAACATAATTCTGGTTGTCTTTCAGGGTGTTTCTGGATGAATTTAACAGTTGAATGCGTAGACTCAGTGAATGCCCTCTCTAATGTGGGTGGGCCTCATCCAAACAGTTGGAAGGCCTGAGGAGATGAGAAAAGGCTAAGACAGAATTCCTTCTGTCTTTCTTCAAGGTGGAATATCAGGGTTTTTTTTTTCTTTTTTCTTTTTTCCTGCTTTATGACTCAAACTGAAAGAGTGGCTCTTCCTGGGTCTTGAGCCTGCAGACCTTTGGGCCAGAACTATACTATTGGCTCTCCTCAGTCTTAAGCCTTTGGATTCAGAGTGGACCTACACCATCAGTTCTCCTGGGTCTTCAGCTTACTGACTGAGATGTTAGGACTTACCAGCCTCCAAAATGGTGTTAGTCATGTCTTTATAATGAATCTTTCTCTTTCTGTGTGTGTTTGAGTGTGTCAGTGTGAGAGTGTGTGTGTGTGTGTGTGTGTGTGTGTGTGTGTGTGTGTGTGTGTATCTCTTATTGATTCTGTTTCCCTGGACAACACTTATACGACTGTTGGGGGAAAAAAAATCAATCAATCAATTAATCAGTCAATTCTTAGGACTTGTCATACTAAAACCTAGAGTCAGTTACCAAAGATGTATACTAAAAAGCATTAGCAATTGTTGGAACAATAAAGGACAAGAAAAGTGCTTAAAAAAGATGAAAGAAGATGAGGTGGATTCAGAAGGATGGGAAAATTGTAGGAGATAATAATGAAAATGTAGGTTTGAGGATAGGATATTACAACAAAGAGATTTGTAGATATGTGTATATATACTTCTGTATATGTATATGATGTACATATATACACATATATTATACAATTCTGCCAAAACATAAAGAGATGTTAATTTTATTTATCAAAGAATTATCAACAATTTTATTGTCAAAGCCACAATATATTAAAAATATAACTACCTGCAAAAAATAGGAAAATATAAAGATACATAAAAAATCATTTTATTGGGGAGTCTGGGTGGCTCAGTCAGTTAAACGTCTGACTTGGGCTCAGGTCATGATCTCACGGTTCGTGGGTTCAAGCCCTGTTCTGGGCTCTGTGCTGACAGCTCAGAGACTGGAACCTGCTTCCAATTCTGTCTCTCCCTCTCTCTCTGCCCCTCCCCCCACTTGTAGTCTGCCTCTCTCTCTTTCAAAAATAAACATTAAAAAAAATTTTTAAATCATTTTATTTACACTTTCAAATCGAATTAGCATGTTACATAATTGCTCCTAAGTATGTTGAAACAAAATTAATTCTACTAGACTGCCACTGAAAGGTATTTGATATTAACCTATTTACAACCTACATCCAATACCATCTTACTTTTTTCACCCATTTGGGCTGCTGTAACAAAAATACCATAAATGGGGTGACTTACAAACACCACAAATGTTTTTCTCACAGTTCTAGAGGCGGGAAGTCCAAGATCAAAGTCCTGGCAGATTTGGTGTCAAAGTGAAGACCTTGTTCCTTACAAATGGCTATGTTTTCACTGTAACCTGACATGGTAGAAGAGAGGAGCTAACTCTCTGGGGTTTCTTTTACTATGAAGGCTCTATCTACCCTCATGACCTAATCACCCCCTAAAGGCACCCCCTGCTAAGAGAATCACCAGAGGGGTAGGATTTCAAATATGACTTTTAGGGGTACACAAACATTCAGACCATAGCACTTTCATTAATTTTAATGAATCATGTTATCAGATCAATTTTGGGAAATGTTTGCAACTTAAAACAACTCTTGGCCTATTTCTTAGTTATAAATAGAAATAATATTACAATTCTCAAATTTCAAAAAGAATGACAGATCTTTGGCTGAGACCAATAAGCTGAAAATAAAACAAAATTCAGATGCATTTTAAAAACATAAATAATAAAAGGGTGCCTGGCCATCTCAGTCAATGATGCATGCGACTCTTAATCTCAGGTTCATGAGTTCAAGCCCCATGATGGGCATGGAACCTACTTTAAAAAAAATTAAATATATATATATATATATATATATATATATATACACACACACACACACACACACATAATATACAGGAATTCTAAAATATTTTATACTTGGATGAATCTGTTATTTATAATTACAGCTTGGTCTTTGACTGCTTTTGTCATTAATTTTGACCTCATTAAATAAATATACAGAGAGAAACTTAGAATGACAATACTTGAACAAAACTGATTTCAAAGCAGATATTATTCACTTTATAACATGGAACCTACCATGGATTTTCTTGCTAAAATGTATTTGATAGAATCTTATTGCACACAGTTATAAAGTCTAAACCTTCAAACAAATGTTCTCGCATTAGTTGTAGTAAAAGGGTATGGGCTCTGAAATACAATAACCTTGATTTATACCAAGGTATGCCATTTATTGGCTCTGTAACCTTGGGCAGGTCCTTCATCTTTCTGAGCTTATAAGCTATGTAAGCAACAGGCAAAATAACAATTTATAGAATTTACTTTAATGAAGAGTCAGGATATCTTGGACTAGACTCCAAGGAAGATTGGAATTCACCATATAGATGGCAAGAAGAGATGAGAAGAGAGCATTCCAGAAAGAAGGATGCACAGAGCATAAAGATGTGAAAAGAATTTTCTTTGAAGATTTAAAAATTTTTAAGTAATCTCTATACCCAGGATGGGGCTCAAACTCACAACCGTGAGATCAAGAGTCCCATGCTCTTCCAACTGAGCCAGTCAGGCACCCCATGAAAAGCATTCTCCATTCTCTGAATGCATTTTGAGCATTCAGGATAAATGGAAGTGGTAAGGATAGAAAGTAAGATAAGAATCAGATCAAGAAGTGTCTTAACTTATCATATAGATACCAGTGAAATATTTAAGGATTTTAATGAAAGCATACCATGATTAAACTTGTGTTTTAGGTAAATCACTCTGATAATAATGAACAGTATGTGGGATGGTGGCAAGCCTGCAGGGAAGATCAGTTATGAATTTGCTGAAAAAATACGGGTGAAAGGGAGTTTACCATGGCAGCAGGAAAAGTGATGGGGCTTGATGAGCAATCAAGTATGTTTATGAAGGACTAGAACTAGATATATTTCTAGAGGACTAGGAAGATGGGAGATTGATCAAACAAAATGGAATTTTAGAAGGGGCAGCAGGTGGGCAAAGAAAGATTAGCTCATTTAGATTTCTGCTTCTAGAACCTGTGGAGCATCCACAGGAAGACTATGTAAGCTAGTAAAGAATCTCTTGCTTAAGAACAAGATCTAAGCTGAGGAAACAGATTTAGGTGTTATCCGCATTTGGAGGTTGTAGAAACTGTTAGCATGTGTGAGCTTTTCTACTGATTGCAGGTAGCATAGAAGGAAAAAATGTTGAGGACAGGACCCAGAAGAACAATATTATTTGAAGGCTGGCAGAACAAATAATCCATAATGGAGAGAAAAGAGTAGGTGCATACAGTTACCAAAAAAAAAAAAAAAAAAAAAAAAGACTGGTCACAAGTTAGTAATTGCTGAAGCTGGATGATTTGCCAGTCACTGTCCTGTACTTTGGTCTCTACTTTGGTGTATGCTTGAAATTTTACAAATAAAACATTTCAAAAGGAGGGGTAGGTGCAGGAAGAAGAGTCAGTGAAGGATTCTGAAGAGATACAGTATCTGTGAAGGAGGAAAGCATTAAGCAGAAGAAGCAGTTATTACCTTGGAGGAGTGAACTGAGAAGAAGGACTTAGTAGTTGGGTCACCAGAATGAATTTAGGAAGAACTGTTTGAATGCAGAAGCTTGATTTCAGTGTTTGTTTGCTTTATTTTTATTAAAAAAAATTTTTATGTTTATTTATTTTTGGGAGAGAGACAGAGCAGGGGGAGGGGCAGAGAAAGAGGGAGACACAGAATCAGAAATAGGTTCCAGGCTCTGAGCTGGTAGCACAGAGCCCAATGAGGGGCTCGAACTCACGAACCAGAAGATCATGACCTGAGCTGAAGTCGGAAGCTTAACCAACTGAGCCACCCAGGTGCCCCTTGATTTCAGTGGGTTTGAGCGAAATAGAAATAAGAAAGTAGACACACAAAGTAGCTTACTAAACCCAGGCATGAAAGGAAAAAAAAATACTTAGATGGAGATACAGAACGAAGGATTTCATTTTAATTTTGGTTTTAAATGATAGGGCCTTGAAGAAGTAGCCAAGAAAGGCTGCCATGGGAGAAGTCAGAGAATGTTCTAGAAGAGGGTAAGATGTAGAATATAAAACAAAAGTTGAGAGATAAGTCTGAGGAAAAAAAAAGATACAATCCAACTCAATCTTTGAGACAAAAACAGAGTGATGATCAGTGCACATGCAGAGTTCACAAGTTGGTGTGCTTACTGAGAGAAGGTCAGAAGGAAGCAGAGGGCATTAAGATCAAAAAAGAAGAGAAAGTAAAAGATTTAGCAAAAATTCTGAGCCAGAGATCTCTGTAGAGTGATCATGTTGTGAATAAGAAAACCTACAGACTTGATCAAAGAAACCAAATATATATGAAGTTTAAATTAGTTCTTAATCATCTTCTGGATTCAAAGCAGAGGGATTGTCGTGAAGCAAATACAAGGCAAAGAAAAAAAAATTCTTCTACTGGAAAATAGCCTTCAGGGAGAAATATTTACTGCGTCGATTACGAAAGACAGACACAAATTCAACAGGGACTTCAAGATGAACACCACACAGCAAAATGAGAAAGCCTACACAAACAAAACAATTTCAGTTGAAGTCAAAATGTTGGCTTTTATACGCACATTGTTCAGAGAAAAATAACAATATTCTTGGTACAATCTTTTTGTTTTTACAAATAGGGGATTAGACTAAAGTAGTAGTGGGAGACAGTGAAAAGTAGTCAGATTTCAGATACCTTTTGAAGATGAACAGATAGGACCTGACATAAAATATACAGTTAAACAGAAAGACTATATACAAAATGTTAACAGAGATGATCTCTGGGTGAAAGGATTAAATATGGTGACTTCTTCATTCTTTTTAATGTTTTGGAGGGGTAATTAGATAATCTGACTCATTCTCAACAGAAGAATAAATTCTTGGTGTAAAATATTCAATACTGAAATACATACAGCAAAAAATTGCAAGTTCCTCTTCAAACTCAAATCCCACACTCTGCCCTAGAGAGTATCACCAAACTACAGTGAAAAAGGGTTTTAAAAGCCCTTTCTATACAGTTTATTGCAGTGTTTCTCAACTTTTTTTCTTTATCATCCTCCAAGGAGAAAGCTAAATAACTGTATACAAATATATAATGCATATATTATGCTTATATAAGTATAATGTACTTATTAAATTAAATTTAATTTAGTTACTCACTAATAAGAGAAATTAAATACTAAGGAATAAGATTTTGTAGGGCAGGGTTGAACTCTAGAGGCCATTATGGTATCTAAGGTTTTTTTGTGCCTCCCCATTCCCCATAAAACAAAACAAAACAAAACAAAACAAAACAGAACTATTTCTTCCTCTTGGGATCAATATTGCCCTCATTGAGAATGCATAGTTTACTGGCATTTAAAATTTCAAATATATCTACTATGAATCGTCCTTTCCTTAAAACTGGTCCCTTGGTTTCTGCTGCCATATTCTCTTTGGTTTCATCTAAGATACTCCTTATTGCCTCCTCTGCTACTGTGTTTCCCAAATTCACTGAATGGAAAATATTTTTTGATACGTGCTGGAAAATATGTTTCCTTATTTAAAATTACACCAGTACTACAGTATTAAGATATATATGATATAAAATATATGAAACCGTTTAAAGGATAAGATCTTTTAAACGCATGGGTAGAAATTATAACTATCTTTTTCCATGTTGCACTGCTTATACCACTTAGGAAAATAGGGTTCTATATGAATTTTATAAGGTGAATCTTCTGTGGACTCTGGTCTAGGTACAGGTCTTTTCTCTCTGCAGCCATTTTCATCCATTACCATGGCTTTGATTGCCATGTATGAGCTGATGTCTCTCAAATTTATGTCTCTAGCCCAGGTCTCTCTTCTGAGCTTCAGTTCCACATATAAATTGCCTACCTGACATCTTCATTTGGATATCACATGAACACCTGAATACAGAGCTCATCATCTTTCCTCTTAAATATGTTTCTCAGTTTATGCTCCTAAATGAAATCACTCCTATCTCTCAGAACCCTTGTCAAACCAGAACATTTGGTGTCATCTTACCATTTCTAATCTATTACTAAGATGTACCAGTTTTATCACCTAAATAATTCTCAAGTCAGCCCATTTCTCTCCATCTTCACCACCATCAACGTTAATCATTGTTACAGGCTGAATTATTTCTCCATAAAATTCTTATGCTGGAGTCCTAAGCATCCCATACCTCAGAATGTGACCATACTGGGAGATAATGCATTTAAAGAATTAAGTTAAATGGGGTCATTAGGATGGACCCTCATCCAATACAACTGGTATCTTTATAAGAAGAGGATATCTGAACACAGGAAGACACAGATGGAAGATGATCTGAAGACACAGGAAGAGGACGGCCATTTATATGCCAAAATGAGAGGCCTGGAACAAAAAGAGGTCCTTCCCCAACGGCTCTCAGATGGAACCAACTCTGCCAAACATCACGATACCAGACTTCTAGCCCCCAGGTGTGAGAAAACCAATTTTTGTTGTTGTTGTTGTTGTTAAGCCATTCAGTTTGTGGAACTTTATTACAGCGGTCCTAGGAAACTAATACAACCCTCATTATATCCTTCTGAATTCAGGCAACAGGCCACCTTTCACTAGAGTTGGCTCCCTCTAATCTATACCCCACGGTGCAATTAAGATCAAAATTAAAAACCATATATGAGGGGCACCTGGGTGACCCAGTTGGATAAGCAACCGATTTTGGCTCAAGTTATGACTTCATGGTTCATGAGTTTGAGGCCCATGTCAGGCTCTGCACTGACCCTGCATAACCTGCTTGGGATTCCCTCCCCCTCCTTCCCTCCCTCTCTCTCCCTCCCTCCCCCCCCCGCCATTCCCTGCTCGCACTCTCTCTTTCAAAATAAATAAATTTCTAAAAATCTGTAAAAAAAATTTAAAAACCTCCAAGTATGAATCATGTCACTTGGGCTTAAAATAAAAGTTTAAAATCTGTAAAATAGCACATAAATCTCTTCTAGGCACTCTAACCACATTATGAAATGCTCTTCCCCCTCCAGCTATACTGGACTTCTATCGATCCTGAAAACTATGTTTCATTCTTTTTGCATACTTCTCCCTTTCACTGAGCCAACTTACCAGTAACACCTAAGCTTTTTAAAATTCATTTAATGAGATCACATTACGTATTTTCATAGACCCTGAAAGTCTTTTTGTAAGCTATCACAAAACCATAAATGATCATTTATACAATTGTTTGCTTAATGTGTTATTTCGCTAACTAGTACCTGATTCTGTTCTGTTCATTCTAATAAACAGAATCCTATCCGATCCCTAACACAGTACCTGGAATATGGAATATGGCAAGTATTCAGTAACAATTTAATAAAGAACTTAGACATACTCCATTTTCTTAATATTCTGAAATATTTTACTATAATCTTAACAAAAAGTAATTGTTTGCTAATAAATGTATGCTGTGCTGACACAACTATTTAAAGAGCTACTAAAAACTTCCATTTCATTTCTTCTTCACTTTGAGGAAATAATGAGATTCCATAAAAGATATATATGTTCCTATAGTTAAAGGGCTCCTCTCAATGCAAAAATTTGTTTTCACAGAAATATAATCTAAAATAAATAACTGAAAACTTTTCAGACTCTACCAAAAAACAATTTCATTAGATCTTTTAAAATCAGGTCTCTTTAAAAGTTTTATTATAAAGTTTATTATGTCTTAGATAAATTATACTGTAAGAAAATATATATTTTACTATGGACTTCAGTTGTGGTGTTATTTATGTATCCTTCCCTCCCCCAAAATGTAAACAAATGCCTAAATTCTTTTATAGTCACTTAAATTAGTACCAATATGACTATGAATATCCAAACATTCATATTCATTATTCATTTTTTTCTCACAGACATGTACATATACACAAAAGCATGCATCTTAACAATATACTTAAACACCGATTAATACTGAAATTCAGATCCTTGAAGATCTTTAGTGTCTGTTGTTAAATAAAAGAGAGAAATATAAATTAAAGTGAAATAATATAATGCTTGCCTTAAAATATCAGATTAACATGCCATGGTTAAATCCTCTCTAGTCAACAGAAATAGTAAATTAAGTAATGTACTATATGAAATTACTTTTCAAGTATCTAGCTCTTATTTTGTATTTCTTACCCATCTTTGTATCTACTAAAGATTAAGGCAAATATTTGCCTATTTCCTTCTTCCAAAAGCAGAAAAGCAAGAATAGAAAAACTCATGCCAGTGTTATTTTTAAAAACCAAGAGATTCAGTGACATCAGATGGTAGAATAGGAAGACTCATCTCTTCCTCACCCACAAAAACACTGACTTAATAGCAATATATGGTCCAAAAGCCCTCTACTAGTTAAGAAGTACAGTACCAGAAACCAGTTAAGAAGTCACAGTACCACACATGAGATCAAAGCCAAGAACAGAAGCCTTGAAATGGCACAAAAAGTCATTTCGTTTCAATCATGCCAGTTCTTCTCTGAAGCTAACACAGCTCAGAACTGGGAGGAAAATTCCAACTTGCAGCTTCTCCCTTGAGAGGCAAGAGAAAAGTGGAATGTACATGACCCTGTATGTATAACACCCTGAAGAGTCCATTAAAAAAAAAACCCAACTATTAATGGTTCAATATCCATAAATCAATCATTATGATACATCACAATAATAAAAGAAAGGATAAGAACCACATGATCCTCTCAGTAGATGCAAAGAAAGCATCTGACAAAATACAGCATCCTTTCTTGATGAAAACCCTCAAGAAAGTAGGGATAGAAGGATCATACCTCAAGATCATAAAAGCCATATATGAAAGACCCACTGCCAAGATCATCCTCAATGGGGAAAATCTGAGAGCTTTCCCCCTAAGGTCAAGAACAAAACAAGGATGTCCACTCTCACCACTATTATTTAACACAGTGTTGGAAGTCCTAGCCTCAGCAACCAGACAATACAAAGAAATAAAACACATGCAAATTGGCATGGAAGTCAAACTCTCACTCTTCACAGATGACATGATACTCTATGTGGAAAACCCAAAAAAATGCCACCAAAAAACTACTAGAACTGATACATGAATTCAGCAAAGTTGCAGGATATAAAATCAATTGGTTACATTTCTTTACACCAGTAATGAAGCAGCAGAAAGAGAAATCAAAGAACTGATCCCATTTACAGCTGCACCCAAAACTATAAAATACCTAGGAATAAACCTAACCAAAGAAGTGAAAAATCTATACACTGAAAACTATAGAAAGCTTATGAAAGACATTGAAGAAGACACAGAAAAGAAGGAAAAACATTCCATGCTCATGGATTGGAAGAATATTGTTAAAACGTCAATACTGACCAAAGCAATCTACATATTCAATGCAATCCTTATCAAAAAACACCAGCATTCTTCACAGAGCTAGAATAAACATTCCTAAAATGTGAATGAAACCAGAAAAGACCCTGAACAGTCAAAGCAATCCTGAAAAAGAAAACCAAAGCTGGAGGCATCACAATTCTGGACGTCAAGTTGTATTACAAAGCCGTAATCAAGACAGTATGGTACTGGCACAAGAACAGTCACATAGATAAATGGGACAGAACAGAGAACCCAGAAATGGACCCACAAACATATGGTCAACTAATCTTTGACAAAGCAGGAAAGAATATCTAACAGAAAAAAGTCTCTTCAGCAAATGGTGCTGGGAAAACTGGACAGTGACATGCAGAAAAGTGAAACTGGACCACTTTCTTAGACCATACACAAAAATACACTAAAAATGGATGAAAGACCTAAATGTGAGAAAGGAAGCCATCAAAATCCTAGAGGAGAAAACAGGCAACAACCTCTTTAACCTGGGCCAGGTCAAAGAGGCAAGGGAAACAAAAGTAAAAATCAACTACTGGGACCTCATCAAGATAAAAAGCTTCTGCAATGCAAAGGAATCACCAACAAAACTAAAAGGCAACCGACAGAATAAGAGAAGATACTTGCAAGTGACCTACGGGATAAAGGGTTAGTATCCAAAATCTATAAAGAACTTATCAAATTAAACACCCAAAAAACAAATAATCCACTGAAGAAATGGGCAAAAGACATGAAAAGACACTTTTCCAAAGAAGACATCCACATGGCTAACAGACACCATGGAAAGATGCTCATCATCACCCATCATCAGGGAAATACAAATCAAAACTACAATGAGAGACCACCTCACACCTGTCAGAATGGCTAAAATTAACAGCTCGGGCAACAACAGATATTGGCGAGGATATGGAGAAAGAGGAACTCTTTTGCACTGCTGGTGGGAATGCAAACTGGTGCAGGCCCTACAGAAAACAGTATGGAGATTCCTCAAAAAAATTAAAAATAGAACTACCCTATGACCGAGCAACTGTACTAGTAGGTATTTATCCAAAAGATAAATATTGAAGGGTCACAGGCATCATAATGTTTATACCAGTGCTTTAACAATAGCCCAAGTATGGAAAGAGCCCAAATGTCCATTGACTGATGAATGGATAAAGATGTGGTGTGTACACACACACACACACACACACACACACACACACACACACAACGGAATATTACTTGGCAATGAAAAAAATGAAATTTTGCTATTTGCAACAACATGGATAGAACTAACGTCTATTACACTAAGCGAAATAAGTCAGTCAGAGAAAGACAAGTACCATACAACCTCACTCATACGTGGAATTTAAGATACAAAACAGATGAACATAAAGCAAGGGAAGCAAAAATAATATAAAAAGAGGGAGGGAGACAAACCATAAGAAACTCTTTTTTTTTTTTTTAATTTTTTTTTTTCAACGTTTATTTATTTTTGGGACAGAGAGAGACAGAGCATGAACGGGGGAGGGGCAGAGAGAGAGGGAGACACAGAATCGGAAACAGGCTCCAGGCTCTGAGCCATCAGCCCAGAGCCTGACGCGGGGCTCGAACTCACGGACCGCGAGATCGTGACCTGGCTGAAGTCGGACGCCCAACCGACTGCGCCACCCAGGCGCCCCCATAAGAAACTCTTAAATACAGAGAACAAACTGAGGGTTGCTGGAGGGGTTCTGGGTGGGGGGGAAGGGCTAAATGGGCAAGGAACATCAAGGAGGCCACTTGCTGGGATGAGCACTGGGTGTTATATGTAAGTCATAAATCACTAAATTCTATTCCTGAAATCATTATTACCCTATATGTTAACTTAGATATAAATTAAATGTATATACATATAGTAATTTTTTTAAAAAGGTAATAACAAAACCTGCCAAAAGAAATCATCAAAGTTGCAGAATACAGAACCAACACACAAATACCAGGTACATTTCTACACACTAACAATAAACAACCTGAAGAGATCATGATGATAATCCCACTTAAAATAGCACCAAAAAAAGAGTAAAATACTTAGGACAAACTTAACCATGGAGGGGAAACAATGCTGAAAGAAATTAAAGATGACACAAATAAGCAGAAAGTTATCTGGTGTTCCTGGATTAGAAGACTTAATACTGTTAAAATGTCCATACTACCCAAGCAACCTACAGCTTCAATGCAATCACTATCAAAATCCCAAAGAAATTTTTTGCAGAAATGGAAAAAAAAACATTTAAAATTCATAAGGAATCTCAAGGGATCCCAAATAGCCCAAACAATCTTTAGAAAGAGAAACAGAACTGGAGGTCTCAGACTTCTTGACTTCAAAACATATTACAAAGCTAGAGCAATCAAAACCAATATGGTACTAGCACAAAGACAAACATATAAATAAGTGGAACAGAATAGACAGCCCAGAAATACATTTTCATCTACACAGTTGTATGATCTCTGACAAGGGAGATCAATGGGGAAAGGATGGTTTCTTAAACCAATGATGTTGAAAAAACTGGATATCCATATGCAAAAGAAAGAAACTGGACCGTTTCCTTACACCATATATAAAAATTCAAAACGAAGTAAAGCCCTAAATATAAGACCTAAAGTTACAAAACTTGTAAAAGAAAACATAGGGGGAAAGCTTCATATTATTGGATTTGGTAGATATAACATCAAAATTACAGTCATCAGCAGCAAAACTATGCAGATGGAACTATGTTAAACTTCCAAACTTCTGTGTGACAAAGCAAATAATCAACAGAAAGAAAAGGCAACATACAGAATGGAGAAAATACTTTCTAGCCATATTATCTAATAAGAGATTAAAAACCAACTCGTTCAGTTGGTAAAGCAAGCAACCCTAGATCTTGGGGTTGAGATGTGAAGCTCCACATTAGGCACAGTTTACTTAAAAAAACCAAAACACTCCTACAACAACAAAAAACAAATAACTCTATTAAAACAAAATGTGTAAAGAACTTGACTAGACATTTCTACAAAGAAGATAATACAGTCAACAAGCATGTCAAAAGATCAATATCACTAATCATTAGGAAATGGGAAGTGCAAATCAAACATAATGAGTTATTACCTCATACCTGTTAGGATGGCCATGATCAAAACAAAGAAAATAGGGGCACTTGGGTGGCTCAGTTGGTTAAGTGTCCAACTTCAGCTCAAGTCATGACCTTGAGTTTGTGAGTTCAAGCCCTGCATGGAGTTGTGTGCTGACAGCTCAGAGCCTGAAGCCTGCTTTGGATTCTGTGTCTCCCTCTCTCTCTGCCTCTCCCCCACTCTCATTCTGTCTCAAAAATAAATTAATTAAATAATAAATAAAAATAAATAAAAAACCAAAGAAGATAATAACTGTTGATGAGGGTGTGGAGGAACTGGAGCCCTCATGCACTATTGATGGGAATGTAAGATGGACCAGTCACTATGAAAAATACTATGGACTTTCCTTAAAAAATTAAAAATTATTGTATGTCACATCTTAACTAATTGGATTGCTAAAAAGAAAATAACTACATTTCATTTCAGCATCAGACTGCTATTTGAACAAGGTGCCTGATACATTCAGGCATTTAGCATTTCTTTTTGTAAAAGAATACAGGAGTATACATTATGCATAACTAAAGTAGTCCTGCATAGTTACTTGAGAGAACTGTTAACGTCATTCATTTGTACTTAAGTAGTTTTAGTACCTAAAAATCCCTAATGCAAACTAATATTGCTGTACAGAGTTGTGAGGAAGTAAAAGGAAAAAACGAATTGGTTGCTGGTTAGTGAAGCCTATTACTCTGACAGAAAGTTCAGTTCTTCTATAGGAATCTCAATATCAATTTTGCTCACCAAAAACAAATTATTGATGTCTTTCCTTGGATGGGAAGACATTATTATGGATGTCTTTCCTTGGATGGGAAGAATCAATACTGTCAAAATGTCAATACTACCCAAAGCAATCTACACATTCAGTGCAATCCCAATCAAAATTGCACCAGCATTCTTCTCAAAGTTAGAACAAACAATCCTAAAATTTCTACGAATTACAAAAGACCCTGAATAGCTCAAGTAATATTGAAAAAGAAAACCAAAGTGGGAAGCATCACAATCCCAGACTTTAGCTTCCATTACAAAGCTGTAGTCATCAAGACAGTATAATATTGGCACAAAAACAGACACATGAACCAATGGAATAGAATACAGAACCCAGAATTGGACCCACAAATGTATGGCCAACTAATCTCTGACAAAGCAGGAAAAAGCATCCAACGGAAAAAAGACAGTCTCTATAAGCAAATGGTGCTGGGACAGCAACATGCAGAAGTTTGAAACTAGACCACTTTCTTATACCATACACAAAAATAAACTCAAAATGAATGAAAGACCTAAATGTGAGACAGGAAACCATCAAAACCCTAGAGGAGAAAACCGACAACAACCTCTTTGACCTCAGCCACAACAATTTCTTCCTTGACACATCTCCAAAGGCAAGGGAATTAAAAGCAAAAATGAACTACTGGGACCTCATCAAGATAAAAAGCTTCTGCACTGCAAAGGAAACAATCAACAAAACTAAAAGGCAACTGATGGAATGGGCAAAGATATTTGCAAATGACATACTGGATAAAGGGCTAGTATCCAAAATCGATAAAGAACTTAACCAAACTCAACACCCCAAAAACAAATAATCCAGTGAAGCAATGGGCAGAAGACATGAATAGATACTTTTCCAAAGAAGACGTCCACATGGCTAACAGACACATGAAAAGATGCTCAAGGTCACTCATCATCAGGGAAATACAAATCAAAACCACACTGAGTTATCACCTCACACCAGTCAGAGTGGCTACAATGAACAACTCAGGAAACTACGGATGCTGGTGAGGATGTGGAGAAACGGAAACCCTCTTGCACTGCTGATGGGAATGCAAACTGGTGCAGCTGCTCTGGAAAACAGTATGGAGGTTCCTCAAAAATTTAAAAATAGAACTACCCTACAACCCAGTAATAACACTACTAGGAATTTATCTAAGGGATACAGGAGTGCTGATGCATAGGGGCACATGCACCCCAATGTTTATAGCAGTGCTTTCAACAATAGCCAAATTATAGAAAGAGCTTAAATGTCCATCAATTGATGAATAAAGAAGACGTGGTTTATATATACAATGGAATACTACTTGGCAATGAGAAAGAATGAAATCATGCCATTTGCAGCAATGTGAAAGGAACTGGAAGGTATTATGCTGAATGAAGTAAGTCGGTCAGAGAAGGACAGATATCATATGTTTTCACTCATATGTGGATCTTGAGAAACTTAACAGAAGACCAGGGAGGAAGGGAAGGGGAAAAAATAGTTACAAACAAAGAGGGAGGAAGGCAAACCGTAAGAGACTCTTAAATACAAACTGAGGGTGGATGGGGGGTGGGGGTGGGGGAGAGGGGAAAATAGGTGATGGGCATTGAGATGGGTACTTGTTGGGATGAGCACTGGGTGTTGTATGTAACGATGAACCACGAGAATCTACCCCAAAACCAAGAGCACACTTTACACACTGTATGTTAGCCAATTTGACCATAAATTAAAAAAAAAAAAAAAAAAAAAAGAATTCTTCTTTAGGTCTTCCTACAATAAGCTTTCCTTCTTCAGATACTTTAATACTGTACCACTATAAACTATTAAAGGATATTTTCTGTTAGTATTTCTACAGAATATCATAACAAATAAGTCCCTTGAACAGAACAACTATGACTAGAAAGCAAAACCAGTGAGGAAAGAAGTCATCTAAAGGCAAGGACTATGTTACTTTACTGAACTTTTTATCCCAGTGCCCAGCAAAGCATTCAGTTACATTTTGTAAATATGCTCATTTCAGTATCAGATAGTATCTCCTTTCATAGGTCAAACGTGAATTAGAAATTTTATTTAAGCATTCCACAGGAAATGGAGAGCAAAATTTAAAAGAAAAGAGCTAGAGTGACTTTAAGGGTGTTTAAGCACTTTCAAAGCATTCTCATTTTTACTTGACTTCTACTCACATATATCTATTCACTACAGCTTCTATCAAATGCACGAACAGGATTCTAACCCATCTGCATGAAAGGTGAAAACAATTTAAATACTCAGCAATGTTCTAATTATTTAACACAGAAAAAGGGTCTAGCATTACCACTTTGGCCAAAAATGATTAGTGTGCCGCACAGAACTTACACATTTTGGGTATTTTAACATTTATTATTATACAAACAAGTAATAATTACATCAGAGAGAGGATAGAAATATAGTTTATTCACTCAAATTAGGAAAAAAGTTTGGAGAGAACTTCCCCCCCACCCCGACATTGTTAAATGTGGTTGACAAGAGGTATTACAGATGACCCTAATCAGTACAAAATACAGAGTTGTGTTCATGTCCAGGACTCTTGAAGGCAAGCATCTGATACACAGTACGAAACAGTTTATAAGGAAATAGTACAGAGGGAAAGACAAAAGAAGAGAGAGAGGGAAAGAACAGCCTAAAAGTTGGAACCACAATGAAGGTATCAATCTTAAACTATAGGCAGTCATAGACTAGTTCAATTCTCCAGAGATAGTCATGCAGCTTTCTGATGATTCGGATAGGTCTAATATTTGTTTAAATGTGCAGAAAAGCAATAGGAATGAATTCCTCTGGTATATTTGAACTCTTATTTTCTTTCTTTCTTTCTTTCTTTCTTTCTTTCTTTCTTTCTTTCTCCCCCTCCCCCCATCTCTCTCTCTTCTTCCTTCCTTTCTTTCTCTTTTTTTCTTTCTTTTCTCTTATTATGTTAGGTCGGCCACTCCAGGACAATGTTGAGGAGAAGCAAGGATAGTGGGCATCTGGCCTTTTCCATGACTGTAAAGGTAATGCTTTTCACATTTTATCAATGAGAACGATGACTGTTAACAGTTTTATTAGATATCCTTTATCAATTTAAGAAACTTTTTTTCTCTTAGTTGGCTGGCACTTTTTATCATCATTAATTCTTTCTGTACTTCTGAGATAATTGTATCTTTTTTACTTACTGCTGTGCTTGGTGTGCTAATATTTTAAGATTCTTTAATATTACATGCCTCAGCATGATTGGACTGTAATTTTCCTTTCCTGTAATCCTGAACTGGTTTTGGTATAAAGGTCATTTTAGTCTCATAATGAGTGAGGGAGTTTTCTTCGTCTCTAAGAAAACAACAACAACAGCAAAACGATCTGTTCCTTGAACTTTTGGTAGAAGTTGCTTGACAAACCATGAGACTACTGGTTTCTTGGTAGAAAGACTTTGAACTAGCAATTCAATTTCTTTGAAGGTTAAAGGACTATGCATAGTGTCTAATCTTTCTTTAACAATTTTGGAAAAGTTCTATTTTTCTAGAAATGTGTCCGTTTCACCTGCCTTTTAAAATTAGTTGGCATATAATTTTTTATGGTATCTTTTTTCCCTTAAACTTTAATTATGAACGTATAGAAAAATTTTACACTTAGAGGAAAAGTTGCAGGAATAACCCCCGCCCCCATTTCTACAGTTCACTCCAATTCACCACTTGATTACCAACATTGAGCCACATTTGCTTTATCACCATCACGCTCTGTACAACTAAATAATTAAGTGACTTCCAGATATAAAAACATTCTCTAGATAACCATAATACAGTTATCAAACTTGGGATTTTTAACCTTGTTACATATATATCTAATACACCTTTCATATTCCAATTTCATGAACTGTCCAATGTTTTTTATAGCATTGTTTTTTTTCTGGAACAGGAATTAGACCAGCATTATATATTTTACAGTTAGCTGTCATATGTCTTCACATAAAGTCTTTCATACTATGGAACTACTCTTCAATCTTTGTCTTTTATATCACTGATATTTTTAAGCAGTGAAGACTAGTTATCTTACAGAATGTCCCAAATTTGGATTTATCTTGTTTCCACATAATTAGACTCAGATTAGGCATTTTTGTCTTGAATACAACATGAATAATCTGTTCTCAGCATATCATGTATATCTGCAAGGTAATGGGGGTTTTAATTTTGATTATGCAGTTAAAGTGCTGTTTGATTTTTCTACTGTATAGTTACTACCTTTCCTTTTGGAATTAGTAATTACTGGGAGACAGTTTAATATCATGTAAATATATTGCTCCTTATCAAAGTCCCCTTCTCCTAGATTTAGCATCCACTGATGATTATTGTCTGAATCAAATTTGACTATAATAGCTGCAAAACAGTTATCTTTTGGGGACACCTAGGTGGCTCAGTTGGCTAAGCATCTGACTTTTGTGAGGTTGAGCCCCACTGCACTGGTGGTATGGAACCTGCTTGGGATTCTCTCTCTCTCTCTTTCCCCCTTCCCCACTTGCTCTCTCTCTCACTCTCTCTCTCTCTCTCAAAATAAGTAAAAAAATACCAGTTACCTTTTAAATTTCATTGTTCTATCTTCCTTAACTGGCAGTCCATCGTAAGGAAGAGCTTTCCCTTTTCATTTGTCAGTCCATCATCTGTCTAGCCTGATATATGGACCTCTGAATTTTTATTTTACTCAATAGGTTAAAATCCACTACTGACCTTACTTGTTTTGATGATCAGTTTTGGAGCATTTCTTTACTTTCTAGCACAAGATATTCCATGTTCACCTTCAATTTTCTTAGCGCTAGGCCCAGAACCAGCAATTTCTTCAAATAACCCTGATGTTATTTTGTTACCTTGTTTTGAGTTGGTGCAATACAAAACACATATTGTATCCTATACAATGTATATATGCTGAATACCAGCCCTTAATCAGATACATGACTTTCAGTGAATTTACAGTTGTGAACCATCAACATAATTCAGTTTTAGAAGAATCCTGTCATCACAGAAGCTCCCTCTTTATCATGCACACACCAAACCCTGCTCTAGCACCCAGTGACTATCATTTATCTGCCTTCTATCTATAGTTTTGCTTTTACAGAAATTTCATATAAACAAAATCCCACATTTTGAGTTTGACCGCTTTCACTTATGTTTTGAAGGTTTATCCACGTAGTTTGATATATAAGTATTTTGTTTCCTCTTATTGTGGGATAGTTCTGCATTGTATAAATATACTACATTTTGTTCATCCATTGACCAGGTGATGGATATTTAGATTTTTTCCAGTATTTGGTTACTGTGAATAAGGCTGCCAGAAACATTTGTGTATAGACCCTCTTTGTGGACACAGGTTTTCATTTCTCTTGGTAAGTATCTAGGAATGGAACTGTTGAATCATATGGTGAGTGTATACTGAGGAACGGACAAAATGCTTTCCAAAGGCACAACACTATCTGACATTTCCACCAGCAATACATGAGTGTTACAGTTTCTCCACATCTTCACCAACACTTGTTAATGATAGTCATTTTGATTCTACTGGTTGTGCAGTGGAATCTCACTGTAGTTTGGATTTGCATTTTCCTTAAGACTTATCTTGAGGTTTTATGTACATCATTATTATCCACTTGCATATCTTCTTAGTTAACAGTCTATTAATAACTTTTGCCCCCTTATAATTTCTCCCTTTTAGGGCTCCCCAACCTCCTCCACCGTACCTCTTCCTTATATAACCACCAATGGGTTTCCATCACAATAGAATAGTTGTATTTTCCAGAATTTTATATTCCCAGAAGTCCTTGTTTTGCATGGTACAGTGTTAACAAAAACTCATGTACATACAAAGCAAGGACATAGGTCGAACATGCATACATTTTAGTAAATATAATCCCATGTAAAGCAAAGACTGCCTTTACACAGAATTGTAGAATATATCCTTTTCTCTTTGGGGTCATCCATTCAACATAAATTTGAGATTAATTCATGTTTTCACATGTATCAGTAGTTCATTTCTTTTTGTTGCTGATTATATTCCGTTATGTAGCTTTACCATGGTTTATCCATTAACATGTTATGGATACTTGGGTTATTCAAGGTTATCAGCTATTAAATAAAAAGCTGCTAGCAAACATTGGTATGCAAGTCTTTCGTGGATATACTCTTTCATGTCTCTAGGATTAATACATGGGGGTACACTGAGGAGTCACGTACCAAGTGTATGTTTAACTTTTCAAGAACCTGCCAAACTGCCTTCCAAAGTGGTTGTACAAGTTTACGTTTCCCATCAGCAGCATATAAGAATTCCAGTCAATCTATAACCTCACCAGCACCAACACTTGGCACTACCAGCCTTTAAAATTTTAGGTATGTGCTTATTTGACATCTATCTACCAAGTGTCTGTTTGAACCTTTTGTCCCAGTCTAAAAACTGACAAGTTGCTTTGTGAGTTCTGAGAGTTCTTTTTAGACATAAATCCTTTATTCGATATATGATTTGCAAATATTTTCTCCCAGTCTATACCTTGTCTTGTATTCTCTTAATGAAGTCATTTGCAGAGCAGGAATTCTTCATCTTGATTAAGTCTCAAATACCAGGGTTGGAAAAAATAAAAAATAAACAAAAATAAAAATGAAATAAAATATCAGGGTTGCGGGGTTTTTTTTTTCTTTTATGGATCAAGCTTGTGGTGTTGCATTGAAGAAATCTTTGCCAATCCCAAGGTCACAAAGTTTTATTTTCTTCCTCCAATCAGTTTTAGAATTTTAAGTCTTACATTTGGGCACCCAAATGTTCCAGTGTTATTTGTTAAAAAGACTACTGTGTCACCACTGAATTGTCTCTGAAACTTGTTTTGAAAATCAGTTCTGCATATACACGTGAGTGTATTTGTGGACTTTCTATTCTGCATCAGTGATCTAGAGTCTCTGACTTTACAACAACACCACACTTTCTTGAATAAGGTAGTTTTCTAAGTCCTGAAATCAGATAATGCTAAGCCTTTCAATTCGGCTTTTCGTTTTCAAAGCTGTGTTGGGTATCCCATGGCCTTTGTACTTCTATTTGAATTTTAGATTCAGCCTGTCAATTTCTCCAAAACATCTGTTGGGATTATAGATCTATTTGGCAAGAATGGACATCTTAACAACAGTGAATCTACCAACCCATAAATAAGGTATCTCTCTTCATTTAATTAGGTTTTCTTTAATTTCAGCAATTTTTACAGTTTTCAGTATACAGATGATATTCATCTTTTAACAGATTTATTCCGAAGTATTTCATATTCTTTGATGCAACTACATATGGAATTATTTTCAGTTCTCAATTGTACATTGCCAATATATAGAAATACAATTGACTTTTTTGTATTGATCTATAGTCTGTAATCTTGTACTAAGTGACTTACTAGTTCTGGTAGCTTTTTATTATTTATTTAAAGATCCCATCAAATTTTCTACATAGATGATTATGTCATCTGTAAACAGAGACCATTTTACTTTTTCCTTTCCAAACTGGAAATCTTTTATTTCTTCTTCTATTCCACTAGCTAGGACAACATTAAATAGAAGCAGTGAGAACAGAAAGAAAACCTTGCCTTCTCCCTGATTTTAGGAGAAAAGCATTCAGTCCTCATGATTAAGTACGATTTTACCTGTTCCTTGTTCCTAAATGCCTTTTTTCAGGTTGAGAAAGCTCTTTTCTATTCCTAGTTTGCTAAGAGTTCTTATCAGGAACAGATGTTGGATTCTGTCAAATGCTTTTCCTTCATGTACTGAGATAATCATATGGTTTTTCTTTTTTAGTTTGCCAGCTTTCCTTTTCCAATTACAACCTTATATTAAAACCTCATTTAATCCTCCATAATTTTTAACCTCTCACATTTCCCATATTTTTAATTTATGCTGCATTCTGGATAAATTCATCAATTCTGTCATCCTCCAATTTATTCTTTGACTATGCAATATCTGTTTAATCTATCTGCATTTTTATTTCAATGATTTTATTTTAAATTCCTAAATGTTCTGTTTGGTTCTTTTTAAAGAACTGGTCATTTTTTTTTTTTTTTTTTTTATGAAGTTTATTGACAAATTGGTTTCCATACAACACCCAGTGCTCATCCCAAAAGGTGCCCTCCTCAATACCCATCACCCACCCGCCCCTCCCTCCCACCCCCCATCAACCCTCAGTTTGTTCTCAGTTTTTAACAGTCTCTTATGCTTTGGCTCTCTCCCACTCTAACGTCTTTTTTTTTTTTCTCCCTTCCCCTCCCCCATGGGTTCCTGTTGAGTTTCTCAGGATCCACATAAGAGTGAAACCATATGGTATCTGTCTTTCTCTGTATGGCTTATTTCACTTAGCATCACACTCTCCAGTTCCATCCACGTTGCTACAAAAGGCCATATTTCATTTTTTCTCATTGCCACGTAGTATTCCATTGTGTATATAAACCACAATTTCTTTATCCATTCATCAGTTGATGGACATTTAGGCTCTTTCCATAATTTGGCTATTGTTGAGAGTGCTGCTATGAACATTGGGGTACAAGTGCCCCTATGCATCAGTACTCCTGTATCCCTTGGGTAGATTCCTAGCAGTGCTATTGCTGGGTCATAGGGTAGGTCTATTTTTAATTTTCTGAGGAACCTCCACACTGTTTTCCAGAGCGGCTGCACCAATTTGCATTCCCACCAAAAGTGCAAGAGGGTTCCCGTTTCTCCACATCCTCTCCAGCATCTATAGTCTCCTGATTTGTTCATTTTGGCCACTCTGACTGGCGTGAGGTGATACCTGAGTGTGGTTTTGATTTGTATTTCCCTGATAAGGAGCGACGCTGAACATCTTTTCATGTGCGTGTTGGCCATCTGGATGTCTTCTTTAGAGAAGTGTCTATTCATGTTTTCTGCCCATTTCTTCACTGGGTTATTTGTTTTTCGGGTGTGGAGTTTGGTGAGCTCTTTATAGATTTTAGATACTAGCCCTTTGTCCGATATGTCATTTGCAAATATCTTTTCCCATTCCGTTGGTTGTCTTTTAGTTTTGTTGGTTGTTTCCTTTGCTGTGCAGAAGTTTTTTATCTTCATAAGGTCCCAGTAATTCACTTTTGCTTTTAATTCCCTTGCCTTTGGGGATGTGTCGAGTAAGAGATTGCTACGGCTGAGGTCAGAGAGGTCTTTTCCTGCTTTCTCCTCTAAGGTTCTGATGGTTTCCTGTCTCACATTTAGGTCCTTTATCCATTTTGAGTTTATTTTTGTAAATGGTGTGAGAAAGTGGTCTAGTTTCAACCTTCTGCATGTTGCTGTCCAGTTCTCCCAGCACCATTTGTTAAAGAGGCTGTCTTTTTTCCATTGGATGTTCTTTCCTGCTTTGTCAAAGATGAGTTGGCCATATGTTTGTGGGTCTAGTTCTGGGGTTTCTATTCTATTCCATTGGTCTGTGTGTCTGTTTTTGTGCCAATACCATGCTGTCTTGATGATGACAGCTTTGTAGTAGAGGCTGAAGTCTGGGATTGTGATGCCTCCTGCTTTGGTCTTCTTCTTCAAAATTCCTTTGGCTATTCGGGGCCTTTTGTGGTTCCATATGAATTTTAGGATTGCTTGTTCTAGTTTCGAGAAGAATGCTGGTGCAATTTTGATTGGGATTGCATTGAATGTGTAGATAGCTTTGGGTAGTATTGACATTTTGACAATATTTATTTTTCCAATCCATGAGCAGGGAATGTCTTTCCATTTCTTTAAATCTTCTTCAATTACCTTCATAAGCTTTCTATAATTTTCAGCATACAGATCCTTTACATCTTTGGTTAGATTTATTCCTAGGTATTTTATGCTTTTTGGTGCAATTGTGAATGGGATCAGTTTCTTTATTTGTCTTTCTGTTGCTTCATTGTTAGTGTATAAGAATGCAACTGATTTCTGTACATTGATTTTGTATCCTGCAACTTTGCTGAATTCATGTATCAGTTCTAGCAGACTTTTGGTGGAGTCTATCGGATTTTCCATGTATAATATCATGTCATCTGCAAAAAGCGAAAGCTTGACTTCATCTTTGCCAATTTTGATGCCTTTGATTTCCTTTTGTTGTCTGATTGCTGATGCTAGAACTTCCAGCACTATGTTAAATAACAACGGTGAGAGTGGGCATCCCTGTCGTGTTCCTGATCTCAGGGAAAAAGCTCTCAGTTTTTCCCCGTTGAGGATGATGTTAGCTGTGGGCTTTTCATAAATGGCTTTTATGATCTTTAAGTATGTTCCTTCTATCCCGACTTTCTCAAGGGTTTTTATTAAGAAAGGGTGCTGGACTTTATCAAAGGCCTTTTCTGCATCGATTGACAGGATCATATGGTTCTTCTCTTTTTTTTTGTTAATGTGATGTATCACGTTGATTGATTTGCGAATGTTGAACCAGCCCTGCATCCCAGGAATGAATCCCACTTGATCATGGTGAATAATTCTTTTTATATGCTGTTGAATTCGATTTGCTAGTATCTTATTGAGAATTTTGGCATCCATATTCATCAGGGATATTGGCCTGTAGTTCTCTTTTTTTACTGGGTCTCTGTCTGGTTTAGGAATCAAAGTAATACTGGCTTCATAGAATGAGTCTGGAAGTTTTCCTTCCCTTTCTATTTCTTGGAATAGCTTGAGAAGGATAGGTATTATCTCTGCTTTAAACGTCTGGTAGAACTCCCCTGGGAAGCCATCTGGTCCTGGACTCTTATTTGTTGGGAGATTTTTGATAACCGATTCAATTTCTTCGCTGGTTATGGGTCTGTTCAAGCTTTCTATTTCCTCCTGATTGAGTTTTGGAAGAGTGTGGGTGTTCAGGAATTTGTCCATTTCTTCCAGGTTGTCCAATTTGTTGGCATATAATTTTTCATAGTATTCCCTGATAATTGTTTGTATCTCTGAGGGATTGGTTGTAATAATTCCATTTTCATTCATGATTTTATCTATTTGGGTCATCTCCCTTTTCTTTTTGAGAAGCCTGGCTAGAGGTTTGTCAATTTTGTTTATTTTTTCAAAAAACCAACTCTTGGTTTCGTTGATCTGCTCTACAGTTTTTTTAGATTCTATATTGTTTATTTCTGCTCTGATCTTTATTATTTCTCTTCTTCTGCTGGGTTTAGGCTGCCTTTGCTGTTCTGCTTCTATTTCCTTTAGGTGTGCTGTTAGATTTTGTATTTGGGATTTTTCTTGTTTCTTGAGATAGGCCTGGATTGCGATGTATTTTCCTCTCAGGACTGCCTTCGCTGCGTCCCAAAGCGTTTGGATTGTTGTATTTTCATTTTCGTTTGTTTCCATATATTTTTTGATTTCTTCTCTAATTGCCTGGTTGACCCACTCATTCGTGAGTAGGGTGTTCTTTAACCTCCATGCTTTTGGAGGTTTTCCAGACTTTTTCCTGTGGTTGACTTCAAGCTTCATAGCATTGTGGTCTGAAAGTATGCATGGTATAATTTCAATTCTTGTAAACTTATGAAGGGCTGATTTGTGACCCAGTATATGATCTATCTTGGAGAATGTTCCATGTGCACTCGAGAAGAAAGTATATTCTGTTGCTTTGGGATGCAGAGTTCTAAATATATCTGTCAAGTCCATCTGATCCAGTGTCTCATTCAGGGCCCTTGTTTCTTTATTGACCGTGTGTCTAGATGATCTATCCATTTCTGTAAGTGGGGTGTTAAAGTCCCCAGCAATTACCACATTCTTATCAATAAGGTTGCTTATGTTTATGAGTAATTGTTTTATATATTTGGGGGCTCCGGTATTCGGCGCATAGACATTTATAATTGTTAGCTCTTCCTGATGGATAGACCCTGTAACTATTATATAATGTCCTTCTTCATCTCTTGTTACAGCCTTTAATTTAAAGTCTAGTTTGTCTGATATAAGTATGGCTACTCCAGCTTTCTTCTGGCTTCCAGTAGCATGATAAATAGTTCTCCATCCCCTCACTCTCAATCTAAAGGTGTCCTCAGGTCTAAAATGAGTCTCTTGTAGACAGCAAATAGATGGGTCTTGTTTTTTTATCCATTCTGATACCCTATGTCTTTTGGTTGGCGCATTTAATCCATTTACATTCAGTGTTATTATAGAAAGATACGGGTTTAGAGTCATTGTGATGTCTGTATGTTTTATGCTTGTAGTGATGTCTCTGGTACTTTGTCTCACAGGGTCCCCCTTAGGATCTCTTGTAGGGCTGGTTTAGTGGTGACAAATTCCTTCAGTTTTTGTTTGTTTGGGAAGACCTTTATCTCTCCTTCTATTCTAAATGACAGATTTGCTGGATAAAGGATTCTTGGCTGCATATTTTTGCTGTCTAGCTCCCTGAAAATCTCGTGCCAATTCTTTCTGGCCTGCCAAGTTTCAAAAGAGAGATCAGTCACGAGTCTTATAGGTCTCCCTTTATATGTGAGGGCACGTTTACCCCTTGCTGCTTTCAGAATTTTCTCTTTATCCTTGTATTTTGCCAGTTTCACTATGATATGTCGTGCAGAAGATCGATTCAAGTTACGTCTGAAGGGAGTTCTCTGTGCCTCTTGGATTTCAATGCCTTTTTCCTTCCCCAGTTCAGGGAAGTTCTCAGCTATGATTTCTTCAAGTACCCCTTCAGCACCTTTCCCTCTCTCTTCCTCCTCTGGGATACCAATTATGCGTAAATTATTTCTTTTTAGTGTATCACTTAGTTCTCTAATTTTCCCCTCATACTCCTGGATTTTTTTATCTCTCTTTTTCTCAGCTTCCTCTTTTTCCATAACTTTATCTTCTAGTTCACCTATTCTCTCCTCTGCCTCTTCCATCCGAGCTGTGGTGGTTTGCATTTTGTTTTCCATTTCCTTTAAAGCGTTTTTCAGCTCCTCGTGCCTGTTCATTAGTCCCCTGATGTCTGTAGCAAGAGATTCTCTGCTGTCCTGTATGCTGTTTTCCAGCCCAGCGATTAATTTTATGACTATTATTCTAAATTCACTTTCTGTTATATTATTTAAATCCTTTTTGATCAGTTCATTAGCTGTTGTTATTTCCTGGAGATTCTTCTGGGGGGAATTCTTCCGCTTGGTCATTTTGGATAGTCCCTGGTGTGGTGAGGGCCTGCAGGGCACTTCCCCTGTGCTGTGGTGTATAACTGGAGTTGGTGGGCGGGGCCGCAGTCCGACCTGATGTCTGCCCCCAGCCCACCGCTGGGGCCACAGTCAGACTGGTGTGTGCCTTCTCTTCCCCTCTCCTAGGGGCGGGATTCACTGTGGGGTGGCGTGGCCCGTCTGGGCTACTTGCACACTGCCAGGCTTGTGATGCTGGGGATCTGGCGTATTAGCTGGGGTGGGAAGGCAAGGTGCACGGCGGCAGGGGGGGCAGGCTTAGCTCGCTTCTCCTTAGGTGATCCACTTCAGGAGGGGCCCTGTGCAGCCGGAGGGAGTCAGATCGCTGCCGGAGGTTTGGCTCCGCAGAAGCACAGAGTTGGGTGTTCGCGCGGAGCGAGCAATTTCCCTGGCCGGAGCCGGTTCCCTTTGGGATTTTGGCTGGGGGATGGGCGGGGGAGATGGCGCTGGAGAGCGCCTTTGTTCCCCGCCAAACTGAGCTCTGTCGTCCGGGGGCTCCGCAGCTCACCCTCCCTTTGTCCTCCAGCCTTCCCGCTTTCTGAGCAGAGCTGTTAACTTATGACCTCCCAGACGCTAAGTCGCGCTTGCTGTCGGAACACAGTCCGTCAGGCCCCTCCGCTTTTGCAAGCCGGACTCGGGGGCTCTGCTTGGCCGGCGAGCCGCCCCTCCGTCCCGGCTCCCTCCCGCCAGTCCGTGGAGCGCGCACCGCCTCGCCGCCCTTCCTACCCTCTTCCGTGGGCCTCTCGTCTGCACTTGGGTCCGGTGACTCTGTTCTGCTAATCCTCTGGCGGTTTTCTGGGTTATTTAGGCAGGTGTAGGTGGAATCTAAGTGATCAGCAGGACGCGCGGTGAGCCCAGCGTCCTCCTACGCCGCCATCTTCCTAGTATCCCTCTGAGAACTGGTCATTTTTTAAGAGTCTTTTGTTTCTCATTTTTTATTCCACTCTGTATTCTTTAAATATATCATAAACAGGTATTTTAGATTCTTTTTCAGATAATTCTAACTTACGAAGTGCATAGTGTCCTTCAGAAGTCTGATAGGAGTCTACGATCTGTTTTTCATTGCCTTCATTTTTTCCTACTGACTGACTGTCCTTCAATCATAGATTCTTGTTTATTTATACGGTTGGTGCCTTTTTTACTATGAGCTCTTACTTGGCTCACGTTACTATGTGCTCAATTCTGATGGCTAAAACGAAAAATGCTCTTCTCTACAGAGGATGTGCATTTGTTTCTTGTGGGAGTGAGATACTGTTACCAACAGAGAACCATGTTAGTCACCCACACAGGTCTTAGATTAATGCAACTCTGATAGGTTCATTTTAGAGCCCCAGAGCCTACTGGACTGATCCCGTCACTGACATGGGCATCTGACTTGAGGTCAACTCTGGCTTTTCCAATGACTTATAGCTCACAAATCCCCATTAAGTTTCAACTATTTTATCTGCTTCTGTATATGCCTAAGTGTATCTGTATATGCATCTTTGCCCCTCAGAGATTCTCTTATCTTTTGCAGGCCCAAAAGTGCATTGCATGGTATACCTCTCCAATTTACCTAGAATTTATTTCTATTGTAGTGAGGGGACTCTTCAGAAAATTTGGTCCCCAAAATAGTAAAAGCAAAAACCTTCTACCCTTTATGGATGAGAGTATTTACTGATGATATCTGACTTAGACTCTGGCTTATTGCTACTTACTTTTTTAATCAAATTAAGATGTCACAGACAGATGAGTTAAGTAAGCATTTTTCTCAAAACATTAAAATATTTCATGTTTGAATGTCCTAAAATTTTTGAATCTTTAATCTTATCACCAAATCATTTGATATTTCTAAAAGAATAAAACACATTCTTTTTCACAGTTAAAATTCTCATTAGTACTATAGCTGCTCAAAGCTCTGAACACATTCCAAATTTAGCCTAATACATCCTACACACATGATTACAAGACTTTGTTCGATGATAAAAATTCCTGGCTTAGAAAATGAAAGTATCCTATCTACATACAAATAAACTGGCTTCATTCTGCAGATGAGAATCTACAACCTGTTTTCCACTGTGTGGATTCTGAATAATCTGTCAATAATTTGCTACACTCACTTTATCAGAATGTTATATACAGTGTTGATGATTATATAGTGACACTAGAACTCTTCACTGGTGTTAAAAGATACCAAAATTGATAGGTATGAATATGCCTTTCAAATTATACAATAGACTGAAAATAAGTTTGTCTTAATAAATTAAGCAGCAGCAGAATTAGTTATCTTATCAAGGAATAGCTTTCAAAAAGCCTCTACATTTAAATTATATTCCTAAGATTGTTATACCTAATATAAGTGGTCCAGTTTTATTTTAAACTCATGATATAAAAATACATCAAAAAGATGTAAAGGTGATGTAAGTGGGCTGAGTATAGTATGAACTATTCCATATTATAAACCAAAGAGAAACTATCAATTTAACCTTCAATAAATTTCAAAATATAGACTATTACTTATAAATATTTGAACACAAAAATTTTTAAAAAGTGTTCTAGGTAGATTCCAACTTAACTTTGCTAGAAATAATCTTCCTGAGGAAAAAAGCATTAATTTCCAAACAGATACTGTAGAATGCATATGGCATAATTCTAATACTGTTTCATCTTGAATTATTTACAAATTTTGTTTTTAATACATATATTCACAGGTTAGAAAGGCTAAAACCATTAAATTAGAAAGAACTTTCAATACCAAGACACATTCTTCTTAAAAATCTTGGAATTGCAAAAACTAGTAGTGTTAAAAAGAACTGTCTGTTCATAACCTTGTCCTCAAAAAGAGATTACACAAAGGTTTAGAGATTTGGGTCCAGATATTATTCTTCAATGACCCAAAACACCAGATACATATCATTACCTACTCAAAAGTTTAAACTTCTCTGAAGATTTAAAGGGTCATTATTTGGGGACTCCAATTATCCTAGAAATCCTACACTTTCTACAAAGATTCTGTTGCCAACAATAATTATTTTCATTAGAATAATTATGTCCTTACGTGGTATTATGTAATTAGCAAAAATATTTGTCCATAGCTTTGCAATGAAGAAAAAGACTAAACAAACTATGGTAAATATAGTGATAGTTATGTGCTTTATCTGCAATATGTGATGGATATTTTTGAGGATTTTGTTCTGTTTTGTTACTTTTCTCTGGCTCTGGAAATCCCAAGTATTTAAGATCAAGTTATTTTGGGCTTTGCACAAAAGACCGATCTGTTTTGAATATACATGAGTACACTGAATTCCAAGAAGGACTTAAATTTTTTTCATAAACATTGCCGTAAAAGAACAAAGATCAACTAAACTGGAAATTTACATCAAAATTTATATATAAATATGTGTGTTGTATAGAACTACATTTTTAAATAGCCTAAGAAAGAAAGATCAATCTTTACTGGTTTTTATTTTTAATTCAGTGAAAAATTTCATGAGTTAATATAATAATTGAATAAGATGAATGGTAACACTGCATGTGCATTTGCTTGCCTGTAAACATTAAGGCCTGATATTAGCTATCCATTCCACCAGTAAATGTGAAGACTTAATAGCTATACAAGAGAGGGGAAGCTGGTGACAGAGTAGGACGACCCTAGGCTCTCCTAGTCCCATGAATACAAATAGATAAGTATCAAATCATCCTAAATATCTGAGAAATTGACCTGTAGACTGGCAAAACAAACTCTACAACTAAAGAAGAGAAGAGGCCACTTGAAGAAAGTAGGAAGTGTGGAGACACAGTTTGGGAGAAAAACCAATCGTGGCCACTAAGGTGGAAAGGGAGCCACCACTGTAGAGAAGGGTGAGAGACACTAGCACACAGGAGGAGCGTAGAGGGAAAATGAATCCCCAATAACAATTGGTTTGGAAAGTGAGAGGGGCTGAATTTCATGAGTTTTGCGAACAGCAGGACTTAACCTGGAGTACTAAAGATCAGCAGGTATGGCTTGGGGACAGCACAGAGGCACTGGGGCTGCTCTTGGAAAGAAGGCAGGCAAACAACTTGTGAACATACAGCATGGAAACAGCGATCTGAAGAGCACCAGGGGCACAGAGTAGGGAGATTATCTGTTCATCTCAAAGCATGTCCTAGAAAGGCAGCATTCAGGGAGAGAACCCATCAGGAACAAAGGCAACAGCTGGGACCATTTCCCTCCAGCAACCTCAGCATAAGCACAGAGCCACCTAGGGGAAGCAGCACAATACCCACACTCCCTACCTAACTTGCTTGCACCAAGCCCTGCCCCCATCATGCGCCAGTGGAACTGCTCCTTCCAGTCACACTTGCCTCAGTCCCAGCAGGCCCTCTCCCCCAGAAGACCAGTCCAAACCCCTTAAACACCATGTCTCCCAACCTGGGAATTTTGCAGGGCCTTGCTTCCAGCAGCAGTGCCAACAGGTCTCATTTCAAAAGCAGACCAGAACACAGTTAAAATGCGCCACATTCAGGCCAGGGGCCAAACACAGCCCATAACACACAAAGACAGCCTCTGCAGATGACTGGCCTGAAAGAAAAGGCAGCTAGGACACAATAGCTGATCACACAGAGTACACATTGGACACAGTCCCAGAAGTACCAAGCCCTAGGGAACAAGAACGCTACACAGCAGGGCACTGTTGGACTTCTTCTTCATGAGGCCATTACCTTCAAGGACAGGAGACATAAGTGACTTTCCTAACACAGAGAAATAGGCACAGAGACTTAAGACAAAAGGAGAAGACAGGGAAATTGAACCCAAATGAAAAATCCAGGACAAGACAATGGCCAGAGATCTAGGAAAAACAGATATAAGTAACATGACTGATAGAGAATTTAAAGTAAGTATCATAAGGATACTTACTAGACTTGAGACAAGAGTGGAAGACATAAGTGAGACCCTGAACACAGAGATACGGAATACCATAGCAAAGATAAAGGGCTCAATAAATGCAGTGAGAAACACACATGATGGAATGAACTGCATGCTAGAAGAAGCAGAGGAACAAATCAATGACCTAGAAGACAGAGTAATGGAAAGTAATCAAGCTGAACACAGAAAAAAGAATAATGGAAAATAAGAGTAGACTTAGGGAACTCAGTGACTCCAAGATAGTAACATTCACATTATAAGGAGTCCTAGAAGACAACAACAAAGAAAACGAGGCATTAAGTTTATTTGAAGAGACAATAGCTGAAAACTACCCTAATCTAGGGAAGCAAACAAATATCCAGAACCAGTAGGCATAGAGAACCTCCAACAAAGTCAACAAAAAGATTCACACCAAGACATATTACAGTTAAAATGGCAAAATATAGTAAAGAAAAAATTTTTAAAGGAAAAGAACAGTTACATAAAAGGGAAACTCCCTAAAGCTACCAGGGGCTTTTCAGCACAAACTTTCCAAGCCAGAAGGGAATGGTGTGATATAGTCAATGTACTGAATGGATAAAACCTGCAGCCAAGAATATTCTATCCAGCAAGGCTATCATTCAGAATACAAAGAGAGATAAAGATTTTGTCAGACAAACAAAAACTCACAGAGTCCATGACTGCTAAACCAGCAAAGCAAAGCAGAAATATTAAAAGGGACTCTAGGGGCACCTGAGTGGCTCAGTTGGTTAGGTATCTGACTATTGATTTTGGCTCAGGTCATGATCTCATCGTTCATGGGATCAAGCTCTGTGCTGGGCTCTGCCCTGACAGAGTGGAGCCTGCTTGGAATTCTCTCTCCCTCTCTGCCCCTACTCTACTTCAGTGCTCTCTCTCTCTCTCAAATAAAAAAAAAAAAATGCAAAAAATAATAAAGGAGGTTCTATCAGTAAAAAGGAGAGACCAAAGTGACAGTATGAAGATAGAAAACACAAAAATAAAAATAAATAAATAAACACAAAAGTAAAAATAAATTTGTCAAGTATCAGTCAAGGAGCTCACAAAATACAAGAATGTGAAATACGACAACATATACCTAAAATGTGGGGAGAAGTAAAAGAAGGGTTCAAACTTAAATAACCATCAACTTAATATAGACTGCTATATACAGAATATGTTACATACAAACCCAATGGTAACCACTAATCAAAAAACCACAAATAAATATGCAAAGACTAAAGAGAAAGACATCCAAAAAATCACTAAAGAAAATAATCAAATTATGAAAGACAAGAAAGGATCAGAGGAAAGTCTCCACAAACAACCACAAAACAGGTAAAAAAGGTAATACATACATATGTATCAATAATTACTTTGAATGTAAATGGACTGAATGCTCTCATCAAGACAGAGTGACAGAATGGATAAAAAAAACAAGACTCATCTATATGCTACCTACAAGAAACTCCTTTAGACAGAAAGACGCCTGCAGATTTAAAGGGAGAGGATGGATAAACATCAAGCATGCAAACGGATGCCAAAAAAAAGATGGAGTAGCAATACCTATGTCAGACAACATAGACTTTAAAATGAAGACTGTAACAAGAGACAAAGACAGTAGATAATCATAAAGCAGGCAATCCCACAAGAAGATAAAACACTGTACATATTTATGCATCCAAATACATAAAACAGTTAATAACATAATTTATAATAATATAATAATAGTAGGGGACTTAAAATTTTTTGTTAATGTTTATTTTTGAGGGAGAGAGAAAGAGACAGAATGCAAGCAGGGGAGGGGCAGAGAGAGCGGGAGACACAGAATCCGAAGCAGGCTCCAGGTGCTGAGCTGTTGGCACAGAGCCCATCACGGGGCTTGAACTCACAAACTGTGAGGTCATGACCTGAGCTAAAGTCAGACGCTCATCTGACTGAGCCACCCAGGTGCCCCATAACAGTAGGGGACTTTAACACTCCCCTTACATCAACAGATTATTTAAACAAAATCAACAAATAAACAATGGCTTTAAATGACAAACTGGACCAGATGGATTTAACAGACATATTCAGAGCATTCCATCCTCAAGCAGAATACAGATTCTTTTCAAGAGCCCAAGGAACCTTCTGCAGAATTGATCACCTATCAGCCCACAAAACTAGCCTCAACAAATTCACAGTCAAGTCATACGAGGCAACTTTTCTGACCACAAAAATAGGAAACTAGAAATCAACCACAAAAAAAAATCTGGAAAGTACACAAATACATTGAGGTTAAATAACAGATTACTACAGAATAAATGGGTCAGCCAGAAAATAAAAGAATAAAAAGGTACATGGAAACAAATGAAAAAGAAAATACAATGATACAAAACCTCTGAGATGTAGCAAAAGCAGTTCTAAGAGCTAAGTATAAAGCAATGCAGGCCTAACTAAGAAGCAAGAAAAATCTCAAATAAACAGTCTGACCTTACACCTAAAGGAGCTAGGAAAAGAACAACAAACAAAATCTAACACCAGTGAAAGGAAGGAAATAATAAAGATTAGAGCAGAAATAAATGATATAGAAACTAAAAAAAAAAACAAAAACAAAAACAAAAAAAAGATCAATGAAAGCAGGAGCTGGTTCTTTGAAAAATATCAGTAAAATTGATAAACCTCTAGTCAAACTTATCAAGAAAAAAAGATAAATAATTCAAATTTTAAAAATCGTAAATGAGATGGGAGCCTGGGTGGCTCAGTGTGGTAAGCATCCAACTTCTCTAGATTTCGGCTCAGGTCATGATCTCACAGTATGTGGGATTGAGCCATGCATTGGGCTATGTGCTGACAGCGTGGAGCCTGCTTGGAATTCTCTCTCTCCCGCACTCTCTGCCCCTCTCCCATTCACACTCTTTCTCAAAATTAATAAATAAACTTAAAAAAAAATCACAAATGAAGGAGGAGAAATAACAACCAACACCATAGAAATACAAACAATTAGAAGAAAATATTATGAAAAACTATATGCCACCAAGGTGGGCAACCTAGAAGAAATGGATAAATTCCTAGAAACATATAAACTACCAAAACTGAAACTGGAAGAAATAGAAAACTTGAACAGACCAATAACCTGCAAAGAAACTGACTCAATAATCCAAAAATTCCCAACAAACAACGTCCAGGAACAGATGGCTTCACAGGCAAATTCTTCCAAGTATTTAAAGAAAAGTTAATACTTATTTTTCTCAAAGTACTCGAAAAAAAACAGAAAGGAAGGCGGCACCTGGCTGGCTCAGTTGGTTAAGTGTCGAACTCTTGGTTTCGGCTCAGGTCACGATCTCAGTTTCAGGAGTTGGAGCCCCACATTGGAATTGGCGCTGGCAGTGTGAAGCCTGCTTGGGATATTCTCTCTCTCTCTCTCTCTCTCTCTCTCTCTCTCTCTCTCTCTCTCTCCCCCCCTTGCTCTCTGCCCCTCCCCTACTCATGCTGTCTTTCTCTCTCTCTCTCAAAATAAATAAATAAACTTTAAAAATATATATGGTTTAAAAAAATAGAACAAAAGGAAAACTTCCAAATTCATTCTGAGGCCAACATTACCGTGATCTCAGAACCAGATAAAGACACCACTAAAAAAGAAAACTATAGGCCAATATCTCTGATGAACATAGATGCAAAAATCCTCAGCAAAATACTAACACACTGAATCCAACAATACATTAAAAAAATCATTCACCACAATCAAGTGTGATTTATTCCTAGGTTGCCAGAATGGTTCAATATTCATAAATCAATGTGACACATCACATCAATAAAATAAAGTATAAGAATGATATTATCATTTAAATAGATGCAGAAAAAGCACTTGACAAAGTACAACATCCATTCATGATAAAAACCCTTAACAAAGTAGGTTTAGAAGGAACACACCTCAACATAATAAAGGCCATCTATGAAAAACCCACTGCTAACATCGTCCTCAATGGTAAAAAACTGAGAGCCTTTCCCTGAAGGTCAGGAATATGACAAGGATGTCCACTCTTGTCACTTTTATTCAACACAGTACTGGAAGTCCTACCCATAGTAATCAGACAATGAAAAGATATAAATGGCATCCAAATTGGTAAGGAAGAAGTCAAACTTTCACTATTTTCAGACAACATACTATATATATATAGGTAACGTAAATACTACCCCACAAAACTGCTAGAACTGATAAATAAACTCTGTAAATTTGAAGGATACAAAATCAATGTACATAAATTTATTGCATTTCTATATACCAATAATGAATCAGCAGAAAAAGAAATTAAGAAAACAATCCCACTTACAATTGCGCCCAAAAGCATAAGAAACCTAGGAATAAATCTAACCAAAGAAGTGAAAGACCTATACTCTGAAAACTATAAAACACTGATGAAAGGAACTGAAGAGGACACAAAGAAATGGAAAGATATTCCATGCTCATGGAAGAACAGATATTGTGAAAATACCTATACTACCACAACAATCTATACATTTAATGCAATCCCTATCAAAATACCAACAGCATTTTTCACAGAATGAGAACATTCCTAAAATTTGTATAGAACCATAGAAGACCCCAAATAGTCAAAGAAATCTTGAAAAATACAAACAAAGCTGGAAGCATCACAATTTTGGACTTCAGGTTATATAACAAAGCTGCAGCAATCAAAACAGTATGGTAGTGGCACAAAAACAGATACACAGATCAATAGAAAACAATACAAAACCCAGAAATAAACACACAATTATATGGTCAATCTTCAACAAAGTAGGAAAGAAAATGCAGAGAGAAAAAACAGTCTCTTCAATAAATCTTGCTGGGAAAACTAGACAGCTACATGTAAAAGAATGAAAGCAGACAACTTTCTTACCCCATATGCAAAAATAAATTCAAAATGGATTAAAGACCTAAATGTGAGACCTGAAACCACAAAAATCCTACAAGAGACATAAACAATAACTTCTCTGACATTGGCTGTAGCAACTTTTTCTAGATAGGTTCCCTGAGGCCAGGGAAACAAAAGCAAAAATAAACTATTGGGGACTACATCAAAATAAAAAGCTTCTACACAGGGAAGGAAATATTAAAACTAAAAGGCAACCTAAGAAAGGGAAAAGATATTTGCAAATGACACATCTGGTTGGTATCCAAAATTTACAAAGAACTTATAAAACTCAATACCCCAAAATCAAATAATCCAATTTAAAAATGGGCAGAAGATATGAACAGACATTTCTCTAAAGAAGTCATACAAATGGCGAACAGACACATCAAAAGATGCTCATCGTCCTTTACCATCAGGGAAATGCAAATCAAAACTACAATGCACTATCACCTCACACCTGTCAGAAGGGCTAAAACCAACAATGAGAAATATCAGGTGTTGGTGAGGATATGGACAAAAAGGAACCTCGTGCCCTGTTAAAGGGAATACAAACTGATGCAGTTACTCGGGAAAATGTATGGAGGTTCCTAAAAAAGTTAAAAATTGAATTATCCTACAATCCAGCAATCACACTACTGGGTATTTACCCAAGAAAACAAAAAAACACTAATTCAAAGGGATACATGCACCCATCTGTTTACAGCAACATTATTTACAATAGCCAAATTATGGAAGCAGCCCAAGTGTCCACTGACTGATGAATGGATAAACAAAATGTGGAGTGTATGGATACACATATAATGTATATACATATAATATATATGTGTGTGTATACATATATGTGTATATACATATATACATATGTATATACATATGTGTATACATACACATATAATGAAATATTATTCAGCCATAAAAAAGAATGAAATCTTGCCATTTGCAATGACATGAATGGACCTAGGGAGTATAATGGTAAGCAAAATAACACAGTGAAAGACAAATACCGCATGGTTTCATTCACGTGTTTAAAAAACAAAACAAAGAAGCAAAGGGGAAAGAGAGAGAGAGAGAGAGAAACCAACAGACTCTCAACTCTAGAGAGCAAATTGATGGTTACTACAGATGAGGCGGGTGGGAGGAGGGGATGGGTTAAATAGGTGAAGGGGATTAACGAGTGTACTTGTTGATGAGCACCACATGATGTATGGAATTGCTGACACACTGTATGTTCACTAAGTGGAATTTTAAAAATTGTAAAAAATTAATTACTATGCAAATTGACAAAAGCATCTTATTATTTCTTTCATACAATTAAAAGCCAAATATGAGCAGAATAATGTAAGGAGGTAGATACCAACATAAGTATACATATACGCAAAAATGAGTTTATACAGCGGGTCTGAGATTGCTATAGGTAAAAATGCCTAACTGCAAGGCTGGTCCTTGGCTGGTACTTGGGACTTGGATTTTAAGAGGGTCCTCATGGTTGTCAGTTAAGAATGCTCGCTATACCTAAACTGTTTGTACCAATAATGTGGTCTACACCAAACAGCTGCTTTTCTTTCAGGAGTCTGGAATTTTGGTACATGCTAGGCTAACTGACTCTTGATGAGAACCCTGAACTCCTACGTGCAAGATGAACTTCCCCAGAGGACATTTTATGCATGCTGTTGCTAGATGAATTAAAGGTGTCCTCTCTCTCCTGTAAAAGAAGACCCTTGGAAGCTTTCAGTTGGTTACCTCTGGACTTCATCCTATATGCCTTTTTCCTATTGCTGATTTTCCTTTCTTAAAGTTGATTTTGGTTCCTATCCTTTTGCTGTAATAAATCATAGCCAGAAGCACAACTATATGCTGAATGCTGTGAATTCTCTAACAAATAACCAAACTTGGGGGTGGTCTTAGAGATCCATAACATAATATACAAATGCCTAAATTTTGAACTTACAAAGGACACTATACCATAACACTGGAAATTTAGAGAATTTTTTTCTTTGGAACACTTATGTGTCAAGATTAAATGATAAAAAGAATAATCCCTCTGTATTATTCCTTATCAAAAACCTATCAAGATGAATAAATAAAATGTACAGTCAGAGATTTCTATGCATGGAAGGAATTCTTATAGCCCATGAGGCCAGTGTATTGGTGGATAACAGAAGGGAGAATTTCAGAATATGAAAAATGAATACAGCAATGTGCTTTACAGGAAAAATTAACAACCAAATGGATCTTACCATTCCATTTTCAGTAAAGACTATAAGACATTATAATAACCACCAATTAAACCTCTTATTTACCCAAAATTTTCATCTTATTCTCTAGTGGAACTTTTAAAAACATTTATAATAAATCATTTATATGATGGAAAATTAGAAATTAGTTTATGCATTTCAGAAATTAGCCTATAAAATGCATTACTGGTAGTATTTACTCAATAAACAAATGTGCTTATACATATACTAAAAAGAAAGTTTGTTGTTGTTGAGAAATCAATTCCTATGGCTATTTGACATGTAGCCAGTCTGTAAGGTAGGAACACAAACAATGCTGGCTCATTTCTCCCTGCATTCTTCAATAAAGAGATAAAAAATATTTTCATCTAAACATACCTTAACTACTTCTTCAATGAACCAAATATGAGAAACAGGATCTCTCTTCTTGGCTAATATTTTTTGTAGATGTTGTACCTAAAAAAGGCAGAGAGGGGGAGATTGTATACAATTGGGTATTTTCAAATGAAACAAATGTAAAGCTTAGGTACTAGAAATAGCAAGGGAAGGAAAGAGGCATTTTGCTAGAGTTATTCTATCAATATTATAATCAGCTAACGTAGGTATTTTGAATGCTCAGGGATTTTAAGATAGCTGACCAACGTCACACAACTTGGCGCAACAAGGTATTAATCATTAATCCATAATTAATGTTCTTTCCACTCTCTAAAATTCTTACCTGCCCACAAACAGTACAAATATGATCCACAAGTTTCTCCATATTAGTCCAGAGAGAAGCACGAAAAGCTGCAGTGTTTCCTGGGGTTGGCATAGTTGAGCGTCCCGGTCCCCCTGTTTATGAGTGACAAAGAAGTATGAAAAATAAAACTTTTCAAATAAAAGAAAATATGTTAATACAAAAAGCATATCCAAGCTTAAAAAAAAGTAAGAAGCTCCTACTTTAAGAAATAATTTCTTATGAGGAATATAAAAAAGCATCCTAATCTTTAATGTTTAAGAAAGGAAGGAAAATAAGATCACACACTCGGGCACACCACACACATACACACACACATGAGATAAAACACAAAACAGAAAATAGTTTTCTACAAGTGGTGGTGGGAGTGGTAGGAGACAAGGTGAAAGAAACAGGGATAGAAGTAGGGAGTCTTTATGAGGCATATAAATGTTTTACCTATTTCAAAATAAATTTAAGTTTAAATAGAAAGAAAAAAGCAAACTCTAAAACAAAATGCAAATAAATACAGAAACAAATGAAACCAACTATACATCAAACTCATAATACAACCACAGAGGGGAAAACAATTAATTCAAGTAATGTTTAATTATGGAACCCTAACTTTAGTGAGAGAGATTTTAGAGGCAAAAAGAATTGTAAAGAATTTATAGTACTTAGTGGATTTGTTGCTGGATGTGATACTGGTGTAGCCATCCTGAAATTACTTGAAGTTCATTTTGCAAAGTGTAAATGAAGGTTCTCCCCATTAACAGAATAAAGATACAAATATGTAATGAGGATTAGAGGTATTTCTTGACTCTGTCCACTGAAAGGGCAAGGAGACAGTGATTCCTAAACAGAAATGAGTATACCAAGTGCCCAAATTATGACTTGTATGCACCATTCCCCTTCCCCAGTAAAAGAAACCAGGGCTCACTGAAGAAAAGGGTGATTCCACATTTGGAGCAGTGAAAACAGAAGATATGTGTGGTACAACTGTGCCAGAGAGCAAAGAAGTGTTCAAAGACAAATGGAAATCTGTCAAAGGACATAGGACCTTGACTGGAAGGGGTTTCCCCAAAATGAATTAGGGAACTTTTGACCATCCAAAATAATAGGGATGAAAATGGATCATAAAATACTGATTGAAAACAATTTGTGAATTCATAGTGAAAACTGAAATGTTTAAAAAGGACGCACTTACTGTGATGAGCACCAGGTACCGTATGGCAGTCCATTATGAAACTAATATTACATTCTATGTTAACTAAATGGAATTTAAATAGAAACTTAAAAAAAAACAAAAAGGATGGAAATTTCTCTTTACAGAAGAATGTCACTTAATAAATGCAGTGGAGTAATAGAAAAAAAATCATCATTTGGCAACTACTAGTAAAATAATTAATTGAGGGAAAGATAATCACTGGATACTAAAACCCTGCAGGAAATGTTAATGAAAAACAGGATATTCACATGGTCTCAAAGTATGCACCACAAATTACTAATCACAAAGAAAAGAAAGCAATCTTATAAGGAGCTATCTGGCATACACCACAGTAATGAGATGATTTCATTTAGCATCAGCAGTAATGAGACAGACATAATTTTGGTGGTTACAGATACGATGTTAATGGTAAATACACAACATTACCTTACTAGCTTGTTTATTCTGAATATACCCATAAAGAGACAATCAGATAAATCCAGATAAATTCAAATTATGGGGATCTCCAAACATGTTAATGCCATAAAAGACAAAAAAGGCAATGGGGTTGTTTTGATTAAAGGAGAGTAAAGACATAAGATAACTAACAGAAAAGCATAATCCCTGATTGGTTCAAGCTGGGGGAAAAACTATTATAAAGAATATTTTGGGGAACAAGTGAAAAATGTTGAATATGGATTAAACATTACATAATATTAATGTATCAATGTTAAATTTCTTGAAAGTGATGTCTAAGAATGTTCTTGTATGTAATACATATACACAGCTATTTGTGCAGATTTAAAATGTTTCAACATAAAAAAAAAAAGGAATCTTAGTCTCAAATTGAAAAGTATAAATTCCAATCCAAATTAAGCTTGAAAGCCATGCAGAAGAGCCCATGAGTGAATAGTTTATCCTGTTTTAAAGAGGGCAAGATGGACGCCTGGTGGCTCAGTCAGTTAAGCATGGACTCCTGATTTAAACTCCGGTCATGATCTCAAGATTGGGTCATAATTTCACTGTTGAGTCACAATCATCACAGTTGTGTGAGTGAGCCCTACTGTCAGGGTTGGTGCTGGGTGTGGAGTCTGCTTAGGATTCTCTCTCTCCCGCTCTCTCTGCCCCTCCCCAACACATGCTCTCTCTCCTCTCTTTCTCTCTCTCTCTCTCAAAAAAAAAAGGGGGGGGGGGCAAGAAATCAAGAAAACCAGAGGCTGTGTTTATAAGCTGCTTCCTTATAGTTTTTCAACAACTCTAGGTTTATTTTTTTTTTTATTTTTTTAAGGTTGGTTTATTTTTGAGAGACAGAGGGCAAGTAGGGGAGGGGCAGAGAGAGAGAGGGAGACACAGAATCCGAAGCAGGCTCCAGGCTCTGAGCTGTCAGCACAGAGCCCGATGCAGGGCTCGAACTCACTGTGAGATCACAACCTTCTGAGCCCAAGTTGGTTGCTTAACTGGCTGAGCCACCCAGGTGCCCCAATAATTCTAAGTTTAGAAAAGAGTTACATGTACCCTTAGCGAAGAGATGCTATTACTTTTTAGTGTGAGAATATTAGGAAGCAATAAAAGAGAAAAATACCTATGACAGAGATACTGGCTTTAAAAATATGAGTAATTCCTGTTTGAAATCTAAGTCTAACTAATTTTTAAAATTATTTGCAGTGTTGTCCTCACTACTAAGGAGAAGTGTACAGAGAATAGAGAGGAAATAAGTTAACAATGTGCAATTATCTCACAAGTCATATAAAGAACAAACTCCTCACAATGAAGAAAGGGTATAGAGTACCTTTGTGAACACTGGAAAATACTGATCGAATTCCTGGAATATGCATAGTTCAGTTTTGTTATAATGAATTATGGGACACATCAACCCACTACTTTCTTAAAGTAAATATAGCCAGATATTGGTTCAACTAGTTCCAGAGGCCTCATGTTCCTTACTTACTTAAAGGTAAATAAGGTAGAGAATGACTTATTTAAAATTTTTATCCTCATAAGCTAAATACTTATTTATTGAAGATATCAAAGTGATAAAAGTAATCAACTGAACATAGAAAAGCTATATAAAGAGGAGAAAGAATAATTAAAACAGAAAAATTGATGCCATTATCAGTTAGCTTTAGGAGAATCAAGAACAAAACAGTGTCATAAACTAGGTTTTATTAAAGTGATAGAAAAAACCAAGAGTTACTTAAAAATACTTAAGAGTGATTTCTAGTTACTGATGGCAGAGTAAAATCATTTTCCTACTCTTTTTCCTGGAAAGCCAATGAAAATAAGAACAACAACAAAAAAATACACTTAAACAACAACAATACCACCACCACCAACAAAAACCCACCCCAAACAAGGAATCAACTAAAACTTCAAACTTGAGATTATGTATGCCACATGATGTGGATAAATCAAAATGAAAAAGGAACCAGATAGCTCTCATCTTGGACCATTAGCAAAAACCAAACTGCCCTTAAAATCAATTATAAAAATTTAGACGGACTATTCAATGATTCTTTGCTTAGAGCTGCAATGGAGAGACATGAATGAGCCAGGGAAGAAGCTAATAAAATGTTTAATGTTGCAGAATGGCAACAAAGAAAAATGGAAGAAGAAACCATAATAAAATGATATTTACACTTTATAATAGTTAGTCCTCTAGTTGGGGGAGATTATCAAAGGTAACATGAGGTGAAAGAGGGAAGAAAAGCAGAGAATATGAGGTTTCCACACAAAAATTGTTTAAATGGCTTTACCACAATTCACACTAAGCTCTCTATAATGATTCAAAATTTGAGAAAAATGTATCCCAAAGATAGAAAAAGTAACAAATTGGTGAATACTTACTCTAGACAACAAACTTCATCCAAGTTGTAGACTGTCCTAGTTTCTCCCTACAACCACCCCTATACTATTCTTCAACAAACAGCTGGTATCTTTCAAAGATGAGTAAGAATGAGAAACAGACAATATAGGACCTAACACAAATTGAGAGGGAGGGAAGACGGGGAAAGGAAAGGAACACATGTTGCCAAAGAAATTCCCAAAGGAAACAACAGGAAGGGTTACTTGATCTTCTACTGTCTCAAAGCAATTATAGGGAACATTCTCATTGTAAATATATAACAGACATTAAGACCACATTAGAAATAACAATATAATGATCAAGGGTGAAAACACAATCAGAAATGGGAAAATGAACAAATGGACATGATACAAAATGGAATAAAGTACAAAGATATAAAATATAATAATTATGGACAATATATTAGAAATGGAAAACAAAGAAGATGTGATATGTATATAAAGTTCCTGAAAAGAACAAACGGAAAAGAAAAATATTCAAATGTACAATTAAAGTAAACCTATAAAAGAAAACATATTCTAACTCAAAAAAAAAAAAAAGATACAGAGCATTCAATGCCAAGATACATCCTAAAGAAATTACTAAACTTCAAAGATAAATAAAGACCCATATGGACATTGTTAAAAAATAAAATTCAACTGAGTAAAATTTAAAGATCTTACTGGCTTTATTCAACAATTCATCAATCAGGCAGCAGGCAATCTAACAGATAGAAAGGAACTCTGAGGAGCTATTCAAAATGAGAGACTTTTTAGGCAGAAGGGAACAGGAACAAAGAAGTTATACTAGATAAAAAAGGCAAACTGGTTATGGCAAGGTCACTTTCCTTTAGAGGACAGTAGGACAGATTACCTCACTAGTACTGATTAGGTGATTCCTGACTGACTGACTGGCTGACTGACTTAGGATTCAATTTCTGGGAAGGGCTGAAAGGCTGAAAGTGTAATTAAGTTACGTCTCAGTTTGGTGGCATGGGGTTTAGCATAAGTGACTCCATTTTGGGCCAGCTGTCTTACTTTTAACAACATCAAACTAAAAACAAGTAAGTTACAGGGGGTAAAAATCTGAGTTAACAACTTCCATTTCTTGGTTCAACTGTAAGAAGCTTGTACGTTGCCACTCTGTCCTAACAACAAATGAAAAGCCTAAAAGAATGAAAAATTCTTCTTGGACCTGTAAGAGAGGGGAGGACACATGGCAAACCACTTGCCCCCAAGATCAGAGAGACAGGCGAATACGGGAAGTCTCCATGTATCAGAACAGAGCCTTGCTAGCAGAAAACAGTAGGAGCCAGTGCTAGGGAAGGAAAACGTGAAGTGTAACTGATGAATTGCTACAGACTCAAAGTGGTCAATTGTGAAAATTAAAAGCTCCAGGGGTAGTCAGTCAGGGCGGCCCACAATATTGTGAGATTTGCATCCAGGAACCCAAATAGTTTCCCACAGTAAATGTGGGAGAAAAATCACCCAGTGCCTCCAGCAGGAGGAGGAAAAAGGAAACCATCTTGAAATACACCAGAGGACTCTATTCTTAACAAGGCCTGCCCTGAGGGGAAGCTGGTTAACCAGAACCTAAACTTCTGGAGTGTTATCAGAACCTAACTGACCAGGGAAGGGAAATATCCAACTCCAGTCCCTCTGTGGTCATTCTCTCCCACCCAAGGGAGGAGAAAAAAAAATTAGTACACTTGTACAGTTCAAGGTACAAAGGCACAGGCTCACTAAAAAACAGAGACCCAATGATAGCCCTTTATTTCCACTGAAGGAAAGACTGTTTTCACTTTTTCACTACTACAAGTAATAGCACAATAAAAAATTCTTATATCTACGTGACAGGTTCTCTAGGGTATATTCTTATAAGAGAAATTATAAGATCACAAGGTACATACGGTTTTAACCTCAGAGAACAATTTGATGAAACTGAGTCGAGTGGCTGAACCATTTCATTCTCCTACAATCAGTGTTAACGAGAGTTTCTGCACTCGCCCAACACTTAATTCTTGGGTTTTACCAGTCTCATGGTTGAGAAACAGTATCCTTGTTTTATCTGTACTTCCCTAATAATTAGTTCAGTCACCCTCTAGAAAGACGCTTAACATATTTTCCCGTTTATTAGATATGTTCTATGAACTGCCTAATCATATTCTTATTTTTTAAGTTCTCTTTTTCTTATTGAATTATAAACCTTTCCAACACACATAATAGGTAACATTTTTCCTTAAGATTATTGAACTTTATATATTTGAGAGGAAAAATCTTAAACATATAGAAAATTTGAAAGCATACTAAAAAAAAATTTCCCTGAATTGTTTGTTAGTAAGTTATTGACATGATGCCCTATCACCCTTGAATGCTTTAATGTGTACTTCCAAAAAATAAGGACATTCTACTCCATAATCTTAATATGACCAACAAGATCAGCAAATTAATATGAATATTGTCAATGTCACATTTAAAAAACTAAAAATAATAGTGATTATTCTTTAAAAAAAATTAATAAGGAAATTGATGCTTAAGGTTTGTACGTTAAACCACTGTATCTACTTCTCAACAGATTATAATAAGGCTTTAAAACTCTTTATTCTTTCAACAAAAAGGGTGTACATTAGGAATGACAGCATGTGAATAATTGCTTTAATTTTTTTTTTCTTTTTCTTGACAACACAAGAGGGAATGAGATTAAACTGCTCCTGGAAATTTAAACATGAGATCAAACTTTCTGAGAATAATTGCTGGGAAAAGCTGAGAGTGAAATCTCCTTCGGCAATTTCTTTTCAAAGCTCCCCTTCTGGGATAGTTTTAATACAGGCCTATTCAGAGGCTAGGGCTAACCTTTAAAAATCCCTTTAAGATCCAAGATTCTTTTATCTCTTTTTATCTAGTGCAACTTATTTATGAGTGACATATATTGTGCGTTATTTAAGGCTATGTTTATACAGCAAATATAAAAACCATAATTACTAACTGTAAATATTTTAGTATTAGCCTTGTATGAGGAACTCTGTTATTAGTTCTATATGCATTATTCCATTTATTCTTTAGGACAACTCTGTGATGGTAGAATAGCTTCTCCGACAGAAAAATGGAAAGAGAGAAGCTGGAGACAGTAAGTCTGACAACAACTTTGGGGGATTTTCTGTAGTCTGAGGAAATAAAATGAGGGAAGAAAAAAGAAATGCAGTCAAGATAGAGGTGTCTGTCTTTAAGAAGAAGGTACACTAGCATGACTGTACATGACAGGAAAGAGACTTAAAGAAGGAAAAGTAACTGCATGGCAGACAGAGGGGATCTGCTAAAGCAATGCCCTTGGGAGATGGGATCTAACGCAAAAGCAGAGTACTCGGTTTCTGCCAGGAGCAAGGACGGCTCCTCCTTATTAACAGGAGAGAAGAAAGAAGGAAAGAAATGCAGACATGTGTTGGTTAGGTAAGTGAAAGCCACACACAATGTGTACTCTTTCCTATCCCACCTTTGAGGGGTGTGTTAGATCTGAATGCCATCGGCAGGTACATCTCGGCAGGAAAAAGGTCACAAACTGCTATTGTAGGGCTACTCCTCTCTCATACCTTTGTTTAGTAGTTTTCTTTACATTTTGCTGTCATTGTAATGTTCCCAAAGGTTTTATCAGTTTCTACCTCCACAGTTAACCTTTTTGGCTCCTGAATACCAGAATTATTAAAAGGAAAAGCCCAAAAAGCTAAGGAAGAAATTGCATTTCCTTAAAAAATATTTTCTGTCTCAAGAAGTACATGTGAGGATAAGGATTTCAGAAAGAAAAATGTTCCTTTTTTTTTTTTTCTTGCATCTGTTTCCTCTGAACTAAGTGAAGCCACAGTTTATAGATTTTTTTTTCTAGAAGTTCTGAATATACCAATTGGCCAATTCAACTCACTGATTAGACAAAAAAAGTTATAAATAAATTCTGAAACATAATTTCTTCTCTCATTTTCTGTCTACTAAAATATGAGTCATTAGACTGCTTTGAAACTTAAGTGTTTCACATACTATTCAAAGGACTTCTTGGTTATAAATAAATAAAGCAGCTAAATATAAACCATAGCCATACCTCTCACAGCTGACTGCGAAGGCTGAGTCAGAACTTTGATGTCTAATGCACTGTTGATATGTTCTTCTAAAGCAGCACAATATCCATCCACAACGCTGGTAATAGTTTCCTTCAAAGTTCCAAGATTATGGAAAACCTGAAGCGCTGTTCCAACTTGAGTTGGATTCTTTAAAAAGGTGGGCATGGGGGGTGGGAATAGGTATAAAAGGAAAACAAACAAAATCAATATAAATCTACAACTTTAAGTGGTACTTGAGTAGTTACTATTATATTTTTAAATTATCACAGGCAGGAACAAAGGGAGTCCATTTAGAACAAATATTATTTTTAGTCATGATTTCTTCCATAAAAGACAAAATTAAATACTATGTATATTATTTTCCCCTTTTCCCTTTTTCTCATCCTTTAAAGGATAATAACAAGATCAGAAATCTGTTATATTATTAGAGCTTATTTAAAATTTACCACCAATCCCTATCAAGAGAGCCATGCTGGAAATAACAACAACCCTACATCTGTTTGAAGAATATCTGCAGAGTTAACTGAGGGCAGATCCATGCAGACTGACACTATTCATTATATTTCATTCATTCAATTCATTCTAACCAGAAATATTTATACAGTGCTTACTATGTAGGTCTTGGTTCCAGGTGCTAGAAATATAGTTGTAAACAAAACCAATTAAGTCCCTACCGTCATGGAACTTCTATTGACCAAGAAATATATATTTTTTTAATTTTTAAAAAATGTTTATTTTTGAAAGAGAGAGAGAGAGAGAGAGAACATGCACACACAAAAGGGGGGTAGGGGTTATATATGCAAAGAAATATATATTTAAAATTTTTTTTAAATGTTTATTTTTGAGAGAGAGAAAGAGAGAAAGAGAGAGAGAGAGAAAGAGAGAGAGAGAGAGAGAGAGAGAGAGACAGAGAGAGAGAGAATCCAAAGCAGGATCCAGGCTCTGAGCTCTCAGCACAGACCGAACCACAAGATCATGACCTGAGCCAAAGTTGGAAGCTTAACCGAATGAGCCACCCAGGAGCCCCTTTACCAAGAAATATATTAATAATATATCTGTAACAGAGTATCAAGTAGTGATAACTGCTACAAAAAAAAATCAATCAGGGAATAAGAATAGAGAATGATGGGGAAATTACAGACAGAAGAAGTCAGAGAAGCCAGTTATAAGTCAGAGGAGTCAATTTTCACTACCTGATACTCTGTTACATGCATCTCTGAGGTGATTTTCAAACGGAGACCTGAATATGATGAGGGAGGGAGTCTGAGGAGGATATGGGGTAAAACAGATCTGAACAGGTATCAACGAAAGCGCTGAGCTAAAATATGCTTGGCAGCTAATCAATCAAACAGCAAGAAGGCCCTGACAGTGGCTAGAGCAGGGTGACTATAGCAGAGAGGAGTAGGCAGTCAAAATACTGTGAGCAGATTGAGTCCATAGTATTATTAACAGGTTGTTGGCTTTGTCACTAAGTACATGAATCATCAAGCCAGAATATGGTTCACATCAACATACAGCTCCAGATCCAAATAGCTGAAAGTCCACTTTCATTTATGATTCACTGCCTGTTATTAGAGGCACTTATTTTAAGAGTTAAATTATTTTATTAACTTAATTTCTAAACTGTTAACTTTAGAAATAAGACAAAAGGTTACTCCTGAAATACACCGGTGTTAATAATAGAACATGCTGTAATAACACACGCACAAACGGAGGCAAAGTAGAATCAGCTTAAAGAAAATAGCAAGAAACAAGGTTGGTGAATAGCAATACCCATTGTAGACTCCCCCCCCCCAAGAAAAAGAAGCAAATGGACATCATTTCAAATATTTTAGTGGAAAAAGCTTAATTTAATCTGTTCATATAGTTATAATAGAATTTAATTCTTTTATACACTGTCAATTCTCTAACAGTGAACTACCAAAGAAAATGGGAGAAAATAAGCTATTCACATAAAATTATTAACTGAAAACATGAGGTATAGCTATGTTTTGGTTATTGTTAGTTCCATTTATTCCATTCTCCCCAGAGTGGTAATATATATATATATTTTATTTTTTAGTAGAGATCAAGATCAAGGGGTACCTGGGTGGCTCAGTCAGTTAAGCATCCAGCTCTTGATTTCGGCTCAGGTCATGATCTCATGCTTTGTGAGTTCAAGCCCTGCATTGGCTCTGCATTGACAGCGTGGAGCCTGCTTGGAATTCTTTTTCTCCCTCTCTCTCTGCCCCTCTCCTGCTTGTGCTAGCGCTCTCTCTTTCTCATCACATAAACAAATGTTTTAAAACAAGATAAAAATTATGCAGCTGCAAAGAAATTTCCTCTAGCATTATACGAGTGTCTGTATAATACAAAAACAAGCATTACCTGAGCGACCTCTAAGGAAATTTTCACTTTATAAAGGTAGAATATATATTGTAAAATCGTATTTATTGCCTTTATTATCCTCAAAGAGTCTGAAGAGCATAGCTTCTCAATATATGGTAGGGTTTCAGTGTTATCAGCTGAATGTACATTTTAAGATACACTGTATAGCAACTGAAACACATTTAAAGTTATATTTCACTTGAACGATCTGGCTAATAACATGGACCAGTCTTCATTTCCCACTCCAAAAATTATTAACCCCCCAAAACTTTTCAAAACAGAAACATATATAGCTTGCTATTAAAGAAGCATCTGATGTGGTATTATTTGTAATAATTATAATTTATACTACTTACAATCATTCTAGTTGTAATTTTAAGCCTTCCAATTAATGTGACCACTTTTTCAATTAATGCCAGTTATTCACATTCATAGCTTAATGTAAACATATTGTTTGTTAGTTGGGGCACTACAAAATAATAATTAAAATTCTTTAACATATATACAAAGGAGTGTGCAAATTATATAAACACAGCTCTAAGAATTATCACAAAGTGAACACATCTTTGTAACTACCACCTGGACCATAAAACCGAGTATCAGCACTTTTGAATCTTTTGTACTGTTCCAAATGCACATCTCCAAATATCATCATTATCATAACTTCTAACACTATTGATTAGTTTTGCCTATTTCTGAATTTTACATAAATGGAACCATAAAAAAGCTATTATTTTGTGTCTGCCTTTTGGTCAAAATTTTACTTGTAAAATGCATCCGTGTGGTTGCATGTAGCAGTAGTTACCTTGTTTTCACTGCTGTTGATTAGAAATTTACCTTTCTCTATCCAACTAATATCCAACTGGATTACATTTGAGTTATTCCATTTTTTAGGTATTTTAAACAATGCTGCCATCAAACATTCTGGTGCACAGCTTTTAGTGAACATACATGCATATGCATTTCTGCTGGGTAAGAGTAGAAATGCTGAATCACTAGGTATTTGTATGCTTAGCATTTGCAGATTCTGCCTATTTCCCAAAGTCATTGTACCAATTTACACTCCAGCAGCAATAAATGAGTTGTGGGTGCTTCACCATCTTACCAAAATTTAGAATTATCATCTTTTAAAGCTATTCTCTGGAATGTTCATGGTGGTTTTAATTTACATTTCTGTGATGACTAAGAAGTTATCCTTTCTTGCATGTAAATTATCCATTTGGACAGCTGCTTTTGTGAAGTACATATTCATCTCTTTTGCCCATTTTTCTCACTGGTTATTTTCATCTTTTACATATTTGTAAAAGTTGTTTACATATTTGGATGTAATCACTTTCATGATTATATGTATTGCAAAGATGTTCTCCCACTCTTAAGAAGTCTTATAAGGAAAAGAAGTTCCTCATTTAAATACAGTCCATTTTATCAACCTATAGTTAGCACTTTTAGTATCCTAAAAATTTTCCATCCCACATTTATGAAGATGTCTTTCATTCATGATTTATCCTCCAGAAACCCTACTGCTTTACCTTTAATATTTAGATATATAATCCACCTGTAATTACTTCCTGTATAAGAGCCAAGATTAATATTTTTCTATATGAATACCCAACTGACCCAGCACAATTTGTTTTTAAATGTTTATTTTTGAGAGAGAAAGAGAGGAGCAGAGAGAGAGGGAGACACAGAATACAAAGCAGGCTCCAGGCTCTGAGCTGTCAGTACAGAGCCTGATGCAGGGCTCGAACTCATGATCCCCAAGATCATGACCTGAGCAGAAGTCGGACGCCCAACTGACTGAGCCACCCAGGCGTCCCTGACCCAGCACAATTTATTTGAAAGAACACACAAGGATAAGACAATCTTTGCCTCCTTGCTCTCAAAGCCTACCTTTGCAGTAAATCAACTTTCCATCTATGTGTGTTTGTTTCTGGACCTTCAATTCTGTGCCATTTGTCTATCTGTATGTCAGTTCACCTATGGAAATTATCGTAGCTCTAGAATAAGTCTGGTAGTCCTCCGTCCCTGTTCTTCAGTTTGGTGTACGGGCTATTCTTGCTTCAGGATGCTTCCGCATAAATCTTATAATGGCACATCGTTTCCATCAAAGAGAAAAACTCCTGAAATTTTGAGACTACAATAAATCTATACGTAAAATCAGAAAGAATGGAAATCTTTATAAGTATGAACTCTCCAATCCATGAATAAGGGTAGTTCTCTTCATTTACTCAGGTTTTCTTTAATTTCTCTTAATAATGTTACAGTTTCTTGAAGAGCTATTATATATCTTTCATTTGAATCATTCCTACACGTTTAATATTTTTTGGATACTTAAGTGGTAATTTAAAAATCTTTTTGTTTCTCTGTTGCTGGTATACTGAAAATACAACAGGTTTTTATACACTGAAATTTACCAAAGTTCAGTTATTAATTCTAATAGTTTTTCTGGAGATTGTTTTCAATTTTCTATATACATAATCATATTATCTCTGAGTATTTTTTATTTCTTCATTTCCCAATCCTTCTACATTTTATTGTTCTCTCTCATTACCCTGGTTAGGATCTTCAGTATGTTACTACATACAAGTGGTACGAGTAATATCTTTGTATCATTCCTAATCTCAAGTAGAAAGCCTTAAATATTTCAATACTGTGATTTTTGCAGATATCATTTACTAAAAAAAATTCTTTGCTAGGTCTGCTAGGAGTTTTTAAGTCATAGATTGATGTTGAGTTTTATTAAATTCTTGTTCTGCATATATAGAGATGATCAATTTTTCCCTTTATTGATAACATTACACTGCACTTCTAGACTAAAGTCATCATGGTAATAATAAATTATCCTTTTTACCTGTCTCAGAATTACATTTGCTAATAGTTTCTTAAGTATTTTTGCACTGATTGTCAAGACAGTTAATATCCTTCCTCATAATATCCTTGTTTTGATATCAAGTTTATACTGGCCTCATGAAATAATCAAGTAAGTGTTCCTTCTTTCCTTTTTTCTCAATTCTTAGAGTTTGTGCAACACTGGTTGATTTATTAAATGTTTGGATGAATTAACTAGTGAACCTATCTGTGGGGTTTTCTTTGAGGGAAGGTGTATAATGATAAATTCAATCTTGTCAACAGAACTATTCAGATTCTAATTTTCCTAGTGTTATTTTCAATAAGTTGTTTCTCCAGAAATTTCTCCATTTTATCTAAATTTTCAAATCTACTATTATAAAGTTATATTTAGTGTCCTCTTACAAACATGTTAGTTTCTGTTAAGTGTATAATTAGGTCAACTTTTTTTATTCTTAATACTGGTAATGTGTGTCTTTAAATTCCCCCCCCACCCTCTCATCAGTCTTTTTCAGTATTTACCAATTTAAAGTATTAATCTTGTCAAATAACCAACTATCGGATTTGTTGATTCTATTCTGAGATTCTGTCATTCCTGTTTCACAGGTCTTTGGAGTCAGACCTAGATCAGAAGCCACACATGTGCAGTTAGTAGACAAAACCTTAGCAAATTACTTTTCTGAGACTTAGCTTACTCATCTGCACCACCTGCGCCAACCTTACAGGTAAATGAAATTATCCTTGTAACCCATCTAGCACTAAAGATAGAATAAAGAGCTCAACAAGAATTAGTTGCCTTTACCTTGATCTGTTGGAATCATAGTTAATGTGGAAAGAACGTGGGCTGTTATATGCAGATAGTCTTGGGATAAAAACCCAACGTTGCTATATATGTAACTGTGTGACACTGGGCAAATTATCACTCATCAAACCTTATTTTACTTATATAATTAATATTTCCTTCCTCATCAGATTTTAAGATCTCTAAGGGAACACACCAAGTTTGTTTTATTCACTGCAATATTAGTTACATCTATCACAGGTGTTAGGTGTTTAAGAATTATCAGTTGAATAAATAAAATTTTTATCATTTGGGGGCACTTGGGCAGCTCAGTCAGTTGAGTGTCCAACTTCAGCTCAGGTCACGATCTCACAGTTCGTGGGTTTGAGCCCCGTGTCGGGCTCTGTGCTGACAGCTCAGAGCCTGGAGCTTGCTTCAGATTCTGTGTCTCCCTCTCTCTCTGCCCTCCCCTACTCGAGCTCTGTCTCTCAAAAAATAAATTAAAAACATTAAAAAAATTTTTTTTATCATTTGGCTTGCTAATCTTTGTATGACAAATGAAAAGACTATTGAAATAACACATTTAAAATACCTAGGACTCAGTGTATGAGTAGTACAAAATGCTGGTTCTCAGATCATTCAATATTCCAAAAGTTAAAAGAATGCTAACAATAGTCTTTGTTTCAGTTCCCAAGAAATTCTTACTGCTCCATATTTAGTCATCATTTAAATGAGTAGTTACCCAATAAATATGAGTAATCCTGAGGAACTCCTTTCTCTCCTGTGTATCTCAACTTCATAAATTTAAAAATTATGAGGATAGATGAATAGGAACTCCCAAAATTATCTGAAGATCTTTTTTATAAAAATGTAGCCAACAAGACCTTAACTCCAAAAACTGTGGTTCAATTGGATCAGAATGACACCTGGTTATTGTATTTTTCAAAGCTCTTTAGATTGTTCTGATATAGTTAGCCTGGCAGCCATCTAGGAACCAACATCTGAGAACCACTGGAATAGATGACTGCCAGACTTCAAAGGATGAGAACCATATATTCATTTGAAGATAGTTGTTTTTTTATTTTATTTTATTTTATTTTTAAGAACAACATAATACACAAAGAAATGACAGAGGAAAACTACAGACTATGTTCAAGGAGCAGTACACAGATTCTACTACCGTGAATGTGATGTACATAAAAAAAGACAGTAAAAGATAATGTTGAGCTGACAAAAAAGGATCTGGTCACTAGCAACACTGAGTGGCATTCTGTAAAAAATTTATCTTACTTTGATTGTAGTAAAAAAATTATTGATGTCTTCTAGATAATCACAATCTAAGTTGTTTGAGGAAATGAAATAATCAGCTTTGATGATAGTTGAAAAAAGAGCTTGAACTAGAGAGGTGCAGTGAGAATATAAAGAACAAGACAGATAAGAGATTCTGAAACACTGGAAACAAACTGGATGCTGACTGACTACAATGGACAAGAGTTAGGGAGGAGCCTAGTCTCTTCAAAGGCTCAAGTTTGGAAGACTGAGAAGATGGGAAAAGAAAAAAAGGACAATCAGAAGAAGGAGACCATTTGGGTGAGCGGATGAGCAGGAGAGAGGTGGGCATGGGAGGATCAGAGGCTGTTGCTAAAAAAGCACTTAGCTGTTAGTCATACTGAGTCTAAAGTGCCAAACATCTTTGGTGGGAAATGAGAACATTTTTGAAATGGATCATCACAGCAACCTTGTCTGAGTGGCAAACTAACCTGAATAAAAAATGAAAACAGTAGTGTTGGAAACTATAAATCACAAAGGAAGTAAATCAAGAATAGAATCAGTGAGAGTGAGAGAACAGACATGGAATGATACAATACTCCAGCCAGGAATGAAATTGGAACACTAGGAAAATTGAAAATGCAATCATTTTGTGTAGCTATGATTCAAATGAAGAACATTTCCTAAAGATATTGAACATTAATGTCCTTTCTCTACCATCCGCTCTCGTCACAGACAAATACTATGTATTTTGACCACAGGCTTTTTCCAAGCCCTTACTAACAATAAATTTCAGGCTTGTAGTTCCCTCATCTGTCAAATGAGGGGGCTGGACTAGATGAACTGTTAGAACACTTTGTACTACTAAAACATAGTAATTTTGTTATCATTCAATGTGTATTATCCACTATACACCGACGATGTGCAAGATACAGGGGATAAAAAAAAAATGAAGCAAGTACTGCACTCTGACTTTTCGTTATTCACGGTCTGATGGGAGACAGAGACAAGTAAAGCAGCAATTAGAATGCACTATGATAAGTGAGAGGAGAAATGGAAAGTTTAATGAAAACACATAAGAGGGGTGATTAACTCAACTGGGGAGGGAAGAAGAATGGAGGAGTCAGAAATGATCCTGAAAGGAAGGAATCTCAGCTAAGACCTGAAATGAAGCTGTCATGGGAAGGTGTCCAGCGGCATGGAGGTAAGGACGTGTGAAAAGATTTCCAGGAGGAGGGGGAAAGCAAAAAGAAAGCTCCTCCAAGCAAAGGAACAGCACGTACAAAAGCCTGTGAATAAGAGCATATGATGGAATATGACATCATATGACATCTGATAGGTAAGAGATCTACATAAACACCTGCTACAAATCCAGGTGCCTACAGAAACAGCTCTCAAATTTTAGGGAGATATAAAAGAATTACCTGGGGGAATTTATCAGCCAAATAAGGGGCATATGGGAAGTTTGTGGAATGCTGGTAATGGTTTTAGCTTTTTTTAATTTTAATCCCAATGTTTAGTTATATGTTTGTTCACTTTGTGAAAAAATCATTGAGCTGCACTCTTATAATTTATGCACTTTGCTGTTAGTTGTATTTTAATTTAAAAGTCTATGGTAAATAATAGGAAATGAAAATGATAACAAATTAGGAGAAAAAATGTAAATCAGATACCTTACATACCTAAAACAGTTTATTTGGGGGCAAATATATTAAATTGAATAAAATAATACACGAATGTTCATATTATTAAATAAACACGAATCTTGTTTAATTTTTTCCCAAGACAATAAAAGCAAGTTTATGTCTGAATACAAACAATCACAATTGGCTTTTAAAAATAATTAGCTTCTAAGATATTGGCTAATATAAAATACATATTTCAGTTTTGCATGTTGCCATCGACTGGAACGCCTGTGTCCCCTCGCCCAAATTCAGATGAAGCCCTAACACCCAAGGTGGTGGTATTCAGAGATGGGGCTATTGGGTGCTAATTAGAGTTAGATGAGGTCCTGGGGGTAGGACCCTGGTCTGATGGCATTAGTGCTCTTATAAAAGATACCAGAGAGCTTGTACGCTCTGTCTCTGTGCCATGTGAGAGGATTCAGGAAGAAGGCAGCTGTCTGCAAGCCAGGAAGAGACTCCTCACCGGAAACTGAACCCTGCTCAACCCTGATCTTGGACTTTCCAACATCCAGAACTGTGAGAAAATAAATTTCTGTTATTTAAGCTACCTACCCGGCCTATGGCTTTTGTTGTGGCAGCTTGAGCAGCCAAATGTTTTATGTTTTACAAATAGATTAAATTTTAGACAGTGTCATGTCTAAAATTAGTGCCCCTTTGCCCCCAACGAATTCATGTCCCCCTGAAACGTCAGACTGTGACCTTATCTGGAGACAGGATCTTTGCTGATGTAATTAGTTACACTGAGATGAAGTCATACTAGATGGCAGTGGGCTCTGAATCCAATGACTGATGTCACACAGAGACACACACAGTGAAAGAGGCCTTGTGACAACAGAGGCAGAGATCAGAGTGATGCCATTACAAGCCACGGAAACTCAGGGATGGACTAGAGCCAGGAGAAGTTAAGAAGAGGCAGGGAAGGATTCTTCCCCAGAGCCTCCAGAGGGAGCATGGCCCTGCCAACACCTTGATTTGGATTCGTAACCATCAGAATTATGAGAAAATAAATTTCTGTTCCTTTAAGCTATGTAGTATGAGGTAATTTGTTACAGCAGCCTTAGGAAATCAATACAAACAGTTAAGGGCAACAGAAAACCATGCAAATGCACAAAAGATATTCCATGGTCATGGAGTGAGAGAAGACTGTTCAACTGTCCATACTATCCAAAGCAATCTAAACATTCAGTACAAGCCCTATCAAAATGCCAAACAGCATTTTTCACAGAACTGGAATAAACAATACTAAAATTTGTACAGAACCACAAAAGACCCCGAATAGCCAAAACAATCTTGAAAAAGAAGATCACAATCTCAGATTTCAAGCTATACTACAAAGCTGTAGTAACAAAAACAGTATGGTACTGGCACAAAAATAGACACAAAGATCAACAGAACAGAGAACCCTGAAATAAACCCACGATTATTCAGTCAATTCACCTATGATGAAGGAACCAAAAATATGCAATGGAAAAAAAAAACAGTCTTTTCAAGAAACAGTGCTGGGAATACTATACAGCAACATGAAAGAAAATGAAATTGGATCACTTTCTTACACCATACACAAAAATAAGCTCAAAATGGATTTTTATTTTTTTTTTAATTTTTTTTCAACATTTTTTATTTATTTTTGGGACAGAGAGAGACAGAGCATGAACGGGGGAGGGGCAGAAAGAGAGGGAGACACAGAATCGGAAACAGGCTCCAGGCTCTGAGCCATCAGCCCAGAGCCTGACGCGGGGCTCGAACTCACGGACCGCGAGATCGTGACCTGGCTGAAGTCGGACGCTTAACCGACTGCGCCACCCAGGCGCCCCTCAAAATGGATTTTTAAATGTGAGACCTGAAACCATAAAAATCCTCTAAGAGAGCGCACACAGTAATTTCTTTGACATTCACTATAACAACATTTTTCCAGATCCTCTCCTAAGGCAACAGAAACAAAAGCAAAAATAAACTACTGGGACTATATCAAAATAAAAAGATTCTGGGGGCACCTGGGTGGCTCAGTCAGTTAAGCGTCTGACTTCAGTTCAGGTCATGATCTCAGGGTTTGTGAGTTCAAGCCCCGTGTCAGGCTCTGTGCTGACAGCTCAAAGCCTGGAGCCTGTCTTCGGATTCTGTGTCTCCCTCTCTCTCTGCCCCTCCCCTGCTCATGCTGTCTCCCTTCCCCTCCCTCTCTCTCTCAAAAATAAATAAATAAAACATTAAAAAAGTAAAAAAAAAAACCTTCTGCACAGGGAAGGAAACAATCAACAAAACCAAAAGACAGCCTACTAAATGGGAGAATATATTTGCAAATGATACATCCAATAAGGGGCTAGTATCCAAAATATATAAAGATCTTATACTCAATATACACATACAAAAACAAATAATCCAATTAAACAATGGGCAGAAGACATGAACACATTTCTCCAAAATTGACATACAGATGGCAACAGATACATGAAAGGATACTCAACACCACTCATCTTCAGGGAAACACAAATCAAAACTACAATGAGATATCAACTCACACCTGTCAGAATGGCTAAAAGCAAAAATACAAGCAACAAAAAGTGTTGGTAAGGATGTGGGGATAAAGGGAACCCTTGTGCACTGTTGGTGGGACTGCAACTGCAAACTGGTGCAGTCACTTGGGTTGCTTCCATATATTATCTATTGTAAATAATGTTGCAATAGACAGAGGGGTGCCTTTATCTTTTCAAATTATGTTAAGTAAATACCCAGTAATAGAATTACTGGGTCATACGGTTATACTATTTTAATTTTTTTTATTTAATATATAGTGTGTGTGTGTGTGTGTGTGTGTGTGTGTGTGTGGTGAGTGGGGGAAGGAGGAAGAGGAAGACAGAGAAAGAGAGACAGAGAAAGAGAGACAGAGACAGAGTGAGAGCAAGAGAGCGAGAGAGCGAGAGAGCGAGAGAGCGAGAGAGCGAGAGAGAGAGAGAGAGAGAGAGAATCTTAAGCAGGCTCCACGCTGTGCATGGTGCCCAACTCAGGGCTTGATCCCAAGACCCGGGGATCATGGCCTAAACCAAAATCAAAAGTCAGACACTCAACTAAGACACCCAGGCGCCCCTGTATTTTTAATTTTTTGAGGAATCTCCATACTATTTTCCACATTTACAAGAGCCTTCACATTCACTAATTTTATTTTGCCATCAAAACATAGGTAGAACAGGGGTGCCTGGGTGGCTCAGTTGGTTAAGTGTCCAACTTCGGCTCAAGTCGTGATCTCACAGTTTGTGGGTTCGAGCCCCGCGTCGGGTTCTGTGCTGACAGCTCAGAGCCTGGAGCCTGCTTCAGATTCTGTGTCTCTGTTTCTCTCTGTACCTCTCCCGCTCATGCTCTGTGTCTCTCTGTCTCCCAATAATAAATAAATGTTAAAAAAAAATTAAAAAATCTTTTGCATTGTTGGTGCAAATGCAAGCTGGTGCAGCTACTCTGGAAAACAGTATGGAGGTTTCTCAAAAAACTAAAAATAGAACTACCCTACGACCAAGCAATCGCACTACTAGGCATTTATCCAAGGGATACAGGTGTGCTGTTTCAAAGGGACACATGCACCCCCATGTTTATAGAAGCACTATCAACAATAGCCAAAGTATGGAAAGAGCCCAAAGGTCCATCGATGGATGAATGGATAAAGAAAATGTGGTATGTGTGTACACACACACACACACACACACACACACACACACACACAATGGAGTATTACTTGGCAATCAAAAAGAATGAAATCTTGCCATTTGCAACTACATGGATGGAACTGGAGGGTATTATGCTAAGTGAAATTAGAGAAAGACAAAAATCATATGACTTCACTCATATGAGGACTTTAAGAGACAAAACAGATGAACACAAGGGAAGGGAAACAAAAATAATATAAAAACAGTGAGGGGGACAAAACAAAAGAGACTCACAAATATGGAGAACAAACTGAGGGTTGCTAGAGGGGTTGTGGGCTAAATGGGTAAGGGGCATTAAGGAATCTACTCCTGAAATCATTGCTTCACTATATACTAACTAATTTGGATGTAATTTTAAAAAATAAAAAATAAAGTTAAATTAAAAAATTAAAATAAAAAAAAACACAGGTAGAACAAATATTAACATCTTCATTTTATAGGTAAAGAAACGGAGGCACCAAGAGGGCAAGCCCACAGTGGGCCAGTTTTAGGTCTCGGGCTCTTTCATGCCTATTCTAAACTCTGCCATGGGTCATCCTATCGCCACTTGACTTCAGAAGGTCTCCAGATATAGCAATTTTGCAGGTGAGAAATGCTCTCTGGTAAATTTTAAGAGCTCTCAAATACAGACTTAATTTAAGCACATTTGAAAAATACCATGCTAGTAAGAGATAAGCTTCTGCTGAAAAGGTAGCAACGTCTTCTAGACAGTATCTTTTCTCTAAATGAGACAGTCAATTCTAAGAATAATTTTTCTACAAACTGTCACTGTGACCTTCAAGAAATCACTTAACCCTGTATAAAATTTCCCCAACTTCATAGACTGTGTTGTAAAATCAGATGAAAGACCATGTAATAGAGAAGAAAGGATAATTTCACAAATAGATCAAGATGAATTTCTACCTCTTCAAAAGCACTTAAGAAGATGGCACAACCATTTCCTTTATTAAACTAAAATTATTTCTCCTACTTTAGAAACAAATAAACACGATGTGACTTTTTCTTTCTTTTCCAACACCTCAGTAGCATTATATGGGAGGAAAATAAAATCTCACAAGAACAGTCAGAAAAGAAGCATAGTTGTTTAAGATCCCTGAAAAACTTGCCCAAACAGGAACACTGTAACCAAAGCAACAGCTGGCACTGAGCTAACGGAAGGGAGATACAGCAGGACTGCTGTAAAGAATGTTCCATGAAGGACCAAGAAGTATTTCAGCACTCACTAAGCTATAAGCTAATATGAGATGATCTTTGTGAGCACAAATACAGCACTAAGTCAAAAGTTTAACATGACTTTAAAAGCTTAGTATAACTGGAATCAGAAAAGAGTGACAGAATTTAACTGGAAACAAAATGTAAAAATGACATACATGCACAAAGACCAGAATTCCACTGTGGATGATGGCCTTATATATTTAAAGTCTGAAAGGATCAAATAATCCTTGCATCACAAAGCCAATCACATTTCACTCTTTCCCCTAATAAAGTAACTCTTCAGCAGGTAAATTTTTCTTTAGATTTGATGTAAGCAATGAGCTGAGAAAAGAAAAGGACAAATAGAGAATACAAATTCCGTACACCATTCCACAAAGTGACTCTGTTCATAAGGCCTCAAGTTCTATGATAAAGTCTTAGTTGTTTCCAACTGATTTTAACTAGAAAGACAAGCATGAGATCCAGAAATTATACTTTTACTTAGTGAAGAGGTTTAGGATTATACGGTTTCCTTAAAGTTTAACTAGGAAGCCATTTCATACACAAAACAAAAACTAAGGAATCCCAGAAACACATTCAAAGACGTGGGGAGGGAAAGGGAGATATGAACTTGGCTTCCTCAAAGACACGGAAATTACAGTGAGTAAGATGCAAAGTCGGTTCAAGCAGAACTTCAAAGAACGAGTTTTTCACTATGCAGCTAGTCCTTACTGCTGAATAAAAACAGAAATAGAAATGAAAATAAAAGGCTTTCTGGAGTTTTATTTTACAGCATAGAAAGGATACAGATTTAAGAATCTTTACCATAAAGCAGGTAATTCTTTAAACCACTCCCTCAGTAGAAGATATATTTATTAAAATAGGGCCGACTTTCAGGTAAATTTAAGACAAACTCAGTACCTTAATCATACATGGTAACTTAGGATTTAAAAAATCCAAATACCTTGTTTTTCAAGAAAAGTATTGATAAACTCACAAACACCCTATACATAACAAGTATATATTGCCAAAATACTGAAGGCAATTTATAATCTGTGTCCATATGCCCAATGGGATATATACACTGACACTTTTTCTGGAGCTACAACATGCCTAAAACGCTGAAAGCTTTATGGAGCTCCATGGGAGATTACATGTACTAAAGGAAGAGAGAATCACATTAAATACGTAATTTAAGGGCAAGAATTATATTAGCTACCTTGGTTGTGATTTAGAGCCTACCAGTGGCTTTTCTGATTCAGTAACATGCAGCCCATTAATGCTGGTTATGTACTTCTTGGATAAGCTAATATGATTATTTCAGAACCTGTTAACAATCAACAGTCAACAGTGCATAACCTAAATGAAATTAAAAAACTAAGAAGGACATTTAATACCACAATATGATCTTACCAACCAGAAATCAACTTTATTCTACCCTCTTCTGAAGAAAAGCAGAAAATAAAAGAGCTGTAGAAAGATAAGGAAAAAGGAGAGAAAAAAAAAGAAGAATGAAAGTGAACATAGGTTGGAAGAGCAAGGTTCTTAACAAAATGAAGTGATAACACAGAGACAACGGAGAAATGCCAAAGGATAACTGATATAGAGTAAAAAGGTTATTTAACTTCCAAATTTCGTTACAGAACAAGTCTAAAGAATACATGAATTCATACTTTGGCATTAAAAATTTAAAAATTATTTAAATGATGTCAGCATTTAGAATAACATTCTCTTTATTTTTTTAAGTAATCTCTACCCACAACATGGGGCTCAAACTCATGACCCTGAAATCAAGAGGTGCGTGCTCCACTGAATGAGCCAGCAGAGTGCCCCAGAATAACATTCTCATTGTATTAAGTAACAGTAGGTAATATGTCAAGGACACTAAAACATGTTCAATAATAAAATGAAATTTATAAGACAATGAAAGGAATCATGAGACATTAATATGGCAAGCCCAAATGTTATTCTTTTAATTACATTTTTAAGTTAAATGTATAAATATGGCTTATTTTTTAGAGTAATACAACATAATAATTCTAGTCATTCTGTGCTTTATCAAGGATTTTATGGTAGGCATTACTAGCTATTCCCCCTAATTCCTTCCCTTTTTCTTTAACGTAATGTCTCCGATGTTTCTAATGTAAAAACCTAATTTTCTCCCGGGTTGGCAATGTGCACTGCCCCAGGCAATGGCTCATGAGCAGCCGAAGCCAATGTTGACAGTTCTGTTTATCTGCCAGATACTTGCTTTCATAGTCCTCTTGACAGCTGGAGTGACCATGCGACCCAGATCTGGCCAATGAGTCACAAAGACAGGTCTACAGGGGCAATTCTGACAAGGATTTGTACTGCTTTTTGGCTGGCAGCTGACAGTGCCCCATATCCACACGTTAAACATGGGCATAATGCTGAGGGGTGGGAGACCATGATGTGACAAGCAAGAGGACACAAGGATGACAGAATGGGTGAGCTGAATCCTTACTGAACAGCTGAAACAATGTTAGTACCACCCACATCCAGACAAATCCCTATTTTTAAGCCACTGTTAGTCTGGCTTGGTGTCACAGCTCTAGCGGTCTCACTCAGCACCACAATTTATAAAAATACATGAGTCCGTAAGAGTACTTTAAAAAAATGAAGGAGAACAAACTCATGCCATATTTGCTACCATTGGAGGTGGCTATTATAGCAACTCATTACTTTGTAAATTGATAACGAAAGCATAAAATTTAAATATTTATCCATCATTATAAAAAGAAACTGCAGTTAAGGGTAACCAAATATCCTTAGTTGATGAGTGCAAGTTCTTCTTTACAAATGAATCACAGCTAATAGATACAGAGGAATAACAAAATAGAAAATCACTCTTTCACAATCTCCAATGAAAAATATAAAATCATGTAGACAAAAATCATCAAGAGATGTTAAAACCATTAGGACAAAGATTGACAGGGAACTAAATATTCTCAAGGTGCCAAAATATCTACAAATTTACCATGAAGTAATTCAATCAAGGGAGAAAATAGATCTCTTTCAACAAAAGGTGCTCAAACAACTGAATATCTCTATGGAAAAAAATGAACCTTATACTATATGTAAAACAAAGATAAAATCATAAACTCCTAAAAAAAACACAGGAAGAAAGCTTTCCAACTCTAGGGTAGATAGAAATTTCTTATATAATACGCAAACAAAAATATGGATAAACCGGTCTTCATCACAATTTTAAAAATTGTGCTGTTCAAAAGATGATATCAATGGGGGACAAAGGCAGCATGAATCTTAATAGCTAAAACACGTAACCAATCCAACCTACAGATAGGTTAACAGAGACCACCATATCCACAGAATGGAATACTATTCAGCATTTAAAGGGCCACTCATGCATGCAAGAACAAAGATGAACCTAAAAATAACACTATGCTAGATGAAAGAAGGTACTGCATGAGACTACATGCTGTATTGTTCCATTTGTATGAAATCTTAGAAAAAGTGAAATCTGTAGACACAGAAAGAAGATCAGGGATTGCCTGGATTTGGGGAGGGAGAAGAAGACACTGACTGCAAACAGGCATGAGGGAACGGTTTGTGGTGGTAACAGTTTGCTAAAAAACTGAGTTATGAGATGGTTGCACAACTGTATACAATTTACTGAAACCCATCAAACTGTAGGCTTAAATGCATGAATGTTATAGTATGTTAACTTACACGTCAGTAACAATGCTAAAAGAAAAAAGGAAAGCCTTAGAATGGGAGAAAATATTTACAATACACATATACAGCAAAAGACTTGTATCCAGAATACATTAAGAATTCTCACACAACAGTGAGAAGAAGAAAGTAAACTTTAAATACCAAGCCAAGACCCTATGTATTAGGTATTTGAAAAGCAGGTCACATCAGCAATTAGGAAAAGGCAAAACAAAACTACAATGAGAATGCTACCCCCACCTATTGAAATGGCTAAAATTAAAAAGACTGCCAACATCGAATTTTGGTGAGGACCTGGAAGAATTCTAAGCTAATATGGGAAGGTAAAACGATGAACCACTTTGGAAACTCACTAGTCTCTTTAAAAAGTAAACATTATTCTTTCCAAAACCCCAAAATTCTTTGCATTTGGTATTCACCCAAGAGAAATGAAAACCTACACTGACACAAAGACTTGTACTTGACCCACGGCAGCTTTATTAACCCTAACCTGAAAATGGAAATAACCCAAATGGTCATCAATAAGTGAACAAATAAATGTCCTTCAATAAACTGGACTACTAATCAGCAAAAAAAAAAAAAAAAAAGGACCAAACCATCAATGCATATAACATGGATCAATCTCAAAATAATTATGGTGAACAACAGAACCAGACATGAGAAAGCACAGGTATGACTTCAAACTAGAAGTTGAGAAGATGCAAACTAATCTTATAGTGACCCAAAGTGGTTGCCTGGGTCTTTTCTTCTGAATTACAAAATAAAAATTTCAGTGTTTACTACTATAATAAAAAGCCAGTATTAAATTGTTTAAATTAGATAAAGCCATACAAAGAAGAATTGCCCAAATAAAAAGTTCTGTGTTTTTGAGAAACATAAAACAATTACACAAATTTTAACCAAAGAACAGTGACAGATTCTGTATGAAGAACAATGAAAATTTAGTCAGATGCTAAATCACAGGGGAGAATGAAAATGAAATGCCATTCAGTGAACTGGAAAACTATGGAAAGCTATAATGCCAAAGACCCTAAGGCTGGAAGCAGACAGTTAATTAGACTGAATTAGAGTGAATCTACACTACAAGAGAGCAATAGAATTAAATTTCAAAACAAAGCAACCAATGTTACCGTAGGTTGTTCATGACAAGAGAATATATGAAAGGATAAGAAAATACCATCACTGTATAATATAGAAACAAAAAGAACAATGCTACTTTACATTCAGCATAAAACAAGAACATAGAGCAGTACCATATAACGATTGAAATACTGCAAAAGAGAAAAGGGTGGTGGGTGGGAGATATTAATGCATCCACCGTAAAGAAATTAAAACTAAAGCAGCAATCAGCATACTTTTTCTTTAAAGGGCTCAACAGTAAATATTTCAGGCTTTCCAGGCCATATAAGGTCTCAACAGTATGTTCTTCTTTGTTTTTTTCCAACCATATAAAAATAATTCTTAGCACCTAAGCCATACAAAAAACATACTACCATACTACCAACCCCTGATTTACAGTGTTTAATTAAGAGCTCAAATTAATTTTCATTCAAATTTAAGGATAAAACAGTAAGCACAAGCTAAATAAGACTAAGCTTTGGGAAAACATTTAGTTGATCAGTTTAAAATATCTTTTTAAGTTCTAAAATACCACATCAGTCCAAATTAATAACATTGCTATTATTAACAGTATATCTTTAAAGAGAAACTGTAAGAGTAACTTTTGAAATTATTATTTATACATGTCATTAGCTTATTTAATTAAGTGTAAATATACCCATGCCAGGTTTCCACTAAATTTAAGGAAAGCTAACAGTGATAGGAGCAAACAAACAAATATTTGGAGGGGATATATGGCAAATTATTTATCGAGGCCACCGGTAAAGGAAATACCTGAAACCTTTAGCTCTGTGTAACCTGAAGAGCTTATATTATAATCATCCCTTCAAATCATTTCTTTCCTAATTGAGGTATCATTGACTTGTTTTTTTTTTTTTTTAACATTTATTTATTTTCTGAGACAGAGGGAGACGGAGTGTAAGCAGGGGAGGGGCAGAGAGAGAGAGGGAGTCAGAGAATCAAAAGCCACTCCAGGCTCTGAGCTGTCAGCACAGAACCTGACATGATGCTTGAACTCACAAACCACGAGATCATGACCTGAGCTGAAGCTGGATGCTTAACCAACTGAGCTACCGAGGCGCCCCAAGGTATCATTGACTTATTATATTAATTTCACGTATACAACATAATGATTGATATTTGTGTACACTGCAGAATGATCACAACAGTAAGTCTTAACGCCATCACCACAGTTGGGAGAATTTTTTCTTGTGATAAGCACTATTAAGATCTACTTACTCTCTCAGCAACTTTCAAACACACAATACAGTGATAATAACTGTAGTTACCATGCTGTACATTACATATGCAAGGCTCATTTATTTTATTTTTTTAAATATGAAATTTATTTTCAAATTGGTTTCCATACAACACCCAGTGCTCATCCCAAAAGGTGCCCTCCTCAACACACATCACCCACCCTCTCCTCCCTCCCACCCTCCATCAACCCTCAATTTGTTCTCAGTTTTAAGAGTCTCTTATGCTTGGCTCTCTCCCTCACTAACCTTTTTTTTTTTTAAGACTCATTTATTTTATAAATTGAAGTTTAAACCTTTGATTCCCTTCACTCATATCACCTACCTCCCTGAAGTTATTTATTTTGTGTCAAGAAAAATGGTTTGGGAGTACAGTAAGGAAGTTCCTCAACAAGTTAAAAATAGAACTACTATATGATCTAGCAGTTCTACTTCTGGGTATTTATCCGAAGAAAATAAAAACACTAATTTGTCTTTTTTTAAGCTTTTGATTTTATTTTTTGGTTGCTGTGATTGGTTTCTTTTTCTTATATTCAGTTTTTTAATATAGAATCCAGTGATTCATTACTTACATACAACACCCAGTGCTCATCACAACAAGTGCACTCCTTAATTCCCATCACCATCTAGCCCAGCTGCCACCCACCTCCCTCTGTCACTAAGAGTCTCTTGTGGTTTTTTTTTCCTCTCTCCTTTTTCCCCTCTTCTTCCCATATGTTCATCTGTTTTGCTTCAATTCCACACGTGTGAAACAAAATGGTACTTGTCTTTCTCCAATTGACTTATTTCACTTAGCATAATACACTCTAGTTCCATCCACATCATTGCAAATGACAAGATTGCATTATTTTTGATGGCTGAATAATATTCCACCGTGCGCGCGCACGCACACACACACACACACACACCCCACATCTTCTTTATCCATTCATCAGTCAATGGACATTTGGGTTCTCTCCACAGTGTGGCTACTGTTGATAGTGCTGCTATAAACATTGGGGTGCATGTACCCCTTTTATTCTGTATTTTTATATCCTTTGGGTAAATACCTAAGAGTGCAATTGCTGGATCACAGCATAGTTCTATTTTTAGTTTCTTGAGGAACCTCCATACTGTTCTCCATAGTAGCTGCACCAGTTTGCATTCCCACCAAAAGTACAAGAGAGTTCCCCTTTCTTGGCATCCTTACCAACACCTGTTGTTTCTTGTGTTGTTGTTAATTTTAGCCATTCTGACAGGTGTCAGGTGGTATCTCAGTGTGGTTTTGACTTGTATTTTCCTGATGATGACTGATGTTGAGCATCTTTCCATGTTTATGTTAGCCAACTGGATGTCTTCTTTGGAAAACGGTCTATTCATGTTTTCTTCCCATTTTTTAACTGGGCTATTTGCTTTTTGGCTGTTGAGTTTGATAAGTTATTTATAGATTTTGATACTAACCCTTTATCTGTCATTTGCAAATGTCTTTGCCCATTCCGTCGGTTGCCTTTTAGTTTTGCTGATTGTTTCCTTTGCTGTGCAGAAGCTTTTTACCTTGATGAGGTCCCAAGAGTTCACTTTTTATTTTGTTTCCCTGGCTTCTGGAGACATGTCAGGTAAGAAGTTGCTGCCACCAAGGTCAAAGAGGTTGTTGCCTGTTTTCTCCTCTAGGATTTTGATGGCTTCCTATTTACATTTAAGTCTTTCATCCATTTTGAGTTTATTTTTGTGTATGGTGTAACAAGTAGTCCAGGTTCATTCTTCTGCATGTCACCATCCAATTTTCCCAGCACCATTTGTTGAAGAGACTGCCCTTTTTCTATGGGATGTCCTTTTCTGCTTTGTCAAAGATGAGCAGACCATACAGCTGTGGGTCTATTTCTGGGTTTTCTGTTATGTCCACCCATCTATGTGTCTGTTTTTGTGCCAGAACCATATTGTCGTGATGACTACAGCTTTGTAATACAGCTTGAAATGCAGAATAGTCAGGACTTCAGTTTTTTCTTTTGCAGGATTGCTTTGGCTATTTGGGGTCTTTTGTGTTTCCATACAAATTTTAGGATTGTTTGTGCTAGCTCTGTGAAAAAGGTGGTGGTATTTTGATAGGGATTACACTAAATGTGTAGATTACTTTGGACAGTATAGACATTTTAATAATGTTTGTTCATCCAATCCATAAGCATGGAATACTTTTCCATTTCTTTGTGTCCTCTTCAATTTCTTTCATAAGTGTTCTATAGTTCATAGTTTTCTATAGTTTCAGTTTATAGATCTTCAATTAGCTTTATTCCTAGGTATCTTACTGTTTTTAATGCAATTGCAAATGGGACTGATTCCTTCATTTCTTTTTCTGCTGCTTTATTAGTGTATAGAAATGCAACAGATTTCTGCATGTTGATTTTATATGCTGTGACTTTGCTGAACTCATGTATTAGTTCTATCAATTTTTTTGGTGGAGTCTTTCAGGTTTTCTACCTAAAGTATCATGTCATCTGCAAATAGTGAAAGTTTGACTTTTTCCTTGACAATATGGATGCCTTTTATTTCTTTTTGTTGCCTAATGACTGAGTCTAAAGACTTCTAGTACTATGCTAAATAGTAACGGTGAGAGAGGACGTCCTTGTCTTGTTCCTGACCATAGGGAAAGGCTCTCAGATTTTCCTCATTGAAGATATTAGCTGTGGCTCTTTTGTATATGGTCTTTATGATGTTGAGGTATGTTCAATCCATGCCTACTTTATTGAGAGTTTTTATCAAGAATGGATGCTGTATTTTGTCGAATGTTTTTTCTGCATCTATGGAAAGTATCATATGGTTCTTATCTTTTATTAATGTAGTGTATTCATCTTGATTGATTTGTGAATATTGAACCAGTTCTGCAGCCCAGGAATAAATCCCACTTGATCATGGTGAATAATTCTTTTAATGTACTGTTGAATTTGATTTGCTAATATCTTGAGAATTTCTGCATCCATGTTCATCAGGGATACTGGCTTGTAATTTTGTTTACTAGGCTCTCTGGTTTTGGAATCAAGGTAATGCTGGCTTCATAGAATGAGTTTGGAAGTCTTCCTTCTACTCCTATTTTTTGGAACAGCTTGAGAAGAATAGGTATTAACTCTTCTTTAAATGTCTGAGGAAATTCCCTTGGGAAGCCATCTAGCCCAGGACTCTTGTTTGTTGGGAGATTTTTAATTACTGATTCAATTTCGTTGCTGGTTATTGGTCTGTTCGAATATTCTATTTCTTCCCATTTGAGTTTTGGTAGTACGGAAGTATCTAGGAATTTGTCCATTTCTTCCAGATTGCCCAGTTTGCTGGCATATAATTCTTCACGGTATTCTCTTATAATTGTCTGTTTTTGTGGTACTGGTTATAATGTCTCCTTTATCATTCATGATTTTTGTCTATTTAGGTCCTTCCTCTTTTCTTTTTGGTAAGTCCGGCTAGGGATTCATCCATTTTGCTAATTCTTTCAAAGAATCAGCTCTTAGTTTTGTTGATCTGTTCTACTGGGTTTTGTTTGTTTCTATATCATTTTTGCTCTTATCTTTATTATTTCCCTTCTTCTGCTGGCTTTAGGGTGTATTTGCTATTCCTTTCCTAGCTCCTTTAGGTGTAAGGTTAGGCTGTGTATTGGGAACCTTTCTTAGTTCTTTATATCAGCCTAAATTGCAATATACTTCCCTCTTAGGACTAACCTTGCTGCATCCCAAAAGGTTTGGACTGTCATGTTTTCATTTTCATTTGCTTCCGTATATTTTTTTATTTCTTCTTTAATTTCCTGGCTAACCCATTAATTCTTTAGTACAATATTCTTTTACCTCCATGTATTTGAGGGCTTTCCAATTTTTTTTTTTCTTGCAGTTGACTTCAATCGTTGTGATGTGAAAATATGTACGGCATGATCTTGATCTTTTTGTACCACCTGAGGGATGATTTGTGACATAGTAATATGATCTATTCTGGAGAATGTTCCATGTGCACCTGAGAAGAATGTGTATTCTGCTTTAGGATGAAATGTTCTGAAAATAACTGTTAAGTCCATCTGGTCTAGTGTGTCATTCAAAGGTGTTGTTTCCTTGTTGATTTTCAGCTTAAGTGATCTGTCCATTGTTTTAAGTGAGGTGTTAAATCCCCTACTATTGTATTATTATCAATGAATTTCCTTACATTTGTTATTAATTGATATATATATTTGGGCACTTCCAAGTTGGAGCATAAACATTTACAATTTTTAGATCTTCTTGATGGAGAGAACCCTCAATTATGATATAATGCCCTTCTTCATCTCTTATTACAGATTCTGTTTTCAAATCTAGTTTGTCTGATATAAGTATGGCTGGCTACTCCAGCTTTCCTTTGATGTCCCTGAGCATGATAAATGGTTCTCCATCCCCTCAATTTTAATCTGTAGGTGTCTTTAGGTCAAAAATGAGTCTCTTTTAGGCAGCATATAGGTAGATCTTATTTTTTTCATCCATTCTGATACCCCATGTCTTTTGATTGGAGCATTTAGTCCATTCACATTCAGAGTGATTACTGAAAGATACGAATTTAGTGCCACTGTTACCTGTAGAGTTGGTGTTTCTGGTTATGGTCTCTTGTCCTTTCTAGTCTTTGTTGCTTGTGGGTTTTTTTTCCCTCCTCTCAAAGAATACCCCTTAAAATTTCTTGTAGGGCTGGTTTAGTGGCCAGAAACTTCTTTAGTTTTTGTTTGCCTGGGAAGCTCTTTCTCTCTCCTTCTATTTCGAATGACAGCCTTGCTGGATACAGTAATCTTGGCTGCATATTTTTCCCATTCAGCACGATGAATATATCTCGGTACTCCTTTCTGGTCTGCCAAGTTTCTGCGGACAAATTGGGTGCAAACTTGATGTGTCTTCCCTTGTAGAAAACAACTTTTTCCCTTGCTTTCAGGACTTTTTCCTTGCCTGTGTATTTTGTGAGTTTGACTATGATATGTCTTGGTGATGGCTAGCTTTTGTTGAATTTAATGGGAGTTCTCTGTGCTTTCCAGATTTTGATGTCTCTGTCTTCCCCATATTAAGGAAGTTTTCAGCTATAATTTGCTCACATAAACCTTCTGCCCCTTTTTCTCTATCTTCATCTTCTGGGACTCCTATGATACAAATGTTATTATGTTTTAATAAATCTCTGACTTTCCTAAGTCCGCCTTCCTGATCCCTGAATTTTGCTTCCCTCCTTTTCAGCTTCATTATTCTCCATAATTGTATCTTCTATATTGCTAATTTCTTCCTCTGCCTCATCCATCCTTGTGTTTATGGCCTCCATTTGGGTTTGAATTTCAATTAGAGCATTTTTAATTTCAGCCTGACTAGATTTTTGTCCTTTTATCTCTACAGAAAGGGATTCTCTGGTGTCTTCTAAGCTTTTTTCAAGCCCAGCTAGTATTCTTATAATCACTGTTTTCAATTCTAGTTCAGACATCTCACTTATATCTGCATTGATTAAATCCTTGGTCATCATTTGTTCCTTTTCTTTCCTTTGAGGTGAATTCCTCCATCTTGTCATTTTAAGTGAAAAAGAAAAAGCAGTAACAATAATAATAGAATGAAATAAAAATTAAAATTAAAAAAAAAAAACTGAGGCACCTGGGTGGCTCAGTGGGGTAAGCATCTGACTTCAGCTCATGTCATGATTTCATGGTTCATCAGTTCAAGCCCTGCATCAGGCTCTCTGCTGTCAGCAACAAAAACTGCTTTGGATTCTCTGTTCCCATCTCTCTCTGCTCCTCCCCTACTGCGCTCTCTCTCAAAATAAATAAACTTAAAAAAAAAATATGTTTTTATTCAATTAAAGGAAGGTGGATCCTAGGTGTGTTTTGGCCTGCTTGTCAAGAGAAGCTTGATAGAAAAAAGCGAAAAGAGAAAAAGAGAGAAAAAAATTTTTTAAAAATAAAATAATTTGCTTTTTCTGTATCCAAGAACAAAAGAAAGAACAACAACAAAAACAGAAGCCAACACCAAAAATGAACAAATGAACAACAACAACAAAAAAACAACCCAAATGAAGTTAGATCCAGTTTCCCCTAGAGCTGAAAGTTTGCAGCAGTCTGTGGCCAGTGGACTAAACTCCTGGAAGTGATTCCGGCTGGTCTTCTGGGGGAGGGGCCTGCTGCTCTGATTCTAAGACAGACTTGCCCTAGTGGAGATGTGCCTGGAGGGTATGGTGGGGGGGGGGGGGGGGGCTGGTGTAACAGCTCCATTCTCCACTTGGTGGTGCTGTTTAGCCTAGTGGGGGTCGATCAGTGTTGGTGGGCTAATGGTGAAAATGGCTTCACCCTGCTCTCATCTCCAGAGCAGGAAGTTCACTCCCTCACAGACATGCAATAAGTCACCCCACCAGTGTCTCCTGTTTCTGACAGCTCCCTGCCTTCTCTGTCTGTGTCCAAGCTGTCTGTCTACCAGGCAGCACCTCTCTCTGGGGTTTTATCTCAGGTCTGGCTATTTTTTAAAACCCCACACTTCAGACCCCTGCAGTTCAGACCCACAGTGATCTTCTGGGCATCTATATAGACCCACAGTCTCGCAGCACTGTGGCCAGGGTCTGCTTGTCCCAGGAAACACTCATGCTGCCAGCAAAGCAGCAGCGGTTCAGAGTTTATGGTGAATTGCAACATACAACCAACACCAGGGTTTGCTGCACTTAGCAGGTGTCTTTGTTCCCATACTGGTGAATGTGGTAGCTTGATGGTGCTCACCAGGTCTTTTGCCCACAGAGAGCTGTACCACCTCTACCAAATGCACTCCAAGCAGGGGAAATGCTTCTCCTGTGCAACCCAAGGGATCCTCAGGCCTCAAGGTCCACTCCCAGGTCTCTGCCCTGCTTACTTGCAAGAGGACCACCACGTGCTGACCTCAAACTTCAGACTCCGTTCTCCACTGTAAAAATACTTTGAAGAGAAATACGCACCCTTACGTTCACTGTAGCGTTATTTGCAACAGCCAAGATACGACAGCAATCTAAGTGTCCACTGAGAGGAACACATTAAAAAGATATGGTGTGGTATATATATATGATGGAATGGCCATAAAAAAGAATGAAATCTGAGGTGCCTGACTGGCTTAGTCAGAACAGCACTTTGGGGTCAGGAGTTCCACCTCCACATTGGGCATAGAGCTTACTTTAACAAAATAAATAAAATAAAAAGCTAAAAAAAAAATTCTTGCCATTTTTTACAACATGGATGGATCTTATGTGAAATGTCAGAAACAGAAAAACAAATACCACATGGTTTCACTTATATGTGGAACCTAAAAAAACAAAACAAAACAGAAACAGTTTTACAGATGCAGGAAACAAACTGTTGGTTACCAGATGAGAGAGGGATTGAGGGGCAGGCAAAGTAGGTGAAGGAGATCAAGAAGTATAAACTCCCAGTTATAAAATAATGAAGTCATGGGGATGTAATGTACAGCATAGGAAATATAGTCAGTAACACTGTAATAACTTTGTATGGTCACAATTACTACACTTACGGTGACCATTTCATAACATTTAAAAATACTGAATCACTATGATGTACAGATGAAATTAATAGGATACGGTATGTCAATTCAATTTTAAAAATAAATAAAAAGAAAAATGCTTCAACAAGAGTTGAAAAATTATTGACACTCTATACTTAGCAAATGGAAAAATAACAAAAACTACATTGGGACAAAACATGCAAAAGGTGAGATCTGTCCTACAATTCATGGGACCAGCCAGGAAAACTTCCAGCAGCCGAGGAAAGAAAAGTACACCTCTGAAAGCAGATATCAGCTTGACAAATTAACTGACACTGAGTCTACTATTGGTGTTTGCCAGGCTCATAAAGAAGAAAAAGATCACAAAAGAAGTGTTGCATACTAAACTACCATAATTAGCTACAAAAAGAGTCACGTTTTCATTGTTCAACTTTGCCAGTGTTTTTGAAGCTTAGGAAATGTTTAACTTCTATAGATCTTGAACACAATGCACTTGAATTGGTACCCTCTCTATGCTAGAAGCACAGAGAATTTTACAAAATTCTTTTTACAAAAGCACAAAGTTCACAATATAAGCACATACTGTGTGCTATGTAGACATTTATCTACTCAACTTTAATTCTACACTGTCATCTTAGAAAATCTGTCAAGATCATGCTGTTGTGATCTACTTTTAGCTGTCAACTGGTAAGCACCAGAATCCTGGGCTTGATCAAGGATCAAGGAGGTTTTCTGCCCCAGGGAAAAGGTAGGTGCACAGACATTTTCTTCCTAGCACTGACAACAATTACCATAGGGAGATTATAGTCGAGTACTGAGCTGTGAAAGAACAGATCACAGAGACCCTCTCCCTGATGACTTTTAAAGACAAGTAAGTACAACATCTTCCCCCATCCTAGACCCTCAGAAAGTCCTGCACTTGTTTACTGAGAAAGCTTCTAATTCACAAGTTAAAGCCGTCTTTCTAATTAAAATGTCATCATTTCACTGTGGAGGCCTGGTATCTATGGTGATGCAGGAACTCGTCCAGATCAAAATCTCTGTCACCTATTTTTGAAAGCTAGTTACAGCTTGAGGTAATGAATCTGTTGCAATCCTGAAAATATCATAAGGTTCTCTTTCTTTGTCTGGCTTCTGTCAGTGAAAGATTCTAAGGATCAGTAGCAAAGAGAGAGAAATAGGAGTCAACGAAGAGCTGTAGATGGAGGCTATGTGTAGCCCCACGCTTGTGACAAAGATGGCCACGTGAAGTAAAGAATATTTTTTTGTATTGTGCTGATATGGTATGCTTCACCAGAGGATGCAGTCCAAGTCATCAATCCTTCCAAACCTTTAGTGAAGAAAATGGTAGTGATACCACTATGCATCTTTTCCATATAGAAATAATACGGCTTTCGTGAGAGCAGTCTACTTCCGTATTTTTCATGTAGGAAGACACAACAGTTTCTCAGTATTATCTAAGTAGCCATTTAGTTTAAGCTCCAAAAACAGAAACTTTTTGGGGCGCCTGGATGGCTCAGTCGGTTAAGCGTCCGACTTCAGCTCAGGTCACGATCTCACGGTCCGTGAGTTCAAGCCCCGCGTCGGGCTCTGGGCTGATGGCTCAGAGCCTGGAGCCTGCTTCCGATTCTGTGTCTCCCTCTCTCTCTGCCCCTCCCCCGTTCATGCTCTGTCTCTCTCTGTCTCAAAAATAAATAAAGGTTAAAAAAAGAAAATTAAAAAAAAAAACAAAAACCAGAAACTTTTAACTACTGTAGTAGAGACTTTATGATACTACAAAGCTATTTAAAATCTACAAATGAAAACAGCACATTTAAGCATTAACTAGAAAAAACAGTAATGATCAAAGCAAAATTATCTATCTTTATGAACATTTTGGTTTTGGAAAAGAAAATGCACTAACTTTCTTTTAATAAAGTTAAGTTTTACAATTAACTTAGACTGAAAATGGTAGCCATCAACTACACACTCAAAAAAATGTCACCAACATTTTTGAGAAACCCAATGTCAGAAGTGGATTATTAAATGCGATCGATGACATGTAATTTTTCAAGTTCCTTATTTATTGAAAATCTGTTTATGTTATAAGCTTATAAACCAGTAAGTGAGCAATATTTCATGAATGCAATAGTACTTCAAATTAAAATGCTGCCATTCTTTTAGTCTTTATTTACAATAAATATTAATGGTATGTTTAACTATTTCAATGATGTCTGACAAATGGGAGAATAAGATTTGAGAATAAAATAGATATAAGCTGCAGCATCTTTTTTAATGGGAAGTGGAAGGAGTATTCCAGGCATAAAAGGAACATGAAAGCCCTAAAGAAGGCAGGCAGGCAGGCAAGCACGTGAAGGACTAAAAGCAAGTGTGTGACCCTCAAGAGCAGAGAACACAGGGGACACTGGCAGCAAGCATTCGTGTTGAAATGCTGATGACAAGGAAAAGAGCACAAGGGAGAGGATAAAAACAGAAAGGAGAGCTGGAAATACGAGGAGATAAGGTTCCTAAGAAACAGTACCCACACCACAGGTGGTGCAAAAGGTGCCTGTACAAAGTAGAAATTAAGGGCATCTGCTCAAGGTAATCTGTAGAATGGGGTGAGGTGGGGAAGACTGATGGCCTGAAACGCTAACGTCAGATAATAGGAAAATAAAGTTGGCCAGAGAAACATAAAAATTCCGAAGAATACAGAAGAACTGGTTTAATTAGTCATCACATGGAGACTTCCCAAAGAAATTTTTAGGCTATAAAAATTCCTTTTTCAATGTAAACTGCTTCACAAATTGTCAGAATAAACTGCTTGCTCTTAATAAAGCAAGGTGGAAAGCAGGCATTCCAGACTATGTCTCTATCACTTGCTAGCTGTGTAATCTTCAGCTAATTTCCTAACCTTTCCAGAGCTTTGTTTCCTTAACTATCAAAAGTGGATAATTGTATCTTCCTCGCATATTTGTTACCGTGACTGAAATAACAAATGTAAAGTGACTAACACAAATCCCGGCAAAGAATATGCATTCAATTAAGGTTAGTTTCTTTCTGAATTCCTGAACTGCCTGCTGACACAGCTGGATGATACCTCTGTCATGTTGCTTTCTAAAAGGAAAGGAGGGGGGGCTCCAAACAGACTCCTTCCACTGAGACACCCTGCTTCCCAAGAAACATTATCTCAGTAGCATCATTATTGATGAGGGTTTAATCTTCTGAGCTCTGCCAAGCCAGAAAGCTAACACTGTAAAAATAACCCAGAGGACTCAGGTCCGAGAGAGAGGCACACACACATGACTGAATTCAAAAATAAATGAGGTTATAAACACCAGTGTCAATTTACACATGAGAAATATTGTATAAATTGCAAAATGAACCAGAATGTTACTACTGGCAGATTAGTACATTTTCTCCCTTTATGAAAATTATGTACGAAGCCCAATTATATTCAGGTTAGTTACTTTATACTTACGGAATCTAAACAAGACAAACAAGTTGGATGATACCAGCAAACAACAAACTCTGCTAACATAATACATACAGCCTAACAGGGAGACGATATTCCCATCCATTGAGCAGAATCTGCCCCCCTCCAAACCACACTGAGACATACAAAATTATAGCCCCCTGGTCCCTGTTCTCCTCAGATCCACGCAGATCGTTCCACATCTACTTGTGTAGACACACAGTATTTTTATGTATTTTTTCTTCCTTATCTTTCTAACTTAATCTTATTGATTAGACATAGGCCATTAGCTAAGTAACAAGTTATGTATCTACTTTAATCATCTTTTGACTAACTGTATACAATCCAAATACATAACACTGTTAACATTTAAGGATATTAATTTCCTAAAATCTTATCACTTCTACTTTAATTTTAATATGATTTAAAAACTGATGGAAAGTCAAATTCAACAACTGCACAATGTACACAAAATAACATATCTAAAATCGAGTTTAATTAGGAACAATTATCCTAGAAAAGACTTTCCTGCCTTTAAAATATATGAGCCTATGGTAAAAAATAAACCTTTAAAAGTAGCCATTCCTTTAATTTTGTTTGTTTGTTTTTTAAGTAGCCATTCCTTTGTAACATGTTAAAATCACCCACCCCTACTGCAAAATATTTTTGTTCAACAAACTTTAGTAATGCTTCTTTTCAACCATTTTTGCTTTCATTCCCACAACTCTGAAATATAATAAAATATTAAGGGTTGCATAAATTAAAGATATAAGCATATACACACACATAGATATGTGGCAATAGAACTTCACAGGAAAAATTTTAAACAGTAGTTATATATAAAACTTGAAATCTCTGAGGTAGTGACAATATGGACATTAGATGAATACAAAAGGCTTGTGATACTGCACTTTCTGAAAAGTTAATTGCTACCTTTCTCACAACTAAATGAGCCAGGCGACATCAATTTTCTATACAAATAGTCGCCTTAAATCAAAGTTGACTTGGAATTCCCTGAATATTTCTTTGAAAAGGTATCTTCTCTAATGTGATGTACACAAGTACCTTATTTTTTAACAGTAGAACTGTGTTATCTTCATAGATCTGAAGTTAGAACAACTGACAGGAGGTAAAACCAAGCTCCAGTATTAGAAGCTGCAATCATGGTGGCTTCTGGGAAAGGAGAGCAGTGACCAGGAGCACAGGGAATTTCCTATTTCTTGCCCTGGGTCTGTATTGCATAGATGTGTTCACACTGTGCTACTTCACTCCTTATGTGTATGTGGCATTTCATTCTGTATGTACAGATCATTTGTTCACTTTTCATTATGCAGATAACAAAAAATTTATTTAAAACGGTAACAGACATTCAGTTACGCTTTTTGAATTATAAATGAAGAATCAGAAGTCAAATAAGTACCTTTCTGACTTAGAGACTACTTAAAGAATCTTTATAAGATTATTTTTGTACAATATAAATGCACAAAACGAATTCCTGGTTTAAAAGATGTGAATAAAAAACAGACACTAATAATTGTATTTGGATCCAATACAAATGGAGAAAACGTCTGGGTGCAATGCAATACAAATGTAGAACGAATGAGATTTACATCTAATTTGCTGATTCAACTACATCAATACCTTTGGGTTTCAGAACATTAAGCATCAGGAAAATGACACCTTCGGAGAAATCTCAAGTCAAAGTACTTTTTTTTTTCTTAACTATAGCACATTGATTATTAATGGTGCAAGGTTTTGGGGTTAGAGTGGTCTATGTTCCAAACAATACCATGTGTTAGCTGTGTGATCTTGGACAAATTATTTAAGCTCTCAGTTTCCTCATTTGTAAAATGGAAATAATAATACCTACCTTACTGGGTTGCTGAAAGGCTTAATTAAGTAACAGTTCCTCAGACAAAATAAGCATATTCAACAGGTATTAACTCTCTATCTACATATATACATTACAGAAACTATATCTCATATATATTACATACCAGAAATCTTAGTCTATTTTTAGAATGAAATAAATAGGTATTAATAAATACATTTTCCCTGTTCCTCAGGGATGAGAACACAGATTAGTTTTTTAACCTCAAAATCAAATCTTCATCAATTCTATGACATATTTTTCACATTAAAAAAGTGGTATTACTTTTATTACCTGGGTCTCCACACCCTGTTCCAGTAGGCGCTTAGCTTGATTTTCCACTTCAAGTCGAGCTCTTGCAATAAAAAGTAGATCATTTTCTATTACTTCTATTCCAGAAAGATCAATTCCTTGAGAAAGGTAATCTATTAAAAACACACACACACACATCTAAGTATTTCAATATTGAATATCAAGGTATTGAAATATCATGTCTCACTTCTTCAAAATATTATAGATTTGCTGAACACTATTCACTTTCAAAATCTCTTTAAAAAAAAATACAGTTACCCAAACATTTTCTATTTTTTAAATAAAAAAACTTTACTCTGAAGCAAAATGTTCTAAGTTAAGAATGAGTTGGTAAAGCAAGAGTAGAAATTATGATTATAGTTAATTCTAAATAATGTCAACACATTACATAAAAATTAGTGTCAAATTTAATTATAAAGAAACATCCTGATAATCTTAGAAATTTCTCAAGTTGTAAGACAGCTTTAAAAGTTTTTCTATAGTAACAAAATATTTGAAACAAATATCCACCATTTGAAAAATTAATAAATCATAAAAATAATTTAGCAAACCAGCACTTATAATGCTGCAGGTTTATATGATTACGCAGACCTAATAGCAACTTACATTGAAGTATTTTCCTATCACTGAATAAAAAAATTTACACAATTAACTCTTTATAGAATCAGACATATTATATTTATAAAATTATATTCTACTTATAGAATTACATATACAGAGCAAGAAGCATGAAAAGATCTCTACCAAGATGTTAATAATAGTTGTCTCTGCATACTTAGAATTTGAGAAAATTATTTATATATTTTTAAAATTTTTTTAATGTTTATTTATTTTTGAGAGACAGTGTGAGCACGAGTGGGGGAGGGGCAGAGAGAGAGGGGGGCCAAAGAATCTGAAGCAGGTTCCAGGCTCCAAGCTGTCAGCACAGTGTCCGACTTGGGGTTCAAACTCGTAAACCATGAGATCATGACCTGTGCTGAAGTCAGACGCTTAACCGACTGAGCCACCCAGGCGCCCTTTATTTTTTGACTCAATCTTGGACATATCTAAGGTAACTAAAGTGCTAAAATTTAAGGTCAAGATTTCATTAAGGAGCTTAGACACAGTTCTAAAACTCTATTTTCAATTTTTTTAAGTTTATTTTTGAGAGTGTGCACATATGCGTGCATGAGGGAGGGAAGAGAGAGGGGGAGAGAATCTCAAGCAGGCTGTGCGCTATCAGCGTGGAGGCAGATGTGCCACTCAGTCTCAAGAACAGTGAGATCATGACCTGTGCTGACGTCAAGAGTCGGACACTTAACTGACTGAGCCACCCAGGCACCCCATAAAACTCTATTTTCTATTTTAACAAAATAAATTATTTCTAAAAAATTGAATTGCTTTAGATAGAGTATTACTTTGTTTTCTAGTTACTCAACAGAATATCAAATGTGTTTTTCACTAAATACTCTTAATTGGAACTGAATTTTAAAGTCTTATTAAAATATATTCCTAGCACCTACAAACTATCATTTTTCACTTAGAGTCATATGTACTACCTAGGACAAATTACATTAAAGCATCCAGTACAATGCTAACTAACCACTTAGCAGCACTCAAATATCTACTGATTGAACATGGTATATATAGTTAGTTCTACACAAGATGACAAAAGGAAATGAAATAAAAGGACAGCTGAATAGTGGTTATTGCTAATCAGACCTCAACCATGAGCATTTTTTTAATGTGTATATCTAAAGAAACTTTGGCTTACCACAGTGTATAGGGTCTTAAAAACCTTTAAACATTTATGGGCTTAGGAATCTGCCTCCTAATTTACTCACTAGGTGATCACAGTCACACGACATAGCTTCATTGAGCCTCAATTTTTTCATCTGTAAAATGCCAACAATATATAAGTCATGCCCTACATAACTTTTAAGACTATCATCAGAATCAAAATAAGCTAATAAATGCCAAAGTACTTTATATATCAATCTAAGGTGTAAATGTAGGTGGATTATAATTATAAAATGTTTCTACTCTGATTTTTTATTTTTAAAAATTTTCAGAGAATTTTGAGGAAACTCTATTTGACCCCAGTCATGATAATGATCAATGAGGAAATGCTATGTTTACCCTAAAAATTCTTACTAGACAATACACAATCAAACTACAGACATAGAGGGGCACCTAAGCGGCTCAGTCTGTTTAATGTCTAACTCAAGGTCATGAGTTTGGCTCAGGTCATGATCTCGCTCAGGTCATGATCTTACAGTTGATAGGATCAAGCCTCATGTCTGTGTTTTAAGCACAGAGCCTACTTGGGATTCTCTCTCTCCCTCTCTCTCTCTCTGCCCCTCCCCACTCATGCTCGCTGTCTCATATTCTCTCTCTCTCTCTCAAAAATAAATAAACATTAAAAACATTAAAAAATCAATTAAAAATCTACAGACATACAAACAATAGAAAATAAGTATTATTTTCTTTTCAAGCTGGTTATCAGTGTGCTTCTTTTTTTCTGTTATCTAGGGAAGAAAAATATCATAATTAAGTTTAAAAAAAAAAAGGAAAGGACACTATGAGTAAGAGATATAGCTGGATTGGTTTTGAATCTAAGTCTTGCATTCTTTGGTACCAGTTACTTTATTTGAAAAATGAAAAGCTAGACTACATAAACCCTAAGGTTCCTTCCAGTTACATGTCTCTAGAGACAAAACCAAACGGTGCTTTATTCTTGTGAATGCTGATCTGTCACTCTGGAGACAATTCAAATCATTCATTCAAACCATTTATTTGGGTATCAAACATTATTAGTCACAAACACCACAGAAATGAATCAGACCTAAATTCTGACCCAAAGTATCAAACTCTATGACAGAAAGAAAAAGCACAAAGTTATAACCACTGAAAGATAAAGATAAAATGTATTATGCCAGGTGTGGTGGGAACAAAAAGAAAAAGTAAATACACTGTATATCTTTGCAAAGTCTACCATCTACTAGGGGATAAAGAACATAAATTATTAATTCCAACACCTTTTTAAGGTAAACAACACATTATCTAACCACCTCCCTCTCCCACTGCCCCATCCCCTGCTTATCCACACTACATTTAGAGCTGTTCTAAAAAGTAACCAAAATACATGCTACATTTTGTAATACAAAGGATTCTATTGGCTGGGAGGGAGCAAAAGCCCTATTATTTTCCTGACCGATTACTCCACAAAAGAGGTAAGTGTACAAATGGCGGGGGTTGGGGTGATGGGGAGGGGGTGAAGACAACAGGTTAAAAAATGTAGCAACACCCCCATCCACCTACCCAGGAGAATAGAGAGATTACACTAAATTCTCCCCTCCTGATTAACTGTTGCACACAATCACTATCAGTGTTTCAAATCTTTTTACATCTGCTCTTTGTAAAGCACATCTAAGGACTGGAGCCAAGGACAAAAAGATGAAGATGATTCCAATAAAAATAACTATAATTTTTGAACACATAATATGTAGGGGGCATTAAATTGGACACAAAATGTCTTATTATTTTAATGTATGCATACATTTTTTGTGACATTCTAAACAACCTTGCTAGAATTATTAAATTATTAAGAAATTCAGCTGGCTACTAGGCAGCAAAGAACAATTCAAATCTAGGTGTGACTTGAATCTTTTCACTAGATCAATCCAGGACAATCCCAGAAGCCTCAGAATGAAAACCTTACATTCAAAGGATATATAGTATTCCTACTACAGTCTTCGAATTTGCTCGTTGAAAGGATAAAGATGTAAAAATCACATCAGAATTAACTGTTCATGGAATTAAGTTAAGCCAGATTATAACAATGACAGCATTAAAAAAAAAAAAAAAAACACCTCACATTCTGGTTTAATAAAAAGAGGAAAATTTTAAAAATATATAAAAGGTGCTAAAATGCCAAATTTTGAAATATGCCAGCATTAAACACAGTTTAACAAGTGAACCTTAATAAATGTGGACTACACAGCCAGAATTCTCTTTCTAGCCACTTAATACTGATACCTATTGGAATTCATGCATGAAAATACGTATGAGGAAACTAAAGTGATCATTTGGATTTAACATATTTATCATCCCTTCACATGTGAGGAAACAATGAAACTAATTTTGACAGAAAAGAAATGATAATGCTCATCCTTTGTTTAATTAAACTGAGATAAATTTAGCCTAATATTAGAGAAAAAGGAATTCAACCAAAACACCTGACACATAGCAAGAGGATGGGTAATATGAACATAAACAATTTTTTGTCAAATGTACACAACTCTTTGATATTTAAAAAATAAATTCTAGTTTCCCCTACTATCATTGTCCTGGTCTAAAATACTAAAACTTAAGAACAACCTTCATATGCTTTGACCCCAGGCAGTCACTTGATTTCAGTGATTGATTCGTATATTATTTCCTGGGACTGCCCATTTCTTTTTATTTCTTTGGTTTTAAGATTAACCCAATATCTCAGTGGCATAAAAATTATTTGTTACTAAGTTATATGCTTGTCATTTTAACAGGCTTTCAGTGTTCTAATCGGTACTACACATGGCTGGCAGAATAAATGTTCTCATGTTCCTCTCCCACTCACGGAATCTATGGCTTCCTGTTAGCTAACAATTTCTCTTTCTATTTTGCAACACAAATCCTCCTTATTGATTCCAAAATCCTTACTGCCTCTTCCTCTACCATCATCCTCCTTTGTTTAAAAGAAACAAAAAGAAGGGTAATTATAGTTTGGTACATGATTCGGTTCTGCATTTACTATTCATAACAATGTTAGCACTAAATTATTGATTTGGAAAAAAGAGATGAGGGAAGAGTTCATGTGTAAAGCTGGGATGGTGCTCAAAATCAGGAGAAATGAAAGAGGCTAAATCTTCATGCTTCTTTGTAGGAAGCCAAAGAAGCTTTTAACAAATTAACCAGTAGAAATATGGGCAGATTAGTTAGAGATATGGATGTAAATACCAAAGGAATCAGCAAAAATGTTAGAATGGCTGCCTCTGGGGAAAAGTAAATGGGGCAGAGGATTGCTGCATTTTAATAACAAATCTTGTACAACTATTTGAGTATGTTATGCACGTATAATTTTCATAACAAATAAAACTAAATTAAAGAGTAAATGGGAAATAAAGAAAAATAATTTAAAGAATTAAAATAAGGTGGCTAGCTTAAGAGAATAACAGAATTCTTATCCTTTAAATCAATGATTCTGCTTATGGGATAATCTAATAAGATTCCATACAAATATTGTATGACCAAAATATATAGTTTGTAGGCACATAACCCAGAGAAATTCTTATGTATGTACAAATGGAAGACCTGTACAACGTTCCTAACAGCACTGTTAAAAAGAAAACAAAGATGACAACAACCAAAATGACCATCAACGGGAGAAGAGATAAGTATAACATAGCATTCACTCAAAATACTACTGTAGAGGAGTAAAAATAAATAATGATGGGTATACACATCAATATTGATGTGTACATCAGTACATATTAATCAGGAAGAAGAAGTTTTAGAAAAATACACACAGCAAGAGGTGATTTATATGAAGACATGCAAGATTATGCAATATATGATTTAGGAACACATACAAACATTAACAATATTTAGAAAAGTTAGGAAAGACAGGGAATACAACATGCTTATAATATTCTAATTCTTAAACTTGGTGGGAAGTATTGGTAGCCTACACAGATTAAAACTGTGGTTTTGCCTTTTGTATTTTTCCATCAAATATTAAATAAGTATGAAGCACTGGCACAGATTACAGTATTTAAACAAGGACATTACAACAGTTATAACTGTATTTCGTATGTTCAAAAGGAGAAAAGAATGAACATGTTAGTAAAGACATGGATCAGGTAATAAAAAAACTGAAGTTCTAGAGATAAAAAGGACAAAGTCTGGATGGGATTAACAGAAGATGTGACACTGTAAGAAAAACAAAAGATACTGTATGTGAAGAGTTTAATGCTTGGATTAGTAACTGGTAACTGGATAAAGTCTTGTATTTTCCTTTTAAAAATATGCTCATGAAAGATTTTTTGGAAACTGGAAAAACATTTCAAAAGGTGGGTAATTATATAACCTCACAACATAGAGGCCACAAGAGCCAAGTGGATCATTGGAATATACATGATCATGTATGAGAAATTTAAGAATCTTCAAATTCTCAAGTAGCACCAAAATAGCATACATCCTCCCCCTGGATGTTTATCTGAGAAACAGCAAAAAAAGCAAAAACTGACATACAGGAACTGGGCAGCTGGCTATAGTCACTTACCAATGAAAGTGACTCCCTCCTACACACCAACTTTGCAAAGAGCACAATTCAGATATGTGCCTCCGAGAAATTTCAAGCAACCTTCAGATGTTCCTAAAATACTTAAAATCCTGGTTGGGCTTAAAATTGAAAATTAAAGTCTACTATATTCCTTTAAAATCTTATCCTTTTTAATATACCCATGAGTTGTTTCGTTCTTATTTTTATTTGTAATTAATACTTGTTTACCATGTGTTCTTTATTAACTTAATGTTATAAGCATTCACCCCATCCTATTATAGTCCTTATAAATAGCAATTTTTGATACCTGACCAACATTTCACCAAATAAATGAACCAAAAATTATTTAACCATTTACCTAGGATGGAGTAATTATTTATCATAAATACATATAAAATATGTAATATCTAGAATTATTCCCTTGGGAAATAAAGAAAGAATTGACTCAAAGTTATACTTTTAAGATTATTGATACAAATTATCAAACTAGTTTACAAAATGACTCTACCACTTTGTACATTTTTTTTTCAGTAACCTACAAGAGTCACTTAACCATAGATAGCACTGGATATTATCTCTGTTTTGAACATTTTATATGCTGCTAGAAGAAGTATGTTCTTATGGATGGTTTGATAGGATTTTTAAATGATGAAGCTAAATAACTATTTTACTAGCTGTATTTCTTTTGAGAATCTCTAAATAATTTTACTCCCTTATCTTTTTCTTATATTGCCCTGTATTAATTATATATTAGTATTCACTGTTTATCCATCATATTTGCTATGAGTATCTTCCTGGTTTAATTATTTCATTTTTAGTTATTTATATATTACTTCTTAAGGCTATTTTCAGAATACAATCATACAATTATACGATCTAAAAAGTTCTACTTTTGATTCTTCTACATAGCCCTGATTATTTATAAACTTCAGACTAAAGTGTGTCTTTTACAAAAAGCAAAGCAGTGATACATAAAGGATTATCTGGCAAACTGGTGAGTAATAATCTGAAGAGGAAAGCTGTCATTTTAAAATCCGTTGTATAAAAACTGTATCTTTAAATCAAATTAAGTCATATTTTATTTTTAAATCAAGGTAAGGGTTTATCACAAAGGCTCACTTTCATTCATTATGGAACATCAATCTTCTTTGCTACCATATTTTATGTTACATAAAGAACACCATTACTAGAGAATACTGAGCTAAACAAATTTAAATTAAAACCATGCAAACAACAGCCATAAAACACCACCAAACAACATGGATGCAGCAGGGTTACAGTACTGATAGAATTAATTTACCCAATCAACAATTAGATCTGGACTTCTAATTACTGAAGGTACTCAAATCAATAATGATAATATTATCACAGGATCTTTATTTGCTATTTGCAACCAATCTGAGATAGTCCAGACACACAGACTCTCTCACTCCTATTTCTGTTCATTTTGTTTGGTTGACTGGGTTGTTTTTTTTTTTTTTTTTCCTTTTTTCTCTTTTGGTGGTGGTTTTTTTCTAAGTAAGTTCTATGTAGAACATGGGGCTTGAACTAACAACCCTGAGATCAAGAGTTACATGCTCTAGGGGGCGCCTGGGTTGGCTCAGTCGGTTAAGTGTCAGGCTTTGGCTCAGGCCATGATCTCACTGTTTGTGGGTTCCAGCCCTGTGTCAGGCTCTGTCCTGACAGCTCGGAGCCTGGAGCCTGCTTGGGATTCTGTGTCTCACTTTCTTTCTGCCCCTCTCTCACTCGAGCGCGTGTGCACACACTCTTTCTCTCTCTCTCTCACTCAAAAATAAATAAAACATTAAAAAAAAAAAAAAGTCACATGCTCTATAGACTGAGCCAGCCAAGTGCCTCCTCTCTGTTCATTTAAAAAAAATTTTTTTTCACTAAAGAAACATTACCAAACACAAAAAGCTAGAGAGAAAGTAGAAATCAAAAATTCCAACGAAACTCCAGCAAAGACAACTACATACAAATTTTGATTTTCATGTTCTTACTCTATACATAAAAAGTGTTTTATTTTTCTATACAACAGATTTTAATCATATTTAAGTAGCTATGTTGAATCTGAGGGCAAAACATGCCTTTAGGAAAAATATTTTAAAGAAAAATGTTTTTGTATAATTGCAGAGTAATTTTGGTAATGTATAATATAAATGAAAACATAATAAAATTATAAAGCAAAATTAGAACAAAGTAATGTGTATTTGTACAAAAGTAGAAATGATGACATAAGGAATAAAGGGGCTCCTGGGTGGCTCAGTCTGTTAAGCATCCAGCTCTTGATTTCAGCTCAGGTCATGATCTCACAGTTCATGAGTTCATCTCCCAAATTAGGCTCTGCACTGACAGAGCAGAATCTGCTTGGGATTCTCTTGCTCCCTCTCACTCTGCCCCTCCCCCACTCGTTCTCTCCCTCTAAATAAATAAATAAATAAATAAATAAATAAATAAATAAATAAAAACTTAAAAAAAGAATACAGAAATAACATAGGTAAAATGTAAAAAATTTTAGTGTATGACAACCGTAACATAATAGGAAAAACTAATAAAATCTTCTCACAATATTATAAACTCATCATAGAAAAAAATTTTTAAACGAAATATAATACTTATTTCAACGATGGGGGAAACTAGCCAAATGAATCACTAAAGAAATTTCACAACTATTAATATATACAATTTCCAATTTTTCTAATAAAAAACAATAAAATCAAAAGAAAAAGAGAATGGAGAAAAATTTGAAATCAAACACATAAAAGTTACCATTAAAAATATAAAGAATTTAGGGGCGCCTGGGTGGCTCAGTCGGTTAAGCGTCCGACTTCAGCTCAGGTCACGATCTCACAGTCCGTGAGTTCGAGCCCCGCGTCAGGCTCTGGGCTGATGGCTCAGAGCCTGGAGCCTGCTTCTGATTCTGTGTCTCCCTCTCTCTCTGCCCCTCCACCGTTAATGCTCTGTCTCTCTCTGTCTCAAAAATAAATAAATGTTGAAAAAAAATAAAGAAAAATATAAAGAATTTATAGTTCTCAATTGGTAAATAATCAAAGGATATTAAAAGACAAGTTTATATGAGAATATTAATAATTAAGCCATTGTTTGAAAATTAGACCCTGTTATATTTTATTTTATTTTTATTTTATTTTTTTATTAAAAAAAATTTTTTTTTCAACGTTTATTTATTTTTGGGACAGAGAGAGACAGAGCATGAACGGGGGAGGGGCAGAGAGAGAGGGAGACACAGAATCGGAAACAGGCTCCAGGCTCCGAGCCATCAGCCCAGAGTCCGACGCGGGGCTCGAACCCACGGACCGCGAGATCGTGACCTGGCTGAAGTCGGACACTTAACCGACTGCGCCACCCAGGCGCCCCGACCCTGTTATATTTTAAATTTATCTTTATGTAAAATGAAATAATCCATGATCATGGGAACACTTATAAAGTCAAATAAAAATCTTTTAATTAAAGTCAATATTCTACTAGTATTAGAGATAGCAGGCACATCCTTTCAATTTTTCTTTTTAATCTTTATTTATTTTGAGAGAGAGAGAGTGTGAGCAGGGGAGGAGCAGAGAGAGAGGGAGACACAGAATCCAAAGCAGGCTCCAGGCCCCGAGCCATCAGCACAGAGCCTGACACAGGGCTCAAACTCAAGAACCATGAAATCATGACCTGAGCCAAAGTCGGACACTCAACTGACTGAGCCACCCAGGCACCCCAGCAGGCACATCCTTTCAAAGGAAGAGTATGATAGGAAACAATCAACTAGGAATGAGAACACCTGAACTTTATTCAATTCTATGACCTGAGAAAAATCACTTAACCTCTCTAAGACTCCTAGAGTAAAGATGAAAAATCCTGTGTTACAAATCTTGCAGGCTTGTATGGATCAAATGAGATAATATGCATGAACAATATTTTGTAAAAAATCAAGAACTACACGCAACTAAGTTACTATTTTTATAAATAGGGTATTAACTGCTAACCTTTTTTTTTTTCCATGGAGGGAGAGAGAAGGGCCTTAAAAAACAAATACTCTTAAGTTCAGTATTATAAATAATAATGTTAAAATTTGTACTTTTCTAACCAAGCCTTAATTGATCTTATTGCTAATATTATGCACAGACTATCATCAGGTTTAAGTGAGCTCTTTGGGCTGAATCTTTGTATTTCCAGTCCAAAGCAGTTCTCAGGGTATGTTGATCTTTCTTGTTCCTCAAAGCTTTATGAAAATTTAGCATCAAAGTTTTCCTTTTCCCTCCCCCGCCCCCAGCTCTCATTGTAAGATTGGGAAAAACCTCATTTAAAAAAAAGGATTAGTTTTTCTTTCCTAAAGGTTACTCATCTGTTTCAGCTAGCACAAAAACTTGCCTAGTGCCAAAAAAAACCCCAACAGTGTATTTTCTATCTTTCCTCTGGGCACAGTTGTTGTTTCCCCCCTCCTCCCCCCAAATTTCTAAAACATGGATTTATACAAAACCTCCTTTGTTGCCCTGCAGGAAGATAGGTCAGGTGTTTTAGTTAGTGACTACCTTCCATTAGGTACCTAAGCAGAAGTGTCACTATCCCTCCCTTAACAAATGAAGAAGCACTAAATAAAATAAGCAAGGATATTAAAAACAAACCAAAAACAACAACAAAACAACCACCACCAAAAACCAAGGGGGATCTAATTGACATCTACAGAGCACTCTTCACAACAAAAAGAGAACACATATTCTATTCAACTACATGTGGAATGTTAACTAAGAGCATGTCCTGGGTCATAAAACAAACTGAAATCACACAAAGTATGCTCTTTGATCATAATGGTATCAAACTAAGAATAATAGAAAAACAACTGTAAATTTTCCAAACATTTGTAAATTAACACATTTCTAAAGGTTGTTTTTTTTGTTTGTTTTTTTTTTAAGTTATCTCCACACCCTACATGGGGCTTGAATTCACAACCCCAAGAACAAGAGTCACATGGTCTACCGACTAAGCCAGCCAAGTGCCCCTAAAGAACACATTTCTAAATGATAACTAGCTCAAAGGATCTCAAAGGAGGTTTTTTTCACAATATATTCAAATGAATGATAATGAAAATACAACAGCAAAATCTTTGGGATTCAACTACGGCAGCAGTTAATAACACTAAATGTGTGGGTTTAAAAATTTTTTTTTATTTTTTATTTTTTTTAAATATGAAATTTATTGTCAAATTGGTTTCCATACAACACCCAGTGCTCATCCCAAAAGGTGCCCTCCTCAATGCCCATCACTCACCCTCCCCTCCCTCGCACGCCCCATCAACCCTCAGGTTGTTCTCAGTTTTCAAGAGTCTCTTATGATTTGGCTCCCTCCCTAACTTTTTTCTTTTCCCTTTCCCCTCCCCCATGGTATTCTGTTAAGTTTCTCAGGATCCACATAAGAGTGAAAACATACGGTATCTGTCTTTCTCTATATGACTTATTTCACTTAGCATAACACTCTCCAGTTCCATCCAAGTTGCTACAAAAGGCCATATTTCATTCTTTCTCATTGCCAAGTAGTATTCCACTGTGTATATAAACCACAATTCCTTTATCCATTCATCAGTTGATGGACATTTAGGCTCTTTCCATAATTTGGCTATTGTTGAGAGTGCTGCTATAAACATTGGGGTACAAGTGCCCCTATGCATCAGCACTCCTGTATCCCTTGGGTAAATTCCTAGCAGTGCTATTGCTGGGTCATAGGGTAGGTCTATTTTTAATTTTTTGGAACCTCCACACTGTTTTCCAGAGTGGCTGCACCAGTTTGCATTCCCACCAACAGTGCATGAGGGTTCCCGTTTCTCCACATCCTCACCAGCACCTATAGTCTCATGGAGGGAGAGAGAAGGGCCTTAAAAAACAAATACTCTTAAGTTCAATGTGCTGTATGCTGTATGCTGATTTGTTTATTCCAGCCACTCTGACCAGCGTGAGGTGGTATCAGTGTGGTTTTGATTTGTATTTCCCTGATGAGGAGTGACATTGAGCATCTTTTCATGTCCCTGTTGGCCATCCGGATGTCTTCTTTAGAGAAGTGTCTATTCATGTTTTCTGCCCATTTCTTCACTGTTTTCACTTCATTTGTTTTTCAGGTGTGGAGTTTGATGAGTTCTTTATACGTTTTGGATACTAGCCCTTTGTCTGATATGTCATTTGCAAATATCTTTTCCCATTCCTTCAGTTGCCTTTTAGTTTTGCTGATTGTTTCCTTTGCTGTGCAGAAGCTTACTTTCTTCATGAGGTCCCAATAGTTCATTTTCGCTTCTAATTCCCTTGCCTTTGGGGATGTGTCAAGTAAGAAATTGCCGCGGCTGAGGTCAGAGGGGTTTTTTCCTGCTTTCTCTTCTAGGGTTTTGACGCAACCAATCCCTCAGAAATACAAGCAATTAACAGGGAATACTATAAAAAATTATGTGCCAACAAACTGGACAACCTGAAAGAAATGGACAAATTCCTAAGCACCCACACACTTCCAAAACTCTAACAGGAAGAAACAGAAAATTTGAACAGACCCATAACCAGCGAAGAAATTGAATCAGTTATCAAAAATCTCCCAACAAATAAGAGTCCAAGACCAGATGGGTTCCCTGGGGAATTCTACCAGACATTTAAAGCATAATACCTATGCTTCTCAAGCTGTTCCAAAAATTAGAAAGGGAAGGAAAACTTCCAGACTCATTCTATGAAGCCAGCATTACTTTGATTCCCAAACCAGACATAGACCCAGCAAAAAAAAGAGAACTACAGGCTGCTATCCCTGATGAATATGGATGCAGAAATTCTCAACAAGATACTAGCAAATCAAATTCAACAGCATATAAAAAGAATTATTCACCATGATCAAGTGGGATTCATTCCTGGGCTCCAGGGCTGGTTCAACATTCACAAATATATGTGATACATCGCATTAATAAAAGAAAAGATAAGAACCATATGATCCTGTCGATCGGTGCAGAAAAGGCATTTGACAAAATTCAGCATCCTTTCTTAATAAAAACCCTCGAGAAAGTCGGGATAGAAGGAACATACTTAAACATCATAAAAGCCATTTATGAAAAGCCCACAGCTAATATCATCCTCAATGGGGAAAAACTGAGAGCTTTCTCCCTGAGATCAGGAACACAACAGGGATGTCCACTCTCACCACTGTTGTTTAACATAGTGTTGGAAGTTCTAGCATCAGCAATCAGACAACAAAAGGAAATCAAAGGCATCAAAATTGGCAAAGATGAAGTCAAGCTTTCACTTTTTGCAGATGACATGATATTATACATGGAAAACCCGATAGACTCCACCAAAAGTCTGCGAGAACTGATACATGAATTCAGCAAAGTCTCAGGATACAAAATCAATGTACAGAAATCAGTTGCATTCCTATACACTAATAATGAAGCAACAGAAAGACAAATAAAGAAACTGATCCCATTCACAATTGCACCAAGAAGCATAAAATACCTAGGAATAAATCTAACCGAAGATGTAAAAGATCTGTATGCTGAAAACTATAGAAAGCTTATGAAGGAAATTAAAGAAGATACCAAGAAATGGAAAAACATTCTGTGTTCATGGATTGGAAGAACAGTGTTAAAATATCAATACTACCCAAAGCAATCGACACATTCAATGCAATCCCAATCAAAATTGCACCAGCATTCTTCTTGAAGCTAGAACAAGCAATCCTAAAATTTGTATGTAGCCACAAAAGACCTCGAATAGCCAAAGTAATATTGAAGAAGACCAAAACGGGAGGCATCACAATCCCAGACTTTAGCCTCTCCTACAAAGCTGTAATCACCAAGACAGCATGGTATTGGCACAAAAACAGATACATAGACCAATGGAATAGAATAGAGACTCCAGAATTGGACCCACAAAAGTATGGTCAACTAATCTTTGACAAAGCAGGAAAGAATAACCAATGGAAAAAAGACAGTCTCTTTAACAAATGGTGCTGGGAGAACTGGACAGCAACATGCAGAAGAATGAAACTAGACCACTTTCTTACACCATTCACAAAAATAAATTCAAAATGTTTTTTTTAAATGTGTAATTAGAAAAAAAGAAAGGTCTCAAATCAGTAATGCAAGCTATTGCCACAAGAAACCAGGAAAAAAAGCAAAAGAAACAAAAAAGGAGAACAGAATAAACGAGAAAATCAATGAAATTGAAAACAAAAATAACAGAATTCAATCAAACCAAAAGTTAATTCTTTTCAAGTGTCAATAAAATTAACACAGCCCTAGTAAGACCAACAAAGAAAAAAGGAGAACAAATTACCAGTAATGGGAGTGGAAAAGAAGAACCCACTACAGACCTCACAGCATTGAAAGGGTACTGGAATACTATGAGTAACACTACAACTTAGAACAAACTATCAGAACTCTTAGAAGATGATGTGAACAGATCTCTGCTTAAAAAACTGAATTTGGGCACGCCTAGGTGGCTCAGTCGGTTAAGTGTCTGACTCTTGATTTTGGCTCAGGTCACGATCTCATGGTTTGTGGGATCGACCCCCGCACTGGGCTCTGCACTGACAATGCAAACTTGATTGGGATTCTCTCTCTCCCGCTCTCTGCCCCTTCCCCGTGCTTGCATTTTCTCTCTCTCTAGAAATAAATGAATAAACTTTAAAAAAACTGAATTTGTATTCAGCACATTTTAAATTAGACATCTATAAGCCCAAGTGTTTCACTGTCATTGAAAAAAGAAATAATCCAATTCTACACAAGAATACTTTCTAAAAGAAGACAAAAAAAAAGGACAGTAAGTACTTCTCCCCTAAGAGCACAGACACAAAAATTCTCAAAATATTAGCAAATCTGATTACCCTGATACAAAAGTCAACGACATGGGGCGCCTGGGTGGCGCAGTCGGTTAAGCGTCCGACTTCAGCCAGGTCACGATCTCGCGGTCCGTGAGTTCGAGCCCCGCGTCGGGCTCTGGGCTGATGGCTCAGAGCCTGGAGCCTGTTTCCGATTCTGTGTCTCCCTCTCTCTCTGCCCCTCCCCCGTTCATGCTCTGTCTCTCTCTGTCCCAAAAATAAATAAACGTTGAAAAAAAAAAAAAAAAATTAAAAAAAAAAAAAAAAACAAAAAAAAAAAAAACAAAAGTCAACGACATTTTAAAAATAATAAAACTGCAGAACAATCTATCTCAAAAGCATAGATGCAAAATCTTTAAAATATTAGCAAACAGAATATATGAATACATAAAAAGAAGAACACATCATGATCAAGCAGTTTCTTCTTAGAATACAAGGAAAATAAATTTTGATAATTTAAAGTTGCTTACTAGAAAACCTAAAGCAACAAATAACACACAGACTTTATAGCAAATAAGCCAACAAAATAAAATGTCTCATAAAAAAATACTCCAAAACAAAGCAGAAAAAAAAGGGAAGCAATGCAATGAACAGACGATACATAAACAAAACTGATACAAAACAGATGATACAAAACTGAAAACAATTAGCAAGATGGTAGCATTAAACCGAATCACACCAATAATGAAATGAAATCTAAATTGTGTAAACATTCCAATTATAATTCATAAATGATAAAACTACATTTAAAAAAAATATCAAACTATATACAGCCTAAAAAAACCCCACTGAAAACATGAAGACACAGTAAGTTCAAAGTAATGACAGAAAAAGATATGTAAAGCTAATACTAATCAAAAATTCCTGGATTGATTACAATAATTTTTAAAGGAGATTTCAAAGCAAAAAAAAAGAAGGTATCGTTTTATTCTCATTTCATGGTAGTAAAAAGGCTACATCATCAAAATCATCATATTCCTAAACATTTATGCCCCTAATAAAAGAGATTCAAAATACACAGTGAAGAAACTGATAGAATTGCAAGGAGAAATGATCCATTTGGAACATACAGTGAGAGATTATACCATTTCTCATTCAAGAGTTGATAGAACAAGAATGATGGATAAATCAAAGCCCTAAGACCTGAACAAGATTATCAGCCAACTTGACCCAACTGATATTTAGAGAACATTCCACACAACATCAGAAAACACATTCCTTTCAAGTGTACAAGGATTATTTACCAAATAAGACAACATTCTGGGCCTAAATCAAGTTTCAATAAATTTTAAAAGGACTCAGTTCATACTGCGTATGTGTCTTGAACAGAATGAAATAGAAGTCAATAACATAATGATGCCTAAAAATTCTAAATATTCAAACTCTAAATTCTAAATATTCAAAACAAAGTAACTTCTTTAAAAAAAATCATCAAAGAGGAAATTAAAAAGAGAAAACATTTTATACTAAATAAAAATGAAACACCAGCACAGCATTGCAGGATACAGCCAAAGCAATACTTAGATGGAAATTTATGACACTAATGACCTATATCAGAAAAAAAGAAAGTTTTCAAATAGATAAACTTTGCTTCCACCTTAAAAAACTAGGAAAGAACCAACAAAACCCAAAACAAGCAGAGTAAGTGAAATAATGAACAAAGCAGAAATCTAAAACTGTAGAGAATATCTAGGAAACCAAGAGCAGATTCTTTTAGAAGATATTAAATAAGATTGAAAACCTTTAGCTGTATTGAGTAAGAAAAACAGAGAAGAACACACACAAATTACCAATATCAGGACTGCGAGATGATATCACTAAAGAAACCAAAGATATTAAAAGGTTTAAAAGGAATCTGATGAATAACTTTACACCACAAACAATATAGATGACTTTTAAATATTCATGCTGTCTGAAAGAAGCCAGACCAAAAAAAAAAAAAAAAAAAAGCACATATTGTAGGATTCTATTTATAAAATTTTAGAAAGTGCAAACTAGAATGGAGGTCAGTAGTTCCCTGGGGATGAGAGGGCATTTCAGGGAGAGTAGGAGGGAGTCCTGACATGGGAACTTTTGGAGATGAAGAATATGTTTGTTATCTTGATTGTGTTGATGGTTTCTCAGCATATAAACATGTCAAAATTTATCAAAATGTACATTTTTTAATTTCCATTTATTTATTTTAAAAGAGAGAGAGGGAAAGCATGAGCCGAGGAGAGGGGTGGAGGGAGAGAGAGAGAGAGAGAGAGAAAGAATCTCAAGCAGGCTCTATGCTCAGCACAGAGCCCAATGTGGGGCTCAATCCCACAATGCTGGGATCATGACCTGAACCGAAATCTAGTGTTAGAAGCTCACTCTGGAAAACAGTATGGAGGTTCCTCAAAAAATTAAAAATAGAACTACTCTATGACCCAGCAATTGTACTACTAAGTAGTCATCCAAAGGATACTGTTTCGAAGGGGCACATGCACCCCAATGTTTATAGCAGTGCTATTGACAACAGCTAAAGTATGGAAAGAGCCCAAATGTCCAATAACAGATAAATTAATAAAGAAGATGTGGTATACACACACACACGCACACACGCACGCACGCACGCACACACACACACACACACACACACAATGAAGTATTACTCACCAATAAAAAAGACTGAAATCTTGCCATATGCAACAACGTGGATGGAACTAGAGTTTATTATGCTAGGCAAAATTAGTCTGAGAAAAACAAGTATCATATGACTTCACTCACATGTAGAATTTAAGATACAAAACAAATGAACATAAGTGAAGGGAAGCAAAAATAATATAAAAAGAGGGAGGAAGATAAAACTTAAGAGACTCTTAAATACAGAGAACAGAGGGTTGCTGGAGGAGGTTTTTTTTGGGGGGGGGCTAAATGGGCAAGGGGCATTAAGGAAGACACTTGCTGGGATGAGCACGGGTGTTATGCATAGGGGATGAATCCCTGGATTCTACTCCTGAAATCATTATTGTACTATATGCTAACTAACTTCGATGTAAATTTTAAAAAGTAAATTAAAAAAAAAAAAAAAAAAAGAGTTGGGTGCTCAACTGACTGAGCCGCTGAGACACCCCATCAAATTGCACAATTTAAACATGTGCATGTTACTGTATAGCAGTTAGACCTCAATAAAGCTGTGGGGTTTTTTTCATGAAGATTACAATAGAAATGCATCAAACAGAACTACAGAGCCTATTCAACAATATAATCATTGTCCCTCTTCATATTACTTACGAAATATGTTAAGAAGGATCTGTACAACTTTGATTTCCTCTTTCAGCCACTTAAATGCCTCCTATGTGCTAGTACTGTCCATTTATAGACAACAGACAACAATCCCACATTCAAAAACAATTAACATTGACAAACTAGAAAACAACTATAATCCAGGCAGTCCCTGAACCAAAAGGTTCAACAATAAGCTTATACATTAAAAGATTTTATTCTCAGATACCTAAAAACAAATAATTCCTAGTTATAGATACTAGAGAGACTGTTTCTCTCAAAAAGATTAAATGTGTAGTAAATACTAACTGCACTATTTTAACAGGTGTTGTGATACACAAATTTAGGAAATGCCAAGTTGAACACAAAATAAAATAGGTTTCTTTACTATAGTACTCCTCAAAACCACAAATAGGCAGTAGAAAAATCCAAAAGAGGCATATAATACGTAATACTTCCCAAATCTCTTTATCCCCTGTTTTTGTTCCCTCAAATTGCATAAAATATAGTAAGAACCAGCACTCATGGAACACACTTAAGAAAATACAGTAATTACACCATACTGTTTAGATGCAGTACTTAAAAGAAACAAAATCCATGTAAATCCACTGATAGAGGTCCTTTGTTTACCCCTCTAAATATCCAGTCAATAAAGAATCTTACTTTTATAGTATAAAGCACTAAGATGTAGTAATATACAAGATGAGGAAGCTCCAGAGCCATGTATCTTGCTCTTGTATGAACAGTATCTAGAGTAGGTAAACATCTGTGATCACAGAATCAATCTCTCTCTCCTCTCCAATCTATGAGATATAGTAACTTTCTGCCATTATTTATTTTTATTCTCTATCTGAATTCTACTAACACAAGAAATACATGGCTATAGGAAAATCATACACCCACAGGATAAAGAGTCCTTACTGTGAAAAAACAACATGGAGGTTATTAATGGTAATTACTAAGGTTTACAAAATTAAAGTTAACTCTAATAATATTTATTCTGTAATCCATACAGATGCAACACACTGAAGAAAAAAGATTACAATCATAATACAACTAGTTATCAGAATAACAACAATTAACATCCATCTCCCTCTCTCTCTTCCCCTCCCCCTCTTGCGCTCTCTTTCTCTCTCAAAAATAAAAACATTAAAAAACCAGCAAGCAAACAAACATCCATATAGCACTTACTATGTGTTATGGGTTGAAATGTGTCCCCCCCGCCCCCGCCTCCAAATTCATATGTTGAAGCCTTAACTCCCAGCACCTCAGAATGTGGCCTTACGGAGAAATACAGTAGTTTCATATGTAATTATTTAAAATGGGGCCCCTAATCCAATATGACTGGTGTCCTTATAAAAAGGGGAAATTTGGACACAGTCACCCACCCACACAGAGAGAACGCCATGTGAGGATAGAGAGATTGGGGAGATGTTTCTACAAGCCAAGGAACCACAAAGATTACCAGCAAAACACCAGAACTTATTAAAGGAGGCGTAAAGAACAGATTCTTCCCTCACAGCCCTAAGAAGAAACCAACCTCACTGGCATCTTGGACTTCCAGGCCCCATTACTGTGATAATAGATTTCTATTGTTTAAACCACCCCGTTTGTAGTGCTTTGTTACAGCAAATCAATACACTATGTGTCCAGTGTTACTAAAAACCTGTACATTAACCATTTTTAATGGATATTAATGTTTATTTATTTTTGACAGGGAGAGAGACAGACAAAGCATGAGACGGGGAGGGACAGAGAGAAAGAGAGGGAGACACAGAATCAGAAGCAGGCTCTGAGCTGTCAGCACAGAGCCCGACACAGGGCTCGAACTCACGAGCTGTGAGATCATGACCTGAGGCGAAGTCAAGACGCTTAACTGACTGAGCCACCCAGGTGCCCCAGAAACCTGTGCATTAATCATTTAATACAACAAAGCCTTTAGTCATCCATTCTACTTTACAGACAACAAAACTGATACACAGAGCAGTTAATTATCTTATCCAATTTCACAATTAAGTTGTAAAGACAGGATTTGGGAAATGACACAAACAAGGTTAACAGAACAGTCCTATAAGTGTGGCTGAATATTTCAACTGTCTGGAGGTTCAACATCAAAGTTTGATTCTCTGGCCTTCTAAAGCTTTGTTCTTCTCATGCACTCTCTAAAATCTCATTATTCTTTTCTGCTTGAACTAGCTAAAGTAGATTTAGTTGGCCTCAACTAGGAACCCTGACTGACAGATAAGGAGAGCTCCAGTTAGGAACTGGAGAGCTGGGGAAAGCTGAAGGACTTAGAGAATCTGACAGTGGTCAGAACCCAGAAAAATATCCCAACCATCTCTAACTATCACTTGGTAAATGGGTGTTGAGTTTTGTACTGAGGTAGTGAAGGGCCTACCTGACAAGCCAGGTCATAAAAGGTAATTCCTCTCATCTCAAAGTAACTTCATCCATTCTGACCATCAACACCTTAAAACCTCTCTTCAAAAGCAAGACTATATGTACATAGATCACACTGGAGTCAAACTGCAGGGCTGAGGGTAGAGAGCTCAGAGAATAGTGGAGGGGTCCAAGGGAATTCGAGATCAGAGACTATAAATCAAAGTTGATAATGGCCCAAGCTTGATAATTCCTGCCCCTTCTTAGTTTTCATTGCTCCTAATTCACTGCATGTTAACTCTCTGTGAAAACAGAGCACTCACAAATTATTTCACAACTTGATAGTTAAATATACTTTGAAACAACACATATATGGATTGATGTGTGTCCCATAAAACAATATAGTAAAGCCTTAACCCCTAGTGCCTGTAAATGTTACCTTATTTGGAAAAAGGTTCTTTGCAGACGTAATCAAGTTAAAAACAAGTTGTATTAAGTTAAGGTGGGCCTTAATCCAATGACTGGGGTCCTTATGAAATGAAGGAAACTGGGACACACAGAAAGGAGAATGTCATATAGAGACACAGAGACCCACAGGGAAGAGGCCATATAAAGAAAGAGGCAAAGATGCATCCATAAACCAAGGAACACCAAAGGTTTCCAGCAACCACCAAAAGCTGGAAGAGGCAAGAAAAGATTCTTTCCCCTGGAGCCTTCAGAGACGGCATTGGTCTGCCAATACCTTGATTTCAGATGTCTGGCCTCAGAACTGTGAGAGAACAAATCTCTGTTGTTTTAAACCACTCAGTTTGTGGTAATTTGTTACAGTAGCCCTAGGAAACTGATACGTCCTCTCTCTGATACAGTCATTTTTCCCTATCTTCAATCAACCCCTGATTTAGGCCTGAAGCTATAGACCAAATGAGTTAATTGGGAATTAAAGTCAATCAAGGTTGCACATGCACAGCAGCTGCAGGATGAGCCATTTAGTCCATACAACATGTGCTGGCCCATTACCAGCAAGTTCTGTATTCTCTTTGCTTAAGAGCTCTTGAGCTACTGAATACAATCTTCACCAGGAAGGAATTATACTTGTAAAGAGGAGTCAGGAAAGCGGAACCAAAAACTATTTGAGCTTAAAGCAGAGGAATCAGATATTTTGCTAATAAAATTAAAATCATGATGTTGATTCCACATTAGCATTTCTTGCCTACCTGCTCTGTATTACAAAAAAAATATGCAAGAATTATGCATAACAAACCAATTGTACAATGAAAGATACTAAGTACTAGAATACTCCTAAAGGTACTATTCAAAATTTTAACCTAAATTTATTGACTATATATATAGAAACATAAATAAAAATTACACAATACAGAATCCTTATGGAACAATCATATTTTAGTTAAACTTTCAGTTCCTCAAAGTGTTAAAGTTACCACACACCCCATCAATTCCACCCTCAATACCAAAGAGGAATGAAAACATAGTCCACACAAAAACTTATGCATGAGGGTTCATAGCTGCATTCTCAGAGCCCAAAAGTAGAAACAACCTACATGTCCATCAACTGATGAGTGGATAAATAAACACAGTACATCTATAGACGGAATATTATTTGGCAATAAAAAGGAATGAAGTATTGACACGTGATGCATCAGGGATGAACTCTGAAAACATTATGCTAAGTGAAAGAAGCAAGTCACAAACTGTGTTGTACTATTTATATTAAATATCCAGAATAGGTACGTCCTTAGAGACAGAAAGTACATTAATGGCTGCCTGGGGCTGGGGCCCAGCGGGTTTGTGGGGGAGAAGCAGACATAGGAAGTGACTGTTAATGGGCACGGAGTTCTTTCTGAAGTAGTGGTAAGGTCCAAATGGTGTCAAGTGGCATTTTGTTGTAGCTCTGATCTGCATTTCTCTAACGACTGATAATGTTGATCATCTTTTCGTATGCTTATTGACCACTTGTGTATCTTCCTTCGAAAAATGAAGGAATGAAATTTGAAAAATTTGAAACCTTCCTTTGAATTCAAGCTATTTGTCCATTTTTAGTCGGGTTGTCTTTTTTTTTTTTTTTAATGGTAGGCATTCTTTATAGATTCTGTATACAAGCATCTTGTCAAATACATGACTTACAAATATTATCTCCCATTCTATGGATTGTCTTTTTACTTTCTCGATGATGTCTTAGCTTTTCACTTTCCTAAAGGTGTCCTTTGATAGACAAAAGTTTTTAATTTTCATGAAATACAACTTATTTTTTCTTTTGTCACTTATCCTCCTGGTGCCCTAAGAAATCAAAGTTACAAAAATTTACTCCTATGTTTTCTTCTAGGAGTTTTTGGGTTAGCTCTTATATTTAGGTCTATGATACATTTTGAGTGCCTTTTTTGCATGGTTTAAGGAAGAGATGCAAATTCATTTGTTTGCATATGGATATCCACTTGTCCCAGCACCATTTGTTAAAAAAGACTATTCATTCCCCATTGAATGGTCTTCACACCTTAGTAAAAAGTCAATTCACTGTGAGTATGAAAGCTTATTTCTGGACTTTAAATTGTACTCCATTGATCTATATGCCTTATGCCACTAACAGACTATCTTAATTACTGTAACCCTGTAATAGGTTTTGAAATCAGGAAGTTTCCCCAATTTTGTCCTTTTTCAAGTTTATTTTGATTGTCCTTTTTCAAACTTATTTCAGTTATTCTGGGTTACTTGATTTCAAAATGAATTTTAGGATCATCTTGTCAACTTCTGCAAAAATACCAGTTGGGATTTTGAAAGGATAGCACTGAATCCTTAGATTAGTTTGGGGAGTTTTGTCATCTACAATGCTCCAAAGATATCCATATCCTGATCTTCAATCTGTAAATATGCTACTTTGCATGGTAAAAGGGGCTGTGCAAATGTGTTAAATTAAGCATCTTAAAATGGGGAGATTACCCTGGATTATCTGGATGAGCCCAATGTAATCACAAATGCCTTTAAAGGAGGGAGCCAGAGGTAGTCAGATGTCACATCTACAGGAGAAGGCAATGTGAGAATGGTACCACCAGGAGGAAAAGGTGATGGGCTGCACCGCCATGACCCAAGGAATAAGGAGAGCCTCTAGAAACTGTAAAAGGCAAGGAAACGGAATCTCCTTTTTAGCTTGCAGAAGGAACTAGTCCTGCTAACACTTTGATTTTAGTTCCATAACAGGCATTTCAGACTTCTCACCTCCAGAATTGTAAAATAAATTGGTGTTAGGCCGCCAAATTTGTGGGAATTTGTTATAACAGCCATAGTAAACCAACACACCTAATACATCCTAAGTGGGTTTGCACATAGTAACAGAGCTCAATACTTGTGTAGCAAAGACTAATAAAAATGAAAGAAACAGGAAAATCTGTATAGTTAGATATTTTTATGTCTTTTTCTCAATAATTGATAGACCAGGCAGACAGAAAATCAGTAAGAGCATCCATACAAAAAACACAAACATAGCCAAATTTTCCAACTGATAAATGTAGGTTATACATAAAAGGGTATTCACTTCACTATTCTTTCCAGTTTTCCCTAGTTTGAAACTTTTCAAAATAATAAAGTAGAAAAATTTACTTAAGTACAGAGTATACAGTATATGAAAGACTATTTTTATTTGAGGCATTATCAGATCTGATGATCTTACCATCAAGGTACTGTTAATTATAAGTAATGTCCTCCCATTATGCCATATTTTAAATAAATGGCCTCCAAACAAAGCCTGAAAATTTATTATTTTGGACAGTAATTTTATGTGGTCTTTTTTTTAAAACATTTTATTATAAAAATGTCATTAGAAAACAGAGAATGGTATAATGGCCCCCCTGACTCCTCTGAGTTTCAACAACTCTCTTTACTTTACTAATCTTATTTTGTCTATACCCCCACTCCACTGTTTGCTTGTTTTGCTGAAGCACTTCACAGCGAGACTCAGAAATCAAGTTATTTCTCCCATAATATACTTCAGCCTAAGCATTAGATTTTAAGTACAAAAAGAATCATCAAGGAAATATGTCAGTGAAGAGACCAAAATGTGCTATAAAAATAGCTGCTTTTTAGTTAACTGCAGTTGAAAAATTAAGCCCAAGGAGATTAGACAAAGCACAGCTAGGATAAGATAAAATGCAAGCTGATAAAACATGCCAAGCTGTAAAACATTTTGGCAATTCAAAAGTAAATGATATAACGAACACACAATACACACACACACACACACACACACACACACACACACACAGAATTAACAAATTGGAAGTACCTAATCTACTGAGGATACAATCTTAGGGCACTGAAACAAGAATATGAGTACAGTCCAGAGGAGAGTACTTTAATACATTTACTAAAAGGCAATAGTTTCATTTTAACCAAGGATTAACTTCAAAAAAGGTATCAAAACAGGCTTGTAAGAAAGCCACCTCTTGGAAATAAGTCTTTTCTCCTTAAGTAACAACTCAAACAAATCAAAAGAAAAGTAAGGATTTCTAAAGTCCAATTACATTTATATTACATATACTCTGCCTTGTACTATAAAAAGACATAAGGATGCATCATTTTTTTTGCAGTGAAAAAATTCTGCAAAAAAAAAAAAAAACTTTCTATTTTTTTCTATTCCACATAGTACTGGCAGTCCTAGCTAAGACAATTAGGCAAGAAAAAAGAATAAAAGGCATCTAAATTAGAAAGGAAGAAGTAAAATTATCTCTGCTCACAAACAATATGATCTTATATGTAAAAAAAACTAAAGATTACACACACACACACACACACACACACACACACACACAAACACACTGTAGAATAAACTAATTCAGCCAAGTTGCAAGGATTACAAAACTAACACCAAAAAATCACTGCATTTCTGTACATTAACAATGAACAATCTGAAAATAATTTTTTAAATCCCACTTCTAATAGCTTCAAACAAGAATAAAATACTTAGAAATTAGCTTAACCAAGGATATGAAAGACTTATATTCTGAAAACAACAAAACACTGATGAAAGAAATTAAAAATGACATAAATAAATGGAAAAACATCCAGTGTTCATTGATTGGAAGAATTAGTATTGCGAAGATATAAATACTACTTTCAGGAATTTACAAATTTAATGCAATCTCTTTCAAAATCCCAATGTCACATTTGCAGAAATAAAAAAAGTCATCCTAAAATTCATAGGGAATCTTAAGGGACCCTGAATAGCTAAAGCAATCTTGAAAAAGAACAGAGTTGGAGGTCTCACACTTCCTAATTTCAAAACTTATTACAGGGGCACCTGAATGGCTCAGTCAGTTAAGCGTCCAACTTCGGCTCAAGTCCTGATCTCACAGTCTGTGAGTTCAAGCCCTGCGTCAGACTCTGTGCTGACAACTCAGAGCCTGGAGCCCACTTTGGATTCTGTGTCTCCCTCTCTCTTCTCTCCCCCACTCATTCTCTGTCTCTGCCTCTCTCTCTCTCAAAAATAAATAAACATTAAAAAAAAAAAAAGCTTATTACAAAGTTACGCTATTCAAAACAGTGTAGTACTGGCATAAAGACAGACATACAGGCCAGTGGAATAAAACGGAGAGCCCAAAATAAATCTTTGCATATATCGTCAGATGTTTTTTTGACAAGGGTGGAGTGCCAAGAGCATTTAATGGAGAAAGAATATGTCTTTTCAATAAATGGAACTTGAAACACCGAATAGCTACATGCAGGAGAATGAAGTTGAGCTCTTACCTTATACCATATACAAAAAAGTTATCTCAAAATGGATTAAAAACCTAAGTGTAACTCTTGGAAGAAAACTAAGAACAAAGCTTCTTGACATTGGATGTGACAATGATTTCTTGGACATGGCACCAGAAGTAAAAATAGATAAAACTGGACTACCTCAAAATTAAAAACTTCTGTGCAACAAAGGACACAGTCAACAAACTGAAAAGGCAATCTACAGAATGGGAGAAGGTATTTGCAAATCATATAGCTGAAAACGGGTTACTCTTCAAAATATATAAAGAACTCCTATATCTCAACAACAAAAAAAACAAATAACTCAATCTAAAAATAGGCAAAAGACGAGTAGACACTTCTCCAAAGACAGTATACAAATGGCCAGCTAGCATATGAAACAATGTTCAACATTATTAATCATTAGAGAAGTGCAATGAGATTATCACCTCACTCACACCTGTCTGGATGGCCACTATCAAAAAATAGTACTATATATTTATTTCATTTATCGAACTGTTCCTTAAAATATTCTCATTATCTCCATGAAAGCAGAAATTTGGTTGTTGAATCCCTTGTGATTAGGGCACTATCTAGGACATAGAGAAACTTCAATAAATACTTTCTTTTTTTAATTAAAAAAAATTTTTTTAACATTTATTTTTGAGAGACAGAGCATGAGCAGGGGAGGGACAGAGAGAGAGGGACACACAGAATCCGAAGTAGGCTCCAAGCTCCAAGCTATCAGCACAGAGCCTGATGTGAGGCTCAAACTCACAAACCACAAAATCATGACTTCAGCCGAAGTCAGATGCTTAACTGACTGAGCCACCCAGGCGTCCCAGTAAATACTTTCTTGAATGAATTAATTACCAGAAGATTTATTCTGATAAGTCTTAATTGTGAACTCTTTGCAGAAATCAGTAAAAGAGTTAAAATTTCCAGCAGCTATAAGAAGAAAAGTAGGAGTATGCATGTATGCATATACTCAGTATGGAACAGAGAGGAAAATATGGTAGAAAAGTAGAAAGAGAAGAGTAATTTCCCTTATTAATTAGATACACACACACACATAATCATACACACACAAAAAGTGAACAAAATATATCTGAGGCCATTATGATGGATGATCCTAGAACTGCCTTAACAAGTGCACAGTCTCGCAACACACAATTAGAGACTAGACTCACCATGCAAATACTTCATTCAAAGCAGATTTGGACAAGCAAAAGAGAAAACCCAGAGCTAAAATTGAGAAGGCTTTGCCACTAAGGAGGAGAAAAGATTCTACCCACAGGGAACAGAGGAGTATGAAAATGCTACCTTATTTTCTATCTTCCCCAGACTTAGTGAAACCACCTATTTCACAATTTTCCCTGCTCTGTCCTGTTAACCTTCAATTGACCAACTGAATGGATCTTAAGAGGTGTTTTATACTTAATAAACAGAGTACTGCCAGTCAACACTCCTATTTTCCAAACAAAACTGCTTTCCTCAGAGTTCTAAGTGATAGCTTATAAGAAATTCAACATTATCTCCTTCCTTTTAGTTCTATTCCCTACCCCATCTTCAAGAGCCTATAATGCTTCGGGGCACCTGGGTGGCACAGTCGGTTAAGCGTCCGACTTCAGCCAGGTCACGATCTCGCGGTCCGTGAGTTCGAGCCCCGCGTCGGGCTCTGGGCTGATGGCTCAGAGCCTGGAGCCTGTTTCCGATTCTGTGTCTCCCTCTCTCTCTGCCCCTCCCCCGTTCATGCTCTGTCTCTCTCTCTGTCCCAAAAATAAAAAAACGTTGAAAAAAAAAATTAAAAAAAAAAAAAAAGAGCCTATAATGCTTCTAATTCCGAGGCCTTCCAGAATTCCGTGGGGTAACATGCTTCTTCTTGGCTTCCCCTCTGCAGGTCTTTATGTCTCCACTTTCTACACTTTAATAAATCAATCATCTTAGGGCACTTGGGTGACTCAGTTGGTTAAATGTCCAACTTCAGCTCAGATCATGATCTCGCAGTTCTTGAGTTCAAGCCCTTCATGGGTATCTCAGCTGTCAGCGTGGAGCCCGCTTCAGATCCTTTCTCCACCACCAACCCCCGCACCCCCCTTCCCCCCCCCCGCCCTTTCCCTGCTCACATGTTCTCTCTCTCAAAAATAAACATTAAAAAATATCAATAGCCTTTCATCTATTTGCTTTCCATATGCAAAATTCTGTAATTTCTCTCATCTGCTGTATCTCTTTTTGCACTCTTTGTCCTTGTCAGTTTATATCTTTTTAGCCCTTTATTGTCATTTTAATGAATTTTAAAGAAGAAGTACAAATAAAAGCATGCATTCAACTACTGTATTTAACCAGTAATCCAAAGCTTACCTTTTGGTCAAACTAAAATACTAAATATCCCCCTCTAACCCTAAATTTATGCACCTTCCCAACTTCTAAACTTCCCAAACAAATCCTATCTCTAATGCTAACTACACATAATATTTTATCTACCCTCCTAAACTGTAAATAATTTATCTATCTTGTGAATTTTCACAGCATATTACTTGTATTTCTTCTGGCATTTACTTAGACCATATGTGCTAAATTTTAATGACTAATGCTCAAAAATCTCTCCCACTGCCCAAAGTTATTCACTTAACTAAAACACTTTAAATTCCATCAATCAGGGATTTATCTAGTAAATTAAGTGAACTTTTACAATATAAAATATTCCTCAAAATAAGCTCATATTATATGTTAGTTAAATAAAATCTTTTCTCCTATACCGAACTATGACCCATGAGCTGAGTAAATGTGGTATCTGATAAATAAGGAAAGGAAATCTTGCACAATTTCAAGGACTAGGTATCAGGCCTCCAGAAAAGGAGTAAGTAGAAAGGATATGGATCAAAGTGCTATGAATAACCCTCAGGTAACCCCACCCCCCCAAAATCCTAAGTTTCTAATACTTTTATACATGGACTCAAGATAAACATCAGGCCAAAAGCACATCAACAGTGCTCTCCCCTTCCTTTAACATATATGCCTCAGGCTGAATGTTACCTTCACAAATATGGTCTCACTTATTTAAATTAAATTCACTGGCCCCCACCCTGCAAATGGCAATAAGGAAAGAGAAAACTATAACATATAATCCATCATCAAGACAGAGATGATTTAGAATTACAGACCATTTGGGTAGATGGGAAGCCCAATAATATGCTCTAACAAAGGTGCTTCAGGGAACACAAATATAGTGAGATTTTGAAAGCTGGAGAAAGGAAAACCAGAAACAGAGAAGACAATCCAAACACAAGGTTTGGAGAACGTAATAAAATTGCTGACCTTACAATTATACCTTTTCAGTTCCTCAATTCATACTTTCTAATCTCTCTCCAATTTTGAGAGTAGTTCTAGTATCTTTAAAAGATGCAGTATCAACGGTTTTCCTTTGTTGCAAGTCCATGAAAAGGGGTTGTTATATTTCTCATATTGTACTATCTTTAAATTAAAACAAAAACAAAAACAAAAAATCTCAGACAACCAACACAGTAAGAGAAAATATTTGCCCAAATAATTCCAATGTCCATCAGATGATGAATAAATTAAATTTGGTATTCATACATGAAATATTACTGGGCAATAAAAAAGAATGAAATATTGGTGCACCTGGGTGACTCAGCCAGTTAAGCCTCCAACTCTTGACTTCAGCTCAGGTCATGCATGATCTCATGGTTCGTAAGTTCAAGCCCCACATCAGGCTCTGCACTGACCATGTGGAGACTGCCTAGGATTCTCTCTCTCTCCCTTTCTGCCCCTCCCCTGCTCGCTCTCTCTCTCTCTCTCTCAAATAAACATTAAAAAAAAAAAAAAGAATGAAATACCGATACATGTTACCATATTGCTGAACCCTGAAAGAATACAGTAAGTGAAAGAGTCAGTCACAAAAGATCACATACTATATTATTCTATTTACGTGAAAAAGAAAGTAGAATAGTGGTTGCATAGGGTGGATGGTTGGGGTGGGGAAATGGGGAGTGACTGCTAATGGGTACAGAGTTCTAAAATTAAACTGTGGCTACAACTGCACAACTCTGAACATAAATGAGAAATAGTGAACTGTGCCCTTTAAATGGGCAAATTACATGGTATGTTAATTACAGCTTAATAAAGCTGTTAAAAAAATTACCTCTGGACAAAATGGTATGTCTAATAAAATAAAGTGCTACCAGAAAGGAGAGGTCTAAAATGTATCTTGCTAGTAAAAACTGAAAATGTGATTGCCTTTGCTGATAGTTCAAAATCAATTTTTTTGTTAAAGAGACTAGTCTTAGATTCAAGATGGTTTAGAATTTCCTGTCATGTCCATTGGACTTGAAGAACTTTTACCAGTTGGCATAATTATGTTCCTATCCATCCCATTCACTATCTGACATTATGTGTCTCATGTGTGCTTTGCCATCGTCTATCTGTGAACTATAAAAGAGATCTCTGAGGGAGGCAGGAAGCAGGGGGAATATTAGACTGATAGGTCTGTAAGAGTCTGCAGATTACATACAAATTAAATATTTCAGATTCAGTAACCTTAACAAAAATGAATCAGGGGACTGCTGCAAATAGTCCTAATGGACTAAATATTACAAGACATGGCTCTATAGAGTACCAACTCCATCACTGTAAATGTAGAAAAAAAGGCAATTCATTTATCTCTCTGCTCTTGGTTCTTACTCTTGAAAATGAAGATGACTGATCTTCATTGCCCCTTCCAGTTCTATAAGTCTGTAAATTCTATGCCACCCTTAGTCCGGCCAATGCTACCACAGTCCTCCTATTCTCGGTAAACTGGCTGGTTGCATGCTAGTACAGTTAAATTAATCGTAACTTTTGTATTTAAAATAGAGTCTAAATTATTCAGGTTTATTTTTAATAGAACTTAAATTATTCCAGCCCATCTTATCACCACTTTCAGTGATAATAATTAAAAGTAAAAAGTCAGTATGTAAAGCAGCACGGGACAAATAGTTCAGGATTTTAAAGTTACAAGCTCAAAAATAAAATCCGTTAGATACCTGGATTTTCACCACTCACTCCAACTCTACTTTTCAGAATTATTCATACAGCTCCACCCTATTTCATGAAACCTGTTCAGATTCTTCAAACCAGATGGTTTCTTTTTAACCTTCATAGCACATTATTAATACCTTTTTTAGAATCATCAGCATATTAAAGTTATTTTTATACCTTTTTTTTAGATTCACTCACCCCAAATATTCAAATACTCTACTCTAAACTCTGAATGCCTCCCCTGTAATATTGGAGTTAGCAGCTTCACTTAATAGAACTGAATAGAATTGAACAACTAAAAGTAAATTAAAAATAATAAGAATCAGCAAAAGTACTTCTTTTCAGCTTGTGACATTCATACCCTAAAAATTACTTACAAATCTTACACTAATAACTAGAAATACAGCTAATAAATATTTGTGGATGAAAAATAAACAGCTAGTAGATCTGCAATTGTTATCTTTGTGCTCAAAACCATATATAGTATATTTCCAAAAATTTAACTGAGACAATAGCATGACCCCTCAAGATCCAGTTTTACATGGTAACCATAAAATACCCAGGATTATTAAACTTTTTATACTTAGGGTGAGATTACATAAATTGTATGCAACTCTCCAGTGCACAACTGCTGTTTGCAAATAGGTTTACTAATACTTCCATATGGATTTAGCTGTTCAAACATGAGTTGAAAAACCACCTTAATAAATCAGAGATCAGCCAGCCAGTAATTATACCTTCACTTATTCCATTATTTTAAAATTGCTCTAGTTCACTCTTTAGTACAAACAGAAGCTTCTTGGTATCACAAAATAAGTACTAAATCAACATTAATTATGAAGACTAAAAAGAATGATATGCAGCAGAAGAGTATTTAAATATTTGAATAATGGTCATATTGCCACAACAATCACTGGCTCCTTCATCCATTCAATAAATATTTATTGAGTAATTATGTGCTAGGCACCATGCTACGAGACACATCAATAGACAAAAGAGACTTACCTGTGGAAATGAGTCCTAAAACTCTCAAGAATAAAAAACAGAGCCACTGTGTATAGCTACACCAACTGCACACTGTATAACAATTGCCACTCATCACACTAGACAAAGAACGGTGCCCATTGAAGCTGTGGCACCACTTACTCTCACCAACCCTTCTAGGAACCTTCCCTCACGTCCATGTAATTGGCAGAGGGAGACGTCATGTTCCTATGATGTGGCCAAATTTGACTCGTTCAAGAACTGTCTTCTAAACCAAGATACACCAGTCATTGTCTCTACCTTCAACCATTCTTGAATTTCTCAAAAACTACCTTAGCGGGGCGCCTGGGTGGCTCAGTCGGTTAAGCAGCCGACTTCGGCTCAGGTCATGATCTCGCGGTCCGTGAGTTCGAGCCCCGCGTCGGGCTCTGTGCTGACAGCTCAGAGCCTGGGGCCTGCTTCAGGTTCTGTGTCTCCCCCTCTCTCTGACCCTCCCCCGTTCATGCTCTGTCTCTCTCTGTCTCAAAAATAAATGAACGTTAAAAAAAATTAAAAAAAAAAATACCTTAGCATCCTTAATCTTAAAACAGCACATTCTAAAATATTAAGTGCCAGGACTTTTAAGAAATACCTCGTTTGCCTAAGCTAGCTTAAGCTGATTTCTAGTACTGACATATGAAATCAATTTCAACTAATTTCAATTCTGAAGGAATAACCTCAGTTTTAGAGAGGCTAAATAACCTGAATAAAGTTACACTGCAGGGACACCTGGGTGGCTCCGTGGGTTAAACGCCCACTTCGGCTCAGGTCATGATCTCACGGTCCATGAGTTCAAGCCCTGCATGGGGCTCTGTGCTGACAGCTCAGAGCCTGCAGCCTGCTTTGGATTCTGTCTCCTTCTCTCTCTCTGCCCCACCCCTGCTCATGCTCTCTCAAAAATAAATAAATAAATAAACATTAAAAAGATAATAATAATAATAATAATAATAATAATAATAAAACTACCCTGCAGACCTGGGACTATATATGCCTAATGAGGTCATCTAGAACTGGAAGTTGGTCATCTTGGGCACATAAGTACTATGATAGCCCACCTCCCCTAATGATCTCTGTCTGCCAACTGATAATCACACTCTTCTGCAGTGTAATTTACTATTATATCAAGATTTGTCTGTTTGAACAACAGAATATGGCAGACACGATGATATGGACATCTAAGACTTGATTTTTAAAAAACACTGGCTTCTACTTTGCATATTGCATGCTCTCATATTTGTTCATTCTCTCCCTCTTACCAATTACTCTGGAAGAAGTCACCTGTCATGTTGTAAGCAGCCCTATGAAGAAGCTCTCATGGTGAGGAACTGAAGCCAACCGCTTGAGTGAGCTCTGAAGTATCCTTCAGCCCCAGTCAAGCCTCCAGATGACTACAGTTTCTGGACAGCGTCTCTGTAATCTCATGAGAGACCCTGAATCAAAATCTCCCCAGCTAACCTGCCTCTAGTTCTGTAATCTTTACAATAGTTTACTATTGCTACCATAAATTACAAAATTAGTGGCTCTATACAATAAAACTTACTATCTCACAATTCTGTAGGTGAGAAATACATTGGATGCAGCTGGTATTTTCTGCTCTGGGTGTCACAAGTTTGAAATTGAGGTGTTGGCTACCTGCATTACTTTGGAGGCTCTGGGAAATAATCTGCTTCCAGAGTCATTCAGGTCTCTGGAAAAACTCAGTTCCCTGCAGTTGTGGATTAAGGTCCGTTTCCTTGCTGGCTGTCAGCTACCAGAGGCTGCCCACATTCCTTGGCTTATAGCCCCTACCTCCATCTCACACTCTGAACCTCTGTGAACCCCTGACTGCCGCATTTCCAACACATCTCCTCTGATTTCAGCTGGGAGATGCTCTCCACTTTTAAGGGCTCATTTACTAGGCTGAGCCTAGCCAGATAATCCAGGATAATCTCCTATCTCATGGTTCACAATCTTAATCATATTTGCCAAGTTTCTTTTGCTACATAATGTAATATATTCACAGGTTTTGGGAAATAGAACACGAACAAATTTATGGACTATTATTCTTCCTATCATACTGTCAGAAACAGTGTGATTTAATAAATGTCTATTGTTTTAAACTTTTACCTTCCAGGTGTAATTTATTACACAACAGGTAACAAAGATACCAAAAGAAAAGCTACTCTGAAATTATTAACCAGTATAATTATATATAAGGCGTTCAACATTTTATATACACACATGCACACCTGTAAGGCATTATGCTAAACATTTTTTCATATATTATCTCATTAAATTCTGTCAATAACCATTTATCATTATCTACAAAACGGAAGTCCTAGTAATTAGTAGAGTTTAGATTAAATGCCAGTTATTTCAAACCCAAGCCATACTTATGAAACCTATTTCCCTTACTCCTTTGTAATCTAAAGTTTCAAGTTATAAAATTTCAAATATCAGATTATTCTAATCATAGTCTTTTTTAAAATTTTTAAACATTTATTTGTTTTTGAGAGACAGAGAGACAGACAGCACGCGAGCATGGGAGGTGCAGAGAGAGAAGGAGACACAGAATCCGAAGCAGGGTCCAGGCTCTACCTGTCAGCACAGAGCCCGACATGGGGCTCAAACTCATGAACCGTGAAATCATGACCTGAACCGAAGTCAGAGGCTTAACCAGCTGAGCCACCTAGGCGCCGCTCTAATCATAGTCTTTAAAAATTGGGGCGCCTAGGTGGCTCAGTCGGTTAAGCGTCCGACTTTGGCTCAGGTCATGATCTCGCGCTCCATGAGTTCAAACCCCACATTGGGCTCTGTGCTGACAGCTCTGAGCCTGGAGCCTGCTTCGGATTCTGTGTCTCCCTCTCTCTGGCCCTCCCCCTGTTCATGCTCTGTTTCTCTCTGTCTCAAAAATAAATAAACATTAAAAAAATTTTTTAAATAATTTTCCACAATTGGTTTTATTCTGACTCCCCTCCCCCACAAAACATGAAATGCTTTATAACTGTACTTGACACTTGAAATTGCTTCGTGAAGAAAATGTGCTTACACTGGTGTTCGCTTGATCTCAGTGCCTGTGCTTGCTGAGGTCACCACCTACTTTTCTGGGGGGGAAAGGGGAGCATATCCTAAGACCACTTTTCAATCTTATCTTACCTAAAGTCTCAGCAGCATGTAACACTGCTGACTACTCCAGCCCTGACACACTCTCTATTCCCTGCCTACCATCACACCCTCCCACCTCTCTAGTCATTGCCTCTCAGTCATGTCTGTGCTCTTCTCTTCCTATGTCCATCCCTGACATATCACAGTTTCTCAGGGGTCCAACTGATTTCCACTCCCTTTGGGGGACCCAAATCCACAGCTCTCCATATTCAATTGCCAAGGCAACTTTCAGATCTGCATCTTATGCCCCTTTTTTCTCCTCAATTTCAAACACACATACACAGTTTTGCATACCTACACTTGTGTCCAATAAGTATCTCTAATTCAACATGTCCCCCCACATACTTACAATCATCCTTCATAGTTCCTAAGAGCTATAACTCAGGGAGCATCCCTACTATCCACTTGTCAAGATAGCCCTGCTCCTCTCACCAAATCTGTTTCTATCTCCCCTTCATAATGATCCTATGACTTTGTTCTAATCCTCAATACCCCAATAATTCTAGGGGCGCCTGGGTGGCTCAGTCGGTTGGGCGTCCGACTTCAGCTCAGGTCACGATCTCGCGGTCTGTGAGTTCGAGCCCCGTGTCGGGCTCTGGGCTGATGGCCCAGAGCCTGGAGCCTGGTTCCGATTCTGTGTCTCCCTCTCTCTCTGCTCCTCCCCCGTTCATGCTCTGTCTCTCTCTGTCCCAAAAATAAATAAATGTTAAAAAAAAAAATTTAATAAAAAAAAATACCCCAATAATTCTAAACCACCATCAACTCTTGTCTAACAAACTAAGTTTCCCTGCATCTCATTAAACTCCCAACTTTCCTGCTCATATGACATTGTAGTTAGTATGATCTTTCTAAAATGTAAGTTTGATCATGTTACTTACAGGCCTTTTTGGAGTCATCATTGACCTCCTGTAAAACCTAATCCTCTAACATGGCTTGCATCACCATTTACTATCTGGCTCCATCAGCCAACACTTCTCTGTCCTCCTCCTTTGTCTTCCCTACCTCAAACTTCTAGGAAAAGCTGTCTCTTTTATCTGGTACTCTGGCACCGATCTGAACAAACACCACCCATCCTGATCAATCTGGCCAATACCTAAATATCATTTACATCTCAGTTCATTTACTTCCTCTAGAAAGTGTTCCCTGATCATCTCCATCCAGATTACTGCCCTTCTTAGTACCTCATACTCAACCCTTAGTACTATACTTTGTCTATACCACCATGGGGTATTTGTCTGTTTTCCTTACCAAACTACAAACTCGTTATTTATCATCGTTTCCCTAGCACCTTACGTACCATCAGACACGTAGAATGTACTATGAGCAACCAAGTGATGAGGCTTTCTCTATGGTGATTTTGATTTTATTTAAAATAATCTCTTGAACAGGGGCACCTGGGTGGCTCAGTTGGTTAAATGTACGACTCTTCATTTCGCCTCAGGTCATGATCTCTGGGTTTGTGGGTTTGAGCTGGTGCAGGGCTCCAACACTGGTAGTGAGGAACTTGCTTGGAATTCTCTCTCTCACTTCCTCTCTCTCTCTCTGCCCCTCTCCTGCTCTCGCTCATGCACTCTCTCCCTCTCTCAAAAAAATAAACTTAAAAAAAATAAACTTAAAAAAAAAAACTTTTAAAAAAATCTCCTGAACAACAGTCATGTCTCCACAACATAAAAGTAAGAATTATAGCTGAAAATATAAGAGTCAAATCTCTCATACTAATGTGGTACATTCAAAAAATATAAATAAGGAATTTTAAGAATTTCCTGGTTTTTAAAATGACTCTTAGGAGTTATTCTACATGGTACCATTAATGAACATCTGGAAAATATAGAGAACTAATCAAGATAAGACTGGGAAAGTGGGCAGGGCCAGGCTCACACATAGCTAACTGACTCCCTGAACATCAGCAACGCCAACATGTGTTTATACTGTTGTCCCTGCAAATGAACAAATCACTACAAATCAAGTTATTTTTTATTAACATTTTTTTTAATGTTTGTTTATTTTTGAGAGAGAGCATGAGCAGGGGAGGGACAGAGAGAGAAGAATACACAGAATCCGAAGCAGGCTCTAGGCTCTGAGCATGCTTAACAGACTCAGTCACCCAGGTGCCCCTTTAATTTTTTTTTTTTAATGTTTATTTTTGAGAGAGAGAGAGAAACAGAGTGTGAGCAAGGGAGGGGCAGAGAGAGAGGGAAACACAGAATCCAAAGCAGGCTCCAGGATCTGAGCTATCAGCACAGAGCCCGATGAGGGCTCAAACCCACCAACTGCAAGATCATGACCTGCACCAAAGTCGGATGCTGAACTGACTGAGCCACCCAGGTGCCCCATCAAGTTATCTTCTAAGACAAATAAAAAACAGTCAAAACCTAAAATGTTAAATCATCTCATGTTTTCAGGGAGCAATTTCCCCAGGTAATGCAAATCACTGTGAAAACACTTTTACTGGTCTCCTTTCCAAAGCTAGTGAAAACAAATGTATTTTTAACTTAATTGAAATATCTTCATTATATCCCATGTTTAAAAAAAGAGAATAGCACAGCACAATTTTGATTCTACTAGTATAAGAAGAGTTCATCTACGATGCAATGGATTTAAATGTTTGACAGTTATTATGATACCAATAAAGTTCTTTTATCATAGGCTCAAATACCCTCAAATGTAAGCATAAAGTCAAACATGCATTTAAGAACATTAAATTATTATATGAAAACTCCCAGGTCATTCAGAGCACCTTTCTTCAACTTTGAATAATTGTGAGTTATATTTACATATCTAAAACATCCAATTCAAAACTAATTTTAGAGATTTACTTAAATAGATAAAACACTCATTAATGATGCCATTGTATGTCCAACAAGAAGAGGGAGGGAGAAGAAAATTCAAGAGTAAAAGACCATTACAAAACTAATCAAATAAGACAAAAGCAGGCAATTGAAATTCAAGACACAAAGCACTGCCAAATTGTAGTATATACGACTGCAAAAGAATAATCAAAGGGTAACCACCTAACAAAATATCTACTTAACACAGAGCATCAATAACTGCTCTATGATGTAGCCACTTCTCTTATAAGAGAACAATCTAACATAAATACAGTCCTTGAAAGCTTAAAATGATTTCAAATTTTAATTTAACTCAAAAAATACATAAAATCTAAAAAGTAAAATCTACAGATGGAAGTCTAGTACTGTGTGTTTTACCTCTGGGAATTGCAGGCTGCACCATGATTCTATTCTTACATTACAAATCTGTTGTGTGGGGAGCGGGGGAGGAATAGCTATGTTACAAAAAAAAAAAAAAAAAAAGAATAGAACAAGTTGTTGTAAGAACATGTAGTTTTTTTAATGTGTCTTTACTCTTTACAAGTAACCTTATTCCTTAAAGTCCATTTTTTATATAAATGGATTCATCTATATTTAAAACACCTAATGCCCTTCATATTTCTTAGTATGAGAATGATCTAGAAGTCACTGATACTTATATTATTGTTTTTAAAACCCATAATATCATAAGAAAAGTGAGGAAGGGATTCTTTTGTATTTTTTCCTTCCCCATCATAAACCAAAACACTAATGCAAACCACTATCAAAGAGAAGAAAGACTGGTTGGGACAGCAGCTGTGTTGAAGCTCAGAAAGGACATGCGTTGGCAGATTTGTGAGGTGATGCCTGCAACACAATGTGCCTAGATTTAGTCTGATTCCTGAAAGAAGAAAAAAAAAAAAAACCTTGTACTTGATGTTTTGCCTTTTAGAGAACTGTTATCACTCCCCAACACAGAACATTTTTCCTTGAGATGTTCAAATTCATTAGTCTTATTATGTTGTCACTGGGGGGAAATGAAGGAAAAAAACATGGCCAAGATCAACTAACTCTTAAGTATGTATCACAAAAACACCTTTACCTATATATTTTTACTATAGCTTAAAAAAGCAATCTTCTTCCACTTCCAATTGAAATGCAACTGAAAGTACTTAAGATCGACTGTTTTGGTGATTTGATTTTTCCTTTCCTTAAAAATCAACATTTTGAGAGGTCATAAGCCAAACTTAAAATGGCAGAACAGCAAATAAGCACACACTGGTATAGTACAGTTGAAAGAATGAAGAAAAATAATACAGCAAAATGGAAAAAGTTGTAAATGAACTTGGAAGAGGACAAAAACAGGAATCCACATAGTAGGCTTAGGCTTAAAATAAAGGCGATGTACATATATACATATATGTACATATACCCTCTCTTGACACACAGTGAAAGGAAGACAAATAATGGAAAGTCTAGACAGGCTTTTAGAAGGACCACATAGGAAGCAAGAAGATGACAAAAGTTCTAAACTCCATTTCATCAGTAAAGTAAAAATTAAGGGCTTCTGGTATAAACTGGAGAGAAGGGAAGGCTGCTTGAACAAAGTTGTGGTGGCCTATGTCAAGGGTGATTAAACTAAGGCCTATAGACCAAAGATGAAAGCCAAGACTGGTTTTTACATTTTTAGAGTCAGAAAAGAAGACAAAGAAGAATATGCAATACGGACTCTATGTGGCACACAAAGCCCAAAATATTGACTTCCTGGCTCCTTACAGAAAATGTTTCCCACTCCCTGGTCAATATAACAACACCTGTGACAGAAGGGAAATGACTAGAAATTAGAAGACATAAATTTGCAAAGGCATTAATCTGCATAGCTGTGTGATCTTTCTTCCAGCACTGTTATCTTTTTCTCCAACAGGGCGAAAAAAAAGTAATAGAGGTACTTATGAAAGAAAATTGTCCAGGGCAAATATTTTAAATGCAAAGAATGTGAATTCCAGGACACAAAATATCACTAGCCTATTATTAGACTGTAACATAATAAGGCATAAAAAGTAAAACAAAGATTTTAATCACTTTAAAACAGCAGTAAAAAGAACACCAAGATTTAGTGCATAATTAATTACTACAAGAAATTATAGGATAATTAGTTTTTAAAACAAATTTGGAACTTCTGCTTCCAAATTACTCTAGGGTGCAGGACTTACCCTAGCAACTAGAAAAGTGGACAAAACTTATAATACTATTTTCAGATCCTGGACAGCAGGAGAGCAAGGCTGTGACTCCCTAGAAAACAAACGAAGTGAGCTCTAGGATTATTGAGGCTCTCTGCCTAAATACGTGTTCCCTGACAACATAAGGGAAAACCCTAGCAAGTCATAAATAATGGTCTAGATGAGGTTAAAGGACAAATCTGAGTTAAAGAAGGCTGAGTAAATGGAAGGGAAGGTAGGTCAAAATAACATTAAAAAACAACCTAAGAACAGAAACACTTCCAAAATTTGTATTTAGGGTTTCTCGAATCTTCAAAAAAATATTGTTACGAAAGCATATGAAACTCAAAGAGGCCAAGCAAAGAACAACCAGAAAGCCTGCAAACTGATCAATTCTGAGTTCACATTGAGAGCACCGCAAGGTGCTCCAGCTTGAAGGCCAACATGAAGAGACACCATTGAGCACAGGAGCACTTGGTACATACCCATGAAGGATCATGCCTTAATGGTAGGGCTGAACTAATCTTACAGTAAGTTTCCTCTGAAGATGCCCCTGTATAGCTTAAAAACAAACCTCAAAGGGATCAAGTTGATCCACAAGTAACTTGACTGCCTGACAGAACAAAGTGCAACATTCTTTAAAGGAAGACAACAATATCCAATACAATGGCTGGTATCCAGTCAAAAATTATTAGAGCGGCACCTGGCTGGCTCAGTCAGTGAAGCATGCGACTCTTGATCTCGGGGTTGTAAATTCCAGTACCATGTTGGGTGTAGGAATTACTTAAAAAAAAATCTTCAAAAAAATTATTAGAACTACCAAGATGCAAAAAGATAACGGAATTAAGAGACAAAGACCTTAAAATATCTATTATAACTATGAGCACAGACTTAAAGAAAACATGAACACAATGAGAAGAGAAATGGAAACTCTAAAAATTGATCATATAAAATGTTTAGAGGTGAAAAACAAAATATTTGAACTGAAAAGTTCAGTGGAAGGGCTCCAGGTAGATCAGACACCACAAAAGAAAAGACTGCAGAACCTGAAACCAGAGCAAACCAAAACTACTCAAGCTGTAACTACAAAAATAAATGAACTGAGCATCAGTGGTATGTGTGTCAATACGAGGAGTCTAAAATGTATGTTATCGGAGTCCCAGGAGGAGAGGGAAGATGTGAGAAAGAAGAAATATTTGAAGAATGAATTTTTTTTTTCAAATTTGATAAGAAAACCAAACCAACAAGTAACAGCAGCAGCACAGCAGCAACAAAGATCCAAGAATATCTGTGAACCCCAAGCAAAGAAGGAAGGGAAACAACACAAAGAAAACACACCAAAGCACATCATAATGAAACTATGGATAGAATAAATAAAAAGAATATCCTAAAAAGGGACAGAGAAAAAAGACACATTACATAGCAAAGAACAAAGAATGATCCAGACTTCTCACCAGAAAATACACATGCCAGAAAACAACAAAATAGCTTCTAAATGATAGCATAATTCTAAACAAAGCATAATTTGTTGCCAGACAGGCTAAACTACAAAAAAAGTCAGAGTTCTTCAAACTGAAGGAAAATACCAGAATCTCCAATGTAAATACGTAAATAAGTAAAATAAGTTAAAAAAAATAAGTAAATAAATAAATAAATAAATAATAAATTTAAAGTGTGAGACACTGTAAATACAGTTGATCCTTGAACAACACAGGTTTGAACTAGGTTGGGTCCACTTCTGCCAGATTTTTTTTAAAATACAGGACAGTACTACAAATGTATTTTCTCTCCCTTACAATTTCCTTAATTTTCTCTTGCTTACTTTAAGAGTACAGTATATATTGGGACATCTGGCTGGCTCAGTCGGTAGAGCTTGCAACTCTTAAATCTAGTTCAAGCCCCACACTGGGCATGGAGCCTACATAAAAAGAAATAAAAATTTAAGAATACAGTGTATAACATATAGCATCCAAAATATGTGTCAATTGACTGTGTATGTTATCACTAAGGCTTCCAGTCAACAATAGGCTATTAGTAGTTAGGTTTTGGGGGGAGTTAAAAGTTATACACAGATTTTCAATTGCGTGGGGTCAGCACTGTGAACTACTGTTCACAGTCAACTGTAAATGCATAAATTATTATTCTTAAATTTTTATTTAAAAGATGATTGGCTGCTTAAAACAAAAAGTAACAATCTATTATGAGGTTTATAAAGCAGAACTAAACTTTAAAAAAGAAACAGTACAGAAGATGGAAAAAGGACAAAGGAAGTGATAGGATAATAAGGATCTACCATCATAAATGATGTGATCAGGGCACTTGGATGGCTCAGTTGGTGAAGTGTTCAACTCCTAATTTAGGCTCAGGTCATGATCTCACAGTTTGTGAGACAGAGCCCCAAGTTGTTCTCTGTGCTGATAGCGTGGAGCCTGCTTTCGATTCTCTCTCTACCCACCCCCCGTCTCTGCTCTCTCCCGCTCATGCACATGCTTTCTCTCTCTCAAAAGAAATATTTTTAAAACTATTTTTTAAAATAAATGATGTGATCTATAATTTATAAATAGACTATGTAGGTTAAACGTGTATATCATAAAACCTAAAACCATCAATAAAATAAGAAACCTAAAAAATAGAGGTAATCAGTCAGTAGACTACATACTACTCCGTTTTGTTATTGTTCTATTTTATCTACTCATTAATTACTAAAAATCCAAACAAAATGGAACAGTAAAAATCCCAAACAAGTTAGAAAAGGAAAAAAAATGAGCTCATAATACATGGAGCAAACAAAACAAATGCCAAGTGGAGGGTGTGAGCCTAATGATATGGAAAAGTATATTGAACGGAAATGCTCTGTACTCCAAATAAAAGACAGGTATCAGAATGGAAAAAAAGCAAAACCAAATTATCACAATCTACAGAAACCAAACCTCTAAAACAAAGATACAGAAGAGTTAAAAATAAAAGATTAAGAAAGTATGTATGATATAAGCCACAAAACAAACCTGTAGTAGCTACACTGAAATCAGACAATGGAGACATCAAAACAAGATTATCAGGAATAAAGACATACATAATACTCTTAAATGTGCATATATCCAATAAATATACATGATGTAAAAACTGGAAAAAAAAATCAAAGAAGAAACAGACCAATCCAGAATTGTATCTGGGAACTTTACAAGTCCTCTTTCAATAAAAAGTTACTTTTGGGACAAAGCTAATAGAACAAACATAAAATCAGTATGGCGAGAGAAAACGTGACCAATATTATCAGTCAACTTGACCTGTTTGAAATTTATAAAACGCTATGCCCAATAATGGGAGAAAACACATTATTTTCAAAGGTACACAGAACATTCACCAAGATAGACTGTATTTTGTGCCATTAAAGATACCTAAACAAATTTTTTAAACTGTAATTTTACAATGTATATTCTCTTAATGAAATTAAATGTGAATGAAATCAGTAACAAAAAAAATTAGAAAACTTACCAAATATTTAGAAATTGAAAAAAATAATTTTAAATTTTTAAATGTTTTTATTTACTTTTGTGTGTGTGTGTGTGTGTGAGACAGAGAGAGAGAGAGAGAGAGAGAGAGAGAGAGAGAGAGACAGACACCGTGCCAACAGGGGAGGGGCAGAGAAAGAGGAAGAGAGAGAACCCCAAGCAGGCTCCACACTGTCAGTGCAGAGCCCGATGCAGGGCTCGAACCCACGAACCGTAAGATCATGACCTGAGCTGAAATTGAGTCAGTGGCTTCACCGACTGAGCTACCCAAGTGCTCCGAAAAAAATTTTTAATGACCCATGTTTCAGCAAAGAAATACAAGGGAAATTAAAGAACATACTAAACTGAGTGATATAAAACATAATCATATTTGTGGGATTCAAGTAAAACTGTACTGGGCCCATATTAGATAAAAAGCATTTAAATACATTAAAGATACTTTCAACAAAGTAGTAGATGGAAGGAAATACTAAAGGTAAAAGCAGAAATCAGTAAAATAGAAATAATAAGAACATTGTTCACTAAGAACAATGAAACCAAATACTGGTTATCTGAAGACTAATAAAATTAATATACTTTTAGGCAAACTGATCAAGAAAAAAAGATATAAATATCCAACATCAGTAATGAAAGGGAGATACAGTATCAATCCTACATATATTAAAATATAATGAGAAAATGTTAAAAACAAATCAAAGCTAATAAATGTGGCAAAATAAATGATATAAACAAATTATTCAAGCTATACTTATCATCAAAACAGACACGATAAAATAGAAAATCTGAAGCTATCATCTATTAAGTTATTTGAATTTACAAATAAAAGGTTTAAATAACATAAAACCTCCTGGGCTCAAATATTTTCTCTTTGGAATTTACCAAACATTTGAGGAAAGACTAGTCTTGATCTTACACAAATTTGTTTTTAACCAAAAAAAGAGAAAACATTTTTCAATTCACTTTACAAATCCGACACTGTCATGATTCCAAAACCAGACAAAAACATTACAATAAAACAAAATGGCAGATCAACATCTCTCATGAACATGCAAAGACTTTACCAAAATACTTGCAAATAAAATCAAGCAACAGTTTACAGGGTATTCTACCATAACCAACTAGGGTCATGAAATTAAGCTATTATCATGGTAAATAGCGGTCAGGAGAGCTGAGGTTATAGGCAACCAACCAACTCAAGCTCTAAGGAAAAACAGGTGCCTTGAAGGACACACGGGACACGAGCTCCCTGGGAAAACAATACTAGACACTAATAAAAATAATTCAGCTAAAATTGTTAATGAAGTGCTAGAGGCTGAGTGTGTGCTAGCAAGAGATACAGAACCACAAACAAAAAAAGGGAAGGCATACCTATCCACTGGTTCTTCGCAAATCTCAGCAGGTATGCACACAGAAAAAGGAGTAGGTGCAGAGTAAGAGGCCCAGAAAAGCACCCCTCTTGGTCCAAGTATGGCAAGAGGAACAGCCACTGACAGCAAGACATAAAGCCCAACCTGGATCCTTTCGACCCTCTCTCATACAAGAAAGGAGAAAAGGCCTAAAACCATTCATGGCAGTGCAACAAACCCTATCACCCTCTGGTCACTGTTGAAAACCCATTAGAGATAGGGGAAGGAAACAGCAAAAAAACACAAAAAACAAAAACAAAGCTTTACCCCTGGGGGAAGAGAAAGGATTAGTCCTACAGTTGCTGGGTTGTAGGGTAGTTCTACTTTTAATTTTTTGAGGAGGCTCCACACTGTTTTCCAGAGCGGCTGCACCACAGTTTGCATTCCTATCAGCAGTGCAACAGGGTTCCCTTTTCTCCACACCCTTACCGACATCTGTTGTTTCCTGAGTTCTTAATTTTAGCCATTCTGACCAGTGTCCGGTCGTATCTCATTGTGGTTTTGATCTGTATTTCCCTGATGATGAGTGATGTTAAGCATCTTTTCATGTGTCTGTTTGCCATCTGGATGTCTTCTTTGGAAACTACTAGGAATTTATCCAAAGGATACAAAAATGCTGATTCGAAGGGGCACAGGCACCCCAATGTTTATAGGAGCAGTATCAACAATAGCCAAAGTATGGAAAGAGCCCAAATGCCCAAATTCTATCAACTGATGAATGTATAAAGAATATGTGGGGTGTGTACGTATATATGTATACACACACACATACACATACGATGGAATATTACTCAGTGATGAAAAAGAATGAAATCTTGCCATTCACAACAACGTGGAGGGTGTCATGCTAAGTGAAATAAGTCAGTCAGAGAAAGACATTATCATATGATTTCACTCATATGTGGAATCTGAGAAACTTAACAGATGAACATAAGAAAAAGGAAGGAAAAATAAGATAAAAACAGAAAGGGAGGCAAACCATAATAGACTCTTAAACACAGAGAACAAACCCAGGGGGTTGGGTTAAATGGGTGATGGGCATTAAGGAGGGCACTCTTCCGGATGAGCACTGGGTGTTATACATAAGTGATGAATCACTGGGTTCTACTCCTGAAGCCAAAAGTACACTACATGTTAACTAACTTGAGAATAAAAAATAAATAAAAAAAGAATTAGTCCTACAAGTGGAAGTGGGGCAAGGAACACTGAGAAATCCCCTTTCCCCAAACCCAGGACACAGTGGTTGTCCAGTCTATTATGATGGATATGCTGCTACATTCAAAACAATTTTGAATGCAGAATGCCATTTCTGAGTAGAAATGGCAGCAATCCAGGAGGTACAGGCTTGACTAACCCAAACTGACTGGCAACCACAATTTGTTTCCATAGTTTGCAGCCGCAGAGAGAGATGTTTTTGATCTGCTAATCTCTCAAGTGGCACGTCTGGAGGCTGGGCTACCAGTAAGAGCCCAAGAAACCCAAGATTTAGTAAAAACACTCTAACGTTCATCAAGTGGTGTACTGGTCAGAGCTCTGAGAATGGAGTCGAGTGATCACATCCACTCTCAGTGTTCTGTAGCTGGCACTGGTTGAAAAGCTGGAGCAGTACAATGGATACCATCAGCTTGTATCTGGGCTGAACCATCAGTGAACCAGGCCAACCTATTTATAGGAACTTCTGTGAATCACGGGTCCCACTGAGGCCAGGAACTTTGCTTCAAGTAGTGAGAGATATTTCAGGAGTAACATGAAAGTTTTTCCCAAAAGGGGTCACTTCCACCCCTTCATTCAAAACCAAGACGACCCAAAGGCCAGGCTGCCTGCATCTCTAAACAATCCATTTTCATTTGCTCAGTTCAGTCTCTTGGGTCCTTCCCTTGTTAACCGTCAAGTCTGAGATAACATACCTCGAAGACGGCAATATCATGCCAGAGAGTCGCAAGGAGTGCATGGGTCAGGTGTTTAGTTTTAAGAAGACCTCAGCAGTAGGCCCTTCCAAAAGAGGTGCACTTGGTAGTTGGGTCAGGCAGGTGGCACTGCTGTACTAAGAAAAGGCCTGCATACCTTAGCCACAAAGTCTTCAACCAAAGCTGTGATTTTCTTTTCTTTCCTCTAGGGATAATCCATTGTTTGTGCTGGATCAATCAGGGAGGGGACATGCAGCAGCCCACAAATGGGAAAATCTCCTGTGAACTTACAAGCATTCACAGTGTAAGCATGTAGAAGTAAAAACGGCAATACCAAATATACACTTGGCAGAGGAAGCCAGAACAAGAGTATATTGAACAGGCCCAGAGACTGCACCCACACTCTAGCTTTTCTTGAATTTGACTGCTTTCCCCCCTGTAAGAACATAGACCAAGGGATCTGACATACACACAAAAGGGATTACAGCCATAGCTGCCAGGAGAAGACATTATTTTCTGACCAGGAGCAGGGGCAGGAGAGGGCAGTGGGGTGGTGGGGGAGGCTAGCCTGCAGAGGAGGGCTGATGTGGTAGGAGGCTCTTTTGTTTGGGTCCTCACTCCAGGGTCAGTGCCACTTCCTCCCTCATCCCTCCCAGCTCCTGCAAGAGCCTGGGTGTCCTTATTGTGCCCTGTGCACCCTGCCATTCCCCCCCCACCCGCCCCTCGCCAGCTAGCGTGCTTTCTCCCCACAGAACCAGGTAGGATGGTGCATGGGCACTCTATCCAACACAGCTATTAAAGTTTGAATTTCCCCCATCCTTGAGGTTCCCAACCACACCAAGCTTCGATCTGAAGCAGCTGAGATTAAAGGGTAAGAGATGAATCAGAGGGCAGAAAACAAGAGGAACTCTGCACCAATAAGCGAGACTTGCATTTATGTTCAAGCTGCCTACTGGGCCTCAACCAATAAAGTTAGAATGTATTCAGTCTACCCATGCTCAGTGCTGACACCTTTCATTTTCGTTCTGAGGACCCCCTGATTCAGCAGCTACTGCCTTTTGCCTTGGGCCTAGCGGTGTACTGCCTTAGTGACGTAATAACAATCGTTCCTCCTCCAGCCTAGAGAGTGAGCACCAACCAAAGCACCATTCAGGCAGCTCCATTCAACTTCTCACTACTTAGCCTCTAAATATTCATTAACAGGTAGGTCAGCAGAGGATCTACTAGTTTACTGTTTCAACAGGAGCATTTGCTGCTGGATCTCCTATCACCTAAACCGGCCCACAGGGACACTTGTCTCTTCCTGCAGGAAGCCATGTTTCTGTCAACATCACATCCTTGTTGCCAAAATTGTCAAAAATTGTGAAGGGTTTAGGATTTTACTCTACTTGCAAGCTATATAGTTAGTCTGCTCTTGTCATGGATGCTGGCAAAAGACATTAGATGCCTGGGTTACCAGCTAAGGACTTTATCACATATGACGTAAGTATGAGGATGGTGTCAGTGACAGTTCACCGTCCCATCCAAGTCCCTTGGCAGAGGGGCCTAGGTGAGTACTCTGTACACAGTGGGTTTGCATCACAGCCAAACAACACTGAGTGTAAAAATTTACCGTTTTTATAACAAGCAGAAGCAAGTCTGCTCTTTGCCTGGGGACTTATTACTGCATCCTTCAAGGTTGCTAGCTTCAAACACAAACGGACCCGATAAAGAAGAGTCAGGTCTTTGCATTCTTGGTAGAGCCAGCAATGCCCAGCATATCCTAGGACCTTCAGCAATGCCAAAGCCCTTGGCAGAGTGCCTTTCCCAACACATTCATATCAAATCTAATACCAGAAGTTCTAAGCAGTAAGGCAAGAAGTAAAAGTCATACATGGTTCAAAAATAAGTAAATTGTCTCTATTTGTAGATGATATTAATTGCCTGAACAGAAAACACCATCAACTTCATTAAAAAAGTCCCCAACAGAAGTTTAGTAAAGTTGCAGGATACAAATTCAATATCCAAAAAAAATCCTATTTCTATATACCAAATTTAAAAATTGGAATTTTGTTTCAAAAAGTTAGGTGCTACTTCAATAGCACTAAGAAAGTGAAATAATTAGTGACAAATCTAAGAAAATATGTGTAAGATCTATAAACTAAATACGATAAAACACTGATAAATTAAATCAAAGATGAATCTAAAAACAGACACCATATCCATAAATTGGAAGACTCAACATTATTAAGATGTCAATTCTCCCCCAGATTGATCCATATATCCTCTGAAGTTTCAATCAAAACCACAGCAGAACTTTTTATAGATAGTATATCCCTAAATGAGAACTACAAGTAGGAATAACAGAAGATATATTGCTTTATTTTAATAGCACAAAGTCACCAGTGAGCATAGCCTTTACCTATTAGTGAACTCTGAAAATGCATTCATTTTCCCAAATGGATACCCCAAGCAGTACCACTGAAATTACTGAATCTATAGTGGAACTCTACCATTCTCTGGCTTTACGCATAAACAAAACCATTATGTGTCCAACCAATTCAAGAACAGACCACCAGTTCATAGATGATCATTCCACATCTCCCACTCGATCACAGGACTAATTAACAGCACAGACAAGGGGACTTGCCATAACTTTGTTAAATATATAATCTAGTTCATCACCTGACTTGGTTTCAGGACACAGAAATGAATATACTGCATAACCAACTACAAAGGAGAATTATACAAAGAAAATGAAACAACAGAAGAGAAGCCAATGAGGAAAAAAAAAAGCACAAACATGACTGTATAATTCTTTGATGTAAATATAAGAGAAAAACATCAACAAAAATTATCCATAACATTTAAGAATGTAAAGCAGAATATAAGGCAGTGAAAACAGAAAGTCAAAAAACTGAGGGCAGGAGTGGTAATAACTTGGACCAGGCCCCCAAAACAACAAGCCAACATTAGGACAACAAACAGAGATCAAAAAGTAGTAATAGGGGCACCTGGGTGGCTCAGTTGGTTGAGCATCCGACTTTTGATTTAGGCTCAGGTCATGATCCCAGGGTCGTGGGATGGAGCCCTGCATCAGGCTCCGCACTGAGTGTGGAGCCTAGTTGGGATTCTCTCTCTCTCTCCCTCTCCCTGTGACCTTCCCCCTCTTGTCCACGTGTGCACATACGCTCTCTCAAAAAAATAAGAAAATTAAGTCCATTAAAATATTTTTTAAGAAGGGTAGTTAATAGTCACAGGATCCAAAATCTAGGTTTGGATGATAAAATGGAAACAAAAACCATGTATTTATTTTGATAATATATGTGATGCTGACAGTTGACTTACAAAATACATAGTGTAAAAAATAAAAATGAAAAAATTTAAATGTCCAACTTAGGTGAAGTAGGGAAGGTTGGGGAAGAACATTTCATGGAGTTTTTCTGTTAGAATATACAATTCTGATGCATGTACTTCATCTAATCATTATCATCAGTTTTCAATTATTCTCATACCAATAATGAATCACCAATGTTTTTGACTCTCTACTACCTTGGCTACTCCCCACTTGATGGAGGTTTCAGCAGATGGTCCATTTCTATTTTTCTGGTAAAACATTTGTTGTGAAAGAAATTTAAAGTTGAGGAGCCAAATGAAATTTCTGAATTGGCTTTAAACTGAAATAATTAATCCTTTCTTCATTGGGCTTTAGTATCAGAGTGAGCTGAGAGCTCTGTTAAGTATTCATTGAAAAAATACTCTTGAAGCAATACAATTTAAAATGTGATTTTCCAGCCATTAGATACTGCTTTTGTATATACACTTTGCAAACAAGTTTCAAAGCGCTTTTCAGTTGTGGTTAATTTCAATATTTCACCCAGTTATTTTTTTTTTATTTTTATTTATTTTTTTTTACTTACAAACTCAGAATCATCAAAAATGTAGCATGAGAACCGGACACAAGCTGGGTAAGAGTGAGCGGACATGAATAGTGCAGTGTAAATGTGGATAACAAACTACTCTCTCACATTCACAGTTGTTCAAACTTAAGGGAACAAATGTATACAATTAAAAATCAAAGATTCCCATATCGAAAATTTTAGGAATTAAAATTCCTAGGCAATCAAAATACTTATAACAAAAAACAAAAACAGAACTTGGGGAAAGAATTTTAATGGAGACATTTGGGGGTTTGATGCATATATATTGCTTAGTTATCATTTGCAAGGTAAAACTGTTTTTCCAGGTTATTAACTAATAATTAATCTATGAAATTATTTTATAATATAAAATCTGGTTTTAAATCACCAATTTTTCAAAATTAGTATCCAATATAAATACAAAATGTACAAGTATAAAACATACAAGTATAAAAATTTGTTACTATGTAAATAAGAATCTTTATAAATTCTGACATGTAATTTGACACTAATTTTTTCATGAAAATAACATAATCTAATTCTGAATCCAATGGTTTAGATATTTTCATCTTTGTTAAAAACAAAACAAAGGAAGTGAAGATTATCCAGCTAACAAATCAGAGAACCTTGTAATCACCAATTTGTGGTTTTTAAAAGAAAAACTATACTAAGCATTGTGTGCAATAAAAGTAATTGTTGTGATATCTTGTGTATCCTTATTCACAAGTCACTTGCACAGGGAATAAAGAGCAATGTCCAAATCTGAGCTTTTTTGCTGCCATTATTTCTTACAGAGATACCAGAATTTTTTCTACAAAATAGTTTGGGTATAACATGGAAATACTATATTACAGAGAATTACACAAAACACAGATATAAACTTCAACAGAAAGAATCAAAGCTATATTGTGTCCCAAAGAATGCTTGACTTGCCAAAAGTCATACAGCTAATAAGCAGTGACTGAACCCAGATCATCCAATTCTAAGTCCCAAGTATCTTCAGAATTTTCCAGAGAGAGGGCCAACTATTTGGGGGGGGTGGGGGACGGAGGTAGCAGAGTTCTAACACTGGCACTGCTACTACCTTACCTAGACTTTTTCAAGTCATTAAACTTCTTTGTGCCTTGGTTTCCTCTACTCCATAGGGATATCTTGATGATAAACACAAGCATACTTGAACTCTTTGGCAGAAAAGCACTCTGTGTATTTCACTACATTAATGATTTCTTTTCCCCACCACAAGTTTCAATTGATGCTAATATCTTTTCTCTGATTATAGTTTGAAGCTGTGATATTTGAAGCTTGAAGTAGTATTGTGTGTGTGTGTGTGTGTGTGTGTGTGTGCACGCGCGTGTGCACACATGTGCATGCTATCTTTGAACATGGCTGGCATTCTAGTGACATCGTTTTTGGCAACTTTCAAAATGCATGAAAAGTTAAGTAGCACAACATTTTAATACTTCGCATTACCAAAGCCTTGTCTCCCCAAATTGTGCATAAAATTTTAGGAATTCACAACAAAATTTTCCACTCTCAACTTCTATAAAAATACAATTAAAATTCATATACCACTCAGCCAGCCCCCCGTGAAATTTAAACAGTACAAGAAGATTACAAAAATGTATAATGCTTTTTAAATAAGGGAATAATTCCAGTTACAAATTAGAAATTTGGCATACATTTTAAAAAGTGAACATAACTAATATTCCTAAAATAATGGAAATAAGTGATTATCAATATTCTAATAATTCAGTCATTTGTAAGGTCTTCTATTTTGTCAACAGATATAGAATCCACTCACTTAATATATTCAAATCTAAAAAAAAACCAAACATTTTTTCTCAATACTGAGAATAGGTAACCAAAAATAAATCTAATTTTAAAGTAATATTTTAAGTTAATTACTTACACCAATGTTTTTATTCTTTTGACAACATATCCATTTTAAAATAATTTAGTTTTTCAACTTATGAAGACATAAGACAAGGAAGACAAGTTAGGAAGACAAACTAACTTCCTTTTTCCTTTACTGAAATGTTTACCCAGTAACACTAGCATATGGCTACATGTAATATTTAAGGAATAGCAATCCATTAAAAGTGCCCAGGTTAAAAACAGAAATAGCCAGTTGAACTAAAATATTGCAGCGAATGATTAGTATGTATCTACTAAATAAAAGGGTTACCGATGGTAAAGACTGAGTAGTAATCTGAAAAGAACCTCACATCACTAAGTCTTTATACAATGAGACTATGGTAATATCAATAGAATTTTTAAAAAATAATTTAAAGTAGAACCACCTTGGACTAATCTCGTTAATATTTTGAATGAATGAATGAGTGAATGAATACCTGAATGAATACTGCAGTCGTAACAATGTTTATTTAACACCTTGAGATGTTCACAACAATTCGAAATACAGAGAAGATGGACTTGAATACAAACAAACTAGTTGAAATTCAATGTGGTTCACAGTAAAGATGCAGTGGCTTTCTATTTGTAGAACAAAGAATCTCAACCAAAAACATATATACGACTCAAATATTCTCCAGAGCAATCATTTAGGCTTCAAAAAGAATATACCCTAAAACCACTTTCTCTTCCCCCTCCACCTCCCTGCATTTTTTTTTTTTTAATGTTTGGTTATAAGTGAACAACAAACCAGAATAGAATACACATTTTTAAAAGACTAATTTACTCATAGTCTATTTAAGATCAGCATACAACCACTTATAAATATAGCCTTTTAAAAAAGCATCCTTATATAAAATGGGGGGGGGGGGGAGAGAAATCCCTGCTATCCATATGAAGCACAGTTTAAGCCCAATACAACTGACCAATCAAAATTAGTGAATGCACTGCATCTCTCTGCAGTGGAGAGAGGCGACAAGGTAGGCTGTCACTCTGCAAAAGCTGCCCCGAACAGGCTTTCCTCTGAAAAGCAGTGCCATTCCTTTTTAAAAGACTGAATCCAAATGTTGTCTCTGGAGACAAGAAGCCTTCAGTATGTTCAATTACTTCATTACGTTTTTCAGATGCTTATTGATTCCACAGTAGGAAGAGTGAGAGACTGCAGCAGCCTCTAGGCAGCACTCCACGTTCCATACATTAGCAGGACTGCTGAGACAATGGCACAGTACAGACACATATTTTCATTAAGGTCTTTTCTGAAGAGATGTTTATGACCCTCTTCCCCAAGTCCTCTGCTAACAAGTGAACAAAATGAATCAATCAAAACTGGAAACGCTTCAACTCCATCAGGAATTTATCAAACCTTTAGCGGAGGTAAGATGTGTTCCCTTATTACAGTATACGGCTGCTTTTGAACTGGCATAGTGGGGTAAAATTACTTTGAAAATTGTCAACCTAAATTTTAAGAGTTTATTTGCTTAATTCTATTTATTGCTAAACATGTCTTTTCTAGATCTTTTTCTTTTAGGACATAACATTTTAAATGTAATTTTTTTAGCATGCAATGTTAAATACCAAAAATATTCTTTGTTGATTCACTATGAAGACATCAGCTTTTAAGTCACTTCAGACCTACTAAAATATTCTTAATGTCATCGGTACAGTTTTTGCCAAGTGTTCAAAAATGCTTCTATTTCTTAAAAGAACCAGGTTTACTACTTAGCTATTACTTATTATTCAGTTTTAGGTTAAGATTATTGAGCATGTTCATTGAAAATTATTTGATTTGCAGTTACATTTTGCATTACCTTTTACATTACAACTACATGGACAATTCATCAGTGGAAATGTCTACTATCTTATCATGGAATCTGTTTTAATCAGTTAAAATTCAAACCAGGTGCTAATAATTAAACAAGCTATAATATTTTCCAGTAGGAAATAGTGTTGAATTTATTGTAAAGACATGAGAGAATGACAGTATGTTTAGTGTATGCTAATTGCTCATAATCTCCTAAAACACAGGTTAGCTTCTAAAATGAGGGCAGAAATTAGTTTTAAAAATGCAGCTTTTCTTTCATGGTTGTATTTATAATGTTACCTCTGTTATCAAATAACGTAGTATTTGCAATCTCTGTTAGGAAAAGAAAAAATTTCATTTAAAGAAACCCTTAAATTTATTTATGAGTTGTGGCTCTAATAATACAGTTTGCTTACTTTGATAACAAATACTGGGTACAGTGCTAAAGTAAACAAAACTAAAGTAACTTTGAGTTAATTGGAAATTATTAGGAACCCTATTTCTTAACCACTTTCTTTTTCTTTTTCACAAGGGCCCACGGCAGCTAATTCAGTATTTACAAGTGACAATATGAAGAATGCATCTGATCAAGCACCTCCCTAGCCGACTGAACCATAAACTGCAGGATATTCTTCTAACATATGCATTTAAGACAGTAAGGAGTTAAAACCAGAAAAGACAGGTCCACATTACTGCCGGGATACAAGACATCGACAGTAATCATCCTAAGAAGAAGCTCTATAAAATAGACATAAAAAGAAAAACAATTTGACTGCAAAAGCCTAAAAACAAAATGGTGAGCTTTTTTAAAGGGGGAGTTTATACTTTAACATACCAGGATTGTGGAGCTGATTCCTGAAGAAACAATGAGACACGGATTGCCAAAAAGAGAATGCCACACATTAGCAGGAAGCTAAATGAAGCTTTATCCAAGTCTTTTCTGCACTAAATATTCAGATATTCACAGAAGCTGATATTACTACTAAAGGATTTCCCCATCTAAGTTTTATGACTATGTATCCTCTTCTAATGAAAGCAAATCAAATTAAATAGCAGATGGTTTTTATCAAAAGAACATGGACTGGATTTAGAATATAAAGCAAGTTATGTGATCAAGAAATCATTTCAAAATAATGAGGACTGCTATAGAAACAGATTCACATTTATAACAAAAGGATGTCTAAATACATTTTAGAAGCTAGAAACCGTATGTTTCCTTTTTTGTTTTCACATATTCTGGAAAATAAAGAGACACTATCACATATTCCCTCAAAGGGAAATATAATTCCTACCATTTGAGGAAGTTTCTCTTGGTCGTGACTTTCTAAGGCAAAACAAATACAAATGTTTGTACTGGTCTTTAGAAATCCATCAGCCAACTAAATGTCACAATTCATGCAGTTTGAAGTATTGGAGAGAAAATGAAAGAATTTCTACAAGACATGAAATAAAACACAGCTACTTCACTGTTGTCAGGTAAAAATTCATGTCAAAATCTATCAATGACATCATGTATCACTTTGTGAAAACCTGCCGTGGTGAGCCAAAGGGCCCATACGGCCACAGCAAACAGGTAGGTCAGAAGATGCATGCACCACGCTGTTTACCGTTTACCAAAGACAACAACCTCGCTCTAGAGGAGATGCACCATAGCTAATTACCATCTAACTTGGCATGTCTGCTTTATTTAATTCTAAATGTCACTGAGGTGACAAAGATGTTTCATCTGTCAGTTCCAAAAATTTGGCACACTTAGAAGTCTCCATTTTTATAGGATTTCAGTGCTAGCTAAGACTTTCACTTACTGGAGTATATGCCTCTAAGTAATACTTCATACCAAGTTCAAGACTAATTAATAATGTTATCATTCGTGATTCTGAAACATCACCCCTAAAATAATATGCATAAATAAAACTGTATTCTAAAACTTGTCAGAGGTTACATCACGTGAAAGGTTAACATGAATGTGGAAAATTATTATATAGCCTTTATAATTTATGTTCAATTATGATTTTGTAGTCAAAATGCTGTACTTGAAATGTGAAATATAGTTGGTTGATTTTATATTTTAACTGAATATACTCACTCCTGACCTATTAGCCCAGAAAATCAGATATTATTTTTATAAATTACTCTAAACCTCTATACATTAAAATACAGATTTAAATGAATTAGCAAAAGAGTTGTTTTTCTAATTTTCCTCAAGATTATACACACTGGGTGATTTATACAAAAGGTTTCACAGGGATGTGTGACTTTAAAAGATTCCTCAGAAAATGGGCTTCAGATACTCCCTTTTCCCTAAAATTTCATATTTTACTTTAAAAATCCTGTTTGAACAAATAAAATCAAGAGATATATTCTTTTAAACCACTCCAAAAATGGTTATTTCTTATTAAGATATTAAATTTCAATTCCTCCTTCCACAACATGAGAGGGTGTGGTCACAAAATAAATCATTCACTGGAGTGATTTACAGCTCTTTTACCAAGTTTTGTGGTGTTATATTTTAACATAATGTCCTTTTTCATCCAATTTGTATAACATTAAGTTTGTCCATTATAAAGTTTGGTGAGCATTTTCACTATGAAATATGTAATATTTATCATTTGCCTGCTTCTGTGGGAAATAACCCCAAATATCCCCAAGCACACTGTTGACTCATGAATATGAATTTCAACCAAGAACATGGACAAAATGGTTTTAAACAACTAGTGCTCTGTGCCATTAATCATTTTAAATGAACACTCGTCCTGTTCATTTGAAACCTCACGAGAATAATTACACCTACACTAATTATGCCAGAACATATTAAAATAGCGTTTATTACCCACCTACTCACAACATTTTAAGATGAAATCTAAAAACACCGGGCTAAAATTAGTTTTGCATAGTGGGTAGCTTTATTGTACAAAAATATACTGTATCTCAATAAGCTTGAAAAACCCAAATGAGGACTATCTTTTTAGAATATTAAGAAATTCTGAACAATATAGGAGTATTCCCCACACAGTCATCTTCAAAGGGAGAAGCCAACTTCCTATTACATCGAAACAATGCAACCTTGATGTCTCCTAACTCTACCTTTGCCGTTAACAGTTTAGAAAGTTTAAAGTTAAACCAAGTACACAATAAAAAGATTTTTTTTTAACAAGGAACACATGTTTTATACGTCATTTAAATTGCGAAATATCAAAGAGTTTATTCTATTTCACTTTCTAGGGAAAACACCAACTGCTCCAAAAGAATGTGTTTTTCTCCCGTTCTGGAAATCAACATGCAGTCTGAATCTAACATTACAGTGCGAGATGACACTGATGACGTCAACACCAATATGTACCAACCACTTTCCTATCCATTAAGCTTTCAAGTGTCTCTCACCGGATTTCTTATGTTAGAAATTGTGTTGGGACTTGGCAGCAACCTCACCGTGTTGGTCCTTTACTGCATGAAATCCAACTTAATCAACTCGGTCAGTAACATTATTACAATGAATCTTCATGTACTTGATGTCATCATTTGTGTGGGATGTATCCCTCTAACTATAGTCATCCTTCTGCTTTCACTGGAGAGTAACACTGCTCTCATCTGCTGTTTCCATGAGGCCTGCGTATCTTTTGCAAGTGTCTCAACAGCAATCAACGTTTTTGCTATCACTCTGGACAGGTATGACATCTCTGTAAAACCTGCAAACCGGATTCTGACAATGGGCAGAGCTGCAATGCTGATGATATCCATTTGGATTTTTTCATTTTTCTCTTTCCTGATTCCCTTTATTGAGGTAAATTTTTTCAGTCTTCAAAGTGGAAATACGTGGGAAAACAAGACACTTTTGTGTGTCAGTACAAATGAATACTACACTGAACTGGGAATGTATTATCACCTGCTAGTACAGATCCCAATATTCTTTTTCACTGTCATAGTGATGTTAATCACATACAGCAAAATCCTTCAGGCTCTTAACATTCGAATAGGCACAAGGTTTTCAACGGGGCAGAAGAAGAAAGCAAGAAAGAAAAAGACAATTTCTCTAACCACGCAACATGAGACTACAGACATGTCACAAAGCAGTGGTGGGAGAAACATAGTCTTTGGTGTAAGAACTTCGGTCTCTGTAATAATTGCCCTCCGGCGAGCTGTGAAACGACACCGCGAACGACGAGAAAGGCAAAAAAGAGTCTTCAGGATGTCTTTATTGATTATTTCTACATTTCTTCTCTGCTGGACACCAATTTCTGTCTTAAATACCACCATTTTATGTTTAGGCCCAAGTGACCTTTTAGTAAAATTAAGGTTATGTTTTCTAGTCATGGCTTATGGAACAACTATATTCCACCCATTATTATATGCATTCACTAGACAAAAATTTCAAAAGGTCTTGAAAAGTAAAATGAAAAAGAGAGTTGTTTCCATAGTGGAAGCTGATCCTATGCCTAACAATGCTGTAATACACAATTCTTGGATAGATCCTAAGAGAAACAAAAAACTTACCTTTGAAGATAGTGAAATAAGAGAAAAATGTTTAGTACCTCAGGTTGTCACAGACTAGGGAAACATCTAAGTTTCACTAAGCCCACATTCAGAAGTTTTAAATTTAAATTGTAAAAAAATGAAATTACTGCCAAATATAAGAAAAAAAACATTTTAAGTATTGGTTATGTTGTAAATTTTCAATGTAAATGTCAATATTAGATTAGGTCATATATATTCAATTTCTTCATTACAATGTATTTGTTGCATGGCAGTTTGTTAAAGTAATATCATGTGTATATTTTGTCAATATTATGTCCATCAGAAGATATTCATGTAAGTCATATTTTCTAAATAATAAATACATAGCCTTAAAACAGTGTATAACTTTAAAATGTAACTGACACAGGTATCTTTGCTTTTCTTTTCTTTTATAAAGTGTATTTGTTTCTAAGCCACAAACTATAGATAGATTTATATAATGATGAGTGAAATAGCACTTTAACATAAGAACAAAAATTATGGGCTCCAAGCAATCAAAATAATTCAGGATTTTCTGTATCACTCTATTAAGTTTTCTGCTATAGTCTACCTGGTGTAATATTTGATGAATCAAAAATAATGAACTGTATGTGAAACTTCATCCTTTTTCTTGCTTTTTGAATGCAGGAAATTGTAGGATTTATCAGGATTTTAAAATCTGACAACCAAGAAACAACCCTGTACATACACTCTGAGATAGAGAAACTTATTTTCTAAGATCAAGGGCACGATGCCTATAATATACAAATAAAGGGACAATAAAGGGAAGGAAGAAAACTAAAGCACCAGCCTCTTTCTTCCTTCCTCACTTTGCTGGAGTCTAAGCCAAATGGTCTGGATTCATATAACTGTAAACAGAACTATTAAAATCTGAATAAAAGGGGGAAAAAAAACTTTGTATCATTGTAGAGAAGATTCACAAAGCCAACTATTTTTAACTGTAGATACATGGCAACTTTAGAGTAATATGATTTACACAACGTTCCTATACTAGTTCCTATACTATATATAGTAGCTTCCTAATGTTTCAAAATACAATAGTTCTATTTCCACCCTTAAAATCATTAAAGCGACAATAAACCTCGTCAATTTTTTACTCTACACCACTTAATTTAACTTTAATCTTTATTCTGCCCTCTTCAATTCATGCTGGAAAATATAAAATTACTAAAACAGGTTTGGGAATCTCATATCAAATAAATATCTTCCAACTGTTATAATCCAATAATCTGTCAATGAGTGCTAATCATCACCGACTGTATCAGGAAAATAGCAATAAATTATTTAAAAATAGGCTAATATAGTAGTTGCTACCTTATAAGTAATTAACTGGACAGTTTTTTATTCTATTTTTTTTTAACACTGTATCCATTAAATCAAGCAGCACCTCATTTTTAAATAAAATTTTACATCAAACAATTCAATAATATATAACTTTTATTAAATTAAATGAGATTGAGATTGATCCAATGAAGTTTATGGAAAACTTTAACCCTTGGGAAGTGAGCACCATGCAATAGCTTGAATTCAATGAGGTTACATGGGAAATTTAATAAGAGATTTCTTTCTGATAATAATGTTAACATGTCAAATCATGGCAAAGGTACAGTGTCCTTCTGCCTTGTTTTCTACTTTTATGAAATTAAAGAAATGCTTCAATTTAACAAAATGTACCATAAGAAAGTAAGACATTTTGGGGACCCTAGAGAAATTCTTCATTGTTAAGATATTAAAAAATTTTTCATTCAGTAAACGTATTTGACACAGAATATCTCCTAATATAGCCATTAAAAATTTTTAAACTAATTTTATACTTAAACTTCCAAGCATAAATTATAATTGTTTTCAATTTTATAATCTTAATAAAAATTAGACTATTTTTAGAGTTTTCATATTAAGAGAAACCCTTTGTGTTTTAAATATTTTTAATCTTCAAGTCTATAAGCATGCCAAAGAACGCGGTTAAAAGATATTTTTAAATATATTTGTCTAAACTGCTTTCATGCCCTCTTGTTGTCTGTAATAAGAAACCTAACAAAATAAGTAATAAATGGCAAATATTATAATGTTGCCTTCTAAACTGTTATTATTTCTACACTTGACACTAGAGCAGACAATTAACAAGCATTTTTTGTCCTCCTGTAATGAACTTCCAGGTATACGAAAGTACATCCATTGATTTACAACAAAGAAAATTCAGACTTACCAAACAACTTCTAAAAGCTTTCTAATGTTAAATAGTATGTAGTATGTAAACCAAAATAATATTTATGTTAAAGGTTCAGCTTTTGAAAACAAGTCGCAAATACGCTTACAACTACTGACCTTAGCTTAAATGAGAAAATGAGAAGCTTAGACAATTTTTTTCATCAGGTGTTTGTTCTATGAAAAGGTAAAATACTTTTATTTTTCTCATGATGGACCTCATCAAAATGTGTATGTTTTTCACTCTATTTCTAATAATTTTATGGAAAAAAGCATTAATGCCAATTTTTCATGTTAGAATGAAAATTGTAAATGCCAAAGCAATAGAGGTAACAGTGGACTCAACATGGGACCCTTCATAAAATATTTTTCAACCCATATGCCAAAAATCACAGACACTGGCATCAATTTATATATAGTTAACTGGGTTAATTCTTCAAAACTATCTAAATAAAAACTATTCTTTTAAAAACTAACCAACTATGAGCTCAGTAAGATATGGAACTCTTTTGCTTGCTAGTTTCAGGAGGTTATTATTCTAGCATTAGTCCCAAAAGATGTTCAAACCTATTGTGAAAATTTAAGAATTTACTATTATGTTTTTTAAAAAATGCCATTCATAGTATTTCTGTACTTTTCACCATGGTAAGTCAAATTTTAGGTACGTGGTCTATTTTTGAAGCCCTCCCCACCCCACCCCCACCGTGAAATGATAGCAAAATCTAAGTTCCCTGGGCATTAAAAACCAAACTCCTCATTTACCTAAGGTGAGACTGAAAAGTGAAAACCTAAAAGATAAGAAAAAAAGGTGTTTTTCAGGCTTTATTCAACACAGTAATTTGAAAACTATTTTCCAAAGTCAATAAAATGTTGAGTTTCATTACATTTTGATGATACAGTTAAGTAAGCTTTGTAATTTTGTAATTCAATTAAACTTGGATCCTTACAATGTAGAGGGCATTAGGACAGATACACATACTCATATAAAATAAAGCTATTACCCTGGAAGTTTAATATAGAATCAAGGTAGTTAAAAGTCTGGCAATACCTACAAAAAGGCAGAATGCAGTAAATGTTATTTAGAAAAAAGTAAAGTTCTTAACAGACTTAACAAGAAAGGAAATGTGTGGGATTTAAGAACAATACAAATAAAAGCACTGTTGAGGAAAGCTATTGAAGCATATCTGGAAAGACTAAATTGTTCTCTTTACAAGAAAAGTCATACAGTAGTGAGAAGTTAATCTGATAAGTTAAACTGGAGCCAAAAGCCAGAAAGAGGGCTTTAAATGCCAGCAGAGATATCTGAGCAGGGGAATAATACAATGATAAATGGGCTACAAATCAATCAATCAGCAATATGTAGATATGGGTGATTGGTAAGACACAAAATAGGAAGCAAAGAAAACAAACTGTTGGCTGGAAAAGACACAGAAGATGGGAAGCCACAGCCATCGCAGGGGCAGGTAACAAAAGGCCTGGCAAAAAGTGCTGGCAGTGGCTGTGGAAAGAAAGGAGCACGCAGATGTGACAGGCAATTTCACATTTCACAGAATCAATAGGGTATGGTATGTCACTGGTTAATAAAACAACTGGCGTAAGAAACTAAAGAATTAAAAATGAAGGCCAAAAAAGGACCATAAGAAACTAGACTCTCCTCAATGATCTAAGAACTTTTAAATTATGTTATGCATAAAGTACATGGATAATGAGGAAAAAAAACAAAAACATTTCTGGCAGGACAAAAAAATTCAATTAAGTAAAATAAGTAACATTCAAGAATGTTCTAGTTATGGGGCTCCTGGGTGGCTCAATAGGTTAAGCACCCGACTCTTGATTTTGGCTCACGTCATGATCTCACGTTTGTGGGATCAAGCCCTGCACTGGGCTCTGTGCTAGGCGTGGAGACTGCTTGAGAGTCTCTCTCCCCCTCTGCCCCTCCCCCGCCCACATGTGCACATGTGCTCTCTCAAATAAATAAATAAATAAATAAATAAATAAATAAATAAAGGCTTTTTTAAAAAGTTCTGGTTATAACTATTCAAAATAAAAATTTCTAACTAATGTTTTAAAATATCCACTTTATATTTTGCATATTGGTTTATTCATTTTTCCAATGAATGCATATTTTCTTCTTCAGTAACTTTTTAATTATAAAAAGTTATAAACAATGGGACAATGCCAAGGTACATAAAGTAGAAAATACAAAAATCATCCTTTGCTCTTTTATTCCTAATTATGAATATCTATCGAAGTCATTATATACATGTCTCCTTCATTCTTTGTTAATGGCTGCACAAAAATAATTTTTTTAATTAAAAAAACATTTAGCAGTATTTCTAAAATGTGACAATGATAAATATCAAATACATAAACCCTTTTCTATAATAATTTCAAGCTACATTTTTCAAGATTATCTTGAAAAAGGAAGGAAAGGTAACCTGTCAAATTTTGAGACACGTTTTCTAAATGGAGAGAAGAAGCAAGAAAAAAACATAAAATAATGTATTTTTTCTCCCTTTTCACTAAGTAAGAGGAGAAATTAAAAAAAAAAAACTAAAGAAAACTTCTGGAACTTATTTTCTTTACATCTCAGGAAAGTGTCCTTGTACGTACTCCCATAAGCCTCCTATGGGACAGCAGTGAACTCAAGAAAGCTGAGCGTGAGATGACTAATAATAAATGTTAGGGGAAAATGGAGCTCAGGCCATATTATAAAAGGTGGGGGGGAGATAATTAAACCTAGACAAGGCAGGAAAAAGATCTAAAATACTCGGAGATGCTCAGCTCTTCGAGAAGTGAAATGTGAATACACAATTGTGGGTTAGAGTTCACAGAAGAAAACTAATTTGAAGACTGACCTTTTGTAAAAAGCATTCAGAACAATGAAAGGAATTTTTTTAAAAAAAGAAACCCTAGTTAACAGACTAGACAGATTAGTAACATAACAACATATTGCATGAGAAAAAGTAGAATATCAGGACATTACAACTCACAAGTGTTTGGAAAAGAGTGGTACTAAGATGGAGAAATAAATGGAAAACTGGGTTCATCTTAATGTAAAAGCTATCACTTCTTATTAAAGAATATTCACTTTTTGCAGGAGAAAAAGAGCTGAGCAAACTTAAAACACAATTATTTCTCCCCCTGCTCATGATAAAATAATGTGTGGCAATAATCCTAAGTATCCCTACCCTTCTATTCACACTTTTTTTTTAAAACAGACCTCTATAAGCTGTATCCATGGCTTTCAAGCATGACAGCTTTGTACTTGCACCAGCAGGTGGTAAAAAGTGCTGTCATTCCTGTCACTGCCACCAATATCAACTCCTACCACTATCAAACCCTGAAGCATCAGGTAAGATAAAGGAGGAGAGCAGAGTGTAGCTGGAATTGAGGTCATTTTCCTCACCCTGCTTACATGAAAGCAGTATGTCATATATTTCTGAGAGGCATTAAGCAAGGTAGACTACCAAAGCACATCCAGCAATTTTTCACGGTGGAAAGTAAAAGGGACAAGGGAACCTTGTTAAGCTTATTGTTAAGATTACAGATAATTGCTTTCCACTCAGACAACTATGGACATACAATACTAGTAATAGATGCAAAACAAACATTTTTTAATTTAACATAAAATTTTTAAAATGTTAATGCTAACAAATAAGAGTCTTGTCCACATTAGACACAGACTGTAAGAGTAAGAAATACTAAGATTTATATATACGGGAGCCATTAATATAGTATTACATACAATCCATTGTCATATGCTGTATATTGCACATATTGTATATTGATCGGGTAACGAAGAACCAATGATATATGTTTCACCCCAATATTGTTAATATCTTAAAACAGGTTAAAATGTAACAAATCAAATTTACATAGTGTACACTTTAACCGTTTTCCCAGTTCTGGAGTCTTTCTTTTGCTATTACATTTTTTCCAACTATCACTTCTTACAAGCAACAAAATGCTAGCAAACTGTAGCTACCTAACTGTATAAAACTGTCTTTGGACACCTGGGTGGCTCAGTCAGTTAAATGTCCAACTTTGCCTCAGGTCATGATCTCATGGTTCGTGAGTTCGAGCCCCACATCGGGCTCTCTGCTATCAGCACAGAGCCTACTTGGGATCCTCTCTCTCCTTCTCTCTCTCTCCCTTCCCCACTCACACGTGTGCACTCTTTCCCTCAAAAATAAACATTAAAAAAATTATTTTTAAAAAACCTGTCTTTAATCCACATGATACATGTGGATACATGATATAATAATGGTCTATAAACTACTGTAACCTTTAATAACACTTCCCCAATAAGTGCCTGATACATACTAACTGATCAGTAAATATTAGTGAAACTGAAACTAACAATTTTTAAATTTCTGACCCCATGTATCTTGTTTAGGAGAGTATTTTTCAAAATGTATCCCACCTATACCAGAATCTTTTACGGTGTTTGTTTGAAATTCCAATTTCTGGGCTCCACCTTAGACTTTATGAATCAGAATATCTGTGGTTGCAGTTCTCACTGTAAATTTTAATAGGTACTCTCAGGTGATTTGTGTGCTAAAACTTAAGAATGACTACTTTAAACACTTGAAGATGGACTATGTATCAAAGTGACAGATAGTCAAGTAACTGATCAATGAAAATATAGAAGCAGCTCAGAACTCAGACCATAATGCCTTCCTGAAGTAAAAAATTTTAAGCTTACTTCATTTAATAATAAAATTATATTTGAATTCTATATATTATAATCTAGCAGGACATTCACTTCCTAAGAAATAAAATTTTATTGATTGATTGATTCGTTCATTCATTCACTCAATCATTCCAGAAGTATTTATTGAGCATTTACTATGTACTAGCTGTAGGGATAAGAACCGATGGAGCTGGGCTTTCAGTGAACTTACAGATGATGGTAAGTGCTAAGGGAAAGTCAAGCATGGTAAGGGAGTGAGAGATGAGGGTTTATTTGTGCAGCATGGTCAAGAAAGTGCACTGTTGGCACTCAGTAAATGCTGTTGCTTAAGTGAATGAGCACGGCTGTCCACAATCCTACATTCATTCAGTTAGCTGGCCCTTCAAGAATTGATGACCTGATGACTTAACTGGTCCCCTCTTCCCCAGGCATTTCCTTTTTACTGTATTTAGTTGTTAATCAACCCGTATACTATTTTCATGTTAGGAGCAAATTAATTATGGAAATATGACTATCAATGGCTTAGAAAAGTGTCTAGCACAATGTTTGGCGTATACTAGGTATATTGTTACAAGGCTTGATGACCTATAGCACTGAAAACCGAAATAGGACTGAAATTTATTCTCCCTCCAGAAGTCCACATACTATCCCAGTCCTCAGTGTTCAGTTTCTCTGTGAGAAACCTTTCAGTAATAATCATAATCATAACCAAACTTACTGAATGCTTAATGTGTTAAATAAATGAGCTGTTGTGTTAATTCTTTAGATTCTCCTCTTATAAATCTTCACACCAATACAATGAGAGAAGTCCTGCTGACACTTTTGCTAGGGATAAGAAAACATGCTCAGAGAAGTTAGGTGGCCTGCTCTCCTCCACACTGCTTGTAGGAGGTAAGACAGGGTTGGAGCCAAGGCTATCTTCCTTGTTTTACTTCCTTAAAAGAACTTATCTAGGGAAAACATTTCCTTTAAAAATCATCCACTCAGAAGATAAAATGGTACCAAATATGAAACAGGACACTATAAAGTGCTACTTACTTTTACTTCATTCATAAAAAATACCCAGTTAAGTATAAAACTACACAGCTACTGACTGTTATAATGTTACCTTATTTTGACCTAAAGGCAAATACTATACTTGCATATTTTTCTCATTTCAAAATAAAACTTCTATTAAAATGTAACACTATACATATGGGATTAAGAATTACTTTTAAGGGGCACGTGGCTGGCTCAGTTGATAAAGCATGAAACCCCTGACCTAAGGGTCATGAGTTCAAGCCCCATATTGGGCATGAAGCCTACTTTTTAAAAAATGGCAATAAGTTAATTAATTAATTAAAAATTTAAATTACTTTTAAAATAATTGCAGTGAAAATACTAAAAACTATATTTGGTGCATCTTTTGAACAGATGTCACTCAAGTTAGATGGTTTCAGTCAAACATTTTCCTTTGTTATTATAATTTCCTTTGTGCCATCAACACAATTTAGGGAACATTCAGCTACTGTTTGATAATTTATGACAACTTTAATTTCCTATTCTGTTTTATAACAGTAAAGTGACATTGATAATAAATACTTCAAATGGTATTGCAAGAAACTCAACCCTAGGAACATTTCTTATTAACCTTTTCACTAAGAATTCTTTCCAACAACATTGATATTATCTTCTGTTATCACTCTTCCTTTCAGCATTTTCACTGACTCACAGAACTAATCATAACATGTTATTGTTAATGAAAACGGACTGCTATGAATACAATTTAAATACATAAAGACAACAGTACAGGTGATCAGATATAGTCACCTTACAGAAAAACATTTGCCAAATAATATATTCCAGATAAACAATGACTGCAGTTTAGAAAATTAATGAATATATGAAATTCACAGGTATATTCATGGGTACAAGAATGTGTGTTTTTTCATTGGAGCAAAGAGCTACAAATTCACTAAGATCCTCAAAAAAGTATATAACCCAAAACTAAAAATCTACTAAGAAAGTAGGAAAGCAAAATTGGTAAATGCTACCTTACATCCTGCCTTATTTGAGGAAGACTGTAAGACAACTTTTTAAAACATACAATTTTAGACACAATTAAATGAAAAAATAATAAAATCAGAGCAATATAGATTAAAAGAATGGAAAAAAATTAAATTAGCTCTGGTATGAAACATACAATGCAAAATGCTTATCATTTAGTCCTGCATTCTTGCAAGAGATGAGTCAAAAACTGTCCCTATATTTTCTCTAAGATCGTATAAAGAGAGAAAAGGGATTGATTACATGACTCTTAGCATCAATTAAATAAAAATCCTCTTGTTCAGTGGAAGTGATAAGTATTCCTAATATTGAGACCAAATTGCATTGCCTTTCGTGGATCTTCTCAGAAAGTACATAATGTTTAAACAATGTTTTTACAACTTTTTTTTAAGGTTATCTATTTTTTAGTAACCTCTACACCCAACGTGGGGCTCGAATCCACCACGTTGAGATCAAGAGTCACACGCTCCTCCAACTGAGCCAGCCAGGCACCCCTTTACAACTTTAAAGACAACTGAAGTGGGGCGCCTGGGGGCTCAGCCAGTTAAACCTCCAACTCTTGGTTTCGGCTCAAGTCACAATTTCACTGTTCGTGAGTTCGAGCTCCACATTGGGCTCTGTCCTAACAGTGCAGAGCTTGCTTTGGGATTTTTCTCTGCCCCTCCCGTGCTCACTCAGTGTCTCCCTCTCTCTCTCAAAAATAAGTAAAACTTAAAAAAAAAAAAAAAAAAAAAAAAAAAAACCTCATTAAAAAAAAAAAAAGACAACCAAAGTCTCATACAGTCATTGATGTCCTTCAATGCACAATAATGGCCACAATGATCTTATGGAAAACGCAAGAAGTCTAATAAGGCTGATTATAATTTTCCTCATAGTACAATAAAGGCATCAAACTACAAGGAAATTCTGTAAAAAGAACTACATAGGAAACAATAATATAATGCAGTAATTTAATTCTGGCTTAATCTAAGGATGGATTCTAGAAAATTCAAGCAGTGAATATCAAGCACTTCGCACACATCTAAGGGGTCAAGCAGACTGGCTGGAAGAAAGAGGTGGCACTTCCAAATGAAAATAAGACAGATGTTCTTAAAAACCAAAAAAGGTCTCCTCTCCTCCCCCTAATCCCCAACTTTCAGAGATTCTCTAATCAAGAGAAATGGATAGACTAATTAGCCTTCAGAAAACTGTCTTGAAATATTCTTTCATCAAATCTCTAGAAAAAAAATAACTGGCAGAAAAAAGGTTAAGTGCAAAGACATAAACATGAATAACCATCTGGGCTGAGGGAAAGACCAACATGACAACACTCCACTCTTGCACAGAGGTGGCTGTTGACAAATTCTGAAAAGATAAGTTAAAGAACTGAATTTTCATCAACTGAAGATAAACCTACTTTGCCTGAAATATCTCATCCTCATTAAAACATCTTCTTCCTACCCATGATTCAAAGGTACAGTAAGAACAGATACAATAAAAGCCACAAGAGCTGAGTTTTCACCTACATGATAAAAGACATCATATAAATATTTCGTCACTATTATTAAATACAAAAAATAAGGTATGAGTAGCTTCTACTTTTAAATGCCGTATTCTTCTATCAATACCATTCATATGAAATCCAACTAACTTCTCCACTTACATAAATGTTTCTAAAAACTTGGTAACATATGTCACAGGATCTAGCAAGCAGATTCACAAAGTGCCTGAACGAAATCGCCAAGCAGCAAGAACTATAAAATCCTAATTACTATCATAAGCAAGTCTGTTATCTTGGAAGCATTAAAAAAATCATTAAAGCACTTTTAAATGGCCCATTATAATAGCACTTAACCCTCATCTGCCCAAATTTGAACATTTCATAAAAGGTTTGGGTTGTATAAACTTACAAAAGTGGTGGCGATAAGACAAGTTTGTCAACATCAATATCACAAGCAAAATTTAAGTACAATTAAGAGTACAAAGAGCAATGGGGCGCAAAGGAAAGGGAGCACGTGTAGAGTAATACCCCCTTATCTGTAGTTTTGCTTTCCGTGTTTTCAGTCGCTACAGTCAACTGTAGTCCAGAAGCAGATGATCCTCATTTTCCCCTACTGCCAGAAGGCCAGTAGTAGCCTAACACCACATTACAATGCCCATGTCGTTCACCTCACCACGTAGGCATTTTTATCATCTCTCATCATCACAGGAAGAAGACTGGGTACAGGACAACAAAGTACTTTGAGAGAGACCACATTCACATGATTTTTATTACCATATGTTGTTACAACTGTTCCCTTTTCAAATTATTGTTGTTAACCTCTTACTGTGCCTAATTTATAAATTAAACTTTATCATAGGTATGTATGTAGAGGAAAAGGCACAGTGCATATAGGGTTCAGTACTATCTGTGGTGTCGGGCATCCACTGGGGGTCTTGGAATGTATCCCCCTACAGAAAAGGGAGGGGGAGACTACTGTACCTGGAAAAACTACAGAAAGGAAACAGCAATTGAAATGAACTTTGACAGCCTCTGGGCAACAACAGTATATCAGGCAGAGATGCAAGCATGAGCAATTACAGAGAAACAAGAAAACAGAGTCTCCAGACCAGGGAACAATTCAATTTGGCTGGCGCACAGACTATGAATATGTAAGCAGGAAGAGATAAAGCTGGAAAAAAAGGCTATAATCATGTTTTATCAGGCAAAAAAAATTTTAATTTAAACCCAAAGCTCAGTGAAAATCTTTCTAGATTTGACAGTGTGTGATGGCATCTAAATATACACATACTTACACTTTTCAATCATCATAGTGTAAGCCCTCAATACTCAGACAACCATGTCAGCCTTTGACCTGGTCTCTCTACCTCAAGCTCTCACAATTTCCATTTTCCACTTCCTAAAACACAATTCTGTTCATTTTCATCCCCTGATCACAGAATATCTTCCATCAGATACCAGTTACTCTTCACAGAGACTTACAATACAACATAGTATTTAGAAGAAAATAACTAAAACCCAGAGGAGAGATGGGGGTGATGGGTAAAATAGGAGATGGGGATTAAGGAGTGCACATGTGATGAGCACTGGGTATTGTATGGAAGTGTTGAGTTACTGTATTATATACCTGAAACTAATATAATACTGTATGTTAACTAGCTAGAATTAAAATAACTTAAAATAAAATTTAAAAAAATGTTTAAAGAAAATAACTAAAATGCAAATAGTAGTAGTAACCACTCAGTATTGTTAAATGTAGAATTAGAGATATCCCACAAAGTTATACAAACACACAGCCTTGAAAAATGTCAGCAGAAAATGCAATATGCCCAATTCAATTTTTTTTAATTTGAGAGAGAGACAGAACGAGCACAGAGGAGAGGGGCAGAGGGAAGGAGAGAGGTGGGGGGGGAGTGGTTAGGGGGTGGGTAGAGAGAATCTTAAGCAGACTCTGTGCTCAGCATGGAGCCCAAGTCAGGGCTCAGTCCCACAACCCTGGGATCATGACCTGAACCAAAAGCAAGAGTCAGATGCTCAACCTACTGAGCTACCCAGGCACCCATTCTTAAATGTTTTTTATTCTCCTCCAGTACTGATCTCTAAATTGAAAACTTTTACAGTAATATTTAAATATCTTGTTATCAGAAAAAAATGCACAATAAATGTACCTTGTATGATGTGATTTTTGAAAAGAAAAAAGAGTGTTTTTGTATGTTACAACATAACACAACCACAAATGAAGATGTGTACCCAATGTGACCTTTAAAACACCATGCAAATTTGCTCTTTACTTCCATTTCTAAAGAAAGAAAAATAAGAAGAAAGCAATATTTGGGGATCTATTATATGCTAAGCAAGGTGAAAGGCAATCTAAAAACTCTGACTCATTAAATCTACCCTACAGTCCTTTGAAACCTAACAGTGAAGTTCACTTGTTGAAATTCACACAGTTATCATGACAGATAGAAATGGGATTTAAACCAATGTCTAGATGGTTTCAAAGCCTAAGTTCTTTTAATTTTATAGCAGGAACAGTTAAGATATTTTATGGTATAATTTTATGAGGTTTTAAAATCTCTCAAGTGTTAGTAAAGTGAGTATTACTTTGATGAAGGAAAACTTGATGAATATTTTGTTATTCTGGTTATTACATTACATTACGTAGCCTCTGTATACCCATTTAACAAGATTTATTCATAAGTCATTTACCCTCAGTAGAAATCTTCTAAACTAATCCTTTTAGTTTTTATTTTTGCTGAACAATTAGCTCACTCTAAAATATCAACTGCATTATTTAGCTGTAGGTGGAAAGTCTCTATTAGGTGACTATTCTTAAGTATCCGCAAACCTGTTAAAGAAAGCAACAAGGGACGCCTGGGTGACTCAGTCAATTAAGCGTCTGACTCTTGATTTAGGCTCAGGTCATGATCTCACAGATCAGTGAGATTGAGCCCTGCGCTGACAGCACAGAGCCTACTTGGGATATTCTCTCTCTCTCTCTCTCTCTCCCCCTCCCTCCCTCCCTCCCTCCCTCTCAAAATAAATAAACAAACATTAACAACAAAAGAAACAAGCAAAATACATTCTCTCGATCCTTAACCCTCTGTCAAGCAATTATCACAGCTGGAGAAAACCCAGAGAGGTTACTTCTCTCCTCTATCTTCCAAGGAAGAGATCATCATCGTAGATAGCCATCCATCCCCAAAAAGTAACTGGATCAAGCTGGAAGATGCAGGTTATCATACAGCACATCCCAATAAAACACCATTTTATTACTCTTGAAACTGTACGTATGTGTTTTAACCATTTATGCTCTCCACTCCGTCCCAAGATATAACTCTTCCTCAAGTCTCTGCCCAGCAAAGATTTGGATTCTGTAGATCACTCAATCAATGATCTAATACATCTCCCAAGAAATAGCATGACTTCAATTTTCAAACTTCTTTTAGCAATTTAACTTTTTCAAACAAATTATTTTACCAAACCCAAATTTATAAATAAGATAAAAGCAGATTACTCTCAATAAAGTTAAATTAAGGGATCAGTCAAGAAACTCAACAATCCCTACATCCAAATACCTAGGACTCCTCAGAACATAGTTTAAAATAAACATGATTTGGAACCACTAACCGTAATAGGACACTTTATAGAAAACACTCTGCTCATGCGTTGAGATCCTATTATTCTTACATCTGTTAGAAAATAAGATGACTGGTTACCCATGACTCATAACCAGACTCCACCACACATCTGTAATCAGATCTGGGAAAAACAACCTATGTATGTCCCAAAGACCAAGAATGGACTTTATCAATCTGCATAACTCTAAAACAGTCTTAAAGATAAGCACAAAGTAGGGTTTAAAACATATGCACCAGCATAGAGCTAAATATATAAATCTAGTTAGAATAAAAAGTTTTCTTTAATTCCCAAATTATCTGACTGTAAGAATCTTTAATAGGACTTGAGGCCATTACTTGTTTTTTAAGAGCAACAGGGGGACAAAATGTATCACTAGCCATGATATCAGGAGAGTAGGTGGCATATTTTACAAGCAGGATCCCACTGCAGCTGCCTACTTTAAAACCACCAGTTAACATTGTGTACCTGCATATAAGAAAGTTGTCTGTTCCGTACCAATAAAAAAAAATCATTTAACTCTGGCACTTTCTTCTTCCATGAGGAAAGACACGATTCATTAAAACATTACGGGTGGGTGGGTGAGTGAGTGGGGGCATATTTTACTTTGTTTTGACTCTAATGTCTTCCTAGAGCAGACTTTTAAAGATCAGTCATTCTCTTTCCTACAGAACAAGTAACTTTCCTTTCAGATAATTGATTTGGTACAGATGCTATATGTATTAATTTCTTATTTGCTGCATAACAATTACTACAAACTTAGAGGCTTGAAAACTACTAATTTATTATCTTACAGTTCTGGAGGTTAGAAATCCAAAGTGGAGGACACCTGGGTGGCTCAGTTGGTTAAGCATCTGACTTTTTTTTTTTTTTAATGTTTATTTTCAAGAGAGAGAGTGTGTGTGGAAGGGGCAGAGAGAAAGGGAGACAGAGGATCCAAAGTGGGCTCTGCAATGACAGTGGAGAGCCCAATGTGGGGCTCGAACCCACAAACCACAAAATCATGACCTGAGATGAAGTCGGACGCTTAACCAACTGAGCCACCCAGGCGCCCCAAGCATCTGATGCTTGACTTCAGCTCAGGTCATGATCTCATGGTTCATGGGATCAAGACCCACGCTAGGCTCTGTGCTGACTAACATGAAGATTGCTTGAGATTCTCTCTCCCTCTCTCTCTACCTCTCCCCCCACTTGCACACTTACTCTCTCTTTCTCTCTCTCCCAAAATAAATATTAGAAGAAAACAAACAAACAAAAAAGAAATCCAAAGTGGGTCCCAGTGGACTAATAAAATCAAGGTGTTGGCATAGCTGCATCCCTTTCTTGAGGCTCTAGGGGACAATGTGTTTCTTTGCTCATTCAAGTTGTTGGCAGAATTTAGTTCCTTCTGGTTGTAGGACTGAGGTCATCCTCACTTCCTTGTTGGCTGTCAACTAAGGACAGTTCCTAGCTTCTAGAAGACATTTCCATGTCTTGCCACATGGCCCCCTTCCTTTATTTTCAAAGCCATTGACTCTGGTTAAGTACTTGCATACTTCAAATCTCTGCTGCCTCTTCTGCCATTACTGCATTACTCTGACCACTCTTAGGCCTTCCTGTTCTACTTTTAAGAACTCATGTATTTAGAATGGACCCACCTGGATAATCCTGAATAATCTTCCAATCTCAAGGTCCATAACCTTAATCACATTTGCAAAGTCCCTTTGCCATGTAAAGTAATACATTCATAGGTTCCAGGGACTAGGAAGTGAACGTCTTTGGAAGCCCATTAAATCTGTGCCTACCACATCATACTTATTAAGCTATTCTGACTTGAAGTCAGGAACCAAACCACAGAGTGTGTCACTATCCTTTGACTAAACTGTATAAGTTATTAGGCTCAAACACATTAGAATTCCAAAGGCTGAGCAACCTTCATTAAACATGACGACTATCAGGGAATCCATCTATTTAAATAGTTATTATCACTAAATCCTTACTTATTTTTAAATGGATAAATATCTAGATATCTGGACAGAACTTAATCAAGGCTGAATAAACTAAATTTCTCACTGTAAAATAGCACTTATTTCAACCTTTGGGCTCTCCTCTTTGTTCACTTCCTCAATGTCCCACAAATCCTTATCTAGAAGTAAGCCCCTTCTTCTAGAAGACACATAGATGAGATTTTCTAGAAAGCATGATGCTTTTTTATATCACAGAAACAAGAACAAATTTGTCAAAATAGTATTAAGACCCATGAGTGCAAGGCACAACATCCAGGATCTTGGAATCCCCATATCAAATATATTCAAAGACTAAAGAAATGGTATTGCTACTTTAAACTAGTTTAGGCAAAGACAAAGAATAATTTCTATCTGCTCTTTTTTTTTTTTTTTTTTGAGAGTGCGAATGAGCATGAGCAGGGGGAGGGGCAGAGGAAGAGAGAGACTCTTAAGCAGGATCCACGCCAAGCACAGAGCCCAATGCAGGTCTCGATCTCATGACCTGTGCCAAAATCAAAAGTCGGATGCTTAACTGACTGAGCCACCCAGACATCCTTCTACGTGCTCTTCTAAGTAAACATTTACCTTAGAAAACAAATTGGTAGAATAATGAGCCTATGAACCTGACTTCAGGCTTTAAGTAAAGATTTCCACAATACAGGTCATCTTTTCAAAACAAAGTAGTAACTTTTAATAATACTCCAAAAGGCAAAGTAATGATAAAATGACTGGCCAAAATTTATTGTTCTAAGTTTGGGGGTTACTTAGACTCTCTTAAACATTCTTGCATCCATTCATTATTTGGAATACCCAAGATTTCATATACATAATATTTAGGTCCTGCATTTATCATTACCCCTAATTATACCTAAAAACTAAAAGCAACTAAAAGAATTCTCAACCTACACAGTTTTCTCAAGGTAATTCAAATTTAAAATGCTTGTTCAATTTTATGGACTTTGCGTATGAGACACAGGCAAATACTTATTAGTCTAGCTTCCATTAACGGCAGAATGAGTTGGTCAGGCATGGTTTCCTGAAGATAATTTCTAAATCTAGATAAACTAGATTTCAAAACACACTATCTGAGGGCAATGAAAAGTGACCATAGACAGGAACAGACTAGAGAAGGTTTACTTTTGAAATACAGAAATGCAATGGTTAAGAATTACAACTTTGGGCTTTTTTGCCTCAGGGCACTCAGCACCATTACTCCCACCAACACCCCTAATTCCTGTATCCACAGCTCCTGGGGCAGAAAAATACAGGCTTACAGTCTGGAGGTTGCAGAGGACAGGAATCAGGGCAGACATTTTCACCACAAGTTTCAGGAGAGACATTCTAAAAGCAACAGAGCCACAGAAGGAGCAAGACCCACATCCCTGGCGCACCACTGAAATACATATGCAGAGGCAAGATCCAAAGGGATGCCGAGTAAGACACGCAAATATCAGAGGGGAGTCTGCCCTAAAAGACTGGTAAGATATGTACGTTTACTGCCCTTTTTGGCACCCCCCAAATAGCACACAGCTCAAGCAGCAGAAAGCTGTGGCCTTATTAGATTGAAGTGTCAGTGGACAGAGCTTACAGCTGAGAGAGCAGCTGTAAATTTAGGGAAAAAACTCTGAAAGAAAAAAAAATGCATAGAGGTGAGGCCCACAATCTTAATATCAACTCTGCCAAAATTCTTCATAACAGCTAACTACAGAGGTACAGGGGATATCCATCAAGCACCAGCATACAAACACAAGAGCCATAAGCTAAAAGACTAAGTAGAGACAAAGACAACCGAGTATGAGGGGAAAGAATCTATAGCTTGAGACAAGTTATCTGCCAGCTAAAACAACAACAAAAAAGCAAACCTCAAAGAACATAACAAAATCTAGAATGACTATAATGTATTATCCACAATATCCACTTTTTCAAGAATTAGTTCACATGCAAAGAAATGAGTGTATGACCCATACTCATGGGAGAAAAGAAGGCAGTCAATAAAAGTGGACTCAATGAGTGAGCTCATATGTGGGATTTAGCAGTGACTTCAAAGAAGCTAATATTTCACCCGAAATAATTTAACGCATGGTAGACTGTGCTTAGTTCAAGAGGCATGTTGTAATCCCTAGTGGAAGTCCTACAAAAATAATGTAAAACATCCACAGACAAAATAAAATGGAATACAGCCAAGTATTTGATTAACACAAAATAAAGTAGTAAATTACAATAAAGAAAAGCCCAGGATGAAATGGCTTCAGTGGTGAATTCTAGCAACTATTAAAGAATACCAAAACTTCTCAAACGCTTCCAAAACACTGAGGAAGAAGGAACACTGCCTAACTCATTCTATATGTTAGCATTACCCTGATGCCAAAGCCAGACAAAGACAGTACAAAAAAACTATAGGCCGACATCCCTTATAAATATAGATGCAAAAAATCTTCAACAATATACTAGCAAACCAGATTCAGCAGCACATTAAAAGGATTATATACTCTGACTAGTGGGATTTAACTTTGTAATGCAAAGATAGTTCAACATACAAAAATCAATCAATATTTGACAAAATACAGCAATCAGTCTTGATAAAAACCTTCAACAAGGTAGGGGTAAACAGAACATACCTCAACATCATAAAGGTCATATATGAAAGACCCACAGCTAATACCATCCTCAATGGGGAAAAACTGAGAGCCTTTCCCCTATGTTCAGGAACAAGACAAGGATGTCCACTCTCACCATTACTATTTAACGTAGTACTGGAAGTCTTAGCCTCAGCAATCAGACAACAAATAAAAGGCATCCAATTTGGCAAGGAAGAAGTCAAACTTTCACTATTTGCAGACGACATGATTCTCTATGTAGAAAACCCGATAGACTCCACCAAAAAATTGCTAGAATTAATACATGAATTCAGCAAAGTCACTGGATATAAAATCAACATGCAGAGGCTCCGGGGTGGCTCAGTCAGTTAAGCATGTGACTTTGTTTCAGGTCATGATCTTGCAATTCGTGGGTTCGAGCCCCACATCAGGCTCTGTGCTGACAGCTCAGGGCCTGGAGCCTGCCTTGGATTCTGTGTCTCCCGCTCTCTCTTCCCCTCCCTGCTCACACTTTTTCTGTCTCTCAAAAATAAATAAACATTAAAAAAAATTTTTTTAATTAACATGCAGAAATCTGTTGCATTTCTATACACTAATGAAGTCTCAGAAAAAGAGATCAAGGAATCAATCCCACTTGCAACTACACCAAAAACAGTAAGATACCTAGGAATGAAGCTAACTAAAGAGGTAACGATCTATACTCTGAAAACTATAGAACGCTTAGAAAAGAAAATCAAGTGGATACAAAGAAATGGAAAAACATTCCATGCTCATGGATCAGAAGAACAAACATTATTTTAAAATGTCTATATTACCCAAAGCAATCTACACAATTAATGCAATCCCTACCAAAACACCACCAGGATTTTTCACAGAGCTACAACAAACAATCCTAAAATTTGTGGAGAACCACAAAAGACCATGAATAGCCAAAGCAATCCTGAAAAATAAAAAACTGAAAGCACCACAATTCCAGAATTCAAGCTTATATTACAAAGCTCTAGTCATCAAGACAGTCTGGTAATGGCACAAAAACAGACACACAGAACAATGGAACAGAAGAGAAAACCCAGAAATGTACCCACAGCTATATGGTTAACTCATCTTCAAAAAAGCAGGAAAGAATATCCAATGGAAAAAAAGACAAGCCTCTTCAACAAATAGTGCTGGGATAACTGGATGGCGACATGCAGAAGAATAAAACTGGACCACTTTCCACACCATACACAAAATAAATTCAAAATGGATGAAAGACCTGAATGTTAAACAGGAAACCATCAAAATCCTAGAGGAGAACACAGGCAGGAACCTCTTTGATCTTGGCCAAGGCAACTTCTTACCAGACATGTCGCCAAAGGCACGGGAAACAAAAGCAACATGAACTCTTGGTACTTCATCAAGATAAAAAGCTTCTGCACAGCAAGGGAAACAATCAACGAAACTAAAATCTTTAAATCAAACTCAACACTCAAAAAACAAATAATCCAGTTAAGAAATGGGAAGAAGAGGGGCACCTGGGTGGCTCAGCTGGTTAAGTGTCTGACTTTGGCTCAGATCATAATCTCATGGTTCAGTTCGTGGATTTGAGCCCCATGTTGGGCTCTGCATTCACAGCTCTGAGCCTGAAGCCTGCTTTGGATTCTCTGTCTCCCTGTCTCTTTGCCCCTTCCCCATTGGCATGCATGCATGCTCTCTCTCTCAAAAATAAACACTTAAAAAATATACATATGGGAAGAAGGCATGAATAGACACTTTTCCGAAGAAGACATCCAGATGGCTAACGGACACGTGAAAAGATGCTCAATATCACTCATCCTCAGGGAAATACAAATCAAAAGCATGATGAGATACCACCTCACACCTATTAGAATGACTAAAATTAACTACACATGAAACGATAGGTGTTGGCAAGGATGCTAAGAAAAGGGAACCCTCTTGTACTACTCGTGGGAATGCCATCTGGTGCAACCACTCTGGAGAATAGTATAGAGATTCCTCAAGAAAGTAAAAACAGAACTACCCTAAGATCCAGAAATTGCACTATTATTTACCCGAAGGATACAAAAATACTGTTTATAGCAGCATTATCAACAATAGCCAAACTATTGAGAGAGCCCAAATGTCCCTCAAATGATGAATGTATAAAGAAGATATGGTATATACATGTACAATGGAATATTAGCCATCAAAAAGAATGAAATCTTGCCACTTGCAAGGATGTGGATGGAGCTAGAATGTATTATGCTAGGCGAAATAAGTCAATCAGAGAAAGACAAATATCATGTGATTTCATTCATATGTGGAATTCAAGAAACAAAACAGATAATCATAAGGGAAGGTGGCGAGGGGGTGGGTGGTAAAAGAAAGACAGTGAAACAAACCACAAGAGACACTTAATGACAGAGAGCAAACTATGGGTTAACAGAGGAAGGTGGGTGGAAGATGAGGTGGATGGTTCATGGGTACTAATGAGGGTACTGGTTGCAATGAGTGCTGAGTGTTGTACGTAAGTGATGAATCAATGAATTCTATTCCTGAAACCAATATTGCACATCACGTTAACTAAAATTTAAATTAAATTTAAATTTAAAAATAAACATTTAAAATAATAAATTTATAAGTAAAAATTTAAAAATTAAAAAATCAAAAATAAATTAATACACTATATTAACATAATGGAGGCAAGAAATCACATTATCATCTCAGTTTGCATTAAAAATTATTTGACAAAATTCAACATCTTTTTGTGATAAAAACACTTAATTAAGAAGAAATTTAAAAAAAAATCCTTAGCATATTAAAGGCCACATAAGAAAAACCCACAGCCAACATCATACTCAATGATGAAAGACTGACCATTTTTCCCTAAGATCCAGAAAAAAAAAAAAAATGCCTGCTTTCCTCCACTTCTAGTCAACATTGTACAGGAAGTTCTGGCCTGTGCAATTAGACAAGAAAAAGAAATAAGAGGAATTCAAACTGGAAAGGAAGATGTAATATCATTTCTGTTCTTTTATACAGAAAATCCTGAAGAAGACACATGCAGAGAGCTAAAAAATGAACTCAGTAAGGTTGCATGACACAAAATCAGCACACAAAAAGCAGCTGTATTTCTATATACTAGCAATGAACAATTCAAAAAGAAAATTAGAAAATAATTCCATTTATATTGTATCAAAATGAATAAAATACTTAGGAACAAATTTAAGGAGGTTAAAAGCTTCATACACAGAAAACTACAAAAGATTTCCAACAGAAATTAAAAGCCTAAATAAATGGAAAGAGTTTTGTCTTCATAAATCAGAAAACTTAGTGTTTTAATATGACAACACTACCCAAAGTAATCTAAATATCTAATGTCATCCCCATCAAAATCCCAATAGTACCTTTTTACAGAAATAGAAAAAACAGTCCTAAAGTTCGCACAGAATTTGAAGGGATCGTGAATAACCAAAACAATTTTCAAAAATAACAAAGCGAATTCAATCTTCTCATTCAAAACTTTCTACAAGGCTAAAGTAATCAAAATAATATGGTATTAGCAAAATGACAGACATATACACCAGTGGAATAGAAAAGATGGCCCAGAAATAAACCTTCACATAAGTGGCTGATTAAATTTCAACAAGGATGCCAAGTCCATCCAAAGGAGAAAGGAGAGTGTTTTGGACAAGGGATGCAGGAAAACTGAACACCACATACAAAAGCACGAAACTAGATCCTACCTTGCACCACATATAAAAATTAACTCAAAATGGATCAAAGATCTAAACTGAAGAATCTAAACATTAAACTCAGAATTTTTAGGGTGAAATCATGTCCTAGATTTGGCAATGATTCTTCTTTTTAATTCAAGTATAACTGACATATAACATTACATTAGTTTCATGTAGTAATTTGACAATCGTATATGTTACAGAATGCTTATCACAACTATAGTTATTATAATATTGTTGACTATATTCCCTATGCTGTACTTTTCATCCCTGTGAATTATTTATTTTTTAACTGGAATTTTGTACCTCTTAATCCTCTTCACTTATTTTGCCTATCTCTTCATCCTTCTCCCTCTGGTAACTACTTGTTTGTTCAGTTTCTCTTGTTTTTGTTTGTTGGTTTGTTTTGTTTTTTAGATTCCACGTGTGATATCATACCACAGCAACAGTTTCTTAAGTATCACATCAAAAGCACAGGGAACAAAAAAGATAAGTTGGACTTCATCAAAACAAAACCCTCTGCATCAAATGATACTATCAACAGAGTGGAAAGACATCCCATAGAATGGGACAAAATATTTGTTAAGCAACTATCTAATCAAAGACTAGTTTCCAAAATATATTTAGAACTCAAGAACACCCAAACAAACAAAAAAACCACCCAATCTAAAAACTGGGCAAAGACTTGAAAAGACATTTTTCCGAATATGATATACAAATGGCCAATAAGCACATAAAAACATGCTCAACATCATTAGTCGTTAGACAAATACAAATCAAAACCATGAGATACTACTTCACACCCACTAGGGTGACAATTATTTAAGAAAGAAAGAAAGAAAGAAAGAAAGAAAGAGAGAGAGAGAGAGAGAGAGAGAGAGAGAAAGAAAGAAAGAAAGAAAGAAAGAAAGAAAGAAAGAAAGAAAGAAAGAAAGAGGGAAAAGGGGAGGGAGGAAAGGAGGGAGGAACAAAGAAAGGAAGTAATAATAAGTGTTACATGATTTCTGAGGTTAGGTCCTGAGAGGCAACTTTTGGCCCCACTCTTTTCCTTGTGATACCTGCACAGGCCAGATGGTGAGGTCCTTGTGGAGAGGACCCTAGGTTACTGGGCCTCAGCCCTGGCTAAATTCACAGCTGGTCACCAGCATCAGCCTTGTGAGTGAGCCATCTGAAGAAGCACATCTTCCTGCCCCATCCAAGCTACCCCCGCTGATGTTGCTGCAGCAGAGATAAGACCTCCCCAAGTCCCCTTCCCAGCCTTGCCCAGATTGCAGACATGTGACTGAAGTAAATGATCTTTACTGTTTCCAAAAAATAAAGAAAAAGAAAATAATAGGTGCTGATAAGTATGTGAAGAAATTGTAACCCTAGTACACTGTTGGTGAGAATGGAAAGTGGACAGCCATTGTAGAATATAGTTGACAGATCCTCAAAATGTTAAACAGAGAATTAGCATATGACCCAGCAATTCAACACCTAGGTATATACCCAAAAAAAAAACCACAAACAGGAACTCAAATAGACACTAGTATACCAATGTTCACAGCAGCATTATTTACAACATTATTTCCACAAAGGTGGAAACAACCCAAGTATCCATCAACAGATGAATAAACAAAACATGGAAAATACATAAAATGCAACATTATTCAACCATAAAGATGAAATGAAGCTCTGATATATGCTAGAACATAGATGACCCTTGAAAACATTGTGCTACATCAAGGAAGCCAGACTCCAAAGGACAAATATTGTATGGCTCCATACATATTAGCCTTTTAAGATGATGAAAAGGCTCTAGAAATAGTGCTGAAGGTGACACAACACTGTGAATGTACTTAACTCTAAATTGTACACGTGAGAATGGCTTTTTTAAAAAGGACAAAAAGCATGAAAGAAAAACAGGAACAAAAGAAAGATGAAAAATGGAATACATTAGCAATATGGCAAACTTAATCCAACCATATCAACAATTAATGAAAATATAAATGAACTAAACACTCCAAACAAAAGGAGACTGGAATTATGAGAATTCAAAAAACCAAGACCCAACAATATTCCTTTATATGAAATACACTTTAAATACAAATTCAAAAATAGCTATAGTAATCAATATAAATCTATGTGGCATAAAGAAATACACAAAGATGGATGGAACAGAATAGAATCTAAAATGCACCTACATATATGGGGTCAACTGATCTTCTACACAAGCCCCAAAGTAATTTAGTAGAAACAGGAAGGTCTTTTCAATAAATGGTACTGGAACAGCTATTTATCTTTAGGGGAAAAAATGAGCTTCAACGTTTTTCTTAAATCATATCAAAATTATCTTGACATGGATCACAGACATTAATGCAAAAACTAAAACTATAAAACTTCCAGAAGAAAATGTAGGCAAAACTCTTTGCCATCATAGGATAAGAAAAGACCGTCTTAGATAGGGCTCCAAAAAGTACAAACTACAAAACAAGATACACTGGGCTTCATCAAGATTAAAATTTTCTGCTAAAATACCACCAGGAATTTAAGAATATTTAAAGAAAATCATATATTGGAAGAAAACACACATTATGTGTGTGTGTGTATGTGTGTATATACACACACACACATATATATATGTATGTATATATCTGACATAAGACTTGTATCCAAAATATATAAAGACTTCTTACAACTCATTAAGACAACAGATACACACTCTAAAACAAAGGTAACAAATGTCCATCAACTGACAAATAAATAAAGAAGATGTGGTGTAAATATACACAATAGAATATTACTCAGCCATCAAAAAGAATGAAGTCTTGCCATTTGCAATGACAAGGATGGAGCTAGAGTGTATTATGCTAAGTGAAATAAGTCAGTCAGAGAAAGACAAATACCACATGATTTTACTCATGTAGAATTCAAGAAACAAAACAGATGAACATATGGGGGGCGGGGAAGAGAGGGAAACAAACCATGAGAGACTCTTAGAGAACTGAGGGTTGATGAAGGGAGGTGGGTGGGTGATAGGTATTAAGGAGGCACTTGTTATGATGAGCACTGCACGTTGAATGTTAAGTGATGAATCACTGAATTCTACTCCTGAAATCAATATTGCACTGTGTATTAACTAGAATTTAAATAAAAATTTGAAAAAGAAAAAAAATACAAATAAAACAAGGGCAAGAGATCTAGACAGACACTTCAAAGATAAGGTAGGGGCACCTGGGTGGCTCAGTTGGTGGAGCATCAGACTTCATCTCAGGTCATGATCTCATGGTTCACAAGTTCAAGTGCCACATCGGGCTTGCTGCTGTCCACACAGAGCCCACTTTGGATCCTCTGTCTCCCTCTCTCTGTCCCTCCCCCACTTGCACACATGCACTCTCTCTCTCAAAAATAAATAAAACATTAAAAATTCTAAAAATTAAGGTAAACAAAATGGGAAATAAACACAAAAACACTCAAAATCATTAGTAATCACATAAATGCAAATTCAAATCACAAAGAGATACCACTACAAATCTATTAGACTGTCTAAAATTAAAATGATTCATAATGACATCCATTGAAGGATGTAAAGCAAATGGGACTCTCATGCACTGCTAGTGAAAATGCACACTGTACAACCATTCTGGAAAATAGTGTAGCAAATCTTAAGAAGTTAATCATAATACTGATAAGTCAGGAATTCCACTCAAGTATGTACCCAAGAGCCTTGAAAATAAACGTTCATAAGAACTTTATTCACAATAGTCAAAAGACGAAAACCAGCCAAATACGCATCAAAAGGTGAATGGATAAACATATTGGGGCATATCCATGCAGTGGAATACTACTCATCAAAGGAGTATATATATGACTACAAGTATATGAAATTCAAGAAAGGGCAAAATGAAATCTCTAGTAACCAAAAGTTGTGTCGGAAGTGGGCAGACTGACTTAAAGAGGCACCAGACAACTTTTCAGGGTGATGAAAATGTTGTGTATCTTGACTGCAGTGGTGATGGTACCATACATGTCACACCCCATCATAGTGTACAGTTCAAATGGGTGCATTTTATTGCATATAAATCATATATAAAAAGAGTTGATTTTTTATAAATGAATTTAAATCCATCCATTTCTTGATATTTCCCAAATTAGGAATACCCACCCCACTCTCAATTTAATAACTCTGGTGCCCAAGTTCCTCTAGTTCTTCAATTCAAATCCATCATTAGTCCAGCTCCACTTGGAAAGTAAGGGATTATGCTTAAGGCACAACAAAAATGTACTTTAAAAAAAAAAAAGGAGGAAGAGGACAGAAGGGGTTGCGAAGATTAGAAAAGAGGGAAAAATGGAAAATGGAGGACATGAAGGGAGAAATAATGAGAGAAGAAGAGAAATGAAAAAAAGGAGATAATCTGATGAGATTATATGATGAACATACAGGTTATAAAAACCAGGCGCCTGGGTGGCACAGTCGGTTAAGCGTCCGACTTCAGCCAGTCACGATCTCGCGGTCCATGAGTTCGAGCCCCGCGTCGGGCTCTGGGCTGATGGCTCAGAGCCTGGAGCCTGTTTCCGATTCTGTGTCTCCCTCTCTCTCTGTCCCTCCCCCGTTCATGCTCTGTCTCTCTCTGTCCCAAAAATAAATAAACGTTGAAAAAAAAAATTAAAAAAATAAAAAAATAAAAACCATACCAATATAAAGTGTATTAAAATCCAGGAAAGTTAAAAAAAAAAAAAAAGAAAGAAAGAAAGAAGTGTGTGAAATGAGAGAACTAGATGAAATGGTAAAGAGATCAGTGTCTGTTTATTTGTTGCAAATAGGCAAGTAGTAGGTCTCAAAGTCAAAGTTTAGATAAAGGGATAGTATCTAGTCACCACCTATTCTTTTTGTCAGCATTTATTTGCAAAGAAAACCTTTTCAAAGAGTTTGGAACTTCCCAGTTCACTTCCCTCAAATCTCCTTAGCCCAGGGGAGATCATATGTCTAAACAATTACAGGAAAGAATGAAACTACCATGACCAACTTCCCTGAACCCAGAATTACTAACATGAAAACACAAAACTTAGAATCTGCCAGGAAGGAAGAAGAGGGGGAGAAAGGATTTGGGAAGACAATCAATAATGAGTAGACACTCATTACACTGAGTATAGATCCATATGTTTTGGAAACCAAATTAAAATGTAAGAGTTAGCATACTTTTTTGAAAAATAAAGATCCTATCCAATCATTCTTTTCTGAAACAGATGAAGGAGGTGTTCAGGAATAGTTGTTGACAAATTCAGCATTTTCCTCAAACAGCAGTTCTGGATAAACCTGAGAAGTTAAAAAACCGGATCTCCAGATACGTAAGACCATATAATTTAGACATGGAGATTTTTCAAAACAGATGTTAGCAATCCCTCTAAGTGCTATAGAAAAACTTCATGAATCTCCATGTACAACCTCATTCTGAGGATCATGTCATTGTACCTACCAGAATAAATTAGCCATAAGATATATCCCTAGCTAACTAACTCTGCCATTGTGAGATATTATATGGAATAAACAAACTGGATTTTAGAGAATGGTTTGCCAGATAGAACGATATCAGGATTTTTTCCCAAAGTGGAATTATTTTAATATATTGATACATTAATTTTAAGTATTAATATGTAAACACAGATCACCACTGACCACTGAACATACTCCTACTTGTGATAATAAAACTGTATTATCAGCATTATCTTCCATTTAGATACGGTAGAAAACCTATTTCTGATTCACTGCAACAGATTTTGAGTCTGTAACACAGAAACTATAACAAATGAATGAAACTGCATCCTGTTTTACTGAACAGGTCTCTCAGAGTATCATTCCTGCCTCCCTGCCCTGTTGTTTACATAGTATTAAAATGCAAAACTCTGGAAGTATACCTACAACGAAATTTACATCAAACCCTTTTAACTTAGCCTACAGATAATTTTAATTTACCAAACCAAACACTGATAAAAAGATGTTTCATACAGCTCTAGGATTTTTTCTAGATAAAGTAATGAAATACAATGGTGATAAAAAGAAGAACATCCCACCTAATCTTCCCATCAAATATAAGACTTTAAGGCTCAAATACAATTCACTAGGAAGTAGGCTAATACCATTTTTAAGAAACAGTCAATAAAATAATCAGTAAAAAAAAGTTAATAAAATAATAAACTTGTATTTCTGAGGCACTATTCATATTCATTTAAAATCTATTTTGATTTTTAAAACAAAATTATTAATGATATACATACTGGAACAGAAAAGAGGTTGAGAACTATTGGGCTAAGCATCCAAATGGAAAAAAAAAACAAAAACCAAAAAACCTTAGAACCAAGAAATTCAAAAATTTGACACATTACCAGTCTGAACCATCTTACACTAAATAAATCATTCTCAAACACTCATAAATGTTACAGCAAGAGATGACAAATAGTAAGGTATAATACAGAGCTTCCATAAGCATTAACTGACCATATAGAATAAAACATACACCTAGAAATGCTACTGTAACTTTGAAATGTATGAAAATACTCTGAAGTTTACAAAAAGTAAGTTGCTTATTTTGTCTGTATATAATCCAACTTCCTTGATACTTTGTGATAAAAGATAAAACCAATAAAATAGGATCACAGATGCTGTGTGGTATCATCTGTCAAATAAAAACTTTGGTAACATTAAATTCCATTAGTTAACAAAAAGAGGGATTATGTATAATTTTAAGATGCTTATCTCTTCAACAGGCAAACCCATACCTAAGCAGAAGTCCATTATTCTGAACATTTGGTTTTGAGCACAGCATCACCCCGACCTGGTGGTAGCTGAATCCAGCCAGTCATGTATGTAAGTAATTTAGAGACCATCTAAATCTAACTTCTGAAAATGTTTATCATCACAGGTGATTACAACGTAAGGTGAAAAATGTATACTGAATTCTCCATGTTGAAGTTGTCACAAAAAACCTATACATGTATGAAATGCATTTAAGGAGTCACCTGAGACTAATTTAATAGTTAAGTTATATGGCAGATGTACAAATTTTCCTACCAGAAGATAATTTTAATAAGCTTGAAATAATAAAATCTTCCAAAGTTGTCACCAACTACATCATCTTGTAGATACCTCAAGAAACATTCACCAGTTCAGTATTTATTGGTCACCTATTATGTGGCAAAGGTTATATAAATCATACTTGTCTCACCTGTGCATAAATCAGAAATGTGTACCTGTAAGTACAGTCTTACTAGATTGGGAAAATATCACAGTTACAATAAGAAAAGTACTGGATGAAACAAATTTCTATAATCTTTTCCTTCTACATTACATATTTCACAAAATGGGGGCGCCTGGGCAGCTCAGTCAGTTGGGCATCCGACTTCGGCTCAGATCACCTCACAGCCTGAGGGTTCGAACCCCATGTCAGGCTCTGTGCTGACAGCTTGGAGCCTGGAGCCTACTTTGGATTCTGTGTCTCCCTCTCTCTCTGCCCCTGCCCAACTCATGCTCTGTCTCTGTCTCAAAAATAAACATTAAAAAAAATTTTTTTTGGTATTAATGTTTCACAGCTTGTGTAGTATTAATGTACCACACAATGTGGTATTAATGTATCACAGCTTAGCCACAAAATTATAAAACTCAGAAAACAGACCATAAGCAATAAAAATTAATTTCTACCATACCCAACTGTTTAATTACAACTTAATGCTTTCTTATACTTTTTAAAAAATCTTTAAAAGATAACTCAATAAAGCTTTAATACAGATGTCACTAACATGAGTTAACCAACAATCACAACATAAAATACATTCATTATATAAACATGGCATTTATTTATTTATTTATTTTTTATCTTTTAGAGATTGAGAGAGTGAGCGTGCAATAGAGAGGAGCAGAGGGAGGAAGACAGAATCTTACACAGGCTCCACACTCAGGGCATGGAGCCCTAAGCAGGACCAGATCCCACAACCTTGGAATCATGACTTGAGCCATAATCAAGAGTTGGACACTCAACCCACTGAGCCACCCAGACGCCCTAAACACGGTGTATCTTAAATATGTTGTATCCTTTTTTTTTTCTTTTTAAAGGACCCTGAGAGACCTACCAATGGCAGCAATGCCTTTCGTAAAGTAATTAAATGCTGCTATAGAGTTTGAGGAAAGGAGTAGAGCACTAATGAGTAAGGCTTTGGAATCAGATTTTTACAGATATAACAAGTGTGGGACCTTAGGAACCACTCAAATATAAATTCTTATAAAAGGCAGAGGAGTTTATGTTTTGTTCATTGATGTATGTTTAATATCAAGAATAACACATGGTACACTTAGTAGGCATTCAATAAATACTGGCTTAATGAATTTATCTAAGTCTTATATTGAGAGATTAACTGGAGCTTTTATCTTATTATTTCATGGAAGATGCAGATGAGCCAAAATGAGAAGGCTGTAAAGAGAAAAGACTGGTTTCTTCCATGGATGATGAAAACAATAATAACAATATCATCATCATCATAATCATGTTTTATGCTTAGTTTCATATAAGTGCATAAATTAAACTTCCCAAACAGAAAAACTATATTTACTCATTTTTTTTTACCAGGTTCCTAACAAGCTACAGGGTTTATGTGTATTGAAACCTAATTGATAAATAAATAAATTATAAGCCATGATTTCACAAAAAAGACTAGAGAGGATCCATGAAATTCTAGTCTGGTTTTTTCATTTGTTTTTTGAGAGAGACAGAGACAGAGACAGAGAGTAGGGAAGGGGCAGAGAGAGAGGGAGAGAAAGAGAATCCCAATCAGGCTCCTCATTGGCAGCGCAGAGCCTGACACAGGGCTTGAACTCACGAACCACGAGATCATGACCTAAGCCGAAATCAAGAGCTGGACACTGAACTGAATGAGCCACCCAGGAGCCCCTGCTTACTTTTTTATGTAAATTTTTTCCCCTTCAATCCCTTTATGTAGGATAAGTAAAAAACAATTAGGTAGTAAAAAAAATATAACTACCTAGAAAGAGTTATCATAAGACACAATATATAGGGTGTACATATATCATTTTTAAAACTAAAAAACTTTGAAAATATAGACTGGAACAAATGAGGAGACATTATATTTCTGTTTAGAGAGCATTGATACAATAAAAAGATACAAATTTTATATTAACCTATAAATCTGAAGTATCTAAATACTAACAAGTTCATTTTAGTAAGTGGGATTAGTACAAAATCATTCTAAAATTCAAGAGACCAAATGCATGACTGAGTTTTAGGCAACACTCAAACTCCCAATTCTTATCTGGAATATAACTGTACTCAGCATTGAGACAGAGTTTTAATTGGAAACAAAAACCTAATCAATTTTATGGTGTCCTACTTGGATAAAACTGTATAAAATAAATAGGGAAAGTCAACAACATGAAGCATAAAAGAAGAAATAAAAACAAGAGTCAAGAGATTGGCAGCGACCAAACAGAGGGTTCCCCATGACCCAAGACTTATTCAGCACTCCAGGTAAAGTAAAGCACATTATTAATGTGAAGATGTAATAAGCATCAGGCTTATCACACTTTGTGATAAATATCTTAATATCTTAACCATACAACCAGCTTCCCTTGACCTAACTCCAATTCTACCAACAAGTTTGTGATTACAAATTTGTTTTTCCATTTAATCTGTCCAGGGAGAAAATTATATGTGTTCAGCCCAAAGAATAGCACATATCTCATTGTTAATTAATGAAGAGTGTTCTGGATTATAAACCAGTGTATTGTGAACTTGGTTACTTTGAAGGGAAAGATGAGTTTTAATCGGGATTTGCAGAATCAAGAACATTTTAAAAAGACAAGTTTTCTTTACAGTTTGTGAGAGCTCCAATCACCCCTACCCATGTATGAATCCCATGTTCCATTTCTTCCCAAAAGCTGTGAAAAGAATGCCTATCGATGGGAGGAGGAGCAGGAGAAATCATGAATCGTCTCTGCCTCAAACGAAGACTCACAAAAACTGGGCTATTATAGGAACCCCTAAGGACCATCCCTTTTTATTGTTTCTGATCTGTTGTTTGTTCTTATGTATTTTTGTAAGTCAAATTAATACCTTCTTTAAAACAAGTCAGACAATAAAATATCCATAACAATCATTAATTCAACTCTCACTGTTGGCAAAATAGTTTCTAAGCCAGAAAAAGTGAGAAAGAAATAAACCCTGAATGGTGGTAACTTCACAAGGTAAGTATTGGCTCTTGGTAGTCATGACTCTCAAAAACGTGCAGTAAATCTTAAGATAATAAAGAGATTCATTTTTTTTTTAACTTTCAAAAGCAAGGATCGAATACAAATAAGGAGAAATAAAATGTAAGGAATCAAAATGAAAACACAAGTAGAGAGGAACTAGGTTCAAACTTTCTCAACAAGTCCAAGTAAACTAGTATACAAGAAAAGAACCATTTACTTAAATTCAAAATAATATAGATTACATCTTCCATGTTCTCTCTACGTTTAAATATTCTAATCCAATAGTATCCAGCAGAATTTTAACATTTGATAACACTAAAGGGAAGAGTACACTAGATTCCTCACCAATGACCTTATAATTGATAGGTCAAGATGTCTATATCATGGGTAGACGACCTCATTAATATTCCCAAGGAGAAACTAGAAAGTGCTAATGTTGAGCACTTTCCGGTTTCACCACTATCGCTTCAATTCAACATTGAAAAAGTACAAATGCATTCCACAGAATAAGGAAACCTGTTATTCAACCTGATCTCACTGTACTGATATTACAAGAACCTTTTCAATAGTTCTAAACGTAAGTGATTTCAAACACTAATTTTTAAAAAGGTGCCTTCCTCTGCCTCACAATGATAGCTTCCCAAACTGCTCAAAAAATTCTGAAAAGGGCTGCTTGGGTGGCTCAGTCAGTTAGGCCTACGACTTCAGCTCAGGTCATGATCTCAAGATCATGGGATCAAGCTCCACATCAGGCTCTGTGCTGACAGTGCAGAGCCTGCTTGGGATTCTCTCTCTCCCTCTCTGTCTCTCCCCTGCTAGCTCACTCTCTCAAAATAAACACTTTTTTTAAATTCTGAAAAGATATCAAGCTTATGAATTATGTAGAGACCCTGCTTTGATGGGCTAACAACAATTTTAAAAAAGTTGGTAACAGTATCAAAAATATGCTTTTAAGTATCTTATTTCACTCATGTTCCAAAAAATGTTACGAATTTGTAGTAAGGCCCATCTAAATCTGCATCTAGTCCAAAGACTCTTCTTGAAGAGAAGCCATAATTCAATATGATACAATTTAATCCTGAAACCTATATTAAGTAGTTTTTAAAACCATTAGATAATAGTCTGCATGAAAAGTTACAAGTATATCTGTACTAAAATCATTCTGCTTATTCTCTGTCAGCAAGACACTAACATAATTTTAATTTCCCTAATGCCTAATGATATTGAGAACCTTATACGCCTAGCTGCCATCCACGTATCTTTTTTGGTGAAGTGTCTGTACAAATCTTTTGCCTATTTTTTAATCACATTGTCTGTGTTCCTACCATCGTTCAAGAGTTTGCTATATATTCTGGACATGAGTCCTTGATCAAGTACATATTTTGCATGTATTTTCTCCTTGTCAATGGCTTGCCTTTCCATTTTTCAAACAGTATCCTTCAAAGAACAAAAGTTGTAAATTTTGATAAAATCTAATTTATCAGTTTTTGTGTGTGTGAATTGTGCTTTGAGTGATATATCTAAGAAATCATTTTCTAATTCAAAGTCACAAAAATGTCCTCTTGCGTTTCCTTCTAAATTTTCTATAGCTTTACGTTTTACATTTAGGGCTGTGATCCATCTTCAGTTAACTTGTTTTATATGAAGTGAGGTAGGAATACAAGTTCACTGTTTTGCATACAGATATCCAATCGTGCCAACACCATCTATTGAAAAGATTACCTCTTCTGTTGTTCATAGGAGTTTGGGTCTATTTCTGGCTCAACTATTTTGTTCCACTGATTTATTTGTCTATTGTTTTGCCTTGTTTACTATAAATTTTTGTAAGAAGTATTCAAATCAGGTAGGATTTATTCTCCAACTTTGTCGTCTTTTAAAAACTTTGTCTATCTGGATCCTTTGCATTTCCATATGATTTTTAAAATCAGCTTGTCGGGGCGCCTGGGTGGCGCAGTCGGTTAAGCGTCCGACTTCAGCCAGGTCACGATCTCGCGGTCCGTGAGTTCGAGCCCCGCGTCAGGCTCTGGGCTGATGGCTCAGAGCCTGGAGCCTGTTTCCGATTCTGTGTCTCCCTCTCTCTCTGCCCCTCCCCCGTTCATGCTCTGTCTCTCTCTGTCCCAAAAATAAATAAACGTTGAAAAAAAAAAAATTAAAAAAAAAATAAATAAAATAAAATAAAATCAGCTTGTCAATTTCTAAATAAAAGCTTGCTGGAATTCAGATGATAATCATACTGGATTTATGTAGATCAATTTAGGGAAAATGGACATCTTAATAAACAGTATTAAGTCTTTCATTGCACGGACAGGGTTACTTTATTAATTTAGGTCTTCTTTTAATGTTCACAACATTTTCTAGTTCTCAGTCTATATAGGTCATAGGAATCTTTTGTCAAATTCAACCTAAGTGTTTCATACTTTTGATGCTATTATAAGTGCCATTTTTTGAATTTCAATTTCTAATTGCTTGTTAACAGTAAATTATATGGAAATAAAACTAATTTTTATAATAATCTTGTATCCTGAGATCTTGCTAAACTCCTTTAATAGTTCTAGCAAACTTTTTGTAAACTCAAAACAAGGTACCACTACATACCAATCAGAATGGCTAAAAATAACAAGACTTACTGTAACAAGTGTTGGCATGTGGAGGAAGCAGAATTTTCACACACTACTTGTAGGAATGTAAAATTTTACAACTACTTTGAAAAATTTCTTAAACAGTTAAACACACGTCTACCATATGATCTAGCCATTCCGCTCCTACGTATGTATCAAAGAGAACTGAAAGCATATGTCCATACAAAGATTTCTATATATGAATGTTCATGGCAGCTTGATTTCTAATAGCCAAAAACTAGAAACAACCCAAATTTCCCATCACCAGGTGAATGGATAAACCAACTGTGGGATAGCTATACGATGTAATTCTACTCAGAAATAAAAAGGAATGAGCTATTGATATATACAACAACATATATAAATCTCAAAGTTAAGCTCACCAAAAGAAGCCACAAAAACACAAGCTATGATTTTATTTATATAAAATTCTCTGAAGTGCCAAGTAATCTATAGTGACAGAAAGAAGTTCAATAAATGCCTGAGGAACAACTGCCAAGGGGCATGAGGAAACTTTTGACAGTGATAGTTATGTTCATTACCTTGATCCTGGTGATGTTTCCTATCAAAACTTACCAAATTGCACATTTTCAATGCGTGCAGTTGATTGTATGTCACTTAGACTTCAATTTAGAAAAAGAAGAGGTACTAGTATAACTGTCCCCAGGTTCCAGAATATACTTTTTAAATTGATACGTAATTCACAAACCATAAAAATCCAGCCTTTTAAAGTCCACAATTCAGAGGCTTTTCTGCATATTGATGAGGTTGTGCAACAACCACTGTTTAATTCCAGGACACTTTCATCACCACAAAGAGAAATCTGTATCCATTAGCAGTCACTCCACATTCCCTCTAGTCCCTCAAAATACAAGAATTTCCAGATGACAATGAATTTCATCTGGTCTCTGCAATTCAACCCCCAAGACCTTTTAAGAGATTAGTTTTAAGTTAATTTCAATGGCCTGTAAACACTGCTACTCTTCATCATTTTATTCTTTCTAATGAGAATCAGAACCATACTGATACAGACAATAATTTCAGAGATGTTCCAATCATAAAATATCACTTAGTATATATGCGTAATTGTAATACTGATTGCCAAGTTATTACTTTCATTAAAATACTAATTCCAAATGTAGAAACTTTATCTCCCTCTTGGCTTCTCCTTATTATCAATGCCAGTGTTGGCCAAGACTGAGCTACAGTGGTGAATCATGAAAAGATGATGCCTTTGCAAATTCTGAATGGTACATAATCAGCAAAGCTTTAAAAAAAATTTAAATTAACACAACCCGTTTTGAGAGAATTCCACCATGAACAATACTTTCTCAACAAATGCTCATCATTTAATATTTATAAAACTTTGGGTAAAGCCAATGCCTCATTGGAAGGATAATGGGTTTATGCTCTACATCGAACCAACTCAGAACATTATGATTGATACTCATGTCTATTTTTTTAAAAAGAATCCATCACCATTTGTATTATAGCATCTGTTGTTTCTAGAAAAAATGATAATCATAATCAAAATGTAGCAATTTTTTATAATGGAACAGTGTCAGTGATGACAAATATACATAATAACCTTGAACTAATTTGTGCCTGTTTTTAATGATTCTATTATCCTACAGATTATTTTTGGAACAAAAAAATTAAATGTGATAAAGCAAAAATAAAAGCTGATACTAGAATTTTTACACTCCTACATTTGGCACATACTGTGGAAAAAAAATACCCAAGCGTTACTAATTGCTTAAAAATTAACTTTTTAATAGACTCTTAACTATTGAGAACAAACTGATGGTTATCAGAGGAGAAGTGGGGGAGGCAGGAAGAGGTAATAGGTGATGGGGATTAAGGAGCACTTGTCATCATGAGCACCAAGTGATATACGGATGTTAAATCACTGTACCTTATACCCGAAACTAATTTAACACTATGTTAACTGGAATTTAAAAACTTAAAAAAAAATTTAATTTTAATAAACATTAACTTTTTAAACAATGTATTCCAAGCATATTAAATCGCCACAAGTTAACTATATTTCTAATGATTCAGGCATTGAATTCAGGCATTCAGGCATTGAAAATTGAAATGTTGAAGTATGAAGAATGTTATATTTCTTTTGTAAAAAATATGGAATAAGCATTACAACATGACTATGCAATTGAAATATCAAAGATAGAAGATTTCAAAAATAACATGTAATGCCTATCTTTCTGATATTATTTTCAAAGCACACCACCAACAGTAAGTAGACTCTTGATATCTGAATTGGGTATCATCAAAGACCTCTGAACCTACAAAGGTAGAAAATCACTAAACACATCCACTTCAGAAAAATTACTGGGTGCCCAATGAAAAGAAGAAAATGACAAAGCCTCATTAAAATGCAGGTGTGAGTTCTACATATACTCAGTACCTATTCAAAAATTTGCCTAAAATATTATGAACTATATCATCATGGACCTTGCAGCTTGTTAACAGTCCAAACCATGAATGTTAAACCCTTGAATGTCAAGAGTCTGTTCTAAATGCCTGAGAAAAGAATGAGCATATGAAGAAATGAATTCAATAATTTTTCTAGGCATAATGCCAACACAGGATCTGTCACCTAAAAAACAGCATTTATTCTACAGAAATGAAAATTAAGTTCACATGAAAACCTGTACACAAATGTTTATAGTAGCTTTATTCATCATTACCAAAAACTAGAAACAACATAAATTTCCTTCAATCTGTCAATCAACCAACTGTGGTACAACCACACAGTGATATTCCAACAAACACCAAGTTACAAACTATGGTATATACAAAACCTTGGATGAATCTCAGGGGTATTATGCTGAGTACAAAACACTAGCCTCAAAATGTCACATACTTTACTGTTTTTTTTAATTTTTTTTAATATTTATTCATTTTTTGACAGAAAGTGAGTGGGGGAGGGGCAGAGACAGAGGGAGACACAGAATGTGAAGTAGGCTCCAGGCTCTGAACTGACAGCACAGAGCTCGATGCAGGGCTTGAACTCACGGACCATGAGATCATGACATGAGCCGAAGTAGGACGCCCAACCGACTGAGCCACCCAGGCGCCCCTAAAATGTCACATACTTTATAATCCCATTTATTTAACATTCTCCTAAAAAGAAAACTAAACTGATGGAAAACTAATCAATGGTTGCCAAAGGGAGAGGGGGCAGGTGTGACTGTAAAGGGATAGCATGAGGGAATTTTGGGGGTGATGGAATTTATTCTATATCATGACTGTGCTGGCGGTTACATGAATCTATACATGTATTAAAATTCACATGCCTGTATACCAAAAAAAAAAAAAAAAGGCCAATTTTACCATACAAGAATTAAAAAACTAAGCCGCATTTCTAAGAAATCAACTAATTTTACTTACTCATTTTGAAAAGTGTGACAAAGTTGTATATGGATAATTATTAAATTTGTTCGATAATATTTGTTACAGGTGATAACACTAGTCAACAAATCAAGTGACTGAAAAATCTTAAAAACTCTACTAACTTTTTAAACAAAAAAGAACTTACCAAGTTCATTAAGACTCTGAGCAGCTTTTGTTATCTCTCTGCTTCCCCCTTGCAGTTGTCCTTGGAGTCTCTTAGTGAGATACAGGATGCGAACTATTCTCCGAAGCAAATCACAGGCAACCTGCACAAATATCACAATGTTGAGTAAGTATAGTCAATCCATTAAGTTTTATTACTATTATCATGTGAATTTCTCCATTCTTTCCATATGCTAAAGATTCATTCATGTCTTTTGTTTCCTATCCAGCAGAAACCTAAAAACTCACAAGGCTTAGAAAGCATCATTTTAAAATAAAACTCCCAATTTACCCCATAAGAAGAGAATGGGGAATGAGGTGCTATAAAACTCGGGAACTCTTTTCTGGATCCTTGAGTAGTTTTAGTCTCCAGGCCAGTGGTTCTCAGTCTTCATATTAAATTCAAATTCAAAAAATTGCAAAGCCAAGGCCATAGCCCTGGCCAATTAAATCAGAATCTCTAGAGGTGCATACTGAGCACCTGTATTTTTTTTTAATTTTTTTTTTAATGTTTATTTTTGAGAGAAGGAGAGACAGACCATGAGCTGGGGAGAAACGGGGTGGGGGGGGGGGGGAGAGACACAGAATTTGAAGCAGGCTCCAGGCTCCAAGCTGTCAGCACAGAGCCCAATGCAGGGCTCGAACTCACGAACTGTGAGATCATGACCTGAGCTGAAGTCAGACGCTTAACCAACTGAGCCACCCAGGTGCACCACCTGTACTTTTTTTTAAGTTTATTTATTTGAAGAGAGTGAGTGAGCATGAGTGGGTAAGGGGCAGAGAGAGAGAATCCAAGCAGGCTCATGCTGTCAGCGAGGACGTGGGGCTCCATTCCAAGAACCATGAGATCAGGACCCCAGCCTAAATCAAAAGTCAGACACCTAACAGACTGAGCCACCCAGGCACCCCTCAGTATTTTTTTTAATATCCAATGTGCAACCAAGGTTGATACCCACTGTGCTAGGACTGCTTAGCTTCCTACTACTGCCTCTTATTGTTTTCATACTGGTTTCTCTTTTCTAGGTCCATAGGGGAACAAACATAACTTTTCCCAATTTCACCAGATCTTAAAGAATAAATATGCCCTACTTGAATTTTCTAATGTTTTTTAAATCACTAATAACAAATTATAAAAGAGAGTTAACAAAACAAAACAAAAAACTATCATATACATATACATTCACTTACTATTTCTTTTTCATTACCAGACCTAATGCTGGGTCTTTACATAACCAAAAGACTAAGACATGAAATGAAGACCCAAGTATTTCAGGACACTTTATTACAGAAGCTGGCTCCAGAGCAATTGCCCGAGGGAGAGACAGGAGAGGGAAGACTGATGGAATAGTAGATATGTAGTGACCTTTAGCATCAGCAGCGATAATGAAGAGAGACAGTCGATGCTGCCGCATCACCACCATCTTTATGACCCTCAAGCTGGTTGAGAAGAACATCTCCCATCTAAGGAGGAAAATCTTAACTGGAGGCAATAAGAATTAAAAGCACTAGGAAAACAGCTGAGACTCCAGCTATAAACACTGTTTTCTGAATGAAACACACACACCCCAGAACCACACACATACCCACACAACATACAGAGACACACAAACATATAATCAAAAGCATAATGCTTATTGGGGTGCCTGGGTGGCGCAGTCGGTTAAGCGTCAGACTTCAGCCAGGTCACGATCTCGCGGTCCATGAGTTCGAGCCCCGCGTCAGGCTCTGGGCTGATGGCTCAGAGCCTGGAGCCTGTTTCCGATTCTGTGTCTCCCTCTCTCTCTGCCCCTCCCCCATTCATGCTCTGTCTCTCTCTGTCCCAAAAAAAATAAATAAACGTTGAAAAAAAAATTTTTTAAAAAAACAAAAACAAAAGCATAATGCTTACAAACATGTAAGTCAAAGGCAACCAATTATTAAACCTGTTTACCTGAATGCTTTTCTCAGTAACTTTAGTCTAAAGTAATTATAATGATAAAAGAATGCCAAATAAGAATGTCCCTGGGGGCCCCTGGGTAGCTCAGTAAGCCTCCAACATCAGGTCATGATCTCACCTTTCCTTAGTTCGAGCCCTGTGTTGGGCTCTGTGCTGACAGCACAGAGCCTGCTTGGGATCCTCTGTGCCCACATCTCTCTCAGCCCCTCCCGCACTCACTTCTGTGCATGCATACAGGTACACCTTCTCCCTCAAAGATAAACATTAAAAAAATAAAATGTGTCCCTAGAAACTGGAAGATTTGCCCATCTTTATCTTTTAATTAAATTTTATTTATATTCTGAATAAGTAATATAAGCACATAATTCAAGATGCAAAAGAAAATTTAAAAAGTCACCTTCTTATCTCTATGTCCCAAATATGCACTTACCAAAAACAACCACTTATCAGTTTTTTCTTGCTTGTCAGAAGAGCATTTTTAAATGAACCATCTGGAATGCAGTATCCCTAATAATCATTCCTCTGGGATTCCAAATACTTCATGAAGAGAAATACCAGATCTTACTTTGGTCTAATCACCTAGAATCCCCCAGTACCTATCCCATAAAGGATATGCCCTCACACATGAAATCTTTAAGCTTATTTCTAATGCTTTTATTTTTAACCATACTTAATCTGTCACCAACTCTTATTGACCATTCTTCTGTTGAATAACCCAAAAGTTACATTACCTCTGGTCCCACAAGCATCACCTAATCCAAATCTTTACCACCTTCACCTTCACAATGTGGTCTACCAACTAGCTTTCCAGTCTCTTAACTGAAATCCATCCTGCTAGATTTAGCTTCTTAGAAACAGTTTTCAGCACTCCAGTCCCCTTTTTAATAAACTTCAATGGCTCTCTACTAACAGATTATGTTGAATCTTCTCACAACAGCATTTAATAAAATCCTCAGTCAAGAAGTCTTAGATAATCTATAAGGCATCAACTGTCAGCATTTCCTAATATAGTTGCCTCCACTCCAGACAATTTCCCTTCCTTATTTTTTATGTGGGACTTTTATAATCAAATACAATACCAACATATTATCAGCACTAAAAAGAACTGAGATATCAAGCCATGAAAAGACATAGAGTAATGTCATATCAGTTAAGTGAAAGAAGCTAATCTAAAAAGGCTATAAGTATTAGTATCATTTCAACTACCTAAAATTCTGTAAAAGACAAAACTATGGAGAAAAGAAAAAGATCAGTGGCTGCCAAAGTTTAGAAGACTGACTACACAGAGTACACAAGATTTTTAGGGCACTGAAAATGCTCTGTATAAACACTATAATGATGGATATATGTCACTATACATTTATTCAAACCCACTGAATGTACACCAAGAGTGAACCCAGATGTAAATTATGGACTCTGGGAGATAATGATATGTCACTATAGGTTCAACAATTTTAACAAATGTACCACTCTGGTGGGGGATGGTGGTTAAGGGGGAGGCATGCATGTTTAGGGGCAGGGGATATAGGAGATACCTCTATCTTCCTCTTACTTTTTTTTTTTTAACTGCATTTATTTGAGAGAGTGAGAAAGCGTACCCAAGCAGAGGAGGGGCAGTGAGAGAGGGAAACCAGGCAGGTTCCGGGCTGTCAGCACAGAGCCTGACACGGGGCTCGATCTCACCAACTGTGAGATCACAACCTGAGCTGAAATCAAGAGTCGGACACTTAACCAAATGAGCCACCCAGGAGCCCTGTTCCTCTTGCTTTTGCTGTGAACCTGCAACTGCTCTATAAAATAGTGCTTAAAATAAATACAGATATTACAAACACAGAAAACCATACACAGAAATTACAGCTAAATGAACCTGGAACCACCATGCAGATCAGAAGACAGGACCATGGAAATGACTACAGAAGCCCTCTAGGTACCCTATCCCAATCATGACGCCTTCGATCCATTGCCCTCTACTCTCCCATCCCAGCCAAGAGAAATCACTACTCTGGCTTTTGGGATAATCACTTCCTTGCTTTTCTTTGTGCTTTTATTACTGAAGTATATTTATCTATACACTAGCTTATATGCTATAGTTTAAACTTGCCCTTTTTTAAAATCTATATAGGTTCCCTCACCATCTTATTTTTTTCTTTGCAATCTGCTAAATATATTCAATCATCTGTCCTATACATTTTCCCACAGACTGGGTTTTGTTGAGAGCATTCCCACAGTGCAGTTTAACACGTTCTTCTGTCTTCCATATTTCCCGTACATCAGTAGTTGGATGTAGGCAGCTTCATCAAACTCAACCGTAATATCTTAGGCAAAATCATCCCTTACGTAGTGGTGCATGTGCAACACGTGTATGATTTTTCTCTGTGTTGTTAGCAGTCAGTGATATTCAATGTGAAAATCCATTAAAACATAGAGATTATTCCAAATCCATCATTTTGCCTTTATTTATTAGCATATAAAATTTCTAACTTTATCCCACCTACTATTTGTTTACCTGGTGGTACTGTTCATACAAAAAAAAATAAAAATAAATACTTGATTCTTTCTCGTGCTTTATCAGTTTTCAAAATTAGACTGCTTCCCTGCTCTTTGAGGAGGACAGGGTCACAACTCCAGGGGAGCTCTGGAGGCCCCACTCCTGCTCCTGCCTCACTGCTGTTCATTCTCACCAAGGAACAAGTAGGTCAGGAAGCCACGCCACAGCCATGACTTTTAAAGACACCAGGAAGATGCCCGGGGAACCAGAGGTGGCAATTTGCCCAATTAGAATTACACTAGGGGTACCTGAGTGGCTCAGTCAGTTGAGAGTCAGACTTCAGCTCAGGTCATGATCTTGCAGTTTGTGAGTTCGAGCCCCTCATCAGGCTCCGTGCTGACAGCTTGGAGCCTGGAGCCTGCTAACCAGGCACAACGTGCAATCTTTGGAGAAGTTATGTGCTGACTTCGTCAGAGGCACAAAGGAAAAGAATCTCAAAGTGAAAGGATAGTTTGGATATCTACCAAGACTCAAAATCACTGCAAGAAAAACTCCCTGTGGTAAAGATTCTAAGACTTGGGATCATTTTCTGATGACGATCATTGAAATAATGAGGCAAGTCATTGATTTGCACAGTCCTTCTGAGATTGTTAAACAGATTACTTCCATTAGTATTGAGCCAGGAGTTGAGGCTGAAGTCACTATTGCAGATGCTTAAATCAACTTTTTAATAAATTATCAATTGTTTAAAAAAAAATTACTTTCCTTATACCCACCAAAGATGAACAATTAGTGAGGTGTTTGTTTGTTTCAGCTATCAATATGAACACAGAGATTTAACCATAATAAAGGATACCAATCCACTGTAGCTTTTATCCTTGCAGAGGCTCGCTTTGTCCCTCTGTGGCCACTGCGAGCCTCTCAGGCTGACCAATTGTACCAATTTGCCTGAGACAGTAGTTTCCCAGAACCCTGGATTTTCTGTGCTAAAACTAGTATACTTGGTCACCCCAGAGGCTTTGCAAAATCCTTTCGTTATGATTCATGTTAGCAGTGGTTGATAGCTTTTTAAAAAAAATTTTTTAATGTTTATTTGTTTTTGAGAGGGAGACAGAGTGTGAGTGGGGGAGGAGCAGAGAGACAGGGAGACAGAATCTGAAGCAGGCTCCAGGCTCTGAGCTGTCAGCACAGAGCCTGATGTGGGGCTCGAACTCACGAACCATGAGATCATGACCTGAGCTGAAGTCAGACGCTTACCGACTGAGCCACCCAGGAGCCCTGGTTGATAGCTTCTTTGATATACAGTACAAAAATATTCCAGCATCATTTTATGTATTTCAACCCCACCTGGAATCAAAGATTTATCAAGGAAGCCCTGGTTTCCTTTAGAGGTCAACAGCTTTTCAAGAACACATTCTGGAAACTAAACTTGCTCATTTCTGTGACTTTTCAGCAGACATAGATAGGAAATGTCACAATCAAAACATCACATATTCATTGCTTTATTCCATAATATACATAAAACATTCTCAGATCAATATTATACGTATCTATGTACAAAAATATGTACATACGTAACGTATATATAAAAATAAAATTAAAATCCCTCATGAATTTATACTGATAATTCCAATTAATGGGGCACCTGGGTGGTTCAGTCAGTTAAACGTCTGACTTTGGCTCAGGTCATGATCTCAGTTTGTGGGTTTGAGCACTGCATCAGGCTCTCTGCTGACAGCTCAGAACCTGGAGCCTGCTTCAGATTCTGTGTCTCCCTCTCTCTCTGCCCCTCCCCTGCTCGTGCTCTCTCAAAAAAATAAACAGTAAAAAAAAAATTTTTTTTTTAAATCAGGAGCACAGGGCATTTGCTTAATCTTCTTACATCTGTACATTATTTCTTCCACACGGATACTTCTAGCTCTCAAAGATGTAAGACATAACAGAATTAGAATAATTTAACATTATCCATTTGCTTTGCTGCACAACATACAGAAAACATTATCTCAATACACAACCAACAACACAAATATGACAGCTGAAGACAGTTCTTAAAACCTGTTTTGCACATGCGCTCCCTACATTTTTTCTTACAATTTTTATTTATCAAAACATACAGCCATGACATACTATACTCCCATTAACAGCCTTCATTTAATATTAGCTCCTATGCTCATCACCTGTCTTACGTTGGTATTTCTCTAGTCATTCTGATTGTCTCAAACACACTATCAGATTCCTAAGGAAAGAGAGGAACAATCTTCCCTGCATTCGAATGTGGATGGCTATCTCTATACTTGAAAATCAGTTTGGCAGGTCTACCAATTACCTATCACTGCACCAAAAACCAGTTCAAAACTTAGTGGTTTAAAATGATTTCTTATGTCTCACAATTCTGTGGGTCAGGAATTTAGGCAGGGTTCAAATGCTGCATGTGGTATCAGCTGGGATTACTCAGTCGCTGCACCCAGCTAGCAATGAGGCTGGTCTGGAGAGTACTAGAAGGCTTCACTCAAATGTCTGACGTCTTAGGCTTCTGTACCTATCGTCTCTGCATGTTTGCCTCCAGCTGCCTCTCAGCACAGTGGTCTCCTGTAGTGGGATGTCTTACTGGCTTTCCCCAAGCAGAAACAGAAGCTGCTGCGCCCCCTGGAGGCTAGATCTAGAACACAAAAACACTCCCACAGCACACGTTTTTTAGTTTTGCTCTAGTAGCTGCTGTTTTTACAGTATTTGGGGACACTGGCATTTTATGTTGTCGTTATCTTCCCTCTTCCTTCCTTCCTGGAATATTTGCTTTTTTGGCAGATAATTACACAGCCAGTTAAACAAGTCATCATCTATACAAGAGATCAAATTTTTAACAGGACCCTACTGAAGTATATGAAAACCATGTACCGATAAAACATAAGCACACAGAGAAAATGTTTGTCAGATGATTTCTTCCTTCTTAGTTTGAACATTTTCTTAAGCTTTCTTACTTATATAATTTCAAAGTTAAAAATTTTAATTAAAAACTTTCCAGTGAAAAGCTAATATATGTGTATGACTTAAAAAATTAAAAAGTAAAACGATAAAAAGTTAAAAAAATAAATTGAAAAGATAAAAATGTTATATAATAGGTATGTGAATTATATCTCAACAAAGCTGTCATACTGAAAGTTAAAAAAACTCATTTTCTTATATAATTTTAAAATTTTAAAAATTTAAATACTCTATGTAAGAGATAATAAGCTCTTCAAAATTTCTTTCTGACAAACTCTGAAGCAGTTCATAAGCTAACAATGTTACTAAAATGAGCTAAGATGGATGATTCTTGGGGTGATAATTAAATTCAACTCATGTATTCATGTATACAGATGAAGTCAGAAGGCTCTGTTTGGAGAAAGAAAAGGCTTCTGTAAAGAGTGAAATGGGGATAAAAAGCAAACGGAATTAAATGTAAGTAAAAGTACTTTCTCCTAATTGACAGAACAATCATAGTGATTTTATGTTCAAGGCAGAAACAACTTTGTAGCTCTTTCTTTGTTGCTTTCTTATACCACATGCATTTAAATGAATTAGGAGCTCAAGGAATAAAAAGATTAAACAGGAACATTAAAGTTTCCCCAATGTTCAAAACAGAAATGACCAAAGTGAACAGAAAATGGTTAAAACATAATAAGCTTCCAAAGAGGGCTTACATTTCAAAATAGTATTTATTTATTTATTTTTTTATTTTAGAGAGAGAGTGCACAAGGTAGGGGAAGGGGGGAGAAAGATGGGAGGGGGAGACAGAGAGAGAGAGAGAGGGAGGGAGGGAGAATCCCAAGCAGGCTCCATGTCCAGTGCAGAGCCTGACCTGGGCCCAATCCTATGACCCTGGGATCATGACCAGAGCCAAATTTAAGAGTCATATGCTCAACTGAGCCACCCAGGCGCCCCAGACTTCAAAATAGTTCTAAAGACAACAAATTTCTAAGATGAATTTCCTTCCTAAGGTAAGCCTGCATATGAGTTAATCCCAGAAAAATTAAATACTGGAAATAAAGATACCAAAATGTACATAGCGTATTTTTCTTTACTTTCCCTTCCTTTCTTCCTTTGTAATATTTTGGCCAAAGGTATTCAACTTAGTTGTCCCTCTTGTATAGTATTTTTTACAGTAAGGGTGCAGAAAATTAGGGCTAATATTTAATAACAATAAAAATAAAGTGTTTATCTTATTTTTTTTAATTTTTTATGTTTATTTTTGAGAGAGACAGAGGGCGAGTGGAGGAGGGGCAGAGAGAGAGAGGAGACACAGGATCAGAAGCAGGCTCCAGGCTCTGAGCTGTCTGCACAGAGCCGAAGCAGGGCTTGAACTCATGAACTGTTCAGATCATGACTTGAGCCCAAGTCAGCACTTAACCGAATGAGCCACCCAGGCACCCCTAAAGTGTTTATCTCAAACACAAAAATCCTGACCTCTCATGCTTCTGTAACCATAAAAAATAAAAACATTCAGGGTGCCTGGGTGGCTCAGTCGGTTAAGCATCCAGCTTTGGCTCAGGTCATGATCTCACGGTTCGTGGGTTTGAGGCCTGCATCCGGCTCTGTGCTGACAGCTCAGAGCCAGGAGCCTGCTTCAGATTCTGTGTCTCCCTCTCTCTCTCTGCCCTTCCCCTGCTCACACTCTGTCTCTCTCTCAAAATATAAACATTAAAAAAAAACCTAGATTAAAAGAAATAAAATAAAAAATAAAAACATTATGAAAGAGTTCTGTATTTTAGAGCTGGAAGAGAATGTACAGATCCACTCTAAACTTTCATCATAAAAAAAATGCACCACCATTACCACCACAACAAAAATGGTAATCACCTGAGGTAAAGGATGGGTTAGCCAAGCTTATTGTGGTAATCATCTCACAACATATGCATGTTATCAAATCATCACGTTATACACTTTAAACTTACACAGTGTTATATGTCAATTATATCTCACTAAAACGGGGGTCAAAAGACACTAAAGTTCACTTACTATCATGTGGCTGGGTGATGAAGACTAGCAGTCAGGCCTCCTAACTCCTAGTCCACTACACTTCATCTGTACTTACAAAGCCGAGTTTGTTCTTGATTTTTACCTCCAGCTAGCTTCTGGAACACAGGAACTAGATTATCTAGCTTTTTTATATATTCTACAGAATCAAAAGCAAAGAATACTAAATTTAGAGAAAGAAATCTTCTTTCACAGTATTAACACTGCTGCACACTGGCTCCAGCAAGTAACTTTCAGAACCTCGGTATATTTGTCCATAAAATGATGAGATATACAACTTTTTTTTTTTAATTTTTTAATGTTTATTTATCTCTGAGAGAGAGACAGAGACAGACAGAGAGAGAGCAAGGGACAGAGAGAAAGGGAGAAACAGAATCTGAAGCAGGCTCCAGGCTCTGAACTATCAGCACAGAGCCCGACGCAGGCCCCTAACTCACCAACCGTGAGATTATGACCTGAGCGGAAGTTGGGCATTTAACCAACTGAGCCACCCATGCACCCTGAGATATGTAACTTCTAAACACAATTATTGTAACAGTCAAATGATTCAGAGTACTTTAAAGTTTTCATTCATTATAAAATCCTGCATAAACATGAAATTTTCTTTATCACTTATAGCTAGCTAAGAGGCAAACATAAATAGGTTCTTAAAACTTACTGCCCAAAGAGTGTATTAACCACAGGGGAAAAAAAGAAATGCATGATTCTGACAGGTTTAAGATCTGGAGTCAAAAGCAAGGATTTTAATAGAAAAATTAAATTTTAATTCATTGCCTAAAATTACACGTAAATCTACCATCCTTACATGTTAGTCTTTTCCTTCATAAGAAAAAAAATTTCCCTAAACATGCCATGATTTTGAGTCCAAAATGAGAAAGTTATCCTAAAAAGTGATATTTAAATTCCAACTTAAGGGGCGCCTGGGTGGCTCAGTCGGTTAAGCATCCGACTTCAGCTCAGGTCATGATGTCGCGGTCTGTGAGTTCGAGCTCCGCGTCGGGCTCTGGGCTGATGGCTCAGAGCCTGGAGCCTGCTTCTGATTCTGTGTCTCCCTCTCTCTCTGCCCCTCCCCCGTTCACGCTCTGTCTCTCTCTGTACCAAAAATAAAATAAAACGTTAAAAAAAAATTAAAAAAAAAAATTCCAACTTAACTATGAGGAAGTATTGTTCTAACGTATATTTTAACATTCAAGTAAAACATGAACTCACAGGAGAGAACTCTTAAGAGTGCTCGGGGTACTGGTAGTACCCCTACTCCTTCAGGAAAGTAGCTTGGGCAGGTCCTTACACAACGTTCACCAAATTTCAGGTCACATGACCTTGTGACTTTAGCCGTAACTGATTAGATTCAGGGAAACAGTGTTAGGTCAATAGAAACCACATCAGGTCTGTCACTAGTGGCATTGTTGTGAACGAGAACTACCCAAAATTATTATTGGCAGTCACCGTTCACTTTAGGAAAGTGGCAATAAGCAGAAACCCTGAGACAAAAGCAGCTAGAGTGAGAAGAAACAATGAGCCAGTGAAAAGGAGGATGAGAGTTAACCCACAGTGGCAGCCAGAAAAAAGTAGCAGATAGAGAGCTGCAAACGCACAGAGCCTGAGTCACAGAAATGTGTAAATGTTAGCATGCTATTATAGGCGAAGCCATATCTCACTGTGCACGCAGGCCCCACCATGCCAGGATTCCTCTTTGGCTGTTAGGACAGGTTCCCATGCATCCTCACTGCCCCACATGCTCTAAGTAGCTATCACTGAAATAACCTTAAAGTATCTCTTCTCTATATGAAAAAGACTAACACATCCAAACTCTTCTCACATGCTCTATTTTTCAAGTTGTTACAGGACAGATGTAGCAGTACATTAAAAAGAATTTTTTTAGTACCATACATGTTTTGTTCAGTAACATATGCTATGTACTTAGAAAAAATATTACAGCTGGAGCACAGACTAAGGAAAAAATCATTTTACTCATTTCTTAAATATTTAAATGTCTGGTATATAAATAACACTATGCTAAGGCTAGAGATTCAAATATTAACACATATATCAGAGCCCTTAAGGAGCTCAGTCTTACAGAAGACTATGAGGAAAGTAAAAGGTATGCAGAAAAAAACTATAATGGAAGTATGCATAGGATACTAAAGGAACAAAAAAATGAGAAAGAAATATTCTGCCTTGCCAGAAGAAAGGCAGGAGAGGTCTCACAAAAGAATGACACATCAGTGAGAATGTAGTGAATGACAAGAATATTCTGAGTTAGAGAAGAAAGAAAATGTGCAAAGGAATGAATGAGAAAAATTCTAGCAAAAGGCAAAATTGATGAAGGCAAGCATGAAGGGGCTTACATGCCATATAAGGATTGACACTTCATTCTATTTCTTGTTAAGAAACCAGTGAATAATTTTATCAGGAGAATAAAATAATCTGATATTTGTTTGTTTGTTTCTTTCTTTCTTAAAGTTTACTTACTTATTTTTAAAGAATGCGAGCAGGGGGGCGCGAGGGGGGGCGCGAGGGGGGGCGCGAGGGGGGGCGCGAGGGGGGGGCGCGAGGGGGGGCGCGAGGGGGGGCGCGAGAGGGGGCGCGAGAGGGGGCGCGAGAGGGGCGCGAGAGGGGCGCGAGAGGGGCGCGAGAGGGGCGCGAGAGGGGCGCGAGAGGGGCGCGAGAGGGGCGCACCAACTGAGCCACCCAGGTGCCCCTGATGTTTGCTTTATTAAAAAAGATGAGGAGCACCTGGGGGGCTCAGTGGGTTAAACATCCAACTTCAGCTCAGGTCATGATCTCATGGTTCATGAGTTCAAGCCTCACATCGGGCTCTGTGCTGAAAGTGCAGAGCCTGCTTGGGATTCACGCATGCGTGCTCGCTCGCGCTCTCTCTCTCTCTCTCTCTCTCTGCCCCTTCCCTGTTCTTTCTCTCTCTCAAAATAAATTAAAAAAAAAAAAGATGAAAGATGGGAGTTTTCTATTTTCAGTATGGCAGACCAAGTTGTTAGCTTATCACTGAAAACAACTAAAAATGTTATATGCCATGTAAAAATGTCTGAAAAGCATCTTAAAATGAGACTACAAATAGGAATACCAAGTTAAAGTGAAGCACAGGAGAATCCAGAGAGAAAAGAAGCAAATCTGCTTTTAATCTGAGAACATTTGCTAATCTTAGAAAACTACAACCTACAAGTGGTAGAGGGGCAGAGAGAGAGGGAGACAGAGACAGAATGTGAAGCAGGCTCCAGGCCCTGAGCTGTCATCACAGAGCCCGACGCAGGGCTCCGACTCACAAATTATGAGATCATGACCTGAGCCAAAGTCGGATGCTTAACCAACTGAGCCACCCAGGCACCCCCATATCTCCTTTATATATTCACCAATTGATGGACATTTTCAGGATACGGACAGCCATATCCTGGCTATCGCAAATAATGTTACTAAAAACACAGGAGTGCAGGTATCCCTCTGAATTAACATTTTTGTATTCTTTGGGTAAATACCCAGTAGTGCAATTGCTGAATTATAGGGTTAATTCTATTTTTAATTTCTTAAGAACTCTCCATACTGTTTTCAACAGTGGCTGTACCCGTTTGCATTCCCACCAACACTGATGGTTACCAGAGGGGGTGGAGGTGGGAGGTGGGGTTAAACAGGCCATGGGGATTAAGGAGTGCACTTGTTGTGATGAGCACCAGTTAATGTATGGAGTTGTTCAATCACTATAATGTATACCTGAAACTAATAAAACACTGTATAAAAATGAATAAGATGATTTAAAAAATGGCCAATAGGCACAATAAAAGATGCTCAATATCTTTAGTCAGTAGGGAAATTCAAATCAAAACAACAAGGTACCACTCCATACCCAATCAGATGGCTATATTAAAAAGAAAAGAAGTATTGGCAAGAAATAAAGAAATTGAAACTTTCATACATTGCTGGTAAGAATGGAAAATGGTACAGCTGCTTTGGAAAACAGTCTGGCATTCTTCAAAAAAAGTTTCTTTTTCCAGAGACTGAGATATAATTGACATATATTACTGTATAAGTTTGAGTTTGTACCATATTAATTTCATACATCAAAATGTTAAACAGAATTAGCATATGACCTTAACATAAATATTCTCAAGTAAACACCCAAGATAATTGAAAAATTTCCACACAAAAACTTGTACAAAAATATTCATAACAGCTGTTACTCATCATAGTCAAAAAGTGGAAATAACCCAAATATTCATCAAGCAACAGGAAAACAAATTGAATGGATAAACAAAAATGCGGTATATCCATACAATGTAGTATTATTTGGTCATAAAAAGGAAAGAAGTATTGAAACATACTACAAGAGGAACCTTGAAAGCATTATGCTGAATGAAAGAAGCCAGACAAAAAAAATGCCACACAATGTATGATACATTTGTATGAAACGTCCACCACAGGCAACTCCATAGAGACATACGGCATATTAGAAAGTTGGTGGGGTGAATAAGTAAGAGGGAGTGACTACTAATGGGCATCAAGTTTTTCTTTGGGGTAATGAAAATCTTTTGACGTTAGATGTGCTGGTTGCACAACCCTGTGACTACAGTAAAAACTACTCATTTTACACTTAAAAACACAGTTTAAAATGGTAAATTTTATAGCATATGACCTACAACTCAGTTTTTAAAACTGAAAGTAACTTCTAACATGATGGGATGACAGGCTGGATTTACACTCCCATGGTGAACAACTAGAAAGCTGAACAAAATGCATGAAATCATTTTCAGACACTGAACAGACAGCACAGAACTATCATCCCCAGGATTAACAAAATGAATGAACTTGGGACACTTGGCTGGCTCAGTCGGTGCAGCATGTGACTCTTGATCCAGAGGTTGTGGGTTTGAACCCCATGTTGGATACAGAAATTACTTAAAAATAAAATCTTTTAGGGGTACCTTGGTGGTTCAGTCAGTTGAGTGTCTGACTTCAGGTCATGATCTCATGGTTCATGAGTTGGAGCCCCACATCGGGATTGCTGCTGTCAGCCTGTCAGTACAGAGCCCGCTTTGGAGCCTCTGTCCTCCTCCCCACCCCACCCCCACCGCCCTTTCCCTGCTCACCCTCTCTCTCAAAAAAAGAAAAAAGAAAATGGTTTAGAAAAAGAAAAAAAAGAAGAAAATGAACTTAACTACCCTAGTTTACTGCTGGGAGACAATTTTCAGGCCCCAGCAAAGGGAAAGGAAAGAGAAACAGAACATGATGGTCTCTCTACAATGAGAAAACAGAGATGTGACTTCAGGAGAACCAAAAAGGCTAGAGTTTATGGACAGAAACTGGACAGGAAGGAGAGGTTGTGGATATCTGCAGAAGGACGGACTCAAGCACCAACATGTACATATGTAGGAGGAAACTCAGGGAAAGAATTACTGAAACACTTCACAGAGCCCACAGCATTAAGACCTAGCAGTGAATAATTAGGGCTAACATATAAACTAGACCCGGACTAAAGGCTGCTCTGGACCTGCTCTAACAAAGAATTAAAACCAGTTCTCACTTACCAGGCACGTGAATAAGTGAAAAAATAAAACCCATAACAAGAAGAAAGGTCAATCAATAACGATTGATGAGGAAATAATGAAGACTGAAATACTAAAATACCTATTCTAAATATACCTATATGTTCAGGGCACCTTGGTGGCTGAGTCCTGATTTCAGCTCAGGTCATGATTTCATGGTCCTGAGATCAAGCCCCATGTCAGGCTCTGCGCTGGGTGAGAAGCCTGCTTAAGATTCTCTCTCCCCCACTATCTCTCAGAATGAATAAACATTAAAAAAAATATTTTAATATACTCTGTATGTTCAAAAGAAAACAAACTTCATTATAGAAAGGAAAGATATAAAAATACAAAAACATTAGAGATTAAAAAATACATTATGTAAAATAGAAAACACAGGATGGAAGTAACAACAGATTAGACATTTCAGAAAAACGTAAACTTAGAAATAATTTCAGGTATATTAAATACCAAAACATATCACACAGAGCAATATAGAAGATCTTCATGACCCCAGGGTAGGGAATGTTCTCTTAATCAAGACAGAAAAACACTAACCCTAAAAGAAAAAAATGGTAAATTTTACTTCTATCCATCCAGATATTATCAATAAAGAAAAAAAAAACACAAAGGGATATTTGAAACATACAATAGAGGACACATCTCAGGTATTCAGCCTCTTTAGTAATTAATTCCCTGAAAAATGCACCAAAATATTGGCAAAAATTAGCAAGTCTGACAACAATAAATGTTGGCAATGATACAAACTAATACCAACTCTACACTGTCAGTGTGCAGGACAGAATTATGTGGGAAAATAGTTGGACTTTACATAATAAAGCTAAAGATCAAAAATCCTATAACCCTAGCAATCCCATTCCTAGGATATACGTAGGCCAACAAGCATATGGAAAGATGCTCAACATCACTCATCATAGGAGAAATACAAATCAAAACCACTAAGAGATATCACCTCTTACCCACTAGCATGGCTGATATCAAAAGAACAGAAAATAACAAGCACTGACAAAGATGCAGAAAAGTTGGAAACCTTGGGCACTACTGGTGGGAATGCTGAATGGTTTCAGCCACTAATGAAAACAGTATGGAGGATCCACAAAAATTTAAAAATAGAATTACCCATATGATCTGGTATCTCCCAAGCAACTCAAAGCAGGATGGATCTCAAGAGATATTTGCACACCCATGTTCACTGCAGCATTCTTCATAACAGCCAAGAGGGGAAGCAACCCTAATGTCGCTTCAATGGATTCATGGAAAAAGAAAATGTGGTATATCCATACAATAGAATATTATACAGTCTTAAAGAAGGAAATCCTTCTTTAGTATGTGTACTCAAATACAGGTGAACCTCAAGGATATTATGCTAAATGAAATAAACCAAAAGGACAAATACTATATGTTCTGCTTATATGAAATAGCTAAATAGTCAAAATCATAGAGACAGAAAGCAGAAAGGTAGGTGCCAATGAGGAAGACAGGAGGGAGAAAGAGAAATTCACACTTAGGACATAAAGAGTTTCAGTTTTGTAAGATGAGAAAGTTCTGGAGGTCCGTTACACAACAATATGAATATGGTTAGCAGTACACTTAAAAATGATTAAGATGGGGTGCCTGGGTGGCTTGGCCAATTAAGCGTCCAACTCTTGATTTCGGCTCAGGTCATGATCACCCGGTCGTGAGATGGGGTCCCGTGTCGGGCTCTGTGCTGACAGCATGGAGCCTGCTTGGCATTCTTTCTCTCCCCCTCTCTCTGCCCCTCCCCTGCTCGCACTTTCTCTATCAAAATAAATGAACTTAAAGAAAAAATGTTTCCTGGACAGCAACTCTAACTTACCTGCAAAAGTTAAAGATAATTCCAGACAAAAAAAAAAAAAAAAAAAAGTAACTATAGTTTATATATAGTTTAATGAAAAGCTTGAGTAAGATTTAGATAGAAAGAAGCAATATTAGGAAGACAAAGAAATGTACAGTTACACATCAAATTTGGAGAGTTAGGGGGTAGGAAGTGGAGAAAATTTAGTTCCACACTTAGGTGAATTATAGCTCAATAAAGCTATAAAAAACTATGAGTCTGGGGTAAGGTACTGAGAAAGCTGGAAAATCAGGGGAGGTGTAAAACATAAAATGGAATTTAAGAGTTTAAGATTTCAGAGGTCAACTGTACAGTCACGGGAGTCGATGAAGATCATAACTGGAGTTAAGAAAGTCAAAGAAGAGTGAGGACAGGATGATGGATGGATGGGTGGATTACTATGGGTACTAAAGCCAGAAACTATCATGTAAAGGCTTTCACTGAAAAGCTAACTGAGCCAGGTCTGTCTTTAGTGAAGGAGGTTGACAGATATAAGTAATATGTAACAAGGACAAGGGGAAATGGCTTGAGTTAATCCTTTTAATGCACACTTTCATTGCCATTCTCTGGATATGCCCTGCATGCCTCCACCTCCCATGCATTTGTTATATTCTTCTTTCTGACTATAATTCCTTACTCTCATCTTAGCCTACTCAAATCCTATCCTTTAAAATTCTTATCAATCCATTCATTCTTAAAGATTTACTTCAAATATGTCAACAACCTACTGCTCCTAAGCCCATCTCAAATACCATTTCTTAAGCATTAAACACATCATAAAGCAATCCAACTGCATATAATTTCTTTGCACTCTAAATACTTGTTTCTTTATTTCGGCATTTGTGTAATTAGTATTTTATTAGGTCATTGTGTAGAGTTATCTTATTTCCTTTAACCATGATGTAAACTTTTTGAAAAGTACTTCCTCACCCTTTTTTGTATTCTCTGCCATAACTAACACAGTATCTCTCACATGAGATGTTCCCATGGCTTACTAGAAGATCAGGGCTCCTCAGTTATCAATCCCTCATTATCTTATCTATGTTCTTTCAAACAATATTGCCATTAAGTCATACTATGTCTACTAACAATATAAAAAGAACATATTTTTTTAAAAAAACCTTCTTTATGCAATTTTCAAACACCTGTTCTATATAAAATGGCAATGAACAGAAAAATAGAATTTATAAAAAATATCATTTAGTATAGTAACAAAACCAAATGTTTTTTTAATGTTTGTTTTTGAGAGAGACAGAGAGGCAGAGACAGAGCATGAGTGGGGGAGGGGCAGAGAGAGAGGGAGACACAGAATCCAAAGCAGGCTCCAGGCTGTGACCTGCCAGCACAGAACCCAATACAGGGCTCAAACCTATGAACTGTGAGATCATGACCTGAGCCAAAGTCGAACACTTAACTGACTGAGCCACACAGGTGCCCCTATTTTTCTTTTTTTTTTATGTCTGTCTATTTTTGAGAACAAGAAAGAGAGTGCAGGGGAAGGGCAGAGAGAGGAGACACAGGATCTGAAGCAGGCTCTACACCGACAGCAGACAGCCCGATGTGTGGCTTGAACTCACGGAAATACAACATCATGACCTGAGCCAAACCCAGATGCTTAACCGACTGAGCCACCCAGGCTCCCCACAAAAACAAATATTTAAAGATAAGTTTAACAAAACTGAAACCAAAATGTGAGGCTGAAATTAAACAAGACCTACGTACATGTAGATATACCATATTCATGACATGGAAGATGCAATATTGTTAATACATCAATTCTCCCCAAACTGACCTACAGATGTAATACATTTCCAGTCAAAATCCTAACCATCTTTTTAGGGGCACTTGGGTGGTTCAGTTGGTTAAGTGTCAGAGTCTTGACATCAGCTCAAGTCATGATCTCATGGTTCATGAGATGAGCCCCATATTGGGGACTCACTGACAGCATGGAGCTTGCTTGGGATTCTGTGTCTCCCTTTCTCTCTGCCCTTCCCCTGTTCTTGCTCTCTCTCTCTCTCTCAAAAATAAATAAACTTAAAAAAATATATTTAAAAATATCCTAAACAGGGGAGCCTGGGCAGCTCAGTTGGTTAAGCATTCGACTTCGGCTCAGGTCATGATCTCATAGTCTGCAGGTTCAAGTCCCATGTCGGGCTCTGTGCTGACAGCCCAGAGCCTGGAGCCTGCTTCAAACTCTGTGTCTCCCTCTCTCTCTCTGCCCCTCCTCCACTCTCACTCTGTCTCTCAAAAATAAACATTAAAAAGAACTTAAAAATTTTAAAAATCATAAACAGCTTTTTAGTAGAAATTGATGAGCTGATTCTAAAGTTCAGATGGGATTGCAGATACTAAAATGGTATCCTTTTTTCAAGATCATTTGGCTGATAGAAGACTTACTAAAAAGCTTCAGTGATCAAGATAGTGTACAATTAATATAAAGGCAAAAAACTAGTTCAACTGAGGAGAGTAAAGAGTCCAGAAATAATCCCGCACATACAAAGTCAATTAAGTATTATGAAGGCAACAAAAAAACTGAACAGGGAAAGAAAAGCTGTTTTCAAGAAATGGTGCCAGCAATCCATAAAAGAAAATTTGATAATTTGGACCTGATCAAAATTTATAATTTTCTGTTTCAAAAGACAACACTTAAAAATAAAAGTCAAGTCACAGACTGGTAGAAATATTTATAAGTCATACACTGGGAAAAAAAAAATACTGGCAAATCACGTATTGTATCATAATATATAAAAGAAAAGCTCCTAACTGGGTATTTTTCCGAAGAAAACAAAACACTACTTCAAATATATTCACCCCATGTTCACTGGAGCATCATTTTCAATAGCCAAGTGTCCAGTGACAGATGAATAAAGAAGAGGTAGTGTGCATACATACACACACAGGTATTATGCAGCCATAAAAAGGAATGAGATCCTGACACTGGTAACAAGTTGGATAGACCTAGAGGGTAGTATGTTAAGTGAAATAATTCAAACAGAGAAAGACAAGTATCATATGATTTCAATTATATGTGGAATCTAAAAAACCAAATGAAGAAACAGAAAAATCAGAAAGAGACCCATAAATACAGAGAAAAAACTGATGGTTGCCAGAGAAGAGAGGGCTGGGGGTATGGGCAAAATGGGTACATGGGAGTGGGAGGTACAGGCTTCCTGTAATGGACTAAGTCACAGGGATGAAAGGTACAGCAAAGAGAATACAGTTAGTGGTACTGTAATAGCATTGTATTGTGACAGATGGCAGCTGCCCTTGTAGTGAGCACAGCATAATGTATATAGTTGTTGAATCACTATGTTGTACACCTGAAAGTAATGAAACAGTGTGTATCAACTATTCAACAACAAAAAAAGCTATAACTTAACAATAAGATAAACAATCCAATTTTAAAATGCCTAAAAGATATTATAGACTGAATAAATTAAAGATATACTAATGACTAATAAGCACATGAAAAGATACCCAAATCATCATTTAAGAAATGTAAACTAAAATTATAATGAAATACCACTGTATTCGTGGGCTACTAGAATGCCCATAATCAAAGAAGAGAAAATAACAAGTGTTGGTAAGGATGTGTAGACACTGGAGGATGCCTGGGTGGCTCAGTTAGTTAAGCGCCTGACTTGGACTCAAGTCATGATCTTATGGTTCCTAAGTTCGATGCCCACATGGGACTCCCTGCTGTCAGCACAGAGCCTACTTTGGATCCTCTGTCCCCTTGTCTCTCTGCTCCTCACCCACTCACACGTGCTCTCACTCTCCAAAAAGAAACAAACAGTAAAAAAATAATTTAAAAAAACGATGTGTCGACACTGGAACCCTCATATATTACTAATGGGAATATAAAATAGTATAGGCACTTTGGAAAACAACATGGCAGTTCTTTAAAAAATTAAACTTACCATACAACCCATCAATTCCATTTTTAGAAATCTACCTAAGAGAAATGAAAGCATAGGTCCACACAAATACATGTAAGCAAATGTTCATAGTAGCATTATTCAAAAGCCAGTAATGAGAAACAATCCAAATATCCATCAACTGGTGAGTGGATAAACAAAATGTGCTAGCTCCATAAAATAGAACAGAATTCGGCAATTAAAAAAAAAGAAAGGAGGGGCGCCTGGGTGGCTCAGTCGGTTAAGCGGCCGACTTCAGCTCAGGTCATGATCTTGCTGTCCGTGAGTTCGAGCCCCACGTCGGGCTCTGTGCTGACAGCTCAGAGCCTGGAGCCTGTTTCAGATTCTGTGTCTCCCTCTCTCTGACCCTCCCCTGTTCATGCTCTGTCTCTCCCTGTCTCAAAAATAAATAAAACGTTAAAAAAAAAAAAAAGAATGGGGACACCTGAGTGGCTCAGTCGGTGGGGCATCCGACTTTGGCTCAGGTCATGATCTCACGGTTCATGAGTTTGAGCCCCGCATTGGGCTCTGTGCTGACAGCTTGGAGCCTAGAGCCTACTTCGGATTGTGTCTCTCTCTCTCTCTCTCTCTCTCTGCCCCTCCCAGCTTATGCTCTCTCTCTGAAAAATAAACATTAAAAAAAATTAAAAAAAAAAAAAAAGAATGAACTACTAATGACATTCTATGACACAGACATACCTCAAAGGCATTATGCAAAGTGAATGAAGCCAGACACAAAAGACTATATCTTGTATAATTCCATTTAGATGAAATGACCAGAAAAGGCAAATCAATAGAGACAGAAAATAGATTAGCAACACCGTAGAACTGGGGGGTGGGAATAAGTACTGACAGCTGCAATAGACTTAAAATCTCGTCTTTTACAACAACATGGATGGAGCTAGAGTATAATGTGTAGAGAACTAAGAGAAAGACAAATGCCATGTGATTTCACTCATATGTGGAATATAAGAAACAAACAAGCAAAGGGGAAAAAAAGAGAGAGAGGCAAACCAAGAACTAACTATAACTGTTAACTATAGAGAACAAACTGATGGCTACCAGAGGGGAGGAGGGTGGGGGGATGGGAGAAATAGGTGATGGGGATTAAAGAGTACACTTAACATGATGGGAGGGAAAAAAAACAAAATGATAAAAAAAAAAAATTCATGTGTTGAAATCCTAACCCCTCGGTGTGATAATATTAGCAAGTGAGGCCTTTGAGAGGTGATTAGGTCATGAAAGTGAACCCCTCATGAATGGGATTAGTGTCCTTATAAAAGGGACCCCAGAGATCTCTCTAGCCTTGTCTGCCATTTGAGGATACAATAGAAAATGACTATGTAATCATGATGAGTAACATATTTAATTGTTGAATCACTCAACTGTACACCTGAAACTAATAGAACACTGTATGTTAGCTATACTAAAATTAAAATTAAAGACTTAATTTAAAAAATTGAAAAAGAAAAGAAAAGGACTATCTGCAGCCCAAAAGAGGGCCCTGTCCAGGACATGAGCAGCCTGGTACCCTGGTTCAGACGTCCAGCCTCTAGAACTGTGAGAAAGAAATTTCTATAATTCATAAACCACCCAGTCTATGATATTCCATTACAGTAGTCCAAATGAAAGAAGACAATGGCAAACAGGAGGGATCTTTCTGTGGTGGTGGAAATCTTCTAAAACAGCACTGTGGTATGACTGGCACAATCTATAAATTAGCAGACATTAAAACAGTTATTTTAACAGTATTCCATATATCCAAAAGGTTAAGCAGATTAATGGAAAGTATAGAAAAGATCCAAATCAAACTTCTTGAGATTAAAACAAAAATGTCTGAAATCAAAAATACACTGAATGAGATTAGGGGTCGATCAAACAGTACAGAAGAAACGATCAGTGAACGTGAAGACAACGCAATAGAAATTATCCAAAACAAAACACATGGGGTAAACATGACTGGAAAAAAATGAACAGAGAATCCAGTTGTCTGTGAGACATCCCAAAGATACCTAATACATTCGTAATTGTAATCCCAGAAGGAAAGGGGAGGAATAGAAAAAATATCTGGGGGGACGCCTGGGTGGCTCAGTCAATTAAGCAGCCGACTTCAGCTCAGGTCATGATCTCGTGGTCCGTGAGTTCGAGCCCCGCGTCAGGCTCTGTGCTGACAGCTCAGAGCCTGGAGCCTGTTTCAGATTCTGTGTCTCCCTCTCTCTGACCCTCCCCCTGTTCATGCTCTGTCTCTCCCTGTCTCAAAAATAAATAAATGTTAAAAAAACATTAAAAAAAAAAAAAGAAAATATCTGGAACAATAATGGCCATAAAAATAACAAAATTCTGGTCCAAAACTGAATTTCTCCTATAATACATAAGCACTCCTATTAGAACAACTTATAGGTATGGGTTCCTTCATTTGGCATAAATGCTGGGTTTATTTCTGCTCTCTACTGAAAAAATAGTTGTGAATATTAATAAATTAGTAAATGATTATACACTGTAGTATTAAGAATGAAAATAATTCACTTGAACAGTTTTTTATTTTTTAAATTGCCTATCTTATTTTAAAGCTCTTTAGTATTTCTCCTTTTCTCTCATATTCCCCTATTTCCTCAGAATTTGTTCTCTTGAAATGTGTTCACTTATAAAAACAAAATGAATAATACAAAGTATTAAAAACTGAAAAGTGACAACCCACCTGAAGTCTTGCAAGTTGTGCAGTGCGGGCTACTATTTTATTGTACGGCTCCACAATTTTTGCTTTCATCCTAAAGGAAAAATAAAGAGAGGAGTAACAATAAAATCATCTTCAAATATCAATGGTTAAACTTCTCTCCCTTCCACTTATTTACAAAATGAGCAACAGTACCTATCAACAGCTCCCTGTAAAGCGCCAATTCTTGTCTGCATCATCTGAAGAACGCCTAGGAAAACACAATAATTTCCATTACTTTACAAAGTTCCAAGGGCTCCAATAGGGCAAAAGAATTATATTAAAAGAAAAAAATTCATACATACATACAGAAAAATTTCAATTTTTCCGGCCACCATCATAACCTAAGCAACCAATCAATATCTTTTACCTGTACTATTGTTAAAGCCTCTAACTATTCCCCCCTTCCAATCCTTGTTCCACTAAATAAGTGTGACAAGGAATGCAGAGTGACTGTTTAAGGAGCATAGGGTTTTCCACTTGGGGTGATGAAAAAGTTCTGAAACTACACAGTAATGGCTGCACAACATCGTAAATGTAATTAATGCTGCTAAATTACATACTTTAAAATGCTGAAGTTTTGTGTGAATGTGCATTTTATCTATAACTACAAAAGAAGACTAAGTGATCTTTAAAGGTGCAAATTGTATACAATATTCCCTGTTAAAACTCTTCCTTGGTCTCCCCTTTTCTCCCATGTCAAAACTGAAGTCCACAGCTTGGTTTACAAAGCCCTGTACTATCTGGAAATGGTGTACTTTCTCTCCAACATCCAACCCCACCCTCAAGTTCCTACTGGATAAACACCTACTGTTTGTCAAACCTCGCCCTAACAGGCACAAATACTAAAAGATCCCCCATCTAACTTAGATTCTCTCGCTATTTTCTTCTACAGCATACATTTCCTTCATGGCACTAATCACATTAGGTAATTATATATCTGGCTGTATATCTGTTTAATGTTTTACTCTCTAACTATAAATTCCTGGGCATTAGGGAAAGTATACTTTTCATTCAGTACTGCATGACCTGAGCCTAATGCAGACTACTTCCGATGGCAATATTTGTTAAATTACAAACTAGATAAATAATACACATGGACAGCAAGGACAGCATTGCCTTTAACTCTCAATATACACAAAGTAATAAAGAACTTAACATAACTGTAGAAATATTTTCATGAAGAAGGATCTTAAATTTTACTACTTTATGGACCTAAAAATAAGCTTTTCAATATTACAGTTTTAATTATTTTGAACTCCATTCTTTAAAACTCAGTTTCTACATTTAGTTTTAAAACATAATATTCTAAATAAACTTAGGTACAGAATGCTGTCATGTATTAGATGAAGTAATACTAGAATAAGCATTACCAGCATACAAATATGCTTTAATATGGCTCGGTCCAACAGAATCCCCTCTGGACCCAAGGATTCTCATTTTTCTGCTGGTTTTAGGTCTTACTGATCTTAAACCTCCAGGAATAAGCTGCCCTTGTTATCAACACTTCCTTATTCTCTCCACCACCCACTCTCCAACAGACTTTCATAATACTCGACCAAAACACATCTTATCAAGGCCACCAGAAATCTCCAACATGCCAAATTCTATTGTCAGTTCTGTCTTTATCTTGTTCCAATTCTCAGAAATTCACAACAGTTTTTTTTTTTCATGTTTTATTTATTGTAGAGAGAGACAGAGCATGAGCAAGGGAGGGGCAGAGAGAGAGCGGGACACAGAATCCAAAGCAGGTTCCAGGCTCTGAGCTGTCAGCACAGAGCCCAACGCGGGGCTCGAACTCACAAGCAGTGAGATCATGACCTGAGCCGAAGTCGGATGCTTAACCGACTGAGCCACCCAGGCGCCCCAGAAATTCACAACACAGTTAAACCACTCCCTCCCTAAAACATTTCTTTTCTCTAGGCTTCCAAGTCATCACACTCCCTAGGTTTCTTCTTATTACATTAGCTGCTCCTACTCCTCCTCTGTTTGAGTTCTACTCCGAGATTTAATCCTCATTTTCTCTTCTCTATCTACATATCTCTTAGGGAATTCACCCAACCCCAATGTTTTAAATACTATCTATTCAATAAAATACCGATTTTATACACACATACCCATACATATGTACAAATGTCTACAGAGATTTTCTATCTGCGTGTGTGTGCACACATATATATGTATACAGATATATACATGCATATACATACACACATACACAAATATATATATGCAAATATACACACACACACACACATATATATACACAGATTTGTGTATATATATACACACACACACACACCTGGCCCCTCAACTTTCTTATGTCAAATTTAAGACGCCCAAGATAACTTCTGCCCTCCCCACCCTATCAAAGTCACAATCTTCTCCATTCTAACCCAGCTCAGTTACCCATACCATCATCTATCCAATTTTTCAGACTAAAAAATAAGGAATCAAACTTGGTGACTTCTTTCCCTCAGCCCTTTCATCTCCCATCAATAAATTCTATCAGCTCTGCCCCCATTTTATCCCACCCACTTCCCTGTCTTTCCATCTACCACTCTAATCCAATGCGCCATCAACTCTACTCTTCTAGCATCTTCTAAATTGGTACCCCTGATTTTACTGTTACTTTCCTATAGAGCCACCAGAGAAAACTTTTATAGCATTAATCTCATTACATCATGTCCCTAATAAAAACCCTCCAATGGTTTACTACTGCACTTAAAACGAAAATCAAAATTCCTTTCTAAGAACCTCACGTACGATTCTCTTCCCCACTCATTAAACTCCACTCATACGGGCCTTCTCTCTGCCCCTCGTACATCCCAAGCTCATTCCTACCTTCCCATCTATTCCTCTCTCAACTTTCAACACTCTTCTCCCAAGATTTTTATGTGGTGGTTGTTTCTACCATTCAATGCTCGGTTCAAACATCATCTTCTCAAAAGGGCCTTCCCTGACCATCCTAATAAGGGACTCCCCTTCCTCCATACCGTCATCCATTTATTTTCTTTGTAGGACTTACAATTATCTGAATTTGTCTATTTTCTTTGTCTGCTTCTCCACACTAGAACATAAGTCCCATAAGAACAGTGACTTTGTCTGTTGTTCACAGGTGCCTGGTACCTAAACAAGTTCTAAATTACTGTTTGAGTGGACAAATGAATGAGGGAATGAGGATATCTCTTTTTAATAAAATAGGGTTAATTAAATATACTTCTAAATTCCATAAGAACAAAGACTCTGTCAGAGCTGTCTGGAACCTAGCAAATTCTCAACTAATATTTCAATGAATAAATGAGGGGCACCTGGGTGGCTCAGCTGGTTAAGCAGCTGACTTCAGCTCAGGTCATCATCTCATGGTTTGTGAGTTCAAGCCCCGCATCAGGTTCTGAGCTGTCAAGCTCAGAGCCTAGTGCCTGCTTCAGATTCTATGTCTCCCTCTGTCTCTGCCCCTCCCCTGCTCGTGCTTTGTCTTGGTCTCTCAAAAAAATGAATAAATGTTGGGGCGCCTGGGTGGCGCAGTCGGTTAAGCGTCCGACTTCAGCCAGGTCATGATCTCGCGGTCCGTGAGTTCGAGCCCCGCATCGGGCTCTGGGCTGATGGCTCGGAGCCTGGAGCCTGTTTCCGGTTCTGTGTCTCCCTCTCTCTCTGCCCCTCCCCCATTCGTGCTCTGTCTCTCTCTGTCCCAAAAATAAATAAACGTTGAAAAAATTTGAAAAAAAAAAAATGAATAAATGTTAAAAAAAAAAGTTTAATATAAAAATATATGATTAAATGAATGAAAAATGAATAAGAGGGGACTTTTAATAAAATAGGTTCAATAAATGTAATTCCAAACTACTTAGGTGGCAAAAATCTTCAATATTTGGGGGAAAAATTAGATGAAGTAGAAGTTGGTATAACACTTGTTTTCCAAAACATATCACACTTTTCAGCATCTCAACATTCTAATAAGTGTTTAGAAATACACATCATGCCAAAATGAACACTAATTCAGACTTTGACGTTTTATGTTCAAATAATCTGGAGAAGATTCTTAGATTATCACAGGAACTCCGAGAAGGCTGCCTTTGTACTTCAAACACTCATCTAATAGTCAGTCATTCTAACTCAGTCTAACAGTATATTTTAAATGCTATAATCACTGAAAACCTTTTTTGGGGAAAACAAGCACATTATGGACCAAAATGCATATAAGAATATAAGAAAAAGAAGTACTTCTGCTGCGAGGATTCATCTACACCTATACAGACTCACAATCAATGTACTACCATGCCATCCTTATGGGTTTTACAAATGAAAAAAATCATTTACCGCTTATTTTTAAAAAATCACCATTAATACAGGATATTATTTACTTGCTTCCAGAAACACCTAAAATGAGATTAAAAATAATTTCTAATAGTAAGTGGTCAGTACTTAGAGCTTCTTAGCTTTCCCAAGAACATAGTCTGATATCTATCTTAAATATTCAAACAACAAACTATTATTCCCCCAAATACTAAGTTCTTCATCATGACGTCTGGGAAACAACGTACCTACTGACAGTAATACCTCTGAGTTCATAAGCAGCACTGGGGGAAGCATTAAATATTGTATCACAAAAAAACATATCCTTCCTCCTCAAGAGTTCAATCAACATAGGGAAAATCACCTAGTTTTCTTTTGATGTGCAATGATTAATAATACTAATCACAAGTGACAATGTAAAACGTGATTATTAACATTCCATACTTTGTGCACCTGGGACTCTTGATCTTGGGATCCTGAGTTTGAGTTTTATGCTAAATGTGGAGATTACTTAAATAAACAAATTTAAGGAAAAATCCATATTTATAAGATGTAGTTTAATTCAATCAAGAGAGGAGGAAAATTCACAAAAGACTTAGCCAATCAAAAATAGTAAGACTTACAAAAATAAAGATTCCCTGTTATTATTATTCTATTATGCTTGCACTGAAAAGAGTTTCAAAGAAAGCCAAATATAAGGACAGCATTCAAGCCTACTTCTACTATTACTTACTCTGGTGGTATTGATGTTTTTGTTAATTAACAATTTTCTAACTGTTAATTTTTTTTTTTAATTTTTTTTCAACGTTTATTTATTTTGGGGACAGAGAGAGACAGAGCATGAACGGGGGAGGGGCAGAGAGAGGGAGACACAGAATCGGAAACAGGCTCCAGGCTCTGAGCCATCAGCCCAGAGCCTGACGCGGGGCTCGAACTCACGGACCGCGAGATCGTGACCTGGCTGAAGTCGGACGCTCAACCGACTGCGCCACCCAGGCGCCCCTCTAACTGTTAATTTTATGAGAGGCACTAAATATGTGCCAGGAATTGTTCTAAGCATTTTTCTAACTCACTTCACCCTCAAAATAACACCATGTAGGTACATATTAATACTCCTCCTTTATGGATAAAAGTGAAGCACACAAAGGTGAAATAACTTGTCCATGGTCACACATTTATTAAGTGCCAAAGCAAGGTTTTGAACTCAGTTTAGCTCCGAGGTCAGCAAAGTTTTATTAAAGTTTTGTTGGAACACGCCACATTCATTTTCATATTATCTGGCTGCTCTCACTCCGGAAGAGCAGAGTTCAGTAGTTGCAACAGAGGTGGTATGGCCTGCAAAGTCTCATTTACTATCCGACCCTTAACAATAAAAGTTTGCTAACCCCTGGTCTAGCTCAATCTAATTTATAGTACTTAATGGAAACATACCTTCCAAAGACTCAATCCCAGTTGCTTGTGCTAATAAATCTTCATGTCTTGCAACAACCTGAAAATCAAGAATTTGCTCTAAGTATTAGGTATTTTTCTTTGTAACCACAATGTAGAATTAAAGGTCTCCCTTCATATAGGAAGGCCCAAACACTAACACAAAAGAATAAAATACAGATTAAAAGGAGTGTTTGAAAGGAGTTATTAGCAGACACACAAACATGCTTATAGTTTGATATAAAGCCAAAAAGGCACAACCTTTTCACCACTCCTTTTCTTTCCTAATGGGAAGTACAAACAGAGCTGTGCCAAAATTGAAAAACAAAACAAAACAAAACCTATTCTTGCCATGCTTTTATATGCTTTCCCTGTAAAGAATGTTTTTAAACATTAGGTTCTCTTAGTTTCAGTTGTTTTTTTTAAGGTTCTCTTAATTCTTGAACTTACTTCAGCATCATCAAGACCACATTCTTTTTTTAATTTAAAAAAAAATTTTTTTTAATGTTTATTCACTTTTCAAGAGACAGAGAAAGACATAGTGCGAGCCAGGAAGGGGCAGAGAGAGAGAGGGAGACACAGAATCTGAATCTGAGCTGTCAGCACAGAGCCTGACACAGGACTTGAACTCACAGACTGCAAGATCATGACCTGAGCTAAAGTCGGACGCTTAACCGACTGAGCCACCCAGGTGCCCCAAGACCACATTCTAATCGGAAAAGATAATGCGGAGTCACTACCCACCTATCCCTGAACATCTCTCTGCTTTCAGTTTCCGAAGGTCACAGAAAATCCTCTTCCTTGCACATGACTGATATTTTTATGAAATTTAAGGCAGTGTGAACCATCACATGAAAAAACCAAAAAAGTTAAGAGTTAAAAGCCACATGCAAGAGATTCCTAGAAACATTAAGAAATCCTTCATCTCTAGAATAATGCAAGAATCCTTACCATTTTGTACCTTTTCAATTCCAATGAATAAGAAGTTCCATAAGAAGGCTGTAAACTGAAGCTCCTAGTCACCAAAAATTCATTCACTGGAACCCCTATATTGTCCTCCATTTTGTCCTGCTTCAGTTATCACTGTTTTCTATCATGTCCCTTTCTATCACATGCCTCTGAAATTACTTTCGGTCTCCTACATCTCTTCAACGTTTATTTATTTTTCGGACAGAGAGAGACAGAGCATGAATGGGGGAGGGGCAGAGAGAGAGGGAGACACAGAATCGGAAACAGGCTCCAGGCTCTGAGCCATCAGCCCAGAGCCTGACGCAGGGCTCGAACTCCAGGACCGCGAGATCGTGACCTGGCTGAAGTCGGACGCTTAACTGACTGTGCCACCCAGGCGCCCCTCCTACATCTCTTAAGATTGCCAGAATATGTCTGAATTTTCCCCAGTCCACTAATAGGGCCATCAATGTGTCGTCCATCCTAACAAGACTAATTTTAATTCTCCGCTCTTCTTTTTCCTGTGTGAAAAATACTATACTTTCAGAAACTCCTCTGCCGCCAGCTGGATGAATTTCCAAGAGAACTGGGAGACAGAAAAGAAAGGAAAGCTACTTTCCTGTTACTGTTTCAGCTAGTAATAAGCAAGGTCCTGAGACCTGAGAATTTAGAGACATTTGGAATAGCCACATCAATCATTCCAAAATTTCATCACCAGATACCTACAGGTGGAATTTTAGCACTGGCATGGGAGTGCCAGGCCTTTGCATTGCATCTATGAAGGTAGATCCTTCAACTCAGTCCGCCGGCTGATTTCATAATCATCTAATTCTCCGTATTAAACATTTTCCTGCTTTACATAACTAGAATGGTTTCTGTGTCCTATCCTAAGCCCCAACGAGTACGTACTTCACCACATCTACTGTTAGTTTAATCATCTCAGTGGTATTTTAAATTTTTTTATGGGTTTAGTTAGAATTATCCCAATTTTGCTTCTGCAGAAAAACAATTACAGCAGGTTCAGATGTCATACTAGTATTCTACTTCATATCCCAAACTACTATCAGTGTAACCTGCCCCCTCTAAGAGATGTTAAATACATTTTTAGTTTTTTGTTGATTCCTGCAGAGAAGGTACTACATGCAAGGAACAAAGAAAATACCAACCATATTACTCAGCCACAAGAAGAATAAAATCTTGCCATTTGCAACTATGTGGATGGAGCCAGAGAGTATTATGCCAAGCGAACCAAGTCAGTCAGAGAAAGACAAATACCATATGATGTCCCTCATATGTGGAATTTAAGGAACAAAACAGATGAACATGGGGGGAGGGGGGGAAGAGAGGCAAACCAGGAAACAGACTCTTAACTAGAGAGAAAAAACTGAGACTTCCTGGAAGGGAAGAGGGTGGGGGGGATGGGCTAAACAGGTGATGGGTATTAATGAGTGTACCTGTGATGAGCACTGGGTGTTGTATGTAACTGATGAATCACTAAATTCTACACCTGAAACTAATATTACACTGTATGTTAACTAATTGGAATTTAAATAAAAATTTGGGAAAAAAAGAAAGTACCAACCACAAAAAAGAAGAATTTCAGGCGCTCTTACAAAAAGCCATCCCTGAGAACTCTAGGCGGAGTTAAGTGCATTCTCCCCTGCTTTTATGAAAGCTTTGTACTACTCGAAACAAAACAGGCATCATTTGCCTGTTATTGTTTCTGTCTGTATCTGCTACTGGTCTGTGAGTCTTTGAAGAGCTGAGAAATATGTTCACTTTTCTGTCTCCACAGCCTAATGCAAATCCTGACAATTTAAAGTGTTTTATAGGGGCGCCTGGGTGGCTCAGTTGGTTAAGTGGCCGACTTTGGCTCAGGTCATGATCTCGCGGTCTGTGAGTTTGAGCCCCGAATCAGGCTCTGTGCTGATAACTCAGAGCCTGGAGCCTGCTTCTGTTTCTGTGTCTCCCTCCCTCCCTCCCTCTCTCTCTCTCTCTCTCTGCCCCTCCCCCATTTGCACTCTGTCTCTTTCTGCCTTTCAAAAATGAATAAATGTTTAAAAAAAGTGTTTTATAAATATTTGTCAATAAATTTTGAACTCCAATTATATAATCGAAGTTAAAATGACCTTAAAAGTCATCTCAGTCCTGAGTAGTCCTAACTACTCTTAATTGATGAAGTACAACACAAAAAATTTAAGTGAATGTGTTTCATGCTACACGAGATCTAAGTTTCCTGGTAAACAGTCCATTTATTCATGTACTTGTTCATTCATTTAAATATTTATTAAGAGCCTACTCAACAAACAAAAACCAACAACTAGGCAGTATACCATAAACCCCCTATAAAAATTACAGAATTATAAAAGAGAAAGGAACCTTCAAGATCTACTAGAATCTCTTCCTCCTTATTCATTCCAACCCATTTAATAGATTTTCTTTTTAAAAGCAAAACTCATGGGGCACCTTGGCAGCTCAGTCGGCTGAGCATCTGACTCCAGCTCAGGTCATGATCTCTCATGGGGTTAGAGCCCTGTGTCAGGCTCTGTGCTGAGAGCTCAGAGCCTGGAGCCTGCTTCAGATTCTGCGTCTCTCTCTCTCTCTCTCTCTCTCTCTCTCTCTCTGCGCCCCTCCCCAACTCACGCTCTGTGTCTCTCTCTCAAAAATAAACATTTAAAAAAAAATTTTTTAAAGCAAAACTCAAGGACATTAAGTGATCTAAAAGGGAACCTATCAAAAAAAATAAAAAAAATTAAAAAATAATAAAATAAAAGGGAACCTATCTCCTGAGATTAGAACCTATCTCCTCATTCCCCATTTTGTGTTTTATCTACCAGAAATTTATCACCTTTCTGTAATTTCAGCATAATGGTACACTTTGTGTTCATAAAGTGGGAACTGTCAATGTGAACACCCAATTTTTCCTACTCACACTGTTCTACTCCCATAATTCCATTTTCTATTATTTTTATCAAATGCTTCCTATTTTTGCCCACCTATATTCATTGCACATCAGTTCAGGTGGTGAAAACAAAGTAGGAACAAAAGCTTTTGGAGAGGGGGATATGTTGGTTTTTCAACTAACAAAAAGTAGTTTACAGAAAACTTTTCAAACACATGCTTCAAAAAAGAAGCCACACTGGTTACGTTATACATCTGTTCATTTAAATATGCAGTTAGATTAAATAATAAAAAGATTACAGAATGGTAAATTATCACTTTTGGCTGAATGATCCAGAAGATTGGAAATACCTGTAAGTGTAGTTCTTTATCCAACTGACTGATTCCTTGGGCAAGTTTTGCTAGTTGTTCCGCAATTACAGCTTGATGAATAGACTGGGAAGTATAAGTCTTCACATCAAAGTCTTCATTTAAAAAATCACTGTAACACTCTAGGGGAAAAAATAAGGAAAAGTCTTTATTAATTACACTGCACTAAAGCACAGATATTAGACAACAGAACAATTACACCCACAGATAACATACACCAAGAACTGGTGTAAACACTTCTGTTGTAAATGAGGAGGGGGAAGCAACAACAAAAGAGAGTGGAAATACTGGTGGAGAGCATACTGTGCCATACAATGACCTCAGCACTTTAAACATGTTAACTCATTCAATCCTCACACAACCCTGTTGGAACCATCATTTCCCTCATTTCACAGACGAAGAGACAGGTAAAGAAGGGGCATGCAACTTGTCCAACTTGTCTCAGATTTGTATCCGGGCAGTCTAGTTGCACAGCCCACACTCTGAACCACTACATTACACTGCTAAAAGTTAACTTTTATCAGGGAGTTGGAAGGAAAATATGAAGTAGAAGATTAAAAATTAACTACTAACTACAGCCTTTAATGCAAGAAAACAAGGTCACCAACAACAACAGGAAAATTTACCACATTTGATATTTATGGCCTCCAATATCTCTAAATCGATGCACAAATATTATCATAATAAAGTGGATCTGGAATTTTAATAGAAATTGGCAAATACAAACTTACAGGTATCACCGAAATTAAGGATTTATGAGCAAAATAAGTAAATGGAAAAAGAGACTATATTCAAAACAAACCCTTCATCAACAGGAAAAAGAAGTGATACTAGATGTTAATAAGATATCTTTCTGTAGTGAAACTCAAAAATGGAAATAATTAGGAGTTAAAAATAATTATGTAGAAGTAAGCTCAGTGTAGATATAAAACTGCTGTCTTCCACTCATATAGTGGATATAAGACTACCCTGACAGAGATTATAAAATTAGCCAAAAGAACAGAGTCCATACAAGAAAGCTTCAATTGTCTATTTCCACTCTAACGTATGCTCCATGAGGGCAAGGGCTTTGTTTTGTTTACTACCGCATCCTTAGAGTCTGAACAATGCGTGATACGTGGTTGGATTCTGGTAGAAGGAATGACTTTATATTTCAGTTGGAAGTATTATTCTGCAAAAAGCAAAGACTCTTTCTTGACTACTCTCAAAGAAAACCTGCTACTTTTGCCTTAATTCTGGGAACCCCATTTCCTTCCAGTTTGCCAAGGAGTTTTCAGAATTAAGGATCCTGCTAGGCAGCAAAGTGGAGAAAGCTACTCCGAGAAAGAGTGACGGTTTAGAGTCAGCAAATGCCACAGCATATTTAGAAATAAGGGGAATGCTGACTTCAGTGTGTCTCGAGCACACAGTGGGAAAGAATGAGAGAGTTAAGGTTCCAAAGGAAGGTTGGGGGCAGTTAAAAAAGACTGGTAACATCTCTAAAATGTTCAGACTATATCCCATTGAGGTAAAAGATAAGACAGAGCACTGTCAGCTCTGTTTTAGTTTCCAGCAGCAGTATGGAAGGTGATTGAAAAGGGATTAGTCACACAGCAGTGTACTGGAGCTGGCTCAGACTGGCTCCTTTAAGAGCCAATTATTAAATTTTCAGGAATTGTGTGAGCCAGCAGACATCACAGGTATCTGAAAACTGACCATGGTGAGAGTATTTATACCATGGAAATTGGCATACACTACAAAACCAGGGCTTCCCCCTCTTTTACCAGAAAGCTGGTTTACCAGCTCACTCATGTATTATATGAGTAACACATGCTCTATCAGAGTTACAGAGGCCAGTAAGATGCTGTGTTAACAGCCCAAGAGACATGATGAAGGCCTAAGACAATGGCAATAAAAACGTCAATAAAGTGACTAATTTGACAAATATTCAGACACTATAATGTGTGAGACTTAGTGACAAGCTGAAGACGGGTGATTAGGTAGAGCAAGAAGTAAAAGGATGATTCCCAAGATTCTCGGCCAAGTAACTGACATACGGAATTCAGCTGTGCATTAAGCTGGACCACTAGCCATTCTGTGTAAAGATAAAAATGAACATATTACTGCCTTCAAGGAACTCACAATCTATATGGGAAACAAGCACAAATCTAACTAACCACATACAATTAATGTGAAGATTAAAGGGATGAAAAAAAGTACTTTCACTTTTTCACATATAGCACCTGTTCATATTTAACTTTTTGTATATAAAACTAGTCATGCCTGTTCACCATCAAGATAGAAATGTCCAGTAGACAATAATTCTATAGCTGAGAAATAAGAATCATGTGTATTTGTATGCATCCATATTAATTCTGAAACCATGAAAAAAAAAACCCAGATGGTTTAGAATAAATTTTAGAATGCACAAAAAAAGGGAAATGGAGAAGACTGAGTTAGAAGCCAGGAAAACACCAAAAATTTGGAAGTAGATGGAGAAAATGAAAGCAATCAAAGGGACTAAGGAGCAAAGAGAAAGAAAAACAAGGAAGAATGGCAAAGGATGGTTTAGAGAGAGTGGAAAGTGGTGTCAAAGACCTTAAAAAGATAAAATACAGCAAAAGCTGAGTAGTGGCTGCTGGACTTGTCCTTCAGGAGAAAAGTCATATAATGCTTCTCTTTTATAGCTATCTCATTCCTACAGGAGGCACATCAGAAACACCCCAGAAATTATTCAAACTATGCATCTGCTCACCAATCCTATCAATCTTATCCTCTACCACTGGCAGATTCTTTACATAATGAAGCACTGCTATGGACAGAAAATGTTTAATTTTTTAGTAATGTTGAAGAGAATGGGTGGAGTGAACCACTGAATTAGGAGCACATTGAAGAAGACAAGCAACTAAATGAACCTGGAAAAAAGAACCCTTAAAGAATTAGGAATTTTTTTTTAAAGCATAGAACTCACAAGTCACATGACAAGTATTTAAAGAAAAGAGTCAAACCCTTTTTAAAAGTTTAAGTAAGATAGGACCAAAGTGTCCATTTAATTTATTCACAAGGAGGTAATCAGAGACCTTGGCAAAGAGACTTCAATAGCATAGAATGAGGGTGACTGGGTCTTTGAAGAGACAGGAAAAAAAATCCAGGGCACAGGAGGAAGGACTGTCCTCAGAAGCAGAAATTCCACTTGTACTGTAATTGGAAATACAAGGGGAAAAGAAAGGACAGTTACAAGGTTAGGTTTAATGGCAAGAAATGGAGGAAGCTCACAACTGATGGATGATCTTTCGTTCAGGGAAGTTTAAAGACATTTGTTGAACTTGAAAGAAGAGGTTTGAAAGGGTAAGATTTAAAATAATCACTGTGGAAGATGGAAAAAAGAACTAAATAGGACAATACAGAAGGCAAAATTAAGGACTATTTGCCCTTTAAAAGCTGATTACAATTCCAGAATGCATCCTACTGAAATATATACCTATGCCTGATATGTGTTGTTTCTTCCACTTCTTCATCTGGGGAAGTTCTATTTATACTTCACAACCAATTCCATCTAGAAAGCCTTTCCTGACACTCCCCTAACCACTCCCAGTTATCCTCCTCTTCTGCATTGTTTGACTTTATACACAATTCTGCTACCCTAAAAACACTACGTTATAATGCTTAACTTTATAGCTTTACAAGACTATTTCCCCTACTAAAATGGTAAGCTGCTTGAGGGGGGGAATTGCACATATGTTAGAAGTTCAAAACATGGTTGAACGGAATTTAAGATACAATGATGTATTGGACAGAGATCCTAACCTAGAGAATCTAACACATCCTAATTCAGAAAACCACCTCCTTAGTAAGTTTTGACAAAAGTATATAAATTTTCAGAAGACAAGTAATTAAGGACAATAATAAAATATACAACACGCAGAGAAAATAATTTAGGCTGTTCATTCGTTTATAACCTACTTTAGCTTATTGTGATGTTCAATTAAAAAAACTTATTTTGCACCTACTGTATGAAAGGTACTGTTTCTAACACCGTGGAATATAAAAAGTGGTTCTACAATGCTGTAGAAGAGGATAAGTATACAAATTATTTTAATACAGGGCAGAACGTGAAGGCCATTAGGGAAGAAAATTAAGAACAGATGAGAAGGGCGCCTGGGTGGCGCAGTGGCTAAGCGTCCGACTTCAGCCAGGTCACGATCTCGCGGTCCGTGAGTTCGAGCCCTGCGTCAGGCTCTGGGCTGATGGCTCGGAGCCTGGAGCCTGTTTCCGATTCTGTGTCTCCCTCTCTCTCTGCCCCTCCCCCGTTCATGCTCTGTCTCTCTCTGTCCCAAAAATAAATAAACGTTGAAAAAAAAATTTAAAAAAAAAAAGAACAGATGAGAAGGGTCTTAGACATTTGAATTTTATTCTAAAGAGTAAGAAACTTGCGGCGTGTTAACTGAATTAAAACAATTTAATGTGCCTCTCAAACGCACTATATTTCCCGGGGTTTTCTTCTGTCCAAAACTATCAATGAATTTCTATATTCAATACATATGGTTAATCCCAGCCTTAACTAATGCTCTGAACTCTCCCCCGTGTATGGTTATGGACAAATGACTTGTAAAAAACAAACAAGCCTGCAAGTGAGCCACCTGTGTCATCCAAGAATTTGTTAAAGGATGCTTCCGACACTACTTAAAAAGGAGGCCCTCTTACATTAAAAGCTGTCCTGTATCTGTTCTAGGTCTTTCACTTTTCCTGGGATCCAACGCTTCCTCCTTTCATCCAGAATTGCGGCAGCAGCCAGTAGCTATCAACCTGGGTCACCGGAGTACGGCAGGGTCCCAGGACTTCAGGGAAACCTCGGGCTCATGAAGGGTAGAGTTGAAATGAGAAGCAACCAGAAACCAGGAGTCCCCTGGACACCCGGAAAGGAAGGGGACAGCAAGTCTGTGGAAACACAGGTTTGCGAGGCTATACCACCCAGACGCCAGGGGGCCGGGCGGGGGGGAGTGGTCACGTCGAGACCGGAAAACTTTCTGCAAAGCGACGGGTTGAGTCCACCACCCGGGCCCAGGTGCGGAGCAGGACAGTCCCCTAGCCCCACCACCCAGCGAGACCCAGACTCCTTACCGTCCTGCAAAAGCTCCCGGACTGTCGCTGCCGCCGCCCCAGAGCTCAGAACCCCTTGGCCAGCCACAGCGACGCCGCCGTCACCACCTTCCATGTTGGCAGGTGCCGGGGTGATGGCGTCAGCTGCCGGCCCGCCCCGCCCAGGTGATGACGCACAACGTCTGCGCCGCCCGCTCCGCCCGGCCCGCGGCTCTTGGCTGGCTTGGAGAATCAGCTAAGCGGCCGCAGCTGGACGAACACCGGCTGGGAGCAGCGTGGGTCCCGGAGCTGGCGGGCACCCAAGGCCCGGCGCGCGAGGGAAGCCGAGGCCGCGGGGTTGGCGCCGCGCGCCTTCTCTCGTCGCACTCCTGGGGCTGGCATCGTTTCCCCGGTTGAAGAAAAGGTGGGCTCCGGAACCTTGCTGTAGCGTATGCAAGTATTTAACCTAACAACCGGGGCCTCTCGGTGGAGGCTGGACAGAAGAGCGGAGGTTTCTGGGAGTTTCTCTTGCACTCCACAAGCACAGCTGGGGGAGTTAGTAACTCCCAGCCTTATGTGTCACACGGCTTGGCGCGCTGTCCTGGGGTAACGGCTGGAGGGAAAGCTTAGGAAGGAAGCTTGCCTGAAATGAGTAGTGAGGAGTTAGGAAGAGCCAAAGGTCGGTGAAGAAGGAAGACTGAGCCAAGAAAAGACAGACTCCGTTTCTGCCCTCCCGTGAACTTAAGCTTTTTCTTCCTCTTCCTCTCCGTTTCAGCCACATGCTATGAGTGATACCAAACTTTTTCCTGTTGCAGACTGATGGATTTTCCAAATCTTAACTATCAGTATTGAAGTTGTCAGATTAAGTTAATTACCGTTATCTTCTCTGCTAATATATCTGCATTATTCATTTAGATTTCTCCCAAGATGAATACTGATAATAGGCTAACCACACTTGTGCAAGAAGGTTATGCATTTCTACATAAAAAGACTAATATAACTTTGTACACAGGGAACCAGTTTTTCCTTATTCCAGAGCTACATGATTCTCTCGATTCTAACAGTATTTCAGAAAGGTGCTATAACAATACTTTGTGCATTTAATACTCATAACCACTCAGGTGAGCAAGTCTCTTAATATACTGCCTTATGTTTTCTCTTTGTCTCAGGTTTTTCCCTGATGTTTTTCGTCTCAGTCACGTCTGACTAGAATTGTTGGTTCTGAATGGAGGTCACATGAATTGTCAAGGGCGGGGTGCTCAGACTCACATTAAATTTCATTATCCATAATACACAAAATTTTTAAGTATTCTTTAATGTTGATGAATAAGTATTCTCTTTGAATTATGAGTTCTTTTTCTTTCCTTGGCTTTTACGTTGGAAGATTCTAGAAAAGTTACATAATACTCGTTCATTAAGGGAAGAGTTTTGAGTCCCACCTATACACACCTGCATGAGTTTTCAAACAAGACCCAATTCCTATCCTGTCCCAAAGGAGCTCATAAGTAAAGCAGAAACCCCTGTGAACAATTGTACCGGGTGCTTTGTAGTTTATGGATTTGTTTATTGAGCTAACTACACATTGAAATCACCTGGAGAGCTTTAAAAACCCACTTGTACCTGCATCCTAAGCCCAGAGATTCACATCTAATTGATCTGGGGTATGGTATGAGCATCCTGATTCTTAAAAGCTCCCCAGATAGGAGCATCTGGGTGGCTCACTTGGTTAAGCTTCTGACTTCAGGTCTGGTCATGATCTTACAGTTCATGAGTTCAAGCCCTACTCCGGCTCTGTGCTGACAGCTCAGTGCCTGGAGCCTGCTTCGGATTCTGTGTCTCTCCCTCTGCCCCTCCCCTGCTTGTCCCCTCTCTCTCCCTCTCTCTCTCTCTTTCTCAAAAATAAATAAACATTAAAGAAATTTTTTAAAAACCTCCCCAGATTACTCTAATGTACAACCAAGGTTGAAAACTACTGGTTTATTCATTCAGCAAGTAGTGAAGGAGGTCTTTGTGCCATGTGCTAGAACTACCAAGTATGAGTGAGAATGAAATTGTTCTTGCTAAAGTCACTAATGACTTTAGCTCCTATTAGATGGTTTTTAGGCTTTACTTTTCTGTGATGTTTAAGATGCTTATCCCCACCCTCCTTAATACTCTCCCCTCTCTTCAGTTTTTGAATATCACTCTTCAGGTTTATTCTTGCCAGCTCCAGAATTCATCTCTCTGTCTCCTTTTGCATTATTCTTTTTCTCTTTTACTTAAATGTTGGTGCTTCTAAGGATTTCTTGCAAGATACGACACCCTCAAGTATTTTGTCTATGTTTTTAGTTTTAACTTATCACCTAAAGGTTTACGACCCTCAGTCTATATCCCTAGCTTTTTCCTGAGCTATATCTGTATAAAGTTTTGAGGCATCCCCATCTGGAAATCCCATGAGCACCTCAAGTTCAGTGTGCCCAAATATGAACTCGTGTTTCCCTGCTAAAACCTATTCCTCCTTCTGGTTTTCTGTCTCATTAATTGGAATTGCCATCCATCTAGCCTCAAAAGCCAAATTGTACACATTATCCTAGAATTCTCTCATACTATGTAACATTCACTGTCCTGAAGTGATTTCCACCTCCTAACTATCTTGCCAGTTTATTTTTATTTCTAAATAGCTCCTGAGTGTGTTCTCTTTTCTTATTCCTAGAGTCCCAGGTCAGACATTCATTATGCATTTGGCCTGGCTTACTACAATAGCCTCCTTTCTCATATTTTGCCAAAAGCCCTACCCCATCCAGTGAAATCTTTCTAAATCAGAAATCATGTCATTTTCCTGTTAAAATGTTTCATTGACAAATAATACAAGGAGAGACGTACAGCCTGTAAAAAAATAATTGCTGTGTATGGAAGTATCTCATGCACATATTAACATGTTGAGCACATACGAAAAATCACCCGTGGAGGTGGAAAAATGGTTTAGAAACGACCCTACAGTATAAAATCTAAAAAAATATTAATATAAGGGAATATAAGGCCCATGATTATCTAAACCTCACTTCCTCTCTAGTCTGATCAAATAACACGACTACTAATGGTTCACTGAAAACATCAAGCATTTTCAAGCCTCTGTGGTTCTATGTGTGTTGCTCTCTATAACAGGACAATCCCCCATCTCCCACATATGTCAGCTCAAGTTTTCCCTCTGCCACTGTTGGTGACTCCCCTGCTTTCTCTAGACAATTATTCCCACAACAGTTAAATTGTGTCTAAGCGTATGTATCAGAACTGTTATTTTGTGTAAGTATGTCATACATTTTTAAGGACACGGGAAATGTATTTTCATTTATTTTCCCAGCATGTAGCAGGAGCTTAATACTTGTTAAATGAATCAATACATGTCCATGCCCTCAAAAACTGGAGAAGAAACTGACGTGTTAATACTATGCTCTATAAAAGTAATTACAAGTGCTGGGGCCCCTGGGTGGCTCAGTTGGTTAAGGATCCAACTCTTGATTTTGGCTCAGGTCATGGTCTCACAGTTCATGAAATGAATCCCCAGGTCAGACTCTGCACTGACAGCATAGTGCCTGCTTGAGATTCTCTCTCTCCATCTCACTCTGCCCCTCGCTCATGCTCTCTCTCTCTCTTTCAAAATAAATAAAAAGTAATTACAAGTGCCTATGATAACAGGAGAGCCTAGGGTGCAGTGGGTAAGTAAGATCAACTCTATCTGGGATTCAGAGGAGATTATCAGAGTTATCAAGATGGGAGACTATAAGTACACAGACTGGGCAGTGAAGATATGCTCAAGATTTAATTGAAAGTACTACTTGGTTGACACACTTGTGGGAGATGAAGAAGCAAAGGATGATAAGCCCCAGGTTTCTGACTTGAATGAGCAGGGGTGGCATAACCTGGATATGAAATGCAAGAGAGAAGATGTTCATAAAAAGGAACTGCCTTTTTGTTGCTTATGTTTTACCTGTGTGTGTGGGCCTACATTGTTCTAATCATAATTTTTATTTTTAAAAAAGAGATAAGCTAGTAACTTTGTTAAGTCAGACTGAGCAGTGATCAGTAAGTTTATTTTAACTATACATTCTACCTCAAATTGAGGGGCACCTCGGTGGCTCAGTCAGTTGAGCATCTGACTTTGGTTCAGATCATGATCTCGCAGTTTGTGGGTTCAAGCCCTGCATTGGACTCTGTGCTGACAGCTCAGAGCCTGGAGCCTGCTTCAGATTCAGTGTCTCCCTTGCTCTCTGCCCTTCCCCCCCACCTCCTGCTCTCTCTCTCTCTCTCTCTCTCTCTCTCACAAAAATAAATACACATTAAAAAAAAACTGAAATTATTTAGATTATAACAATATTTTCTGGATTAGCTATATTTTCTGGTTGAACAATTAGACCTTCCTAAAGTTTGCCCATATCTGTTGCTAAGTAATTAAGGCCAGAAACTGAAATATGGAAAGCAGCCAACACTATATAATGATAGGATTTTAGATATAACAACTTTAGAAACACTTATGAACTACCTAATTTAATCACTTGTACCTCTTTGGGTATAAAAGTGATTTACTATGGAATTATCTGATTATAATTGAAATTTTGGCTAGATGATACCACACTTAATTTTTTTTTAGTAAAGGTTGGTTTGCCTTCTGATTCAGAATAGGATTTGTGAATAAGAATAAACCTCAAACAGACCAGTAAATCTTTTGAAACACTACTTAAAGTTGTTCAGTTAATGCCATTTAGCTTTCCCGTATAAAACAAGGTATTCCAAAGTCCCAGGCATATACATATGAAATTATTCAAATTAAATTTTTTTCTGGTTTGTAATACCAAACAAAGCAACATGGGAAATTTAAAATGGTACATGAAAAACCATGGTATTTTTCCACATCTTGAGCATTTATTAATTTGAGCAGAAAATGTTACTTTAGTGTGTTAAGTATAGAACTTGAAATTGTTAGTGTTTGACACGAACAAGCATAATTTGTACTGGATATATAAACGTGATGATTTCATAGTGTACTAAAAACTGTCAGTGACTTACAGAGACAGGATTCTGTAGTATCCTATTTGATAGTGTGAAAAGAAGCTAAAAAGATTCCTGAGCCCACAAGCCTGACGAAAAATATATATTCTTGGCAATTGAAATTGTTAAAATGATGGGAATTCATCTAATGAAAGTAATTTTTCTCTATGCAAACTGTCTTTCAGATTTGAGACAAATCTATATTCATGAAGAGTGACTGCATACGAAACACAATATGTCAAGAAAGAAAAAGAGATCCAATAGAAATGTTTCATTCTGGGCAGCTGGTGAAAGTCTGTGCTCCAATGGTTCGGTATTCAAAGTAAGTATTATTAAATGGTTAAAGAACTAAGATTTGATTTCCTTCTTATGCTCTGACTTTTAAAGTTAAGACCACCCCACCACATTAGGATCATCAAACACCTAGCTTTGAAATCATGATCTAGGCTTGGGTGCTGGTGTTATCGTTTACCTGTTATGTGTGGGGCCCCAAGTAAACAATTAACCCCTTCAAACCTCACTTTTTATATCTATAGATAAAGATAGTGCTTGTAACTCCCACCTATAAACATATAGTGAATATTAGATAAAAGAATATTAAGTAAATATAAACATTCATACAGAGGTTTTTGTTTGAATATAAGACTTTATGTCTGAGACAAATCCCTACAACTACATTGCTGGGGGTCATGGGGTAACTATATGTTTAGTTTTTTAAGAAACTGCCAAATTTTCCAGAGTGTCTATCCTGTTTCACACTTCCATCAACAGCGTATGAGGGATCTAGTTTTTCCTCATCCTCACCAACTTTTAATAATCCTCACCATACTTTTTATTTTAGCCATATGATAGGTGTGTAGTGATATCTCACTATGGTTTTAATATCCATTTCCCTTACAGGTAGTGATGTTGAAAATGTTTTCCTGTGTCGACTTACCATCTGTATATTGCTAAAGAAATGTTTCTTTATGTCTTTGGCCAATAGTCTAATAGGATTGTTTGCTTTTTTACTACTGAGTCAGTCTTTAAAATTTTTTTCAATTGTGGTAAATTCAACTTAAAATTTACCATTTTAAACATTTATAAGTTTACAATTCAGTGATATTAAATGCATACACATTGTCATAAAACTCTTCATTTAAAAAAACTGAAACTCTACATCCAGTAAACAATAGCTCTTTATTTCCCCCACCCGCCCCCCCCCATCCCCTGGCAACCATCATTCTACTTTATCTCTCTTTGAATTTGACTACTCTAGGTACCTCATATAAGTGGAATCATACAATAGTTCTTTTTCTGAGACTGGCTTATCTCACTTAGCATAATATCCTAAAGTTTCATCCATGTTGGCATATATCAGAATTTCGTTCTTTTTTTAAGGATGAATGCAGTTCCATTGTATGCATATACTACATTTTATTTTTTTTATTTATTTTTTTTTTAAATTTTTTTTTTTTTTCAACGTTTATTTATTTTGGGACAGAGAGAGACAGAGCATGAACGGCGGAGGGGCAGAGAGAGAGGGAGACACAGAATCGGAAACAGGCTCCAGGCTCTGAGCCATCAGCCCAGAGCCCGACGCGGGGCTCGAACTCCCGGACCGCGAGATCGTGACCTGGCTGAAGTCGGACGCTTAACCGACTGCGCCACCCAGGCGCCCCTATACTACATTTTATATATGCATTGATGCATGCTTGGGTTGCTTCCATCTTTTGGCTATTGCAAATAATATTGCTGTGAACATGGATGTATAAATATGTCTTTCAGTTCTTTTGGGTATATGCCCAGAAGAGAGTGCTGGATCATATGACAATTCTATTTTCAGTTTTTTAAGGAACTGCTGTATTGTTTTTCATTTTTACATTCCCACCAGCAGTATATAAGAATTCTGATTCCTCAACATCCTCACCAATTCTTATATCATTTATTTTTTTTTTACTGTAGCCATCCTAATGGATGTGAAGTATCCTACCGTAGTTTTATATTTCCCTAATGATGTTTAGCACTTTTTCACGTGATTATTGGCCATATATATATATATATATATATATATATATATATATCTTCTTCGGAGAAATGTCTACTCAAGCCTTTTGTCCATTTTTATATCTGGTTTTTGTTGTTGAGTTTTTGTTTACTACTGAGGTTTGAGAGTTATCTATATATTCTAGATACTGTTACTGTGTCAGATATGTGATTTGCAAATATTTTCTTCCAGTATGTAGCTTGTCTTTTCATCCTCTTAACAGAGTCTTTTGCAGAGCAAAAGTTTTTTTTTTAATAATTTAGTCTAATTTATCAGTTTTTCCTTTTGACAATTGTGCTTTTGATGTCAAATGTAAGAAAACTTTGTGTAGCTCTTGATCCTAAAGATTTTCTCCTAGTTTTTCTCCCCAGAGTCTTGTTTTTTTGTTTTACATTTAAGTCCATAATTGATTTTTACTTAATTTTTTATAAGTGTGAGGCTTAGGTTTAGGGTTGTTTTGTTGAGTTTTTTGGGGTATTTTTTGTTTTGTTTCTTTACCTGTGGATGTCTAATTGCTTCAGCAACATTTGGTGAAAGGCTTTCTTTCCAGTATTAAATTTTTTTTGCATCTTTGTCAAAAATCATTTGGGCAGGAGCATCTGGGTGGCTCAGTCATTTGAGCCTCCTTCTCTTGATTTTGGCTCAGGTCATCATCCCAGGGTTGTGAAATCAAGCCCCGTGTCCGCTTCCACGCTGAGCATGACATACAGCCTGCTTAGGATTCTCTCTCTCTCTCCTCTCTTGCTCTCTCAAATTTGAAAAAAAAAAAAAGTCATGTGTTTTTTATCTGCATTCCCTATTCTATTCTATGATCTATGTGTCTGTTTCTCCACCAATACTACACAATCTTGATTACTGTAGCCATTTAATTAATAAAAGTTGGGTAGACTGATTCCTCCCATTTATATGTCTTCCTCAATATTGTTTTAGCTATTCTAGTTCCTTTGCCTTTCCAAATAAATTTCAATATGATCTTGTCTTTATCTACAAAATATCTTGCTGGAATTCCCAGAAGAATTTTTTTTAATTTTTTTTCTTGTTTATTTATTTTTGAGAGAAAGACCGAGCATGAGCAGGGGAGGGGCAGAGAGAGAGAGAGAGAGGGAGACACAGAATCCAAAGCAGGCTCCAGGCTCTGAGCTGTCAGCACAGAGCCCAATACGGGACTTGAACTCACAAACTATGAAATTACGACCTGAGCCAAAGTCAGATGCTTAATCGACTGAGCCACCCAGGTGCCCCTGCCTTGTTCTTGATCAAGAGGATATTTGTTCTATTTTTCACCTTTAAGTATGCTAGCAGTAGGAGGTTTTGTGGATGCTCTTTATCAAGTTGAGAAAGTGCCTTTCTATTCCTGTTTTCCTGAGGGTTTTTATTTAATCATGAATATTATTTTGTCAAATGCTTTTTCTGCATTGATTGATATAATCATGTGATTTTTCTTTTAGCCTTTTAATGTGGTAGATTATATAGATTGATTCTGAATATTGAACCTTCTGTTTTAACTTTTTTTTTTCCCCGACATCACTATAGCAGGAAAGGAATAAGAAAGCACTACCTCATTACTGTGGTATGAAAGTAGAAGTCCAGATTCCCTATTTGGTCTCCTTTGACACTCTGGGGACAAAGTGTCATTATTGCTGAGGTTGAGGGGTGGTGTCAGAGTTCCAGCTCACCGTGAAGAGGGGAGCTTGATAACTGCTCTGCTACGTTGAAAGGCATAGCCCCTTCACTAAGCATCCTTTGATACTACTTGAGACTGGGAAGGGAGAAAGTTAAAGTTACCTGCCAGAAAGTATTGAAGTCCAGCTCCCTACCTGGCCTTCTCTGACACACTATGGAAGGAGGGGTGTTGGAGCATCTTACTGCACAGCCTTGGAGAGGTAAAAGTCTAAGCTCTCCACTCAACCTTTGCTTCTAGAGGTGGGGCCACGGCTTTGTCTCTGGTGTTTGGCTGGAGTAGAGCCATCATTCTCTAAAATTGTTGTCTTGCTAGGCTTCCCCATTTCCTAGTCCTTTGGTTAGAGAGAGCTGACTTTTGTGGGGCTCTTTTTGTCTGCACTCGTTGGTATTTCCAGGTTGCCAGCTTCTTCAAGTCCAAATCTGGGATATTTGAGGCCAAAAGGAAACCCAGAGAACTTACCACTGTTTTCCTCAGGTCCCATGGTTATTAGCCTGTCTGCTGTCTTCTCTCCACCTCTCGGAGTTTTCTAATATTTGTTTTATATATAATATACTGAGCAGTGTTAAAAAAAATTTCAACTGAGTAAATTTGAAGCTCTCACTGGCTTTATTAAGCAGTTCATGAATCAGACAGCATCCTGCTTAACAAGTAGGAGGTACTCCGTGGAGTTGTACTAAATGGGAGGTTTTTACGGGAAGGAGGGTGGAACAAGAAGTTATTAGCAAAAGAAGAGAAAGGATTGGTTCAGGCCAATCTTTGGGGAAGGGAACAACAGCATTGTTTGTTTGTTTGTTTGTTTATCATAGAGATTACCTTACTATTGCTGATCAAGCAATTTCAGGTTAACTTTTAAAAGATCACATTCCTGGGATAGGTTGAAACTGTAAGTTTTGGTTTGCTGTCATGGGGGGCAAATGACTCCAACTTCAGCTTTCTTTTTCACAGCAAGAATGGGGAAAAGTATATTCTATCCTTTAAAGGCAGAACTTTCTTCTAATAAATATTTAATAATTAAATTAAATTTGGGCGTACATATGATTATGGTGTTTTCAAAATGCCTAATTATAGTCTTGTATGCTCACAGGTTGGCTTTTAGAACACTAGTAAGAAGATACAGTTGTGATCTGTGTTATACACCAATGATAGTTGCTGCTGATTTTGTCAAATCTATAAAAGCCAGAGACAGCGAATTTACTACAAACCAAGGTATGTGGGGGCGCCTGGGTGGTTCAGTCGGTTAAGCGTCCGACTTCAGCTTAGGTCACAATCTCGCGGTCCGTGAGTTTGAGCCCCCGCGTCGGGCTCTGGGCTGATGGCTCAGAGCCTGGAGCCTGCTTCTGGTTCTGTGTCTCCCTCTCTCTCTGCCCCTCCCCTGTTCATACTCTTGTCTCTCTCTGTCTCAAAAATAAATAAACGTTAAAAAAAAAAAATTTAAAAAAAAAAAAAAACAAGGTATGTGAAACCCAGAGTTTGCTGACTTTATAAGACTTAAAAAGTAAAAAATCTTGTCTAATCAGAAACAACACAATTCAGAGATTTTATTTTTAAATCTTTTAGTTTTTTAAGTATGTTTTTATTCAGTGTCTTGTAAACTATGGACAATATATCTAAGTGTGAGGTCAACCTTCCTTAGGGCCCCATTCTCTCAGTTGAGCTATTAGGTTCCTATTTCACTGCCTCCAGTCTTGCCCCATTCCAAACCAACCTCCAAATAGCCCAAAGTGACCTTTGTAGAATGTAAATTTGATCACATCTCTATCCTGCTTAAAATCCTTCTTAGACCTCTCAGTGGCCTAAAGCAGTGGTTCTCAAAGAGTAATGGCCCACACCAGCAGCATCAGCATCATTTGGAAACTTGTTAGAAATAGAAATTTCCGGGGTACCTGGGTGGTTCAGTCTACTGAGCTTTCAGCTCTTGGTGTCAGCTCAGGTCTTGATCTCAGGGTCATGAGTTCAAGCTCCAGCATGGAGCCTACTTAAAGAAAGAGAGAGAGAGAAGAAAAGAAAAAAGAAAAGAAAAGAAAAGGAAGGAAAGAAAGAAGAATAAAGAAAGAAAGAAAAGAAAAGCCCCAGGCCCACTGAATCAGAAATTCTGGGTATGTGGTCCAGCAATCTTTTTTAAAAAGCCCTCCAGGTGATCCTGAGTAAAGATTAACAACCAGTGGCCTAAAGAGTAAAATTCCAGTGCCTGTCAGGGTGTTTGGCTGGCCCTATTGGTAGAGTATGGACTCCTGATCTCAGGGTGGTGAGTCTGAGCCCCAGGTTAGGTGGGTAGAGATTACTTTAAAAAAAAATCCTGACACCTGTGAATAATGTATAACATTCCACATGATCCAGCCTCTGAATACACCTTTGCAGCTTTATGTTCCATTAGTTTCTCTCCACATCCCACCAACTTTATTCTTTAAAAATACTAACTTAAGTCCCTGAATATGCCCCATCCTCTCGTACTTCTCTACCTAGAATATCCTTTTCTCAGCCATGCCTGTCCCCCAGATCCAGAGCTGTCTGGCAAACGACACTACATGCTTCTTAATCCAGCTCTCAAATTTTTGGCCAAGCAGCTTGCCTGATCACCCTCCACTCTTGTCCTCTGTTAAATACAGACTTTGTGTTGTACTTAATCCTACTGTATTACAATTTCCTCTTTGTAGGCCTGTTATCTCATCCACTAGACTATGGGCTCCATGAAGTCTGAAATTATCTCTCATTGATTTGTAGCCTTAGCTTCTAGCCCTGTGTTGAAAATATATTAGACCAATAAACAATTATTAAATTGAAATTCTATAACTCTCTCTGAGTTATAAAAAGAAAAACATCCTATATCCTCAGGGAAAAGCAAATTCGCCTATCTTGTAATAGTCCTGTAAATCAGTGAATTGCCATAGAAATTCCAAATCAGTGGGCGGCGCCTGCGTGGATCAGTCAGTTAGGTCCCCACTCATGCTCTGTCTCTCTCTGTATCTCAAAAATAAATGTTAAAAAAAAAAAAATTCCAAATCAGTGGAACACGGGTGACACTCAGAAATCTGCATTTTGTCAAACACTCAGTGAATCTCATATAGGTAGTCCTCAAAAGAACTTTAGAAAAATTAAAATACATTTATGCAGAGTTTATAACACTAACCCAAAAAAAGATGATAAAAATATGTCCTTTAAAACCTAGGAAAAGATCTAACACGTTTGCTATATTAAAACGTAAACTTTTATATGTAAGAAAGGAGCATGCACGTACTCAGACAAACCAAAACCTGGGGAAGATATTTATAATTTTTACAATAGATACTCATAATTTTAGAGCTGATTTCTTTTGTTTTATAAAAGAATAATTGAAAAATGAGGAACAAAAGGGGCACCTTGGTGGCTCAGTCAGTTCAGTTAAGCATCCAACTTCAGCTCAGGTCATGATCTCATGGTTTGTGAGTTCGAGCCCTGCATCGGACTTGTGCTGACAGCTCAGAGCCTGGAGCCTCCTTTGGATTCTGTGTCTCCCTCTCTCTGTGCCCCTCCCCCACTCATGATGTCTCTCTCTCATAAATAAATAAACCAAAAAAAAATTTTTAAAGAAAATGCGGAACAATGAAAAGAAAAATTACACGTAGAAAAATAGACAAAGACTATATAGAAAGAATCTACAAATAAAAATACACACTGTTGTTTATACAATGTAGACTATGTTTGTAAGGAAACAAGAACTTTCATACATAGCATTGTGCATCTATATTGTTAAACTCTTTTGAAAGAAAACTTTGTAATGTCTATCAAAATGTTAGATGCCTATCCAGCAGTTACATTCATGGGAATTTACCCAATGAATATACTCAGAGTAGCATGTATGTAATAGGTTCTCATCATAGCATTGTTTGCAAAAGCCACAAATGAAAAACAATATAGAAGAACACTGTATGGTTCATCCATACAGAAGAATATGCTACTAAAAAGAAAATAGGTCTAAGTACAGCTCCCAGATACATTAGGGGATTAAAAAAAAGTAGGCATAGAAATGTGTATAGCATGTTCACGTTTGTTTAAATTTTACAGGTATACATAAAATTGTTCTGGAATACAATTAACTAATTCTCACCTTTGGAAATGGGATGTTTGTCAAGAGTGTTATAGTTTTCATTTTATCAAATTTTATACTGTTTGAATTTGTACTAAATGTAAATTACTTTTAATTTAAAATGTTTAAAATTAGTTTAATGCTATCTTGTTTCAACAAATGCTTTTTAGGCTAAATGTAGTTATGTTATTCCGTACAAACATGAAGAGTTTGGTGGTGTGTGTGTGTGTGTGCGTGCGCGTGCACATTTCTGTGAATTTTGATGTTGAGCTATTTGTTTTATCAGGTGATTGCCCATTGATTGTTCAGTTTGCTGCTAATGATGCAAGACTTTTATCTGATGCTGCTCGTATAGTCTGCCCTTACGCGAATGGAATAGACATTAACTGTGGTTGCCCTCAGAGGTAAAGCTCAAAGAAGTTTGAAGAATTTTCAAAAAAAATTAGAAAAAAACTATGTGAACATGGTAAACTATGTCTCCAATTTTCCAAGAATTAGAAAGTAAAGAAAATAGAGTTAAAGCACTTGAGCTCCAAATAAGAAGAAAAAATAAAGGAAGATAATTTAGGAACATATATATGCAAAGGTATTTTCTGATGCCTTAAACAATATATAGACCTTTGATAAGTTTTGTCTCACCTCACACTAGAATTTTTTCTATGTGTAGGTCTGCCTCGAACATCATCCATAAGTAGTTATATAAGACTTGAACATTTATGGTCCTCCCTAACGTGAATTTTTACTGCCACGTCAAACAAGAAACTATGATTCTATGATTTGAGAGATGGCCACTTGTTTTCTCCTAATTAATTTGCTCTATAAGAATACCTTCTTAGGGGCGCCTGGGTGGCGCAGTCGGTTAAGCGTCCGACTTCAGCCAGGTCACGATCTCGCGGTCCGTGAGTTCGAGCCCCGCGTCAGGCTCTGGGCTGATGGCTCAGAGCCTGGAGCCTGTTTCCGATTCTGTGTCTCCCTCTCTCTCTGCCCCTCCCCCGTTCATGCTCTGTCTCTCTCTGTCCCAAAAAAAATAAATAAACATTGAAAAAAAAAAATTTTTTTTAAAAAAGAATACCTTCTTATAATTACCTTTCCTTTCTATACCATAGTTATTTGGTTGAATCTAACTGGGTATTGATGCGATGCTTAATTTGACAACAATATCCCTGTGTTCTTGGCACTGTATTAGACTATCTGTCAATAATTCAAAATGTGTCCAAAGAATAAAATCAAGGTTTTAAGTACATCATAATCCAAACCAGATTAGACATATTTGTATACTCATTAGGAGAGTTAAATAAGCTGTTTAGTGGTACTGGAATGCTGTCAGCCAAAAATATCTTTCTATTATTATGATTAATAAAATGTCTTGTTATGTATAATAAACATCAAATTTGGAATTTTAAAAATCTAAAGTAATTGCAATTAATTACAAATACCTAAGTCTGTTTTGGTTGAATGAATTTTAATTTAATTTTCTCACTTGCCAATGAAAACCATTTTTCCTAAGTACTTTTTGATCTGGGAACATGCTTTCCTTATCTCATATTGATCCACTTTAAAATGTTGGATCTATGAATTATAAAAATCTGATTCCATTCCAGGTTGCTAAGGTAGAGAAATAGATGCATTTACAGTGCTTTTAGAATTCTGTCTTCTCTTCCAGCTATTTACAGTTCATTTGATATGTCTGCTTTATAAAGGTGGGCAATGGCAGAAGGTTATGGAGCTTGCTTAATAAACAAGCCAGAGGTTGTTCGAGATATGGTGAAACAAGTAAGAAATCAAGTGGAAAATCCCAGATTTTCAGTATCTATTAAAATAAGGTAAAGACAATATTTCAAACTATTAACAAGATAGTCCATTACTTAGAAAATAAAAATATATTCCTTTTGTCTAAGAGTATAGGGGTATCCATCCTTAATAAATTGGTAGTTTATGTATGAAAGTGTTGAAACAGGACATTTAGTAAATGAATGTGTACCATAATTTTTATTTATAAAGAGAACAACTTCCTTTTTGTATTTTTTAAGAGAAAATAAAACTTCCCTTTATTATTAAAAACTTTCCCTTAGAAGAAACTGTCAATTTTTTTCACATACTGCTTAATTAATAATGCTAAGAAACATTCCTGGTACCAAGAATAGAAAAAACAGTAATAATATTTGCACGAAAATTTCACAATGAAAAGAAAATAAGGCAGGAATCAGTCTTTTGGTGAAAAGTTAAGAACATTTCATAATAATGTATTCTATTCTCCCACTTGTGGTTTGGAGCATACACAGCAGATATTAGGGTACCATCTTCCAATTCCTCCATGACAGTCTTGGATGACTTTTTCAGTTATCAAAGCTAAAAGGGGGAAGGAGTAGGTAAGGTAAAATTTATTTTTCATCCTATTGTTGCCAATAGTGAAATAGCTAAATTTGAGGTCTAAAGTGGGAACTGATCTCTGAACAAAGCCTTTCTAATAGTAGCAGGTAGTGATAATATAACAAAGCTAACTAAATAATGTATCAGATGAAATCTTTTATCTAGCGTATTAGTTTTAGCATTAAGATTTGTGTTCTGTCAATAGACTGATTTAATTTTGAAATTATAGGATCCATGATGACCTTACAAGAACTGTAGATCTTTGTCGAAAGGCTGAGGCAACAGGAGTTTCTTGGATTACAGTCCATGGAAGAACTGTTGAAGAAAGACATCAGCCAGTTCACTATGAGGCCATTAAAATAATTAAGGAAAATATGTCTATACCTGTAATTGCTAATGGAGATATCAGAAGCTTAAAAGAAGCAGAAAATGTGTGGCATATTACTGGGACAGATGGTAAGAAACAAGTACCTGAGCTTTTTGTCTTTTAATTACCAAAAAAAAAAAAAAAAAAAAAAGTAGGCATAGGAGAGTAATGTTAATGTGAGTTTTCATTATTTGTCTTTAAAATGGAGCCGTAATAGCAGAATCGCACAGCAGAAGCATGCTAGGCCCATAAAATGGAGCCATATTTTCCTGTTGTACTGATTTAAGCTAAATCACTTATTAACTCTTCTACTTAGAAACAGTAGATTGTTTTAACTGGGGTAAATTAAGTCAGTTACTTTTCTGCCACCATCGTATCCAATGAGTGACCAGTTAAGGCTATCTGGAAGATAGCCTTTTAATAAAATAGAACATCTGGAATCGAAATGAGAATTAGTGAACACCAAGTTGTTATAGGAGCCAAAGGCACATACAACGACATAGTTTTATTACCCCCTTAAATTACTGGCATACCAAGGCCTGTGATAACTATTGCTAGATGGGAGAATGCAGATAAACCTAACTTTAAGCATACCCAATTTATGACAATCCGGATTAACCACCCCCCCCAAAAACCCTAGAGACTAATCGTTTAATATAAAAGTCTTAAAAAAGATTTTTTTTATTTCTTATAAGCACGTTCAAACGTTCTTGACTTACAAACATATAAAATTGTTTTATAATTTAATTAGACTAATATATGGGTATTGAGAAACCTTGTAATAATACTTTATTTTTCAGTATTCTCAGTTTGTTTCATTAGGTTTGACCTCATAACCATGAGTTCTTCATGTGTGGACAAATGTGATGTGCTTTAATTCATAGGTGTGATGGTTGCAAGAGGACTCTTAGCAAACCCGGCCATGTTTGCTGGATATGAAGAAACCCCACTGAAATGCATCTGGGACTGGGTTGACATTGCTCTTGAACTTGGAACTCCTTATATGTGTTTCCATCAACATTTAATGTACATGATGGAAAAGATAACCTCAAGGCAGGAAAAAAGAGTATTTAACGCTTTGTCAAGCACATCAGCAGTCTTAGATTACCTTACAGACCATTATGGGATTTGATTGGACTTCCTAAATTGAAATAATTTATATATATTAAAATAATATATACTAAGTCAGTCTTAGACCGCATCCTACGAGAGTGTGATTCAATAGATCTATAGGGTGGAACCAAAACTTAATTTTAAAGAAGACCCCAGGTTCAGACATCCTAGTCACCCTTTCAACCACTGACAAATAATTGCTCTGAATCCTATCATGAATTAAAAAAAAAACTCAGAATTTTTTTCCTACAGGAATTGTGTTTTTAACATTTTTAAATAAATAAAACTTTTTATTTTAATACTAAAAGTATGACTCCTATAGTGTCTATAAATTAATGTGAAGTATATTTTAGTGGAAATAATAAGTGCAAAGAAGTGACAGAACAAATACCAACTTCTATATAAAATGAAAAGAAGTAATAAATTCAGTATAGAATTACTTTCAAATTGGAGGGGCATCTGGGTGGCTCAGTCGATCAAGCGTCCGGCTTCGGCTCAGGTCATGATCTCACAGCTCTTGAGTTTGAGCCCTGCGTAGGGCTCTGTGTTGACAGCTCAGAGCCTGGAGCCTGCTTGGGATTCTGTGTCTCTCTCTTTCTGTCCTCCCTCACTCATGCTCTCTCTCTTTCTCAATAAATAAATATGAAAAAACAATTCAAATTGGAAAATCAAACTGGAACTTCCTAATTCATGAGTGACACACTGGTATTGTTTTTAAATTGTGTAACTGAGTTTAATTACATGTGATGTTTTCTATAATTTAAAACTAAGATCCATGAAACTCTTTAAATGACATTAACTTTGTTACATTTCAAGTCTTCTAGATCCTTAGAAGATAGAGAGCTTGGTAAATACACCTGCACTTAACATGATAAAATTAGTTTTAGTCCCCCACATCTTATGTATAAAAAATTTGGTAACCAATCTGGAAATGATTATATATTTGAAATATTTCTTAGAGAATTTAAAAGTTTTTTAAGTTTATTTGAGAGCATGTGTGTGCACACCCATGGGGGAGGATAGAGAGAGGGAGGGAGAAAATTCCAAGCAGGCTCCTTGCTCTCAGCACAGAGCCCCACACGGGACTCAGTCTCACCAACCCTGACATCAAGACCTGAGCTGAAATCAAGAGTCAACTCTTAACCAACTGAGCCAACCAGATGCCCCAAGAATTTAATTTTTAGTTTAAAAACCTAATTTTCATATGGTTTGGGGGGGGTACTTATTTCTTTATGATGTTATTTTTATACCCCCAGCAGATGATAATAATTTTTATTTTTTTTGTAATAATTTAAAAAATTTTTAATGTTTATTTATTGGGGGCTGGGGGGGCAGAGAGAGGGAGACACAGAATCCAAAGTAGGTTCCAGGCTCTGAGCTGTCAGCACAGAGCCCATACCCGGCTGGAACCCACTAACTGGGAGATCATGACCTGAGCCGACGTTTTAGGATTAACAAACTGAGCCACCCAGGCACCCCTGTAATAGTTTTAATTTTTAAGTTCCATTGTGTGGTAGTGTTACTAATAGAATTTTGTTATTGGTGAATGTGCTACTCTAAGAATTAAGTATCTCAGGTTAAAATAAAAGTTCCGTAATTCAGATATTGGTCTATACAAAAACATGAAAATTTGGTAACTGTGTCTATCTAAGACTGCTTAGTTCAAGACTTTGAGAATATTAAATGAATCCATTTTAAAATAAGCACTGTGTTGCCATATTTTGGGGGGCACATTCTATGCTTTCCTTTTTTCAGTTAACATCTTAAGATAATTGGCTTTTTTATTTGATGTAAGTAGTATATAAGGAAATAGGGAGCTATAGTCTAAGTTAGTAATTTTTATGTTTACAAATTAAAGTTAGTTATACTAGTGGTGTGAGCACAGGAGCATAGAATTAGGTGCACAGGCTTTCAAAGGAACCAGTGTGGAAGAGCATCGAGTTCTAAACACGATTGATGTAAAAAAACAAAACAAAACCCTTCCCTATAGTTAATTTACTGTTCAGTCTTTTTCTTTTCCGTGTGATCAGATATATTTGTGATAAGAAAAAGCACCCACTTAAATGTATTTTTAGGGGCGCCTGGGTGGCCCAGTCGTTGGCTTCCAAGGACTCTCAACTCTCCTCCCCTCCCCACCAAGGTGTGGGCAGTGTGGAGCCTGCTTGGGATTCTCTCTTTGCCCCTCCTCCACTAATGTGTGCAGCCCTCCCTCAAAATAAATAAACATTTAAAAATTTAAAAAGTGTATTTTTATATTCTGTAATTATCTATTTACATCATTTAATAGTCCCAAAATAATTCTGTCCGGAAGGATAATACTGTCAATTCCTGATGTCAATAATGAAAACGGTTAATAATTGTTATTCACGGAATTTGGAAACCTGGAAAATAGTAACTGAAGGAATGCACCCACACACTGTTTTCTATTCCTATCAGTCCCAAATATCTCCCTAGAGTCTCTTCCCAGCCTATGGACAAGAGCAGGAAAATATGTTTCGAAGCTGCATTTTCTTCCACGTTCTCAGAAAAAAATACTCCACAACCACCCAATCCTGGCCCTCCCATTTAACTAGAGCTTAATTCCGGACAATAAAACTGTTTCTACCCCAAAAGAGACAGAACAGGAAAGGAATGCCTTTCAAACACGTTCACTGAATTGCATCACTCCATCAAACCCTGCCGCCCCGGAGCCATTCCTTCGTGGACCCCATGAAGCCCTTTCAGAAAACGTCGATTAACCGCAACCCCTCCCAACCAAACCACACTTTATTAGAAATTTAAGGTCGGCTCTCAAGAAGTTGACTCGGGAACCCCAAGCATGCGCCCGAAAAGTGTGAGTCACCCTCCAACTCCACCATCAATTACAAAACAATTATTGCTAATCGTCGTCCTCGCGCCGCCGGCGACGCCGGGGGGTGCGGGCCCCCAGGTTCGGGGCTGGGGGGCTGGGCTCCGGAGCCGGCCGAGCGGGGGCGGGGGCAGACGAGGAGGGGGTGGGGCGCTCTCCCCGGCCCCGCTCCCCTCCCCCCCAACCTCCGCCCCGCCGCGGCGTCTGACGTCCCGCGCGTCGGTGGCGCGGAGCAGCGCGGGGAGCCAGGCGGGCCGCAGGCGGGGTAAGGCCGGACGGGCTCCCGGGGGGCCGCGGTCCCCGCGGCGGGGAGGAGCGCCAGGCCGCGCGGGGTCGCGCAGCTCCCTCCGCGGTTGGACCACGGGAGCAGGCCGTGCCCGCGGCGCGTTCGCGGAGAAGGAGGGCGCCTAGGCGCGGGCGTTAGTGGAGGGTGGCGTTAGGCTTCTGTCGCTGCGAGGGTGGCGGGCCAGCACGTCCCCTGTCCGTGCAGGCCGGTTCCGCACAGCTCGCAGGGGAAGTGGAGACGCGGACCTCTGGGCCCACTCTTGACCCCTGCCCTGCCCCTCCCACTGGGGGGTTAAGGCCAGGTGCCACGGGTTGGAGGAGGGACCGGCCCCGTCTGCCCCCCTGGACGAAAACATTACGCCCCAGGGCTTTAATCAAGTTTTTCTCTAAAAGGCAGTAAAGTAAAGTAAGTGTTTCTCTATTTAGGTGTGAAGAGGAAAAAAATGACACTCCAGTGGGTGGCAGTTGCAACCTTTCTTTATGCTGAAATAGGACTTATTTTAATCTTCTGTCTTCCTTTTATTCCTCCTCAGAGGTAGGAAACCTGCAAATTGTTGCGATAAGTTACAATAAGTACGATAAGCATATGATTAGCTACTTTAGACTGTTACGAGTGATATGAGAAAAGTTTCCTAAGGATTAAAAAGTTTTGAACACTGATTATATTCAAGGTGCTCTTTAAACTCACAAATTTTAGGTAATATCTAATGATGTTAAAATATCACGTTATATAAATATTATTATGTGTACAAACGAATTAACTTTGTCTCCCCTTGCTTCTAAAAGGAAAAGGGCCCAGTCCTCTTGACTCTCTTGGTTACAGATATAATATAGCAGTGGTTGTGCTTTTAATACCTGTCATCAGACTTAACCTTTTTTTATTGCCCTGACTTGGAACAGTCAACTCAAAAAAGGGAAATGGATAAATGTTTACAGCACCAAATGGGTGCAGAAATGTTTCATTCGGGCAGTGGAACGAACAACAATGTAGAGACTTATGCCAGTAAATGATTCTTCGTTTTGGCCTTATGCAACCCAAAAATAGTTTCATTAATGTTTTACTGCTTTTTTCCGTACACAGAATTAATATATATTTAAAGTGCTGAATATGGAACGTACCATAACCATACATACATTAGCCTTAATTCGTTAGTAAGGAACTTTGAAAGGTCTGTAAGTAGAGTAAAAGTATTTCAATTGAAGCATTGACTGACTTTTCCCCTGCAATCATCCTCCTATTTATTTGGGGGGGGGGGGGGAAGGTTGGAAAGTTGACACACAATGTTACATTAGTTTCAGGTGTACAGAGTAGTGATTTGACTTCTCTATGACTATGCTGTGCTCACCACAAGTGTAGCTACCATATGAGTTCAGTTTTAGATCCAGAAAGTTGATTAGTATGGATGGTGAAATACACTTGTAATAAAAATGTTGCAACACCTTTGTTCATGCTCCTGGCATAAAAGAAAATCTTTCATAAATGAGATCCTAGAGAGAAGTTTAGTGAGAACCCATGACTGGAAGAGACTTATGTAAGTTTTTACTTTGGCTCAGGGTCCAGGTGGTCTTTACAACTCTTAACTTGCTTCTTACCTACCTAGATTTCTACTCCTGTTCTTGCCTATGAGCTATGCCATCACTTTTTTCTTCCTTACTAAAGAAAAAAAAATTGAATCACGCTGTAGGAAGGAGCATTAGAGATCATTATATCCAACCCAAATATTCCTATATAGGGAAAGTAGTCTAAGGTCATCTAGCTGATCTGTGGCTGACTCTAGACAAGAATCTGGCTTTCAGCCTAGTGCTTTTTCTACTCTACTGCTTATCCTGTTGGTTTGAAATCTCTATAACACCCTGTTAGCTTTTTGGTGGTAGGTCCAACAAGAGAGTCCTGTATTCAAAAGAAAGAAAGATGTTATTTATAAATAAGGCTTAAGCATTTCCAAAAATTTGTATTTTTTTTTTTGTCCATTAATGTTTTTTCCATGAAAATGATCCATAGTGGGGCGCCTGGGTGGCTCAGTCAGTTAAGAGTCCGACTTCAGTTCAGGTCATGATCTCAGGGTTTGTGAGTTCCAGCCGCGAGTCGGGCTCTGTGCTGACAGCTCAGAGCCTGAAGCCTGCTTTGGATTCTGTGTCTCCTTCTCTCTCTGCACCCTCCCCACCCCCCCCCCCACTTGTGCTCTGTCTCTCAAAAATAAATAAATGTAAAAAAAAATCCATAGAATATGGATATTTTTCTTCCTGCCAAATATAATTTTTTTCCTGTCTTTTTCAAGTAGCTCTTGGATAGATGTGTATGTAAGTACACAGATTATATACTCATGTACAAATATACATAAGAAAATATATGTGTACACAACTCATTTACAGTATACACACAGTCCTTACTGTGTGTATCCACATCTTTTATGCATGTATCACCATAGTTGTCAAAGAGAAGGATTCAATTTTATTTAATTTAGGCTATCATTTTCTCACTGAACCCACTGGTTAAAGACAAATGCTTAGAAGTCAGACTGCCTGAGTGTGTATTTCAGCTCTGCATGTTACTGTATGACCCTATGCAAATTATTTACCATCTCTGGCCAGTTTCTCCATCTGTCAAATAGAGGTAATACTGGTATCCACCTCATATAGTGGTTGTGGTGATAAAATGAGCTAAAATACATACAAGTGCTTAGAACCATAGTATAGTAAGGACTCAAAATATAATAGCTATTATCAGTTTTCCTTGAAGTGAGTCTCAGTAGAAACTGCTAGTTGCTCCCTGTAGGAGTTCTCTTTTGTGTTCCTTTCTATACTGGCCCCTAAAATGTGAATTTACAGTGGGTCTTAGATGAAGGTATTGCCACTTATGTTCTTTTTCTAAAAATATAAAATTTTTGGTAATGAAAAATTTGAATAGCGTCTCTGGCATTGGAAGCATAGAGACAGAAGGACCTCCTTCACCTATGTCAGTCTCCCTCTCCTTGCAACTTCGAGTTACTACTTAGGGTTGTTCTCGAAAGTTATTAGCCAATAATTTGTCATAATCTTGAAGTAAAACTTTTTTTTAGGTTGTTAGTGTTTGAACCTTATTTAGGTGCTTATTACTTTCATATGTCTCCTTTGGACTTCGTTCATCTGTTATTCATTTAAAATGCCCTTGTACAGGGACACCTGGGGGGCTCAGTCAGCTAAGCATCTGACTCTTGGTTTCGGGAGTTCGAGCCCCACATCAGGCTCTGTGCTGACAGTATGGAATCTGTTAGGGATTCTCTCTCTCTTTCCCTCTCTTTCTCTGCCCCTCCCCTGCTCGAGCTCCCTCCCTGCCTCTCAAAATGAATAAACTTTAAAAAATAAAATAAATAAAATGCCCTGTACAAAGTTTGTTACCTTCCCAATTGTGTGGTGGATTGGTTTCATCTTTGTCATTTATAATCCATACTTTCTTACCTCTGTGTCTTTGTGCCATTCAGTCCATCTAGACTTTTTTCCCACCATTTTGTTTCCCGTGTTCACATCTTGATCATGAGTGGTAATCATGAGTATATACATATGTAAAACTTCATTAATCTATTAATCTATTTCAACTTCTTTGCACTTTATGTATGTAACATCTCAATGACATTTTTAATTCCCTTGTAAAAATAGAGAATTCTTTTACTTGGAGTAGATGTTAAAGTATATTATGTAAAAATAAATAATGCAGAGTTGGACCCCTTCCTCCTGAAATTCTGCTGATTATTAGACCAATAGGCCTTTGTTATTTCTGAGTTATTATCCTGATTAGCGAAAAGATACAAAGTGATAACTTCTATCAGCAGTATAGCATATTACTATAAGAATTCCTTTTTAAGGTTTTGATCATGTATCTTTACTTTAAAAGCTAGCTATTTTCGCTTCAGAAGATTTAAGCCACCAGACAGAAGATAATGTCAGATTATCATTAAACTTGAGTTGTTTCACGAGACACTTATGTCATATGAGAGAATTGGTAAATCTCTGATATGACATGAAAAATTAAATTTCTGTAATTCTTTTTACTCACTATACAGTTACCAAAATGTTAATTGAATATTTGCAAAACATTTCAGAATCTTTTGATTTTTTTTTATACCTAATGTAATTGTATTACTTTACAGATGGCAGAAAATTTTTTCATTTAATGTCTGGGGTAAAATTGCAACTTTCTGGAACAAGGCTTTCCTTACTATTATAGTCCTATTGATTGTTCTATTTCTAGGTAAGTATTGAATTCCTCTTTTGACTAAGCTTAACTCTAAGGGTTTTTTTAGTTAATGAATTCACTGGGTTTTTAATTAACTAAGTTAATGTTGCTATTGATACATAGTGGGTTGTACAGGGGCCATCCTGGGTTAACTGCCATATATGTCACTGTTTTATGAAGAAATGTTTCCCATGTTCCATACCACCAACCTCTGAAATGAATTCCTTCTTATAAAATGAGGAACAGCTGGTGTGAGAAGGTATGAGTAGATGACTGTATCAGGATGTGAATGGGTTCATGCATTATTTCAAAATGTCAGCATTTGTTCCATGGTATGCTATTGTTATCAAGAAAATCTCCAGTCAGGGGCTCCTGGGTGGCTCAGTTGGTTGAGCGTCCAACTTCAGCTCAGGTCATGATCTCATAGTCTGTGAGTTCAAGCCCTGCATCGGGCTCTGTGCTGACAGCTTGGAGCCTGGAGCCTGCTTCGGATTCTTCGTCTCTCTCTCTCTGCCCCTTCCCCACTCGTGCTCTGTCTCTGTCTCTCAAATATAAATAAACGTTAAAAAAAAAAAAAAAAAAGAAAATCTCCAGCCACGTAAGAAGTAACATTAAACAAGTAAAGGACAGGGCCGCGTGGGTGGCTCAGTCGGCTTAGTGTCTGATTTCAGCTCAGGTCATGATCTCACAGTTCCTGAGTTCAAGCCCTGCATCAACCTCTCGGCTCTCAGCACAGAGCCTGCTTCAGATCCTCTGTCTCCCTCTCTCTGCCTCTCTATTTCTCAAAAATAAACATTAAAAAAATTAATAAAAAAAAACAACAACAAAAAACAAGCAAAGGAAAGTAAGGAAAACAGGTCCCAACTCTGCCACCAGCTAACTGTTTGCCTTTTGGCACATCATCTCTCTGAGTCTCGTTTATCCATTTGTAGAACAGAGAGAGAAAAGGCAACTATTTCTGCAGCTCCTACTGGCTCTGGTATCGTGATCTTTTAACTGTAAAGTTATCACAAGAATTTCTACTAAAAGCTGCCACATATCCATATAAGGAAGGAGAATGGTACTCTAAGGTTCTTTTGGTTACATATATCAGAAATGAACAGACCTCACTTGAGCAAGAAAGGGGAACTTAGAATAAAATGCAGGGTTGTTTTAGAGCAGCTTAGGGAAGGAAGGAAGCCAAATTCCAGGGAGGGATTAGACCTAGGAACTCAAGTGTCTCTTTCGTGCCCTGCATTATTCTGTGGGTCTACTTCATTCTTCCTTATCTCCATGGACTCTGATGCTCTATTCCCAAGGCAGAAAGTGGGCACCACATAGCTGCCAAATGTCATCACTCCAGCCATATGCAAGGATTAATTAGCCACTTCTGAGTCTGAATTTCAGTTATAAGGAATAAAGGTAGGAGTCACAAAGCACAAAACCATGACCACTGACTAGACCCTACATCCATGGGTAGGATGGGTAATTAATTCTCAGAGAATAGGGACATCAAGGATGGTCAATGCAGGAGCTTTGACCATAGATGGTAAAGGCAGGTAGATCAGGACTTACCCTTTAAACCTCAGTGTTTCCATCTCAGAATAGGGTAATCACACCTGCTTCACTGAGGTGTTTAAAGGTTTAAATGTATTAGCGTATGTTAAGTACATAGTCCAGTGTTCTTAGCCACTAGAATGACAAAAGTATAATGCAAAACCAGTAGATTGCTCAAGTATAATTTATTACTTTACTTTCAATTTTATCTCACTTTTCCTGTTGGTTGTTTCTCTAATAAGGTAATCATTACCAGGTTTCATGTTCCTAGAGCCTGTATTAACTGAATGTGTTTATGTGTGTTTTAAGGGGTGGGAATAGGCAGAAAGGAAGCAAGAAACCCTGGAATATGTTTAGTGTCAGCAGAAATGCATCCCAGGTTTTGAAAGTTTCCACAAGTGATCCAAACAAGGCTATCTCCACGTGGTTTATAGAAAATTAACTACGTATTACACCCTGCCCCTATCGTCGCCCTTACTTCATTTTTCACACACAGTCTCCTTTTCTACAGGTGATTTTATTCTACAGGTGGGTTTGTAGGACCATTTGTATTTATAAACTTCTTTGATATTATTGATTAATTTTCAGCATTTCTGCATAATAGATCCAGAAATATTATTTTCACTTAAAAGCCAAAGAAGCTTTGAGGCGCCTGGGCAGCTCAATTGGTTGAGCGTCTGATTCTTGATTTCAGCTCAGGTCATGACCTCATGGTTTGTGGGTTCAAGACCCATGTTGGGCTCCACACTGGCAGAGCAGAGCCTGCTTAGGATTCTCCCTATCTTGCTCGTTCTCTTCCCCTCTGCTGCTTGCTCTTTCTTTTTTAAAATAAATAAATAAACTTAAAAAAAAAAGCCAAAGGGGGTGCCTGGGTGGCTCAGTCGGTTAAGCGTCCGACTTAGGCTCAGGTCATGATCTCACAGTTCATGAGTTCAAGCCCCACATCCGGCTCTGTGCTGACAGCTCAAAGCCTGGAGCCTGCTTCAGAGACTGTATCTCCCTCTCTCTCTGCCCCTCCCCTGCTCACACTCTGTCTCTCTCGCTTTCACTTACAAAAATGAATAAACATTAAAAAAATGTTTTTTAATAAAACTATTTTTTATTTAATAAAATACTATTTGTTTGGCGGGTTTTTTAGTTATTTTGTAGTGGTTGTTGGTATGCTCTTTGTATATTATTGCGACAGTCTGAGGAATGAAAAGGGGAAATAGCCATTAAGACCAAGAAAAGAATTGTTTTAAGTTTATTTATTTTGAGAGAGGGAACACACATGGGGAAGGAGCAAAGAGAGAGGGAGAGAGAGAATCCCAAACAGGTTCCATGCCCAGCACAGAACCTGACATAGGGCTCAGTCTCACAAGCCATGAGATCATGATCTGAGCCAAAATCACGGGTCAAATGCTTAACCAAATGAGCCACCCAGGCACCCCAAAACTGCTTTCCATTTTAATAACAATTTTATATTATTAAAAACTAAAAGTAATGTTTTTTTTTTTCTTTTTCTCTAATAGATGCTGTGAGAGAAGTAAGGAAATACTCCTCTATACCTGCCATTGAAAAAGGCTTAAGCAGTAAACCTGGTGCCTATGAACATGCACAAATGAAACTTTTTAGGTCTCAAAGGAATCTTTACATTTCTGGATTTTCATTATTTTTCTGGCTGTAAGTTTTTAAGCACAATTTTAGAACATGATTTATGTTTCTCTAACTCATTTTTCCTACTCACAGATCTTTTTTTCTACACTGTTTAGTATACTGACATCTCCATAAAAGAAAGCCGATGATATACCCAAATAACCAATAGCCATTATGACTTGTAGGCTAGATGGGTGCAGAAGGCCCTTCATGATCTGGCCCCTTGTCTCATACTGTTCTCTGACATTTACATCACTTCCACCCACACTGCCCTTCACTGTTTTTCATTCATTCTTGCAACAAATATTTATTGAGTACCTAACTTCTTCCTGCTTCAAGGTCTTCACACCTGCTTTTCCTTCTCCCAGAACTCCCTGCTCTTCCCTGGCTAATTTCTATTCATCCTTCAGCCCCTTTCACAGAGAAGCCGTTTGTGTGACCATCATTGCCCCCAAAGCAGGTAGTTTCTGCTGTGTGCTCTTTTGAGTATCATTCATGTTTGCAATTAAATACCGTTGTAACTCTTGTCTCACCAATTAGAATCCAAACTCCTTGAAAGACTTTGTCTCATTTGCTGCTATGTCCCCAGTGCATAGCATAGTGTTTAACACTTAGCAGTTCCTAATACCTACTAGCAAAGGAAATACCTGTTGAATGAATATTTGAAGATACTAATTTCTAACAATGGAAGTTACCCATAAACAAATGTGAATGACCAGTTTTCAGGCTTGGCCAACCTCACACAATGCTCTTTAAATAGCAGATTTTGAGGTGGTAGGGGAAAAAAAGAACCAAAAGAGCAAAAACGACTTCACTTAATGACCTGCCACACTGTCTAAAATTCTGTTTCGGGACGTCTGGGTGGCTCAGTTAAGTGTCCGACTTCGGCTCAGGTCATGATCTCAAAGTTTGTGAGTTCGAGCCCCACATCAGGCTCTGTGCTAACAGCTCGGAACCTGGAGCCTGCTTCAGATTCTGTGTCTCATTCTCTCTCTGCCCCTCCCCCACTTGTGCTCTGTCTCTCTAAAATAAATAAAAATGTAAAATAAATTCTGTTTCTACTCCTCATGACCTCTAAAAAGAGGATAACGAACAAGTACTGCTGAACTGATCTTCCAAGTGCTAGTCTCGTAACAGACTACAAAGGAGTGAGACACAGCCTTGTTCTGACAGAAAGACTTGGATTTACAAAGAGAGAGAGAAAGGAAAGAAGGAAGGAAGGAAGGAAAAGAAAGAAACATGTCCTCCTTAAACATCTCCCTCCACCATATCCATACCTAAAGGAGAATCATTTGACAATGACTTTTTATCTTAAATCACAATTCCTAATGACTAGTCTAGTTATACATTAATCTGATTTGTTTTGTTTTGTTTTGTTTAGTGTGTTGAGACGTCTGGTTACCCTTATTACTCAGCTGGCTATAGAACTGTCAAACAAAGGAGTACTTAAAACTCAAGCAGAAAATACTAATGAGGCTGCCAAAAAATTCATGGAAGAGAATGAAAGACTAAAACAGGTATTTATTTAAGTTTGCTTTTTTAAAACGTGTGTAAACGGGGACACCTGGGTGGCTCAGTCAGTTGAGCATCCGACTTTGGACGTAATGATCTCACGTTATGTGAGCTTGAGCCCCGCGTCAGGCTCTGTGCTGACAGCTCAGAGCTTGGGGCCTGCTTTGGATTCTGTGTCTCCCCCTCTCTCTGTCCCTCCCTTGCTCACACTCTGTCTCTGTCACTCTTAAAAATAAATAAACATAAAAAAAAATTTTAATATGTGTAAATGTTGTTGGTTTTCCCAAGGTATATTATTTTTCAGTATCAAAAGGAGCATTTTTATAATTTGTAAGCAAAAATGACCATAAATAGCAATACTGGTCTATAAAATGATTGTTTCAAAAGTGTCTTATTATCCTTTAGATTTGTTTGTTCTCAATTTCCCTCTATAGTAGATTAACACCATTGAACCTGTTTCCTATAATCGAAAAAAAAATATTCTGGGAATATGGTTTTTAATTCCTTTATTACCATTAATTTTAGTTTATAACCTAAAGCAAATCTTTATAAGTCTCTATGTTGCCATTTCCTTTTCAGTTAAATTATTTTTTAAGTCATTTTTAAAATTTGTTTTGTTTTAAATGTTCATTACGTAGGAAGCAAAGGAAAATAGTTTATGCTAAGATTGATAACTGCATATAGTATTTTTTTTTTAATGTTTACTTATTTTTTGAGAGACAGAGACAGAGCATGAGCTGGGGAGGGGACAGAGAGAGGGAGTCACAGATTCCGAAATGGGTCCAGGCTCCGAGCTGTCAGCATAGAGCCCGACGTGGGGCTCAAACTCATGAACCACAAGATCATGACCTGAGCTGAAGTCAGACACCTAACCGACTGAGCCACCTGCCCCTGCATATAGTATTTAAAATCTTTAATTTGGCCATGCTGCTGATACTACTACTTTGAGAACCCTATGCTGTAATTGCCCTGCCATTCAGGGAGAGTGTATATTAGGTACTAATATTTTCACTATTAAATAAAATAAATGAATAAATAAATGATAGCTACAAAATTATTTGAGGTATTTCTTTTTCTTAAGTGTAAAATTTAGGAGTCAGATCTCATAGCTTGAATGTTTGTAGTTCATCTTAAGCTCTGTAAGTTTTGTTAATTGTATTTCTTAGAAAAAAGTGCCAATGGAACCATTCAGAAGTGAAACAAATTTTCTTGAAAAAAAAAAGCATTCCTAAAATAATTCAACAAGATGATTTTCCTATTGTAAATTAATGAAATGCAAATAGTCAATTATGTATTATACCAAGTTATATTTATGTAAAAAGTGTTGATTTAACAGTAGAGAATTAAAATACTTAATCTTAAAGCCTGGCCTCCTATAGAAAGAACTATAAGAACCACCTTGTATCTATTCTAAACGAACAAGCCAATACATAATATGACACAAGGCTTTCCAGAACCTATTAGGTAAGGCAGAACTCACTGCAAAAAAAACTGTGTTTGATGCTACAGTATAATGATCACCTATTTAGAACCCATGTTTTATTTCTAGTGATGTCTGCCTTATTTTCCACTACAAACAAAAGGTAAAGAAAGACCTTTTTTCATATAAAACAGCACTGAAGGAGGTTTCTTTGGGGCAGTGGGTTGAAACCAGAATCTTTTAAGGAAACTTTTAGAGAATGAGCACCAGTTTTTTTTACTTTGTTTTATTCTGTTTTGAAAAGGCATTGGTCCATAGATGTCTTGTAAATTTCCCTTTGTAGTAAATATAGTTCTGGGAAATCAAGCTCTTGGTATTTCTGTATTCAAAAGCAAATAATAAGTCATTTTTGCTTTTTTAGAATGTTTCAGTAGCAAAATCAGCCTCATTTTGTATCTCAATATTACTTGCTTCATTTTCCATCCTTTGATCTCACTTCACAGTGGCAAAAATAAAAACAAAACCCTCAAAGCTTTGATTAATACATGATGGCTAAACTCAAAAGCACACAGCCTTGTATTTGTAAACTTACTGTGTACCTATCTTGATTTAAAATTGTGCCTATCATGTTAGAGTTATGAGTTCTAACTACCAACAGAACACTGCCTTTTTCCTCTCACTCTTTAGTTGTTTTCCTTTTACTCTTCAGCTCTAAGAAAATGGAAAGCGTTTTTGTGTAGTTTGGGTTCTACTATGTTGAAATACACCATAATTAACATCCTTAAAGTAGTCTTGTCCTTCAAAAAAAAGTAACCTTTCTCAAACCATTTTTGGAACTCTTGTTTTGGAATTGTTTTCACAATGAGTTACCTTTGCAAGGAAATTTACTTAATGACTACAGATTCTTTGATTCTCCCACAATTTCTCCCTTTTTTTGTTTGTTTGTTTGTTTATTTGTTTTTTGTTTTCCTCTCCTTTGATTCCATGCCGTCCTGGTTTCCTGCTTCCTGTGTATCTTGACCCAGTCAATGGCCCTAGATCATCTGAGATGTACAGATTTGCTGAGCTAAACCTAGTACATGTGAGGGAGAAAATTTGTGAGTTGTACATCAATACTGATGATTGTATTGTATTGTAACTAATTGACCAAGAAAAGCCAGAGGTCAAAATATGAAAGATAACTTCTGTTTTAAGATACTTTGTGTAGATTTTGAAATACTAGCTCAGAAAAGATAAAATTAGTGAAACAATTCTTTATTCCGTGTCAGAGACACCTTATTGAATGGAAGGCACTTTATCCTGAGATCCAAGACACTTAGGTACCAGTCCTAACTCTATCAATAATTAGCATTGTGTTCTGGGGCAAGCCACCTTGTATGTTCTGAGCTTCAGGGTTATAAATAGCGGCTAGCATTCTGCTGGGTACTGCTTCATATGCTTCACAGGAACGTGTCAATTCTCGCAACAACCCCACGAGGTTGGTGCTGTTATTATCTGCATTTTATACACAAGGAAGCGGAAGCATAGTGTTAAATGACTTGCACAAAACCTTTCAGCTAATAAACCACAAAAGCAAGATTTGAATCCAGGCAGAGTGGCTCTAGAATCCACACCCTTAACCATATTGTTTTGTGACTTTTTGTTACTCTCTTATAAAATGACTTGCAGATGGTGCCTGAGACCCCTTTCTGTTCTGACATTCAGTTCATTAAGTGAAACAGTTATGAAAGACCAATGAACTTTTAATTTAACTGCTTTAAAATGACAACAGTGATGGAGCTTTATTTCTTACTAGTTTTTTGTCCAGCCCTTGCCAAGGTGGTATAAGGTAGGTGGACAGTGAGCACGTGCAGGATTGTAGCCAGTGGCTAGCTATTGAATTTCAGTTCCAGGGCTCTTGGTCTTTCTCCAGCATCAAGTCACACATAATAAATTTAGACAAGTTTGCAGGTGCAATAATGAAAGCTTATTTACAAGACCAACACAAATCCACCTTTTCCAAGTCAATGGCATAATAATTCAAGCAGTCAGTGTAAACATTCCTGCAACTCAGTGGTTCTCTTCCAATTTGGGTAATCACTGAAGACTGTGTGAACTGAAATCAGTGAAATAACAGCTAGGATTATTTTGAACTTGAAGTGGCAACAAATTTATAGAGATTTGAAAAAATTCTTGTTTCTGCTCTTTAAAAAATTTTTTTTTTAATTTTGAAGATTGGCAGTTCCTTAAGTATATACTTCAGTTTTTTTGTCTCCTAACAATACTAGAGCTTTTGTTCTTTCTTCTGAGCTGCCTAATATCTGTTATAACACAATGATACTGTATTTGATCTTGTGCTACCATTTTTGTGTTCTTGTCTCATCCTCTCCATTAGATTGAAGTTAGGTGAGAGCAGAGTCCATGTTTTTCTTACATTTTTATCCCTTATATCATCTAGTTGTAAAAATTGTAATGTATTTGCATGTGGCCGATGCTCAGTAGAACTTGGTGAGTTTAGTTTATTGCTTACATGAGAAAAGGAATCACCTTGCAGTAGAAATTCTTTTCTATCACTTTGTCTAAAATTGTCCTAAGCTGGGGCGCCAGGGTGGTGCAGTCAGTTAAACGTCCGACTCTTGATCTCAACTCAGGTTGTGATATCTAGTTTTGTGAGTTCGAGCCCCGCATTGGGCTTTGTGCTGACAGCTCGGAGCCCGAAGCCTCCTTCGGATTCTGTGTCTCCCTCCCTTTCTGCCCCTCCCTTTCTCGCACTCTCTCTCTCTCAAAAAAAAAAAAAAAAAAAAATACTACCGCTAATGTCATCCTCAATGGATAAAAACTGAGAGCTTTCCTGACCTTAGGGATGTCCACTCTCACTTCTGTTATTCAACATAGTATTGGAAGCCTTAGCCTCGGCAATCAGACAACGTAAAAGAAATAAAAGGCATCCAAACTTTTGCACTCCTGGTGGGAATGCAAACTGGTGCAGCCATTCTGGAAGACAGTATGGAGGTTCCTCAAAAAATTAAAAATAGAACTACCCTACGACCCAGCAATTGCACTACTAGGTATTTATCCACGGGATACAGGTATGCTGTTTCGAAGGGGCACATGCACCCCAGTGTTTATAGCAGCACTGTCAACAATAGCCACACTGTAGAGAGAACCCAAATGTCCAGATGAATGGATAAAGAAGATGTGGTATATATTTACAATGGAGTATTTCTCAGCAATCAGAAAGAATGCAATCTTGCCATTTGCACCTATGTGGGTGGAACTAGAGGGTATTATGCTAAGCGAAATTAGTCAGAGAAAGACAGATATCATATGACTTCACTCATGTGAGGACTTTAAGACACAGAACAGATGAACATAAGGGAAGGGAAGCAAAAATAATATAAAAACAGGGAGGGGGACAAAACATAAGAGACTCTTAAATATAGAGAACAAACAGGGTTGCTGGAAGGAGGGGTTGTGGGATGGGCTAAATGGGTAAGGGGCATTAAGGTATCTACTCCTGAAATCATTGTTGTACCATATGCTAACTAACTTGGAAGTAAATTAAAAAATAAATAAATTATTAAAAAATAAACATTAAAAAAAAATTGTCCTAAGCTGCTTTTTTACCTGACTGTGGAAGCTGTCAGTATCAAGTTACTACCACTTTAAATAACCCATGCCAATGTGTAAGTATTTTATTTTTCAGCCATTAACCTAATTTACTTTTCGTGGTAACTTAATTTTTTTTTAATTTCTTTAAGATAATTCAGCTTCTTAATTCTATTGACAATGATGGTTTCCTTCTAGATATACAGAATTCTAAAATATTTTAATATTCAGATCTTAATTTTTCTTGCCTAAAAAAGAAAATCTACAACCAGATAATAAACATTTTAAAAACCAGCATAGATTTCAAAATAGAGCATTGTAAAAGATTAATAAAAGTAATTTGGGGACTGTTCAATGACTATTCAAAATTTGGTAAAATTTTCCAGGCATAGAGCTGGCCTTGTCATTTTACGCTTATCCATCCTGACATTATACTCTTTTTTCTTTTTTTTTTTTTTTTACAGATGGGTCTACATAAAAATAGTCTGAGTAGACAGCTCTGTAATTGGAACATAATGGTTTACCAATTAATATACTCAGAACTGGTTTTTTTCCCTTAGATTTACATCACACACATAATGGAAGAAAAGGCATCACATTATTTACCTAAGTACTTTTTGAAAATATAATTTAATTATAGCACAACCAGAAATCCTTATTTTCATTTCAGAGATTCAACCTTAGTAAGAAGAAATATTTTTTTGTTTTTTTGCCAAATATCAAGTTTCCGCAAAAGTATATCGTAGAAAATTATAAAATACTTAAAGGATAAAGAATAAAATAAAGACCAATAATTTTAAATACGTTATTCAGCCTATGTCCTGAAATAATACCTCATTGTTGCCATATAAGCTTACTTCTTTCTATAACTCTCTTTTCTGATAGCTCTTGAAAAACTATGTCAATGAAGAGGAACACATTTTGGAAGCAGAAAATAAAACACTAATAGAAGACCAGGAAAAACTGAAAACTGAATTAAAGAAGACTTCAGATGGTAACTTTGTGCGCATGTGTAAAAGTGGAAAGAGTAGCATGATATCTTATGCTGTTAAACTTCACTGTTTTTTCCTAAAACAAAACTAATGGCTCAGTGTTCTTCTGAAGAAAAGACTAAAAGTGACCTATTTATAAGTTCCTGCTCAAATATGAAGATAAAACATGGTTTCAGCCAAGAGAAACATACTCTGTTATACAGAAAAACATGTAGGTGTTTCAGATCTGTGTTGTAAATACAGATGTTCCTGCCTTAGTGAAAGAGCTCTGTTCTGGAAAAGTTGCTTGTCAATACATTTTTGGAAAATGAGTCACATTTTTCCATTATAGTATGTTGCTCCTTTGAAAGAAGCAATCGCAAGAGGACAGTTTTGGTTACAGGAAAATCTATTGCTTATCTCATACCCTGGTATTTCCTACCTGCCAGATATAAGGAAAGCATTCCTTGAAAAGAGATGGATAGTATAGAGTCAACAGCAATCTGGGATGCCAGCTGCCAGTTTGAATGGCTTATTCCAAAATACATTGCAGTCAGGACTTGGGAAGGCAGCTGTTTCTGCTGTTTTTTGGTCTTTGAAAAATAATTTTGACAGCATTTTCTTTTTCTTTGTCAAAGAAAAAATTGTTATTTCTTGTAGCCACATAACATAGAGAAGTAGGTACCCCAAGTCCAATGTCATCCCAGGAAACTCTGAATAAAAATTTGTGGCTTGACCCCTGGGCAGCATGCTTGCATATAACAGATATTCGTTGATGTTGTCCAGACAGTGGGGGACCTCTCAGCCAGCCAGAGTTAAAATAATGATCAGTGCATAGACCTTCTCTGATCTCAAATCTCTTCCACTACTTTATGTGGGAGGTAAATTAAAAAAATGTTCAGTGACTGAATGAAGGACCTGCTTTATAACATTTGTAAGTTTATGTTTTTTTAAAAAGATCTTGGCTTAGTAAAAGTTTTTTTTTATAATATAACTTGCTTTTATTGATTATACATTTACAATATTTGGATAGAGTTTACTTTATCAAGATGTATTTGAATTTGATATGAAAAGCCCAGAGATAAAAGCTTATTCTGTAAAAACAAAACAAAACCAAAATCCATAGGATATTTCATATGATATAAAATTCTTTAATCACTTTCCTACTTCTTATTTAAAGTGAAAAAAGATTTCTTTAGAGGCAGTAAGTTAAAAAATCAGTTACTCTTCTAGACAAAGGTAATGTATTATGTGGTTGGTATAGTATAGCCCCAAATTCCTTGTTGGTGTTGTTCTCTCTTCTGTCATTACAAAAGATTTGGAACATGATCAAGAAGTTTTAACATTTATATGAATATAAATGTAGTAATCACCTACCGTCTGTATTAGACATTTAAGAAGAGAAGCAGTATTCTTTTTTTTTTTTTTTTTACTCAGCATAAAATATTGCTGCTGCTAATCCTTTTGAAGAATGCAAGGAACTATTTCCAAAATACCTTTAATTAGAGTAAAAAAAAATTGTTTCAAAATCTTGCTTTTTTTCATACCTGCCCTGGCATAATGTAAAAAGGGTGGTACAAAAGTAAAAGACAGACAATCGGGTATTTGCTCTGCTACACCTCTCTTTGGCGAGTTTAGTTTCTTTTTCCTTTTCCTTTGAAAATCCCAACTCTGAGATATTTTGAACTTTGCATAAGTCTGCATAAGTCTGAGTTATAACTCTACACCTAATATTATTTTAAAGTAATGTGAAGAAACTCAGGACTTCTTCAACAGACAATTCAGATGTTTGAAGCAGCTGAACTCTGATAATATAGGTGTTGTGTTTATAATCTGATAGCAAGAGATACCAGCAGAATTCTGTGTTTAAAGTGTAGACTGCAACCCTACTTTCAAAGTAGTCGGAGTCGAGGTCAAAGCAGATTTTACCTGCTTGAGCACGTCCTGTTAGGTTTCTGCAAGATGTGTAATATTTTATGAACACATTTTATCTACCCAAAATTATTATTTTACACACAGTATTAATGACCTTGAGAAGATCAAAGTTCCATTTCTGAAAGAGATATATCTTTGGCTATGGTCTCTTGACATATTCCAGTCGAATTCATTAAAGCAAGAGCTAAGAAATTACATAAATTAATAGTGCAAGATTCAGATGAATTCACTAGCACAATGCTTTGTACCAGGTACCATTCAAACATAGCCATTGATTTCTCACATTGAGGGTATTAAGGCTAACGGTGCTTAAGAAATGTTTCAGAGAGTTCTTTTTTTATATTTGAAAATTGAGTAGAAAAGCAATGTGGTTTGTCTTTTGATGGAGGCAAATAGAGTATTTTCAATGTGAATTTTCTTACCCTTGGTGTTTGTTTAATCCAAGTGAAACATTTGCTCCAAAGTATACTAGTGGAGATAAAGCGTAAATATAAGTGTTTATTTAAACTGGTTAGCCTCAAGTTGGAAAAGTGGTGTTCCAAAAGCAGTGGTAAGAATATTCTATTAGTCGTGCCAAACACTCCATCAGTTTTTAATCACCAGCTCAGATTTGGGCCGGAGTTAGTAAATTGTCTGTGCTTCAGTGCAGTAACATGGCCCTAGTCATCCAAAAGAGAGCATGCATGTCCCAAAGCACCTAATTTATATTCAGGACTAACTTAGTCAGGTGTAAGGACCTGATCTGTCATTTTTAATGATCTGTTTAACAATAACTCTGATATCCCAGTATGTGGAGTAATTGGGAAAGGGCACTGCCATGAAAAATGAGAACTTAAGCTTTGAAGAATTTACAAAGCTCTCAAAATTAGAAAGAAAAAAAAAAACAAGCTCTCATAATAAAAATAGATCTTGTATGTGATGGAAAACTTTATGATGTCTGAGGAGACTGACTTCAAAAGAGTTTCCCAAGATAGCTACTGGTTTTTATTCTTACAAATAAATACCTTCTTGGCATTTATTCTTATTAATAAATACCTTGTCGGTATGTATTCTTATAACAAGATGAAACATGCTGTTCAATCATTGCATACATTCAGGCAATGGTAAATGTTAGATATGATTTTAAAAGCGGTTGAGTTTTGGGGCACCTGGCTGGCTCAGTCAGTAAAGCATGTGACTCTTGACAGCAGGGTCATGAGTTCAAGCCCACATTGGGCATAGAGCTTACTTTAAAAAAAGAAAGTGATTTTCCACAAAAGTTTCATGTGGAAATGTCTCCTCATTCCTTTATGAGCAGGACTGTATTCATAGCATGCTGCATTTTAAAAGGAGTGCTCAGAGCCACCGATCTTACAGTAGAGATTGAATAGTAGCCTGTATCTCCTGCATAAAGGGAAAAAAAGAAGAAAAGACAAAAAAGTGATTAGAGCAAATTTCTTGACCCTGGCTTTATCCTCCCTCCCTCCCTCCTCTTTCCTTCCCTCCTTCTTTTCTTCCTTCCTCTTTCATTCCATCAACAATTTTTTTAAAGAACTTTTCAATTATTTATTGTGAGATCTTTTAACATAAAATAAGACATAAGCTTTTTTTTTTCAACTTTTTTTTTTTTTAACATTCATTTTTGAGAGACAGAGCATGACAGGGAAGGGGCAGAGAGAGGGAGACACAGAATCTGAAGCAGGCTCCAGGCTCCGAGCTGTCAGCACAGAGCCCAAGGCGGGGCTCGAACTCACGAACTGTGGGATCATGACCTGAGCCAAAGTCGGACGCTCAACCGACTCAGCCACCCAGATGCCCCAAGACGTAAGCTTTTTATACAGATTTAAAACTGAGGGCTTTCCACTTCCTTACAGATGAATTATTTGAGCCATCTATCTAAAAATAAGTTGTCAAAGTCCAACATAAGCATGTTTTACAGTTGAAAATTTTTGTGAGCATCAACTGTCTTTAATTTGCAGCTATATCAGAGGCACCATCTAATTTTAAAGTTAATACTTTAAAAAACTGTTAGTTTTGGTCATATTTTTTGCTTTATTTTAATGAGTTTTTATGATTTGAATGAGAAATTCAAACTTTTCTCCTCTCCTTACACATCTGGAAGTTTCTGCCTCTTTGCCATCTCCTTCCCTTCTCTTAATAACTGAAGAAAAGTCCATATTAAAAAATAATGGTACAGTTTGTATGATGGGTGTGACAATAGGCAATATGTAACTTATAGTACATTAAGTAAGCAAAAAAAAAAAAAAAAAAAAAGTGCACCAAACTGTTAATAGCAGTTATCTTTGGCATATACAAAGAATTTTTTTTTCTGCAGTTGAAATTATTTTCTGTAATGAATTTCTTTTACTTGTATAGTGGAAAGGGTAAAAAAAAAACCCAAAACTGTTTTTCCCAAATATCCAGGTAATCTAAGGCATTCAGTTTTTAGCTTAAATTATCTAATCGATTGACTCTATTCTCTACTTTGGGAATAGATACTACATATTAGGAGTTGTGTAACCTTTACTAAGTGACCTGGGTCACAGTACAAAACCTGAAAATACATGAGATCATTCTGGTCAAGTCACTGACCCTTTTTAGGCCACAGTTTTCTGTTAGGGAACAGGCTTGTTAACCTTTAATGTCTGTGTTATCTCCAAATAATGTAATTAAGCAAAAGTGACCATCAAGAACTGTTTTCATTGTGGCTTTTTGACCCTTCAAATTGTATTTATTTTTCATTCGAGAAAGCTTTTCACCGTAAGTTACCTTTCTCCCAAACTGAAGTTCAGCAGGTGGTTAATTAAGCCATATTCCTCACAGGAGAAAAATGCTTCGTGTAGGCTTAGAATCATTAGGACAGGGCCTGGCATGTTTTATACACCCATTAGCTCATAGCCCAAGTGTGTTGTATGGAAAGGAGCTACAAATCTTAACCCTCTTGGGTGGGACATAACTATTTCTCACTAGGTTATAGTGTGGCTGTTTGTTTAGAACATCTCCTAGAACACAGATATGGAATAATCAAACTGCTGGAAAGGAGAAATGATTTAAGTAAAGAAAGCATTACATTCTTTTCATTATAAATATTAAGGAAATAAAAAATGAGAGTAGATCTTTAGAGCTTTTCTCTCCGAGTGTCTTTCCTTAGGGAATTATAACACAAAGTAGTCTCTATAAGGCTTAAACGGGGTACTGAATTTTTTTTCTTTTTTTCTTTTATCAGAATGTCCATATACATAAATCCTAAAAGTCAAAAGTACTACAAGCCTTACAATGAAAAACAGCACTTCCCTGAGACCCATCTCCAGAAACAGCTACATTCAACTCATTTAGCTATTTCTTCTGATATTCACCTCCAGATTTCTAAATGCAATGTTTAGGTGGCTGTTTTTTGATCTTTCAGTGTGTGGGATTTTATCTTTGACTCTCTTACGCGGAAGAGAAGCACTCAGCCCTTACATCTTTCCCAATTCCTTAGACACACTTCCATCCCCCATCACTCCCATATAAGCATATCATAATTTTTATTACATTATTATGATTATATATCTATCATTCATCATCGTCATGAGGACCCCTTTGCCTTTTTCCTGTGTTGATACCCTCTTTCCTGGATTCCATGCTTTCCATTTTTTATGTATTCTCTCCTTTTGGTAGAACATATCATCTAGTAGAGTACATGAAAGATAAACAATTTGAAGCCATGAATGTCTGAAAATAATTATTTTCTGAAATAACTATCATTATTTTAGCCTCACCCTTGGTTGAAAAATGTTGAACCTCAGAAATTTGAATGCAGTGCTCCATTACCTTCTTGATTCTGTTGTTTCTGTTGACATGGCCAGAGTCATTCCAGTCTTTTTATATATGGCCTGTTTCATTTTGTTCTGCCTTCTGGAAACTTGTGGAATCTTTCTCTCCCCAGGGTTATAAAATTTCATCATGAGAGAGATTTTAGGAGACAGAACCAACAAGATTTGGGGAATGAGAGAAACTAGGAATTTAAGACAACCCCTCGTTTCTAATTTGGTTGACTAGGTAGGTAATACTATTAACCTAGATCAAAACCAAAAGAGATGTGGGGTGCTTTCTTTTATTTGGAGAGAGGGAAAGAAGATAAGTTTGATTATAAATGGGTATCCTAGTGAATATGCCCAAAGAACAGTTGGAAATACAAATTGGAAGCTTGGAGGAAAGGTCCTCTCAAGCTAGAATCTAAGCCATCATACATATGGGTAACTCTGATAGTTAAATCAAGGAGTTAACGGGAATGTCAAGGAAGACTGTATTGAGTGAGAAGGAAGAGGTCTGAACACAGAATGCTGGTACATCCAACTTTTGAGGATTAAGCTGAGAATAGTCATCAGAGGAATCATCAGAGGTTCTACCTGATAACGATTCACTTCCGACCATTTAATTCTCAGTCATTTAACTAGTAGTAAAGATTCCCTGGATTCCAGTCAGATACCTCTGCTTTGCAGTGTGTGTTAATACTATTAAGCCTACTGATGGCCACGAAGATATTACTAATACAAATTCTAAGTGTTTTCTTCTAAAATTTTTAAATATCTTTGAAAGATATTTTGAAATTGCAAGAAGGAACAGAGTGTATGAGAAGTGTATGGCTAATGTGAGTTGGCAGAAGTTAGGATATATGAGGAATCTGAAGCTTGGGAAGCAGAGGCTGTTGTTCAGCCATGCTCCCTCCTCTCTCCCAGGACTACCGCACGGATTTCCACAGTTTCATCTTTTCTTCCAAATTTGAAAACTTCTTCTCAGTTATTGACAAGAGATTGCTGTTGAGGTCAATTTTATATTCCCAAGACTTCTGAAGGTTTGTATTTCAGAATGTATATGTAATCCTAAGGGTTACATATTAAGAGGATTTTAGCAAGATGCAGTTTTTGCTCAGTTTCGTCTATGAACTTTTACTCATACCTGCCGCCTACAAAGTATTGTGCTCCATGCTGTGAGGGACACCAAGGTGGATACATTGTTATCCCAGTCTTCAAGGATATCTAGTGAGAAAGGTAGATAACTGGTAACAAGAAGGTGAGGCAAGGGGATAACCAAACTGAGGGTAGTTTAACACAAAGGGCTGTTGTAGCACAGAGGAGAGAGTGCTTCATTCTCACTGGCGGAGGTGAGGAAAAATGCATGGGGGAGTATATCATTTGAGCTTGGTCTCAAAGATGAGTGGGATTTCAGAAGCAGAGATGAGCTGTGTCTTCCCCTAGCCTCAGGAATGCACACAATCCAAGGATGAGAGGCCACCGTGCCTGAGCAGATGGTTTATGGCCAGGCTTGTGGCAAGAGTAATGAGGCTGGCAAGGAATCTGAGATAAGGTCTGGGGGCCATGAGTACCATGCTTACAGATCCAGCAGTTGTTCTCAAGTAGGCATAGAGGCTACAGAATTTTAGCAAGACAATGTAGAGCCAGAAATAGTCTTGTACCAAATACTTTGTAGACAAAGATTTAGATAGGGAAGAAAGAATAAAATAACTCTTAAATGTGTGTTTTTTTTTAAAGAATTCTCTTGCACAGTTTGTTTAAAGATGCCAAAAGTGTGTAATGTTTGGAAGTGCGGAGTTTAAAGTTACTCAGGCTTTGTTTGAGACCAGCTTTTGTGTATTAGCCTCTCTGTGACCTTCGGGAAGGTACTTACTCTAAGCTGTAGTTCTTCATGGAGTCACTGCATATAAAGCACACAGCCCAGTGCCTGGTCTGTGTTCAAATCACTAGGCTTTACCATTATTACTGTTGTTTTTGTTATTATTTCTGTCAGAAGAGTTTCCAAGTGAAATAGGGAATGACTGAAGTGAAAAAAGTTTATTCCTTAATTTTCAACCTAAAAAATTTTGTGAAACCTAATTTAAAGCATTTTACTCAAGTTAAGGGATAATTTTTCTGACTCTTACTCTCCAAATCCATGTAATATTGCCTTTCTGATATATCATAATGAAAAGGCAATCAAATTGAAGATAAAATCTTTTACGAGCTTCTAAACTGAAAAGGAGTAAAAGACCTTTCAGAGCCTGATCAGTGCTATAACATGCGATGGTAGATGTTTGAGCTGTTCATTTACTAATCAGATCTGAGGTTGGTTTACAAAACCAAAGTAAATTAATAGCACCGTTCTTTTCTGTGGGTATCTTGGAAAGATATCAGTTGGGCCCAGGTATTTTAAATACCCAGTGTTTCTGAGTGATGAACACCAAGGAGATGGATTTCTTTTTGCTTTTGAAGCTGGAGCAAGAGTTTTCCATTAGAGGGTAGCCTGATGAGGGCATCTCCATGTGAAAATCCACCCGGAGTCTCAGATCAACCTCCAAAATTAAATTTGTCATCTTCTCCAAATTATCCCCTCTTCAGGTTCCTGGATCAGAGCAATCGGGAAGGAAAATAATCTGGAAAATTAAAGGAAGAAAAAAACCTTTTCTTCCTAAAATTAAATCTCCTTGAAACACCCCTTGTCTGGAAAGGATAGCCTTTGTTCTTCCTATAAGGAAAATTGATAGAGTTAAAATGGGAAACTTTTTAGGAGACTTCTTAAAATTTTCGGTGTGATTTGGGCCCTCCTCTCATGTTCTGAAACTTTATTTTATAGTTCTTCTGAGTAAATTTATGTTTTAAGAGAAACTGATAAAACTTACAAGTATTGTTTTAGGACAAGGGCTGGCAAACTATGGGCCAAATCCTGCCTGCTGCCTTGCTTTTATAAATTAAATTGTACTGGAACAAAGCCACGCTTATTCGTACACATATTTTCTATGACTACAGAGTTGAGTAGACTAGACAGAGTCTACATGGCACAGAAAAAAATATTTACTATCTGGCCCTTTATAGAAATAGTTTGGCAACCTGTCCTTAAGGTCTTCAAATAAAGAAGAGTACCTTTTCCAGTGTAAATGAGACAAAAAACTGATGCAGAAAAAAAAATTGTTTCTGCTGTCAATATTGTTATAAAATTTGGTGTGCATCTCAATGCTAGTTGAATATTGACCAGATAATTTAAGAAAGTACAGATACATATGTATAGTAAAGCTAGTTCTCTGTTTATAGTCAAAGCAAATTGTTGACTCCTTCAACTCTCCTATATGATGGGTTGACATTTCTTCTAGATTTCATGCATTGCTTCTGCTTACACATGAAATTGCTTTATAAAGCGTACCCTTTCCATAGCAGTTTGTATAATCTCTGTTTACACAGTGCCTTGCCTACAATGTACATCCTGCTTTTTAAGTGGAAAGCCAGAATATTAATATCGTTTATAATTATCCTTTGCTAACTAACAGATCCATAATTGTTTTCTTAAACATATTAGCACCTAACTAAGATTAATGGAGGAAGTCTTTATGCACGTACTGATGTTCCTTTTGCCAACAGCACATGCAGTGGGGCTGATTTGATTTATGAAATTAGAAAGTCTATTTATCAGTTCCCTGGTCCAGAGGACCAGTAATCTTCATAAGTATTAACATGCCCTAAGTCCACGTGTTTTCTAAAACACGAAAACACTTTTCCATGAACCTCATTAATATTCCCAGTAGCCCAGAATGTATGGGCAGGCAGTAGTATATGCAAAGTAATCATTCATTTCCTCTTTGTTCTTTGCAGGAGAAAAATGGATCTATATTTGGCTTTATTAATGTTTACTGTATGATATAATTAGTTGTGCAGCTTTGTTTCCATTCCAAAAATGTCTTAATCCTCCTCTTGCAGAGTGAGCAGTCTTTTAAATCATGTCCCCATGTAGTCTTTATGCCTTTAGTGTGGCTTCATCATATTGCCACCAGAGTAGTTTTTTGGCACCGGAGATCGGATTTTATGCCTCTGAACTATTTAAAACTCTTTCTTGGTTCCTACCACCTTTATAGCTCTCCAGGATGGCACACATAATCTTCTGTGATCTGGCCCCCACCATCGTCTCCAGCGTTGTCCCCCCGGGCTTGTCCAATCTAAATTTTATACTCCTACTTCATTAAATATCGTAGTTGATAGATCTCCTTACAGTGGTGTGTCATTACTTTTCACCTTTGCCCAAGCCTGCGGGTCTCCTTCCTTCTTCCTTCATTCCCACTGGTAGCTGTGCTCATCCTTCAGCTCCAACGTTGCCATGTCTAAGAAGCCTCCCTGAGACGCCTTTCCAGCTGGATCGAGTGGCCACCTTGTGGGCTTCCGTATTGCTGTATAGTTGCTTATTTAACAGCATGCTCTGTAGAAATTATATTTTTATTCGTTTACCTTTCTTACTAGATTCTGAGTGCTGTGAAGAAACAGGGTACGTCTAAATCAACTCTGTCCACAGCATGCATCATGTGTTCCAAACACTGACTTTGGTGCCCTCTCTTCCCCCCTTATCCAGTTTAGCTTATCCTAAGTCTGTTCTTGCTAACTACTCATCTCCTTCATCTCCTTACTCCTTCACTGCTCTCTGCTCCCTGGTCCCTCAAGGACCTAGCCCTGGTAATAAGCAAATATTCACCTGTTTGGCACCTGCACCCAAACATATCAGCATTGCTGAAGGGACCAACTTCTTGCTTTAAATAAATGGTCACTAAATTCTAAGGGGCCCTCGACACTACTTGGCAGTCCTATTACATTTATATAAAATCTCCTTTCCACTCTCCCAAAACTATCAGATCTCCTCTCACTTTGAAATTCTAAGTTCACCCCATTTCATTAGCACAAGGAATTAATCAGACAAAAACTTCATCTTCTCACCATCAAACTGCTATCCTCCTGCAGCTGGGCTCAAGCTTTATGCCTGTCCTTGGGTTCTAGTACATTCAGTTTCCATCCCTCATGTAGTGCTAGGGATCCCGATCTCAAGGGCTTTGTTTCTGCTGTTATTCAGGCACCAATTCGTGTCATCCTACAAGCATCCTCTGGGATCGCCTACCCAAAAAAATAAAAACAGAAACTTCCCTTCATCTCATATTCCTCCAGTTTTACTGCCCCATTTTTCTTCCTCTACTCATAACTCAATTTCTTATTTTCCTTTTAACTTTTTATTCAGGCATAATTTCAAACTCACAGGGAAGATGCAAGAATAGATGGACACATTCCTCTACACCCCACACTCAGTTACCCAATGGCAACACTTTACATTTGCATCATCCTTTCCTCTCACTCTCTTTGTAGCATTCTCTCACTTGTTTGGATATTTTCCAAACGTTGATTTTCTAATTCCCTTATTCCTTCTACATTTGTGAGATGCCACCCTGTTATAAGGAGGAATCTTCCTTTATCCTCTAGGTATTTGTTTAATACATTTGGTGGGTCACAACCCATTATGAGCATTATGCTTTTTGTTCAGATTGTCTCTGATTTTGGCAGACTGTCTCAAGTTGGGCCTCGTGTCATCTTGTCATGTCCCCATGACGTAAGCACTTTCTTTCTGGTATTAAAAGAAATATTCCAAGCTCACCTTATACTTTTCCTCCTCCAGCCCTTGAATCAACCATTTCTCCAATGAGCCTTGGTTCCTCTAAGTGGAGAATGGTATTTGGAAAATAAGATCTGGATCATGGATGTGCCCGTTACTACTGGGGTGTCATTACTTAGAGGTTCTCTCAGGCAGACAGAATTGATAGAAGCTTAAATTCCACCTCTTTAAGAAGGGACTCTTCTGACTGCCCAGTCTAATGTGACTGTACAAGCAGTCACTGTGCCATCCCTCTGTCTTAACTTCTGCATGACACTTAGCGCTTCATCGATCTGTGTATTGTGTGTCTTCCTCCCAGATTAGAAAATGGGTTTTGTGAGAACAGAGACCCTAGCTATCTTTTCCCTGTATCCTCAGCATTCACAAAAATGCCTCATGCCTAGTGAGTTTTTGAAGGAACAGATGCGTGGGTAACTCCCTTGTCTTGGGACAGTTTCATCTCTGTAACAACTTCATCTTTTATGTCACAAACAACCGGAATCTCAGCAGTTAGAGACAAAAAGAAACATCGTCTTTGTTCCTCCTATTCTTTTTTTTTTTTTTAACATTTATTTATTATTGAGAGACAGAGAGAGACAGAGCATGAGCATGGGAGGGGCAGAGAGAGAGGGAGACACAGAATCCAAAGTAAGCTCCAGGCTCCAAGCTGTCAGCACAGAGCCCGAAACAGGGCTTGAACCCATAAATCACGAGATCATGACCTGAGAAGAAGTCAGACGCTTAACCGACTGAGCCACCCAGGTACCCCATTTATTCCTCCTATTCTTGATGAAACAGGAAAGATTTGCCGTCACTGTTAAGGAGCTTAATGCTCACTGCCCTTCTATATTTATTGTACATAATGACCCTGATACATGATTGCATAGCAACTCTTCTTATGAACCCAAATTCTAAATATTTAATGTATTATGCCCATGTTTCTTTACTAGAATATCTGTTTTTCCATTATTCACCTTCTCCATGCTCACTAAGTTTTTAAAATATCATCACTTGGTACTTGCCATATGTTTTTTTTAATACATACTATAATATATAATACATAATTGAAAAACATCAAAAGATTTGATAATGAATAATGAATGTTCTATCTGATCCTGTATGCATCGTGTTTTGTTGTGTTGTATTCCCATTGTACTTTTTTTAAATATATTTTTTAAATTCTATTCATTTTTGAGAGGCAGGGAGCGGAGAGAAAGAATCCAGAACAGGGTCTGCACCATCAGCATGGAGCCCAACACAGGGCTCAAACCCACAATCTGTGAGATCACGACCTGAACTGAAATCAAGAGTTGGACGTTTAACCAACTGAGCCACCCAGATGCCCCCTAAATAAATTTTTTATGTTAAAACAATTTAGATTTGGAGTACCTGGGTGGCTCAATCAACTGAGTGTCAGACTCTTGGTTTCGGCTCACAGTTTGTGGGTTTGAACCCCGCGTCGGGCTCTGCGCTGACAATGCAGAACTTGCTTGGGATTCTCTCTCCCTCCCTCTCTCTCTGCACCCCCCCCTCCAAAATAAGTAAATAAACTTTTAAAAACAATAGTTTAGATTTACAAAAAAAAAAGTGTAGAGAATTCCCATAAACCCCACGCTCAGTTTCCTCTATTATTGATGGTATATGTTAATGTGGTACATACATAGAATTAATGAACCAGTACTGATACAATGTTTCTCTGTTGGCATTTATCTGATGTTTTTCTCATGATTAGACTAGGGTTATGGGATTTGAAGTGGAAGTCACAGAAGTAAAGTGCCATTTTCATCACATTACATTAAGAATACATACCAACATGATTTATCACTGTTGGTGTTGACCTTGATCACCTGGCTTTGGTGTTATTTGTCAGGGTTCTCTACTGTAAAGTCACCCTTTTTATTCCCTCTATCTATAGTGTATTTTTTGGAAAGAAGTCTCTGTTCACAGCCCACCCTTAAGAAACGGCTACCTTCCTTGAGGGTGGAGTATCTACATATATTTGGAATTCTTCTGCACAGATTTGTGTTTACCCTTATTTGTTAATTTCTTCTTTTATTTATGCCAGTATGGAGTTAGGGGTATTCATTTTATACTTTGGAATGTAATTTATCACTGCTTTTATTATTTATTTTTATTGCTCAAGTTGTTCTAGCTCTCTGGCCATTGAGAGCTCTTTTATTTGGCTTCCGCATCCCTTTGACATATCCCCCTCCATTATTGTGGATTGGTTTTGTCTTGGGTTTGTTTTTTGAGTACTTCCTTGTTATTGGACACTACAAGATGCTCCAGGCTGATCTTGCAATATCCAGCCTCATTTTTAGAGTCAGTGTTTTAGGTTGTTTGTTTCTTTTAATTGAACTGGATTCTGTAATACTGTTTGGTTTTTGTTTTTAATTTTCAGTTAGCATGAGATATTTGTAACATTATATTTTTATCAAAATATTTTTAAATGGTCTGTTTGCTTTGTGACTCCAGCTCTCTTGAAGATTTTTTTAATTGAAGTATAGTGGACACACAATGTCACATTGGTTTCACGTGTACAACATAGTGATTCGACAACTCTGTACCTTATGCTGTGTTACCACAAGTGTAGCTACCACTGATCGGTTCACCATACGGTACTATTACAGTACCAGTGACTATATTTCCTATGCCGTGTTTTTCATCCCCGTGACTTATTCATTCCATCATTGGAATGAATGTTTTGTTTTGTTTTATTAAAGATAGAATTGTTTTTAGTTGGAACCAAGATTCCGGTCAGGTGAATAAAGTGGTACCTCATTGTTTACCTGACATTTATCACAATCTCAGGAAATGAACTGGTTCCACACAAGTGAATTTTTCAGATGCTTAAAGCTTAGACTTCCTTCAAGGAACATACTTTAAGCACCTTCCATGTGCTAAGCACTGTGCTAGGTGCTCAGAACAGAGATAAGACACTGCTCTGTTTCTTGAGCAGGCCACACTCTAGGGGAAATAGCTGCACCCCAGCATGGTGGGTGCTATGCTGAAGGTGAGCTCAGGGTGAAGTAGAGCCAACAATGGAGATTAAGGACAGTTTCTTTTCTTTTATTTTTTTAACGTTTATTTATTTTTGAGAGAGAGTGCACAAGCGGGGGAAGGGCAGAAAGAGAGGGGAACAGAGCATCTGAAGCAGCTTCTGTGCTGACGGCAGACAGCCCGATGTGGGGCTCAAACTCACGAACCTCTAAATCCTGACCTGAGCCAAAGTCAGATGCTTAACCAACTAAGGACAATTTCTTGACATTTTGAAGGATACATGTTAGTGAGCCAGAGGAAATGGGAGCAAATGAGTGAGGCAGGGAGGTGAAGGGAGATGAGCACGGATGTTTGAACAAAATGAGCAGCATGTAACTAAAAGACTATGGCACTTTTGAAATACAAGTTGCCCAGTGTGACTGGAGCATAAAATAAGATGTCAGCAGTGGTGAGGGGAACAGTAGGCCTAGGATCCATCATGAAGGCCCTCATGTTTATGTGTTTACAACCGGGGGGCACTGTTGGAGGGTTCTTAGGCAGAGGAGCAATCACTTTGACAATACTGTGGCCAGTGAATGAGAGTAGCCAGGAAACTAAGTGAGGAATCCATTTCAAGAATCTAAACTAGAGATGAGGGGGGCACCTGGGTGGCACAGTCTGTTAAGCATCCGACTCTTGGTTTCCCCATGTGCTAACAGCTCAGGGTCTGCCTGGGGTTCTTTCCCTGTCCCTCTCTCTGCACCTCCCCTGCTCACGTGCTCTTCTCAAAGAAATAAATATTAGAAGAAATAATACACCAAAGATGAGGGCAGTGGTAATGGAGATAGAGTGGATGGACTGATGAGCTGTAAAGAAAGTAGAATCAAAAAGCTTAGCAGATGTAAGTAAGCTTAAAAGAGAGTGGGTGACAATTGAAGTGATGAATAAAACAGACCTGACCTACATATATCTGACAATATAGGCATGTACAGAAAAAAAAAAAGTAACTGTAATAAAATTTAAACCACTGGAGCGCCTGGGTGGCTCAGTCAGTTAAGCATCTAATTCTTGGTTTCAGCTCAGGTCATCATCTCATGATTCGTGAGATCAAGCCCCCCATCAGGCTGTGTGCTGAGGGCACAGAGCCTACTTGGGATTCTCTCTGTCTTTCTCCCTCTGCCCATCCCTCACACACTTGTGCTCGCTCTCTCTCTCTCTCTCTCTCTCTCTCTCTCTCAGAATAAATAAACTTAAAAAAACACACACACACGCAGTTTATGTTTCTTATTGAACCAAAGTTTGTGTGTCTGGTTTCCTAGTATCTTGGAGGCATTATAGTAGATTAACAGTCCGGTCATTGATTACTGGTAAAAGAATAGTACCTGTGAAAATTAAGTATTAAATAACTCTAATATATCACACTCTCAAGGTCTCAGAAATAAAACCAAGTATACTGAAAAGAAACCAACACTGAATGTGTGGAAAATTTTCAAATTAAAAATGGTTTCCTCTGGTGCAATCCTTGTTACTGTTGTACAACAGCCAACTTTAGCTGTCCTGTTAATGCCTCTAAAAATTGTTTTCGATTTCCTGGCAGAGCTTAGCTAGTAGTTCCTGTTAATCTCAGGTAGAAATCATAGTGATACATCTACACACTGTATTTGTCTCACCAGCTTCTCCCACTCTGCAAATAGCTCCATAAATGTAAGTTTAGCATTTTGTAAAACCACAAATATTTTTGGCCTACTTACTGGTCCTTTTACACAAATGGTTTACACAAGCATTTTGGCTTACTACATGTCACTATAACATTAATTGGGGTTATTCTCTATGTTAATAACCAATGCATATGCCTCAGAAAGTTCCTAGTGACTAGGACACAACCACGTTTCTAACTGAATCTGGCCAGTATTCTCATGAAATATCTCCACATTTCCAGAAAGCCACCAGCAAGTGATAGCAACTCATTTTTGCAGATGAGAAAATTGAAATAGTGACTTAGCTGTATCACCTCAAGCTTCCTTGTTTAATAATGTCTTTCCTATAAATGCTGCTTCCAGAATAAAATAGTTCAAGATGAAATAAGCAAATGCAAATGTCAGATAACAAGTTTATATAATCCCTTAGTCACGAAGGCAGTTCCAGAAGGAGGTAGAAGGCATCCAAAACAGAATATTGTAATTTTTATAAAACAAGAGATAGAGAAAGGACTGGGAAACAGTCCAGAAGGATCCTAGACAATAACAGCCTCTCTTAATTGGAGTGAATTAAATAAGACAGTTTATTAATATTAATAAGACAGCTTATTAACATCTACTGAAATACAAAACAACATAGGAAACACAGTTCATGCCTTGGCTTGATAACTGCCAAAAAAAACAGGATTTGCCTGCATTTGATTTGTCATACCTTCATCCCTGAAGTGATCAGGAGAAACTTCTAGATAGGCTGCAAAGTGGTTTTTCAACTTCTTTTACAGATGTGTAGGACCACCTGATTCATTCTGTCTCCTAAAAATTCATGAGAAAAATGATCTCTTTAGGTAACTAATGAGTTGATGTCTAAGATTTATTGAATTTCCTGAGTAATTTACTCATGTAAGAAATTTAAGTACAAATCATTTTTTTTCAATATATGAAGTTTATTGTCGTATTGGTTTCCATACAACACCCAGTGCTCATCCCAAAAGGTGCCCTCCTCAATACCCATCACCCACCCTCCCCTCCCTCTCACCCCCCATCAACCCTCAGTTTGTTTTCAGTTTTTAAGAGTCTCTTATGCTTTGGCTCTCTTCCACTCTAACCTCTTTTTTTTTTTTCCTTCCCCTCCCCCATGGGTTTCTGTTAAGTTTCTCAGAATCCACATAAGAGTGAAACCATATGGTATCTGTCTTTCTCTCTATGGCTTATTTCACTTAGCATCACACTCTCCAGTTCCATCCACGTTGCTACAAAGGGCCATATTTCATTCTTTCTCTTTGCCACATAGTACTCCGTTGTGTATATAAACCACAATTTCTTTATCCATTCATCAGTGGATGGACATTTAGGCTCTTTCCATAATTTGGCTATTGTTGAGAGTGCTGCTATAAACATTGGGGTACAAGTGCCCCTATGCATCAGAAGTACAAATCATTTTTTTTTTAATTTTTTTTTTCAACGTTTATTTATTTTTGGGACAGAGAGAGACAGAGCATGAATGGGGGAGGGGCAGAGAGAGAGAGGGAGACACAGAATCGGAAACAGGCTCCAGGCTCCGAGCCATCAGCCCAGAGCCTGACGCGGGGCTCGAACTCACGGACCGTGAGATCGTGACCTGGCTGAAGTCGGACGCTTAACCGACTGTGCCACCCAGACGCCCCACAAATCATTTTTAACATTAAGACTAACTCCTATTCAATACAAGTTCCTGGCCAACATTCTTGGTTTTTAAGAATAATTGACAGACAGTACTGTATTAGTTTCAGATGTATAATACAATAAACTGATACTTATATGCATTATAAAATGTCACCACAATAAGTCTAGTTACCATCTACCACCATACAAAGTTGTTACAGTATTATTGACTGTATTCCCTATGCTGTACATTAATCCCCATGTCTTCTTTATAACTTGAAGATTGTACCTCTTAATCCCCTTCAATTATTTTGTCCATCTCCCCCACATCCCCATCCCTCTGGCAACCCTCAATTTGTTCTCTGTATCTGTTTTTGTTTTGTTTGTTCATTTGCTTTTTAGATTCCACCTGTAAATGAAATTATATGGTATTTTTCTTTTTATGTCTAATTTGTTTTACTTAGCATAATACCCTCTAGATCCATCTGTGTTATCACACATGGCTACATTTCATTCTTATAACTGTGTAATGTTCCATTGTGTGTATGTGTGTGTCTGTGTGTGTATACATACACATTTTCTTTATCCATTAGTCTATTGATGGACATTAGGTTGCTTCCAAATTTGGGCTATTATAAATAATGCTGCCATGAACATAAGGGTGCATATGTCTTTTCAAAATAGTGTTTTCATTTTCTTTGACTAAATACCTAAAAGTGGAATTACTAGATCATATGGTAGTTCTATGTATAGTTTTTTCTTGGAGGCTTTAATGTTTTCTATATATAGTATCATATCATCTGCAAATAGTGACAGTTTTACTTTTCATTTCCAATTTGAATGCCATTTCTTGGGGCACCTGGGCGGCTCAGTCATTTGAGTGACTCTTGATTTCAGCTCAGGTCATGATCCCAGGGTGGTGGGATTGAGCCCTGCGTCAGGCTCCTCACTGAGCGTGGAGCCTGCTTAAGATCTCTCTCTTCCCCTCTGTCACTCTCCCCCAATCGTGTTTTCTCTCTCTCTAAGAAAGAAAGAGAGGGGCGCCTGGGTGGCTCAGTCGGTTAAGCATCCGACTTCAGCCAGGTCATGATCTCGCGGTCCGTGAGTTCGAGCCCCGCGTCCGGCTCTGGGCTGATGGCTCAGAGCCTGGAGCCTGCTTCCAATTCTGTGTCTCCCTCTCTCTCTGCCCCTCCCCCGTTCATGCTCTGTCTCTCTCTGTCTCAAAACTAAATAAACGTTAAAAAAAAAAAAAAAAAAAAAAAGAAAGAGAGAGAAGGAAAGAAAGAAAAGAACAAGAAGGAAAGGAAGGAAGAGAGAGAGAGTGGGAGTAAGAAAGGAAGGAAGGAAGGAGGGAAGAGAGAGAGGACAAAAGGAGGGAAGGGAAGGAGGAAAGAAGAGAAGAAGGGAGAAAGAAATGGGTTTCTGCTTAATTGTTGTGGCCAGGATTTCCAATATTATGTTGAATAAAAGTGGTGAGAGTGGGCATCCTTGTCATGTTCCTGATCTTAAAAGGAAACAGCTTTTCACTGTTGAGTGTGATGTTAGCTCTGGGTTTGTCATGTATGATCTTTATTATGTTGAGATACATTTTCTTTGTATCCACTTTGTGGAAAGTTTTATCATAAATGGATGCTGAATTTTGTCAAATGCTTTTTTCCCATATTTTGAGATGATAATATGATTTTTAGCCTTCATTTTGTTAATGTGGTGTATCACATTGATTGATTTCAGGTATTGAACCATCCTTGCATCCCTAGAATAAATCCTACTGGATCATGGTGTATGATCATTTAAAGTATTGTTGATGCAGTTTGCTAATATTTTGTTGAGTATTTTTCCACCTGTACTTACTAAGAATATTAGCCTATAGTTTTCTTTTTTTGTAGTCTCTTTGATTTTGGTATCAGGGTAATACTAGCCTCATAGGATGAATTTGGTAGTTTTTTGTCCTCTTCATTTTTATGTTATGTTATTTTGGAATAGTTTGAGGAGGATTAGGGATTAACTCTTCTTTAAATGTTTGATGGAAATCACGTGTGAGGCTGTCTGGTCCTGGATTTTAGTTTGTTGGGAGTTTTATTACTCTAATTTTACTGCTAGTAATTGGTTTATTCAGATTTTCTATTTGTTTCTGATTCAGTCATGGAAGATTTTATGTTTATAAAAATTTATCCATTTCTTCTAGGCTGGCCAATTTGTTGGCACATAATTTTTAATAGTATTCTTTTATAATCCTTGGTATTTCTGTAGTATTGATTGTAACTTTTCTTTCATTTCTGGTTTTATTTGAATCTTCTCTCACTTTTTCTTGATGAATCTGGGTACAGGTTATTAATTCTGTTTATCTTTTCAAAGAACCAGCTCCTAGTTTCGTAGATCTTTTCTATTGTTTATTGAGTCTCTCTTTCACAAATTGCACTCTAATATTTATTATTTCCTTCCTTCTACTAATTTTGGGCAGTGTTTGTTCTGCTTTTTCTAGTTCTCTTAGGTGTAAGATTCGATTGTTTATTTGAGATTTTTCTTGTTGTTTTTTTTTTGAGGTAGGCCTGTATCACTATAAACTTCCCTGTTAGAATTGCTTTTGCTGCATCCTGTAGATCTTAGAACACTGTATTTCCCTTTTTATTTGTCTCAAAGTATTTTTTTTATTTCCTCTTTGATTTTTTTCATTGACCTGTTAGTAGTTTAGTAGCATGTTATTTAACTTCCATTTGTTTGTGTTTTTTCCAGGTTTTTTTCTTGTAATGGAGTTCTACTTTCATACCATTGTGGTCAGAAAAGTTTCTTTTTTTTTTTGTTAATGTTTATTTATTTTTGAGACAGTGAGCCAGCAGGGGAGGAGCAGAGAGAAAGGGAGACACAGAATGCAAAGTAAGCTCCAGGCTCTGAGATGTCAGCACAGAGTCCAATGTGGGGCTCGAACTCACAGACCATGAGATCATGACCTGAGCCAAAGTCAGACACCCAACCGACTGAGTCACCCAGGCACCCAAGAAATGATTCTTGATACGATTTCAGTCTTTTTTTTTTTAGTATATGAAATTTATTGTCAAATTGGTTTCCATACAACACCCAGTGCTCATCCCAAAAGATGCCCTCTTCAATACCCATCACCTCCTCTCCCCTTCCCTCCCTCCCACCCCCATCAACCCTCAGTTTGTTCTCAGTTTTTAAGAGTCTCTTATGCTTTGGCTCTCTCCCACTCTAACCTCTTTGTTGTTTTTTTTTCCCCTTCCCCTCCCCCATGGGTTTCTGTTAAGTTTCTCAGGATCCACATAAGAGTGAAACCATATGGTATCTGTCTTTCTCTCTATGGCTTATTTCACTTAGCATCACACTCATTTCACCCCATCACACAAGGGCCATATTTCATTCTTTCTCATTGCCATGTAGTACTCCATTGTGTATATAAACCACAATTTCTTTATCCATTCATCAGTGGATGGACATTTAGGCTCTTTCCATAATTTGGCTATTGTTGAGAGTGCTGCTATAAACATTGGGGTACAAGTGCCCCTATGTGTCAGTACTCCTGTATCCCTTGGGTAAATTCCTAGCAGTGCTACTGCTGGGTCATAGGGTAGGTCTATTTTTAATTTTTTGAGGAACCTCCACACTGTTTTCCAGAGTGGCTGCACCAGTTTGCATTCCCACCAACAGTGCAAGAGGGTTCCCGTTTTCCACATCCTCTCCAGCATCTAGAGTCTCCTGATTTGTTCATTTTGGCCACTCTGACTGGCATGAGGTGATGTCTGAGTGTGGCTTTGATTTGTATTTCCCTGATGAGGAGCGCTGTTGAGCATCTTTTCATGTGCCTGTTGGCCATCCAGATGTCTTCTTTAGAGAAGTGTCTATTCATGTTTTCTGCCCATTTCTTCACTGGATTATTTGTTTTTTGGGTGTGGAGTTTGGTGAGCTCTTTATAGATTTTGGATACTAGCCCTTTGTCCGATATGTCATTTGCAAATATCTTTTCCCATTCCGTTGGTTGCCTTTTGGTTTTGTTGATTGTTTCCTTTGCTGTGCAGAAGCTTTTTATCTTCCAATAGTTCATTTTTGCTTTTAATTCCCTTGCCTTTGAAGATGTGTCAAATAAGAAATTGCTGTGGCTGAGGTCAGAGAGGTCTTTTCCTGCTTTCTCCTCTAGGGTTTTGATGGTTTCCTGTCTCACATTCAGGTCCTTTATCCATTTTGAGTTTATTTTTGTGAATGGTGTAATAAAGTAGTCTAGTTTCACTCTTCTGCGTGTTGCTGTCCAATTCTCCCAGCACCATTTGTTAAAGAGACTGTCTTTTTTCCATTGGATGTTCTTTCCTGCTTTGTCAAAGATTAGTTGGCCATACTTTTGTGGGTCTAGGTCTGGGGTTTCTATTCTATTCCATTGGTCTATGTGTCTGTTTTTGTGGCAATATCATGCTGTCTTGATGATTACAGCTTTGTAGTAGAGGCTAAAGTCTGGGATTGTGATGCCTCCTTATTTGGTCTTCTTCAAAATTACCTTGGCTATTCGGGGCCTTTTGTAGTTCCATATGAATTTTAGGATTGCTTGTTCTAGCTTCGAGAAGAATGCTTGTGCCATTTTGATTGGGATTGCATTGAATGTGTAGATAGCTTTGGGTAATATTGACATTTTAACAATATTTATTCTTCCAACCCATGAGCACGGAATGTTTTTCCATTTCTTTATATCTTCTTCAATTTCCTTCATAAGCTTTCTATAGTTTTCAGCATACAGATCTTTTACATCTTTGGTTAGATTTATTCCTAGGTATTGTATGCTTCTTGGTGCAATTGTGAATGGGATCAGTTTCTTTATTTGTCTTTCTGTTGCTTCATTATTAGTGTATAAGAATGCAACTGATTTCTGTACATTGATTTTGTATCCTGCGACTTTGCTGAATTCATGTATCAGTTCTAGCAGACTTTTGGTGGAGTCTATCGGGTTTTCCATGTATAATATGTCATCTGCAAAAAGTGAAAGCTTGACTTCATCTTTGCCAATTTTGATGCCTTTGATTTCCTTTTGTTGTCTGATTGCTGATGCTAGCACTTCCAACACTATGTTAAACAACAACGGTGAGAGTGGACATCCCTGTTGTGTTCCTGATCTCAGGGAGAAAGCTCTCAGTTTTTCCCCATTGAGGATGATATTAGCTGTGGGCTTTTCATAAATGGCTTTTATGTTGTTTAAGTATGTTCCTTCATCCCGACTTTCTCGAGGGTTTTTATTAAGAAAGGATGCTGAATTTTGTCAAATGCTTTTTCTGCATCGATTAACAGGATCATATGGTTCTTATCTTTTCTTTTATTAATGTGATGTATCACATTGATTGATTTGCAAATGTCGAACCAGCCCTGCATCCCAGGAATGAATCCCACTTGATCATGGTGAATAATTCTTTTTATAAGCTGTTGAATTCGATTTGCTAGTATCTTATTGAGAATTTTTGCATCCATATTCATCAGGGATATTGGCCTGTAGTTCTCTTTTTTTACTGGGTCTCTGTCTGGTTTAGGAATCAAAGTAATACTGGCTTCATAGAATGAGTCTGGAAGTTTTCCTTCCCTTTCTATTTTTTGGAATAGCTTGAGAAGGATAGGTATTATCTCTGCTTTAAATGTCTGGTAGAATTCCCCAGGGAAGCCATCTGGTCCTGGACTCTTATTTGTTGGGAGATTTTTGATAACTGATTCAATTTCTTCGCTGGTTATGGGTCTGTTCAAGCTTTCTATTTCCTCCAGTTTGAGTTTGGGGAGTGTGTGGGTGTTTAGGAATTTGTCCATTTCTTCCAGGTTGTCCAGTTTGTTGGCATATAATTTTTCATAGTATTCCCTGATAATTGCTTGTATTTCTGAGGGATTGGTTGTAATAATTCCATTTTCATTCATGATTTTATCTACTTGGGTCATCTCCCTTTTCTTTTTGAGAAGCCTGGCTAGAGGTTTATCAATTTTCTTTATTTTTTCAAGAAACCAACTCTTGGTTTCATTGATCTGCTCTACAGTATTTTTAGATTCTATATTGTTTATTTCTGCTCTGATCTTTATTATTTCTCTTCTTCTGCTGGGTTTGGGGTGTCTGCTGCTCTGCTTCTATTTCCTTTAGGTGTGCTGTTAGATTTTGTATTTGGGATTTTTCTTGTTTCTTGAGATAGGCCTGGATTGCAATATATTTTCCTCTCAGGACTGCCTTTGCTGCGTCCCAAAGCGTTTGGATTGTTGTATTTTCATTTTCGTTTGTTTCCATATATTTTTTAATTTCTTCTCGAATTGCCTGGTTGACCCATTGATTCTTTAGTAGGGTGTTCTTTAACCTCCACGCTTTCAGAGGTTTTCCAGACTTTTTCCTGTGGTTGATTTCAAGCTTCATAGCATTGTGGTCCAAAAGTATGCATGGTATGATCTCAATTCTTGTATACTTATGAAGGGCTGTTTTGTGACCCAGAATGTGATCTATCTTGGAGAATGTTCCATGTGCACTCGAGAAGAAAGTATATTCTGTTGCTTTGGGATGCAGAGTTTTAATTAGATCTGTCAAGTCCATCTGATCCAATGTATCATTCAGGGCCCTTGTTTCTTTATTGACCATGTGTCTAGATGATCTATCCATTATTGTAAGTGGGGTATTAAAGTCCCCCTGCAATTACCACATTCTTGTCAATAAGGTTGCTTATGTTTGTAATTGTTTTATATATTTGGGGGCTCCAGTATTCGGTGCATAGACATTTATAATTGTTAGTTCTTCTTGATGGATAGACCCTGTAATTATTATATAATGCCCTTCTTCATCTCTTGTTAGATACGATTTCAGTCTTGTTTAATTTATTGAGACTTATTTTGTGGCCTAACATGTGATCTGTCCTGGAGGGTGTTTTGTGTATACTTGAAAATAATGTGTATTCTGCTGTTTTTAGATGGAATGCTCTGTATATATTAAGTTCATCTGATCTAATGTGTTATTTAAAGCCAATATTTCCTTATTAATTTTCTGTCTGGGTGATCTATCCATTGATGTAAGTGGATGCTAAAGTCCCCTACTAGTGTTAGTTTCAGTTTCTCTCTTTGCATTTGTTAATATTTGCTTTATATATCTTGGTGCTTCTATGTTAGGTGCATACATATTTAGAAATGTTATAATTCCTTCTCTAATTGATCCCTTTATCTTTATGTAATACTCTCTCTTATTACAGCCTTTGTTTTAAGTCTAGTTTGTCTGATAGAAGTATTGCTTAGCCCAGCTTTCTTTTCAAAAATAAACATTAAAAATAATTTTAAGTAATTATTGTTTTCATTTTTTTTTGAAAGAGACAGACAGAGACAGAGAGCGTGAAGAGGGGAGGAGCAGAGAGATAGGGAGACACAGGAATCAGAAGCAGGCTCCAGGCTCTGAGCTGTCAGCACAGAGCCCGAGACGAGGCTAGAACTCACAAACTGCGAGATCATGACCTGAGTCAAAGTCAGACGCTCAACCGACTAAGCCACCCAGGAGCCCCAGCTTACTTACTGCCATTTTAAAAATTGTTTAATGGTTGTTTTGTAGTTCTCTATTCCTTTCTTCTTGCTCTTTTCCCTTGTGATATGGTAACTTTTTTAGTGTTATGTTTGGATTCCTTTCTCTTTATTTTTTGTGTATCTAATAAAGGTTTTTGATTTGTGGTTACCATGAGATTCATATATAACAACCTGTGTATATAGCAGTTTATTTTAAATTGATGAGCACTTAAGCTTGAACAAATTCTAAAAACACTACATTTTTACTGTCCCCACTCCTGACGTTTTATGGTTTTTACATCATGTTGTACATCTTTTTGTTTTGTGTATCCTTAACTAATTATAGATACAGCTTATTTACTACTTTTGTCTTTTAACTTTCATACCAGCTTTATACATGGCTGAACCTTCACCATATGTTTGCCTTTACCAGGGAGATTTTTTTTCTTTCGTATATATTTTTTTATTTCTAGTTATGGCCTTTTCTTTTCCTCTTAAAGAAGACCTTTTGATATTTTTTTGTAAAGGCTGGTTTAGTAGTGGTAAACCTTTAACTTTTGTTTGGTTGGAAAACTTTTTATCTCGCCTTCAATTCTGAATGATAACATTGCCGATTAGAGTATTCTTGGTTATGTTTTTTTCCTTTCAGCACTGTGAATATATTGTGCCACTCCCTGCCAGCCTGTAAAGTTTCTGTTGAAAAATTAGCTCATTGCCCTCCCTCGCTCTCTCTGCCCTTTCCCCCACTCAAGCTCTGTCTCTATCTCTCTCAAAAATAAATAAACATTAAAAAAAAATTGTTTTAAAGCGGTGGGGGGCTGCTCCTGGGTGGCTCAGTCAGGCATCCGACTTCATCTCAGGTCATGATCTCGTGGTCTGTGGGTTTGAGCCCTGTGTCATGTCGGGCTCTGTGCTGACAGCTCAGAGCCTGGATTCTGCTTCAGATTCTGTGTCTCCCTCTCTCTCTGCCCCTCTCCCGCTCAAGCTCTGTCTCTGTCTCTCTCAAAAATAAATAAACATTAAAAAAAAATCTAAAAAAAAACTAGCTCATTGCCTCATAGGGATTCCATTATATGCAACTAATTGCTTTTCTCTTGTTACTTTTAAGATTTTTTAGTTTTTGACATTGTAATTATAATTTGTCTTGGTGTAGATCTCTTCTGAGTTCATCTGTTTAGGAGCCTTGCTTTTTAGACCTGGGCATGTATTTCCTTCCTTAGTTTAGGGAATTTTTCAGCAGTGATTTCTTTAAATATGTTTTATGCCCCTTTCTCTTTCCCTTCTCCTTCTAGAACCCCTATAATGTAAATGTTAGTACTCGATGTTGTCCCATTGGTCCCTTAAAGTGCCTTTATTTTTAAATTCCTTTTTTTTCTTTTCCTTCCTTCCTTCCTTCCTTCCTTCCTTCCTTTCTAACTTTCTTTCTTTTTCTGTTCAGTTTGGGTGACTTTCACTACCCAGATCACTGATCTGTTCTTCTGTATCATCAAATCTTCAGTTTATCCCCTCTAGTGTATTTTTTTATTTCTGTTATTGTATTCTTTATATTTGATTGGTACTTTCTTATATTTTCTCTTTGTTGAAGGTCTTACTGTGCATTCATCTAGTCTTCTCCCAAATTTGATAATCATCTTTGTGGCCATTATTTTGAACTCTTTATCACTTTTATTGCTTAATTCCCTTTCATTTAGTTCTTTCTCTGAGGTTTGCCTTGCTCTTTTGTTTGGAACACATTTCTGTGTCTTTTCATTTGGCCTAGCTCTGTATTTGTTTTTAGGTGTTCAGTAGTTCAGCTACAGTTCCCAATCTTTTTTTTTTTCTTTTTCTTTTTTAAGTTTTTATTTAAATTCTAGTCAGTTAGCATACAGTGAAATATAAGTTTCAGGTGTAGAATCCAGCGATTCAACACTTACAATACCCAGTGCCCATCACGACACACATTTCCCAGTGTTAAAGGAGTGGCCTTATGTAGGAGATATCCTGTGGAGCCAAGAAGCATAATCTCCTCTGGTCACCAGAAGCAGGTCTCCCGTGTGGGCTGCATGTGCCCTCCTGATGTGACAGGGCAGAACGGTTGTGGGCACACTAGTAAGTGGGTCTGGCTCCCAGTCCAGCTGGCTGTACACCTGGTCTTGACCACTACAAATGTGCTGGTAGTCAAGACACCAGCGGTAGGCACCCTCTGACATTTGCAGTATACAGGGATGATTCCCAAATGGCATCCGCCGGGGCCGGAATCAGCACAGCAGAACAAGACAGCAAAAATGGCTGCCACCAGTGTCTTAAGTCCCCAAGCAGACGCCTAGCTGCCTTTTGTCTCTCCAGCAGGCGCTCCAAGATTAGTAAGTGGGTCCCCTTCACCTGTAGTCTATGTAATTTTGATCCAGTGTTTTTGTGTTTATTTTGGGGTCAAGTAAGTCTACATGTGAACTCTAAGAGTGGGGTTTCTTTTCCCCTGCAATTCTAGTTTTCCTAGACGTATTCCTTATTGCTTTTCAAAGCCAGGTGTTTTGGAGGCCCATCTCTTCTGTGCAGGATCTAAGGGTTTCGGTACCTGATGTGGAACTCAAATCTCTTGCCCCTCACGGAAAAGTTCAATGCTTTTGTGATCCTTCTGTATCATAGAATGCCATTCCTAGAATGTGGTTTTCAGGGTGCCTGAGTAGCTCAGTCTTTTGAGCTTCCGACTTCGCTCAGGTCATGATCTCATGGTTGGTGAGTTTAAGCCCCATCTCGGGCTCTCTGCTGTTATCCCCGAAGCTGTCAGTGCAGAGCCCGCTTCGGATCCTCTGGCCCCCTCTCTCTCTGTCCCTCCCTGCTCGCATGTGTTCTCTCTCCCTCTCTTTCTGTCTCAAAAATAAATAAAATATTAAAAATATATATATTAAAAAAAAGAATATGGTTCTTTCCTTAGTGAGACTGTATCTCTGCTTCTTCTGCCCTTCTCAGTACTGTCCCCTGTTGTAGAGGCTCTGTTCATCCTGTTCATCCAAGGTCCCCTTCAGAGGGGATTATTCCACATGTGGCTATAGATTTACTGTCTATGGGAGAAGGTAAGCTCAGGGTCTTCCTTTCCTACCATCTTGGACCCTCTTGGACCCGTCTTGGACCATCATTGTAGGCTAGTAAGACATTATTAAGTTGTAGAATCTTGTTTGCTTTTTATACACCAGAAATCCAGGCTTTTAAACATTTATGGTAAGGTCTTGAAGTTAACACTGTGTTTCATATTTTCAAGTAGGTTCTAGGAAATGCCTTATAGAACCCAAATTAAAGACTAATATGAAAACCTTCATGTTGTGACTGTGGTTCCAGTGAAATCTAACCACTATCAAAGATCTCTCTTCCATACCTAACCTATACCCTTACCAAGTGACAACATTAGATTTGTTAAATTTAGCCTTTAATGCCTAACTTAGTTATGGATCTATAAAAATAACATGAAAGAAATTATAATGTAGAGCTATCCCATATGGCTACCACTAGCTACACATGGCTGTTTAAATCAAAATTTAATTAAAATTAAGTATAATTTAAAATTAAATTCTTCAGTTGCACTAGCCACATTTAAAGTGCTTAATAGCCACAGGGGTGCCTGGGTGGCGCAGTCGGTTGAGCGTCCGACTTCAGCCAGGTCACGATCTCGCGGTCCGTGAGTTCGAGCCCCGCGTCGGGCTCTGGGCTGATGGCTCGGAGCCTGGAGCCTGTTTCCGGTTCTGTGTCTCCCTCTCTCTCTCTGCCCCTCCCCCATTCATGCTCTGTCTCTCTCTGTCCCAAAAATAAATAAACGTTGAAAAAAAAAAAAAAAGTGCTTAATAGCCACATATACCTAGTGGCTGCCATATTAGCACAGATGTTCTACATCTGTATTGTCCACTAAATGTTCTACAACACAGGAAGTTTAATTTGACAACATTGTCTTAGAAAGTGCCAATACAAAAGCCACTTTAGTTGAAAGTGACTTATATACTTATATATAAAAATGCCCATATGATGGCTTTTCAAGAGGAAGAGGAAACAGATTGTTTATAAATAGTACCTATAATTTCATTCAACTGTGCCAGAAAAGTGACTCTTACATTTATAAATCCCACTTTCTTTTACTTAAACTTCTACCCTAAAATATTTACAAATTCAGAACTTCTAAAGACTACATATGCAGAATTGTATGTAGAGTAGAGTTAGTTCAGGATTCCCAGAATTTATCCAGTCCATCTTGTGCTACTCTTCCTTTCTACACATTTACTCATTATCTTCTCTACAATGTGCTAAGTTAATGTGTGTGTGTGTGTGTGTGTGTGTGTGTGTGTGTGTGTGCGTGTTTAACTTCTATCTTAGAAGTTAACTGCTTATTTTTAACTTATTTTTAACTGCTGTCTTACACTATACCTCCTTGGTAGACAGAGGCTAATATAGATCCATTTTTGTGTATCATCTTGAGGTAAAGCCTTTAAGTGTCCCACACCCCTAAATCTTTCAATTTTATATAAGAAGGTGATTGTCTTTGCTTTTAAGGAAAATGCGCTGTTCGTCCCTTAGTAAGTATAATAAAATATCCCCCTCTCAGTTTTTTCAAAAGCAGACCATTCTAATAAATTCTGTACTATAATGCTTGAGTCTAGGATGAATCAGGAAACAGGATAAGACTGGAACATCTTATGCAAAAAACTAGGGTACTCAAAAAATGATAGGGACATAGTGAGAGGACATAAGAGCCAGCTTGACAGCCTTCCCACTAGCTATATCTGGCTAGTGCAGTTATGAATTATAAACTGTTGAAAACATAACCTATGTGTTCATACTTAGGATGGATGGATGGATGGGTGGATGGATGGGTGGATGGGTGGATGGATAATGGAAGGCCCTTCTTTAGAGTAGAATGCTGACTGGTAAATGTGGATGAGATGGTGAAGTTGGAAAATCACCAGTGTGCTACCATCACAATAAAGGTTGGTTTAGGCAAGAATTTTCAATGGGTGCTAACTATGAGGGGATAGTTTTCATAAGGAGCAAGATACTTACATAGTCTTTTCTTCCCACACACTGCTTCTTAGTTTACAAAGAAGAAAATAAGTATAAATAGAAAAACCAGTGAGAGGCAGATGGGTCTCTGGATGTGATACCTTGAGAGACAGTCAGCATCATTTGTATGTAAGTTAAGATGCATAACCTGAATTTAATCATGAGGAAACATCAGACAAAACCAAAATGAAAAACATTCCATTTAAGAAAAAAGTGGCCTGAGGGTGTCTTGGTGGCTCAGTCAGTCAAGCATCTAACTTCAGCTCAGGTCATGATCTCATGGTTTGTGAGTTCGAGCCCCCTGTCAGAGTCTCTGCTGTCAACACAGAACCCACTTCAGATCCTCTGTCTCCCCTCTCCCTTTGTCCCTCCCCAATGCGCTCTTTCTCTTTCAAAAAAAAAAAAAAGTGGCCTTTATTTAAAATGTCAGTGTTACGAAAGGGGAGAAGAATGCAGGGGGAAGGCTGAGGAACTATTCTAAATTAAAGGAAACAAAAGAAACGTGACAACTTAATGCTAATCTTTGATCTAGGGCTGGATCTAGACTAAAAAAAAAAATGGTAAAAAACCCATAATTGGGACAGTAGCCAAGACTGGAATATGAATGGCAGATTAGATAAAAAGTACTGATGTTAAATTTCCTAATTTGCTAACTATGCTCTGATTATGTTACAGAATAGCTTTGTTCTTAAGAAATACACAATGAAGTATATTTATTTATTTATTTTTTTTTAATTTTTTTAATGTTTATTTATTTTTGAAGGAGAGAGAGACAGAGCATGAGCGGGGGAGGAGCAGAGAGAGAGGGAAACACAGAATCTGAAGCAGGTTCCAGGCTCCAAGCTGTTAGCACAGAGCCTGATGCAGGGCTCAAACTCACAAACTGAGATCATGACCTGAGCCAAAGTCAGACACTTAACCGACTGAGCCACCCAGGTGCCCCAAGAAATACACAATGAAGTATTAAGGAGTAAAGGGACATGATGTCTATAACTTACTCTTAAATGATTCAAGAAAACAGTTGTGCATGTGTGGTGAGAGAATACAGTAACAAATATATTGCATCTTAACAGTTGGTGAACTTGAGTAAGAGCTACAAAGGAGTTTTCTATTTAAGTCTTGCAACTTTTCTGTAAACTTAAAAATATTTCAAAGTAAAAATTTTTAAATTCTATTCCATGTTTTCTAGCCCTTTCTAAGGCACAGAATGATGTGATGACAATGAAAATGCAATCAGAGCGACTTTCAAAAGAATACGATCGACTTCTGAAAGAACACTCAGAACTTCAGGTGGGTGACATCTACTTTATGGACCTAAGTTTTTTTGAAATAGTAATCACTAAATCAACCATTTGGGTCATCTGTCCTTCCCAAATCAAGAGGATGTATTCAATCCTGGCTTTAAAAAAAATTTTTTTTAACATTTATTCATTTTTGAGAGATGGCCAAGAGACAGAGCATATAAGTAGGGGAGGGGCAAAGAGAGAGGGAGACACAGAATCCAAAGCAGGTTCCAGGCTCCAAGCTGTCAGCACAGAGCCTGATGCGGGGCTTGAACCCATGAACCATGAGATCATGACCTGAGCCAAAGTTGGACACTCAACTGACTGAGCCACCCAGGTGCCCCTGTCCTGCCTTTTTAAAAATGATGAAGGAAACCAGATTTTTACCAAGGGGGTGAAGATGAGGATATCGCCTGAAAACACAGGACAGCCGTCACATAGAGAATTACTGACATGCTAACTGATTGCATTCTAGTTTTAGTGGGATTGTAAGCACAAGAACTGAGCCACAAAAATGGCAGCATCGAAAACCAAGCTGGTTCTATAAACATTCAGTTTTGCTGTTGGCAATGTTTGCTCTATTCGTGCCAAAATAAGGTAAAAAATTGAAGGCTCATCTTCATGACTACTCGCTACTCCTTCTATCCCAGTGTTTTGTTTAAACATCTGAGGTCAAAACCTATGGCATTCAAATCCGTGATTTACCTCCAATGTGGATTTAAAAGATAGAAATGGAAAAAAACCTTTTTGTTGTTAAAGTCACAGAGTCCAGGGCAATAGTTCTTTTTCTCTTCCCCTCCAGTCCAGCAAGAGTCTGTGCCCTGCACTCATCCAGGCTAAGCTTGCCTGTCCCTTCCCTCTTGGTTTGCCAGGCCCTACTCTGAACTGATTTCCCAGCCACTCTCTGACTGCATGTCAGAGAGTTCAGGGGAGACGCCATTCCCGAGGCAGCCCTGGTCCTTCCTGTCCCTCCTGCTTTCAGGATGGGCTTATCCTAAGAATTTGGCAGCTTTTTGTACCTTTCAATCAGGTCTTTTTTTTTTTTTTTTTTTTTTTTGAGAGAGAGCACAAGCAGGGGAGGGGCAGAGAGAGAAGGAGAGACAGAATCCCAACCAGGCTCCACACCCTCAGCACAGAGCCTGATATGGGGGCTCAAACTCACGAACCATGAGATCCAGACCTGAGCCGAGATCAAGATTCAGACACTTAACCACCTGCACCACCCAGGTGCCCCTCAATCGGGGCTTTTTAGCAATTACAGCTGTGCAGTTACTTCACTGTAGAAGAACCCCTGGTCCCAGGACTCACTTCACTGCTTCTTCATGGTCATTGAATCTCCAGGGTCCATCACTCCGCCTGGCAAAAGGCAAGCAGGTGCTATACCCATAGGCCTTAGAGTCAGACAGACCTGGAATGACTCTAACTCTCATACTATCTGATCCCAAGCATGTTAGGATACACCTCTGCAGCTTACTTTTCTTCACTTGTGAAACCAGGATAATAGTAACACCTGGTCCACTGGGTTGTGGCAAGAATTAAATAGAATGTGTAGGGTACTTAGCACTGTGCCTGGCTGATAGGAGACACTCAAGAAATGATACCTATTGTAAGTATCATCATCAGTATACATTACTCTGTAGAAGTTTTGCTGAAACTGACTTATTCTCAACCAGCCACTTTGGCCTTGATTTAGAGCCAATCAAGAAGGAAACCAGAGCACATTTACCATCTGGTATCCCTAGTTGAGTTGCATGTTTGATTTAACTAACTTTTGACATTAGGGTATTCCAGAGAAGGGTATCCCCTGTGTGTTTCAAACCTAGGATACGGAGAGCCCATGTCACTTGGCCTAAAGTAGATGGTTAGATTCTCAACAAGACCACCTTTTCCCCATCTCTAAAACATGGGTCCTGAAAATTGCTGACTTCACCATGGCATGATGAGTATTTCTCCAGGGCATCCTTCAAGATCTGCCATGGAAAATGAAAGAACACTTCAGAAGCCTTTTGCCTAGAAATGGAACTTTTTTTCCCCTCCCATTTGTAAGGTCAAAAGGATGCATATCCCCACCAGTGGACTTTGCCAGAATTTCAGAAACGTTTAGATCCCTGAATGGAGAAAAGAGAAGCAGGAATATTCTCTCATTTTGTTATGGCCAGTGGTGATTGCTGAATGTCCCCATCGTGGTAACAGCTCATGCTTCTCTTAATCCGTGAAAAGTATATGTGACAACCCATTTTCTTTCCCCTCCCCAAATTCCTTCTTCTTGGAGCTGATGCATTCTTGTTAACAGATGTTAAATGGTTTCTCTGACTAATTCCTTCCCAAGAAAGTAGTTTTTGTTCCTATTTCTTTGAAAAATGACCCATCCTGGATATGCCAGGTGCCATGCTGAGAGTTGGGCCTTGTGCACTAGTGCATTTAAGGTCTTGATCCAGTTTCTTCTTTTATTTTTGAAATATTTAATGAATGACATTTACTGAGGATATGCTGTAGACCAAGCACTTAGTTAACGGGTTCATATATTATTCTGTTTACTTTAATCACAGCCCACTAAATTAAAATATTTTAATACCCTATCTTGTGGGTGAGGAAAACAAGTCCCAGAGATGTTATATAATGTACCTAAAGTCACTGAACTAGAAATTGATAGGATTCAAAGTTGAATTCAAAATCATGAAACCTTGGGGCATCAGGGTGGCTGTCGGTTCAGCATCCAGCTCTTGGTTTTGGCTCAGGTCATGTCCTCATGGTTCATGTCAGGCTCTGTGCTGACAGCATGGAGCCTGCTTGGGATTCTCTTTCTCTCCCTCTCTCTCTCTCTCTGCCCCTACCCTGCTTGCACTCTCTCTCTCTCAAAATAAATAAACTTAAAAAAAATAAAATCCAAAACCCAGTAATTTTTCTCCAGTTGCCCCATCATTAAGAACTCCCTGTGTTGGTCACTAGACTCTGCTCTTGGATCTGTTGTCTTCCCACTTCCACTCTACTCAATCTCAGAGAGCCACATTTCCCAAGCTCCCATGCTGTCTTCTGGCCAGGTTCAGCAGTGGGAGGCACTAGCAGGGGACTGAAGGCAGGAGGGGCAGTGCTGGGGACTTCCCATTGCTCTGTTTCAGTAGCATCTGCAGCAGCAGCACCATCTTTTCCCATGGTCCTGGTACCCACTGGGCAGCTGCCACATGGTGGCCCTAGCTCCTGGGATCCAGAACCGGGTCTCCCCCCTTGTCCCTCTAGCCCAAAGAATGGTGGTTTTGTGCTAATCCCTGAGGTGTCTTACCACACTGTTCCAATGCATCTACTCTTTCACCACCTGTAAAACCAGCTTCCCATAATAAATACCTGTTTGAATTTAAAAAAGAAAGAACGCTCTCAGCCCCATACTTTGGCAGTTCTGTAAACCCCGGGGGGGATGACTTGGCATCCAGCACCTTGACTTCTTCATTTCTTAAATGAGGGTTATAATACTTGAGCATTAAACCAGACCCTGTCTAAGGCACTTTAAATGTTTTTAAACAAGAAAAGCTCTATAGCCCTACAAGACACTAGTAGTTACCTCTTGATTGGACACATTTTTTTTTTCCCACTTACCCTCCATTGTCCGGTATGAGAACTTGTAGAAGATTCTGAGATTTAAGTGTCATTAAATGACTCCCATTTTCTTTAAAGTGACTCTTACACTTTTATATTTACCTTCTTAACGCTACTTGAGAAGCAAAATGATTGCTGTAGGCCATCTATAGTAAAAAGCTGTATCAAATTGTCGTTTGTGAATTATACTTCTGTTGTCAAACCAACCTTAATAATTGAATTATATCTTCAAGTTCTTGGGAAATTTAGCCTTCTCAGTATTACACAGTTGATTTACTTTAAATAAAATAATCATAAAATGACTTAAACTATTATGGAAATAAAAGCGGAAGGGGGAAAGCTGGTTTCCTTACCATAAACAGATTCCACTTTGCATAATTTAAATCCGTTTTAAATCTGGTCTCCTCCCTGATACAAATACTAAATAAATATTAGAAAACAATCCCGTCAATACAAAGTCTTTGCCTTTCCTTGTTTGCCGTGTCTCTCTTCTAGAAAAGGAAAAGCAAAACTAAGTAAGGATTATGGGCAGCACAAACCCATCAGCATCTGGCAGTTTTCAAATTTCATTTTGGAGTCACCCTCACTTAAGGAACTTGTCCTGAATAACAGCTCCATTAAAGCTGTGACTTTTATCTTTATGTCCACTTTAATTTTGGATAAACACAAGATTATCTCCTTTTTTAAAATTGAAGTATAATTAGCATACAGTGTTATATTCGTCTTAGATATATAATGATTCAACAATCTGTACAGTTTTCAGTGCTCATCACAAGTGTACTCTTAATCCCTTCACCTCTTTCACCCGTCCCTCACCCACTTCCCCTCTGGCAATTGTTCTCTGTATTTAAGACTCTGTATTTTTGTTTGTCTCTTTTTTACTTTGTTCATTTGTTTTGTTTCTCAAATTCCACATATGAGTGAAATCATATGGTATTTGTCTTTCCCTGTCTGTCTTATTTTGCTTAGTATTACACTCTCTAGATCTACCCATGTTGTAGGAAATGGCAAGATTCCCTTCTTTTTTATGGCTGAGTAATACACACACACACACACACACACACACACACACACATCACATCACATCTTCTTTATCCTTTCATCTGTGGATGGACATTTGGGTTGTTTATGTATCTTAGCTATTGTAAATAACACAGTAAACATGGGGGTGCATATATCTTTCTGAATTAGTGTTTTTGTTCTTTGGGTAAATACCCAGTAATGGAATACTAGGTCATAAAGTACTTCTATTTTTAGTTTTTTTGAGGAGCCTCCGTACTGTTTTCAGAGTGGCTGTACCAGTTTATTTTTCTACCAACAGTGCATGGGGTCTCTTTTAATTCTACTTCCTTGACAACACTTGTTATTTATTGTAGTTTTTATTTTAATCATTCTGACAGGTGTAAAGTGATATCTCATAGTGGTTTTGATTTGCATTTCCCTGATAATGAGTGATGTTGAGCATCTTTTCATGTGTCTGTTGGCCATTTGTAGGTCTTCTTTGGAAAAATGTCTGTTCAGGTTCTCCACCCATTTTTAATCAGGTTATTTAGTTTTTTTGGTATTGAGTTTAGTTTTATTGGTGTTGAAGTTTGGTGTTATTTTTGAGAGAGAGACAGCCCATGAGTAGGGGAGGGACAGAGAGAGAGGGGAACAGAGGATCTGAACCTGGCTCTGGGCTGATAGCAGAGAGCCCAACGCGGGGCTCAAACTCACAAACCATGAGATCATGACCTGAGCCAAAGTCTGACGCTAAACCGACTGAGCCACCCAGGTGCCCCGCATAAGTTCTTTATATTTTAGTTAATAACCTCTTATCAGATACATCATTTGCAAATATCTTCTCCCATTCAGTAGTTAAAGCTGTGATATTTATCTGAAGTGGTAAGATATATATAAACATGTGAAAGTGGTACCTTATCATTCAAAATACTTCCTCTAATCCTGATTTGGTTGCATAACGTTAATGTTACTAAAGTTGCTCTGAAAGCATTAATACTCAGCCTGAACAAGAGCTAGATGAACTTCTCATGTACAAGCAATAATGCTACAACTCCATTTGATGAGGTTTTTTTCCTCAGTGTAGACTTTGCTTTCTTGAGTGCAAATGATTTCTAAAGGTTAATTTCGATCCCATTTTCTTCCAGTTTTAAATGATATTTTATAGTTATCTCTGATCAGCAAAGAGTATAATTTGAAAACTCAATTCTCTGGGCAAATATCTGCATAACAAACACACACACACACACACACACACACACACACACAAAAGGCCATCCCATCTGGGGTTTTTGTTTCCCCTCATTCTTTCCTTGCCAAAAATCTTAATTGAGTTGGTAAGAGGGGAATTTTAGAAATTTTGTTTTCCTGGTATAACCTGTGAAACAAAAGCAAAGTAGATTAAGGCAAGGAAACAAATGAATTGATCAAGAATGTTATTTTTCCCCCTTTTTCAAGTAAAACCCACAAACTTTGTAGTTTAAGTTTGAAATGTTCTCAATCCCTATTTTCTTATTTGATTATTCTCATAATTAATAACCATACACAGAAAAGAGAATTTTTTTAAAAACTCCTTGTCATATCAATGAATCTGTTTTTCACTCTTGGCTGTAGCTACTTGAGTCCTTTTTTTTCTTGCAGAATCGCTTGGGGAAAGACAGTAAGAAAGGCCTGTGAACTTTGAAAGACGATGGCGACACACCATGTGAAGATGACAAATTTGTTATCGTGTTGGCCTGTAGAACAATTTAAAATTCAGTTCAGTAAAAGGTACCATTTATGACCAGCCAATAATTTTTTTAATGCCACATATAGCCTGTTATCCTAACAGTGTTGTCACAATAGTTGATGATGTTTCAGATATATCGTCAAGTCTATATTCCAGCTCTTCTGTAAAATATAAGCATGTTTAGCACCCTAGTAAGATATTGAGAGGAACACTGGTTATATGGTGACTGTTTACTAATAAAAAGAAAAATTTATAGCCAGTTACTTCCCAAATTGATTTTTAAGTTGATGAAATCATTAATAGCCTTAAAAGCTGTGATGTGTTTTCAGTAATAATAATCTATTTAATCAGATGACGATAATGCTGATGTATTTGAAAATAGTATTCAGTATCAGCAGATTTGTTCATAGATTAAATAAGGACAAATGATCAGAATTAGCCATTATATATATGGGGAAGAGTCATGAAGAGCAAAAAAATAAAAACAATGACCTTAGTTGTTCTTTTTTATAAGTCTGATGATACTATAGTTTACTCTTGTAAAACAGCTATATTGATAATTATATTTTTGTTACTGTGCTTCTATATCTGTTGGACTGTTTCCGTTGACATTTGTGTTAATACCACGTAATAAGTAGGCATTATACCTTTTTAAAATTCATCTGATAATGAAGTTTACATCTATTTGCATAACTGCCATACACTGAAGTTAAAATTATTTTACGACAATGTGGAATTCTTGACTTAGAAAGCTAATGTAGAGCATATCCAAAGAGCAATGTTTCCCATCACTGTGAGAGTTACTAAGTATACAGATATTACCTCAAATATACATACACTGGGGTCACAGTTTCTCTGAGATGTATCTGTATTCTGAAAGCTAAATATTAAGTACTATTTTTCCATTCATATTCCTTTAGAATCTCCTTTAGAACATGATAACGACTGTAGTTATATTAAAATGATTTAGGTTGTTCCAGTGTTTAGACATGAAAATCATCTTCCTTGTCTCATAAAGACCTAAATATAAATAATGGAATGGAAAATAATGACTGGAGTTTTTACTTTCCTGATACTTATTTCATCCTTTGTTGTTTATTATCATTTTAGCACCAACTTCATGCATACTTAATTTTTTTCATTGTAACATAGGTGAAATTTTTTTTTTTTTAATTTTTTTTTCAACGTTTTATTTATTTTTGGGACAGAGAGAGACAGAGCATGAACGGGGGAGGGGCAGAGAGAGAGGGAGACACAGAATCGGAAACAGGCTCCAGGCTCTGAGCCGTCAGCCCAGAGCCTGACGCGGGGCTCGAACTCCCGGACCGCGAGATCGTGACCTGGCTGAAGTCTGACGCTCAACCGACTGCGCCACCCAGGCGCCCCGAAATTTTTTTCATTGTAACATAGATGTAACATAGGTGAAACGAGCGAATACATTAGAATTTTATTTCAGATAGAAGTCAGGAGCTACTGCTGGAACACAGACATGTAGGAGACATTTACCAGGAGTGAACGATGGACTTAGACCAGATGGTCTGACAGCACCATGAGTAACAGAGAAGGGGATGCTTCAGTGGGAGGGAGCTGAATAAATGACAATTCAGAGTATCGCCTTGGAAATGGCAGAGTGGGTAAATATGAAGGTACTGAGCATTTGTGACCTGGCTTCCACACAGGAATCAAGGCAAATGACAAAATAACAGAGAAGTAGGAAATACACAGCTGTAGAATTGGCAAAACTGAAATCGAATCCCAACCTTACCACTAATTTAGCTGTGTGATTTTAAACAAATTATTCAAACTCGCTAGACTTCCATTTCCTCAACTCCACAATGGGAATAATAATGTTTTAGGTCAGGATTACATAGTAATTTTTCAGGCTTTAAAGCAAGAAAAGCCTGGGCACCCTTTGAAGAGCATGAGGATTTGGAAGATTGCCAGAAAGCACTTAAAGTGTACATTTCAGTAATCTTACAACCGTCTCAATTTTAGAAACCTGCACCCTGAGGCCTTAAAAGTTTGAGCAGTTTCCCCAAAGTAGTATGGATAGTTAGATTCAGGGCCAGGATCTGAGTCTATTCCAGTTCCCCAAATACTATTCTAGTGTTTATACACAAATTGATTAAAATTTGCTAAACAAAATATTGCCGTTAGTATTAGCCAGGATTTGAACCAGGAAGTTTGGCTCCAGAGTCACCATAATGAACTGCCTCTCAAGCTATGCTTGTTAGTTCCTATTACTCTCCTTACCACCCATGGAGCTTAACAAATTCTTTTGTTATAAACAAACAGTATTCCGTGGAAGTTCTGGACTGCAGAAGTAGTGCTTAAGAAGTTCTAAGCAAGCACTCTAGACTTTGGCATGAGTCATCCTGGTTGCTTGCCTGGCTCTATCTTGGGCTTAGTACTAGTAACTGCGTTACCCTGAACGCCAGTCTAGAGCCTAGAGTTTAACTACCTGATGCCACCAGCCTGCCTGGACCTCTAAAGACCCATGCTTCCGATTCCAGTGCTGGTCTCTGCTTGCTTAAAGTGACACTCCCGCTTCCTCCTGAGACCTCCCACCCACAACCGATTGCACGCATCTGCCCCCATTGTCGTGCTCTATCTCTGTGCGTTGGTCTGGTTCTGCATTCCCATTCCATTGTCCACCGTCTTCTGGCCGTGCCCCCCCCCCAGATATGCCCCACCACAGCTGGACAGCCTGTGCCCAGCACTACTAACAAGGCCCCCGGGATGCACCTTGCATTCAGACACCCACTTTCTACTGTATAAATATAACAGTCCTCATAAACGCTGAGTTTAATATCTAGAATGAATATGTCTAAAGTCCAGGAAGCTCTTCTGAACTTTTATATCCTTCGGCCTACCTTTTCTAGAATTCTTGAAACTCCACTTAGAAAAATTCAATTTTCTTTTTTTTTTGTTTGTTTGTTTGTTTGACATTTCTTTCTCTAATCAATTTACTAAACATTTTATTATATCACATCGGTGCTTTCTATCTTAGTTGCTAAACAAATATGACCTTATTAGTGTTCCTCTCTATAGCCAAAGTGATTTCTAGCACTGCAGAACTGAAAAACAGCCCCCCAGAAATTATCCATGTCTAACCCCTGGAAGCTGGAAAGACTCTCTTCTATGGCAAAAGTGAGTATTACTTACATGGTGAACAATGTGATTAAAGATCTTGAGGTGGAGAGATTGTCCTGAATATCTGGGTGGGCCCTAAATACAGCCACAGATATCCTTACAAGAAAGAGACAAGGAAACTATTACCACACAGAGGAGAAGTCACTGCCACCACACAGGCAGAGTTTGGAGTGCTACAGCCACCAGAGCTGGAAGAGGCAAGGAACACATGTTCCCCAGAGCCTCCTGAAGGAACATGACCCTGCAGACACCAGTGATTTTGGACTTCTGGTTTCCAGAACTATGAGACAATAAAATTTGTGTTCAGCCACCAAGTTTGTGGTAACTTGTTACAATAGCCGTAGGAAACTAATGCAGGAACAGACAGCACAAATCTGTCCTGTGCTGGACTGAATTTCACAACGTGTGGGAAATAGACACCCTTTTACACCACTTGGTTTCCCCAGTAGCTATTTGGGTCAGTCAAAGATTGCCATGGCCACCCGCTCTTTCTGTTCTTCTTCTCCGACAATTTTATTTCCTGTGGTTTCCACGACCACACCAAGCCCCTCTTTCCTCCCCTGGACTACTCTGGCAGATCCTACTGGTCTCCCTGCATTCTCTTACTGCTCTGTTACTGTGTGCTCTTGTAAATCATGTCCTTCCCTGCTTAAAGTCTTCCAGTCCCTTCCCATCACATGGAAGACTGGACTCGTGAGACTCGCCAGGCTCCCCATTCCCTTCCAACCACACCTGCGTTCTGATTCTTCTCATGACAAGCCGAGTTCTGTTCTTTCAGGGCTTTTGCATGCACCGTACATCCTGCATTCCAACCCTATCTGTCTCGGCCTGATTTTATTTTCATCATAGCTCTTATCACCGTCTGAAATTATTTCACTTTCGGTTTGGTTTTGTCTCCTGCATAGTGACAAACATAGTTCCTGTGCACCACGGAACAGTGTTTCTCAACAGGGAGCAGGAAAGATGTTACCAGGGACATTTAGCAGTTTCAAGATATTGGTTGTCACAACTCGGGGAATGCTTCTGGCAAGTAGAGGCCTGGGATGCTGCTGAGCCCACTCCACAGTGCACAGGATAGCCAACATGCATACACAAAAGTACCTGACCCAAAGCGTCATGTTACCAAGGCTGAGATGCCCGCCAATAGATGCTTGTGGCAGAGAGCATTGCTTGTACCCCAGTGTCCATTCTTTCATCCCGATATTTTTACACACAGCCACCAAGCATGGATGATATTTTCCAGCCTCCTTGTAGGTAGAAATAGGAATGTCACGTGATAGCAATCTCTTCTTTTTTTTTCCTTCCTCTTCCCTGCTACATGAAACACAGCTGTCGCCATCTTAGAGCATGAGCTTGAGGCCACACAAGCTAAAGTGACAAGGGAGAAGGATGTTGTGTCCCTGACATGTGTCCCTGAGCACCACACCTCCCCTGAGTTGCGGCTCAATAAATAGTGGGATAAATGAATAACATCAGGTATTTTCAACGTGTTGTCCTCTCTTGAAGGCCTGGTCGTGGATAAAAAGCCAAAATTTGGGGCTCCTGGATGGCTGTTGGTTAAGCGTCTGACTTCGGCTCCCATCTTGGTCTCATGGCTTGTGAGTTGAAGCCCCACATCGGGCTCTGCGCTGACAGCTCAGCCTGTTTCAGACTTTGTGTCTCCCTCTCTCTCTGCCCCTCCCCTTCTCGTACTCTGTCTCTCAAGAATAAGTAAACATTAAAAAACAAATAAAAAAAAAAAGTCAAAAGTTGTTTGTCATATACAGCACAAAACCATGAGCTTTTTTCTTTCTCTTTCCAACTTGGCTTTTAGGTTAGCATCACGATGTTAAATATTCTCTACTTTCTCTGCATGTTCAGCTTTTTATATTTACCTTAATCATCAGCAGCAGCAACATGCAGTGTGTCCCCCACAACATGTGTGTGTCCCACTCCACAACAGTTTACCAGAGAAGCAGACCTCCAGCCTCTTCTCTCTTGTCTCTGCTGTGACTCTTGCCACAAGGTGAACAAGCAGCACATAAACACAAGAGCATTCTGTTACATCATGTACACACATGCAGTGCCCAAGAGCTTGGACTATAATTATGGAAACTGGGAAGGGTCTAAGTTCCTACAGAACTTGAGTGTGAGTGCTCCTTTTCCTACATTTGAGCAAAGAGCCTAGCTGAAGTTTGGGCTTTGCACCACCAGCCCCCTGCCCCCAAACTAGATGCCTTCCTGGTTAGCCAGGTTGCTCCAGAAAGTGTATTGCTTCTCCAGAAATCTTTGTTCTCCCTGAAGCACCACCTGTGGTAAAGAATTTCCCTCTCACTTCTTCCAAGGGTTGCCGATTTCCTGGAACACGAAGAACTTCAACCGCCAGTTCTTAGTCAATGACTTTCTGAAATAACCCTCCACAGGGGGTTTGTTCACTTCCTGAAAAAGTGTTTGCATTTAAGTTTGCTTATTTTCTCTTGAAACCAGATAGATGGCAAATAGAGAAAGCATAAGCATTCCAGTTAGCAGTTTGGTTAATGGTCTTAACAAACGCGTATAAATGTTGACAAAAATGAAATTATACCATACATACTATTCTGTGACCTGCTTTAATCCCCTCTCCCCCACATCAGCAAGTATTCTTCTACAACAGGATTCTCCAATCGGACCTTTAGTAGGTCACATAAACAACACCAGAGGAGGCAGGGATTTTTCAAGCCACATAAAGTCATCCTCAGATGCCCAGTCCACCACTTCTACCACTGCAGATCGCTGACTTGGGGCACCTGGCTGGCTCAGTTGGTAGAGCACACGACTCTTGAACTCGAGGTCCTGAGTTTGAGCCCCACGGTGGGGGTAGAGTTCACTTAAAAAGAGAGAATTACTGACCCAGGCAACGAGTGTCAGTGGTGGGACCATGCCCTAAGCACCCAGTGTGAGGGCCTGACATGGGGATGACACCCACCATCCATGACACAGAGCATTTAACTTACCACTGTTGTTGGTCACTTCATGAGCATGTATACTGGTGGAAGATTAGAGCATCATGACTGCGTGCATGGACTACCTGGGATCAAATTCATCTCCTTTGTTCCCACTTGGACTCTCAATCTCTCCACCTTTAAAGTGACAACAAGACTCTGCCTCCTGGACTTGCTGAGAGAACTAAGGGAGGTGATGCACAGAAAGAACTTTTTCTGGCAATAAGCTTCTCTGAACATCATACAAAAACTGGTACCCAGAGGTAAATTGCCTGGCTGGTTCAGTCGGTTGACCGTCCGACTTTGGCTCAGGTCATGATCGCATGATCCATGAGTTTGAGCCCTGAGTCAGGCTCTACACTGACAGTGCAGAGCCTGCTTGGGATTCTCTCTCTCCCCCTCTCTCTGCCTCTTGCCCACTTGTGCTCTCCCTTTCTCCCTCTCAAAATAAATAAAGCATTAAAAAAAAAAAAAAAAAAGCAAATGCCCTTGCTCTACATATGACAATGTGCCATGGGGCAGTGTAGAATGATGCCTTGTCCTAAAAACTGTAGGCAGCCATCCTCCTGCTGCCCCAGACAAAGCATGCTGCCCGTCTGCTGAGGAATGCAATAAATGTTTGTTTATTTGGATTGAATTCCTTTCAGTTCTAATGCTTCAGATTCTCTCCAGATGACTCTTCCCATTCCTTCTCTTTAGAGTGTGCTCTGTTATCTTAAGATCATGACAGAACCAGCTACAGTTTTGACCAACTCTCTTAAAACATTAGTAAGCCCCTATTCCTGGGCACTAACATATTTCCCTTCAGATCCCATTGGCGGATTTGATGTGGAAGGCCCTGGTGTGGGGGCTTTATTAGCCACCTGAACCTTAACTGCAGTTCTTTCTTTTCCCACTAATTAAAGTGTGTGTGTGTGTGTGTGTGTGTGTGTGTGAGAGAGAGAGAGAGAGAGAGAGAGAGAGAGAGAAATGTTTTTGAGTCTTCTTAAAAAGAAAAAGACCTGGGCACCTTTGTGCCTTAGTTCATGAAGTGTCTGACTCTTGATTTCAGTTCAGGTCATGATCTTGCAGTTCATGAGTTCGAGCCCTGCATCAGGCTCCACACTGAGGGTGTGGAGCCTGTTTGGGATTCTCCCTGTCTCTCTCGCTCTCTGCCCCTCCCCCCACTCTCTCTCAAAATAAACTTTTTTTTTTAATTTTTTTTAACGTTTATTTATTTTTGAGACAGAGACAGAGCATGAACAGGGGAGGGGCAGAGAGAGAGGGAGACACAGAATCTGAAACAGGCTCCAGGCTCTGAGCTGTCAGCACAGAGCCCCATGCGGGGCTCGAACTCACGGACCGTGAGATCATGACCTGAGCCGAAGTCGGACGCTTAACTGACCAAGCCACCCAGGCGCTCCAAAATAAACTCTTTTTTTAATGTTTGTTTATTTATTTTTGAAAGAAAAGCAGAGAGAGGGGGGGTACAGAAAATCCCAAGCAGGCTCTGTATTGTCAGCACAGAGCCCAACATGGGGCTTGAACTTACGAACCTTGAGATCATGACCTGAGCTGAAATCAAGAGTCGGACGCTTAACCAGCTAAGCCACCCAGGCGCCCCATAAATAAACTTTTTAAAATAAATAAGTAATAAAAAGACAAAGACACAGGTAAATCTAGGATTTGAGGGGGGGTGCCTGGAGCTGATACAATTTGGGATATTCTCTGTAAGAAAAAGAATATAAAATCAGAGAGAAATTAGGTTGAACATGAGAATTTATTCAAATGGAAAACAGAAATCACAACAAATTGCTTGAACCTTGGAAATCCAGACCCCCCTTCTTCTAAGGTCTCTGGGTGATTTATCCAGAATGCTTCCTGGATGCACCCCAGCTCCTACCTAGAAACATTATGTAATGTGAGCATTCCGAGGACTCCTTTGTACCTTAAAAGACCCAGAAGTTAAACTTCATTAACTCCGTATAAATCTACCTCTAGGTAAGAAGTGGGAGGGCAAAATTAATGTAATCAGTTTACTGAAAACTTCAAAGAGAAATATGAAGACTTCATAAAGGAATGTAAATCACAATCACTTATTTTATAGTAGGCATGTTAGTTTCCTGTTACCGCTGTAACACATCACCACAAATTAAGTGACTTACAGCCACACAAATGTACCATCTACAGTTTGGGGGGTTAGAAGTCTGAGATCAGTGTGATGGGACTAAACTCAGCATCAGCAAGGCTGCTCCCTTCTTGGGGGAGTCTACAGGAGAATCTGTTTCCTTGCCTTCTCCAAATTTGCATGGCTTTGTTGCCTGTATCCTTAGCTCATGGTCCCCTTCCTCCACTTTCAAAGCCAGCAATGTCTTTGAGACTTTCAGTCAGTCTCTCCCATACCACATTACTCTGACATTGACCTTCTGCCTCCTTCTTTCTTTTTAAGAACCTTTGTGACTAGAGGTGCCTGGCTGGCCCAGTCTGTAGAATGTGCGACTCTTGATCTCTGGGTTGTGAGTTCAAGCCCCGCATTGGGTGTGGAGCCTACTTAAGAAAAAAAAAGAGAGAGAGGAAAGCCCTTGTGTCCACCCAGGTAATCCAGGATAATTCCTTCATCATAAAGTCAATTGATTTGCTAATTTAATTTCATCTGCTACCTTAATTCCTCTTTGCCACATGACTTTACATATTTACTGTTTCTGGGGATTAGAATATAGGAAATTATTTGACTGCCTAGTCCTTTTTTTGTTTAAAGTTATCTCTGTGCCCAACATGGAGCTCAAACTCATGACCCCAATATCAAGAGTTGTATGCTCTACCGACTGAGCCAGTCAGGTGCCCCGTGAGTGCCAAGTACTTTTGCAAATATTTTTTGCAATCAGATTCTCATAACTTTTTATTGGTTCTCAATTTGGAGAATTTTTTTTTCTTTTTTTTTTTTTTCAAAGTCCATTTATTTACTTTGAGAGCACAGGAGCTGGGGAGGGGAAGAGAGAGAGAGACAGAGAGAGAAAACCCAGAACAGGACCCGCACTGTCAGCGTGGAGCCCCACACAGGGCTTGAACCCACGAACATCAAGATCATGACCTGAGCTGAAACCAAGAGTCAGACACTTAACCGATTGAGCCACCCAAGTGCCCTAAGAATTTTTATTTTTAGTTAGATGATCCATGAGGGAAGCCAAAACACAATTGTACATTTCAGAATTGAAAGGAAGCTGGAACTCTAAGCTCGGCATGCCCAAATGCTGCCTTTGGTTTTCCTCCAATTGAAGGCAACTGCAAAGTTCTCCAAACACTAGAAAATATCAGATGTAGGATTTTCACCTAAAGAAAGCAGAATTGCCAAAAGATAGCTAATCGAACACATGCTTTTACTCTCTCTTCAACTGCACTGAAACTGTAGTAGAGGGGGGCTTTTTAAGGCATAAACCTACAGGGATAAAGTGGGCGCTCGAAGAAACTTTTTAAAAGCTACAGAACCGATGAGCAAGTAAGGCTGCCTTACCGGAACTGATGAAGAGTGGTTTCCTCAGAGGGAAGAGCTGAGAACAGATTCTACCTAAACTGCAGAATAATCAAGGCTCAGGAAATTGGCCAGCTCCTTCTGACAAAGGACGACAGGTCTCTAGATGCCCCCCTCTTCTTGCACACTCCTTGGTGATTACCCTACCTCGCCCCAGCAGTACACAGTTTTCATCTTTAAAGAGGAGCCAGCAGAATGTCTTTGTAATACACAGAAAACAGAGGAGTTAGTAAATGATGTATGCATGCTAACTTGCAGAACTTGCTCGACCCAGATTGATAGCAGCCAATGTCTTCCAGGCAGAAGACCAAGTCTTTCTCTAGATGGGAATCTATCCGGCCCAAGATAAAGACCTAATGATGCTGACAAGGGTGACAACATTAAGGGTTCCCCACCAAACAGCCAGCCAGCTCGCCCCACAAGATATCACACACACTCAGAGCTCCCAGGGTGTTCTGGAGACCCCAACTTTTAAGTAAGGGCAGGCAATCAAGCACAAGAAGATCTGAGCCCCTAATATGAAAACATAGAGACCAAAAAACAGAAAAAAAAAAAAACAACAACAAAAAACCTATGTTGAAAATAGAAACTGTGCAGGAAGAAGAAATGTACATTTAAAAAATAACAGGGGCGCCAGGGTGACTTGGTTAAGTGCCCAACTTCAGCTCAGGTCATGATCTCACAGCTTGTGAGTTCAAGGCCCACATCGGGTCTCTGTGCTGACAGGTCAGAGCCTGGAGCCTGCTTCAGATTCTGTGTCTCCCTCTCTCTGCCCCTCCCCCATTCACAGTCTGTCTGTCTGTCTCTCAAAAAATTAATAAACATTTAAAAAAAATTTAAATAACAACTAAACCCTTAATGTCTTCAGAGGAAAGCCATGGGTTCTTATTTCAGTACACCTGTGAAATCAGAATTGGAAGCTATCAAAAATTTCTTTGAGAAAGTAAATAAAAGCCCTTAGGGAAAAGTAGAAAGAGGGCCCACCAAATTCCTAGCACAGTGCCCAAAAATAGACCCACACCACAGAACTTAGTTCAAAGAGAAGATTCTACAAATTTCCAGCAAAAAAGCACAACACACCATTTACAAGAAAACCATAGGTCCAAAATGATGTCATTTAGGTTAAGTCCCAAGTCTGTAAACTAAGACTTAATACCTAGCCTAACTACGGTTTCAAACCCCAGAAATGTAACCTTTAGCCAGTTAACATGGGAATTGCACATCACGAGGAAATTTACTGATAGACCCCCTCATGTCCCCTTAGGAGGGCAACCTTGCCTAAAACAATGGATTCTTTGCTAATTTCCTTTTATCTGCTCCCTCTCTAACTTTGAAAACCTTTCCTTTCCTGTAGCCCCTTGGATCTCCCTTCTACTTGCTAAGATGGGATACTGCCCAAATCATGAATCAATAAAGTCAACTAGATCCTCAGAATTTACTGTCTAATTTTTGTTATTTAACAGCATAAAGGTTAAGCGATTTCAGATTTCTCCGAAGGAACTCTGGGAGACAGAAGACAATGAAGCAATGCTTTCAAAATTGTGAGGGAAAATCATTTCCAACCCAGAATCCTGAACTCAATCATGTTATAAATCAAGTATGAGCAAAGAATAAAGACATTTTCGGGCTTGCAAGTTCTCAAAAATTTTCCCTCCCACACACCCTTCGTCAGGAAGCTGGTGGATAGAGGATGTGCTCCATCTAAAGGATGAATAAACCAACAGAGAGGAAGTTAGGAGGCAGGAAAAGATGTGCGCAGGGGACAGGCAGAGGGAACGCACAGGATGATGGGGAAGGCAGATTTCTGACTGTGAAGCAGTTCAGATGACCGTGGGAGAGGCTTTTTCTTTTTTTTTTTTTTTATTTTTTTAAATTTTTTTTTTTTAACGTTTATTTATTTTTGGGACAGAGAGAGACAGAGCATGAACGGGGAGGGGCAGAGAGAGAGGGAGACACAGAATCGGAAACAGGCTCCAGGCTCTGAGCCATCAGCCCAGAGCCTGACGCGGGGCTCGAACTCACGGACCGCGAGATCGTGACCTGGCTGAAGTCGGACGCTTAACCGACTGCGCCACCCAGGCGCCCCTGGAGAGGCTTTTTCAAGATGAAGTTAATCAAATACTTGACGTGATGTGCATATTGAAAGAAGACTTCCATTATGGTGGAGGAGGGTTGGGGTTACACAGTGATGTGCATTAGTGGTCATAGCAAACCAAACAAATAACGCAAGATAAAGAAACAAACAAAAAACCAAGACAACTGAAACTAAGGGAACGCTGGGGTAGGGAGGGGGGGGAAGTCCCAGGAAATAAAAAGCTTACCACATAGCTCCTTTGTGAATAGAAAGTAGAATTCTAATAATGTGAATATCACTATGATTCAAACCAAAAGTATGACCCCATCTCAGGAGGTGGAGAAACGTAGTATGCAGGGGTTTGGCAGTAGTGGGAACACAGGAAAGAGCTAACTCCTCATCCCATCTGGTAAGAAAACTGAAAAAAATAAATGGAAATGCATGCATATGATGTAGAGATGTGGACGTACACATCAAAGAATCAGTTACGGGATCTGAAAAGTGGTCGCCTTTGGGAAAGGGAACCTGGCAGAAAGGGCTGAGGATTTCTATTTATCTTATTCCCCCTGTAAACTAGGTGATTCCTCCCATTGTAACACAGATACAATTAAAAACACTTTTTTAAAAGAAAGCAATATTACTGAATGCACAATGCTATTCTACTTTTATGGAAATACTTAGATTCAGATTAGTGACATTGTTTGTAATACATTACAAGCTCTTTAGAAGAAAAAAAGCCTTTATTTAGATTTCTTTATAGTGGTCCTCAGCCCGTATTAGCATTTCCATTTGTCCCCAACGTAATTATATTAACATTACATTAGCATATGACTTTGCTTTTTCCAGAACTCTAATTAAGATTTTAAATAAGATGTATACCAGTGGGAATCTCTCATTCACCCACGTTGAACACCTTTCCTATTTGATTATAATTCCACTTACTAATTCCTTCTGGCTTTTGTCTTCCAAACGATTTTTGATTTTTATGACCTGAATGCAATTTGAACTGGTCCCCCAAATGGTTTACAAGGCCCAGGTGTAAGATAAATTGGCAAACTAAATAGAAAAGTAGACAACCATTGGGTAGCGACGAAGGTTACCCCAGCTGATCTGTTTGTTAAAAGGACTGTGCTATGAATTTTTTTCCAATTCATCCTAAGTATTTTTTAGGCGCCTACTCTACACTGAGCATTGTGCTAATAATAACAGCCAACATTTGCTGAGTACTCACCATGTGCTAGGTTCTAATTGCTTTACCTACTCCTCATTTAATTATTACAGGAACCCTATGAAGTAAATACCATTATTATCCCCAATTTGCCAGCAAGGAAAATGACACATGGAGAGATGAAGTATGTTTCCAGAATTCCCTAGCAAATGGGACTCAAACCCAGAATCCAGTGCTGAGTCAGTACTGTGTATCCTTTCCCATTGGACAGCAATGGTCACCATGGAGGAGACCACAAAACCAAAGAAGAAAAACAAAGAAACTAACCATTGAATACTTTAGTGTGGTCTAGAAACTTCTCTCACTGTACTTAATTATCACAACAATGTGATAAATGATTATTACTTCCTTATACTTGTGCAATTGGTTAGGAAACTTGCTCAGAATCTCAGAGATAAGCTTCAGCCCACAAGAAACTTATTTCTACTGGGAGTTCAACACACACACACACACACACACACACATACACACACAGAAGGAATTGGCACGACTACAAGATGATGTCAAATGTTGCTCAGAATAAAAGTATAGTGAGATCTCCAAGGAAGAAGGAGCATTCAACCCAAGGCAGATGCTGGTGAGGCTTCCTAGAGAAGGCTTGATGTGTTGATTTGGGGGAGACACAGAGGAGGAGTGAATGGCATTGCCCCTGATTTTTGTTCTTTGCTGTAGCTGCAGTTTTCCTCTTTTTGTAAATGTTTATTACTTTACAATATATTGGCTTTTGTGTTGACAAAAAGTCATTTCCAGATTGCCCTCCTTTTATGGCAGTTTCAAAGCAGAAACAAATGCCTAGGTTTAGGCAACAGTAAGAATGGTGGAAAGAGTCAAATATGGGAACTCTAGAGGAGGGAGGTTGTTGTCTGCCAGTTAGAGAAAGGGAAGGAGGGGAGATATTGGGAAGCAAAGAGATGAAAGGAAGGAAACATGTAATTTAGGAAGGAGAGTGCTTTTCTCTAAGGGAAGTCTATTTTGAGATAGGACCTGGATTCAAGCCTTCGTGGGCCAGACCACTGACCAGTATGCTCTTAGAGAGGCTTTCATAAATAAGATGCTGCTACTTGCCTTTTTTTTTTTCTTGTTTTTTTTTCTTGGTGGTGGTGGTGGTGGTTGTTGTTGTTGTTGTTGTTGTTGTTGTTTTAAAGAATGTCAGAGGGGTAGGTGAGAAGAAAGAAGAATAGTCTCTTAGCCAAGACTTTTGCCAGTTGCCTCAGATCATCAACACACCGTCTCAATCCAGGAAAGTCTTGTTACTACTTAGTATTTGGGACAGAGCCAGTGGGGACGCTCACAAATATGGGTTCCATCTACTTGAAAATAATTGCCTTTACATCTTGTGACATCTTCCATGGACTCTGTGGTGAAAATCAATTATAATCCCTTTTGGTGGGAGAAACTAAATTAGAAAGAAAAATGATTAGAAACAGAAGGCAGCTTGATGCTTGTGATGCCAGATTTGTTCAACATGTGATTCAAAAGCTGAGGAGAAGTTTTTCTGGCCGTTCTCCCAATTAGCAACCTTTAGCTTACTTAAAAGCCAAAATCCATGACTCAAAAGAGCGTGCTAGGAAGAAATTTTTGACGGATAAAATTAGCTATTCCTGGCAACATCAAATAACATATATACATACATTCACGTACCTTTTTTTGAAATGAAGCTCAAAATATACCAAGACCTAACTCAAACTACTCCCCAGACTCCAAAACTCAATCATAATAGCTAATGTTTATCAAGGGCTTACTATGTGCCAGGAATTGCATTTAATTCTCACATCAACATTATGAGTTAGGTACTATTCACATGTAATCCTAAAGATCATATGGAATCTGAATAGCAGATTGAGACAAGCACCCTTCAGTGTGGTAAGTGCATGCATATTAAGAGTGCTAAAACCTGGGTAGGAAAAACATTGACCCTGGCCTTCAGCTACTAGGGAAGCCTCCGCAAAGGGGGCAAGGAAACCAAGACAGAAGCTAGGGATGGTGAAGAGGGGAAGGAGTCCCAAGCCGAGGAAGAAACAAGCCTCCAAGGCAGAGAGAGCTCAATCAGTATCATGGGTGCATAGAAGAAGGCAATGGAGAGTCATTTGGAGAAATTTTAAGCTAAGGATGAACGTGACCAGGTTTACGTTTTTACAACTGTTTTTGGCTAGTTTGAAGAATAACTTGTGAATAGAGCAAGAAGAGAAACAGGGAGAACCATTAGGGGGCTATTGCCCTGGGGATAATCCTGGCCTAAACCCAGGCAATAGCAGTGGAGATAGAGAGAAGTGGAGGAACTGGAGAGTTATTTAAAAAGTAGGCTTGAGTGGCTCCTGGGTGGCACAGTCAGTTAAGCGTCCAACTCTTGACTCCAACTCAGGTCATGATTTCACAGTTCATGAGTTCGAGCCCCACATTAGGCTCCGTGCTGACAGCAGAGCCTGCTTGGGATTCTATCTCTCTCTCTCTCTTCCCGTCCCCTGATGACTTTCTGTCTCTCTCTCAAAATAAATAAATAAATAAACTTTAAAAATGTTTAAAAAGTAGACTTGACAATAGGGTGACATCAGAGGCAACAAAGAAGACAGAATCAAGGAAGTCTCCTAAGTTCCTGCCTTGAGCAACTAGATGGATGGGATGCCATTTACCAAGACGGAAAATTCAGGAAGAGCAGCGTATTCAAGAATCGCATTGAAAGAAGGTAATTAGTTCCATTTTGACTGTGTTGAAGTACTCATGCAACATACAAATTCATAGGGAGATCATTTTTTATGAAAGAATAACTCACATGAATTATTTTAATCACCCAGTTCCCCTAATATGTTTTTCCCTAATATATTTTTAAAAGATTGATTCACAAAATTTTTATATATATGCACCTTTTCAATAGAACTTATTCATCTGGTAATCCACAACTAATAAGGTTATATATATATATGTATATATATGTATATATATATGTATATATGTATATATATGTGTGTGTGTGTGTGTATACACACACACACACACACACATATATATATATGTATACACACACACACACAATTTATCTTACCACTAGGACATTTCAAACAGCATATTATTTCTTTTTAAAATGATTGACAAACTACCATGTTGATACAATTTTTAAAAACCTCAAAAAGTTCAAAATAGTGTACAATAAAAAGTCTCTTCATTGGTATGAACTTATGTTTAACTAAACAGAGATACAGATGGTTACATATAAAAGTACTCTAGATATGTTTATATAAATAATATTTTTATAATATAAAAAATGTTACATATTACTTCATCATACATATATATATTTCTTTGCTCCATCAGCAATGACATCCCAGCAGCAATGAGCACACCTATCGCTTACATCTTGGTTTCTAATAGTGTTCCCCAATAAAAGGAACTGGGCAAGTTTCCTTAGAGAAATGGCAGATTTAAGGACTGGTACAGGAAATATACAAGATCAGCCTAGATAGGCACCTGACTGGCTCAATCGATAAAGTATGTGACTCTTGATCTTGGGGTTGTGAATTTGAACCCCATGTTGGGTGTACAGATTACTTAAAAATAAAATCTTAAAAAAAAAAAAAAAAGCCTGGAGCATCTTGCAATTCCAGAAAGCAAGGAAGTGCTTCAAAAACATAAAACCACCCTACATTAGTGGGGACATGTCAGAGGGGCACAAGGAGCCAAATGAAAGAGCTTTCAAGGCCAAAGCTGGAATAATTTGATCAACAAAATAAAGTAGTATTAGATTCTAATACAAAGTATAAAATAGTCATGATCCCATACAGACATAAATAAATAACTGAATACATGAATAAATGAGGGGGTGACACAAATCTCTCTTACAAAAGAATTCCAAGTAATCTATCTATGTAGATACTCCACCCTCAAGGAGATGGGGGGTTAACTCCCTAAGTGTGGGCTACATATAGTGACTTCTTTCCAAAGAGTGCAGTGATAGAAAGGGGGTAGGGTGAGACAGAGTCACTTGAAAGTGGAGAAACCTAACAAACACTAACTTATCCAGCTGATCAAGGTCAACACTGTATCAACAATGATAAGTTATATTGATACTGTCTATCCTTGATGTGATATGATAAAAATGGCTCCTGGCCTGCATGGTTTTCCTCCCAAAAAATCGCAACACCAGTCTAAGTATGAGAAAAATCAGATAAATTCCAGTTCAGAAGCATCCTACAAAATACTTAGGCCGTAGTTCTCAAAACTGTCAAGGTCATCAAAAACAAAGGAAGTCTGAGAAACTGTCAAAGCCAAGAGAGCCCAAGAAGATAAGAAGACTAAAGGTAATGTGGTATCCTGGAACAGAAAATGAATGTTTGGTAAAAACCAAGGAAATCTGAACCAACTATTGACTTTAGTTAAATAATGTATCAATATTGGCTTTTTAATTGCAGCAGATATACTCTACAAATTTAGGGTGCTAATAGGAAAAACTGGCCAGGGGAAATATGAGAACTTCCCATACTTCCCATACTTCCATTTTTTTGTAAATCAAAAACTTTTCTAAAAATAAAATGTATTTTTAAAAAGTCTCTTGCTTCCATCAGAGCCTAGTTTCTGATGAATCTCTCTAGACATTCTCTATGCTTATATGCAGAGATATTGTCAATTCACCCCTCACTATTCTTTCTCCACTTTGCTCTGTGCCCAGAGGACTGACCTTGTGAGCAACGAACAAGCCGTCTGGCTCCTTAGCTGTCTGGCTTCTTCCAGTAGGCTTTGGACAACAGAAAAACGGAGGGGTGGGGAAGACCCAACCAACAGAAGATGAGAGGTAGGAAAGGGAGAAGTCCGGATATTTACTCCCCCTGCTCCTTCCCTGTTGGGCCTGGAATTAGCAGTGCTTCCATGCCTCTATCAAGGGCCCCAGTTCTTATTGGGCAGGCCCTCTCTAGGCTCTGGGTTGTGCTCGAAGCTCCCGCCCCCTCTTCCCTCGGGCTGGGATTGCTGACAGTTGTCTTCTCAGACAGTAGACAGCTGACAGGTCCCCAGGCTAGCCCTGAAATATTTCACCATTGCCTGGTTGGTTTCCCTGACCTGCCTACACTTTTATATATAATCTATTTATTAACTCTATCATAGTGTCTTATCTCTTTCTTGCTAAGGCTCTGATTAATATCCTATGCAAATGTATATTCCATTCCTTTATACAACCATGAGCATGCTATACGCACTTTTTGAACTTTGTCTTTTTTGCATCTATAGTACATCTTGGGTTTCCTTCCACGTCCATGTATATTGACCCACTTTGTTACTATCCCATAGTATTTTATTGTCTGTGTTTATCATGCTTTAAAATATTATATCAAAAGAGAAGAGTTAAAAGCTGAAACTTAGCACAGGAACCATGAAGCCTGGGACACGGGAAGAAGATAGGACTAGAAATTCTATATACAGGGATGAGGAGAGCTGACGTTGCCAAGCCCTGGAGAGCTTAATTTAAGAAGGTGGAAGTTAGGGGGGCACCTGAATGGCTCAGTCGGTTAAGCGTCTGACTCTTGATTTTGGCTCAGGTCATGATCTCATGATTCGTGGGATCGAGCCCTGCGGAGGACTCTGTGCAGACATCTCGGAGCCTGCTTGGAATTCTCTCTCTCCCTCTCTCTTGGCCCCTCCGCTACCAGCCCTCTTGTGCTCTCTCTCAAAATAAATGAATAAACACTAAAAAAAAAAAATTTTTTTTAAGGGTGGAATTAAGAAGGTGGGCTTTGGAGCCAAACTGCTTAGGTTTATATATTCCAGCTCAGCCAAACTGGGTGACCTTGGACAAATTACTTAACCTTTCTGTGTGTAATTATCTATGAAATGGGAATGATAATATCCACCTCAAGGTAATCCTTACGCTCAAAAGCAGTTACTTGTCAAGTCAGCTTTCAAGTCAGAACACACTGGGTAATTTTGTGCAACCAGTGGAAATGTCGCCATGATTTTCCATCCTGGTCTCTCTTCCTGGTCCAGTCCTCTGTTTCTTCCTCTTCACCCTCCCTCAGCTTCCTCTCCTGCGCATTGCACCAATCTGTCCCTTTAGGGGTGATAGGCTTTCTCTCCCCGTTGACATTTAAGATTTGCTTTTTTTTTTTTAATATTTATTTATTTTTGAAAGAGAGACAGAGTGTAAGTGGGGGAGGGGCAGAGAGGAGAGGGAGACACAGAATCCGAAGCAGCTCCAGGCTCTGAGCTGTCAGCACAGAGCCCAATATGGGACTCAAACCCACAAACCATGAGATCATCTGAGCTGAAGTCGGACACTTACCGACTGAGCCACCCAGGCACCCCTAAGATTTGCTTTTAAATGAAGAATTCATAGATTCTAGGATGGTGGTGTCACTAATTTAGAATTCAATAGAGGAGGGATAAATTTTAAAAGCACCTTCTTAATAAAGCAGAGTAGCTATCAGCCAGCCAAAAAGAAAAAAGGAAAAAAGAAAGAGAAAGATAAACTGTCTCAGATGATAGGCTGTTGTTTTCCACCAAAAGCAATTGGTGTCATTGTCCAGATCAATTTCTGCTCAGCTCTGTACGAGTTACCTTAACGACTGAGGAAAACTTACTGAGCGCAAGGCACCACCAGTCCCCCCAAAATTAAGTTATTAATCGTATGTGCAATGACTAGAAACAATTGAATAAATTCTAAATATTAACTTTTCCCCCTTTATACATGTCATTTAAAAACACAGCTACCAAAGAAATAAGAGTACAAACATAGCTACCAACAAAACTTTATTCAGAAAATAGTTCTCCAAAGACTACCCCCCAACCCTCACCTCCGCCTGAGTTCAAGGATTATCTGCATTTTACAGAAGAAAAGAGGCCTTTCGTTCTCCTTTATGACCTCTCAAGGGTTTGGTGCTGGCCTTTTTATCTGTCCACCTCCCACCCCCTCCCTAAACGCCTGGTTTTAATTGCTCCATACCTAAGGAGAGTTCCCAGTTTGCTATCTCTAGATCTGCCTTATCTCGACTTCAGCCACACTGCCTTCCTTTTCGTTTCTCAAGCACAGCGTGCTCTTTCCTGACTCAGGGTTTTTGCATTTGTGGTTCCCTTTTCCAGGAAGGCTGTCTCCTCACAATTCAGATCTCTCCACCCCATTCAAAGCAATCCTCCTGCTCTTGGTTCATTGCATTTTCCCCACCAGGAATTCCACGTGACATCATTCTGTTTATTACTCCCATAGATTTCATCATAACGGAAGATTACCTGATTTACTGATTCGCTTACAGTCACTGTCCCCCACGGGAGTCTTAAGTCCTTTGAGGGCAGGAACTTTGTCAAACCTGCTCACTGCTGTTTCCCTAACACTTAAGATGGGGTCTAATACAAGTAGGGGGTTCAGTAAATACTCACTGAATGAATAAAGAAGTGTATGGATGGATGGATGAATGAATGAATGAATGAATGAATGAATGAAGTACCTAAACATCCAACTCATGACAACAGTGCACATCACCATTTACTTAAAACATTCCTCAAGTTTCCCTTTTCTCCCTCCACTGACAAACCACAGATGTGCAAGTTTAACTTTAAAAGCTAAATACATTTAGGAGCACCTGGGTGGCTCAGTTGGTTAAGCATCTGTCTTCGGTTCAGGTCATGGTCTCACCGTTCGTGGGTTCAAGCCCCATGTCAGGCTCTGTGCTGACAGCTCAGATCCTGGAGCCTGCTTCAGATTCTGTGTCTCCCACTCATTCTGCCCCTCCCCTGCTTGTGCTCTTTCTCTCTCAAAAATAAATAAACAAACAAAAATTAAAAGCTAAATACATTTAAATAATAAGAAACTCAAATTGTTTTGGCTTAGAAAACTATGCTATTATTTCATGCTAGTGAGAGACAAATTTCCAAACCACATGCCAAATTTGGAATCATATTCAAGAATGTGGTGCTTCCTCTACTGAGGCATTATTGAACTATATACAAATGAATTTTATTAACATTGAGAGTTGTTTTTTTTTTAATGTTTTTATTTATTTTTGAGACAGAGAGAGACAGAGCATGAATGGGGGAGGGTCAGAGAGAGGGAGACACAGAATCTGAAACAGGCTCCAGGCTCTGAGCTGTCAGCACAGAGCCCGACGCGGGGCTCAAACTCACGGACCTCGAGATCATGACCTGAGCCAAAGTCGGCCGCTTAACCGACTGAGCCACCCAGGCGCCCCTGGGAGTTGTTTTAAATTGGAATGCACAGCCACACAGTTTTAGAAAGAATGCTTTTTTAGCGATTTTTTTTAAAGGATGGATTCTCAGTTTTTTAAGCTATTTTCATTCCTACCTGACAATTTCTCAATATTCCATCATTAAAGATCAAGCAATCAATAACTTAACAAGTATTTCTTCAGTAACTATTACATTGCTATGATTTGCCAAGGTATTGTGTAGCGATACAAAAGAAGACTGGTATTATAATCTTACAGATGGGGGGAAAAAAGATAAGCAGGAAATAATCAGCTTGACAGTGATTATCTAGGTAATGAGATAAGAAGTGATCGCTATTTGCTAATTTAATGTATTTTTTAACTTGTCCACTTACAGGCATGTCTTATTTTTTAATACCACAGAAGACATATAAGATATTTTTTCTGTCTTCAAAGAGCGTATCTTATATCTGGAGAGGGAAAAAAGTAACATACAGGAAACAGAGAACAATTGAATATGACATTATATGGTTACTGAAAAAGAAGCCCAATCAGTTGTTCAGAAAAGGTGAGAGAAAGTTGAAGTTCTTTTTGTGTATAAAAATGGCAGAAATTTAGCGTCTATTGTCTTGAGAAAGTTAGCAAGTAAAAGGAAAATAAAAGCTCAGGATTAGAGTTGATTTTCCCAGCCAAAATGACCACTCTCCCAAGGGAGCTGATTTTTCAGAGTTTCTACTGATCATCAACACCAGCCTAAAACGTGAACAATGTTTCTGTTTGAAATATAGACAACAGTGGTTTCCAAATGCTGCCTCCAAACAGAAGTGACTCCATTCAGTTCTACCGAAAAAAATAATGAATAGGCTACACACATTACAATTCAAAGGTAGACGATGGTAAACATCGGAATCTGGGTTGCTTTTGAAAACAGATTTTTTGGGCATTGTTTGCACATTTCCATTAGTTTGTAGTTCTTCTATTAGGGAACTTTTAAGTTGTCCGCAAAGAAGGAAGTAAAAATTTATACCACAAATCTGCCCTCTAGACCAGAGAAGAGTAAAAAAAAAAAAAAAAAAAAAAAAAAAAAAAAAGCCCCCCCCCCAAAAAAATGCTGTTAATTGAACTCTAGCATACCATCAGTTGGAAGATGAGTCCTGATGACATGTGGAAAATGTGCATTTTAGAATCAGTGAAATAGTGTATACATTTTGTGACCATATGATATCTGCTGCATGCCACAGATAGGAGACCCGTGTCCATGCTTCTTTATCATTATGGCCATGGCCCGCACTAATAAATGCTGAATAAATCCTTGAATGAATGCATGTGTAGATTCAATAATGGGGTTTGTCTTACACTCCAAATGCCTAAATGATAAATAAGAAATGCATTAAACTTTTTTTGATGTTTATTTAGTTTTGAGAGAGAGAGAGAGAGAGAGAGAGAGAGTGAGCAGGGGGAGGGGCAGAGAGAGGAATCTGAAGCAGGCTCCAGGCTAAGAGCTGACAGCACAGAGCCCAACCAGGGTTCGAACTCATGAACTGCAAGATCGTGACCTGAGCCGCAGTTGGCCGCTCGACCGACTGAGCCACCCAGGCACCCTGAAATGCGCTTTAAATCAGCATTAACGGCTAAATAAGTGCTGGAAAGTAACAATAACATTGACATTTATTTTGAAGTGACACATTATCTCTTTGGAAAGAAGTTCTAGAAATGATTAAATTCTGATAAATAAGAACCACCCACCTCTATGTGAACCAGGTGAAACTTGATTTGTAAAGCCTACATGAGTAATTTGAGGTGTTTAATGTAACAAGTAAATTGGACAGGGAGAGCAAGCTGTTATCACATCCTACTCTTCTCTGTTTTTAAAAGACAGCCAAATTCAGACCTATGAGAAATGCAATTCTCTACTTTTATAGAAATCTGTAAAGGAGAGGCTATTCTGTCCATGCACCATTTGCTTCTTCCTTAGAAAAGGGATTTAACAGAAGAAAGTAATATCTTTATCCAGGTATATGCAACACTTATTATGGTGTGATGATTATGTTTAATTTATTTTTGTTTTGTTTTTTATTTATTTATAGGGGGAGGGTGGTGTAGAGGGACAGAGACAATCTTAAGCAGGCTCCACACCCAGTGCAGAGCCTGACACGAGGCTCTTGATCTCATGACCCTGGCATCATGACCTGAGCCCAAATCAAGAGTCAGATGCTTAACCTACTGAGCTACCCAGGCACCCCTGTGTGATTATTAAACCAAATTCTTACATAGAAAGATGCAGATCAAAGAATAAATCTCTTCTCTAAAGAAGGTTACTAAACCCTTGTCTTCTAGTGTTACTTGATAGTCTGTTTTCTCCTCTGTCCTTCTGAAACCTCTACCCCACTTTGTTGTTCCTTTGAATCACTACCACCACTGCCAAAACCACCACTAAGCTCTGATACAAGTGGTCCACAGAGCTGACTGTCCCAGACTAAAAGTGTTCAAAATAGCAAGTAACTGAGAGCAGAAATTCTGGGATGCGATATGGGCTATATTTATATTTGTGTAAAATCTCCAAATTAATTCAGTTAAGAATTGTGAGTCATCTAGGTGAGTTCCTGTGGAAACAATGATATGAGTTGATGCTTTGAAATTCTAGGCACCCTAGAAGATATTGGTGACATAGACTTAAGTCTTTAAAGAAGTTGTAGACCAGGAACGCCAGAGTGGCTCAGTGGGTTAAGCGTCTGACTTCGGTTCAGCTCATGATCTCACAGTTCATGGGTTCAAGCCTGCATCCAGCTCTGTGCTGACAGCTCAGAGCCTGGAGCCTTCTTCGGATTCTGTGTCTCCCTTGCTCTCTGCCCCTTCCCTGCTCACACTCTGTCTCTCTCTCTCCCTCAAAATAAATAAACATTAAAAAATAAATAAATAAATAAATAAAAGAAATGTGTTTGGGTTCTAAGTATATCTGTTTAGAAAACATTATAAAAGGTAATAATGGTTGAGGGAGGCATAGTGCTTGCCTTCAAGAAGTTTTGGCCTGAAAAAAAAAAAAAGTTTTGGTCTAGTGAGGGAGATAAGACTTGTATGACAACAGAATTATGATACTATACTAAGGTAGATAGTGAAAGGCATCTTAAGAGAAAATCAGATAAGGGGCCAAGAGAATTCAGAAAAGGGACTGGATTAATTCTGACTGAAAGCATCAAGGAATGTTCATGCAGAAGACAGTGTTTTACCTGGTGCTTAAAGCTATGTGTGAGGGTGTATAGAATGGAAACAGTCAGAATCTACTTGAAGATAAATACTTGCCTCTGTGTCAGTGTAGTTGAGTTACACATCCAATAATATGTTACTTACAGAAAATGCCTGCGCACTCTCTCTCTCTGTATATACACACATATATACATATATATGGAGAGAGATTTTTAGTACATGTTTAGTATGTGTGGCAAGTTATTAATAGATGTATATTTTGAATATTATGCAGAACCTAAGAGGGACAGCAAACCCTATCATAGGATGTTTTAGCATCCCTGGCCTCCATCCACTAGATCTCAGTAGCATACCCCCAGGCGTGACAACAAAAATGTCTCCAGACATTGCCAAATGTTCCCTGAGGGGTAAAATAGCCCTTAGTTAAGAACCACTGTTATATACAGTTGATCCTCGAACAACATGAGTGTTAAGGGTTTCCAGCCGCGTGGAATCAAAAATCCTCCAGTAACTTTTGATTTCTCAGAAACTTAACTGCTAACAGCCTACTCTTGATTGGAAGCCTTACCTACGGGCAACATGAATGTCTATGGACACATATTTTGTGTGATTTATGTAGTATATACTGCATTCTTACAATAAAGTAAGGTAGAGAAAAGAAAATGTTATTAGGAAAATCATAAAGAAGAGATAACACATTTACAGTACAGTACTGTACTTACGAGGAAAAAATCCACTTATAGGTAGGTGGTCCTGTGCAGTTCAAACCTCTGTTGTTCAAGGATCAACTAAGCAAAACCTCCCTTGCGAATGGATAGAATTCTCAAGTTCACGACCTGGGTTTTTATTTTTGGTTCCCTTCTGCAATGGTTCTTACCTTTATTTTATTTTATTTTATTTTAAGCAATTTAAGTAATCTTAAGTAATTAAGTAATCTTAAATAAATCTTATTTATTTTTGGTAATCTCTACACCCAGGGTGGGACTTGAACTCAGGACCCTGAGATTCAGAGTTGCATGTTCTTCTGACTGAGCCAGCCAGGTGTCCTTTAACCTTATTTAAGGGTCAAGTAAGTTTCTGAAATCTGTTGAAAGCTGTTGACTCATTCATTTATTAGGAAAAATGCACATGCTCAGACCTCGTAGGATACAATTACAGGGAATTTACACTAGGGTTCTCCCAAGAGGAGTTCTGTTTCCTGGAGCTTAAAGAACTGTCATGGTCTGTATTTTCCAGCTAGGTAGGTAACTGCAGGCTGGTGTCCAGAAGGTCCATAGTTTTGGAGTCTCTTCTGCATTTACTCCAGAATACTGATGATAGGGCGAGAATCCACCTGTTTGCTAAACTCTCCCATCTTTCATCTACACCTGCATTAGTCAGTTTTAGCAAGATTCATTCCAGCAGAAGACAGAAGCCTGCTGAGGTAGGGTAGATCCTATTCCCCTCACTTCTTTCTAGTCTCCATTCCTGTCTAGTCCAGCTGATTCCTTCCCTGATTGCCCAGATGACTGAGAAGAAAGATAGAACCGAACAGTTGACAGGGTAAGAAGGTGGGCCACCTGGACACCTGATTTTGATTGTGAAATGTAACACACACGGGCACACACAGAGAGAAAAGAGTGTACACAATGTATCTAAAATGTATGATTAAGTTGTGAACCCTCTACAACCACCAGCCACTGACTACTTCTGAAGAAACACTTTCTAGAAATACAGAGCATTTATTAAACACAAAACTGGCCACTGCTCCTTTCCTCCTCTCCACCCCAGGGCAGTAGGAGAGCTGTGTGCCAGACTGTGATGCTTCTTGATTCACACAAGGTAGGAGCCAAGGTCAAGGCTCCCAGCAGTCCTGTTTTCCACGCAGGGCTCTGCTCTCCTGTAACAAGTTTCCCTATCCCGCCCCTGACCTCGCAGCCCGCGTTAGTAATTGGGAGGTGAGTGAGGATCCTGGTGACAACCAGTAAGATTCTTGGCCTCCCACTTCGGGAAAGGGAAAGAACAGGGCAGGAGGAGTAGCATTTCTTTCCCGGTAGGATAGATAGGTGGGGAAAGACCGCTGCCTTTGTGTTCCTCTTTTCGACTAAGGTGTCTCTGTTGCTCCATAAATAAAAACGTCTCCCTGCCTTCTGTGAGCGCTATAAAGGCACCGGAGCGGCCGTCCCGGGGGCATTGCGGGCGGGGCACCAGCCGAAACAGGTGAGCTGGCCTGACTCGGCTCTGGCTCCACTCCCGGGAGGCAGCGCTAGCTGCGGAAGGGACTAGCGTGGGGGCACGGAGCGGGCGGGCAGGGGGCAGTACAGCCTTCTTTCTGAGAAGCTGAGAGCGAGAAGGGAGCTAGGAAAACAGGCAAGAGGTCTGCCCCACCTCCCTAAAGTTCTGCCCCCGGGAGAACGGCGACCCGCTGCTGGAATTTGCCTGCAGTGCACGCAGCCTCGGGACCCGGGGAACGTGGCCTAGGGTTTCCACGCCCGGCCCGGGGGCCAGTGCTTCTCTCCAGGTGCGCGCCTGGGGACGTGCCCTGGGTCGGGTGCGACCAGAGAGGAGAGCTCACAGAGTCCCCTTCCAGCCCCGCACACGCTTCGGATCCAGCCCGGGTTTGGGGAGATTTCAGGACGCGGACAGCGCCCTGGCTGCCCGCGGGTGGGGACTGGGTCGGGCTCCGGAAGACCCCAAGGCCGGCCTCACTTTCTTCAGAGTCTGCGAGCCCCAGGCGGCAGGTGCAAGCGACGGGACCCGAAGGTCCTCACGTGCCCCCCTGCAGGCCGGTGGTGCGCGCCCGGGGGTGGCGGCCCGGAGCGCCCAGGACGGCAGAGCGCGGACCGGGCGCTCCGGGATCGGCTGCAACAGGTGGGGCCGGGTGACAGCTAACGGGCGGTCGCCTTTTCCAGTCCCTTCCTCTTCGCCTCCTCTCCCTCCTTCCCCGCTCCATCTCGTCCCTCCTCTTCGCCCTCCGCCTCGCAGGTCATGGAAGCGCCCGGCAGCAGATTGGAGCCGCCACCGCTCCCCGAGTACAGCTGCAGCTACGTGGTGTCGCGGCCGGTCTACAGCGAGCTCGCCTTCCAGCAGCAGTACGAGCGGCGCCTTCAGGAGCGCAAGACGCTGCGGGAGAGTCTGGCCAAGGGCTGCAGGTAGCGGCCGCGGCGGGCCGGGCGTGTGGGCGCGCGGACCGGGCGTGGGATGTCGCGCAGCCCTGCCGGGTTGCCCCGGCTTCTACCGTCCGCATTGCTGTCCTTCCTGGTCGCAGGGTGGCTCCATCATTCTCGGCCCGAATGGACCCTAGTCCCGGAAACTCCTCTCTGGGGAGAGTGTGTTCCGAGAGCTCCATCTCTCTCTCTCTCTCTCTCTCTCTCTCTCTCTCTCTCTCTCTCCTCTCTTGGAGACACCTGAAGTGCGCTTGGGGGTACACAGGGTTCCTATGGTCTTCTTGTGAAGGCCAGGCTGAGAACAGTGAAGAAAGGGGCTCGATTAAAAAGAGATGATGGGTAAAGCCATCACCTGACCAGGAGTCCTTCAAAGCCCCAAGCTCCTCTAGGCAGGATGCCACTCGGAGCCACGAAAGGAACCCAGGAGAGCACAGCGTGCTCCAAGTTCTTTCCTGTCAGGCAGTGGGACCCCCAGGGAGACCTCCATCACTTTCTAAACCCAAACAGGCCATCCATAATTAGATATCACCAACAAAAACTAGAACTGCCCGCTGCTGCCAGATTCTCTTTCTTTTTAAAAATCTTTTATTACAGGGGTGCCTGGGTGTCTCAGTCCGTCGAGCATCCGACTTCGGCTCAGGTCATGAGCTTACAGTTTGTGGGTTCGAGCCCCACATCAGGCTCTGTGCTGACAGCTTGCTCAGAGCCTGCAGCCTGCTTCGGATTCTGTGTCTCCCTCTCTCTCTGCCCCTCCCCCGCTCCTGCTCTGTCTCTGTCTCTCAAAAATAAATGTTAAAAAAATTTTAAAAAATTCTTTTATTACAGAACATAAGCACATATAAAAGTAGACAAAGTAGTATAATGAAACCCCCCTTCCTTTTTTTACCCACCACCCAGCTTCAACAACCATGCTCTATTTCCACCCACTTGCCTCCACTCCATTTTTTTTTGAAGCTGATCCCACAGAGTGTATCTTTTTGTCTGTATATATTTCAGTATATATCTCTAAAGACTCTTTAGAAAAAATAACCACAATTCCCTTATCACACCTAAAAAATGATTGCTTAATATGGAGAACATCAAAATTTCCAATTGTCTCATAAATATAATTGAAATAATTTAGTTGAATGAAGAGTCTAATAATGTCCATACACTCTTTTGTTTTTTTTTGATATATGAAATTTATTGTCAGAAGGTTTCCATACAACGCCCAGTGCTCATCCCAGCAGGTGCCCTCCTCAATACCCATCACCCACCCTCCCCGCCTTCCCACCCCCCATCAGCTCTCAATTTGTTTTCAGTTTTTCAGAGTCTCTTATGCTTTGGCTCTCTCCCACTCGATTCTCTCTTTTTTTTTTTTCCTTCCCCTCCCCCGTGGGTTCCTGTTAAATGTCCATACACTCTTAATATTTGTTTTCTTTTGTCTATGGCATGCTGAATTAAAAAAAAATACTAAGTAGCGAGGTACAGCAAAATATATACATTTATCATGTTAAGATTTTTGTATACACTGGCTCGGAACTGTCATCGCCAAAATAAACAGAGCATGTTTGTTTTTCTTTAAAGACAAACAAGTAGTAGAAGGCGCCTGGGTTAGAAGTCTGAAAATTAATCTCCACTTAGAGACTCCACATTGATCGATCTGTGGCTGGTCTAGAAAATGGGCCCTTGTGTAGGGATATTTTCTCAGAGGATTACAAAGGTGGGAGAGGGGAGGGGACACTTAATCCTGTGTTTTCTAGCACAGTGCATTTAAAAGAGTAGATAGAGTTCTTGGCAAAAGCATGGTAAGCACTTGAGGCTTAGTATTTTCCATGCAAGTCTTACTCTTTTTCTAAACGGTTGTAAAGATCAGTGGGGTCCAGCTGAAACGTTGTGCTTTGCCGTTGGTAATGGCAGAGACGGGACTAGAAACTCCATTTTCTTGCCCTTTGACAGTTGTTCAAGAAAGAGAGGCCTGGCTGTGTTGAAGACTCTCTTGCCCATCCTGGACTGGCTCCCCAAGTACCGAATCAAGGAATGGCTGCTTAGTGACATCATCTCGGGAGTTAGTACTGGCCTGGTGGGCACCCTGCAAGGTAAGTGTTGGTGAATTGGCTCCCACGTGATCGAGAGTTACAGTCTCCAGCAGCAGTTTGTAACTCCCTCCTGACTCCCAGGGGTCTGTACCCAATGTTTGCTCACCTTTCGAGATCTTCGTCTTTCCTCTAGAGCCCCTTAGTGGATAGATTCGCCTCTTTTCTCCTCTTCCTTAGAGTTCTCTTCCTGGGAAACCCTGCTGCTTCTCTAGCCGCATGGCTTCAACTAGAGTCCTAGCATCTAAGCAGTAGCTTCCCAATCTCTATTGACCACAACTCACAGTAAGAAATATACATTACATCGTGATCTGCACACACACATATCTCAAGTTTCGTGAAATAGTTATTTACTCCCACTACAAGTGATGTGCTCTGATAGTTTTTATTCTGTCCTGTTCTATTCTGCTTATATTTTTTAAATGATGATTGCAATCCATTAAATTATTTTGCATCCCACACATGGGCCTTGACCTGCAATTTGAAAGTGGCTTAAGGGGGGGGGCACCTGGGTGGCTCAGTCAGTTAAGCGTCCAGCTTCAGCTCAGCATCTCACGGTTTGTGGGTTCGACCCCTGCGTCAGGCTCTGTGCTAACAGCTCAGAGCCTGGAGTCTGCATCGGATTCTATGTCTCCCTCTCTCTCTGGCCCTCCCCCACTTGTGCTCTGTCTCTCTTTCTCTCAAAAATAAGTAAAACATTAAAAAAATTTTTTAATGGCTTAAGGGAAAGTGAAGCAAGTGTTTTAGCCTGGAGTGTTATATATAAACATTCTTTCTGTCCTCCTTCCTTTTTTTAATCCATCACCTTATTTTAATCTCTGGCAAAATGTCTCAACAGAGGTGTTTTGTTTTGTTTTTAAACTGGCTTCATACTATATTTCCATGAACATCTTGGAAATCTGTTGCATAGTTGGTGAATAGCAGTATGGGCATTCTTCTCGGCCCCCATCCCCGTTGCCTTGCTTCTGCTATCCCCCCAACTCTACAAAGTCCTGGACCATGGAAACAGAAGTATCATTTATTTATTATAATTTTATGGGGCACCTCATATGCTCCAGGTCCTAGGTATGCTGACATGAATGAGGTGTACCACCTGCTTTCAAGGAGCTCATGGTCCAATAGGAAAGTGGATAATAACCATTCAACAAGAGCTGTGACAAGGGCAACAAGGCCTAAGAAGTGACCATGCACAGAGGCTCACAACCCAGCCTTAGGGGATTGGGAATGGCTTCCTAGAGGTTGAGCTGTCAGAGTAGAACTTCTGGGAAGGTTAAGTCTGAGATTGCCAAATAATGGGAAGTAGAATGGGATAGGGATGTGTGTAGAAAGATGGCTTGAAAATAGACTATTTCAGAAGTTAGTAATAGTCGTTGAGCAATGTCATGAACCAACCTTTGCCCATAAGGCTCTCAAGATTACTCAGAGCAGGACAGGTAGATTTCCACAGAGGAGGATGTTCTGTGCCCCTCGTGTGGAGCCCCGTCCTGACCAACCATGTTTTCAGTCACAAAGGAGGATGGGAGAGGAGGTAGGGCTGGGCAGTACATAGTTAGGTGATGCCACGTGAGCATGTGCACTGTGGACTCTTAACAGCTGTGACGGAGCAATTCTGTGTGACTCCTGGGGGACAGGGACCATCAAGTTAATGTTTGTGTAGCTGGTGCCTGGCACGGAGGCTGGCACAAAATAGATGGCAACATTTGGTAAAGGAGGACTGAATTGCATTTCTGATAATGAATCATCTTTATATACAAAAAATGATATTTCAACTTCCATATCTCCCAAATTTTCATAGATAAGTATCTTGTAAGAATTAACCCTACTTTTAATTTTGTCTATCAAGTATCAGACACTAGGCTGGCTTTGGCCAATTATCTTATTTAATCCTCACAAAAACTATTATTAACTCCTTCTCCATAGGTGAGAAATCCATTAAATCTTTTTTATTTTTATAAAATTATCATTGTAAGGTGAGATTTTTGGGAGGCTAACCTGGTTCATTCATGCATTCATTCATCCTTCACTTAATGACATTTAAAAACCAATTCCGGATGCCAGGTGTTCAGCCATGAGGATTAAATGGTTTATTGACAGGCACAGATACTGACTTCATGGAGTTCCTTTTGAATGTAGACAGAGGGATTAATTAAATAAATAAAAAGATAAAAAGAAAAGTAATTACAGATTGTGATAGATTTAATCCATTGTGTTGGACTAAATACTCTGTAATATGGATTACTTTGAAGAGGGAGTGTTTATTTCTTTATTTTGAGAGAGAGAGAGAACAAGTGGAGAAGAGGGACAGAGGGAGAGAGAGAATCTTAAGCATGCTCCCCACTCAGATGCGGGGCCCGATCCCATGACCCCGAGATTCTGACCTGAGCTGAAATCAAGAGTTGGACACTCTACCAACTCAGCCACCCAGGCGCCGCTGGAGTGTTTATTTTAGATAGAATGGTCAAGGAAGTCCTTACTGATTAGGTGAAATTCAGTCAGAGACCCAGAGGATGAAGAGACTGCCATGACAAGAGCAGAAGGAGGAGTTTACCAAACAAAGGCCCAAGGCCAAAAGGAGTTCAGTATTTTCAAGAATTCTAGTGTGGGTGGGTGCCGTGAGGGGTGGCAGCTGGTGAACTGAATGAGATAAGGTTGGGCAGGGCTGGGATTAGGATGAGACAGTGAGGCACTGACTCTCAGAAGGCTTCCTTAAGTATTGTGCCTCAGGCACCTGGCTTGCCTCACCCCTCCCAGCCTGGAGGACAGGTGTGTCAGCTGGAACCAGATCAGCAGGAGATGGAGAGATCCACACAGATTTGAAATATATTTTGGAGCAGCAGTCGCTGATGTCTACTGATGGATTTAGTGTGATGAAAATCACAGGTGGCTCCAAGGTTGTTGGCTTGAGCAACTGGGTAGATGGTTATGTCACTTATTACAATGGCAAAGGCTGGCTGAGGAGCAGTTTGGGATGGAAAGTGAAGAGTGTCCTTTTGGACATGCTAAGTTTGAGATGTAGGTGAGATCTCTAAATGGAAATGCTAAATATTGAGTTGGAGCTACTTCAAGTGTGAAGAGCAGAGGAGACGTCTGAGCTAGACAGAAAAATCAGGAAAGCATCGCTGTAGAGGTGATCTTTAAAATAGAGGTGGGGCACCTGGGTGGCTCAGTGGGTTTAACCTCCATCCCTTAATTTCTTGATTTCAGCTTGGGTCATGGTCTCACGGTTAGTGGGATTCAGGCTCTGTGCTGACTGCTGCGGGGGTGGGGAGCCTGCTTGGGATTCTCTCTCTCTCTCTGCCTCTCTCTCTCTCTCTCTCTCTCAAAATAAATAGATAAATCAACTTTAAAAAATATATAAAAGAGTGGGAATGCCTGAGACAACCCAGGGAGAAGGGGCAGATGGGAGAGAAGATGGCTGGACCATCCAGAGGTCAGAAAGATAAGGGGGGTGGGGCCACAAGGAAACATAAGGAGGCTCAGGAGGTTGGAGAGAAAGAGAATTGGAGAGATGTGGGGTCAGAAGCCAAGAGGGGAGGTTGTTTTTAAAAGGACAGAGGGGCAGGGGCACCTGGGTGGCTCAGTCAGTTGAGCGTCCGACTTCGGCTCAGGTCATGATCTCATGATTCGTGGGTTCGAGCCCCACATCGGGCTCTCTGCTGACAGCCCGGAGCCTGGAGCCTGCTTTGGATTCTGTGTCTCCCTCTCTCTCTGCCCTTCCCCCACTTGTGCTCTGTCTTTCTCTGTCTCTCAAAAATGAATAAACGTTAAAAAAAAAAAAAAAAAGGACAGAGGGGCAATAGTGTCAAATACTCTTCAGGGGAGAGCTTAAAGGTGGGACACAGGCAATGCTTTTGAGAAGGTTTGCTGTGACCCAGAGTAGAAAAATAGCTGTAACTCTAGAGAGGTAAAGAGATGGAGGTAGAATGAGGGAAGATTTCATTTTCTTTTCCTAGAAGAGATACTAGAACATATTTGGGAACTAGTGGGAATATCCTTGTAGAGAAAGGCATTGATGGCCCAACAGGTGGAGAAGAAACTAAAAGTGGTGAGAAGGGGTGAATGTGAATGGGGCTCAAGGACAGAAGTAGGAGGGTTGCTCCTTAAAGACAAGGGGGAGATCTCCTCCATTTTTAAAGGAAGAAAGAAGAAAATGGTGCAAGTATAGAGGGGTATGAAATTATGGTGAAAAGCAAATTCAGAGCATCTCTTTATGGATTCTGTGTTTTGGGTGGAGTCTGAGATTCATGTCTGAACCATGTCTGTGTGCAGAAGGGGGAGGGCAGCAGTTTGAGGAAACTTTGGGAGGTTTGAGTCTTGCTCAGAACAAGGATGTGGAGTTGGGCCGCCAGGCAGTCCGGAGTCCCCACGTGGGGCTCCTGTTCACATATCTCCCTTGAGATGGGTCAGCCCAAGTGCAAATTATCTGGTCTCTGGTCCAGCTTCTCTAGCCACTCAAATGCTCAAATGTCACCCAAAAGGTGGATGTTTGGATTCAACCAGACTGGGGTTTTACGAGACAAGAAAAGGGAAGGTGAGAGAGAGAAGCAAGGGAGTTCAGAGTGTTTGCAAAATTACATGGACAGGAGGCAAGAGAAGACAGGAGGGCACCAAAGAGAGGGAGAGAGTGGATTTTGAAGCCTCATGAGGACATAGATGAGGACACAGAAATGTTGCAACAACGATTCTGGAGTAGGTGAGCTGAAAGCCTAGGATGTGTTTTGGGAGAGAGAACTCAAAACAGATTTCAGAGGGGGTGCCATTGTGTCTAGTGGTGGCTCGGTCCGTGACACATCACTGGCTGGATGGCCGAGGAGTGGGAGAGTAACTCATCAGAGAGGTCAGGCTCAACTTACTGAGAAACCGCTTGTTGAGAAGGATAATGGGATCTTTTTGACTTTTGTTATAAAAAAAATTCTCACCAGCCAGCAAAAGATCAACGCAGGCATTTTAGGGCTATCTTCATTCCCAACTATGGGGAGACTGCTCTCCAGTTTCTACTTTGCCTTCTAGATGCTTGCAAACATTTGTTAGTACCACCATTGTCGACATAGGCCACCATCCTGCACATGAGGGCCGCCAGCACAGAGATTCCACAGCTTAAACCGATGGCTTCAATTTCTTTACAAAATGGTGTGATATCAAAATTGTTGCACCAAATTCCTTTGTAATAAAGCTGATTACAATATATTTGGGTAGCGGTTGTCCCTAAGTAGGACACTGTATGAAAACAGAAAAAGTCCCTATTTTGTCAGGCCTGTAAACACTGCAGAGCCCAGTGTAGGGAAGTGAAGCTTGAGAAAGACTTGGAAAAAGTCATAGAAAGTAGGTTGTTTTTATCTCCTGCTCCTTCTTCCCTTTGTGGAGCCACCATTCTACTCCATTTTCTTGGGATGAGTGATTATTGCCATTTCTTGCTGTAATTCATGTATTAAAATGATTGCATACAGATTATTCTAGAATGCAAATTCTGTAAGGGCAGATACTTTCTTTTGTCCACTCCCAGACCTAGAATAGTGCTGGCACATGGTAGGTACATAATCAATTGTTGTTGAATGAATGCGTGAAGTTTATTGTAGGAAACTAGAAAATACATATAAAGAACATGAAAAAAATACCTCTTCCACAAACTATAAGTCTCCTTTGATCCTACCATGTAGAAAACCCATTAATATTTTAGTAAATGTCCTACTAGACACACAAATGCATATCTATGTAAAAGAATAAAGAAATGCCAGAATGATAAGCACTACATTTTGGATAGTGGTTGCCTTCAAGGGATAGAGGGAGGAAGGAGGATGTGATGGAGGAAAAGTATATAGAGTTGTAACTTTACTGGCGATTTCTCCCTTCCTTCCTTCCTTCCTTCCTTCCTTCCTTCCTTCCTTCCTCCCTCCCTCCCTCCCTCCCTCCCTCCCTTCCTTCTTTTCTTTCTTTCTTTCTTTCTTTCTTTCTTTCTTTCTTTCTTTCTTTCTTTCTTTCTTTCCCTCAAGATTTTAAGTAATCTCTGCACCCAATGTGGGGCTCAAACCCGCAACCCTGAGATCAAGAGTCATTCCCTGTACCAGCTGAGCCAGCCAGGTGCCCCACTGGCAATTTATTTCTTAAGCCAGATGGTGAATACATGGGTATTTATTATATTATATAGTCTTTGAATATCGAAATGACTTAGTATATTATTTAAAATCTTTTGAGAATTTTTTTGTGCATGCAACATGCATGTTTACTTTTATAAAAGGGGGAGCAGGCATGCTTACCACGATTTTGAATCCTGCTTTTTCTTTGTTCTTTACATATCTCCATGTTAGGAAATGTGTTTCTACATATCACATCAATTTCATGTGATAGAATTACAGTATGCAAAGTATAATTTAGTTAACTTTTCCATTTTGAGACATTCATTCAGTAGCTAACATGGGGCAGTTGTGAGCCAGGATATTTAGGTTGTTTTCGCCTTTTGTTTTTTTAACTGCTCTAAATGTAATCCTTTGTTAAGGGCCCAGTGATCAAAGGGCTTGATTTTCTCTCACTGTAAGTGAGTGAAATGTGAGAAAGTAATTTAAGTAAGATGTTCTGACTACCTAAGAAGTACTTAACCAGGGAAAAGAACTCATCATCATGGTCTTCCAATTCCCATGTACACAGAGAAGTTGAGATTTCTCCATACCGCAATACATGGGCCCAGAGGCTTCCTGGGACAGACAGCTTAGCGGAGGAAACCTCGCAGAGTTTTCTTGCCTGCTGCTGTGTATAATTGCCATATTTTTCTTTGTTTGGACCTAACTTCTGTTAACAAGAAAGGTGGAAAGGGCAGTGCAACAATGCTTATGTCCCTCTGAACACAGAGAAACACTGCATTCACACAAAATATCTATGTGCAAAACTGGTCTGAGCCTTTGGACCAAATTGATGAAATTACAAATTTTTTTTATTTTAGTTAAATCCAAGTTAGTTAACATATAGTGTAATAATGTCTCAGGAGTAGAATTCACTGATTCATCACTTACATACAATACCCAGGGCTCATCCCAACAAATGCCCTTATTAAGGCCCATCACCCATTTAGCCCTTCTCCCCGCCCAACAACCCTCCGGCAACCCTCTGTTTGTTCTCTAAATTAAAGAGTCTCTTATGGCTTGTTTCCCTCTCTGTTTTTATCTTATTTTTCCTTCCCTTCCCCAATGTTCATCTGTTTTGTGTCTTAAATTACACATATGAGTAAAATCATATGATATTTGTCTTTCTCTGACTGACTTATTTCGCTTAGCCTAATACATTCTAGTTCCCTCCATGCTGTTGCAAATGGTAAGATTTCATTCTTTTTGATTGCCAAGTAATACTCTCTCTCTCTCTCTCTCTCTCTCTCTCTCTCTCTCCCTCTCTCTCTCTCTATATATATATACACACACCACATCTTCTTTATCCATTCATCAGTCAAGGGACCTTTGGGCTCTTTCTATAAGTTGGCTCTTGTTGATAGTGCTGATATAAACATTGGGGTGCACATGCCCCTTTGAATCAGCACTTTTGTGTCTTTTGGATAAACACCTAGTAGTGCAATTGCTGGACCATTGGGTAGTTCTATTTTTCATATTTTGAGGAACCTCCATGCTGTTTTCCAGAGGGCCTGCACCGGTTTGCATTCCCACCAGCTGCGCAAAAGGGGACCAACAGCACTAAAGGGTTCCTCTTTCTCCGCATCCTCACCAACATCTGTTGTTTCCCGATTTGTTCATTGTAGCCACCCTGACTGGTGTGAGGTGGTATCTCAGTGTGGTTTTGATTTGTATTTCCCTGACTAAATTGATAACAATGTTAACCAACTGCTCTGACTTCTTTTTTCCACTCGTCTGATCACTGGGTAATTTGGATTACCTGTCAATTCAATTTATTTACACAGGCGATGTGTGGACACCATCATTATTTCAGCTGATTTAGACCGTGTTCTGCATCCTTGCATAGCCTCAGACTGTAGGCAACATAAGGAGACCACTCTGGGCAAGCTGCAAAGTGGGGCTATCTTTGAAAAGGTCTTTCTTTGCACAGTAGAAATAATACCATAACTTTTGTTGGTGAATTTAATCATTTTGGATGTACTTTCAGGCATGGCGTATGCTCTCCTGGCTGCCGTTCCTGTCGGATATGGTCTCTACTCTGCTTTTTTCCCTATCCTAACATATTTTATCTTTGGAACATCAAGACACATCTCAGTTGGTAATTATAAGCATATACTACAATTATATTTATTCACGTTTAACGTGTTTCGGCTCTAGTATGTGTATTATGCTTCCATATCTTTGTTAATAATGTTTTCCGGGAAAATAGGCCTTCAGTGCTTTGCCTGCTTTTCCTATTCAATGACGCAGTGGTTCTTAGCTTTCAAAGTACCATCTCTTCAGTATTAAGTTTATACTTAACTTTTTTTTTATATATAAAGAGGAGAAAATTGAGAGATTGGTCAAAATGGCAGCCTACCTTCAAATTCTAGCATATTTTCATTTTCTTAATGTAATAAATTTGACTCCATATTTAGAAACTGTTCTCTTCCAAAATAGAAAATGACAAGGAAAAATATCTTCAAGAGGTCTTCAAACCTCCTGTTTTACTAGACTAACTTATCATTTACTAAATAATGTTCATCAAATCCATATTCATCATTTCATTAAAAACTATACTCATTTTAAGTCACTAATACTGGAAGACCAGCAAAGTTGTGCCAAAACTATTTAGAAACTAAGCTTGGCTTTCCTTCTTGGTATGGCTCAAAATAGGCTTATTTTCTGCTGTTCCTAAAATTTGAATTCTCTTTTGCTAGAATGTTCTAGTAAATGAATGTCTTAATGCTATTTTGTGACTTTGACATTTATACTTGAGATAATTTTGCGCCTACATCCATCTGCTGGCTAGACATGTCTACCTGGACAGTCCTCTTGAAACATATACAACCATCTACTGTATCTCCAACCCATATCCTTGTCCTTAGTTGTATTGTCCCCAGTGTCTAGCATATTGCCTTGTCTATGGAAGGAGATCAGGAAGAGGTTATTGATTGAGAACACTTCCTCACCTGGGAGAATCTATCAGTATCAAATGCTTGACAGTGTGAGGAACATAGAAGCTGTTTTTTTTCTCTTTGGTATTCTATCCATTTAGACACTCCAGGTTACTGGATTTTGGTACTGAGCCCTCCCAACTGTTAAAGCCTTCCATGATGAAAGGATAGGATCATCATCATGGATAAAAACATCAGGAGTGAATGGGAGAAAAGGAATACTTTTAAAACATAGAATCTTCTAGACTGGCATTTGATATGAAAAAATAATTTGTTTTGAAAAGAGAAAAAGAGAAACAATGTACTCTCTTTGCTGTTTCTTTACCCTAATTGGGACCCTGTGATACGGATCAAGGTACTCAGCTCCGCAGGGATCAGGACACCGGATGCTCTAGGGAATGAGCTTATATGGAATAAGATGAAACAAATAAGGATCCAGCTTGTTGGCCACCTCTGCCAGGAAACTCCCCCACCCCTACCCCAGTTCACACCAAGACCGCACAAAGACTGGTTAGACAACCCCCCTGAGTATTCACAAAGCATCCGGAATGCTATTTTACAATTGCCTATCTACATGTCTCTCTTGCTCATTTCTGGGTCATGAACGCCTTGAAGCGTGTGTTTTGGGGCTTCTTTTGTGAAGAAGCAATATTTTCCCAACCACAGCTAATAATTTCACACATCTTTCTAATCCTATGTAGACATGTTGTTGAACCTAAACATGTATGATGAATAATTACTAACTGATAGAGCCTTTCTTCCCCAGGGCCTTTCCCTGTGGTCAGTTTAATGGTGGGATCTGTTGTTCTGAGCATGGCCCCCGACGAACACTTTCGCATATCCAGCAGTAATGGCACTGCATTCAATGCCACCGTGATAGACTCTGAGGCTAGAGATGCAACAAGAGTATTGATTGCAAGCACCCTTACTCTTCTGGTTGGCATCATACAGGTAATGGGATGACAAGTAAAATGTAAATTGGCATGATTTTTATTTGAAATAACTGAGTGTAAAGCATGTGGACTTAAAGATTCATTTAAAAGCACAACAGAGCGATTTATTGGACGCCCCCCCCAAAGTTATTTTTTAACTTCTACTGTTTTAGGTCAGATGCTGAAATAGTCAGCAAGACCCCCTGATTAGGGCTCAGGTATTATCAAAGTTAGAGACAGAAAAAAAAAATCAGAACATGTGTGATTTTTTTTTTAATTAAAAATTTTTTTTAATATTTATTTTTGAGAGAGAGAGTGAGAGGCAAAGAGAGGGGGACAGAGAATCCAAAGCGGGTTCTGAGCTGTCAGCACAGAGCCCGACACGGTGCTTAAGCTCATGAGCCACGAGATCATGACCTGAGCCCAAGTCAGAAGCTCAACTGCCTGAACCACCCAGGTGCCCCATGTGTGATTATAATGAGAATGAGGGAAGGGAAGTATACAGAATGCACAAAGGAGCAAAAAGTGTCCCAGTGAGCAGAGCCATGGGATCTGAAAGTCAGAGGAATAAGTCCCATGATTTTTGCTTTTACACATTACATATCCAGAAACACTTCAAGGTTCATGTTACCACAGTTTTCAAATTTTAGGGTGGAGGAGGGGCATTGGGAAATCCAGATTTGCTTCCTACAAGTATTTGTGTGTTATCAGCAGGTTACCAGAGTTTTAACTGGTGTTAAGTTTATTTTTATTTTTTTTAATGTTTATTTATTTGTGTGAGAGAAACAGAGCATGAGTGGGGAGGGGCAGAGAGAGACACACAGAATTGGAAGCAGGCTCCAGGCTCTGAGATGTCAGCTCAGAGCCTAACGTGGGGCTCGAACTCACGACCGTGAGATCATGACCTAAGTGGACGTTGGATGCTCAACCAACTGAGCCACCCAGACACCCCAAATGGTGTTGGGTTTAATTTGTTAATAGTTCAAGAGAATTGGTCCTTCTTCCAGGCAAACTTTAACTTCTTTCCTTCTCATACTAGTTGATATTTGGAGCTTTGCAGATCGGATTCATAGTGAGGTACTTGGCAGATCCTTTGGTTGGCGGATTCACAACAGCTGCTGCCTTCCAAGTGCTCGTCTCACAGCTGAAGATCGTTCTCAACGTTTCGACCAAAAACTATAATGGCGTTCTCTCCATTATCTATGTAAGTGTGGCTTTTTACTCCGGAGATGGCTCACGGAGAAAAATCTGTTCTTTTCCTCTGTACCCTGAGTCTGGAGAGCATATGTTCCTCCATGCCATACTTTGGGAAGCCATTGAAAACATTCTTCTCTGAAAGAAAGCAATAGAATCAGGAGTAACATTGAAAACGGCAGATTTTACAAAGCATCGTTCTCAACTGGTCAAAATGGTTCCACAAGTGTCACTGCACTTAAAAATATGAAGGAAAATAAAGTGGTATAGTGAAGTGAAGTCTGGTGTGGGATGCCACAGACTTGAGTTCCAGTTTCCAAGTGGCCTCTGATAAGTTGAGTGGCCATAGACACATCATGGGGGATAGTGGCTGAAAGCTCAGGTTTAGAGCTGGATTCTAGATTAATATCCTGACTTTTGTATATATTAGTTATATGAGCAAATCACCACACTTTCCTTCTCTGCCAAATAGAATTAGTAACAATATCTGTATTCATAATTAAGTTAAATAAGGGTGTAAGAGAAGCACTTTGCCCAGAGGCTGAAGCATTAACAAGTACTCAAAAAAAGTAGTTAGGTTGAAATTATTATTTCACATTTCAAGGCTTCTTTTTTTATTTGTAAAACGAAATGACTGGAGCTGTAGCTCTAAAGCCCTTTTTAACTGTGAGAGTCCATAAAATGCATAATGTAAATGTCTCAGCAATTATAGATGAAAAGGAACATCAGAATCGGAGGTGATCAACATGCAAAAGAGATGCAAAAGAAGGATGTAGATCACACTAATTAGATTTGAAAAAGTTCTTGGATCTAAATCTGTGTTCTATATAAAGCATGCTATTGATGCTTGAAAAATGATAATGATAGTAACATGATGTCATTCTAGCTTGGGGAGGATGATACTATGCCAAATAAATGTGCTAGCCTTGAGAATGGGGTTTCAGTCCTTTACTGACCCACGTATTAGCTTCTAAAGCAATGTAAGGCCATGTGTTCACATGCAAAAAATTAGTGATGTGGTCAGGAATTTGCTCAATTTCACAACAGTGTCATAATCCCACGTTCTCTATACATTCAACCAATACTGCCGAGTGCCTATTATAAGCCGGGTACTGTGCTAAGCAGTGGGAGTAGGTAGAGGAGATAGTATAACCCAGTGATTAATCAGGGACTATTGGGGGTGCCTGGGTGGCTCAGTCGGTTGGGCGGCTGACTTTGGCTCAGGTCATGATCTCACAGCTCTTGAGCTCAAGTCCCGCGTTGGGCTCTGTGCTGACAGCTCAGAGCCTGGAGCCTGCTTCAGATTCTGTGTCTCCCTCTCTCTCTACCCCTCCCATGCTCACTCTCTCTCTCTCTCTCTCTTTCAAAAATAAATAAACATTAAACAAATTAAAAAAAAAATCAGGGACTTTGAACTTCAGTAGACTTGAGCTGGAATCTTGGTTCCACTGCCTACTTACTACCCATGTGATTTGGGGCATGTTAAATTTAACATCCTATACACCTCAGTGTCCTCAGTTGTAAAATGGGAATAATAATAGTAGCTGCCTCTTAGCATTGTGAGGAATAAAGGAAAATCTGTGTAAAGCACTTAGCACAATACCTGGCTCTTAGGAAGAGTTCAGTAAATTATTATTATTATTATTATTATTATTACCATTATTGTTGTTGCTATTACTGTTATCATTATTTTTATGGTGATTAGACCTCCTGGAGCTTAGTGTTTGCTTCTCAAGGACCCAGACTGTTAACACAGGCTGTTTTTTGTCACACAGGATTATTTTTCTCATTGTTGCTTTTTTTGCAACCAGGTCCTTGGTTCATTTTGAAAGCTTCTGAGTCCCTTTCTCTGACAGGCTCCCTCGCATTTGCAGTCCCTGGCACATCTTGCTTTTCCTTGCGTTCCCACATTTCCTGCCTGCTGTTCATTCATTTATTACTTCATTGTCATTCATACAGTTCATCTATTCAATAAATATTTATTGACCACCTCCTATGTGCTAGGAACTAGTTTCTCCCTATACGAATCCACTGACCCCTGAATCCACCAAGAGACCCCTGAGTGTACTCACCTCTTCGTGAACATTGCTTGGCTTTCCTCCACACAGATCACAGGAGGCTCACGTTAACCAGGTTAACCTGGTTCCCTGGCCCCTCGCCGATAGGAGAATGAAATAGTTCTTCCTGTCTCCTAGGACTATGTTTTACGTTTTATTTTTTAAGTTTTTATTTTAATTCCAGTGTAGTTAACACACAGTGTTATATTAGTTTCAGGTGTACAATGTAGTGATTCAATAATTCTATACATCGCCCCGTGCTCATCATGACAAGTGCACTCCTTAATCCCCAGCTCCTATTTTACCCATTCCCCCACCCGCATCCCCTCTTGTAGCCGTAAGTTTGTTCTGTACAGTTAAGAATGTGTTTCTTGGTTTGTCTCTCTCTTTTTTGACCGTTGCTCATCTGTTTTGTTTCTTAAATTCCACATATGAGGGAAATCATGGTATTTGTCTTTAACATATTTTGCTCAGCATTATTCTCTCTAGCTCCATTCATGTCATTGCAAATGGCAAGATTTCATTCTTTTTTATGGCTGAGTTACAATCCATTGTATGTATATATACCATCTCTTCTTTATCCATTCATCAGTCCATGGACACTTGGGCTGCTTCCATAATTTGGCTATTGTAAATAATGCGAATACCCAGTAGTGTGATTACTGTATCATACTATTTTTAACTTTCAGGGGAAACTCCATATTGTTTTCCACAGTGGCTGCACCAGTTTGCATTACAACCAACAGTGCATGAGAGTTCCTTTTTCTCCACATCCTTGCCAACATTTGTTGTTTCTTCTTTGATCTTAGTCATTCTAACAGGTGTGAGGTGATATCTCACTGTGGTTTTGATTTGCATTTCCCTGATGATGAGTGATACTGAGCATCTTATCATGTATCTTCTTTGGAGAAATGTCTGTCTGTTCATGTCTTCTGCCCATTTTTAAATTAAATTTTTAAATTCTGCTCATATTTTAAATTTATATATTTTGGGTACTAATGCTTTATTGGATATGTCATTTGCAAATATCTTCTCATTTAGTAGGTTGTCTTTCATTTCTGTTGATTGTTTCATTTGCTGTGCAGAAACTTTTTTTTTTTTTTTGTAGTCCCAATACTTTATTTTTGCTTTTATTTCCCTCACCTCAGGAGACATTTAGCAAAATGTGGCTATGGCTGATGTCAGAAATTACTGCCTGTGTTCTCTTCTAGTACTTTTATGGTTTCAAGTCTCCCATTTAGGTCTTTCATCCATTTTGAATTTATTTTTGTATATGGTATAAGAAAGAGGCCCAGTTTCATTTTTTGCACATTGCTGTCCAGTTTTCCAAACACATTTGTTGAAGAGACTGTTTTTTCTCATTGTAGATTCCTTTCTACTTAGACAAAGATTAATTGATCGTTTAATTGTGGGTTTATTTCTGGGTTTCTATTCTGTTCCACTGCTCTATGTGTCTGTTTTTATTCCAGTACCATGCTGGTACTTGAACCCACGACCCTGAGATCAAGACCTGAGCTGAGATCAAAAGTCAGACGCTTCACTGAGCCACCCAGGTGCCCCAGTACCATGTTGTTTTGATTACTATAGTTTTGTAGTATAAAGTCCCGGTATTGTGATACCTATAGTTTTTTCTTCCTTTTTCAAGATTGCCTTGGCTATTCAGGGTCTTTTGTGGTTCCATACAAATTTTAGGGTTGTTTTGTTCCAGTTCTGTGAAAAATACTGTTGGTATTTTGTTAGGGATTGCATTAAATGTATATATATGGCTTTGGGTAGTACAGACATTTTAACAGTATTCGTTCTTCCAACGCACAAACATGGTATGTCTTTCCATTTCTTTGTGTCTTTCCTAGGACTATGTTTAAGATGAAGCTTGTTGCAAATGATTATTTGCATGATTATTATGTGACTTATGTTCTGTTGAACATTATTCTTGAAGTCTCAGGTTAGAGTATATCATAGAATTTTGAGAGAATTCCTCCAGGCCACTCAGGTTGGATGAATATATCTCAATCTTCCCTGTGTGATCATGTCTCTAAGCTTGCTCTTCTGAAAAGAAAGGATCAGCAGATTTGGAAAGGGTTGCATAAGAGTTGAATGAACCACTCAGTACCTGAACAGACAATTTCACTTATGACATTACTGGCAGCAATCATTTGTGAAAGAACCCTTCAACAAATGCAGAGTAGTCATGGATTCCGTCCAGGAAAATTTGGAAGATTGTTGTAAGATAATTTCCTTGGCATGTAGTAACTTAACATCCCTTTTGTTATAAGGTTGTACTTTGGATTGTTTCCCTTCCCCAACTCCTCCCAAGAAATAAGGTGATTAATTCAAAGAATTGGAGGAGGAAATATTGGGACAGTATGAAAAACTAAAACTTTAATTAGCAAATGCCAGAGACACTGAATATAGGATGCAGAAGGGGGAATGAAAGGATGCTGGTGGAATTCAGAATTAATAATACTTCTCATCCCACTATGTAGCTACTCAATTGTGTAAGCAAATCACATAGCACATTTAAGAGTGAGTATATTGGGGCTCCTGGGTGGCTCAGTCAGTTGAGCAGCTGAATCTTGATTTCAGCTTAGGTCAGGATCTCACAGTTCATGGGATGGAGCCCTGCCTCAGGCTCTGCACTAACAGCATGGAGCCTGCACAGAGCCTGCTTAGGATTCTCTTTCTCCCTCTCTTTCTGCCCCTCCCCTGCTTGCATACATTCTCTCTCTCTCTCTTTCTCTCTCAAAATAAATAAACTTTGAACAACTCTATATAAAAAAAAAAGAGTATGTTTTCCTACCATTCACTTTGAATGGCTTGTCTCAATAGACAAAGGAAGAGTTTCTGCTTGCTTACTAAAGTGATGCCTACCTCCTCCTTTATTCCTCTAATGAGGAGAAAGACCACACTGAAAAGTTCTGCCCAGATGATGAGGGTGTTGAAAGCCACCATTAAGCTTGAGCAGACTCACTATTCTGAATCTGTTCCGTTTTATAAAAATCAAGCCATTATAATAAGGAAAGAACACTTGAAGCTCTAAGGGTTGATCTACATATGAGCAAAAGTTGTTTCTGGTAGGAGGAAATACCTGACTACAAGGGGGTGATTATGACGGGTTTGTTATATTTATAAAGATGAATTAAAAACAAATTTGGCACCAAAAGTTAACTGACAAACTTCTTCATATGTAATATCAGGTATATATTTTTTTCTTCTGGCTTCATACCCCAAGGTAATGCTAGGCAAAGAAGGAAGAAATTAACTAAGTGAAATGGTCCTAAAATTCTCTGAGCATGGTAGGAAAATAGTATAATATTTTCCATCACGGAAATGATTATTATTATGATTTGAACTATTCAGAATATTAGGTTGAAAGATGGATTTATATGTGTATCCACCTTTTAAACAAATTTAATAAGTATTTCCATAGTAATCTAAATTAGAATTAGTTTTTAGTACTTTCTTAGAGTCTCGTTTCTATTGTCTTTGAATACAATCTGACTACTTCAGTTTATTTGGGTGAATTTTATTTCCACGTAGACTAAACTTTTTATTGAAGAATTTTTTGGAAGAAATAACTCATATATATGCAACTCATATGTTTATATGCTTGTTTAATGCAATTGTATAATATAAACTGATTTTGTTTTTTGTGACTCATATTACATTTTTAATACACTAGAAGTGCTTTTTATTCAAAGATCTAAGGACTCTCATAGATTAAATGGGAATCCAAGAGTGATAATTTTTGTAAGGTGAAAATGTTTCTATGACTGGGGTAGTTATCTGATTGTTTTTAAGTTTGAATTTTCCCCTCTTGAGTTGAAAGTAAACCTTTATTGTGTAGACAGTTAAGTGAAATATTGTATCTAGCTTGTGAATTAATGAGGCTTGTCATCAGAAAATTGATGATGTGGAATTTGAGAAACTTAACAGGTGATCATAGGAGAAGGGAAGGAAAAATAAGATATAAACAGAGAAAGAGGCAAACCATAGGAGACTCGTAAATACAGAGAACAAACAGAGGGTTGCTGGAGGGGAGATAGGTGGAGGGGATGGGCTGAATGGGTGATGGGCATTCAGGAGGGCACTTGTTGGGATGAGCACTGGGTGTTATACGTCAGTGATGAATCACTGGGTTCTACTCCTGAAGCCAAGACTACACTGTATGTTAGCTAACTTGAGAATAAAAAAAGAAGACGAAAGAAAGAAAGTTGATGATGTGAAGGGCCAGACGCAATACCATCATGACTCTGAGGCATGTAGGACTGTTAGCTCCTAGGACAGATGCCCTAAATTCCTGAGTTATTGTGTCTGCTTGTGGTACTCCTCCATTTTCTCTTTTTCACTGGGCTATCACTGGCTTCATCGTTTGCTATCAGTGTATCTGCCTCTAGCAATTTTCACTGACTCTGGAAGGCAACGTAAATTTGTTGGTATTGGGTTTAAAGCAAGAGCAAAAATACTCTGAGTGAAAGTCCAAGGGGCTTCCTGCTTGAACTCTCGTTCAAGGACTTGGTGGACGTATTTTGCCGGCATGAAAGCGTCTCCCCTCATTTCCTTACTCTTGAATGTTCTCCAGAGAGTTGGAGTTGCTAGCAAAATGACTGTTAGATCACTTAATGTTTATTATACATAATTGTTACTGGATTGTCATTATAATTATTTTAAATATAGCTTACCTATAAAATTAAGTAACAAATACGTTATAAATGATCAGATGCTCCATTCCTTTATTTTCATATAAAATATACCTATAAAAGGACCATTCGAAAAAAGTGACCTTCACTGAGAGATTATTTGTCTCAAAGAATTAAAGAATACCTTCCTAAGTCATGCCTTCTATAAAACTGAAGCTGCCTGAACAAAGGTTTTAGTGTTCTTCCCTGGGATTCTCCCTTGCTAATCTTCTTTGATTCCCAGAAACCTCCTATTTACAAAACAAAACTAGCTTTTTCTTGGAGTTAACTAGCTTTTTCTTGAGGTGGCTTATCTGTGCACTTGGAAAGAGTTGTGTTTTTAAAGTCATTTCAGTTCAAGTTTCAACTAAGTACCAAATTAATTTCCAAAAAAATTATATTTGAACTATATATCAATTCAGTAGCTTTTCTCTGCCATGAAGAATGGATCAATCCCTATGTATCTACATATGAAGTATTCAGGTATTTTTATTACCACCCATATAATTCAGGTTTGGGAAGAGTTTTAGCTAAAATACTGGCTAATTGGGACTTTTGGGTTTATCAGTTTTTAGTCTCAATAATACCACATCAACATTGTGAAATTAGGTCACTTAATAGCCCCTGTAAAACCACTTTAAGATATAAACTTTAAAAACTTTTCTGCAAGTGGGGCACCTGGGTGGCTCAGTCGGTTAAGCGTCTGACTCTGGATTTTGGCTCAGGTCATGATCTCACAGTTTGTAAGTTCGAGCCCTGCATGGAGCCTGTTTGGGATTCTCTCTCTCTCTCTCTCTCTCTCTCTCTCTCTCTCTCTCTCAAAATAAGTCAATAAACATTAAAACTTTTATGCAAATAAAATTCAACATATAATGATTTTTTTCTTTTAAAACATCTCATTTTATTGTAAAAAATGCAGATAAAAATTAAAAGGTAGACATCACCCATGGTTTTACCACCCCAATTAACCATCACTAATAACTTGGTACATATATATCAAATACTGGCTGTTTTTAATGGTCTCTGTGTTAGCCAACACATTTTTATGATTTTATGTGAAATTCTTAAGTGCTTTCGATGATGATATGATTTTTCACATGGGAAGAATATAAAATTATTTTCTTTTTACAGACTCTGATTGAGATGTTTCAAAATATTGGCCACACCAATCTTGCTGATTTTATTGCTGGATTACTCACCATTATCATCTGTATGGCAGTTAAGGAAGTAAATGATCGATTTAAGCACAAAATTCCAGTCCCTATTCCTATAGAAGTAATTGTGGTAAGCAAAACATGTAATTAGAAAATTCAGCATTAATTGGTTTGACGAGAAAGAAGTTGTAATATATACATGATATTGTAGTATGTATATCTATATATCTACATATCAAGTAATATATATATATATATATATATATATATATATATATATATATATGACAATGGAATATTACTGAGCCATAAAAAAGAATGAGATCCTGCCATTTGCAACAACATGGATGGAGCTAGAGAGTATAAGCTAAGTGAAATAAGTCAGTCAGGGAAAGACAAATACTATGTGGAATTTAAGAAACAAAACAAATGAACAAACAAAGAAAAATACAAACCAAAAAAAACCCCCTGGAATCTTAAATACAGAGAACAAACTGGTGGTTGCCAGAAGGGAGGTGGGGGGGGGAATGGGTAAAATCGACAAAGGGGAAAGTAAGAGCACTCTTATCTTGACCAGCACGATGTAAAGTATAGAAAAGTTGAACCATGATATTGTACACCTGAAACTAATATAACACCATATGTTAATTATACTTGGATGAAAGAAAGAAAGAAAGAAAGAAAGAAAGAAAGAAAGAAAGAAGGAAAGAAGGAAAGAAAGAAGCCAACAGGGAAGACTTCCCAATGAGGAGACAAAAAATAAAAATAAAAAAGGAGTTGTTAAAACATGGAGGTTTTTTTTAACCTCTTTTGTTTTATTTTCAGACAATAATTGCTACAGCCATTTCATATGGAGCCAACCTGGAAAAAAATTACAATGCTGGCATTGTTAAATCCATCCCACGGGGGTGAGTGCGGACTTCCTCTTAGGCAATACTAATATATTAAGTCAGAATTTTCTATTTAAAGGAAACCTTTTATTATAAGCCTCATTTCATTGGTGCTCCCTCAATAGTCTTCTTTGTGTGTGATCTTAAAGAAACACCCAGTTGTGCAAACTGTCAGTGTGTGTGTCGATAAAGTTTAAGCCATTTGTTTCAAAGCAGCTCCCATACCCTCTGTCCTTTTCTTCATTTTCTTAAAATATGGCAGGACATGTACAGTTACCACCAGACTCCTGATTGAAGCTCATATGTAGAATTGCAATATGATATAAATAGAATCATGGTTAGTAACGTTTATTACACTGAGAACAATCTGTTTAAGGAATAAGGGACATCTGGCTTAACTTCTCTACCATTTAGTTTAATCAATCTTAAATAATAATTATGTCACTTGTTCCCATGAATAAAACTCATTATCTTCAAGGGAAGGTTTATATATGTTTGGTAGTTCGGTGAGTTAGAAGAGTAAAGAGCAGAGTTCCTTTGTCCACTTCTGTCACCGTCTAGATGGGTGACAGAGGGCAGTGGGCGGGGGCTCCTATAAAAAAAGGGCAATGACCACTGCTGAATTCTTAACTCGAACTTATTCTGCTATGCCAACGAGATCTCTCAGAAGATGCACTGAATGGCCCAGTACACTTTGCTGTAATTTTATCATATGGCATTAAAAAGGAGGCCCAAAGGTTTATTAGATTGGAAACACTAACTTCTAGCAATTATGACCAGTCTTACTGTTAGATAGGCAACAAGTACTAGTTTCCCTTTCTTATTATTTATTTTGAGAGAGAGAAAGAGTGAGCGAGAGAGAGAGAGAGAATGAGAACGAGTGGGGGAGGGGCAGAGAAAGGGGGGGACAGAGGATCCGTGGGGCTCGAACTCGCAAACCTCGAGATCAGGACCTGAGCCGAAATCAAGAGTTGGACACTTGGGGCTCCTGGGTGGCTCAGTCAGTTAAGCATCCGACTTCGGCTCGGGTCATGATCTCGCGGTCCGTGAGTTCGAGCCCCGCGTCGGGCTCTGTGCTGACAGCTCAGAGCCTGGAGCCTGTTTCAGATTCTGTGTCTCCCTCTCTCTCTGACCCTCCCCCATTCATGCTCTGTCTCTCTCTGTCTCAAAAATAAATAAAAACGTTAAAAAAAATTAAAAAAAAAAAGAGTTGGACGCTTAATCGACTGAGCCACCCAGGTGCTCCCCACCACCCTTTTTTTTTTTTTTTTTTTTAAATTACTTTCCAAAGGTGTTTCATCAAGTGATTCTTATGACCAATGTTTTGGTAATGAATCCTGATGCTGGAAGACATTTTGTGATAAAAGATGTAATGTGGCTATTTGCGGTCTTACAGTATTTTCATGATTTGAGTGGTTATAAAACAACTACATAAGACATATATTTTATGGATCCTTTTTGTCAGGCTTCCTAAGATGTAACACTTAGAGGCGGTCCACAGCAAATGCCCTGTGCCATCAATGCATGTTCCATGAATAGGTTTGAGGAACTCATTTTTGCTGCCCTCAGTCCTCCTTTCTGGCCCTGTCCAGGGCTTTCCTGACTGCTGTCCTCCTGAAGTGGATCTCTCTAGCCCCCTTGACCCTTGGGTTGAGTCATGTTGACTCCTCTGACAGACCACCTGGTGTAGTTTGCTGCAGCCCAACAGGGCCACTGAAGGGGGAAGGAGCTCGGGGAAAGACTACTCAAGAAGTCAGTAGAAGATGTCCAGCCAGGGCCCCAAGTGAGTGACTTGGGGCAGAAAATTGCCACTGCTAAGATCCTGCAAGGCACTACAAAAGCATGGCAGGTGCATGGCAGATTTAGGGTCTCCCCACATTTACTGAGTACCCACTATGTGCGTAGGTACTAATTACTTACACATACCATACTTCCTTTACTCCTTCCAATAACCTTATGAGAAGAGTATATAGTCCCCATTTGATAGCTAAAGAAACTGGGACTTTGTAAGTTTAAATAATATGCCCAAAGTCAGAGAGTTACTTACAGACTGATGGAGCCAGCATTCGGGTTCTTTGATTTCAAGTCCCTGAACATTGTGACCTTGGGGAATCAAGGACCTGGTAGAAGGCTCTGGAATTGGAGAAGTAGGCAGCCAGGCAGGCAGTGGGCATCAGGTTGCAATCAAAACGGAACTCTTTGCAGGACTGGAAAGTTATCCCAACAGACCTAATTACCTGAAGGAGGGTTGGTTGGGTCTCAGGAACGAGTCAGAAGCCTGGTTTTAAAAAGTAAGGTCGAAGCTTATGTCTAGACAAGTGGAGGTGTGATGCCGGGTCACTCAAGGGCTGGATCAGGGTTTCGAACATCCCATATTTCTACATATAATATCCATTCCCAAGCCTACATGTGGGTCAGGATGGGATGTGGGAGGAAAGGAGTCTGGAAGTGACCTCGCCTGTAGGGAGAAAAAAAGCCTACAGAGGCAGAGAACCAGACAGATCTTGGTACAAAGGAAATCACCATTACCTGGACCCTTCTAAATGACCTTGAGCAAGTCATTTCACTTTTCTGAGCCTCAGTTCCCTTATCAACAAAAGGAGAGAAGTAGATTCAAAAATTTCTAGGATATTAGATTAGGATATTAATTTGGATAATATTAGGATATTAGCAGCTCTAAATTTCTATGGTTTTCTATAACAATCTTATTTCTGTTTTAGTACTTCCCTCTAATTAGAGGGGGGGAAATGTAGTTCCCTATTAAAGGAAACTCAGGGGGCACCTGGGTGGCTCAGTCAGTTAAGTGTCCAACTTCGGCTCAGGTCATGATCTCACAGCTCGTGAGTTTGAGCGCCGCATTGGGCTCTGTGCTGACCACTCAGAGCCTGGTGCCTGCTTCGGATTCTGTGTCTCGCTCTCTCTGCCCCTCCCCTGCTCACACTCTGTGTGTCTCTCTCAAAAACAAATAAACATTAAAAAAATGTTTTTAAAGGAAACTCAGACATAAGTGAGCTAGGTGAGGGAGATTGTTTTAGTGGGTTTTGTTTGTTTGTTTGTTTTGAAGGTTTTTGGCTTAGGGACTTCTGGATATATACTCTATGGATAGTCATCAAGATATAGGTACATGAAAGTCATTCTGCCAATATTCATATTTGGGGACAACTGTAGCATTATAAACTTATAGCTTTCTTTCTTTGTTTTTTCTTTCCTTCCTTCCTTCCTGCCTTCCTGCCTTCCTACGTTCCTTCTTTTCAAATAGGCTTTTACGCACAACATGGGGCTTGAACTCATGATCCTAAGATTAAGAGTCACATGCTCTATGGATTGAGCCAGCCAGGCGCCCCTGAGTTTATTTCTTTACATGGTTTGTAGAATAGCTCTAGTTTGTCAAACAGTAGTCATTCAACCCCACAGTCATTGAGAAGTCTTAGTCATTGTGATGATGGATCATTCTGATAACTACATAAATTTAATCTTTTCTGGACTCAAGAAGATTTTAAATATCATAGCTCTTAAGATATGGAAAATCTTTTTTTCTTTTTAATTTTTTAAATTAAAAAAATTTTTAATGTTTATTTTTGAGAGAGAGAGACAGCATGAACAGGGAAGGGCAAAGAGAAAGAGGGAGACAGAATCTGAAACAAGCTCCAGGCTCTGAGCTGTCACCACAGAGCCTGGTGTAGGGCTTGAACCCATGAACTGTGAGATCATGACCTGAGCCAAAGTTGGATCCTCAACTGACTGAGCTACCCAAGTGCCCCTTTAATTTTTCTTTTTTTAAGAGAGCAGGGGGGAAGGATAGAGGGAGAGAGAGAGAGAGAGGAAGAGAGAGAGAGGGACGGAGGGAGGGAGAGAATCTTAAACAGGCTTCATGCTCAGTGCAGAGCCCTATCTATGTGGGGCTCAATCCCATAACCCTGGGATCATTCCCTGAGCCGAAATCAAGAGTCGGACACTTAACTGACTGAGACACCCAGGCATCCCAAGATATGGATTTTCTACGTAGGTCTTTCTTTCAGCATCTTATATTGTTTGTCTCTTTAATAGACCTGACATCTCTTCGTATGCGGAAAATCTTATTTTATGGCCAGACTATCTTTTAAATTCAAAGACCTTTAAGATAAAAGTGTGTAAGGGGAAACACTAATGTGTGAAATGGCATGGCATGGGATTGTGTGATATTATAGGATCCATAACGACAGGCTTATTCGTGTCAGAGGTCTGGATAAGGCAGCGTTTGTAAGCTCTCAAAGAGGGGCAGAGAAGTCAGCCAGTGAGACAGCACCAGCTTCTAACTAAAAATTGTAAAAGCAATGCCACCACTTACTTGTCTCCTGCTTTTTGCTCTTAGGATCCAGCCCTTTCGCGTCTGACTTGGGGGTTGGGTGGATATAGCATCTGGCGAGGTAGGAACAGAGAATTATGGTCAAATGCTCACTGCAGTTTTCGTTTAAAAACTCTCTAGGTTTTTGCCTCCTGTACTTCCACCTGTGAGCTTGTTTTCCGAGATGTTGGCTGCATCGTTTTCCATCGCCGTGGTGGCCTATGCTATTGCAGTGTCTGTAGGAAAAGTATATGCCATCAAGTATGATTACACCATCGACGGGAACCAGGTATGGTCCCCCGTGTGCTGAATCACTTTTGTAGGGCTGAAGACAAGAAAAAAGCATAAACAGGGTAGATTCTATTGTCTGCTAAGGAAGGGATTGGTCCCTCTCGCTAGCCCTTATCAAGCTAGGGTTTCCCTCTTAAGCATGCGATTTCGAAATTAATTGGAAACAGGCATGTTGTATCTCTTTCCTTTTTAAGAAGTTGAAGTAACCCGAACTTTAAGAGTTAATTTAGTCAGGTCATAAATAACATTCAAAGCTAACGTGTTGGGTCAGCCTAAGATTTCTTCATGCAGTCCGGGCTCCCCTGGTATATTTTATTTAATGGCACCTATAGTATGGCAAAACAATGCAACAAACCCCATCGATGGGAGTTGTGACCACCTTAAATTGAGGTGGCTCATTGCAATTAATACACACAAACCTTTTTTGTAGGCATATGCTATGTTCGTTGCAAAATGAGCCGGTTTTAGATTGCTCACAAATCTGTCAGTGTGGTTTGTTTTTGAAAACACAGCATAGGGGCGCCTGGGTGGCGCAGTCGGTTAAGCGTCCGACTTCAGCCAGGTCACGATCTCGTGGTCCGTGAGTTCGAGCCCCGCGTCGGGCTCTGGGCTGATGGCTCAGAGCCTGGAGCCTGTTTCCGACTCTGTGACTCCCTCTCTCTCTGCCCCTCCCCCGTTCATGCTCTGTCTCTCTCTGTCCCAAAAATAAATAAACGTTGAAAAAAAAAATTTTTAAAAAAAAAAGAAAACACAGCATAGCAGTCACAGCAGCTCAATGATTAGTGGTCAGGCAGAATCATGGCCGTCCTAGTCATAATATGCTTCCCAGCAAACATCCAACCACAGAAGAAACACTTTATGTGTGAACAGAACAATGCTTTCTGCGAGAGCTACAGATACACCACTCGCCGGGAAGGGAAGTCAGCATTTTAACCAGTGACTATTCCTTAGCAACCTTAAAAATGATTGAGAGCCGTGAGGCCTCTCTTAGACTCTGTGGAGCCCCAAGTCCTGAATGCCTTTCAAGACCTCCAAGCACCTTTAATGGTAAAGATTAAATTGGGGCTCCCAGACAGGGTGGTCTGGGGAGTTTGCTTTCTTATTATTCTTCCTTACACGGTTGGCGAGGGTCTTGCAAAGATTGTATGTGTTCGCATCACTGCCACCCGGTCTCTGCCTTAGGAATTCATTGCCTTTGGGATCAGCAACATCTTCTCAGGATTCTTCTCTTGTTTTGTGGCCACCACCGCCTTGTCCCGCACCGCCGTCCAGGAGAGCACAGGGGGAAAGACACAGGTATGGAACAGCGGCATGGTGGCTTGTGTCTCCTGCAAGGGATGAGCCGGGGAAGTGGCTCTCAGGAAGGCTGGCTGGAGAAGTCAGCAAGGGGATTACCTTGGATACATAGGTTTGTGCCTCCTTGATCCGGCTCCCCGCCCAAATCTTCTTCACATTTATGGTTGCCTAAAGCACAAATTCTCAAATTAATCTCTTTGTGTCACTGCTCAGCTGGCAGAGAGCTATACTTACCTGCTTGTCCAGGGACAAAAACAACTGACAAGGAATCAGTAATGAAAAATACTGATTTTTATCTATTTGTTATCTGGGGATAAAGAAGGCCTAGTGAAAGCACGTCATGGCTTAGGAGGTATTATATTTTCAGGAAAATCAAAAGTGTCTGTCTACATTTCCTTTACAAGGATAGGAACTTCCTCCAGAGGCCTTTGGGCCCACAGAACAAGTTTGTTGGCCAAGAGTATTGTTGTCGTAACATTTCGGCATTTCTTCTGGAGTACAACTTGTGTTCCTGAAGTTCGGAACGTGGGTTTAAGTTGTCGCCTTCACAAAGTGACCCCAAATCCCTAAATAACCCTGCCTTCCACAGGCCAGAAAGCTCAGGAGCCCTTCTCAAAGGCTCTCTTTTCTAGCAGGAAATGGGGTCAGAGAGGCCCAAATAGGTGGATGGGGGCATGGGACAGGCTCAGGGGTGGTGTTTCTGCCATGCCTGGAGGGCTTTCCCCTCCCCACACACAGCTATTATTTAAGAGTAAAAAGTGTAATGAGGCTATAAAGGAGAACAACAAATCCAAAGGCAGTACCCTTAACACACACGGTCTTCAGACAGGGTTTTATAAAAGAGATGGGCTGAGAAAACTAGTGACTCCCTGCGGTGGCCCAGGGGGAGCTTTGTCCCCCCCAGGCACACATGATTCTCTCTTTCCATTTATAATGGATCTCTGCGCCGGATTTGGAAGAATGAGCCTCTACCAGTTTCTTGGCTCCAGCGGAACAAAATTTAATTTTAATTTTCAGAATTTTGCTTTTTAAAAAAAAAAATGTTTATTTATATTTGAGAGAGTGTAAGTGGGGGAGGGCAAAGAGAGGATCTGAAGTGGGCTCTGTGCTGACAGTAGTGAGCTGGAGGTGGGGCTCGAACTCATGAGCTGTGAGGTCAATCTGAGTCGAAGTCGGACGCTCAACCGACTTAGCCACCCGGGTGCCCCTAAAATTTTGCTTTTAATAATTGAATTTCCTTTTTCGGGGGCTTGGGGATGCGAACACTTCTCACTCTGAAGGAGCAGGTAAGACAGCGCAGCCCTTGCCAAGAGGCAGAGCCGTGCTCTGAGGTCCCCGGGGAAGAGGCCGGAGGGGACTCCAGAGCTGCCCCCGTGTTCAGGCGGCTGTCAGCAGGCAGGTCCCTGCGGCTTTCACCTGAGCCGGGGCATTGACAGACTCCCGTGGCAGCATGCGGGTGTGGGCAGGTCCCCAAGCGGTGAGGTCCGCTCTCCTGCTGTTGCCCTCCAGCCTCCAAGGAGGCACGGGCCAGCCGCCCCAGGAAGAATGCCCGTGTAAAGTGATGCCTTGGCAGAGGTCTAGGGGTAATGGTGTTCTGGTAAGCTGACACCTGCCGTCACACACTGACAGGTATTATATTTAGGAATGAAGGATGCCAGGATTTCAGTAGTGAAGAACGAAGCAAGCACAGACGTGACTTGCTCTTTAATTACTGAAATGTATACTAAGTTCAGGGTTAAAAGTCTAATAGCCTGGACTACAATCCAGGGACTCACAAACACACACACTGGCAGCTCTTCCCTCGTTGTGTGGCTTCGCATGTTTTCTCTGATGTTGGGACCTCAGTTTTCAGCATCTATAAAATGGGAGGATGAATCGTATCCCCCTCATAGGGATGTTGTGAGGATTTAAAAACAAACACACGCCACGTTTGTAAGATGCCGGCACATACCTGTAAACACTTAGTGTTCCCGTCATTAACTCCTCACGATAGGAAAAGCATCGTGGTACCTGTGATGCATATACTATGCCCTGACGCAAAAGAAACACCCCGGCGAATACTTCCTGAATGAACGAATGGAATAATGAGGGTTAGTGACCGTTAACTGTCTGCAGCACATCCTCAGATTGTAGAAGAGCTGAACATTGCAACCTGTTGTTTCTTTCACCCCCATCGGACTCCTGCTGACTCACTAAAAAGTATTTCTGATTGCAAACTTCCCTCAGCTCCGATTACCTTCTCACTTGTAACAGAATAATTAATTTTCTAGCGACTGAATGTGCTCATAGATATAAAATATACAGCACCTCCCACAAACCAGCCTGATAGAGTGAGTGCGTGTAATGGACCCCTCGCAGATTTTAATATAGCGACCAAAATTTGTCCTGGCGGCTTAGTGTTGCATATTGGCGGCTTAGTTTTGCATATATTTGGTGAGTGGGTGGCCATTCCCCTCGACATGGGCTGTCATTTCTGTCCCCAGATCTCCCTTTCCTTTAGCAATTCACAGAGCCCTACATCCACGGCAAGGTGCAAGTGGCTCATGATAGACAACAATGTTGGCTAAGCGATTGTATGGAAGAAAGGAAGGAAGGGAGGGAAGAAGGGAGGACATCAGCTGCTCCACTTAGAGAGGTGAGGGAAAACCACCAAGGCACGGGCATCCTGGAGCCGTGGTGCTAACGGGCAGCAAAGAGCCTAACAGAGGGCTCTGAATGTACAAAGCATCCAGATGTGCACAGCCCATCATTTGCATGATGTTGCCTCAGGCTGAGGTAACCACGGTGGGAACCTGAATGATCAGTCTGCCAGGTGGAAAGACGGTGGCTATGAAATTTCCTGTGGTTTTCAGATCTCCTACGTATGTTGGCTTTATCTGTCTCTTTCAGCTCACACCTCCAGTACCAGGCGGCCCCCTGCGCCCGGTACAATCTTCCCTGTTGCTTCTTCTCTCGTGGCTTTGCTTCTGGTGCCCTGTCTCCTTTTCTCCTTTGTTTCAGAGCTTCTGGTCTTCACCTCGGCCAGGTGCCAGCTGTCTCAGCAGAGAGTTCATTGGTCAGCTAACCAAACCAGAGAATAGCCCCACCCCCTCAGCCTCTCTCCTAACTATTTATGGATCTTAGGAGAGCTTTGTTTTGCCAGCGAAGGTAACGTTTCTGAAGGTCCTTTAACCCCTGCTGTTGTCCCGTCATCACTCGGGCTGCTGGGGGGCAAAACTCTTGAGCCTGCGCCCAGGGACTGTTGGAGGAGGCAGGGGGTATGGTCCCACTTCTCATTATGCTCCTGTAGCATTTTGAATTTGCAGAAGGGCCGGTACGCTTATTTTCTCTGAGACTTCTGTGCAAATCGGTGCCGTCCGTACGATGTGTTATCAGAATAACTGCTATTATGACTACTGCTTCGGTAATGCGGAGGAATTAGACGTGTGCCTTGGGAATTTATTGCCCAAGAACATTCACGATCTGTTGTTGCAGCAGGGGAGAGGTCCATGTTTCCCGCTATGGCAAATAATTACAAGTGTGGCCTCCCCACCTGACACAAAGGCTATAGGTCTGTAATACATCCAGGCCCAGCCGGCTTTCCCTTAGCAAGCTCAGGCTTCACGTTTTCTTTAACTTCCCTGCCATAGCTACCATATATACGTTTCCCGTTTTTCCTTCAGTTGTGTAGAGTTGTAAGAAATAATTCTCATTTGTCTCAACAGTACTGAGCAGAAGGGGGGAGGCAGGGAGGTGCACCCACGGCCAGGCTCTCCTGCACACATCCAGCAAGCTGGAAGACACGAGGGAGAGGGATGGACCCCGTTCATGGGAGGTGTGTGTCTTTCAGATTGCCGGCATCATCTCGGCTGGGATTGTGATGGTCGCCATTGTTGCCCTGGGGAAGCTGCTGGAACCCTTGCAGAAGGTACAACCCTGCTTCCCAACAGCCCGATTGCATAATTTCTCTTCACTGCTCTGTCACCAGAGAAATAACAGGAGATTTACAAATCCTCACATGGAAGACCATTCCCCTGAATAACACAGCCTTCCCTGTCCCTCTTGACAGTCGGTCTTGGCAGCTGTTGTAATCGCCAACCTGAAAGGGATGTTTATGCAGGTGTGTGACATTCCTCGTCTGTGGAGACAGAATAAGATTGATGCCGTAAGTCACTGGCTGCCCATTTTTGTCTGAAATGTTTGTTTCTTATGTGCTTCCTGCCGCATCACTATGTCCCCTTCTCTCCTCAATCTCACCTGCGCTGTGGGACTCCCAGAGCGGAAATTAGAATTGGATGGATAAGCCAAAGCCTGCCAGGTGAATCAAGCTTTGAGAAGGTCCTGTATCCCTGGGAAGATGTATTTCCATCTAGGAAGAATCCCACATAAACACATTAAACACCAGACCAAATAAACACATTAAAAAAAATAATAAAAAGAAATGAGCTTTCTAAAAAATAATAATAAAAATGAAAAAATAAAAATAAATTAAAAAAATAAAAATAAACCCCTCTGTAATATAGAAGGACAAACGAAACTCAAACAAAGCAAAACCAAAATACAAAACCCTTACTGAGTTTAACTCTGACCAAAGTAACCTTCAGAACTGTTCTGAGGAACCATAAAAGCCAGAAGCTAACTGGGTGCCTGGGTGGCTCAGTCGGTTGAACCTCCAACTCTTTTTTTTAACGTTTATTTATTTTTTAGAGAGAGAGAGAGAGAGCACAAGTGGGATTGGGGCAGAGAGAGAGAAAGAAAGAGAGGGAGAGGGAGACACAGAATCTGACAGGCTCCAGGCTCTGAGCTGTCAGCACAGAGCCTGACACAGAACTTGAACTCCCAGACCGTGAGATCATGACCTGAGCCGAAGATGGATGCTTAACCAACTGAGCCACCCAGGCACCCTGAGCCTCCAACTCTTGATTTCGGCTCAGGTCATGATCTCAACGGTTTGTGGGATACAGCCCCACGCTGGGCTCTGCCTTGACAGCACTGAGCCTGCATGGGGTTCTCTCCCTCTCTCTCTGCCCCTACCCTGTTTGTGCTCTCTCTCTCTCTCTCTCTCAAAATAAATAAATAAACATTTTCTAAAAATTAAAAAAAATAAATAAAATCTTTAAGAAATGTGGGAACATAAAATAATACTATGCAGTCATATTTGCTTGTACTTGCAAAAACTACTGGTGAAAAGTGTGCACATGTACATGCACAGAGACACATATGGAAATGTGAACACAAGTGAGGGTGTTGGACGGGTGAAGAGGGGAGAGGGTAGGAAGCAAGGTTTTCTACTGTATGCCTTTTTAATATTACTTCCATTTTGAACCACGTTAATACATTCCCTATTCAAAACTTAAATTAAAAACAAAACATTGAAATGGGACAATTGGTCTTTGTTGGAAACATCAGTTTCTACTTCCATTGAAACATGAAATGAAGTGAGAATATTTTTAAAAAGCGGAATTTGTTCATGGACAATTGATCTTCTTGTTTTTACAGGTAGTGTCTCACCTGATGGTCCCTGACAGATTAACGAGGTTCTTTCCATTTCTGTTTTGTCCTAGGTTATCTGGGTGTTTACGTGCATAGCGTCCATCATTCTGGGGCTGGACCTCGGTTTACTAGCTGGGCTCATGTTTGGATTACTGACTGTGGTCCTGAGAGTTCAATTGTGAGTAATGTAAGACCCAGATTTCCCAAAAAGAAGACAACATGCCCTGAGATTTCTTTCTTTTTTTTTTTAAGTTTATTTATTTGAGAAAGAGTACAAGCGGGGGAGGGCCAGAGAGAGAGGGAAAGAGAGGCTCCCAGGCTCCGATCCGACAGCACGGAGCCTGATGTGGGGCTCAAAGTCACGAACTGTGAGATCATGACCTGAGCAGAAACCAAGAGTCGGATGCTTAACCGACTGAGCCACCCTGGCTCCCTACACCCTGAGATTTCTTATACCATTTTAATAAAATATAGGGAAACCACTCCCTTTCATAATAGTTACCATGTATTGAGGGCTTCTATGAATTAAGCCTATAGTGCTTGGCACACATTATCATATTTAGTCTTTGGGACAATCCCATGAATAGGTTTTTTAATTCTCATTCTACAGAAAAGAAAATCAAAGCTCCGAAAGGTTAAGAACCTTCCCCAAGATCACACAGCTAGTAAGTTGCAGAGTCAGGGCTTGAACCCGGATGTATCTCACCCCAAAATCTGTGCATTTAGTCACATGCTCTACTGCTGCCCTCTCCTTCTGGTCACAGCAAGAATAAAAGATGCGTGACTCAGTAAGGACTGACGTGGCTCTGTAGTTCCTTCTGCAAATGAGATGCAGTCTGTGGGGCACATACCGGCTTGGGACAAGATAGCCACTAAGTGTATTACAGCTCATTTTCTCCCAAAGCTAATAACTCAGAACAGGAGATTTTAAAAGCATTTACTGTAGCCCAAATTCATTCAGATCTGCCAAAGAAAACGTACCCAAGAAACCACATGAGTATATGAAATAGACGTAATTAGGTCATATACCGAGTGAAAAGAGCAAAGACATGGCTTGATGTCATGGAAAACAATCTGTGGGAGAGCCGGAAGGTGTATGGTTTTTTGTTGGTTTTGTTTTGACTCTTTTTTTTTTTAATGTTTATTTTTGAGAGAGAGAGAGAGAGAGAGAGAGAGAGAGAACGCACAAGTTGGGGAGGGGCAAAGAGAGAAAGAGGGAGACAGAGAATCCAAAGCAGGCTCCAGGCTCTGAGCTGTCAGCATAGGGTCCGATGTGGGGCTCAAACTCTCGAGCCATGAGATCATGACCTAAGCCGAAGTTGGATACTTAACCGACTGAGCCACCCAGGCACCCTTTGTTTTGACTCTTAAGAGGCTTTTGGTATGTGCTCTCCTGTGTTTATGAAATTGTCTGAACAGAGAGGCAAACAGAACCTGGTTTCCTCCTCAAAACTTCTGTGATCTTTCCAGAGTTCTGGCCTCTTCTCTGTCTGTGCTTGGGCCATGAAGGTTAAAAGAATCTGGAAAAACATCAGCTGAGACACCTTCAGCTTAGCATAAGCCCACCCTTGTTGTTCCACTGGCCAATTCTCCTTCTCTTACTTCTTCCCTACCCTGGCACGTTGGAGTCTTCCCCAAAACTTATGTTCACTGCCTCAGCACTCTTAACTGGTTCCCCAAGGGCCCAGGAGAGTTCACGAGCTCCCAAAGTACCCAATTTGCTGCTGGAAAGTAACTCAGAACCTGTCCTTGGAAGATGTTTCTTCTCATGGTCTGTATGCCACAGTGTGTGCTTTGCCTTGCGTGGGTGTGGTTGGGAGAGAAAGGTTTGTAGAGAGAGGCTCTATAGCTTATGAACACTGTGTGAAAATTTGGCACGGCCCAGTAAGCTGAGGAGAAAGCAATGGTACGTTTTGGCCACTGATTTGGTAACTAGGCTTTTTGCCAACCAAAAATTGTATCCTCCGCAATATTTCATTTCCAGTATTATATGGCTGATCCAGAGGGCACACAAACAGACACTCTTTCTTCAGGAATTGTGTTTAGCACCTGTCCCTAGTCACACCTGAAGAATCACGGAAGTTTTTGATGGTACCAGGAACAGGAAGTGAACAGTCTGGTTGATGGGAAGGATGTACTGCTGGCTCTCCCAGGCTCCCATTTCTAGAAATTGAGACTAATCTGGTCACCGCAGACTCACCATATTTCATCAGACAGTTGTTCTAACTCCCGAGTAAGTTCCAGGCACTGTGCCAGGCACTGAGGACCCCTGGGTTAAAGATAACCTAACCTAACCTTACCTCCGGGGCCTTTTTGGCCTTATCTGAACCTCAGCTTACTCAACCATAAAAATGAGGACAGTACTGCTGACCTTCCAGAACTTTGGTGGCTCCTAGACAAAACTTAACGTGTGAAAGCTCTTTGCTTGGCCTCTAAAGTGTTGTACACAGGGGAGTGGGATGTTCATGACTTCTCTCAGCCCTCAGGAAAATCCTCCTTCTCCAAGGGCCCATGCAAACACCAGCTGTTCATTTCAGAATTAGCTGCAGGAAGATGTGATCTGTAACAAGGACACACGATGCAATAAAGAGCTGAGAATGATGGGCTCTTTCGTATCTGTGATGTCTTGTCATTTTTTATTCCAAAGTATGCCTGTTCCACAAAATCCTGACCTAATTTTTCTTCTTTTAGTCCCTCATGGAACAGCCTTGGAAGCATTCCTAGCACAGACATTTACAAAAGTACCAAGAATTACAAAAATGTAAGTGCCTTTGTGAGACAGTTGCCGCCCTTGGGTTGCTAGCCTGGATTTTCAGGGGGTAGCGTATTTCTCTTTCAGTGTGTTAGGTACAAGGTAGCTAAAGGGGGAGGCTTCTTCCAGGAAAGTTTAGAAGTTCACTGGGGGTGTCATGAAAACTTTGACCTAATGTGCTCTCTGATATCCATGGTTTGTATGAATTGTGTCCATGCTAGTTTGAATGTTTGTTTATTTTTTAATGTTTATTTATTTTTGAGAGAGAGCATGGGAAGGGGCGGGGGATGGGGACAGGGGGACAGAGGATCTGAAGCCAGCTTTGTGCTGACAGCAGAAAGCCCGATGTGGGACTCAAACTCACAAACCCATGAGATCATGGCCTGAGCTGAAGTTGGACGCTTAACTGACTGAGCCACCCAGGCACCCCTGAATGTCCTTTTAATGTAAAACCATTGTAAAAGGAATTTTAAAAAATAAGCAGTTTGATTATTTCCAGAAGTTGCATCAAAATTCTATTTCTCTGCTATGTAATCCTTACCACCCATGAAATTATCTGAAATCCCTGTAAGATTATCTTCATTTAATGCTAACACAAGACTTTTAAGCTCTCTGATTAGACATTTTGCCCCAATCTTGGAATTGGAAGAAATGACATATAATATTGGAAGTGAAAACATAAAGAAAAGACACATCCCACTTATAGGCTTGTGTTCCTTGAAGTAGCTTAGCGGTCACCAGGGGAAATGGCGATGAAAAAGCAGAGAAAGAAAATCAAGAAAAAAACCAATTTAGCGTAAAAAAATGTTGGACACAGAATCTGGAATTCCATTAGCTGCTACTTAATTTATTTCCACATCTTTCTCGGCACTGTCAAGAGCTAAACAATGATGGTAGAGAATCTTTTGGCTCAGGGAATCATGGGCTGAGTTTGGGGGTTTGCAGGTCCAGGCTCCACTTTGGGGAGACTCTGTCCACATCACTCAGCCTCCCAACACCTGTTTTCTCACCTCAGGGGCTCGGACTGAAATCGCTATGATTCCTAAAGACTAGGAAAGTCTAGGATTTCGCAAGCTCTACTTTTGGTCTGGCCACCATGTGTCAGGGTGAGAACAAGCAACCGACATTGTTGGCCTCCATTCTTGCACATCCCCTCAGTTTACTACCTTTTTTCTTGTTCCTTCTTTTTTTCTAAGTTTATATATTTATTTTGAGAGAGAGAGCGAGAGGGGGAGGGGCAAAAAGAGAGGGAAAGAGAGAGAGAGAGAGAGAGAGTCCCAAGCAGGCTCCCTTGGCACAGAGCCCGATGCAGGGCTCGAACTCACAAACAATGAGATCATGACCTAAGCCGAAATCAAGAGTTGGATGCTTAACCCACTGAGCCACCTTGGTGCCCCAACGCTCCTTTTTTTTTTTTTTTAAGAATTTTAGCCAAAGAACAAATTGGGGTTCCGTGGTATGAACCTGAGGCAAATCACGTCCTCATTCTCAGCCTCAGTTTCTCCATCTGGAAATCAGAGTGTTGAATAATTGCTTTTGAAGGCCCTTCCTAACTTGATCTTCTGTGGGACTGTAAAGTTCCAGTAGTTTGAATAACCTATTGCCTCCTAAGTGGAGACAGCCCCTGTTCAGGGAGAAGTGAGTGCTGTCGTCCAGCCCCTCTGAGTAATTGTAACTTGGCTCCTAGCCGAAAAGCCAGAAATTTAATTAAATATTTGAAGGCTGAAATTATTTAACTTCACACATTTTGTTTTCTTAATGCCAGATTGAAGAACCTGAAGGAGTGAAGATTCTTAGATTTTCCAGTCCTATTTTTTATGGCAACGTTGATGGTTTTAAAAAATGTATCAAGTCCACAGTGAGTATTTTATCCCTAGAAATTTGGTTTCTAACCTCCTTTGAGACTTCATTCATTCTACGGGTATTTATTGCCTCAAACTGGACAAGACCCTACACCCTATTCCGTTTGTATGGGGCTTTAAGAATTATAACATCCAAGTAACTTACAATCTGTTTGGCAATAGGAAAGAACCCAGAAATACCATACGTTAAAATCCAGGTAGCAATAACTATGGAAGACCAAAACAGTAGTTTAGACAGTAAATGTGAAGAGTTCAGAGAAGGGAGAAATCCATGTGGGTTGGGCTAATCACATAAGAAAGATTATGTCAGGTGTTTGGAAACTATATGAGCTGAGAGTCAGAGGTAAGTACGTGTATTTGGGCAGGGAGGGTGTTTGCCCAGTTGGAGTAAAGGGTAAAAAGTATAAGTGGAATATGTAAGCCGGAAATTCTGGCCTAGAATGGCATGCCAAGCTTTGAAGCTGAGGTTTGCCCCTACATCAGTGTTTTTCTTAAGTGAGTTCCAGAGCAAACTGGTTCAAGGGAATGGTCATAGATTTTGCAATAGCAAAAGGGCTCTGTGATGTCAAGGAAATTTGTTAACACAGACTTAAAGCTAAAGAGGTTATTCTGTGTGGTTTTTTTTTTTTCTTCGTTTGTTTGTTTGTTTGTATTTTACTCTTTTAGAGCCTTTAATATGAGACTGTCTTCCCTGAGTCTCTGGCTAGGTGGGGTAGGGGTGATACTGGAGACCTCCACCAGACCTCAGAATTTCTTTTCTGGCAGGATGTCTCAAGGAATAATACCACTTGGGAAATCGCCTTTCCAGATAACAATTACCGTTAATGAGCATTAGGAACCAGATGTTTTAAGTAACTTGACATTTCTTTCCAAAGGTTGGATTTGATGCCATTAGAGTGTATAATAAGAGACTGAAAGCACTGAGGACAATACAGAAACTCATCAAAAAAGGACAATTAAGGGCAACAAAGGTGAGGCGACATCTTTCTTTTTCTTGTTAAATCCCTTCTCATGTGAAAATGAAAGCAGTTAGACAGTTGAAAATTAGATTTATTCGCTTTGGTACCCAGATGTGTTCAGGCAGTTGACAATGTATGTTGGACGACAGTTATTCTTGTAGGCAAGAGGGAATGGGAGAGAATTAAAAAATCAGCAGAACTCTGTGGAAACACAGAGTGTGATACTTTTTCCCATCGAGAAATAAACCTTATTTTTACTGAAGGGAACAAAATAAATGCTAATTCAATGCCAGAAAAATGCTCACAACAGAAGGCAGCTAAGTTCATAAACTTTTAGATCTATTACCTTTTATTCAGACTCTCCTGCCTATGTATCTCTTGGCCAAGTTCCACAATCTTCCAGAAATCAAGAGTTTCCTGGCTCCTCTGCTCTTCCATTTTTCTTCTTAGGGAACATCACAGTTTGGACTGAGGTAAATCTCATTCCTTAAGAGTTCATCCCTTTGATGTTTTGCTCGCCAAGGAAAAGTGTATAGGACTTTTAAGTAATTTGAGATGCATTATTGCAAGGTGTCCCCGGTCATTGGCAACTAAGTTGGCAGTGTTTTCTTTGTTTAGAATGGCATTATAAGGGATGCTGGTTCATCAAATGATGCTTTTGAGCCTGATGAAGATGTTGAAGACCCAGAAGACCTTGATATCCCAACCAAGGAAATAGAGATTCAAGTGGATTGGAACTCTGAGCTTCCGGTCAAAGTGAATGTTCCCAAAGTGCCAATCCACAGCCTTGTGCTTGATTGTGGAGCTGTGTCTTTCTTGGATGTTGTTGGAGTGAGATCATTGCGAATGGTAAGGTTTTGGTGCTTTGAATGACAGATTTGGAGCTTTGGCCATAGTACCATGATACGGGGTACCTGGTCTTGCAAAAGGGTGATTGTCGGATCTGTAATTTTTCTAGAGGAATGCTTTTGCAACAGAGTGTAGTATTTTATTTTTTAAAAATTTTTTTTTCAACGTTTTTTATTTATTTTTGGGACAGAGAGAGACAGAGCATGAACGGGTGAGGGGCAGAGAGAGAGGGAGACACAGAATCGGAAACAGGCTCCAGGCTCCGAGCCATCAGCCCAGAGCCTGACGCGGGGCTCGAACTCACAGACCGCGAGATCGTGACCTGGCTGAAGTCGGACGCTTAACCGACTGCGCCACCCAGGCGCCCCCAGAGTGTAGTATTTTAAAGCATAGACTGCAAGGCCAGACATGTGGTTGAATCCTGGCTCTCCCACTTACTCACAGTGTGTCCATGGACAAGTTGCTTAATCTGTCTGTACCTCAATTTCTTAATCTGCAATATGGGGGTAATGATGGTACCTACTTCATGGGGTTGTTATGAAGATTAAATAGGTTTATATATATGGACATATTATATATGTAGCTAATAAAAAAGCTAATATATAATATATATATATACTATGTATATATAAAGAAAGAATGTTTAGAAGTATCTCAGCAAATATTAATATTTATTAGGTTTTATTTTTTTGAGTATAGAAAATGGAATATTTAAAAGAAGAAAAAATGGGGGCTCCTGGGTCATGGGACCAACTTCAGCTCAGGTCATGATCTCACAATTCATGAGTTTGAGCCCTGTGTCGGCCTCTGTGCTGACAGCTCAGAGCCTAGAGCCTGCCTCTGATTCCACGTCTCCCTCTCTCTCTGCCCTTCCCCTGCTCACACTCTGTCTGTCTGTCTGTCTCTCTCAAAAATAAATAAACATTAAAAAAATAAAATAAAATAAAGACAACCATGTGAAGTGCTCCAAAACAGACTAATTAGGGTCAACTTGACTGCAAGTGTCAAGTTTAGGTGAAGCTGCAGGTTGTAGTAAGAGGGTCGGAGAGAAAAGCAGGGTCAAGGTACTGACAATCAGATGTAATAACATGGAAATGACCCCAATAGGTGAAGGGGATTAAGAGTACACTTCTCTTGATGAGCACTGAGGCATATATGGAACTGCTGAATCCCTATTTTGTACACCTGGAACTGATATGTTAACTACACTGGAATTAAAATTTAAAAATGTTTAAAGTCTATTTAAAAACTTTGGAAATGAAACCCTGAGGTTTAGCCTAGTTGGGGCTTCCTGGCTGCCTCTGCAAGGGCAGGAAATGATTCCACGGGGTGGATAGTAGGCAGGTTAGGCAGAAAAAGTGATTATACTTGACAGAAGAGTTCAAGAATATGCTGACAGTTGCAGGGCGCCTGGTGGCTCAGTTGAGCATCTGACTCTTGATTTTGGCTCAGGTTGTGATTCCCAGGGTCGTGGGATCAAGCTCCACATTGGGCTCCATGCTGAGTGTGGAGCCTACTTGGGATTCTCTTTCTGTCCCCACTGTCCCTCTTCCTTGCTTGTGCTCTCTCTAAACACACACACACACACACACACACACACACACACACACTGACAGGTTCTATTCCAGTTCTTTTAGAAAACCTGGCTATTATAATGCTCATTTGAGAACATAAATGAAAACATAAGTCTTATTCTTTACTGTGCACTTTACTCTCGTCTTTGGTTCAGATCCATTGTAGATTGTATTGGGCAAAGGGTTTAATGAATTACTTTTGGGGAGAGTACTAACTTATCTAATGCCAGGATATTTCCCACACCCACACCTATTTATTTATATCTCCAAACAGAGGTCTTGATTTTTTTTCCCTGAAAATGTGAAGTTCTCTTTTATTATTGCCCATAGTTCTCATGTCTTGATTTTTTTGTTTTTAATTTTTACATTTTTACTGAAATATAATTAACATACAGTATAACATTAGTTTCAGATGAATAATATAATGATTCAACAAATTCTATACATTATTCAGTGCTCACCACAATAAGGGTACTCTTAATTTCCTTTATTCACCCTTCTCCCCTCTGGCAACCCACCAGTTTGTTCTCTGTATTTAAGACTCTGGGTTTTTTTTGTTTGTTGGCTCATTTGCTTTGTTTCTTAAATTCCACGTATGAGTGAAATCGTATGGTATTTGTCTTTCTCTGACTTATTTCACTTAGCATTATGAGTGATGTTGAGCATCTTTTCACGTGTCTCTTTGTCCATCTATGTTGTTGCAAATGGCAAGATCTCATTTTTTTTTTTATGGCTGAGTAATATTCGTGTGTGTGTGTGTGTGTGTGTGTGTGTGTGTGTGTATACACCACTTCTTTACCCATTCATCTATTGATGGACCCTTGGGTTGCTTCCGTATCTTGGCTATTGTAAATAATGTTCAATAAACAGAGGGGTGCGTATATCTTTTTGAACTAGTGTTTTCATTTTCCTTGGGTAAATACCCAGTAGTGGAATTATCAGATCATTTGTTGTTTCTATTTTCATTTTTTTAGGAACCTCTATACTGTTTTTCACAGTAGCTGCCTGCACCAATTTATATCACCGTCAACAGTACACAAGGGTTCCTTTTCCTCCACAGTTTTTTCAATGCTTGTTAATTTTTGTCTTTTTGATATTAACCATTCTGACAGGTGGAAGGTGATATCTCATTGTGGTTTTGATTTGCATTTCCCATGGTGAGTGATGTTGAGCATCTTTTCATGTGTCTGTTGGCCATTTGTAGGTCTTCTTTGGAAAAACATCTATTCCGGTCCTCTGCCCATTTTTAATCAGATTATTTGGGGTTTTGGGTATTGAGTTGTATAAGTTCTAAGTTGTATTTTGGATATTAACCCTTTATTGGGTGTATTATTTATGAATATCTTCTCCCATTGAGTAGGTTGCTGGGTTTTGAGTTTTTCTGTGTGTATGGTGTAAGGTAGGAGTCCAGTTTCATTCTTTTGCATGTAGCTGTCCAGTTTTCCCAACAACATTTGTTGAAGAGACTGTCTTTTCCCCATTGTATATTCTTGCCTCTTTTGCCATAGGTTAACTGACCACATAAGTGTGTGGGTAACCTGGGTGGTTGAGTTGGTTAAGCGTCCGACTTCAGCTCAGGTCATGATCTCGCGGTCTGTGGGTTCGAGCCCCGCGTCGGGCTCTGTGCTGACAGCTCAGAGCCTGGAGCCTGATTCAGATTCTGTGTCTCCCTCTTCTCTCTGCCCCTCCCCCACTTGCACTCTGTCTCTGTCTCTCTCTCTCTCAAAAATAAACAAACATTAAAAAAATGACCATTTAAGTGTGGGGTTATTTCTGGGCTCTCTATCTTGTTCCATTCATCTATATGCCTATTTTTGTGCCTGTACCATACTGTTTTGATTACTGGAGATTCGTAGCATATCTCAAAATCCTGGATTATGATACCTCCAGCTTTGTTCTTATTTCTCAATATTGCCTTTGGCTGTATCTTGAGTTTTTTAATTAAATTTTTTATTTTGAGATAATTGTGGATTCACATGGAGTTTTAAGAAATAATGCAGAGAGATCCTATGAAACCCTTATCCAGTTTCTCCCCCTGGGAACATCTTGCAATGCCATAGAACAGAAATCACAATCAGGATATTCACATTGATACAGTCAAAATACAGAGAACTTTTTAGGTCAGTTTTACACTTGGAATCCGATGGCCACATATCCATACGCCTGTATCTTCCATTGCAAGATACAAATGTATGCTCTTGTCTCTAATCAGCAGGGACTATGTTAGGAAGCCTCCTGTATGCCCCTCTTTCCTTTCTTCCGCAAACATTCTTTAATCACCTCTGTGCTGTTGAGCCCTGTGCTGTTGTGCACTGGATTTACCACCTCTTGAGATGGTCTTTTCATCCCTAATCATACCATCACTGTAGGTTGAAAACTTCTGTGGTTTTCCAATAATGAACGTTCCTCCAGTAATCAACTTTCCTTAAAGTCCTGATTAACCATGAAAGTGTTCAAGTTTCTCCTGAGCGAGTAATTGAATGCTACTGAATTATGGGCAGATGAAGTCACTCATTGTTACAAATTCTTTTTTAAATTTTTAGATTGTCAAAGAATTTCAAAGAATTGATGTAAATGTGTACTTTGCATCGCTTCAAGGTAAATGCATGCACAAACATATCTACCTATAAGACTTTCTGCTGAGCCCTTTCTTCTACCTTGGGAGTGTGGGTACATGATGTCCAAAGAGCCTTTTTTTCAAACTATTTTTTATTGTGGTAAAAGATGTATAGCATAAAATTTGCCATTTTGGTCATGCTCATGTGGACAATTAAGTCAGTGGCACTAAGTACAGTCACAATGTCGCACAGCCATTACAGCTATCAATTTCCAAAATTTTTCAGTGCCACAAACAAAAACTCTACCCATTATGCAATCACTTGGAGGGCCTTTTTGAAACCTGGAAAAATATTACTTCCAATCTGTGCAGTAGAGCTGGTAATCTGTGGAAATGTATGTCCTGATAACAGTACAGGGCCAATGGAGAAAATTTACCATGGGGATGACTTAGGTTCTTTAGAAGCAGAGGCTCCTCTAGGGTCTGAGTCTGTGTCTCTCTATGTACGAGTGTATGTGTATAGGAAAATGCTAGTGCTCAGACTGAGTTCTCTAGAAATAGGCCCTGAGATAAAGATTCTTGGGCAAGTGACTTATTGAGAGTATACATGAGAAATTCATGCAGGACTGCTGGAGGCAGCATAGGGCAGGGGAAGAGGCTGGACAAAGACATTGTTTTAGAAGTCTACCTTAGCCTGAGTTTGAAAGGAACACAAAGCAGGAAAAGCATCAGAAGTTTACCCCTCCTTGAGGTAAGGAGGCCAGCCTTTTTACCCTCATATCAGTCAGTAAAAGGCTGTAGGCCACCCAAGGTTGGGGTGTAAACCAGTGACCAAGGAAAGTTCTTCAGAGAAAGGCACAGCTGTGAGTCATTAACAGCCAGGCTCATCATGGCAGCCTGAGGACGGGTACCCTGGCAAAACCACGTGCTTGTGAGCCGAGGCTGTCTACCACAACCAGTTATGGCATAACCATTCCCTGTGCTTCTGGAAAAGAAACTCAGTCAGTTTAGAGCAGGGTCACATTTTGAAAATGAGGGGAACAAAATGAAAAGGAGGGGCTGACAAAATTTAGTATTGGCTGATGTTACAAACATGTGTTTTGCTAGAGACTGAACATCATCTCTTTCTTTTGAAGATCATGTGATAGAAAAACTGGAGAAATGTGATTTCTTTAATGATAACATTAGAAAGGACATACTCTTTTTGACGGTCCATGATGCTGTCCTCCATCTACAGAACCAGGTTAAATCCCAAGAGGTTCAAGATTCCATTTTAGAAACGGTAAACATTTAAGCTTTCTACATAAGTATCTTTCCTAAACTACGATGATTTCTGTAAAGAGCAAAAGATTTTCACAAATCTACACCTGAATCACAGTCTAGTAGGATTTGGGGCCATCTGCCTGATTTCTCAGGGCCTCAGTTTTTTCATCAGTAAAATGGGAGTGAAAACATTTACCTCACAGGGTTAATAGGATGACTAAATAAGATAGTTTATGGGAAAGCACCTGGTAGTACCTGGTGCCTACTCATTTTACAACGTGTGAGCTTACTAATAAAAGTAGGCATTCACTGTAATAATGCCTTTTTAGAATATAGATGGCGAATCTTGGATTTTCTGTGATATGGGTATACAAATGCACAATTATATATATAATTTAAATTTTCAGCCATCTGGAAAACCTCAGTGATAAATGTCTTTAAATAGAATCCTTTAGGTCATAAGTGATCTTTGAAAAAGAAAAAAAGAAAAGTCATGAGTCAGCCCAGAGTTAATAATTTCCCAGAAAATAGAATAGACCCTGGTTTCCCATGAGCTTCCTTATTTTGTCAACTATCCTGACACATACCCCGGACAGCCAAGCATTCCGGGCTGGGTCACTGGGCTGAGTCACTGGGCCTGGCCCAAGAACCTCTTCTCTCATGGACCCTCTGACAGTGAATTTGAAAAATTAAAACAAACACTTATAAAATAACAACAATAGTAATTATTCCAGTGACACAATGTACTATATTTTTAATTGCTTCCTTCTTTTCTAAAATTCAGATGAGCAAGTTTTTTATTGTATATTGGAAGTTAATGTTTGAAGTAAAACTAGCTTAGAAAACAATAGTGCATTATTCTTTTTAGCTCTTGTTAGTGGAGAGGCCTCTTAATGCTGGGGGGTGGGGGATGGATATTAGCATTAAATAGTAAGGTATGGATCTTACATACAAAAAAAAAAGGTAGTAAAATCACAAATCTCAAAAAGAAGAAGAAGAAGAAGAAGAAGAAGAAGAAGAAGAAGAAGAAAAGGAAAGCAAGCTACATGCAAGATGCTCATCTTAGAAAACTCATAAACTTTCCTCTACTTTCTAACTTAAAATCCTCTAACTCACAGGTAACAAAACCAAAGCAGGATCATCCAAAACATCTAAAAAACAAACAAACAAAACAAAACAAAAAAAGCACCTCACTTAAAAGTATCTAGACCTGAGGTGTCAAATTCTTTCTCAACCTGAAAATGGTTATTTTGTTATTTGTTTATACCCTACTTCTGATTCAAGCTCTCAGGCCAGGAGTATCACAGAAACCACTAACCAAGCATGCCCCTCCCAGGGCTAGACTCCATCTTGTCTGCCATCAGGGAGGCATTGAGAGTGGCTGAGATGGATTTTTTGACCCTGAACAAATGTTAGACTGCATATAAATGAGTGCTTCTATCATACACCTACCAGGTCACTGGATAGGAGGATGAGCGCTACTGGTGACCCATTATACCAGGAACCTTCTACCTTCCATGTGACTTCAGTGTCTAGCACAAAGTCCCATATGTGGTAGATGTCTAGCAAATGATGATAACTCTTGCCTGTGGTACTTTCCTTTCCTTCAGGAAGTGTAACTTGCATATTATGGAGATTGCGGATGCAGTGATATGACCCTCTCCCTGTCCGTTTATTTAACCATCACAGGGATTATCCCAGGATAGCCTCAACTTGTGGTTACACCCAGCCTCTAACTTTCCCATTATGTCATGACCATCCGCAACAGGGGACAACAAGTCCCTGATGCATTTCTGCACGAGCAAAGAGAATTGGGTTATTTATGTCTGAGGTGGAAAGTAGCTGAAAAGCACTTTGAAACATCACTCTTGTCTGGGTACGCATTTGGAGTTGCTTTAGAAATATCCTTCTTCACACATAAAACAAAGCCCAAATTGCTATTGGTTTCCTCTGTGTGGAAGGTTAAATTGCACGTTACTGCTAAAAAGCAGAACTTTCCCCCAAAACCAACTGGGTCCATACACTCTGGTCTTCCACCTCCAGTAAAATCTCCATCCAGTTCAGCGGGGGACTGTTCATTGTCATCAGTCACAAGCCCTCCGCTGGGCATTCGCTGTATACTCGAGGGTGTACTACGTGCTCTCAGCTCAGCCATTGAAAGAAAAACACAACTGAGTCCTGAGTCATTTAGGCAGACAGGGTGACTCTTAAGAGGTACACACTTCAGAGGTTGGAGAAGAGAGCTGAAAAGGAGGTGAGACAGTGGAGAACGGTGCCAGTTCACACTTGAATGTGAAAAAATAGTATGGGGAAAAATTCCAAGGTGGGAAATGCAGAAGAACAAGAAAGCTGTGAAGGGTTTTGCAGTATGTAGATCATAGATGAGAAACACCAGCAAAGCCTCAGATAATTTTCTGTGGGGTATCAGGTGGGCTGATGCGCTGATGTCATTATCGTTCCAATAAATATTCTCTGTTCTCTTGGTCAAGATTACGCTCATCCAAGACTGTAAAGATCCCCTTGAATTAATGGAAGCAGAGCTGATTGAAGAAGAACTTGATGTCCAGGATGAGGTATGGTCATTAGTTTCTTTCAAAGAAAATAATTTGGATTAAATCTTGAATCAACAGAATAACACAAATAGTGACTATGTCTGATTAAAACAATTCAGGGGAAATAATTAAGAAAAAATACCAGAAGGATGGCTTCATAGAAAGGGGAAAATGGTGGAAAACAAGAATTATCCCTTGGGGGCATTAAGTACTTAGGGACCCTTTGCCCCAAGTATGTAGGCATGATCAGTGACTAGAAGCAGCCAGCACACTGGTCCTAATTTTCTACCTAAGCCTCCCCATACATCCTCTTCCTTTCCTACCTAAGGCCAGGGAGTTTCATAAGCTTCAAGAGAAGTATGTGAGGCACAGGACCCTTTCTTTATCTGACTGATTATGGTAAACAGGATACTCCATTCAAGACTGATGCCATGTATTTCTCATGCTCTTGGGACATCAGACTCTTCCTAAGAACCTTGACCGAAGCGTAGTATCTGACTGAACTCTATGGCTCCACCATCAAGTAAGATGGGGCCCACAAAAGAAGAGCATAGAAACTTTAAGGTTGAAAGATGTCTTGGAATATCAAGACATCCACATACTAGCCTTGTGCAGAGATCTCTCCTAGTCCATCCCCAAGGATGTTGACTTAGCTTTTGTGTGAACATTTCCAGATATTGGCAACTGGTAGCTTTTCAAGGGAGTTTGTTACATGGTTGGATATCTCCAAGTGTTAGTTTTGCTTACAAAACTAGATGCAGCCTTTCTTTAGTAACTACCCAGTGGACTGAGATCTTCCTTCTGTAGCAACACAAACCCTCCCACTGAACAGCCCTTACATATTTGACGGTAGCTCTCATGTTCCATCAGACTCTACTTCAGGCTAGATTCCTCCAGTTCCCTTTATTCCTCAGACACAAAATTTGTCAATGCTTCTCTAGTCAAAAAGGGGACATAAGATCCCAGATGGAGTCAGGTCAGCATGGAGATTATGCAACCACCATCTACCTTGATCTTGTCAAGATATGTCTATTACTATGACTTTAAAATGTGTTTATTTTCATTGCAGCCACATCAAAATCTTGGCTACTATTGAGCAAGGGGCCAACAACAAACTTGGGCATTTTACACAAACTATGGCCCAGCTAGGCTCCCCATTTATATTTATATAATTGAGTTTTGACCCTAAAGCAGGGTAACACATATTTTTGCCAGACTACATCTTGTTGGTTCTAGTTTGTGGATACATTTTCGAATTCTGAACTCCTCACCTACATACGATCTCTCCATCCTACTGGCGTCATATGCAAATCTGATCAGCTTGCCTTCTCTGCCTTATTCCAGATCTTGATAAACATGTTGTTCTCAACATTCGAACCCCTATGGTAAAATCAGGTAGTGTGGAGGACAGGCGGAGATTTTTGTGGAGAAAATACATTGCTAGGGTGAAAATCAGAGGTCCTACCTCCTTAGTCCATCAGCTTAGCGAGTCTAAGAATGTCATTCTTAGCCCAACATGGGGCTTGAACTCATGACCCTGAGATCAAGACCTTGGCTGAAATCAAGTCAGATGCTTAACTGACTGAGCCACCCAGGTGCCTGGGGATGTCATTCTTGAGCTTAGAAGTACTTCCGGCTTTAGCAGTTTGTGATTATGGTTATAAGGCTGACTTAGTGGAGTAAACACTCATCAAAATTGGAAGTTAGGAAGTTGCCACATTACAGAAGTTTTTTTGGATTGCCCTATAAACTAACGGCATCTTTATTCAGGTAATGGATTAGAGGATCGATCATTCAGGTAGGGTACCTGTAGCTAGCAAAGGAGTACAGTGGAGTGGTTTTAAAAGTATGAGCTTTAGAACGAGACAGATTTGTGTGCTAGTCCCAAATCTGCTACTCACTGGCTGTGTAGCCCAGGGAAAATTACTTGCGTGTCTTCATACTTAGTTCCTTCATGTGAAATAGAAACAGTACAACAGAGTTGTACAAATTAAAGGATGCATGCAAAGGAATACTAGTCTCTTGTACATAGTAAGTGCTCAATAAACAGTACTTACTGTTTCTAAAGAAATCCAAGTGGAGAATAATGAGGTACAAAATTAAGTTTTTACCCCATGCACACCTAGGATGAGTAGACGTAACCCAAACTATGAAATCCTGTTTGTAAAACACAGAGATAATGTAGACCAAAGGAGAATTCATTCGTATGAACGTTTCATTTCCCCTTTGTTTCCACAGGCTATGCGTAGCCTTGCTTCCTGAAAGTGGGCTCAGGAGGTTGCTATAAGCTGGGACTGCAAGGCAGAATTTACCCACCATCGTAATTCTATGCAAACATTTTCTGCATGGACTATTTCTTTGGACTTGAGACACTCATTCTCTTTCCATTCGATTTTTTTTGAAAAATCCTTTTTTTTTTAACTTCTTAGCCAATGAAAGAGAACGACTAAGATTTATTTTTAAGGCTTGATTTATAAAGTAAATAGCTTACCTCTACAATGCGCAAAACGGTGAAGATTATCCAGGTGATTTAGCAATGTCCAGGATCTGCTGATGTTATGCTGCTGTTCCTTCATATCAGATTTGCTAACAGTGCTCTAGTGGGGACTGGTGTACCCCTGTTTAGTCGGGGTAAGTGTGCCCCAACAGTCTCCGTGGGCAGGTGAGTCGGGAAGGATTATCGTAAGAAAAAATCAATTTCTGACTGACCTCGATTCCCATGAGCTGCATTGATCACAGTGTATGGTGGCACTGAATAAATGAAGAAGTTTAATCATTAATGCATTCGTCAGTAAAGGTCTTCAAAAACCACTTTTAGTGAATACATCAACAAAGTTTTTAAAACGCAAATTTAGTACTCAATAATCAGTGTTATTATATGTGACCAGATTAAAAAAAAAAAAAAAAAAGGGTCACTTAAAAGGTTCAGAAACAGGCTGATCTATTTTAGGGGCGCCTGGGTGGCTCAGTCAGCTAAGCATCTGACTTCGGCTCAGGTCATGATCTCACGGTTCGTGGGTTCGAGCCCCGTGTCGGGCTCTGTGCTGACAGCTCAGAGCCTGGAGCCTGCTTCGGATTCTGTGTCTCCCTCTCTCTCTGCCCCTCCCCCGCTCACGCTCTGTCTCTGTCTCAAGAATAAACATTAAAAAAAATAATAATAAAAGTTTCAGAAACAGGCTGATCTATTTTAGAAACACTGATTCAGAGGAGTGAAGCAGTGAGATTATTGTGGCTTGTAGAAATCATATTTGATATGATAATAATCATGGATCACAGTTAAGATCAAATACAATGTATGACAGATTATCTCTAGCTTAAACATGCAGCTTTAATTTACCTGAGTTTATAGAAATGATCACTGTGTACAGGTCTATAGAGGTATGTTCTACTTAAAATCTAATGTAAAAATTGTGTTATTTTGAACAAAAAAAACCCTAATTTTGATACATTTATAAGGCTGAGTTGATATTTTTCTCTAAAATTTTAGCAAGATGTAAAGCAAGTGATCTTTAAAAGAATTCTGACCACTTTTCCAAACACAAACAAAGTAAATAAATAAAAAGTGAACAGCCTGATTATAAATCTATGTTTAAAATGAGTTTTTAAGGGGGTGCCTGGGTGGCTCAGTCAGTTGAGCGTCCCAACTTCAGCTCAGGTCATGATCTCACAGTCTGTGGGTTCGAGCCTCGCGTCAGGCTCTGTGCTGACAGCTCAGAGCCTGGAGCCTGTTTCCAATCCTGTGTCTCCCTCTCTCTCTCTGCCCCTCCCTCAGTCTCACTTTGTCTCACTCTGTCTCTCAAAAATAAATAAATATAAAAAAAAATTTTAAATGAGTTTTTAAAGATGGAGCATTCTAAATGAGCTCAATATCAAAAGAAAAAAACTTGTTTGGACTATATACATAGAAAATATATAGTTTTTAAAAAAGTTTATATATTTATTTTTGAGAGAGAGGGAGAGAGAGTGTGTGAGAGCGAGTGAGGGAGGGGCAAAGAGAGAGGGAGAGAGAGAATCCCAAGCAGGCTCTGCTCTGTCAGCACAAAGCCCGATGTGGGGCTCGAACTCACGAAACCCTGAGATCATGACCTGAGCCGAAACCAAGAATCAGACACTTAACTGACTGAGCCACCCAGACATCCAGAAAATACATAGGTTCGTAAAAACCCGTATTTTAAACCAGAACATTTTGCGTCTTTTATTTTTAATCTTTTCTGAGTGCCAACAATTTTCTAGGTATTATATATAATACATAGGCTTTAGTCCCAAGGACTATTACCATACATTTCACACTGGAATGAATGAAGTTGTACTTAAATTTGAGGGGAAAAGAAATACTCAGTTCCCCAACTGAGATGCTGTTTTGCCTGGTTGAGAGTTACATTGTACCTCTGGCACAAAACGTGTGAAATTCTCAAATGTGTTTGGCTATTCAAAGGCAGTATGTCTTCTCCCCGTTTTTCTTCTTAAATACAATCAGAAACAAGTTATCTACTTTGGAAGAATTATTTTCAGTGATCACACCACACTGGTTACCTAAAGGTGGCCCCATCATCTCCCCTAACTCCCACACGTTCTGCTTCTGCGTATTAGAATTCAAGTGAGTTGCAGTGGATTGGGATGTTGCAATATTCTTTCACACTCATGGGTTGTACTGTCCTCCACTGATATAGAACGATGTCTCTTTTGGGAATAGCCTAAACAGGGTTATAATATTATCTCATTTCCACATCAATACCTGCCTATAAAAGCGACAAATCTTATAAGATTGAATATAACAGTCTTGCAAAAAATGGATGAATGTCTCTGTTCGATTGAGGAAATATGCACTGCCCTTTTGCTCATTAGTTGAAGGACATACCAAACTTAAATTTTACAATAAGGCTAGAGTTTTGTAAAATCTTGGGTCCCACTCGTAAGACCACAGTCTATCTGACTTGTTTCCCAAGGACACTCTAGGGATGCTGTCTTTTCTGTGCATGTTGTGAATAGTAACCATACTTTTAAATCTGTGTCATCAAGGACAATTTTACTTGAAATTAAGGTTGTCTTTTGTTATGTTTTTTTTTTAACCTATAGGATAAGATTCCAGTGTTGTATGTGAATGTCTATAACAAATAAAAAAATCAAATTGTGTACATTTGGAAATATTTGCACATATTTTTTATTAAATGTAAAGTTGCCTTTGAAACTACTCCGATGTGTCCTTTCTGAACAAAACTATTACATCTTATAAAAATGCTACCTTTTAAGTTTGCCATTACTTTTATCACCCCTCATTTTGATGTATTCTTTATATCTCCAGTTCTATTTGTTTATGTGCAGTGTCTTTTAGTAAAGACTTACCAATGCAATAAACAATGTTATAAATAACCTCAGTTAATTCTTGTAATTCTTACCCAAGTGATTCTTATTTTGTGCAATGTTGATTATTTTAAGCAAACTTTTCATGTTTCTACAACATATGTATCAAAAGGATACAAAGTATAATGTACCCCTTGGAATTTTCACAAAGCAAGGACACCGGTATAATCACCATCTAGGTCCATAACCAGCAGCCCAGAAACCCTCTCATGCCCCTTCCCAGTAACAGCCCTAAGGGCTAACTACTAACACTTGTGTGGTGTCTGTCCGATTGGATGGGGTCCCGCAAATGTCAGGTGACAATCAGGTAGGAGCCTGCGGCCTGAGCACTGAAAGGATTCACCCAAGGCAGCCCAAAGGAAATAGAAGTTTATGGAATACACCACAAGGGAGTGGTGGGCAGGACAGCAGGGGGGAGGCTGTCTGCAAGGAGGCAGTGGGTGGGGGGTGTTTTGAAAGGGGGAAGATGACAAAGTATGCTGACTTATTGAACTTTCCCTTTTTTGGTACCTGTGCCTGGTTGTAAGTAGCCCACTGGTCAGTTAGGAATTAAGGGTATTTCCGGGTGGGTCACCCGATTGTCCTATCTGTTCAGCCAGGTAGTCGCTGTGGCCCTCTCTGCATTCTACCACTGCTCAAACCTGTTTGCCTAAAAGCGGCCTCTACAACTTGTTTTTTGAACTTCAAGCAAATCAAACAAGGAATCAAACAAGCTGATTTCTTTTTTTCCCCTTCTCTTTTGTGTCTCCCCCTATTCGACATTATGAGCGATTCATCCACGTCACTGCGTATAGCAATCATTCATTCTCACTGCTGTGTTCTGTTGTCTGAATTTACTACCACTTATTTATCCATCCTACTGTTTGTGGACATGTGTGTCATCATTTTTTGGCTCTCATAGATATTCTCGTTCATTTTTGTGTGTGTGTTGAACATGCACACACAATTCAGTGAAGTATATGCCGGGGGATGGGGTGGCGGGGCCGTGTATGCATGTTTTGCTTCAGTAGATACTGCAGTGGGCTCATCTAACATCCACGGCAGACTGTTTCCCAAAGCCTTGCACCAATGCATGCTTGTATCAGCTGGGACATTAAGAGTTCCAGTTGCCACATGCTTTTGTCAACACTTGGTTTGTGTGTCTTCTCCACATTTGCATGTTGCTGATGACTAAAGAAGTTGAATGCCTTTTCAGATGTTTATTATTATTTAAATATCCCCTTTTGTGAATCATCAGCCCAAGCCCTTTGCCAATTTCTCTTTTCAATCATCTGCCTTTTTCAAATGGCCTTGTAAGAGTTTACATAGGGAGGATACAAATCCTTTCTTTTTTTAAAATTTTATTTACTTATTTATTTTTTAATTTACATCCAAGTTAGTTAGCATATAGTTCAATAATGATTTCAGGAGAAGATTCCAGTGATTCATCCCCTATGTATAACACCCAGTGCTCATCCCAACAAATATCTTTCTTAATGCCCCTTGCCCATTTAGCCCAGCCCCCCAACCACAACCCCTCCAGCAACCCTGTTTGTTCTCTGTATGTAAGAGTCTCTTATGCTTTGTCCCCCTCTTTGTTTATATATATATATTTGCTTCCCTTCCCTATGTTCATCTGTTTTGTATCTTAAATTCCACATATGAGTGAAGTCATACGATGTTTGTCTTTCTCTGAATAATTTCGTGCAGCATAATACCCTCGAGTTCCATCCATGCTGTTGCAAATGGCAAGATTTCATTCTTTTTGGTTGCTGAGTAATATTCCATTGTGTGTGTGTGTGTGTGTGTGTGTGTGTATACCACACCTTTTTTATCCATTCATCTGTCAATGGACATTGGGCTCTTTCCATAGATTGGCTATTGTCGCTAGAGCTGCTGTAAACATTGGGGTGCATGTGCCCCTTTGAAACAGCACACCTAGAACACAAACTTTTTGTTGTGTAGGGGCCAAGGGCAGGCCACTTCAGAATGGGCCACTTTGGCATGAAGATTATCTTTGAGTTAAAAGCAATCAAAACCTAGAAGATTCAGGAGAAGCTCCTTTACCTGCCCCACAACAGCCCAAAAAGAATTGAGATAGAAGACCTACTCTAGGAAGAGAGGTATCACCAGGGATAATTGTATTATGATATGAACTAGGTAGGGTAGACAGTGAGAAACTTAGCAACTGTTTGATCAACTGTATGTCCCATTGTTTCTGAGTGGCCCTGCAAACACTTCACAAACATTTACTCTTTTTCATCTTCCTGTGAATTGTATTCTGTCCCCTTGAAGCACCAGACCCCCTACCCAGTTCTCCTTAGTTCGGAATGTCATAGGTACCTCTTTTTGCCTCTCCGTGTCTGTGTGGACTCCCTGTATGTACGAAGTTAATTTTTATTTTCTCCTGTTGATTTGTCTTGCATTGATTTGATTCTTAGTCCAGCTGGAAGGATCTGGAAGGGCGGAGGAAATTCGTTCTTCCTAGCAGGCAGAAATATGTAGTGCACATATCTTATTCCATTTGATGGGAGAATAAAGGACAAAGCTGGACTTTGCTGTGGCTCATAGTCTCCAGGCAGGATTCCTATAGCATGCAGATTCGAGTATCCCTACAGCTCCCTCAAGGACTTCCTTTAATGTTTTACCACACTAGCTTTGCTTTGGTGTGACTTCCCTCTGATAATTGTAAACCCTCCCCCCACCAAGATATGTTAGCAATCATCCTTCAAATATATGGCCCACTGGTACACATTTGAAGGGTCTCATGACTAGTGACTTACTAGGCAGTAGTAAATAACCTTATCTTAACAGCAGCTAGCCCCTTAAGGTCCTGGAAGCCTTGCTTCCAAATTCCTTAGTGGCTTACACTATCCCTAACCCCCACTAACTAAGGTATAAAATCAGTCACTCCTCACAATCCCAGTGCAGCTCTTTCTGCCCACAGGCCCTGTCCCTGTGCTCCGATAAAAACACCTTTTTGCACTGAAAACGCCTCAAGAATTCCTTCTCGACAATTCGCTTGCGGCCCCACGATGTATTCTGTGGATTGGCTTTTCATTCTTAATCGTGCCCTTTAATTAAAAAGAATTTTTTTTTACATGTTTATTTTTGAGAGAGACAGAGACAGAGCACAAGCAGGGGAGGGGCAGAGAGAGAGAGAGGGAGACACAGAATCTGAAGCAGGCTCCAGGCTCTGAGCTGTCAGCACAGAGTCGGATGTGGGGTTGGAACTCATGAACCGTGAGATCATGACCTGAGCTGAAGTCGGACAGTTAACTGACTGAGCCACCCAGATGCCCCAATACGCCTTTTTAATTTTAATGTAGTTCGACTTATCATTTTTCCCCCTTAATAGCCTTTTTTTTAAATATAGCTTAGGAACTCTGTGCCTAAGATAATGAAGATATTTTCCTATATTTTCCAATAAAACCTTTGACTTCTTACATTTAGATGGACACTATATCTGGAGTTGGATTTTTGTATGTGGCGTGAGGCAAGGAGTGAAGAGTGCCAGGTGCACAGCAGGTGCCTGATCGACACTGTTGGAAGGCTGAATTCAGCTGCGGTGGTGCTGAACAAGGCCAGTATGGTTTGGGACGGGCAGTCGGATTAGTGTGCAGCTGTTCAGAGTTTCCTGGGCTTGCAGGCCTATTTCTGGGGCCCACCACAGCTCCCCTCCCCATTTGCCTGCTCTCCCTCCAGGTCCCCAGAAAAGGGGCTGGGTATTCACGTGGACGCACACAGAGGTTCCGGGAGCGGAAGGCCCTCCTAGACTCCATACTCATTTTGAATCTGCCCACTTCATCCTTTTCTTCAGGGACACCTTTGGGCCTGGACACACAGGAACTGCCTCTGCATCGGATCTAGCTTAAAGGCCATCTGCAATGCACTGTTTTAGATCAAGTGCTCCAGGGTTCTGAGTACCCCCTGCCCAACTCAAACAAACAAACAAACAAAAAACCAAAAAAAAAAACAAAAACAAAAAACAAAAAAACCAAACCCAAACAAAACACTTTTTGAAATAATTATAGATTCACAGGAATTTACAAGTAAATTTGTGGCCAGGTTCCCGTGTACCCTTCACCCAGCCTCCCCCAGTGTTAACATCTTGCCTAAATATAGTAAGTATAATATAAAACTCATGACATTGACACTGGGACAAACCATAGAGTTTATTCACATTCCACCAGTTATACATACTCATTTGTGTGTGTGTGTGTGTGTGTGTGTGTGTGTACCTCTATGCAACTTTATCCCCTGTATAGCTTCATGTAACCACCATCACTATTGAGATGTTTAACTGTATCTTCAGGACAAGACCCCTTCTGAGGGCCCATTTTAGAAAGCACTCCGATCGCAGATACACCTCTTCACGTTACACCACCCTCAGACTTAAGGCTGAACAAGAGCATCCTGAGTCATTGTTTTTTTTTATTTTATTATTTTTCATTTTATTTATTTTTTAATGTCTATTTTTGAGAGAGTGAGAGACAAAACCTGAGTGGGGGAGGGGCAGAGAGAGAGAGAGAGGGAGACACAGAATCCAAAGCAGGCTCCAGGCTCCGAGCTGTCAGCACAGAGCCTCACCCGGGGCTCAACCCATGAACGGTGAGATCTCGACCTGAGCCGAAGTCAGACACTTAACCGACTGAGCCACCCAGGCGCTCCCTGAATCCTTGTTTAGAAGGGGTATCTCTGATAATTGCACTTCCCACAGCCCAGAGAAGTTGGCCCCCTCATATTCTATTTTAGAATTTGTTTGCTTTTTTTTTTTTCATTTTTACTCATTACCACCCCCAGTCATGGAAGTCTACACCTCACAGCAGGAGCATCTGCAGGTCAGCTTTAGATGTCAAAGAATGGTACAAATCCCTGACCAACCAGTGCGACAAGTTGGTGGGGACTGACTCTTCGGGAGGGAGACCAGGTATGGCTTGTCTTCGTGCAGGCTGCCATACGCTGGGTGGCTTAAACAACAAACATGGATTTCTCAGAGTTCTGGAAGCTGGATGTCTGAGATCAGCGAGCCAGCATGGGCAGGTTCTCGGTGAGCGCCCTCTTCCTGGTTTACAGAGGGTTGCCATCTTGCTCTGTCCTCACCCGGCTAGCTCTCTGGCCTCTTCCTGTAAGGACGCTGATCCCATGGTGAGGCCTCCACTCTCCTGGCTTAATTATCTCCCAAAGGCCCCACTTCCAAATACCATCACTTTGGGATTATGGTTTCAACACATGAATCTGTGGGAGACGCGCTGGGTTCACTGCAGCTCTCTTCAGAACGCCTGTGAACTAGGTGGCACTGTCACATAGCTGAAGACTTCTGAGCCCTGCGTGTTGATCAAAGCAGCCAACCCCATCCATTCCAGGTGAATTCACTTCCTCGCTCATCAGTCAATGGGTGGTGAGTCTCTCGAAGCAGAATCCTGGAACGCATTCCCTCGACTCTGTGCCATACGTAAAAGGAGGCCCGAGCGTTCCTCTATACCCCGGCACAGAAGTGTTCAGGTGCACACGAGACATCTGCACCATCAGAACATGCCCGTGAGCCTGTGACCTTTCTCCACTAAACGTAAGGGAAGGAGGCGGTGGGCAGTGAGGCTGGGGTGGGGGCGGGGAACTGGGCCCGCTTATGAGGGGCCTTGGATAGCACATTAAGGAGCTTGGGTTTTTATCCTCTGCTCTGGTAAGAGATAAAGGCCAAATGGCTGGGTCACATTACCTAGCTAATCCAATCAGCTGACCTGGACACCTAGAGATAAATTCCGAAGGTGAAATTAAAGTAGAGGTGAATGCAGCTTTGTTGTTTAGTTTCCAAGGAGAGAGTAACAGATGAAAGCAGACGCATTAATTAGCTTTTGTGACTTAAAAAGCTTGTTCAGGGATGTGATTTTTATTTCTCTCGTTTATCCTGAAGGCAACTCGAGCATTCTGTTATCAATAATGACTAAATGTAATCATAAAAGTCATGCCTCATTACTTTTATGATTAGGAAAACATGTGCCATATTAAAACGTTTAAGGCAGAAGCGGATACTGATTGGAGGCTGTGGAGTCAACGTTCCTTACAAACGTGTTGCCGTTTCTGTGTGGGAGTCACTGTCTTTTCTGGCGTTGCTCTCTTGTTAAAAAGGAAAAAAAAAACAAAAAGAACTTCTGGTCTCTAAAACAAAGGGAGAAGTGTTGGCTTCATATTTCTGTTTAAACCACTTATTAAACGTCCCTGACAAAATACAAGGTCTGGCAAAGCGCTCTGTGCCTGCTGCCACTTCTTCCCAGAAAGCTGGAGGCTCTGACCCTTTGGGAGTGATGTTTTTTTGCTCTTCTCTCCCTTACCTTCTCTTTTCCGTATTGGGAGGCTGGCCTAACCAGCAACACAGCCAACCGCACAGTGAGGAAGCTCAGGATAAAAATCTAAAGTCTATAGTCGGGGAAGAAACAAGACGGAGAGCAAATCTGCCTACTTAAGTAGTTGAGGGTAGTTTCTTTTTTGGTTTCATTTGCCTTTTTACCAGGACACTAGTCTTCCCATTAGTTCCTTATTCATCCATTCACGCATTCATTCATGCATTCATCAAGTGTTTACTGTGCACCTATGTTGTGACGTGCACAGAACTAGAAGCTGGGTAGATAGTGATGGTGAACCAAACAGAACAGACACAATTTCTCCCCTCACGGAACTTAGACTCTAAATTGAGAGAGGGTCAATACACAAGTAAACATTTGGTGTCAAATATATGGTGACTACTTGTGGTAGAAGCTTGGAGGCAACAAATGGAGGGACTTCCGCGATGGAGAAGAACAGGGGTGGGAAGGCTGTGCAGACTCTCCGAGGAGTAACGTGTAAGGAAAGAATGAGCGCGTGCGGATCTGTGGGGAAACCGTCCCAGCAGAGGGAACAGCCTAAGAGTCCAGAGGCGGGAATGATTTCAACCGAGAAGATGGTTGTCTGGAATTGAGAGGAGGTCAGCAGGACTGAGGGGACTGCTAATGTAGGGTCCTAAGCCTTCAAGAAGCTGTAATGGGAAAGCACTTAAAGGTTTTAAACTGGGGGATGGTCAGTTTTGTGTTTCCGGAAGATTACTCTGAGAGATATATTGACTTGTTTCTATGTGCAGCTATATCTGAAGGGATCCACAAGGATCTGGTCATTCGGGTTACCGATAGGCAGAGAAACTAGGTGGCTGAGGGACAAGGGTGTGACGCAGTTTTACTGCGGACCTTTTATTAACTTCTGAGTTTGACAGTATCATATATATCCCAAGACCGGGAGCAGGAACAGAAGGCTACTGCAGATGTCCAGAACAAAATTCAGACACACTTCAAGAAACTCGGTGATCAGACTGTGGGAGTGAAGAAGGGGGAGGCATTAAGATAATCCCTGCAACTAAGTGGATGGTGATGATAAATGATATTGGAGAGAGGTGAAGAGGGACAGTTTGGGGGCACGGACAGTTGCAGAATTTCTATTAGGAGAGGCTTAGGGGTGGTTAGCGAATTGGAAGCAGGGGCTGGAAGAGATTTGTCTGCAACATGCATTTGCATAGCCTTTATATCATCAGGATAGGTTCGATTATCCAGCTGTAACCTAAACAACACACACAACATGCACACACCTCAGAACTAAAAATAACAAAAAACTCGGTGACTTATATAACAGAGATTTTTTTGTTTTCGTTTTTGTTTTTTTCCTTGCTCAAAGTTTGCTACAGGTCCAAATGACTCTCTGGGCAATTTTCCTGCACGTGATGGCTCAGCATTCCAGGCTGCTTTGATCTTAGGGATCTGTATCTCAACACATGATAACTTTGGGACAAAGAAAGGGGGGAAAAAAAAAAGAAAAAGAGAAAGAAAAACAGCAAAGAGAAATTGTGCACCTGTTCCTAAATATTTCCACCCACATGCGAGATGTGTAATTTCCCCTCATATTCCGGTGGCCAGAGTAACTGCCATCACCCAGTCTCCCTTCAAAGAGATGGATAAATATAATTCTCCCAAATGTCTAGGAAAGCAAGGAGAGCTAGAAATACACTTATTAGTAAAGCACTAGTGCTGTCACTATGATACTTTACATAAGAATGAAAAAACTTCTGGGGCACCTGGGTGGCTCAGTTGGTTGAGCGTCTGACCTCAGCTTAGGTCATGATCTTGCACTCTGTGAGTTCGAGCCCCGCGCCGGGCTCTGTGCTGACAGCTCAGAGCCTGGAGCCTGTTTCTGATTCTGCGTCTCCGCCTCTCTCTCTGCCCCTCCCCCGCTTATGCTCTGTCTCTCTCTCTCTCTCTCTCTCTGTCAAAATTAAATAAACATTAAAAAATTAAAAAAAAATGAAAAAACTTCCAAAGTTTGTATCAAAGAATGGGGTACATAAAAAAAGGGGGCTCCTGGCTGGCTCAGTTGGTAGAGCATGTGAGTCTTGATCTCGGGGTCATGAGTTTGAGCCCTATTGTGGGTGTAGACATTACTTTAAAAAAAAGGAATGGGGTACAGGTTATGAAGAGAGTTGAAACATAGGCCATCAATGAGCACGTTCCCCCTCCCTCCCTGTCAGTGCTGTGTTTTGTGTGTGTGTGTGTGTGTGTGTGTGTGTGTGTGTAGGGATGACTGAAAAATTCCAATATTGGACACATTAAATTCAAGATGCCTCTATCCAAGTGGGTGTCAAATAAGCAGCTAAAAGAAAATGTCAGAGGACAGATCTGGGCTAGGGATGGAATTTGGGGAGATTTTGGGGTGCCTGGGTGGCTCACTCAGTGGGATGTCTGGCTCTTGATTCCTGCTCAGGTCATGATCTCATGGTTCATGAGTCTGAGCCCCGCATCGGCTCTGTGTTAATGGGGCAGAGCCTGCTTGGGATTGTCTCCCTCTCTCTCTGCCCCTCCCTGCTTGCTCTGTATCTCCCTCTCAAAAGAAACAAAAATAAACAAACAAAAGAGTCTGGGAGATTTAAAAAATATCTATGTATATCTGGGTCTGAGAGTGGGAAGTCCAGGACAGGGGTCTAGGCTGTTGTGGTTGGGGAGAAGATGATCTAAGGAGGATGCAGAGGACAATTCAGACAGTTGTGGACAGAACCCTGCCACCGACCAAAATTAAAGAGGGGTCTGAAAAGGAGACAAGAAACAACCGCAGAAGAAGGGAAGAATCAAGAGTGACGTTGTTACACCTAAGGGGAAGAGCTTGAAAGGGTACGTGTCTTTCTTCTGAACTTGTCAGAGCAAACTCCTCCGACCAGGGCGATGGATCCCTGCCCCTTCCGTATCTCCACTCCTGTCTCTCCATTGAATTAGAGCTGTTAGCACTTAACGCGCTCTAGTGGCTTTTCATTGTGTGTTTACATGGTGGACGGGGGCAAGGGATCTTTGTGGGGTCTTGTATTAAGGGCACTATTCCTATTCGTGAGGGCTCTGCCCTCAGACCTTGTCGCCTCCCAAAGGTCCCATCTCCTAACACCGTCACCTTAGGGGTTAGGATTTCAACATATGAATTTTGGGGGGGGACACGAACATTCAGATTATAGCAGCGCTTCACGTCACACTGCCCTGCTGTTTCCTTTGCAGCATTTACAATTCAACACTTGATCTTAGAAAAGGCCAAGCAATGCTACAGCATTTACAATTCTAATTATTAATTAGATGTATAATGTATACTGTGAGTCCCCAGCCCCAACACAAAGCAAGCTACTGGAAGATATAGGAAAGCTTAGCTGGGGGAAGGGATGTGGATTGGCAAGCGTAAGTGGTGGTTATTTCCTTCCAAAGTATCACATTTTCACCAATTGTATGATAGTGTGTTGATAAGAGAGTTGTCGATATGATGAAAATAACATTTGAGCAAGCAGTCTGAAATTCAGATTGTGAAGCAAGCAGAGGAGTTAGTCAAAGTTTGGCACCTCAAAGTCATGGGCTCACCATCCCCCTCGACAGGGCCCCGGGACAGACAACTCTGATGCTACAACCTGGGTACCCCCTTGAGACAGGACCTCGTCTATCTATACATCACAGGGCCTAGAATGGTGCCAAACATAGTAGGTGCTCAATAATTACTGAAGTTGTATTTACACAATCTTACATAAATTATTTTATTTATGCTATAATATGTATAATTATATAACATACATTATTTCATTATTTATACAATAAATAAAGAAAGTTGCAAGTATTGTGGATAGCTTAGTTAGATTCAGGCTGAAAACTCCCTGGTGATTTTGACATGAAGTTCACTGGTAATCTCAGAGGGAGCATCTGCAGTCAGGTGTTGGCAAAATGGCCACAGTGCAGGGAAGGAACAGTAAGTGGAACCGGGGAGACTGCTCTTTCTAGAGGCTGGCAGCAAAGGGAAGAAAACAAGACAGTAAACTAGGAGGTGCAAAATGACAAGAGTTTTTGCTTTGTTTTAAAAGGTAGAGACTTTAATGGGGCGCCTGGGTGGCTCAGTTGGTTAAGTGTCTGACTTCGGCTCAGGTCATGATCTCGCGGTCCGTGGCTTCGAGCCCCGTGTCAGGCTCTGTGCTGACAGTTCAGAGCCTGGAGCCTGTTTCGGATCCTGTCTCCCTCTCTCTCTGACCCTCCCCATTCATGCTCTGTCTCTCTCTGTCTCAAAAAATAAACGTAAAAAAAAAAAATTTTAAAAAAGGTAGAGACTTTAACATCTTTTGTATGTGTAGAGAACAGAGCCAGCAAAGAAAGAACTGAGGGGGCTTAGAAATGACAACTGATGGTGTGTGGACAAGAGGAGATCTGGCATGTATAGAACCAGGAATTCCCTTTCCCCTGGGACAGAAACGAAGGACAGGCTGGGGGCCCGCCAGTGGCCTCTATCATCTTTCCAAACGCAAAGAGCTGAAGCGCGACCTTTCCAAACTGCTCTTTTCAACTTGCCCTCTTCCCCAACTTAATTTGCTTCCACATTTGTTTACAGACCCTCTTCGCTTCTGCCCACTTATGCGTCATCTGTCAACTCCTCCCTGTTCTGGATCCACCTGCAGCCCCGAGGTTTTCCACCGGCCTAGTGTATTACCATGGCCAGTTGTCTGGGATCGTGCTGCTCTTTGATACCCAAATGACAAACTCTTGCATCCCGTGGAACTGTAGGGATTCCAGGCTTTTATCTGCTGTCTCTGAGTACAGGTGAGGATCCTCATGGAGTGCCCTCACATCTCACAAACTCTTAGCACCCTACTTCTGTAGCTCAGTTCCAACTGGTCTAAAAATTCCGAAGATGGACACAAACCTCTCCCTTTTTTCCCCAAAATATAACTAAGAAATCTGAAACATTTTATTTGAAGGCTTAGGGATAACAGAAAAGAACGACAAGAAAGTAAAAAAGTGTTGTAACTCAAATGTCCAGGCCATTTTGTTCTTGCTGTACCTTGAGGTCATTTTCTCAGATGTCAGAAAAGCAGATCTCATTGCAAAAGCACTACTGATATTCCTTATCACATAGAAAAATCTGCTAAAGCCCCATTTGAACACTTCCGTACTTCCAACCAAGTTTCTGTCCCCATGTCATTTCTGTCATTTCCCTTCTCTGTCCTTGCAGAAGGTCCCTCCCACAGCGCAAAGTCTCTGGCCTTCCGCAGGGTCCTCCGATCATGTCACCTCAGCAGAACAAGAGCTGGAGGAACAGAGGTCTGCAAAACAAATGCCCCAGTTGTTACCCAAACCTGACCAAGTGTCACTCCGCTGTACCTGGAAACAGAATAGGAGGGTTTTTCAAAGTTTCTCTGCTGATCCCCAGCATCAGAATCTCCTGCGGTCAGGGAATCAAACCAAAACGATTTGACTTGTACTGGTTTTAGACAATTGCTTCAGGACATTATTATGAGTCAAACACTTAGTTTGGGGGCCAAACTGCATTTACATCTATATATGTACATCGCCTTATCACCACAGTTTTTATTGGTCTCCTCACGGGACTTCTGAACTTATGAAATAGTGTTATGTGGGAGATTTTATTTACCTGTGGTTGGTGCCACCTAGTGGACATCATCTCCTAAACAGCTTAGAGTCTAGGATTTTTATCTACCTGGCAAAGGTAGTGACGAAGATGAAGGGGGCTAACACCAAGTTTTGTTTTGTTTTTGTTTTTTGTGTTTTGAATGTAGGGCTCCACATCAGGTGCAGAGCCCAATGCAGGCTTGAACTCACAATCCTGAGATCAAGACCTGAGCTGAGATCAAGAGTCAGACGCTTAACTGAGCCACCCGGGAGGCCCAAAGACTCGGTAAGTTTTCTATTATTTGTTAGGCATGGTGTTAGAGGTGATGCTAATCTATTTAAATTCATCTGGCTCATTTAATCTCCAAAACAAAACTAAGAGGAGGGAACAACTATTCCCATTTTGCAAAATACAGAGACTGAGACAAGGAAAACTTGAGAGTTGCCTCTCAGGAAGTAAATGGCAGAGCTACAATTCCCGAGTCCAAGCCCTTAACAACTGAGCCAAAACACCGAGTAAATTCTGTTAATGAGAGATTTCAGTACAATGTGTGTATATATTGGGAGGTGATGTTGATGGTGTGGGGTAGCACCTAGGAGGTGGCTGAAGACTAGGTACGTAGTACTTCGTTAGGTACTAACACATTCCAAGGAGTAGCTCAGTTGTCCCTTGAGGCATTAAGAAGGGGCCAAAGAAACGTCCCGCATGGGCCACTGGGCAGACAGGATTCATTCTTCTGGGTCCTAAATTCCTCTGGTGTCCACGATGCAGGCAGACCAAGCCATCATTTTTATTGCCTTTCATCATGAGAGAGAAGCAAATATTCACAGCAAGTGGGACAACTAAAGTAGGGTGAAGAAGGATGGATAGTCCCCGCCCCCCACACATCAAATCAGAAAGCTCAGACGCTGACAACCTGGTGTCTTTATTCCTGACAAGGGAAGAGTGTATCACTCTCTAGCATCTCAGTGAGAAGTCCGATGCACTCATGAGGACTTTTTCTGTGGAGCGGACCTCATGGTGCCGTCAGGGCTTTTCTGTGTAACTCGGAAAAGTTAGGTCATTCCCAGATGTCTTAGTCAGCTGGGGCTGCCATGACAAAACACTATGGCTTACACAGCAGAATTCATTTCCTCACAGTTCTGGACGCCAGAGGTCCGAGAACTGGGTGCAGGTTGGTTGGGTTCCGGTGAGAGCTCTCTTTCCGGCTCACAGAGCTTTTCCTGAGTGCGTGTACCAGGAGAGAAAGAGAGCAAGTTCTCTGCTGTCTCTTCATATAAGGTTACTAATCCCATCACCAGGGCCCTACCCTTAGGACCTCAATCTAATCCTAACTACCCTTCAAAGGCCCCACCTCCATCGCACTGGAGGATAGGAGTTCAGTATGACTTTGGAGAGGGCACAGATATTCAGTCCATAACATTCTGCCACTGGACCACCAAAATCCACATCCTTGTCACATGCAAAATACATTTATTCCATCCCAACAACTCTCAAGTCCTGTCTCATTCTGTCAGCTCTGAAGTCTAAAGCCCAGAGTTACATCCAAATATCATCTAGATCAGGTAGGCGTGAGCCTCTAGATAGGATTCATCCTGAGGTGAAATTCCTCTCTGGCTGTGAACACGGGAAACCAGACAAGTCACGCGCTTCCAAAACACAATGGGGGACGGGCAGAGGACAGACATTCCCATTTCCAGAGGGAGAAACAGGAAAGAAGGAAGGGGTGATGGGTCTCAAGCAAGCCCAAAACTTAGCCAGGCAAACTCCATTAGCTCTTAAAGCTGGAGAATAATGGACTTTGGCTCAATGCTCTGCCCGCCCTCCAGGTCCACTGAGGTGGCCGAGTCACCGTATCACCGCCCCCCCCCCCCACATGGCAGCCCTGCCCACGTGGCTCTCCGTGATGGCACTGTCCATGCAGCACTGCTGAGCGGTCCCACCCTTTGAAAACGAGGCCTCGCCTGTGGAGTAGCAGCCTTAATGATCTCTGAAATCCCCTGTGTGGTCCTTCTTCCCTGTTCTTGAAGGACCGCACACACATCCACGGCCAAATGGCTCCATGGTCTCGTGCTGTAAATCCAAGAAGCCCGACAGCCACCCCTCATTCCATCTTGTCTTCTACATTCCCTTCCGCTCACGCCAGCAGAGCCTCGGCTGGTACAATCCCATCTCTACGTGTGGCTTCGTTGAGATGGCTAAGTCCATCAACTGTTGTACCGATGATCCGTATCTAACGGCTGTTCAGCCGCACCTTTAGGGATCACTTCAAAACCAGTTCTCATTTTACGCAACACGGACAGGCTGAGAGCTTCCCAAATCTTCCTTTTCCGGTTCCCTTTTGCCTAACGACTCCATCTCTCTCATTTTGCACATCACTAGGAGCAGTCAGGAAGAAGCGAGCTGCTCCTTTCATAGCTGCTTGGGGATCTCCTGAGCTAAATACCTGGTCTCATCACTTGCAAGTTCCACCTTCTACGAAACACCCAACCACAGTGTGGCCAAACTGTCACTTTACAAAGGATTGCCTTTTCTCCTGTAAACATATTCCTCCAATAACACGTTCATTTGTCTGCGACTTCACCAGAACTGCCCTTAGCGTCCATGTGTCTACTGTGCACTTCAAAGTTCTTCTAAAGCTGCCAAAGCCACTTCCGCACGTTTAGGTATCTGTTATAGCAGCACCCACGTCCTGATACCTAAATCTACACTCGTCAGCTGGGGCTGCCGTAACAAAATACGGCAGACTGGCTGGCTTAAACAACAGAAATTTATTTCCTCACTGTTCTGGAAGTCTGAGATCAGCATGCCAGCATGGTCAGGCCCTGGTGAGAGCCCTCTTCCTGGCTTCCCTCTCACTGTGGGCTCACGTTGCCTTTCACTGGTGTATGTGTGTGACGAGGGAAGGAACACACTCTCTGGGGATTCTTCTTGTAAAGATACTGATCCCATCGTAAGGGCCCCACTCTCATGACCTCATCTAATCCTAATTACCTCCCAAAGGCTTTACCTCCAAACACCAACACACTGGGGGGTTAGAGCTTCAACATTTGAATCTGGGGTGGGGAATACAAACATTCAGTCCCTAACACCAGATATTATTTTAATTCCTTTTATTGCTTACATTTGTTTTTATTGCAAATGAGTCTCTCATTTTTTTTCTAACTTTTCATTATATAATATTTTAAACACCAGAAAAGTTGAAAGAACACAACAGTATATCACTTAGATTCATTAATTACCACATTTGCCATATCTATACGTCTACATGCCTACCTAGCTACATACTTCTTTTCAAAGTAACTTGTGGACATCATGGTATCCTATCCCTGTCAGCATACATCTCCTAACCAAAACATCATTATTACACTTAAGAAAATAATTCCCTTATGTCATCTTTCAGCCAAGTCATATTGAAATTTCCCCAGTATCTTTTATACCTGTTCCCCTCTGAATTTGGATCAAATGAAGATTTTTTAAAAATATTTTTTTTAATTTAAATCCCAGTTAGTTAATATATAGTGTAATAATGGCTTCAGGAGTAGAATTAGTGATTCATCACTTACATAGAACACCCAGTGCTCATCACAAGTGTCTTCTACACTACATTAATGCCCATCACCTATTTACTCGCTCCACCCACCTCCCCTCTAGCAACCCTCAGTTGGTTCTCTGTATTAAGGGTTTTATGGTTTGCTTCCCTCTCTGTTTTTGTCTTATTTTTCCTTCTCTTCCCCTTGCTCATCTGTTTTTTTTTCTTAAATTCCACATATGATTGAAATCATATGATATTTGTCTTTCTCTGACTTATTTTGCTTAGCATAATACATTCTAGTTCCACCGGATCAAATGAAGCTTTAAGCATTGCATTTAGTTGGTTCAGCTCTTTAGTCTTATTAATCTGAAAAGCCCTCCTACCCATTTTCCCCCCATGACACTGACTTTTTGAAGAGACAATGTGATAATGGCATTGTGACCATGTTAACTCTTTGGGATATACAAAAATATTTGCCAGTGAAATGGGGGAAATGCTGTTACAAAAATACAATGCATACTTAACTGGCCTCAGATTTAATTTAGTCTTCTCACCTGAGTAGAATCTGAAAGCTTATCAGTTGAGATGCCTGGGTGGCTCAGTCAAGTCTCTGACTCTTGGTTTCAGCTCAGCTCATGATCTCGTGGTTCATGGATTCGAGCCCTGCTTGGGGCTCTGTGCTGGCAGTGCAGAGCCTGCTTGAGATTTTCTCTCTCCTCCTCTCTCTCTCTGCCCCTCCTCTGCTCGTGCACACACTCTCTCTCCCACTCTAAATATTAAAAAAAAAAAGCTTATCAGTTGCAGAAACTGACATATTATTACATGGTGAGAATACTGGAAAACACATAATTCTAGAACTCTGCCTAAATTTACCATAGTTTTAAACCGATGTTCATTGATGGTTCGGCTCATCAAAATGTGGATGAAAATTTTTAAAAATCCAACCTAAAAAAAATTCTCAGTGCAGAAAAATATGAAGTTGCCAGAATCACTCAAAATCAGTCTATCCATAAATAACTGTTATTGCTACTAGGTAAACAGCACGTGTAGCTATCTATACATCTCTACGGGGAGATAGGTAGCAATACTTTTATAAAAATAAATGGTACTCTATATTCAATGCAGGGCCTGTGTGACCGTTCCTTGCCCTCTCTATCAGCACAGGGGTTTTGACCCTACCAGGCTGCATATCCCGGGCTCCTATGTTGGCTAACATCTGGCTGGGGTCAATTAATGAAAGACTGTTGGGAGACTAGAGGGCACAAGAAAGAGGGAAGTGAGGGCTCTATTCTTGACAGCAGCTGTGTTTTTTCTAGCTCTCTACGATTCAGGTAACGCTGCTTTCTCCCCTTGTCCCCTCAGCCTACCCTCAGTGGCTTCTGGCTCTTTTACCAATCACTGGATTATCTCATTGGTCGTATTTAGCTTCTTAGATTTTCCTTTACCTGTATAATCAATTCCTTGCACTAAATTCCCTCACTGAAAATACTCGAAGCAGTTTCTGGTTAGACCCTGACTGCTCTATGATAGATGCCATTTTTAATGAAAATATTCTAATTTTAATGAATTTTACTTGAATTTGATGCAACAAAAGAACATGAAGTAGAAAACTTTTTCCTTTAACGTGAAGGGTGTTGTGTTCTAAAAGCTTTTTCTACGTTAAGAAAGGAAATTTTGAAAAGCTGTCAGAAGTTGGAGTTGTTAGGCTTAATATCTTTAACTACTTTTCAATTTTAGACAGTTAAAGTAGACAATTCATGAAAACTAGTATTCACATGCTTTCTGTGACCTCTTCAAAATTTTTCAGTTATGTTTATTTTGCTCAGGTTTATAACATTCGTATTCTATTCTGTAACCATAATTTCCATAGTTGCTCAGTATTGGTGAAGATACATGTTCAAATCATTTCCTATTTCACTTGGAATTGGGTTTCACACAGGCAAGTAGGCTTACTTACTTTGTTCACTGTTGATTCCTTTTTTTTAATTAAAGAGTTTACTTTTAAGTCCTCTCGACATCCAGTGTGGGGCTCAAATCCCAACCTCAAGATCAAGCGTCACACGCTCCGCTGACTGAGCCAGCCAGGTGCCCCACGTTCACTGATACATTCAAAGCAACTAGAAGAGCGTCTGACCCAAATAAATACTTGTTGAATAAATTATTTACCAAAATTATTCACTTTCTTAGTTTTAAATTTAATTTCCCTCCTAATTGGCCGGACTTCGTGGTTGTATACGTTGATACGTATAAACACACACTTACACATAGTTTGTCACTCAGGAAAAACTCAGACATGTAGTGCTGTTTGAGTTTCTTCATGTTTGAAGACCTGGGCTGTTGTCTTCTGGCATTAGTGTTCTCTGCTCATTTTATTGAATGAACTCTGAACACGGTCATAATAAGCTGTCACAAATTCTTTACAATCCTACTGGTCAGTGCCCTCCTATCATAATTATTTTATACTGTAAGCTTTTATCTAGTTGTTTGCCACATTTGTGTGCAGAACTTCTAAATGGTGTTTTGTTTTTTTTTTTTTTTTTGACAGGGCCACACTCACTATCTTTGATGATATTCTTTGGTAAGTCAAAAAATATTTCGTAAGTGCCTTCTGCTAAACACTGTGTATTATGTGCAAATATAGATAACCGATGGACCCTATCCTCAAGGAGCCTGTCCCTGGAGGGTAGATAAAATATGCCTGCTGCTATAGTATGAAGCAGAGTGAGGTCTTAGGAGAAACACAGTTCCTGGATGTTTTGAAAAGACGGTAATTACCAAGAGGAATGAAGGAAATGAACACTTAGAGAAGGCCTGTTGTCTGGTGAGTAAAGGCAACATAAAGAGCCTTCATAGATGTTATCTCCTTTGATCTTCAAAACAATTCTGCAAGAAAAATGATCATTATCCTCATTTCGGTGACACCAATATTGAGCTTAAGTAGTTGTCCAGTATCACACAGGGAGAGTTGAGACTTGGACCCAATTCTGCCTGATTCCAAAGCTCATTCACTTTCTCTATTATATATATTACCTGTGGCAAGAATGTCAGAGAAGGCTTGATGAAGAAAGTGGCATACGAGCAAGAACCTTGATGGGTAGGTAGGTTTTAATGTAGGAGTAAAAATTCTAAATCTACGCCCGGCGTTTTCCTCAACTGAGGTATAAGTGGGTGTTAAATCTACTGTCATGAAATTGTTTTTGTTCACGGGGAGGCCCAGCTCTGAGGAGGTAGCTATTACCAGTTACAGGAAAGAAATTCCCAATAGCCTTGTTCTTGAGCTTCCTGGCATTCTTTGGTCTTGGATATCTATCTTCTTCCTCCTCACCCCTCTGCACAGCCACACAAGAATTAAGTCCTCCTGGGGTTAAGATTTATCCTTCCTCTCAGACGTTTCTAGAATAGCATAAATTCTTCAAAACACCATGGGAGCTATAAAGCAGTGGTTTCCAACTTAAATTCCAAGTCATTAGTGCACTTTTAGACATTTTAGTGAGTCATAACCAGCATTTTTTTTTTAAAGGGACAGAAGAGAAAACAAACAGCACAGGGAACTGCATATAGTTACTTATAACATTTACGTGTGTGATATGCAGGTGAGCTTGTTTGTGTACTGTGCTATGATGTAAAGTACATTTCTGATAGCAACAGACTCTTGTTTAAACAGTAACAGGGCCTATTTACAAACCATGTATACCAGGGAAATCTGAAATCCTTTTCTAATTGGGATGGAGTGGCAGCTGGGCTTAGGGTCAGGGAACCCTGAGATGACAGCTTTCTCAAGTCTAGGAAACAGTTATCACAGACTGCTTGCTTAAAAACATGGCACAGCTATCAAGCAGTGTTAATATCCTAAGCATTCTTTCAAGAGTAAGTTGAACAGAAATGTAGAGGACAAAAGGCAATTATCTCTTAGCAGAGGCTCTGGAGGGAGGAGTAGGTCCATCTAGCTCAAAGGTTACTGAGTACAAAATGTGCCTTCTTAGAAGAGAGAGAGGCTGCAGGACTTCTTTAGATTAAAGTACTCCTCTCTGAATGGGTATATATATTTCCAGAATGACAGTGGAGAAATGCCTTCAATCAGCAATATTTAGTCCTTGTTAAGTCTTTACTTCCTTCTTATTCCCTGAATCTGTCTCTTGCTCAGTTTTTGATGGTGTATGGAAAGCCAGCTGCCATATTTGATAAGGCTTGCCTGGGGTAATATGGTAATTAGGGTTCAGTTCCAAGAGCCCGTAGGGAGAGGAGGAAGCTGGGACTGTGTGGGGCTAGAATTAAGGTTACTAACCCGATTTAATTAAACTGCTTCCAATATAGAGAAGTCAGAGTCTTAGCTAAACATCAGTTTTGCTTTGTGTGTGTATCAGTATGCTGATAGGTGCAAATCTGCCCTAGGAACTCTATCTTCGAAACCTATCGCCAACCATTTTAATAGGTAATAATAAAATTGTAGCTAACATTTAATATTCATTTAATAATGTGTCAGCTGCTATGCTAAGTATTGTCTCATTTAATCTTTACTATCACCTCAAGAAGCAATGACTCTAGCTAACTACCCAGGTAATAAGAACTACTATTTCGTGACGGCCTACTGTGTGCCAGGGGGTACTAAGTGCTCCAGATAGGTCAAAACATTTAGTTCTCACAACTCGAAAGATAGGTGCTATCATCATCCCCATTCCACAAAGGAAGGAAATCAGCCACAAAGATTAGGTAATCTGCGTGAAGTCTCACAGCTGGGAAATGACGGCTCTGGCCTTAGAACCCCCGGCTGTTAACGCTCAAGTTCATCTAGCCAATCACTATATTCTACTGCCTTTCCCGTCTACTTCTGCTGATCCAACTTGTTGATGTATAGTGGACACTATCCTGATCAATTCTTCTCTTACTAACAGTCCATTCATACTTACTAGCAATTTGGACACCATAGGAGTCTCTGGCTGGCTACTTGGTCAACTGTTCTCTCTAAGATTTTGTTTTTAAGGAATCTCTACACCCAGTATGGGTCTCAAACCTACAACTTTGAGATCAAGAGCTGCATGCTCCACCGAGCAAGCCAGCCAGGCGCCCTAGTGAACTGTTCTCTTACAGGCAATAGTATTGATTCACTCCCCTGCCCACCCCGCCCCCCCCAAAAAATTTAAGTTCTGATCATTGTTTTCAAATGTATCTTGCTGAACTATGTTGCTTATATGAATGATATACCATGTTAGGTTTTGTTTATGTGCCTTTTTTTATTAAAAAAAATTAAGTAAACGCCACACCACAGGTGGGACTTGAACTCATGACCCCAAGATCAAGAGTCACACGCTCCAACAACTGAGCCAGCCAGCCTAGGTGTGCTTTCTTAACTGTTACTCTGGAATCATCTCATGGTTCTGCGTAAGCACACCTAATTTTCTTTTTCAGTACTCTCAAACGAGGACCAACAACACAAGTCAAGCTGATCGCTGTCCTCTACAGAAGTTACAATAATTCTCTATCTGTGCCCTCGCTCTCACCTGTTTCATATGCCTTATTGCTGTCCTACTCTCCAAATCCTCCTCATTCATCAAGGCTCAGCTTAAATCCCTCCAGAGTCTACCTAACTACCCTTGGTCCTACTGCTCATTATTTTCTCTGAATGTATGCAGCACTGCATTCCCTCAAAACACTTAAATTATATGTGTTTTTAATTATTTCTATAAATGCTAGCCAGTGTAGTCGTGTGTTTTTAATTATTTCTATAAATGCTAGCCAGTGTAGTCGTTGTAGGGACCATTATTTAATACAGTTCTTGCCCTTTGCAGTGTTAGGCACAACAGGGTGATATTACTGAAGGAGCATTAAGGAGACATCCTGACCTGGTATTGAGGAGTCTCAGACAAGCTCCTGGGAAACAAGCTCTCTGCTACCCACTGTACTTTTCTCTTAGCATAAACTAAGTGCTATATAAATGACAGGCTATTAAAACATCTTAAAAACATCAGCTTATAAATGATGGGCTGGCAGTTTGTCCGTAAGATGAATATCTGCACCTCAGTGCTTTAGATCACCCATTACTATGATGTTTTGTTTTTATAAACCTTAGGGCAACACCATGCTACAAAGTGAATATGAATGTCGGCTTTTTTTGTTGTTTCAAATCATGCTAATTTTATTTTTATTTAATGTTCTCCATTTTATAAAAGTTGATTAACAATCAACATAATGATAGATTATTAAATAGAAGGCACATGGAGGGGATACTAATAAGAATGTCGACTTTTAGGGGCGTCTAGGTGGCTCAGTTGAGCCTCTTGGTTTCGGCTCAGGTCACGAACTTGCGGTTTTGTGGGTTCAAGTCCTGCGGTTGGGCTCTCAGCTGGCAGCACAAAGCCTACTTGGGATTCTCTCTCTTCCTCCCCCACTCACGCTGTCCCTCTCAAAATAAATAAATAAGTAAACTTAAAAAAAAAAAAAGAATGTCAGCTTTTAAAGAAATTGTGACTGGTTATAGCACAGAGATCACCAACAATGGATACCAGAGGGCAGTAATAAAAGTGTAAGTACAGTTCCACTTATCAGTTTATGTGAAGAGATAAATTTGTCACACTGCTACTGCCCTGGTAAAATGAGGCAGCTACAGCTAAGGGGGTAATGAATATAGAACACAGATGCTGCAAGCAATGCATGAAAGCAACACATGTCAAATAATTCGACAGATCTTTACCTAACATTTTTTCAACAGGAAATCTAATAAAAGAGTGTCCTGTCAGTAAATTTTCATAACTTCATGCACCATAAGAATGAAGACACAACTTCTGATTTACAGACTAAACTATGTAAAATATACTTTGAAGCTTCTTTTTTGCTCTAATTCTTAAATATGCTTTTTTGCTCTAATTCTTTAAACATGAGCATCAGCAGACACCAATAATATCATTATGAACCCGGATTTGCATTAATCTGAAGTATGGCTGACAGGCTAAATATGAGAGAAAAAAAAATAAAAAGAGCGCTTCCTAGGTGAAAACTACCTTCTTCTATACCTCAAATAGGTGAGAAATGACCCATCGTATCAGCACTGTATTTAGAGAAGTGGGAAGGTATGGTTAAACTTCCTTCCTCCAAACCTCCAAAACAAAAAATAAGCCCAGCAATTGAAAGCATCTTGGAAACCACTTACTAATACAGAAATCCACATGTCAACAAAAGCAGGGGTGATTCTGATTCACAATGGTCCTTGGTTGTAATTGTACCTAAAAACTTGTTCATAAAGCTTCAGGTGTAGCGGGCAGTCTTTTTAAAGACCCCAGTACAACACTCCCCAGATCAGCACAGAGCACTCACAGTGCTGATCTTTATGGCTCCAAGCTGTTACTGCCTAACTACAGATACAACGCATCGCTGCACATACTTAATCCAGAATTCGGCACCGTGACAACATCTCTGTCAGAGGGCAATATAGTAATCTCCTATTGATCCAGGAACTCTGGCACCGAAAGCGTGAACAACCCAAGGTACTGATGTCGTCACCAGGGGACGACAGGAATAGAACCCAAATCCCTAGGCTCCCAAGCTCGTGTTTTCTACTAATTGTGCTCCTTTCTACTCATCCGAGAGCATCAAGCGTAGAGGGCTGGAGAAGGGAGTGGACACAAATGAGCCAAGTCGGCGAGGTGGAGACCGCACTGAAGGTCCCCAGGAACCACTCTGTGGCACTTTCCTTTGTTTTGGTTGAGGACGATGAAGGCAGCCGCAGCCACAACCCCCGGGGACCAAGAACTGGAACTAGGTACTGCCTGTTGTGCTAACTCTCTCTTCCTCATTTTAGGCCTTTCCTTTTCAACCTCTCCCTTCCGGCCAGCCCTGCCGCTCCCTCCACCTCACGCCGCGTCCGTCCCGTCCCCCGGCTCCGCGTCGCACTTTACAGCCGGTGTCCCCCAGGGAAGCGGCAGCTGCGGGGCACTCGCCCGCCACCCGGCCCTAAGCCCAGTCCTTAGGTGGTCGGGGGGGGGGGGCTCCCAGCGCCACAACCGTTTGCTCTAAAACAAAACAAAACAAAACAAAAAACACACAAACGAGTGCTAGTCAAGCATTTTGTGTTTCAACGATCAGAAACTTAATTGGTGGGAACGGGGGTATACACCAAGTTGGCTCTGCGTAGCTGATCAGGACAAAGCAAAATTTAGACAATACGCAGAGAGCCTTTCTCTTCTCTCGTAGCTCGACCATGCCCTGGGCAACCTCCCACTGGAGGACGCCTTCCGGAGCGCGCGTGTTTACACTTTCCCTACCCCGGGTGCAGGAGACCAGCGCTCGCGCACTCCGGGGGATTCCAAACCGTTACTCCGCCCGCCGGGGTGGGGCCAGCCCAACGGCCGAGCCTGCGCAGTGAGCCTGGCCGACCCCGGGGCCCCAGCGCACTACAAGTCCCAGAAGGCAGCGCTCCCCGGGGGCGGGCGGCCGCCTTACCTGCCGCGAGCTTATGCCTCCGGCTGCTACCGCTCTCCCCCTCCCCCGTTCCCGTCGGTCGCCTTTCCCCAGTTAAAGGCTACTTTCTCGTGAAGCACGTGGGGAAGAGTCTTAGTAACCTCGACCTGGAAGCTCTTCGCGTGTCCTTTCTCTCCCCGAACTATGCCTGACTCCCTCACCGGAGTTGGGTAGTAGACAAGAGAGAAGGAAGCTTTCGGAGGCCAAAGCCGAGGCAACTTGGTCGCACTTCCGCCTCCCGGGCTCCGGAAGGTAGCGCGCACGCGCTCTCTGCGACTCCGGCGCGGTTGACTTCCGCTCCCACTGTGCCCTGCGAGCCGAATCATGGATCACACTGGTAAGGAGGCGGAGGCAGTGGGGGTCCCGGTTCCATGCCCCCTTGGCCGGCCTGGGACTTGCTGCCCAGCGGGCAGAGAGGGGATACGCTCGCCCTACAGCACTGGGGTCTGGCGGTGAGAAGGAAATCTCACAGACCCCTCCCTGTGCCCGGCAAGGGCCTGCTGCGTCCCGGCCTACCCTCCGGTGCGGTACCTACCGCCTCGGTGCCGGCAACAGCCACTTCTCTGGTTCTGCTGAGCTCTCAGCCCAGACGGTGGGAGGCGGGGGCCTCGTGGGGAGGAGAGAGCTCCGCTCCTTTTTTTCTCGTCCCGGGTGCTCTGCTCTCAGTTTGGGGGACTGGCGGGTAGATTCCAGTTTTGGAGTCGGGGAAGCCTTGTTACGCTGGGTGTCGATGCGCGGGAGTGGGTTAGAGACTTCCTGCTGTCTCAGTCAGTTTTGGGCGGGTGCTGCGGTGGTCACTGCCGGTCGTTATTGTCTCTCTGGTCCTTCACGGATTAGAGGTGGGAGAAGGGAGTCGGATATGGTTTTCGGAATCATACTCGGAGCGGCTTTTCTGCCTGAACCCAAAGCATGCCCCGCGCTACGGCTGTGGTCCTTACCCATCATTTGGGGGCGTTTACAAAGGAGAGCTTAAAATCAAGATATTCTCGTCTCTATGTCCAAGTAAGAATGACTCCGCTCTTCGTTACGTCTTGTTTGGCTTTTTCTTCTTTGTGGTTTTTGGATATTGAATGAGAGTGCACTTGGAGTTAGTGTTCCGTATAGTTATGCCAGCCATATCATAAGTAGGAAAAAAAGGATATTTCTTGTATTAAGCATTGGTTAGGGTGTTCTCAGTCATCAAATACCCACTTAGTTTTCTACATATAGATGTAAAATTATATCTATATGGTTTTAGTGAGTGTTAGTCAATGTAATATATGCCAGATACCTGTAGGTCTGGAGATTGAATGGTGCAATGGTAAGCAAGACGGTCTGAATCCCTGACCTCATGGAGATTACATTCTGTTGGGGAAGACACCATAAACAGGGCTTTTGTTTTTGTTTGTTTGGTTTTTAAAACCTAAAATTACAGATCATGATGAGTGCTTTGAAGAAAATAAACGGGTTCTGTGGTAAAGACTAATAGGAGGAGGCTTCAGAGAGAGTGGTCAGGGAAGGTCTCTCTGTAAAAGTAGAATTTATAAGTTGAGATCTGATGCATGAGAAGAATCCAGTCATGGAACTGATCAGGAGGAAAGCATTTCTAGCAAATACAAAGACTCTGAGGAAGGAAAACTTAAAGAAGATCAGTTAGCTGCAGCTTAGTTAGCAAGAGGGAAGGAACCCTGAGATTGAAAAGGAAGGCAGGAGTCAGGTCCTACAAGACTTTGAAGTCCATGATAAAGATTTGATTCTAAGTGCTGTGCGAAGCCATTGAACAGAAGTGGAGGAGGAACATAATTTCTTTTAAAAATACAATAGCTTGTTCATGGAGATGGTGTAAAAGAGGGATACAAAAATAATAGAGGATTTAGGAGGTGATCGCAGTAGACCAGAAGAGAGACTCGACTTAGTTAAGTTGGCTTGGTTTAGTAGAAGGGGAGTGGACAAATTCAGTATTTTGGTGGTAGAACTCAAATATGAGCTTTGTGAGAGAAAGGAGAGATGCCTAGGTTTCTGGTTTGATCACCTAGGTAGTGCCCATTACTGATTTGGGGAAAACACACTTTTTAAAAAAGGGGTAGAGGTGAGACCTGGGAATATGGGAACAAAATTTTGGGCTGCCAAGTATGAGCTGTGTATTGGGACATACAAGGGAAGTTGTCAGGTGGAAATCAGAGGAAAGATGTGGACTGAAAAATACATACTTGAGATTTAGTACCAGAGACTTAATATTTTAAGGATGGATGAGATCACTCAAGGAATGAGAATACAGAGGGCCTAGAATCAGGCTGTAAGAATCTCTAGTATTTGGAAATTTTGTAGAATTGAAACTCTGGGACCTTGGTGTTAGAGTAACAAATGTGCAACTTTAGCAAAATACTTCTCATTAGAGCCTATTACTAGAATTGGTAGTTAAGCCTGTTCCACAGTTTACAGGATGTTATGTTAAGAAGTTGTAGTATCGCTGGGTGTGTGTCTTGAGTATTTATTATCCTAGTTCTCTAAGTTAAAATATTGCCTGAGAAAGTAAGAGTCATCCTGACATGAAAATATTCACAAATGAGCTGACCATTTAAAAAAATCAGTTCCTACTCAGATATCCCTGCTAGATATTTTCTATTTTTGTTTTTTTTTTTTTAAGATTTTGTCTCTGAGTAATCTCTACACCCAACATGGGGCTCAAGCTTACAATGTAGATCAAGAGTCACATGCTGTACCAACTGACAGCCCTTTCTCTCTTCATTTAATTTCTTTATAAGTCATTATCTTTGCTTCATATCAGGAAACAGTGTCAAATACTGTATATTGATTGTGATTACAAACCTTGCAAAAGATTCAGGTTTTTTTTGGAATTCATAAACATGAATTTGATAACTATTTGAATCACAAATAAAATCCTTGGCCAATGAGGAAATTCCAGTCAGCCAATTGATTGAGGATGTTATGACAGGGTAGGTATTTTAAGAGAAAGATTTTAATGTCAAAGGATTAAGAGAGGCTCTTGGGGAAATTGATAAAACCCTTGAATATTATACAAAAGTGACTGATTTTATGATCATGCTGAAAAGTCAGACATAAAATGAAGGCTATCCTCTAGGGTTCTAATAGAATTTTGCCAGAAAAACTACTCCAGGAAACGCCCAGTTAGCACTCGATTCATTCTTTGGTCATTTTAAGAATTAGCACTTAGTTGTAACTGCAATCTAAATTTTATAAAATATTTCTTGGTTCTTTAATTCAGGATAAAATTCTAAATAAATCTTTAAAAAACTATAATATAAAAGTGTTACTCCTTTTTAAAGTGGATTCACCTTAAATGGCCAGTTATAGGGGCTACTGGCTGGCCCAGTTGGTAGAGCATGTGACTCAGTCTTGGGGTTGTAAGTTCGAGCCCCATGTTGAATGTAGATTACTTAAAAAAAAGTCTTTAAAAAATAAAAATAAATGACTAGTTATGTCTTCAGTTCTCTTTTTTCGTGTAACAATATCCATGGACTTTTATGGTTATGGGCTTTATGTTTTTAGTTGACGTATTCAAAAAGAAATTGTGCTGTATTTTCTGATTTTTTAATAATAAAAAAAAAAAAGACAAACCCAGAATGATATCACTGTTGAATGCTGTACTTTGTTTATGGACTTGCAATCTGAGAGGTAGGTGGCAAGGTGTTAAAGGGCAGAGGACTCCTGAAAGTCGTGGTAGGCTAAGCAAGCAACTGTTGTGATCTCAACTGCTCAAGGTGGAGGGAAAGGATTTGCAGTGATGAAGTGTTGGTATTTTGGTCCTTCGCCTAGTTGTAAAACCATTGAGTCCTAATATCAGAAGGAAAGCATTGAACTGTCAACTATCTGTCTACATCAGCTTGCTTTGTTCATTTATTGAAAAATCAGGAATACATTTTGAGCAAAAAAAAAGATTCTGTCATATCCATCCTTTGGCTATTACATTGCTTGTAGGTACTTTTACATAAGTAACTAGAAGAAAGCAGATGAAATACATTACTCAGCTTGGTTTAATACATTTGGTGAAGTGCTGAAAGTTGATCCAGTTGGGTTTATCCTAACTCAAGATTTTAGCTACCCATATACTTCCTTTCCATGAATTTTTTCTTTGAGGATTAGCTATTGTAAAAGTAATAGTAGAAAGTAGACTGAAAGATATTTAAATTAATCATTAAGAATTAAATTATTATTTTGAATTAAAATTATTTTGAATTAAAAAAATAATTGTTCAGGAAGAGTGCAAACTGATGTGAATTTAACATGTGTCTGTAAACCTAGTAGCATTGGAGAGGAGGTCATTAGTACTAGGTTACTGCTTTCAGATTTGGCTTTACTGAATGTAATGTGGACAGTGGGCCTATCAATCTTGGTTGCACTATCTCCTGCAGGGACAGTTCATTCAGTATGTCATATTTAAAATGTTACTATTTTTAAAAATTATTTTATTTGCATTTCCTATTTTGGGACATTTCCCTTTGTGTCTTTGGTGGGTAAAAGTGAATATTTTCTGTATTATAATATTTTGTCATAGACTTGAAAAAAAAAGGAGACTATTAACCTTCAAATGGAGTCAGTTCTATGAAATAATCCTCCTGTTACTCATGGGAAATGAGTTAATAGCTAATAACAAGGAGGGCCTTAGAAAGTGTCCCTTGTTTAGATCTAGTTGAATTACAGAAACCTTGCATCCTTCTAAACTCTATTTTTCCATTACGATGCAGCTTAGAATAACACACTCACATGTATATATCTATAAAGGTTGTAGCCCAAATACATCATTGTGTGCTTCTGCTACTAAATAGTGTAATAATCTTTACTATTCCTGAATACTTTTTAGAAAAGCTATTTTACACTTAGGGAATAATCACTTTCCTTAAAACTAATTTCATTTTCAATGCATTACTTTTTTAATTTTGCTATTGTCACTGTTAGTTTTTTGTTTGTTTTATTGATTGTCCTGATGTAGATTCACTTTTCTAACTTAACAAGTGTTTTGTGTGCTTGTTGGAGATGTGGATGGTTTTCTTTCTTTTCCTCCTCCTTCCTTTTATTTATTTTTTTTTAAAAAAATCTCTTATAGTTCAAGACAGAAGTTCTTGGGCTTATAAAGGCTTTATGTTTTTGTAAACTCTTTTGGAATCATGGAAATTTTTATTGTCTACTTTTAGAGAGAGGTTTTGTAGTTTTTGCCAACTCTTTAAAGGGTTCCATCTCAAAAAACATTGCTTTAAGGGTTTATCTAATATAGAGAAAATTAATGCTTAAACATATATAATATAATATTTAAAATCAGAACCCAGATATTCAGCCCTTGATAATGTTGGATATGTTACTTTAATACCTGTAGCAGAATAATCTTCAAAAATGAAAACTGAAAGAAATTACAACTTTTTTTTTTTTTTTTCTGACGTAGACAATGAGTTACAAGGCACTAATAGTTCTGGATCATTGGGTGGTCTTGATGTTCGAAGACGAATTCCTATAAAGCTTATCTCCAAACAAGGGAACAAAGCCAAAACTGCACCTCGAACTCCAAGGACTATAAACAGGATGCCTGCAAAGGCTCCACCTGGTGATGAAGGTAATTTGTTTAAACTGACAGATCCAAAAGTCTATTGTATCTGATTCCACCAAATATTCCATGTGGTCTTATTTATTTAAGATCTTTTTATCTTACTGTTTCATTTTTCATGCACTTTTCTCTTGCTGTATAATATTTTTGGTTTTTCTTTCGTTATTGAAAGTAACACTGCCTATCATTAAAAAAAAAAAAAAACCTAAATAACATTTCAGAGAGCAAAATATTAAAAGTGAAATTTGTCTCCCTACCTTGACAATACTGTACCAAAATAATTTCTTTTACAACTTTTTTATAGTAACTTTTTAATATATAACTGCCCTTTTTTCATGTAAGATGCAATTAAAATTTTGCCTTATCAGTGTGTACAGTTGTAGTCATTTAAGAAAATAGGCTTAGGTGTTTCATTTATAGATACACTATAATGTATCGAGAATTTTTCTGATTTTTTTTTGCTGTTAAAAACAATGCTGCAGGAAATATCCTTGTACATATAGCTTAGCATGTACGCTTGGTGTCGAATTTAAACTTTGCATGAATTTGGGTATTTTACAGCTTGATGGTATCCATCTGTACATCTTAGAATTTAACAGATATTGTCAAATGGCTCTGAAAAAAAAATCCATTTATATTCCCACGCACTAATATTGGGACTATTAACCTTTAAAAATTTTCATTTTGATACACATTTCTTTAATTATGAATGGAGTTACGTGGATATCTTTACATAGTATCGGTTATTTCTTTTGCCTAGGGTCTACCTGTTCATATCTTTTAACCATTTTTTTCTGTATTGTAGTCTTTCTCTTGATTTTTCTGAGTTCTTTACAAATTATTAAATTGGCTCTTTGTCACATATTGTGTATATTCACCATTTGTCTTTTGCACTTTATATATCCAATTTTTATTGTGGTGAAGTTTGAAGATTTTGTGTCATCAGATATCCAATCCAGTCTTCTGTTATGACTTCTGGGTTTTATAAAATTCTTAGAAGGGCCTTTTTTCTATTTCATGAACAGAAAATAATTTTCCCATTTTACCCGTTAGTATAGGGTCAGGAAACTATGGCCTGTGGACCAAATCCAGCCCTGTTTTTGTAAAGATTTTTTGGAACACAGCCATGCCCATTCATTTAAGTACTGTTTATGACTGCTTTCACACTATAATGGCATAGTTGAGTAATTGCAAGAGACCATATGGCCTACACAGCCTAAAATATTTACTAATCTAGCTTTCTACAGAAAAAGTTAGCTGATCCCTGCTGTGGGACATTTATGGACGTGTATTTGGTTATTTAAAAAAAAAAAAGTGGAGTCTGGCTCTATTTATTTTTTCTCTAAAACAGCTAGCTATTTGTCTTAACCATTGAATAATCTGTCTTTTCTGTGCTGAATAAGCATCCCACTATTATCCTACATTAAAGGCCTAAAAGTATTTATGTCAATTTCTAGATTTTCCCTTCTATTCCAGCAATCTATCTGTTTTTCTTTTTGGAATCAAAATGTTTTAATTATACCTCATTTTATGGTTCCTTTTATTGTAGGGTATCTCTCCAAGTTCATTTGAAGTCACATGTTCTAAATCGTGGTGGTAGTAACTTAGGGCGATTGCTGCACTCTTCATAACGTAGGGTGCCCTTTCTTTGACCTTTTTGTTTCTTTTAATAATTTTTAAAAAGTACACAGTAATGTGCAAGTACATTCTTGTTATCATAATCCAAACAAGGCAAAAAAGCTAAAATCCCCCTTCTTTCTTTTTCCTCTCAGATATCCCCTCATTCCCTCCCCTCTCATCCCCCAAGCTTACACCCCTTTCTAGAGGGAACTACTATTACCAATTTCTCTTTTAAGAGAACAAACTGAGGCTGGAGATAACTTTTGATTACTTTTGATTCAACTAATTTGGGTAAAAAATAATAAGTGATTGGTGTTTTTTCTAGGCAGATCAAAATAGGGAGATGTGGGTACTAATATGGTATTATACAATTATACATGTATACTTTAATGGTGGGAGTGCAGGTTGAACAACTTTGAAAAATGATTACTGAGCTCCTCATTTTGTTGGCTGTTGTTCAACACAATAACTCAGCATTTTAGATAAGAAGAACTGATCTTCCTTATTTTGAATTTTAGATGACAGAAGCTTTTTATAAGGTATAAATGGGCCATACAAGAGGCGAGGGTCACTCATTTGTAACTTTTAAGAATACTCCTTGAACTGTATACTTTGTATTGGAGACGATTCGTGCACTGGGAAAGTCTTGCTTCCCTGTATTTGTGTGTATGTCCATATGTACATCCATACACAGGTACTGTAATTTAGCCACATGGGTAAAGTTAAAACTTGTGCGCTTGGTCTACGCTGTTTACCAGTTCTAGGGCCTAAAGAGTCATGAGAAGCCTGGCATTTTGGAGGGATAGATTTGCCTTCTCACCTTTACTTTAGGTAATTGGATTCTACCAAGAATTACCATTGGACTGTCCATTGGTTTTCTCTTCTTTTGTATGAGATGAGATGCTTACCATCAAGGTTAGAGAAATTGAGCCCATATGATCTTCATAATTTTATTGATACATATAGTGGAGAGAAGGATACTTGTGACTAGATATGATATGGCTTCTGCTGTTTGGGTGATCAACCAGAGAGAGGTTTTAATTGAAAAGATGAAGTATGAATATGTTCTTATTTCTAAAATCAGTTTCAGTTTTAAGACTGAAGGAGAGGATACCTAATTTGCTTAGTTGTAAGAAGAAAAACCTGCAGAATTCTTTATATTTTCATCATATGCTTTTGGCAATAAAATCAGCCTCTTGCAGCATGATACCACTTTTGTAGGTAGATTACAGTAAGTGATCAGTATCTTAAAAGTTTGTGCGGCAAGTGTGACGATGGTAATTAGTAAAGGTTTATACTAGAGAGAGTTTGGTGAATTAATAAGAGCACTTGAATGGGACTGAAGTGTTCTGAAGTCTGTTCCTGGCTCTCCCACAATCTATGTATTGAGTTACTATAGGTCTCCATACTGCAGTATTCCCAACTATAAAATAAGAGGGTTGGAGTAGATGGTTGCCAAGATCATTTCTAGCTGATGTTATAATGATTTAAACTAGTCTTGATTATCTTGTCCTTAGAAGAGCTTTGAAAGGCATCAGATGGGCTTTTGGGTGAACAGGTCTGTGGTGCCATGTACATGTACTTCCAAAATGAAATTTAGGATTTGAAAAGTTTCTTTTCTCAGAACACTTTCTTTTCTCAGAAGGATTTGATTATAATGAAGAAGAACGGTATGACTGTAAAGGGGGCGAACTGTTTGGAAATCAGCGAAGATTTCCTGGACACCTTTTTTGGGACTTCCAGGTAAAACTAAAAATAAAAAAATTTATTAGAACAGCAAAATACTTTATTTTATTATATAAAAAAATATTTTCTTTAATGTTTATTTTTGAGAGAGAGACAGAGACAGAGAGTGGAGGGGTGGGGGCAGAGAGAGAAAGAGACACAGAATCTGAAGGAGGCTCCAGGCTCCGAGCTGTCAGTACAAAGCCCGACACGGGGCTCGACTCACAGACCGCGAGATCACGACCTGAGCCAAAGTCAGGTGCTCAACTGACTAAGCCACCCAGGCGCCCCAGAACAGCAAAATACTTTAAATATTTTATTAGAATAATCAGAATACTTAAAGAATGGTATGAACTTTTATTACAGCTATTATGCTTTGTTTAAGCACACTCAAATCATCTGTTTATTAATGCCCTATTTCCACTATTTTCAAAAATAATTTGAAATAATTTTCAGTAAAGTCAAGTAAAATCAATAACCGTAAACATTAGAAAAAAGAAACTAATGGGGGCACAGCTAATCATGTGGAATATGTGGGAATTATGCCAAGAAACCTTTATTTCTAATTGTATTAACAACTTTTATAAAATACTGACCAATTCATTGCAAAAATTATAAGTACAATTTTTAGAGATGCTTAAAAAGAAAATTTTAATTATATCATTCAACAGATAAACATCTTAGGTGAAAAGGATGATACGCCAGTTCATTTCTGTGACAAGTGTGGATTGCCTATTAAAATCTATGGGCGAATGGTAAGTATAACTAAATTAAATGTTTTAGTAAATGTAAACTTTTGTGTAGAGATGAGATTCTGAAATTTAAGTAGGTGGATTTATCACTGTTTAATGACTAAGTTTGTGACATTTTAATTAAGCATGGAATAGCCAAGGGAAATTTGGGGATACCATGCATTTAATATAATTATCTTGACAAATTCTTGAATTGCTTGAAAATTAACTTCTGAAAACGAATTTCTTTGGACTGTTTGATACATGTTAGTGGATATTTATTCTGGTTTATTAAGGAAAAATTGTTTTCTTGTTAAACAACAAAGTCAGTTACTTGTTTCTGAAGGCTGTAATTTTTAATGTAAAACTAATAATACTAATAATTCAAATAGAATTGAATTCTAATCATTAAAAACAATTATAACTCTAGTTGTAATTTTATAGTAATTTTGACATATCCTCTTTTAAAAGATAGTTTTGTATTTGTATTTGAAAAAAATTGAATTCAGTAACATCTGCCTGGTAGAGGGCATCGATCGGGCCCTCTTGCTTTGCTGTGTAGCGTAGCTAAATAAGAGTAATGGACTATGAGTTTTAAAATGGTCTAACATCATTTTACTGTGTTCTTCTGATTTATTTTTAGATTTTTATAAGTTCATTAACTGCCAGGGAAGAATGCTACTTACATTAAATGTAGGAGGTGTTTGTTATTTCACTGCTTTGACACAGTTTCAGGAGGAACAGGAAAAGATAGAACATGGTTATGGTATTCTTCTTTGGGAGTTTTCTTTTAATTATTTTTTTTACTTTTTACTTTATAAATTTTTATTGAAGTATGATTGACCTATAATATTAAATTAGTTTTGGGTGTACAACATAGCGATACGACAATTATGTACATTACACTGTGCTCACCGTGATAAGTGTGGTTACCGTCTTTCGGCATACAAAGTTACTACAATGTAATTGACTGTATTTTCTATGCTGTACTTTTCATTCCTGTGACTTCCCTGTTTTATAACTGGAAGTTTGTACCTCTTAATCACCTTCACTTTTGCCTCCCGCCCTAGTATGTTCTCTGTATTTATGACTGTTTCTCTTTTTGTTGTTGTTGTGTTTGTTTTGTTTCTTGGGTTCCACATATAAGTGAAATCATATGGTATTTGTCTTTCTCTGCCTGACTGACTTTACTTAGCATAACACCCTCTATGTTCATCCATGTCATAAATGGCAAGATTTCATTCTTTTTTATGGCTAAGTAATATTCCATCGTGTATATGTACCGCATCTTTTTTTTCTTGGCTATTATAATATGTTGCAATAATGGCGCATATACTTTTTTTGAGTTAGTGTTTTTGTTTTCCTCAGGTAAATTCCCAGAAGTGGAATTACTGAATTGTATGGTACTTCAATTTTTAGTTTTTTTGAGGAACTTCCATACTGTTTTCCATAGTGGCTGCAGCAATTTACATTCCAACCAATAGTGCGTGAGGGTTCTTTTTTTCCCCCACATCTTGGCCAACATGTTTCTCTTGTCTTTTTGATACTAACCATTCAGATGGATGTGAGGTGATACTTCATTGTGGTTTTGATTTGCTTTTCTCTGATTAGTGATACTGAGCATCTTTTCATGTACCTGTTGGCCATCTGTATGTCTTCTTTGGAAAAATGTTTATTCAGGTCCTCTGCCCATTTTTTAATCTGATTATTTGGGCATGGGGGGTTTGGTGTTGAATTGTATGAGTTCTTTATATATCTTAGGTATTAAGCCCTAATTGAATATATCATTTGCAAATATCTTCTCCCATTCAGTAGGTTGTCTTTTCATTTTGTTAATGGTTTCCATTGCTTTTGTTTTCCTTGCCTGAGGAGACATCTGGAAAAATGTTATTAAGTTTACTAAGAGATTGCTGCGTATGTTTTCTTTTAGGAATTTTATGGTTTCAAGTCATACATGTAGGTCCTTAATCCATTTTGAGTTTATTTTGTGTATGGTGTGAGAAAGTGGTCCAGTTTCATTCTTTTGCATGTAGCTCTTCAGTTTTCTCAACACCATTTACTGAAGAGACTGCCTTTTCCGTATTGTTTATTCTTACCTCCTTTGTCGTAGATTAATTGACTGTATATGCATAGGTTTATTTCTGGGCTCTCAATTGGGTTTCATAATCTGTGTCTGTTTTTGTGCCCGTACCGTACTGTTTTGATCACTATAGCTTTATAGTATAGTTTGAAAGCTGGGATTGTGGTACCTCTAGCTTTGTTCTTTCTTAAGATTGCTTTGACTATTTGGGGTCTTTTGTGGTTCCATATAAACGTTAGGATTTTGCGTTCTAGTTCTGTGAAAAACTGCGATGAATCTGTAGATTGCTTTGGATAGTGTGGGCTTCTTCAGGAGCTTTACCTCTATAGGAACCACAGATGAAATTCATAGCATTTATACTTCGAGAAATGTAAGCAGATGCATACGTATATATTTATTGGGGGAAAGGCCAAATATTTCATTATATCTCAAAGGGCTCTGTTACTGAAAAAAGGTTAATTGTTGCTTTTCTGTAATTAGTACTTAATAAATGCTTATCATAGTGAGCAATTATCAGGTGCCTTTTATGTCCAGGTTACTGTGCTTACAGTTATTTTTTATGGAAATAGTTTAAGTTGTTCTAGTATGCTTAACTGTAATATGTCTCTGTTCACAGATTCCGTGCAAGCATGTGTTTTGCTATGACTGTGCAATTTTACATGAAAAAAAAGGAGATAAGATGTGTCCAGGGTAAGGTTATTAGTAGATTTATTTTCATTTTTATTTTTTTTAACATTTTTATTTATTTTTGAGAGACAGAGCACGAGCACGAGCGGGAGAGGGGCAGAGAGAGAAGGAGACACAGAATCCGAAGCAGGCTCCAGGTTCCGAGCTGTCAGCACAGAGCCTGAAGCGGGGCTCGAACCCACAAACTGCGAGATCATGACCTGAGCTGAAGTCGGACACTCAACCGACTGAGCCACCGAGGCGCCCCATTAGTAGATTTTTAAATAATAAAAGTTTGTGATGTAATGAATTGGTAAAGATCAGAGTATGATGTAAGTCAGCAGCAGGATATCAAATATGTAGACATGGCTAACCTTTCTTTGTGAGCCTAGAGTTGGCCTTAGCCTTCTCCTTAGGATAGGGCTAGGTAGCTATTATCTGAGTGTTCACATTAGCCCAAACAAATACATGTGTCATCACAAAATTAGTGTTATAAACCAAAACAGTTGTTTTGTTTTTGTTTCTCTGATGGGACACTAGAGAGGTAGTATCAAGCAGCGATTGGAATTACAATTCCTGGCTTCAGATCCCTAGTCTGCCGCTTATTAGCTGTGTGACAGATTGTTTCTTCATCTGTAAAATGGAGTTAATAAATAGCATCTACGTTTCTGTGTTGTTAGAACTAAACTAGTAGGTCCATACATCTATATTTATAGTACCTAGCATATAATAAGTACTAGGTAAGTATAAGCTCTTATGTACTACCTGCAAATCTTATTATTTATGTCTTGAGTATGTCTTAGGACACCATCATGGTATTGGCTCAGACAAGTTATAAAGATCTAGAGGTATTGGTTGATACTGATCCAGTTCGGTATGGTCTTGAAAGATCCAGGATAACTTTTTATACCAGTTTAGAACCCCTGATAGAAGACTTGAGAAAGCTTTGAGACCAACTTCCTTGGAACAATTGTAGACTTCTGAGATTCCTTATGACCTGTGTCAGAAGCTATCCCAAGATTTGTAGTATGGGTTGATAACACAATTATGGACACTTACAAGGGATGATTTCTTTTTATGGTGTAGGAAGATTGGCGTCACTGAGAGAGAGAGAGGATGATTCAATAAGTGTTCTAATGGTAATATGGAAAAGGGAATTTAGTTTTCAAGATATTGAAAGTAACTCCAGTAAGCACCTCACTGGTTGGCACTTAGCTATTTGAGAACATAAACCTATCTGGCTCAACCGACTCAGATCAGGAAGTGAAGAAATGGCAACCCAAGTTGATATAAATATTATATACTGTTGCTTTTAAACACCACCCAAAAGAAAGTGTCTTACATTCCTGTTACCATGGAGACCTTTCTGAGTTTACAGCATATTAGAAGCAAACAAATGAGAACTGTGCCAAATGGCCACTAAAGGGAAGCCTGCTAGTCTCAAGGAGGGCCAGCCTTACAGCAAGGGTGAGAATAGAGACACAGCTCAAACTCAGGAATATAGAGCCATTTAACATAGTCTCAGATGACCTGATACACATATTCCGTGTTAATAGCCTATATCCATGCATATGTAGTGATTCCATGCTTAACTAGTGATTCGGTTCTGCCACTTTCATTGTTTTCAGTTATCCCAAGGATATTCTTTTAAGTAGGGCAAAGTAGATAAAAAACAAAAACAAAAAAACATTGTTAGAGTACATATTTTAACCCGTATTGCAGATGAAGAAATAAACACATTAAATGACTTCTCCAAGATTACAGAGCCAGCACTTGGTCCCCGTTCTTCTGATTCCTGGTTCAGTCCTCTTTTCCACTATTTCAAAAGACTCTAAAGGCAAGTGTGGATTAAATGTAGTGAGAAAGAGTTATAATTTTGACCCTGAGTCATTAAGAAAATGCTGAGTTAAATTTAGTGCTTACAGTTTAGAAAGGAGGGGGTCATACTTTTTTGTAGTAAAATTGTCTGATAATTCTTCCCTAAGGGACTCCTGATAGGGTTTGAATTTAAATAGTTTACGTTGCTTAATGTCAAGAACCCTGTCGATGAGGATGATCTTACACATTTTTGCAGTCTTTGCAGCGTCTTTTACTTCGTATTGTTCGCTCAGCAAATCCTTGTTGCTCCGTAAATACTGTACAAGTTTGAATTCCATGACTATGACAGACCTTTGGTTCATCCTTTCTGGCTGTTTTTGCAAATGGATGCAAAACATAGAGTTTGTTTGAGACAATCAGATAATTCTGTGTCTTAGGAACAATAGGTCTTTTCTTAAAACATACTCTTGTTTGATAAACAACTTTTAATTTTTACTTGTATGGAGAGTTCCAAGGTCAGTCGAAGGGTGGATGCTTAATGTGAAGCCAACAGACCACAGAGTGGCAGTGATTAAAGGTTCACTTATGGTCCCTGCAACTTGTAATTGTGAACTTTTGCAGTTCCCACAACAGATTTCAAGAACAGGCATATCTGTGAGAGTTTGTGCAGTATTTTGCTGGTCTGCTTTTAGTAAATCCGTTTTTTCCCCTTCTCATTCAGCTGTAGTGATCCCGTTCAGCGGATCGAGCAGTGTACGCGAGGTTCTCTCTTCATGTGTAGCATTGTTCAAGGGTGCAAGAGAACCTACCTGTCTCAGAGAGACTTACAGGCGCATATCAACCACCGCCACATGAGAGCTGGAAAACCTGTTCCCCGTGCTTCACTTGAAAACGTCCATCCTCCTATCGCCCCACCACCAGCTGAAATCCCTGATCGTTTTATAATGCCGCCAGACAAGCACCACATGAGCCATATTCCGCCAAAGCAGCACATCATGATGCCGCCACCTCCGTTGCAGCATGTGCCACATGAGCACTATAACCAGCCACACGAGGATATCCGTGCTCCGCCAGCAGAATTGGCCATGGCTCCACCTCCTCCTCGTTCGGTCAGTCAGGAAACCTTTCGTATTTCAACAAGAAAACACAGCAATTTAATAACTGTCCCTATTCAGGATGACTCCAATTCAGGTGCTAGAGAACCACCACCTCCTGCCCCAGCACCTGCTCACCACCATCCTGAATATCAGGGCCAACCAGTGGTCTCGCACCCTCATCATATTATGCCTCCACAGCAACATTACGCACCCCCCCCACCTCCTCCACCACCAATAAGCCATCCAATGCCACATCCTCCCCAGGCCACAGGGACTCCTCACTTGGTTTATAGCCAAGCTCCACCTCCACCAATGACCTCTGCTCCACCACCAATAACCCCTCCCCCCGGACATATTATTGCCCAGATGCCACCTTATATGAATCATCCTCCTCCAGGACCTCCCCCGCCTCAGCACGGCGGCCCACCTGTAACTGCACCCCCTCCTCACCATTATAATCCTAACTCTCTACCCCAGTTCACTGAAGATCAAGGAACTCTGAGCCCTCCATTTACACAACCAGGAGGAATGAGTCCTGGTATATGGCCTGCACCAAGAGGGCCACCTCCTCCTCCACGAATGCAGGGTCCGCCTTCTCAAACCCCACTTCCTGGACCACATCATCCAGATCAGACAAGATATAGACCGTATTACCAATGATTAATAGTGCTTTGAACTGAAGATACGATGAGGAGGAAAAAAAACAACAAAAACTTACGTATAGTCAATCTTTTAATTAAGCTTTGACTGTTCTGGGAAGGAGAAGCACCTCTTCCTGAGGTGACCGTAAAACACGTAGGGTCTTGTCTCTTAAAAATGGTTTTAAATCTTGACCTTAGGATCGATTTCAAGTACTATACTGTAGTGCAGATAAGTGGCTCAGTTGAGCACAGCTATATTTTAACAACTTTGTTCCCCTAGTGTGGTAAATTGACCCAGAGGTGACCATTTGTAAAGAATTTGGGAAGACTTTTTCATTGTTCCACTTTCAAAAATAGTGCTTTTGTTCAATCCAGTGTTCAGTTTTTCTTGTGATACATTTTGTTAACCTGTGTAAAAGGATTAAATTTCAAAATGGTTGTAAAAATGCTATTTTTATGTGAATTTAAGTGCAGCCACATACTGTTTTTTAAAAACCATATGTTTTACCACTAATTTCCCAAAGTTACAATAAAATCCTAAAAGTAAAAATCTACTAGAATTTACTGTAAGGCAGACTGTTAAGTGGTAGAGAATTATTTCACATTTTAGGCACTGAAAGTTTGAGGTATATTAAGTATATAATGCACTTCACTTGGATGCCTTTTCATTTTTAGGCAGCCTCAGGAGCACCAAAATACATTGGAATTCCAGTACTAAGATATTTTGATGTTCATAACATTAAAAGGCATTAGGAATTCTTTGGGAAGATCTGGCCAAAGTAATTGACTCTACAGGCTCCAAGCTATTGGGGGATACTGTTACTCATTAACATTTTTTCCTGAATGGTTGGAATCACATGATGCACCACATTTACTAATCTTACGTAACATTATTTTATAGAACTGTTTAAATTGTGTTCTCTAGATAAAGTGTTCTACTCTGCTCATTGTCTCAAACTAAGTATTTAGGGCTGAATAGACTTTATGTAATTCCTCATTTCGTGGTGGAGTTGGATCCTGTGCTCTAGGTGGGTTCTTGTTTATTGGGTTTTTAAAGTACAATTTGAATGCCGTAGAGGAATATTGTATTAATGAGGGACATTCTTGTAATCACAGACTTGCATTGCTCAGGTTTCATTACCGTGTGATAAGGTTTTTTTTCTCTAACTTGAAATTTTAAGACTATAATTTCCTGTTCCTTTTATGGGTTAAGCAGTATGAAACTGGGAACATTTTAAAATGGAGTCACCAGTGAAGACTACCAGATGATTTTGTTTGTATTGGAGAAAAGTAACGACTAAATTGTGATTTTCAGAGCTTTATAACGTGCCTTTAGAGTCAGCATTTGCATTATAGGGGCTTGCTACAGTCCAGCTAAGATGACCACTTACATTTTATATGGAACTCATGTGTATAAATCAACATTCTTAGGGTATGGTCCTATATCCTTTGAGTAAACCCCTGTGAAGTATTTCCTCCCCCCTAAAATGGTGCATAATATAAAAATGAAAAACGTAGTATGCAGATGTCATTTATTAAATAGTTTGTAGTGCGTACATTTAGAACATTTCTTTTTGACAAAGGGTGAGCTGATGGCTAATTTACCATTGGATTCTGTCAGACACAGGCAAAACAGTTTCTCGTCTTGGATAATGAGATGCAGAGTCGTCTCTGAACTTAGAGCTGAAGTTAGAGATAGGCGAAATGATTATTTCAACCTTGACCGGCCGGAAATAACTAAGACGCTTTTTTTTTTTTTTTTTTAAGTTGAGTGATTTTTCACATCTAGCAATTTGAGAGTCCAGTGTTAATGCAATATATCTAGTGAGAAATTCTTGTTATTAGGAGCATGGGAGTGAAATAAGAAATAGTATGAACTGGTGGTGGTGAGTGCTTCTGTCATTACTGTAGGTACTTGGACTGGTGCAAACTTGATTCCTTTTCATGCCCCTATTTAGGAGCTGTTAAAATATTACTGTTAAAAATCCAATACCATTCTTTGTTTCTTGTGATAAGAAAATAGCCAAATTCCTTTTAGGGCTTCTCAACTGTTTATGAGGAGCGCTCCTGTTTTTATTGAAATTCACTAGAGTCGAATGTGGTATGAAACCACTTAGCCTATGTATTGGACAAAATAATTAGTATCATGATAAACTTCCACATGTTTAAGAGAATTCTCGTAGACTTTTTAAAAAATGATTTATTTTCAGTTAGGTTTAAAAAATACGTGTTATGCAGGGAGGCAGATCAGATGAATGTGTTGTAGCAGACAAAATTTTTAAATGGCGTTAGACTTGAATTCATCCAGTTATTGTTTGAATGAGGGTTGGTGGGTAGAAGGATAACAAAATTACTGTTAGTGTTTATTTCCTCAAGGAAAAAGATGTGAATCCCAGCCTTATTTCAGGGAAGCCTTTGAAGCTATGATGGACATAAGTCTAAATTAAATGTATGTATGTTTCATTATATTGCTCTTAAGACTACTGAGGTGGCAGTTTAATTCTTAAAAACAATAAAATGGAAGCATAAATACTATTTTGCCTAGGTGGATTTTTACCTACTGATGACACATTTGGGAGAATGCAAAATTTTCTGTGTGTCTGTGTCGGTACAACTTTTACAGTAAAATTAGCTTCACTTTTGTTGAGATTGAAACCAGCAAGTCGAATTTTAGTGTTTCTTCAGTGGCGTGCCCGTTCACAATATAACCTAGTATTTGGGAAATATCAGTTGCAAAAACCATAAGAAACTATATCTGTTTTGCCCTGTAAAAATCATTTGCTCAAAATCATTGTGTAAATACTAACTAGATACCACTGACGTAAACGGAAAAGACATTTGAACGTATTTTTAAACTCACAATTAAGTGACTTTATGAGGTATACAGAGCTGCTGACTTCTGTTCTAACATACTGGAAAGGTATCATACCTCTTTTTGAAAAGTCCTATAGTCCTTCCTATGTCATGAAAATTTTGGAAAGGTCCTATGTTATAAGTACACTTGACCCTGAACAACGTGAGAATTCGGGGTGCTGGCCCCCTGCACAGATGAAAATCCATGTATAACTTTTGACTCACTGAAAACTCTAATAATAGCCTGATAACGTAGTTGATTAGTACATCTTATATATATTTATATGTATCCTACACTGTATTCTTACCATGAAGCTAGAAAAGGTGTTACTAAAAGTTCTAATGAAGAGAAAATACAGTTCTGTGTAGAAAAACACTCCGTGTATAAGTAAGTGGACCCGTGCAATTCAAACCCCTGTTGTTCAAGGGTCAGCTGTACATGGAAAAAAATCACAAGTACCAAGAACAAAAAATATATTTTTCTAATTATTAGATTAGCCACCAAATATTGATGTCAATTGAGGAAGTTTTACATAATCATACTCTATTTTGACCAAAGTAGATTTGTGTTTCTTCACTGGTTTGTAACTAATCTGTTAAATTTTAGCCTAGACACTAAGTAGCATTTACTTATTACAATATACGCACAGTCTAATAAAGCAATATTGGATATACTTCACTTCAAGGGGACAGAGAGATAAGCCAGTGAAAATACTTGATAGTGATACTAATAAAAACATTTGGATTTTCAAACATTTTTTGTTTTGATTCATGCCCCTTCAGTTTTCTACCATTGAGGGGAAAAGTGCTAAGACAATTCCGAGGGCAAGATTTTAGTGTTCAAAGCTTAATTTTCCCATCTCCCTCTCTTTAAGAATTAAGACTTTTTAGGCAGTACAGAATCCCACAACTGAAATGAACAATGCTAGGTCATGGGTTTAGGTCTCACACTTGGGCAGGACCATGTCTTAAAAAATTTGGTATTTTGAAATGTTAATCGATTCTGGTACTCTGAATACTCCGTTTCTATTCCAAGTAGTTGTAAGCACCAACTTCATGTTGCATTAAGCCCATTTCTATTAATCTTCCTTTAAAATTGTTCTCCTTTTGCCTTCAGAGTGAAAGATTCTGCTCCCTTTTACTTTTCTTCCCAAGTGTTAACTTTGAAAACTTAAAATCTTTTGTTTTAAAATTGGCACTTGAGTTACGTAAGTAATAAATCTCTTGGGGGAAGCGTAATATGTTAATGCTACGAATAAAGCTATAGATCCCCTTGCAATGAATATTTCCCTTGCAGAAATAAGTAGTTATAATTTTGGTGTATGTTATCAGTAATCAGTTACAGAGCTGATAACTAAGTAGGCTCCATGCTCTGATTTAGCATCCTAATTCATGGGAAATGGGAGTACTTCATGACCGATACCTCATAAACATATGAGCACATACCATGTGGAATATAAATCATTCACTCATGCACTCATTCGTTCAGGTATGTGCCAGCATTCTAAGCACCTGGGGTTCACAAGTCTTTAGAGATAGACGATCAACAAATTTCATTAAGTTACCTAACATGTTAGGAGTACGATAAAATCCTATGGCATGAAGGAAAAATAAGGATAATGGGGTGGAAGGAGGTTCGCAGTTTTAATTAGTGAGGTCTGGGTAGAATCCACTGAAGAGATGACATTTGACCCACGATTTGAAGTGGGTGAGAGTTAGCCATGTAGGTAACCGGGGGCAGACTTTTCTAAGCAGACATAGTCTGTAAAAGTCTTAAAATGGGGGCTGCACCTGGCATATTTGGGGACCAGCAAGGAAATGGGAATGGAATGAGTGAGATGAGCAGGAAGAGGAGGTCAGAGGTAATAACAGAGGGAATGAGATCACAGGCTTTCTGGGCCATCGTAAACTTGGACCTTACTCTGATCTGGGAAGCCATCCTGGGATTCTGAGCAAAGGTGTGGAATGATCTGGCTCTTTTTAGGAGGATTATTCTGGCTGTGTGTTTGGAACAGATGAAGAAGGTAAAGATAGACCAGTCAGAGGGCTTTAATAATTTACACAAGAGATGATGGTGGTACTTGTGGAAGGATAAATATGTAAGATAATAAATATATATTATAATGTAATAAATTTATGTATATCAATTAAGCACTTACTATATGTGAGATACGGGTATCCACTGATGAACAAAATAGGTATGGTCACTGACCTATAGAAGCTTACATTTTAACTCTTCTAGGAATTGTTCTTGGTAGTCATTCCTAAATTTTCCTCAAAAAACTTACTAAATTCTTTTCCAAAGGATAGTGGCCAGAAAAAAAGGGAATTACATTGGAAAATGGATTACAAAAGTACACATACATGTACAGCCATAATGCGAGCGAAATATTAAGTTTATTTGATTCTGGACATTCCTGTTTCCTAAAAGCTCTTCTGGGTACATTTTCAACGTGCAGTACTGAATTACGACTTTGAAACAAATCTGTAGAACACAGCTATATTGTTCCTGAGTTTAGTCCTGCCTTAGGCTAGATCGGTGTTTAGACAGGTGTTCATTTGTTTTGTGAGGCAATATTTCCTAATGATTAAGAGCCTGGCTCTGGAGTTGGACCGTCTAGACTGAATTCGGGCTTTCCCACCTGCAACTACATAACGGACTAATAACTTACCCTCCTTGGACCTTGATTTATTTTGTTTTTCCCCATAATGGGGTTAAACTTAGTACCTACCTTATGCGGTCTATTTGGAGAATTAAAGGAATTGATTCTAGATATATTTTAAGGGTAGAGACAGTAGAATATCCTGACAGATTTTTCAACCTGAGCAGCTAGAAGGATGGAGTTGGCATTAGCCGGGGTGGAAAAGATGCTGGGAAAGCAGATTAGGGGGAGAAGGTCAGTAGATCAGTTTTGACATGTAGACGTCCAGGTGAAGATGACAGAAAATGAATTAAAGGTTCCTGTTGTCTGTCCTTTATGCAGTGTAAAGCCAAGCTTGCATTTAAAACCTCTCATTTGCATCTCTAAGTGGTAAGCTACTGCATTTAGATAAGAATGTGTATCATTCTTTTTTAAAATTTTTTTTTTCAACGTTTATTTATTTTCGGGACAGAGAGAGACAGAGCATGAACGGGGGAGGGGCAGAGAGAGAGGGAGACACAGAATCAGAAACAGGCTCCAGGCTCTGAGCCATCAGCCCAGAGCCTGACGCGGGGCTCGAACTCCCGGACTGCGAGATCGTGACCTGGCTGAAGTCGGACGCTTAACCGACTGCGCCACCCAGGCGCCCCAAGAATGTGTATCATTCTTAAATAATTATTGGCAAAAAATTTTAAGGATAAACTGGCACGTTATTAGCTTCAAGCTTTCTTAATTTCGGTAATGTATCTGTCTCTTCCCAAGCTGTTCTGTCTCCTGGTTGCAGTACTGGGTATCTTCTCCCCTTCAGTCTTGCTCTGATTTATGTCGCTTTTATTTTTATCTTCCAACATGATCTCTTGGCCTCTTCCTAAATCAGGGATCAGATTTTTGTACCAATTTCCAATAATTGCTTTTAGGCAGGCAAGTAGAGGCCGAGTGCCACGTATACCCAGAGCATATCCACCTTAGAGGCCTAGGGAGAAAAAACATTTAAGGGTGGGGATAAGGGAACCTCTAAGATGTTAAGGTTGAATAGGCTGAAATGGCACCATGCTTGGAGTGCTCCATGGCTCTTTGGTTAGCGAGAAGGGTGTAAAGAGTACCTTTACTTGGCAAGATGCAGACATCAGCCACGATCCCGTGTGGGGCTTTGGCCCCACCCCCAAATGATGGATGAAATGGGCTTGTGTTTCCAATTCCTATTCCCTGACCTCTACAGAGAAAGAGCTCTGAATCTGACATTCATGGAGTATCCTATACAAACGCATCATATATAAATCATGTCTAAAATGTGTGTTTCCCTAAAGTCTGCAGGGCGCAGGAAGCTCTATAAAGTATGCATGACTCAGAAATTTAAGAAACGTGCCTTCAAAGAGTGCTTACGTTCCAGTTTTTAAGACTAGCTATGTAAATAAACTTTGTTTTACCTTACTGTAATTGGTTTAAGTCTAATAGACAAGCCCTTTCAGTAAAGACAGTAATAAAGAGTGGGAGGGAGCTTTGACAATAAACCTTCAGAGGCGAGATCTAGAACAATTGGGATTTCCCCATTGACAAAGTTATTTTTTACAAAGTTACAAAATTATCTGTTACATAAAATAAATACAAATTTGTACTGAGAACAATGCCAGCAAAACAGAGAAGCGCGTATCCGGAATCTTATTCTCTAGCCAAATTGAGCTCTAGAGTGATTATTCTGCCCTGTGTGTTACAAATGGCCAGCAGTGAAGAAAAAGTCAAACTGGGTCCTACCATCTTTTCTTTTCTCTAAGACTGGAAAGAACTGTTTATCCATCATGTTTTCTGTTCGTTTTTCACCTTCTTGCCTTTTCATTTTATATCTTCATTAGCTTATACAATTTGCATACTACGAGGTGGAAGAAAAGGACTTGCCTCCAAAGCTTAGTATAGTTACAGATATGACATTAGAAGGATTGTGTCAAAGTCTGTATAGGAGGTTGTTGAATGCGTTAAAAAGCTATAGTGATAATCACAAACTCTGGGCAAAGTTAAGGATCACTGCAGAAGTTTTAGACGATTCTCATGTGGCAGGTTTCCAGCCAGACCTCTACCAAGGGGACCCACAACAAGCATATTCCAGAAAGCTAACAAATTTAACAAAACAAGACATATCCACTGTACAATGGAATTTTTTTAAATGGAGATATATCAGTATGAACTGTATACAGTATGAACTGTATATAGTATGAATTTATACAATATGAACTGTATAAATTACGAGATTCAAAGCAGTGGTGTAAATACAGTGCAAAACATATGCATGAAGGTATAGTGACCTGGAGGGAAATCTGTCAGTGCTATAAAAATACATATAAACAAAAAATTGTCTTCCTTTGAGAAATCTACAAGATAAAAAATTGAGAGTATTTACAAAATTTTATACTAGATAGGTGAAAAATATATGATGCTAGAACAATCTCGTTCCAAAGTCTGAAACATAATTCTGCTGAGTAAAAACATTCCTCATACAATGTATGAACTTATCAATAACTTTCTGGGTATAAGGTTGTTCTTTATGTGACAGTCAGATGAGGGTCCTTCCGAGTTATGTGTTGATTAGAATTTTGTTTCAACTGGTACCTGAAAGAAGATAGAAAGTTCTTGTTTTAAAAGATTTGTTAATTTCTATCCCTTTCAATAATCCTATCTTGTATTTACAGTCCATTTTATTAAAATTAAGACCTAGAATTTATCAGAGTCATTGACAAATTTTTCATCTTGATTTTTTAAAATTTAAAATGTTTTTGTTTATTTTTGAAAGAGACAGAGTGTGATCGGGGGAGGTGCAAGGAGAGAGGGAGACACAGAATCTGAAGCAGGCTCCAGGCTCCGAACTGTCAGTACAGAGCCCGATGTGGGGCTTGAACCCATGAACTGTGAGATCATGACCTGAGCTGAAGTAGGATACTTAACCGACTGAGCTACCCAGGTGCCCCTTGTCTTGAATTTTAATGATCATGTACCTTCCATTGCAACTTGGTTCATATAGACCCATGGGATACCATGTTGTGATATGTGTATCTTTCAAAGGCCTGATTTAACTTAATCATCAATATAATGGTTGTAGCAATATATTTCCTTCACAACTGTTTCAGAGGCCACACAAGCTCCAAGGGGCTATGTGTACTGGCTTTCAGCTTTTCTGTGAATCACCACTGATGACCTTATTTATCTTCCTCTAAGTGATGAGGTAGGGAATTGGTGTTAAATTTTTTGTTTGTCAGTTTTAATATGGGAAACAGGTACAGGATGGTACTGACCACATTCTGCTAGACAGTTAGTTCTGAAGCTTTGATCAGGTTGCAGGTTGGGGTGCCTGGGTGGCTCAGTCAGTTAAGCAGCCAACTTCGGCTCGGGTCATAATCCCATGGTTTGTGACGTTGAGCCCCTCGCCAGACTCTGTGCTGACAGCTTGGAGCCTGGAGCCTGCTTCAGATTCTGTCCCCCCCCCCCCCCACCGCCCCACCCTCTCTGGCTCTCACTCTCTGTCCCTCCCCTGCTCACACTCTCTCAAAACTGAATAAATGGAAAAAAAAAATTAAGATAAATAAATAAATAAAAAGTAAAACTTGGTAACAATTCTGAATCCAGACATTGGGGACAGGATTTCTAGTAAGGCTCTCCTTGTAGGGGGCTCAGGCAAAGTGCCACATGTGGATTTCTCTAGAATGCAGCCATGAGAAACATGGCTAGTTAGAAATATGACTGGTGCTCTTGGACACTGGGCTCTGGGCTGTCACTGAGACCTATCTAGCTCCTGGGATGGCTTTTTCATAGAACCTTTTTCTATTTGACATAATTTTTTTTTTTTTTTTGAGAGAGAGAGAGAAAGCACACATGTGAGTAGGGGAGGGGCAAAGAGAGAATCTCAAGCAGACTTCATGCTGTCAGCACAGAGCCTGAAGTGGGGCTCAATTTCATGAACCACGAAGTCATGACCTGAACCAAAATCGAGATTTGGATGCTTACCCCACTGAGCCACCCAGGCGCCCCTATTTGACATAACTTTTAATAATGGTCTCGGGTTATCTTATGCAATATACTTCTTCATTTCTAATGTAAATTCCTTTTTTTCTTTTCTTCTTAATCCTTTGTTCAAATAAGAGAAACACCACCAGCCATCTCCCATACTTGAAGAGAATCATTAGATTCTTTCTTAGGACCCTAACTCCATTAGTCTTTCACCAAACGATAGAGCCAGTATGGCCTGGTGAGTAGAGCCCAGGTCTTGGCATCAGACAGATCTTGGTTCAAATCATGTTGCTGTCACTTTGGTGTGTGACCTTAAGCAAATTAGTTAAGCTCTCTGAGCCCTTCCTAATTTTCTCATTTATGAAATGAAGATATCTTCTTTGTGTATTGTAAGATATGAGATATTGAATGTAAACTGCCAGGTACCTGACCTGGAGCAGATACCCATTTTGACTTGTGATTCTGGTTTTACCAAACTGGAGACATTTCCTTAAAGGACTGAATATTCTAGAAATGAATGTTCTAAAATGAAATAGAACTATTCAGTTAAGTGACTTGACAAATCTTTCTAATAAGGAAGGAGAGGAACCTCACTTTCATTGCTGCACTGGGCCCTGTGCTAGGGACTTCCTGGGTGCATCTGGGAGTCAGGAAGTGGGTATTGGCTTCTCAGCATCCTCACTAATTCATCTGTAAGTGGAAACAGCATCCCTTTCTCTGCCCCAAGCCTAGAATAAGATTTTAGTTGTAAGTACTTTAAAAACAAAGAGATCTCTCTCTATATGATCAATATTGCACTAAAAGAGATCTAATATCATTATTTTCTATCCTTTTTTGTCCTGAGTTTATTCCTACCCACCCCCCCAACCCCCCGCCAGGTCCCTGTGAAAACTGGCATTGTTTCCATTTTCTAGGGAAGAAGCACAGGGGCTCAAACTAGTGCCGGACTTTCTGCAGCATGCTGGAAGAGGCCTTACTGCTTTTCAGCTTTGCTGTTGTGTTGTCCAGACAAAGCTACACTTGTTGAAGAATCTTACCTGACATTCTCGATTACGTAATCCTCCATTTGTATTTATGGTAAAATCAAATTTCGGTTGTTTTTCCTGAGAAAACCAGAATGGAATTATGGATTAGGAACATTTTTTTTTTTTTTTAAGGTCGAAAAAGAAAGGCAAATGTAATCACAGATGGTTTTTATACAAACAAGAAAACCACCAGAGAGCTGGTACCTGACTGGAATTAAACTTTGAAGCACTGTAATCCTTCTTCATCAGAATGTGCAAAACAGCATCATGGATTGTTAAGAAGAAGATGGAGTCCTTGACTTCATCATCAAAAAATTCACACTGTACAAGCTTCTCGATGAAATCATCTAAAGAGAGGAAAGGGAGAATCACAGGAAGAAGCACCTGTGTGGCCACGGGCTTCTTCCTGAGACGGCAGATTTGAACTTCCATTCGCCAAGGTGCAGTTCATTTGTATTCGGTTAGGTGTTTGGGGATTGCAATGGTGTGATACCAGTGTGCCATTAGTTTAGTGTTTTCTGGAACAAAAGGATACTTTTTTTATTATTTATTTATTTATTTATTTATAGCTTTATTTTTGAGAGAGAGAAAGGGAGAGAGAGAGAGGGAGACACAGAATCCGGAACAGGCTCTAGGCTCTGAGCGGTCAGCACAGAGCCCAACGTGGGGCTCGAACTCACAGACCGTGAGATCTTGACCCGAGCTGAAGTTGGATGCTTAATTCACTGAGCCAGGTGCCCCAAAAGGATACCTTTCTGGTAAAAGTATACATTGAATGCCCCATTGTCAAAAGAATGAAGGAAAAGATTGAAATGAGGAAGGCTTTTAGTACTTCTCAGAAGAAAAGCAATCTGTTTTTGCTCTAGTTGGGAGCCTAGTGGATTCTCTCCCTGGCTAATGACAAGAACAGTGAGTGTGGCTTATAAAAAATTGGGGTTCTGCCAAAATAGAACATATGCTCATAGACCAGTGACATGGTCTTGTTCTGGATTGCTGGACCTGTTACTTACCATAGTCTGTTTCCTTAAAGCTGCTGTGTTCCATCAGAAAACACCTTCCTTGGCACCCTGCATCTTTGAGAAACCCCCTTCCCGTAGGCACTAACCAGCACTTGTTTGTACAGATCCCTCAACCAAAGATTACCTCATGTGAACTATGTGCAGAGCCCTGGCTGGGTAATGGGGAGGATGAAGAGATAAATTAGACAGACATATGAAACTCACCATCAAGGAAGATAGAACTTGTATATACACCTATAGTAATGAACGGAAAAGTGATGTGGAAGAATAAAGACAGAAAGCGATCAGAGTTTTTTCTTGAACGTTTTCTTGGTTCTTCAAATCATGACCCGCGCATAGTAGGTCCCTGGGGTTTTGTTGAACGAGCAAGACAGGTACAGAAAACGTGCTATGGAAATTCAGAGAGAGGAAAGATGGTTTCTTCTTGATGGGCGTCTGGGAAAACCTGACAGAGCAGATACCATTGCCAAGAATGCCCAGGTTTGGAGAAAGATGGAGGAGGGAAGCTACAAAGGCGTGGAGGTGGGCAAGTCTGTTCTCAGGCAAGCTTCCGACACTGGCAAGACTTAGTAGTGCCTGCAGGGGGAGGAGACAGGAGCACAGTGTGGTCTCCAGAGCCTGGATGGGACTGTGTGGTGCGCAACGGGCAGGAAGGTGATGATCTTAGTTCAGGGCTAAGAGAGGGATGCCAGGCAGCTGAGGCAGCAGGACAAGACACTTTCAAAGAGATCTGTGATGATGTGGAAGGAGTATAATTGTTTAGTAGATTAAAGGGTTACTGAGCTCAACGGAGTATTTTTAATTATAAGCAAGCCTCGAAACTAGAATATAGATTTTACGGGCAGGAGCCAGTAGAGAGGAAAAACAGAAGATGCCAATTTCATGCCTCCCTCGGGACCCGGGCACTTGTCCCCTCTCCTTAAAATGCTTTCCCCCAAACTACTGTATTATGGGCTGAGGAATCAGGGGAGGGGAGGAAGAGAGAAAGCAAGCCTGCTTTCTCAGGAAGATGAGGGTTAAAAGTGGTTGTATCTTCACTCTTCTGCTGCCTATTGAAATAGGCCTCACCTTGTAAAGTGGATTTAATTACATATCAATACATCTAAAATATGAAGAGGCTATTTCTGTGGGGATTTCTGTTGGTTTGGCTACACGTTGGATTTCCTTCTTGATCTATAAACAAGCTCTATACTTTGGAGAGGCTGTCTACCTTGACAGTTCGCCATGAGCCTGAAGTGATTGTCAGAACAAAAAAAACCAAACAACTTACCGTCACTTCCAACAATATACACATCTACGTTGATCCTGATAAATTCTTGCAAAAGCTGTTAGAAAGAAAATAGATCTTCCTTAGGGAACAGCGTTACTTGCAAGAAATATAAAGAAAACTCATAATTATACCTTATGGGTGATGTGTTGGTTAAATACCCTTTTACATTTTTTTTTCAACGTTTATTTATTTTTTTTGGGACAGAGAGAGACAGAGCATGAACGGGGGAGGGGCAGAGAGAGAGAGAGAGACACAGAATCGGAAACAGGCTCCAGGCTCTGAGCCATCAGCCCAGAGCCCGACGCGGGGCTCGAACTCACGGACCGCGAGATCGTGACCTGGCTGAAGTCGGACGCTTAACCGACTGCGCCACCCAGGCGCCCCTATACCCTTTTACATTTTGAAAAACGACGACAGTGTAAAGAGAAACTAAAGTTAAAAACGAGACTCTGACAGAAGGAAATAAAACCGAAGGAAGGAACTCTCCTCCTCAGGGACAAGTTAAAAATCACCATTCTTGCGGGGAAGGACAACAGGGAAATCTTCTGCTTCAACTCACAAGATGAACTCTGATTTAACTTGAAAGCTGTTTCTTTTATGGGATGACCTTGGCCAGAGTTTTCTAGCTACACAGAATTAGAAAAAACCAAAGCCCTAATGACATCATTGTCCCTGCCCACAGTGACTAGATGTATCTAACACCAATGAACCGTTATGTTTTCCAGGTCTCTAGGCTAAGAATAAATACCAGTAGTGATGTAAGGTCATATAAAGGTAAGAAAAGTCACTTGTACTATTGATCCATTTAGATGATCAATAAATTATTGTCATCATCAGTGAACACCGAACTTCTACTAGGTTCTGAGTTAACAATTAGGGCTTTAAAAAATCACAACACAGAGTCCCTGTTCTTTCTGCTAAACTGCTGGGATTGTGTGTGTGAGTGTGTGTGTGTGTGTGTGTGTGTGGTTTCTCCTTGAAAGCTAAAACAAGCAAACACAAAAACGGAGAAAGAAAATAAAAGGCAAGCAGTTGTGAGAGTTCTGTGATGTTAAGATTTTTTTTTTTCAAGATTGAGGGAAACAAAATTGATTCCGTTTTCTAATTTTGTATCCAGTTCACCCATGTTTAATAGATCTTATCTTAGCTCAGCTTTTATGTAGGCAGATTTCTGGGGAAAAAAAACAAGAAAAAGAGTGGTAAATGTGGAATTTCTTAAATTTTCTTTACTTCTGTTTGTGCATCTCCTTTGGAAACTAATTTATTTTGAAATGCTGACAGAACCATGGAAAGAGAACAGAGTACAACTGGAAGGTTCCAGTCCTATTTTTAAATCACATGTGACATCATTTCTTTCACATAGCTACTTTTTTGGCGGAGCGGTGGGGGCGGCGGGGAGCAGATTTTATACAGCCAACGGAAGTTTCTTCGGTGTATAATGGGTAAAGACAAAAACGAGAGGATCCACGAGTCCACTTTGGTCCAAGACCTTCTCAAATATTCTGTATTTCAGGACAACTTAGATCCAGTGCCCACAAGGATCGGAAGGTCCTGCAGAACTAGAATTTGGTAGGAGTGTCTACTGACAATTTCAGCATACATTAGACATGTAGGTGTGGTTGTCTTCAAAATTATATGCCACTCTCCTGGGAAATGCTGTTTGAAAGACTTCACTAAACATGCCCCACCCCACTCCCTCTCTCTCCATGGAATATCCTGAGATGTAAATCCTGACGATTTACTTCTACTTAAGTGTGTATTATCTAGAGGAGCATCTTTCTACAAATAGAACTTTTTACCTTTGGTTACTGACTTTTTTTCCCATTTTTAAAAAAGTTTTTTTTTTGATGTTTATTTTTGAAAGAGAGAAAGAGACAGAGTGCAGGTGGGGGAGAGGCAGAGAGAGAGAGAGAGAGAGAGAGAATCCGAAGCAGGCTCCAGGCTCTGAGCTGTCAGCACAGAGCCCCAAAAAATCACAAGCCGTGAGATGATCTCGCGGCTCGTGAGTTCCAGCCCCGAAATCGGCCACTTAACTGACTGAGCCACCCAGGCGCCAGTGATTGGTTGTTTTTATTAGGAAAAAAGAAATTACCGTTTTGAGACCTCTCATTGAAGAAATGTCAAGAAATGACACAGCTGAAAAGTCGAGAATGAGGCTATGCAGGCTGATTTTAGGGACCATAGTGTTGAGAGGAAGGTCGGCATTCCAGTCTATCTCGAAAGGCAGGTCGGTGGTATTGATCGGTTGATCCAGTCCTTCTATCTGATTGTTGTCCAGCTCTTCGTCGGAATCTTTAAAGCCATCATTGGTACATATAATTCCTTTCTGCGAGAGAAGACAATATGCATGATAACTCTGACCAAGAAAAACAGTGCATATGTCAAAAATAACCAGTGGGTTTCTGAGGCACAGATTCAAAGTTAGGTCAAGCAATGACCTTTTCTCTGGAAAATAAACACTTTCCCAGGAAAACAAAAGTTTTAAGGAGACCCTCAAAGAAGCCATTTAAAGATATGACATCCTTGTTACCTAGTATTTCATTTAAAGAAATGGAGCCAACACCTTGAACTACTACGTTTTATATACCTTCAGCTCTAACACCCAGAAATGTGGTCAAGAAACTTACTGGTTTCATTTCCAGGAAGTAGATCTGATTCTCACGGGACTAAAGAAGCCCTTAGGAGGATTAAGGAGGCCTAGAAGGTTTTTGAGAAAATGCTCTAATTTGGTCAAATTGTCAGGTGTATACATACACAGTCAATGCTGGGCTAAGGTTCTGTTGGTTCCAGGAATCAGTGCATAGCTGAAATGATAACCCACGTGCTGTTAAATATAAAAAATAATACTTTTTCCCATAAAAAAAAAAGACATTTACTGGTGTCACTTGCAGCAAGCCTTTTTTCTGCAGTTTTCGGATTTTCTTCAAAGCTTTGTTGCGCTTGCGTAGAATTCGTAGTGGATTAAAGCCAACCTGAAAAATCCATTGCTATGTTACAAGAGTGCTGGATATTATACTGCTGAATATTATAGCGCAGAATTTTAATAACTGTAAGTGGGATGGGTTGGGGTTGGGGCACGTAATAAAGATACTTGTAATAAAATTTTAAAATGGTTCAAACAACGTCAGTGATGACATTGTGTCTGACTCTGGTCTGCTCAGGCTGTGTGCTGTTATCAACATGCAAAAACCTCTGTGCCGCCCGGGTTTGTTATAAATTATCCATCAGTAGGTCTAAACTCTATTTAAATCTGTGTGTGTGTGTTTGGCTTATGCAACCCTTAGGGGATTTTATTTACTTTCTATTTGTTGGATATGGTGACACTTAATTAGTACTCTGCTTCTATGTAATTTTGATTCTATTAAACTTTATATGATTGTATTTTACGATATCTATCATTTTATGATTTTATAATTTTAGCATTAGATCTGAGGGCAACCTTCATTTCCTCCTTTTCAAAGTAAATGTGTTCTGTGGCAATATTTAGCTCCAGAGTCATAGGGAAGAAGAATCACATTATGTGGCAATATTTAGCTCCAGAGTCATAGGGAAGAAGAATCACATTATGTAATAAAAAAAATCCTTGGGGCGCCTGGGTGGCGCAGTCGGTTAAGCGTCCGACTTCAGCCAGGTCACGATCTCGCGGTCCGTGAGTTCGAGCCCCGCATCGGGCTCTGGGCTGATGGCTCAGAGCCTGGAGCCTGTTTCCAATTCTGTGTCTCCCTCTCTCTCTGCCCCTCCCCCGTTCATGCTCTGTCTCTCTCTGTCCCAAAAATAAATAAAAACGTTGAAAAAGAAAAAAAAAATTAAAAAAAAAAATCCTTGACAAAAAAATGTAATTAGATGGAAGATAAGATTAAGTGAAAAGGACAATATAAAAAGCCATATGAGCAATATAATAGCATCTTTGAAAAAAATAGCTGGGCAGGAAAATATTTGATGCACACCAAATGAATAATAATAGGGCTTAAGGCAGAAGCTCTATGCAAAGTACAGAGCGACCAAAAGGCAGGTTAGAGAATAAGTGCTGGTCTTTTGTTTCTTAACCTTAAAGGCTGCTTCTCTGTCATCTTCTCTTCAGCCCATCAGGGACATTCAGCTGTCCTTTGGTGTTAAATATTCATGTAAGTTACATTTACTCATTTCCATTTAGATCATAAATATTCACTTGCTATCCTGAATATCTTCAATGACAGTCAAATAATAAGTACTCTCTTGTTTCTGAAGTTGGTGCCTAACGAAAATCTGTAGGTTACTATCTACGAAAACCCAGCAACCCCAAATCCGTGATACGTCCTTTCATTCTATAGCAAAATTGGATAAAAGTTGGCTCTGTATTGAATCTCATCCAAAGGGCCTTACTTCCCAACATATGCCTGGGCCCCTTACAAGGTAGTTTCACCTGCTCTGGAACACGGGACAGAAAAATACTAACACAATCCGGCGTCAACATATGTGAAATCATTAACCCTCTGTTGGCAGAACAAACATTTCACTCCTAGATATTCAGTGGAGTTACAAAAAGTATATATATATGTAACAACTTCAAACCTTACAGCATCGATAAGTTTCTGCTTAAAGAAATGAATGTTTGCAAAGTAGATGGGAGATGGACACCTGAAGATCTTCACCCCTTCTGGTTCATACATCTGTAAGGCAGAGAAGTACTATGAGATGATGCCCATTGGATTCATATTAATATCTTTCATCAAGTCAAAGTCAAAAATGAATCTTCCTTACGTCAGCGTAATCTTTTTTATTCTTATAGACGTTGCTCCTTCCAACATTCGCCAGTGTGCTGCATTTTGGACTGTAGGGGAAAATCAACACCAAGTGAATCACTCGTGCGTGTTTGTTAACACGGACCTTTCCCAGCCTATCAAAGACAGCTCACTTTCAAAATTTAAAAGGCTGGGGATTCATCATGCCATTAGGCACCCTGGAGGGCAAACAACTCGTTGCCCTCCCACGCCTCCTAGAACAGGGCCTCCCACTTACCACCTCCCACTCTACAAAGTGCTTCCATATGCTTTTGCTGTTTGGATCCCGAATATCACAGTTATTCAGTGAAATAGACAGATGGGGTTACCCATTTGTAGTGATAAGGATGTGGTAAAGCATAATGTTTTGCCTGTAACCACTTGGTTTGTCTCTATGATTGATGGGTCCCCAAGAAATGAGTGAAAACATAAATGAATAAGAGAGTGCAGGAACATTTCAACATAAACGTATTCCATCAGTCAGGTATTAACGTTAACTATACCACCTTCTGTTCTAGAACTCTTAAAGCAACCAAGAAGCCTGTTTCTCTGTCACACCATGTCACCTAACACAGGCTGAGTGACCACATGGTGGTGACACTGTATGACAGAGATTTAAGAATCAGGAAGATGTTTGGACTGGACGTTAAGAATCAAGAATGCTAACTAGCTTTTGTGTTATTTTCAGACAAGAGGCGACTTGGAGAAGTTCTCTAGTCCGGCTCCCTGTTTTTCAGGTGGGAGCACAATCTAGCAATCCCTAAAGAGGAACAGCCCTCCATTAGACGTGGAGAATCCCACAGTCTTTGTGGGAACACATTTCCATGTCCAGCAAGGCTAGGGCAAAGACATCAAACCTGCTCAGAGGATAATGACTTTCGGTTTACAGCTGGGCAAACAGGCTCCAAGATTTATATGATTTCTTTGAATTTGTGGCAAAGCCATTGGCCCACCAACAGCTGGTGGGACCTGGGCTGACGTTCTGGGGTCACCTTGAGGCGAGCGACATGAGGAAGAACAGACTGGCCCATCTTGATAGATAAGCATGCCTGTTAACCAAACTACATTCCCCTTAATCAGTGACAAGTATTTTTCCCCTTCCAAGGGCAGGTTGAAGTCTGCAAGGATGCAGAGCACGACAAACACTCACAACTGGGTCCTGAACACAATGGTCAGGAGCTGGAATGCCACGCTGGCCGCCAGGCCCAACCCGAGTCCCAGGACAATGGCAAAGATGAAGGTCATGATCCATATCAGCTGTAAAGAGAAGACAACGCATGCAGCACAATTTAGTCCGACTCAAGTCCAGTGTCTTAGGTCCGGAGCTCTGAGAAAGCATGAGCTTCTAAAATCAAAGCAGAGGCTGGACGTGTGCAGGACAAGGGACCTGCCTCGAGAGGTCATTTCTGTGGGTTCATTCGGAGCCGCAGAAACGCATGCAAATATTTTTACAAGTCCGAAGAGAGTGGGTCCATTTCTAATCCCATCCCTGAGCCAGTTAAGGAAAGGACTGAGCCTAACACCGTGGAAACAGCACCTGTTGGTTACAGTCAGCAAACTAATGGGCAGCAAATTAATTTCTTACTTGTGACCTGCTGTTTTAATCAATGGCTACTATCTGTACAAGAATCATAGCTTGCCCAAAGGGTGTTAAGATCCCCAACAATTATCTATCAGGAACTAAAGTAAACCAAGTATAGCTGATTACTTTATTCCTGTTAAGTACCATAGGAGATGTAAGCAACCTTTTTATGCCCCAGACTTTGATCCTGATAAAATTATGGACTCTGCTTCTCCTCCTCGCAAGGCATGCCAAGTGCGAGGGGAGACTTTGTAGAGTATTTCCAAGAGGAATGCTCAGAATTTAAATTCCTCCCAGATCCTCTGGAAACGAACGTGTGATCTAATGAAGAACAGGAGTACTAGTGTTTCATGGGCATTTCCTACTTGCAAGTGGCTCGTTCTTTTAAATTAAAATCCCTGAGGATGATCGTTAGCGTATGCAGTTTAAAAGCAGAAAGCAAAATAAGCTCAGATATTTGAACAGACGTAGGCAAACAACATTGCACTTAGCTTACACTACGAACACGCACTTCCCATCAGCATCAGGACGGCGTCCCGATTCCTCCCTCTTTCAAATGTCCTCGCCTCTACTCACACAATCGTATTTATCCTTTTGCCACAGTCTTCGTATTTCTGTGAACTGCATCAGCATTCCCTTCAGGTTCCCAAGTGCTAACGCTGCCAGGACAGACTGCAAAAAAAACATCGAACAGCAGATGTACTGAAAGATAATCAAAGAAGCCATGCAAAGCAAAGGTGAAGGCTGTAGATAAGTTGTGTCCTTTAAAGGGCCTCAAAGCCTATCACAGAACACACCCTTTTCCGGTATACAGTGCCATCAAGATGCACCAGGTCTGAGACTCTGACCTGTTCCCAGTCATGGCTTTGTCTCCACCATAGTGTCGGCTGCAGGCTATGGATGGGATGAAAGCACTTACTAGCCTGTCCTTTGGGACAGAGCCAGGCAGCTCTTAAGACCTACACCTTGAAAATTTTTTCCCAAAGATAACCCGTTTGGTGATGGGGAGGCAGGTTGCTTTTTGTTAAAAACAAAAAACAAAAAACCTTGGGAAGCTTGGCACACCTGGAATCGTAATTCAAGCCTTTGATGATGATCAGCATTCAACCATTTGTTAAGAGGAAGCTGAGGTTAGTCGAGATTTGAGGCACCCTCTCTGGCACAGCATAAGCCATGTCTGTCTTGTTCCCTGCTACATCCCCGGGACTGCCAGGACTGGGAAACAAATGCATATAGGATGGGTTTTGAAACTTATTCGGTGAGTGAGTGGATATGTTAATGAATTAATATTTCCCAATATTAGCCAGCCCTAACCACTCATTAACACGGCCTCTTTTAAGAAACCCTGATGTTGGGGCGCCTGGGTGGCGCAGTCGGTTAAGCGTCCGACTTCAGCCAGGTCACGATCTCGCGGTCCGTGAGTTCGAGCCCCGCGTCGGGCTCTGTGCTGATGGCTCAGAGCCTGGAGCCTGTTTCTGATTCTGTGTCTCCCTCTCTCTCTGCCCCTCCCCCGTTCATGCTCTGTCTCTCTCTGTCCCAAAAAAAATAAATAAACATTGAAAAAAAATTTTTTAAAAAGAAACCCTGATGTTGATACAACTTGATTAGTAGATTCACGAAGAATGATCTGGGTGGTAAACTCTCCTCTAACCCCAGCAACACTTGGGGCTTCTGCTTCTCCACGTGCCAAAATGAAATCATTTGTCTTGCAGGAATTAGGATAGTTCTGGTAGAAAAAAAAAATGCGGACTAGGCAACTATGCTCTCTTCCTTATTTGGATTTTAACACAACGGTAGGAACATGCTCCCGACACCCACCCCCCACCCCCAATTCAAGCTGTTCGTTCTGAATGGACGATGGCATTTGTGTATCGACCGCTGTTATGCCGTCACGGTGCAGTGCGTGAAGAAGAGCCCTACAGCTTTTATTTTCCCATCTCAAAGATAGTTTGACTGGTCTGGGTGTTTTTTGATTTTCACAAGTAACATTCAGAACTTAATATCTAACCGGTTAATTTTACTCACTGTGAGAACAGAGGCCATTGTTTAGGGCACTAAATAATGGTCTTGGTGGCATGAAAGGGAAATTGCCAGTTAAAAAAATGGTGAAAACCGAATAGAGCCTGTAATCTAGTTAGCAGTATGGTTTTGTACTGGTTTTGGTAATGTACTGTGGCTACATAAGATGTCACCACCGTGGTGGCCGGGCGAGGGGTCTGCCGGACTCTGTACAATGTGCTCTCCCCCCTCACCTGGTCAGTATTCCACAGAGAAACAATTTTTGAAAAATTTTCATTGAGATCCCTACACAACAGAGCCCTTTCAAAAAATAAAGATTACAGAGCACTGAGAAGCCATAGAAAGGAAAAGGGGGATAATCTTAGAGGGAACCAGGCATCCATACTGCAGTTGATATAAAGCATTAAACACGGATGAAAGGCTTCGAAGTCCGCTGATCCTTAATCAGCACTCAAGAGACATTTATCATTAGCTACTGGCATATTTCCTATGACACGGAGAAGCAAGCCAGCTGTTCCAAGCAAACAGATGTTGCACGACAATGGCAGAACGTGTCACATGGATCCTTTGTAGCAGGGCCTTTGATTCAGGCCCTCGGTGTGCTTTATTCATGAGAGAGAGAGGATTTTAAATGGCAATTACTTCTTGAGGTTCTCTATCTCGATGTGCGTGAGGTAGAGCCCAAGCGTATCCACGGGAAAAGCACAGTAAGGCAGAATTCTCAGTGGGGAGGGGGGCTGTATGCGCACTTGTTTCTATTGAGATCTACATTCTTCTATTTCTTTGAGGGACTTCTTGATTCCTTTGGAAATCAGTTAGCTCGTGGAGAAGGCACCTTTTCGGCCAATAGTACTCTGCAATGTTTGAAGACAGATTTGGCCAGTGGGGCTCTTTGGCACAACCACACTGTTTGTCCAGAAACCTGGCAACATCGTCACTTTCCAGCCACCAACCAACAAGGAAAAAGGCCTAGATACCAACCAATAAACCCTGGGGGCCCGTGTCCTACCTCTATGCCCTTTGTAGTCAGAAGTGTAATATAATGTTTATAGAGTAACAACAATACGACGGTAATAATATCAATAATAATGGCTGCCATTCGTTACCTGCTTGCCCCGTGCCAGGCCCTGGGCTAAGTCCTTAATGTACAATATTTCATTTCGTTTTCACAGTGACTCTGTGACGCGGGTACTGTTTCCCTCCCTATTTTACAAATGTAGGTTCAGAGAGGTTAAGTAATTTGCCCCAAAGCACACAGAGAATAAGTGCCAGGGCCGGGATGAGAAAAGTAGGCCTACAGGACTTGAGCGCCAGGGGTCCGTGGAGCACCTCAAAATTATATTACCACCACGAAGAGCAATGCGTTTACCATTGTCGGTCTCCTAGAGATCCTCTGTTTCCCAGGGCCTGCTGCTGTTTTTAAAAATCTGGGTGCTGTCGCAGGTTGCAAAGCACGAATCTAAACCCTCAAAGATGACAGCAGAGATGGACGAAGGAGCACGAGGGTGAGGATGGGAGGCCTGTGTGTGGCGCTCGCTTCCATCCCGCAGTCACCCGGCGCCGGGCTTGGAGTCCAGACTAACTCCGGGAGCTGCAGGGCGGATCCCTAAGGACGGGTTGTGTGGCTGGTAGCACCACTCCTGGAAGCTGATAGGGGCCCCGGCTACCTCGGCCTTTAGGAAGATCTTCACTCCCGTCAATGCACATGGAGGCTGCGGTGCCAGTGTGTCTTCCCGTCCAAAGATTAGTTATATTCGGGGCTATGGACACGCCGGAGGGTAGAGTAGATAAGGTAGCTGGGGCATTTTGCATTCCTGACATTCATAAAATGCCGCCAGTGGAAAAAAATAAGTATTTTTGGCCCACGAGTATTGATTAGGAAGAGTGCTTGAGAGTCTGCAGTGAGCTCATTTTCCCATTCAGTTTGTGCTTCCAGAGTTGAAGAACCAGGGTCTTGGATTCCTCCCGCAAAGCGGAGAGACAGAGAGAGCACCCAAAGGCAGACAGGCGTTACCTTTTGTAGTGGCTCCAGAAGAAATCCAATGGATACAATGACAATCAGAACGATGATAGCAGAGAGAAGCCCAGCAATCTGTTAACGATGAAAAGATGCTCATCATGGAATTGCCTTCTCCCCTGGCTTGGATTTCCCCGGCACATTCGCCAGGGGGGCCCTGGCAGCAAAGACCCTGAAATACCTGTGTTTTGCCTCCAGTGCTCTCCTGAACCCCCGATCTGGAGAGGGCAGTACTCGCGGCAAAGCCTTTGAATGATCCACTGAATATGTTACTCAATCCTAAGGCTATTAACTCCTGGCAGGAGAATGAAGAGGAGAATCTTTTTTAGAGGTGGCACCGTCGAATATTACTTAGAGTGGCCAAAGGACCCCCAGCATAGGTTGTAAACTTACCTGATTGCCATCAATCGGGTAATCATACTTGAGGGAATAGACGCTGGCCACTGAGAAGGCCACCACAAAGCCAACGATCGCGATGCCGAAGCTATCCCCAATGGTCTCTTGGAAAATCTGCATGTCGGGTGCGCTGGGGGACTGAAATCTGAAAAGGAAATTGAGCCGAGTTTGAATGTCACCAACCTACTAATAAACCTTCAGTGGCATCCATTTGCCCTCAGGAAAAGCCCGAATTCTTTAGCAAGGCCCCCATCCTTCCCTTCCCCCCCCAACTCCTGCTCAATCGCTATCATTTCCCAGAATTTATTCTCCAGCAATACCAAGCTTTTTTGTTTCTCAAAGGCATCACCTGTACTCTTAACTTGGAAGCTTCGAATTTGCTGTTCCTTCTGCCCCTACCATTCCCCTAACCCTAACCCTAACCCTAACCCTCCCTCCTTCCAGAAAGTCCTCCCTCACCACCAAGGTCAGGGTTAGTTGACATTCTCCAGGCTTCTCCAGCTCTGGATGCTTCCCTTCCTTATCCCTCCCTCCCACCCCCCCCCCCCCAACTCCCTACCCCGACACAAAGCAGGGACTATGACTACTTCATTATTCTATCACCAGGACTGAGCATTCTTCATGGCGTACATCATGGCGTACGTCAATAATCGTCTGGCGAATCAATGAATGAATGCAGTCCAGGCTGACTTTTGTCTCACTGTGGAGTGTGGCCAGCAAGAATTTAGCACCACCACAAACTTTGGAATCTGTTATCTTACTGTTGAAAAGCAATGCTGCCTGATTTTGATACAAGAATGCCAATCCAGTCCCATGATAACGGTGCATCTGATATTTTGCTAGTATAGCCACACCATAAGGTACACTTTTATCCCTCTAAGCTTCATGCAACATGTCTTAGATCCCACTGGTATTGTTACGCTGGATTGAAAAGCATCACCCGTAATCCCTCCAAGAGTCATCCATGGATGAAGGTCTTTGAACGAACACAGTTCAAGACAAGGGAAGCGAGAAAATCTCCCCTCCATTGATAGCAATACCTTTCATGAAAAGCTGTTCACAAACACATGGGCCTCGGACTCTGCCCTAGGTTCCACAGAACTGCTAGAGCCAGCTATAGCCCGGATGGAGAAGGGCATTTATAGTGACGTAGTGGTCAGGGAAACGTTCAACTCAGAGAAGAGCCATCTGTGTTTGTACCTCATGAATTTAGAACAGTTCAGTGATACTTACTAATTGTATTATAAAAGGTACAAGTATCTCCAAGTCAACGCCAATTTACTGACATGCTCAACTCCTGTCAACATCTGTTTCTGACCTAAATCTTAATGAAAGTAGGTTTATTGGATCCATTGGACAATTTCCTACTTGCTGTTCATATTTTGTCAGTATCTGTGCTAATATACTTTCAACCTTAATCTTTAAAGAAATTTTTTTACGTTTATTCATTTATTTTTTAAGAGACAGAGTACAAGCGGGGGAGGGGAAGAGAGAGAGAGAGAGAGAGAGACACAGAATCCGAAGCAGGCTCCAGGCTCTGACCTGGCAGCACAGAGACCGACACGGGGCTCGAACTCACGAGCCATGAGATCGTGGCCACGAGATGAGCCGAAGTTGGATGCTCAACCGACTGAACCACCCAGGTGCCCCAGCTTTAATCTTGAAGAAGTACCATGACCACAAATTCTGCAGCTACCATGAATCAGAAAGTTAGCTTGGAATATTGTTTTCTACAAAACAAACCCCAAATCCATGATACAATGAAGATTTGCGTTTTATACCAAAATAACCAGAGGCCTGCTATTATTCTTGTGTCCTGGCCTCTAAATACCTTAGACAGAGTGGTGTGGTGGAGATTTACAGTCTGAAAACTGGACTCAGTTCCTAGCTCTGCTATGTACCCTTGCCTGAGCCAGTTTCCTCATTTGTAAAGGGAAGATAATAATGCTTATTTTATTTGCTTCATAATTTGGGGGGGGGTCAGATAAAATAGTGAATACTGTTAGAACTATTAGAATACTAATAGAACATGAATACTATTTACACACTGTAAGGTACGGAGTGCCTGTTAGCTATTATTATAAGATCCCTCTGGAATCAGAATATGTCCTCTGTGTCTCCTTTACTGCTTCGATGATCACTTTCTTTCAGTCAATGGGTGTGACTTCACAAAATCATTTCTGGGGTGTCACACTTATGAACAGCAGCTGAGCAATAATTAATAATCATTGTTTTCCAGGTGTATTCTTTTTGCAGTCAGCGGAAATTTAAAATGCCCTCTCGGGGTCCTGGATGGCTTAGTCAGTCGAGCTTTTTTTTTTTTTTTTAAATTTTTTAATGTTTTTATTTATTTTTATTTTTGAGATAGAGAGAGACAGAGCATGAGCAGGGGAGGGGCAGAGAGAGAGGGAGACACAGAATCTGAAGCGGGCTCCAGGCTCTGAGCTGTCAGCACAGGGCTCGAACTCATGAGCTGTGAGATCGTGACGTGAGCTGAAGTCGGAGGCTTAACCGACTGAGCCACCCAGGTGCCCCCAGTCGAGCTTTGGACCCTTGATCCCAGGGTTATGGGGTCAAGCCCTGAGTTGGACTCTGCACTGAGCATGGAGTCTGCTTAAGATTCTCTCTCTCTCTGTCGCTCACTCTGCCCCCTCCTCTGCTCACGCATGCGCTCTTTCTCTTAAAAAAAAATTAAAAAAATTAAATGCCCACTCAATTATCACCCAGAAAAAAAATGGAGTGTAAAGAGCCCAGCACCTAATTTAAGTGCTAAATTAGCAACAGTTAGTAGTCATGCAGTGTGAGCGCTTACTCTAGGCCAGGCACCTAGGCATGTCACATGTATTAACACACTTAATCCCTACAAGAAGCCAATGTGAGAGCTACTATTTTTAGCCCTGTGTTTTCAGCCAACAACACTGAGGCATAGAGTTTAGTTATTTGCCCAAGATCAAAAAATAACTCAAGTAAATCCGAGGCACTCTGCTTCGAGAACAGCCGAGCTTGCCTACCAGGCTACACTGTCTCCCTAAATGAGAGTTATTCCTTCCCCCACCCCACAAACACTGTGGAGAGAGGTCCACCGACATTCAAGGTTTATTCACTAAGAAAAGTCTCTAAGACTGTAACTAAGTGTTCTTTTTTTTTTTTTTTTAACGTTTGTTTATTTTTGAGACAGAGAGAGACAGAGCATGAATGGGGGAGGGGCAGAGAGAGAGGGAGACACAGAATCAGAAGCAGGGGGGCTCGAACTCACAGACTGCGAGATCGTGACCTGAGCTGAAGTCGGACGCCCAACCGACTGAGCCACCCAGGCGCCCCTGTAACTAAGTGTTCTTAAGTTTATCTTTTATTTCCCAAATCCTTATGAAAAGATCCTCTTTAATTTTTCTATTTTAATTTAATTTTAATTTTATTCTATTCTATTTTAATTTTAATCTATCATCTATCTGCCTACCTACCTATCATCTATTATCTATCATCTATCTATCTGTCATCTAGCTAGCTAGCTGTCATCTGTCTATGTAATTCATGTCTTCTAAAACTTTTAAATAAAGTACAACCACTTGCAAGTTGCAGAGTGAAGAGAAACCCTAGAAATGGTCTTTCAGTTTCAGACTAATTCCTGCTTAAAAATCTTTTAAATTAAAAGTGGTGTTTGAAATTCATTAAGTGTAACAGATGACTCTCCGGTGATAAAAATATTTTTGCTTTAAAATACGCATACTTGCTTTTTAAAAAAAAATGGTTATTTTAAAGTCCACACAGCATATGAATGCTGATTCCTGGAATTCTCAAAAACTCTTTAGGCATGGGGAGGGAGGGAAGTCTTTTTTTTTTTTTTTTTTTTTTTTAACAGGAACACAATTTGTCCTTGGGAAGCAAATCGAAAGACATTGAGGCTATGGTCAGAGGGCAGAGAGAAGAAAGCCCAAAACTGGATCCCTCTTCTCAATCCGATAAATGCAATGCAATCAATACATTTTCAATGTCCTGGCATGAACTGGACCTCCCGTCCTGATCTGCAGCGTTAACTGTTGCTCTGGCCTTGTTTTGAATTTGATCACGAGGAAGGACAGAGTGTGCCCTATCTGGATTGCTCAAGCAGTGTGCCACAGGTATTCCTTCTGTGTCTCTTTTGAACTGTTGGAACTTGGCCCCAGTAACCTCAAACAGAACACTACATATTGTTTATAGTAATTTATGGACAAGGAAATCTGGCTTCATTTGGTTCCTTTTTTGGGAGGAAAAGCAGGTTTGATTTTCCTATTTTTTTACTTTGTTCTACTTTTACCTGCGTGTGAATCTCTGCTCATCTGGCATGTGCATTCTTCCACGAGGACAGACTTTCTGACATTAAGAACTGCAGAGCCTCTGCGGCTCCTTCCTAGAAGGAGAGTATCGTGCCTTCCTCATCCTCCCAAGAGGTAGGGAGGGTTCTGAGCTGGATTAGTGCATTTCAGCTTGCGGCCCTCCGTAGCTACTGCCCACTCTCTAATCAGTGCTTGGAGACTGATCATAAAAGACACTTACCCTCTTTTCATCTCCCCAACCACAGCCACCTCAAACCTGTTTTTGAAGTCAAAGCCATAGGACACACCTGTTGCGATCACAGTCTGCAAAGTTGCAAATTGCCCAAGTTAGAAATATGAGATAATGACTAACAGTCTGCTTAGATAAGAATCTCAAGCCCAGGCTTTGCTACTTTTTACAAAAGTCCTGAAGCAATTCTAATGTGTCACCAGAGTTAAGAACCACAGCTCTGATTCCCGTGGGTCTGTCACCCTCTCTGAGACCTTGCTCTCTGAGCCGGCCACGTCTTACATGGAGAGAACGAACCCAAAATCATAAAAGGAAGTCATTTAATTCTGCATGAAGAGAACGCCATACTAAAGATTACACCCAGAAAATGCAGAGATGGCATCTGTCCCACTAACACCTCCTGATCTGCAAATGGCAAAGGGCTTTCAACAGAACAACAGGAGACTAATGAATTCTGGAAGAAAGTCTGAAGATGATCAGTTACCATGATGAGTTCAATTGGGATGGGCACCGGAAGTTTGGCTTTGTAGCGCTGATTTATTTCTTTAACCACAAATACAATCAGCAGAATAATCAAGGATGTCACAAGGTCTGCAATATTAGTCTTCTCTATTTGTGTGAATATGGAATTCAGTACCTAAAATCATAAAAGCGAAAGACAGCCAAGTGCTATACTTTTTCTTTCTTTTTAAAAATCTTTTTTATTCTTACTTTCTTGTGAACTTTTTAAAAATTTGAGTGCAGTGGACACATGATGTTAGTTTCAGGTGTACAATACAGTGATTCGGCCTCTCCAGACGTTATGCTGTGCACACCACAGGCATAGCTCCCATCTGTCACCATGCAACTCTATTACAAGATCACTGACTGCATTCCCTATGCTGTGCCTTTATTTCCGTGACACATTCATTTTACAACTCGACTATATCTCCCTCTTCCCTTTACCAACTCTGCCCAAACCCCAGCCCCACCCCTCTGGCAACCATCAATTTCTTCTCTGTCTTTGTAGGTCTGATCCTGCTTTTTGTTTGTTCATTGGTTTTGCTTCCCCCCGGCCAAGTGTTATATTAATGTACAATGTGGATGCAACATTTGATTATTTCCAAACAGATTTACAAGAAACATTGAGGCAAAAAGGCAGACATAGATGGCATAGCAGTCCTCTGTTCTGCTCATGTTAACCACGAATCAGTAATTGTAGCTACCAGCATGGAGGTAGGAGAAAGGTAGGTTAGCATAGTATTGGCACCACACTGGTTTAGGGATGCTTTTGGCATTTTTGCTGGGAAGCTCTTTGGCCGGTGTCCAAAATTTTCACATTTTCACAACTGGTCTCTCTGCTTTTCGGTCTCATTGGCCATTATTCCACAATCATCATCATTGCTCTATCCAGGGAATAACCTCTGGTCCCCAAAAGTTTTCTTAGCATGTGTCTCCTTAATTCCTGGCCTTTTTTTTTTTTTTAAAGGTCAAAGCCATTCAAATTTCTTGGTTTACTGTCTGTGTCACTTTTGGGAATTCATTTCCTAGCTAATTTTGTGCACTGTGCATAATCTTAATTTTTTTTTTAGTTTTATTTATTTATTTTGAGAGGCAGAGAGAGAGTTTGTGTGTGTGCACATGAGCAGGGGAGGGACAGAGAGAGAGAGGGAGAGACAGAGAATTCCAAGCAGGCTTCTCATTGTCAGCCTGCCTTGGGGCTTGAACTCACGAACCGTGAGGTCATGATCTGAGCCAAAATGAAGAGCCACTTAACCGACTGAGCCACCCAAGAGACCCTGCATAATCTTAATTTTTGAGGCCACTTGGATTCCATATCCATGGGATCCATATAGCTTAAGCAGGCCCAAAATAGATCTCAAATTGTTCCTCGAACATTCCACTTCTAGAATAGCTCTCGATGGGAGTGAGAGAGTGTTGGTTCCAATATGGAGCAAATTCTGTCTCAACTCCCAATAACTAATAAGCCCAACTAATAAGCCCAAAGTTAATCAAAGCAAGGACATAACAAAGATCAGAGTGGAAATAAATGAAATAGAACTAAAAGGACAATAGAAAAGATCGATGTAACCAAAAGCTGATTTTTTGGAAAAGATAAATAAAACAGGCAAGCATTTAGTTAGACTCGGCAAGACAAAAAGAGAGAACTTAAAATCAGAAGGGCTAAGAGGCACCTGAGTGGCACAGTCAGTTAAGTGTCCAACTCTTGATTTCCGCTCAGGTCATGATCTATGGTCGTGAGATAGAGCCCTATGTGGGGTTCCACCTTGAGCTGGGAGCCTGCTTAAGACTCTCTCTCTCTCCCTATTTCTCTGCCCCTCCTCTGCTCTCTCTCTCTCAAAAAAATAAAATAAAATAAATTGGGCTTTAAATAATCAGAAGCACTAAGGACACGGTCATTCTACAGTACATCCTCAGGTAGAAGAAAGAGCGACTGCCCTATTTACACATTGGTTAATGTCCTTTTGCTTTATAAACAGGGATGCATCGAAGAGTCAGAAGAACCTCAATTTTAAAAGAACAAGACCTGCCTTTGAGAAACAGCGAAACGTTAACGTTCAATTAGCACATTTCTTTCAAAATAAAATTTGGAGGAAAGTTTTAAATCTTGGGACAAAATAGGAAAGCCTTTAATAAGGCACTTCAAGTTTTTCTTTTAAATAATACTTAAGAGTCAAATCTCAGAGCACTGGTACTTAATTTCCTTTGTTCCCGTTGACCGGATGGTAGACGTGGTTGATATTCAGTGTTCTCCCCTTTGCCACTAATTTTTTCCTAATGTGACTAAGTATCACCACCCGTTGACTTCTTGGAAGTTGTAGGCAAGCCCCACGACGAAGGCATTACCGGAAAGTTCTCCCAGACACATGATAGTAAATTTCACAGACTTCGATACTTTTTAGGCCAAAGGACTACTCACTTTGAAAATTGAAAATGGATCAGTGTGTGCAGGAACATTCAGCTGAAGCATAAACTTGAGCTGAGAAACCAAAACGTGCACGGCAGCAGCTGTGGTGAAGCCACTGATTAGGGACTCCGATAGATAGATCACCACGAACCCAATCTGCAGAACTCCCATGAGCAACTGGGAAGAGAAGGGCAAAGGCCTTTGTTAGTGTAGATTACCGACACAGCTCAACAAACTAAAGCACCAGCCGCTGAAATGATTCAAAATGTAAAGGTTCAGCCTGTATGCCTGTGTCTTGAAGCAGGTGTCCTTGTCTCCTGGAACACCTCGGGTTCAGGGTGCCTCCCTCCCCTTCCTTCTCGTATCCTACCCGCAAGGTCGATCATGACATAGTGTTCACATAGCGTGTGAGTCTAGTATACCCCAAGAAGTAGCAGGCTTATTCCTCCCCGCTCCACCTTTTAAGATGCCATACCTTTAGAAGACTCACCCAACATACCTTCCATAGCAAAAGCTTATCTAGAATCAGCCCTCATAAATTTTCCCATGTAATTTTAAGTGACTTTCTAGCTGCTGTGGCATTCATGGGTGATCATCCATTCATGTTCCTTCCAACAAGTTACTTTCATAGGAAGGACACAACTGTGTATTAAACCTCAGAAGTGTTCGCTTTTAACCAGGGGCCACAGTTGTTAATTCCCCCAAAGCATCAGTATTTTGCAGTAACATGAATGGACAGATTCTCCTTCCTTTGGATATCTGGGTGGCCTTTCCATTCGCGTCTTGGAATGCAGCTGGATCTGTGGGCACGCAAAGGCACTAGATGCAGAAACGTTATTTAAAAGAACCGGCCGTGTTGTCTGTCAGTTGGACACACTGCTGATGTCCTTGTTTAAATTGACTTTTTTCTTTCTTTAAAAAATGGCCTTAGCCAATAATATCACTAATCATAAACGTAGGCAACATCTTGAGGAATCCATGACATTTTCACTATTCCCTAGCAATGGTGTCAGGGGCATGAATGAGGCTTTAGCCTCTCCATAATCCTCTATAGCTTTCCCGAAAGTCTGGTGTGGACAGTTCAAAGTGCTAAACCCCAACCCTTCCAGCTAGATTACAGTCCCTGAGGAATTAGAATGAGAAAAGTTCCGAAGATGCCAGTATCACTGTTACTTGCATATAGTTATGTTTAGTGACTATATTAATTTCAGGTATTTTACTGCATTAAGCATTTCTCTTCTCGCCATTGGTGCCTCCCTGTTCCCACCTTTCCTTCTCTCTAGACCCACATTCACTCATCTTTGCAAGGTGGATCTTCTCTTCTGCTTCTGGTTGGGGGGAGGGACCCTTCTTATTTCCCGAAAGAGGGATACAGTCCAAAGGGAAGAGTGGAGGGGTGGCAGGAAGGAGAAAGAACAGAAAGATGTGCACCAGGGAGGGCAAGCAGAATGGGGAGGGCATATCACATGAGAAAGTGCTCACCTGAATGATTCCAGAAAGGATTGTAACCGTGGCAGCCACCATCACCTTATACTCATCTGCTGATGAATCATTACTCATCGAGCTGTTAGAGAGTTCCAGAGCAGCTGTACTCTCCGACGGGGTTAATCTCACAACTACTGCTCCCACCATCATACTCAGAACTGGAAACGGACCTAATTAGCAGAGGATGCATTGTAGTCAATATACGCCTCCCTAAGGCACAATTATCTTTCAACCATAATGTAGCGGATAAAAAGACTGCTCCCTGTAGCTCTGGCCTCCTTCCCCAGCCCCCAGTCCCAATTCTTACAAGAAACCATGACTACCTTCCTGGGTTATGCACAATTTGAAATTAATCCAGTGCGTGGCTAATGGAGTCAACAAAGAAAAAGCAGTGTGAGCATTAATTAGCCGAAGAATTCACTTACCCACAGATATGTGTTTAGAAGTGCCCAAGAAAAAGTAGATTATAACTGGGAAAAAGGCTGCATACAGTCCGTAGCTTGGGGGGATGGTGACCAGCAGAGCAAATGCTAAACCTGTAAATACACAAGCATCAGGGTCTTTACTTCATGCAAGGGGAATCATAGAAGTCTTCATTAAGTCCTTCAAGTGTTTCAGACTGAACCTTAAAAATAAGTTACTTGATTAGCTCAAAGTGATTGAAGATGTAAATGTAGGAGCTCAAACTATAATACTCTTAGAAGAAAATATAGGCGTAAGTCTTCTTAACCTTGGATGAGGCAATGGTTTTCTCATAAATGACACCTACAGCGTGAGCAACAAATTGAAAACAGATAAAATTGAGCTCTGTCAAAATTAAATGTGTGCTTCAAAGGATACCATCAAGAAAGTGAAATGACAATCCACAGAATGGGAGAAATTATTTGCAAACCATATCTTGGATAAGACTGTAGTATCCAGAATATATAAATAGCTCTTGCAACTCAACAATACAAAAAATAACCTAATTTTAAAATGTGCAGAAGATTCATTTCCCCACGGATATATAAATTGCCAGTAAGCCCGTGTAAAGATGTTCGACATCATTAGCCGTCAGGGAAATCAAAATCAAAAGTAAATGAGATACCACTTCAGACTCACTCGGATAGCTAAAACAAGAAAGGCAGATACTAGCTAGTGTCCACAAGGCTGTGGAGAAATTTGAACCCTTGTATGTGGCTAGTGGGTTACCATGTGGCAGCAATTACTCTCCTAGGGATATACCGAAAAGAATTGAAACATAGGTTCACACAAAAACTGGCACACAACTGTTCATAACAACATTATTCATAATAGCCAAAAAATGAAAACAACCCAAATGTCCATCAACTGATGAATGGATAAACAAATGTGGTATACCCATACCATAGGATGACAGTCATCATGGAAAGAGGGGAATTACCCTCACATGCTACCACCTGGATGAACCTTGAAAACATTGTGTTAAGTGGAAGAAGCCAGATACAAAAAATTCTGTGATTCTGTTTATATGAAATGCCCAGAATCGGCAAATCAATAGAGACAGAAAGTTGTTACCAGGGAGATGGATGGATGGATGGATGGATGGAAAGTGACTACTAATGGACAAGAAGGTTTGGGGATGGTGCTGGTGATAAAAACGTTCTGGAATTGCATAATAATGATGGTTGCACAACCTTGTGAATATACACAAAGAACATTGAATTTTATACATTAAAAGGATGACTTTTATGATATATGAACTACGTGTCATTGTTACTTTATTTTTTGTAAATGTTTTTATTCACCGTTGAGAGAGAGAGAGAGTGAGGGAGAGAGAGAGAGAGACAGAGAGACAGAGCGTGAGCAGGGGTGGGGCAGAGAGAGAGGGAGACACAGAATCCGAAGCAGGCTCCAGGCTCCGAGCGGTCAGCAACACAGCCCAGTGTGGGGCTTGAACTCACGAACTGTGAGGTCATGACCTGAGCCAAGCTGGACACTTAAGCGACTGAGCCACCCAGGCACCCCAATTACATCTCAGTTTTATTTTTTAATCTTTTTTTATTTTTATTTTTTACATTTTATTTATTTTTGAGAGACAGAGCACGAGCAGGGGAGGGGCAGAGAGAGAGGGAGACATAGAATCCAAAGCAGGCTCCGGGCTCTGGGCTGTCAGCACAAAGCCTGATGCAGGGCTCGAAATCACAAACCGTGAGATCATGACCTGAGCCGAAATCAGACACTTAACTAACTGAGGCACCCAGGCGCCCCACATCTCAATTTAAAAAAGTTACCTTGCAGTACAGCTACCAGCCCTGTGCTGATTCCGGAAACAATGTCACTGAGTAGCCATTCCTTTATCCGGTAGGCTGGTAACCAAGATGCTATGGGGAACAAAGACAGGGCGATTCTCTTGGCCTTTTGTGTGGAACAGCTGAAAACATTGAAAACCATACTCAGTTAATTATTATCAAATTTTAACATTGGGACCTCATTGTAGAGGAAAATTGATAAAGGTGATACCATATTCAAGAATGAATGACCACGTTCACTACCTTTCCCACTAACATTTGCCTGCTTATCCATATGGATTGCCTCCTGGTCACTACCAAAGGATTTTCTTCCTTTCTTTCCTTCTTTCCTTTCTTTCTTTCTTTCTTTCTTCCTTTCTTCCTTTCTTCTTTCTTTCTTCTTTCTTTCTTCCTTCCTTCCTTCCTTCCTTCCTTCCTTCCTTCCTTCCTTCTTTCCTCCCTCCCTCCCTCTCTCCCTCTCTCTCTCTCTCTTTCTTTCTTTCTCTCTTTCTTTCAAAACATGCTGATTCTCTTTGGCCATAATAGAGCTTATGTGTCATCCTCAGCTTGGATTTTACAACGTTTCAGTGGAGAATTTTCCTCCGCCCTCATTTATTAGTCCTCTGATAGGGAAGTTGGGGTTGAGAGCTGAGACGATGTTCATTTTAGAGATTCCCTTTCCAGCTCTGACAGGGAGTAGGAGGTTTGGACACCAAAGATAAAAAGACTCTGGAGGCTATGGGCTAAAGCCAGAAAGGAGAGCTTGAGAAGTTAAGGAGAAGGTGTCTCACTTATTCCTCATACCAGTACCTTAAAAAGTATCTTACCTACAACACACTTTGAGATGATCCAGAAAGGTCTTGTGATGCCTCTGCTTCTTCTTATGTTCTTCCCCAAAAGCATTCGCAGAATACACTGGCCTGGCTACAATGTACTGATTCCCAATGGGTTCGATCATTTTGCTTGCTCTGACGACTGTGGTAAGTGGGAGACCTTTGGAACTGTGTGGCAAACTGTTCTTGCCTTCAGCAGGTTCAAATGCCTGAAACCAAACAGGGCTTGCTTCTTAAATAACTCGGAGATAATGTGATGCAATTTACAGATGAGTGATCTCCGAACTGAATGTTACCACCTTTTGAGATCAAAAGAGACAGGATTAAGGGACCTAGATTGTGTTTTGTGACAGTGATATCACTTTTTACTCCAGTGAGCTGGACGCAGCTCCTTTGGGTAAGTAAACAAGGGCTTTTATTATTTATTTTTAAAAGATCACCAAAAAGCAATAAAAATGGACTCAGTTTACTAATCAGTGAGTGCATTTTTGTTGTTGTTGTTGTTGTTGTTTTTTACTTGTTAGGTGTGATCTTATCAAGAAAAGGAATTTAATTTTTTTTCCTTAGGAACGTTTCCAAGGTTATGGCATTAGAGTCCTGGGACAGCTGAGATTTAAAGTCTATTTATTGCCTCTTAACTTCCTGTCAAGGCTATTCCATTTTATACATCTGAATTTTTGTAATACCTATGAAATGCTTGAAATTTGGGAAATTCAAGGATATTGCCCATTTATTTTTCTATTGTTTCTAGGAGAGTTTTTCCGACATGTAGCTGAGGAAACTATTGCACAAAGCAAGTATTACTTGCTTACTTCGTTGACCAGTGAGATCTTTTTAAGAGATTTTGGGCAACTTTGTCAACCTCTCTGAGCCTCATCTATATCATTGAGCTTATAATACTCAAGGTTCAGGGCACCTGGGTGGCTCAGTCAGTTAAGCGTCTGACTTCAGCTCAGGTCATGATCTCACGGTTTGTTGGTTTGAGACCCGCGTTGGGCTCTGTGATGACAGCCAGGAGCCTGCTTTGGATTTTGTGTCTCCCTCCCTCCCCAGCTTCTACTCTGTCTCTCTCTCTCAAAAATAAGTACATTAGAAGTTTTTTTAAAAAATAATACTCAAGTTTCAAGGTAACTCTGAAGATTATATGAGAACGTTTTTGCAACATCTGGAGCATCTGGCATGGCGCCTGGCACACTACAGACTTTCGCTAAGTGATAGTTCATATCCTAGCTATTTGCATTTTCTGCCTAAGATGTTTGTATTTTTCATTGTTGTTGTTGTTCTTATCTCAATCAATTTTGCAAAATCTTTTTAATGCACCTGACCTATTTGGCCCTCACACTCCTTTAAGGCGCTTCTTGTTCTTATTGTCCTCTTCCTACTAATGAGAAAATAATAGCACGCTCCTCACCACAAAAATCCAAGTACTCTTCCTCGGGTAAGAGAGCTAGCGGAGGGTCAAAAACACAGCTTCCGATTTCAGATTTCTTTGCTGTGTCTTCTACAGCATGTGCGGCTTCTCTATTGTCCAACGTGCAGGTGAGTGAGGACCTTTCCAACTACCATTAGCATTTTCCCCTGTAACCTTGTTTCTGTGTCACTACCCACAATCCCCAGAATTTTGTTCCCTGACCTCAATCACAGTTATTAATTGAATCGTTTCAAACTAGATCGTACCTGTGGCATGGAGCTCTCTCACTGCTCAAGGGATTTCCGGCGTGTTTGCGGAGCTCAAGTGACAACCGGGAATCAGACAGGGCCACAATTTCCGTTCCACCTGTCTTGTCTTTGACCACCCATTTCTCTCCCCCATCCTATTCCCTAGTGTCCTCTAAAGTCCTCTCTACTGATCTTCTCTGACCACTGTGGAGTGCTTCTGCCTCATCTTCTGGCTTGACCTCCAGAATTTGGGGTGTTTTTGAGCTTTGTTGTGACTGTTAGACCTCCTCTGTTCTTTCTGAGACTTCTCCCCTCCAAACGAGCTGCTTGTTTTCCTGGCCTCTTCTCTATCTGCCCCCCCTCCACCCCATCCCTCCACCCCAGGCCCCAAGTGTCAAATCTCACCAATTACACACTACTCCTCATTGTCAGAAGAATGTTCAAGAAGTGGGATTGGCTCACTTATTGCTATGCATGGCACGGATTTTTGTCCTTCTGTGCCAATTACCGACAATACAGCTGGGGCGTTAACACTTCACAGCTAATCCCCGTCAATGACTCTTGACACCTTAGATCTCTTGCAAACGCTGTCTGGATGTCTTTCAAGGATAGCTTTCATCCTGTGAGGTATCCCACCTAGCCACCCTTAGGATGGAGAAGACGCCAGCACCGTGCCCTTATTTCATATGTCAGATGCTGCTGTGGACAGAAAAGAGATTCCACTATTTTGTCACTTTACTCTTATTTTCACCAAGTTGTCCAGAAAAAATCATCAACTTTCTTAAGAAAGTACTTCTTTTTCTTCCTTTTGCTTCTGTATGTTTTTTCTCTGCTAAGACACGGTTTGATTTTTTTTTTTTTTTCCAGTTACATCGATGGTGGAAATAACTTCGTTTCTCTTTGCTTCCTTGCCGGAGGATGACCATGGCTGGTTCTTGAGTGGGTTCTGTCATACCTCCAGCTGGATCAAGGGCCTGGACCCCGCCATCCTGCCCCATATTGGAAAGTTCCTCCTCACCCCAAGCACCTACTACAAGGGGAAGCGCTCAAGGGTAGGCATCAGGGCAGCTAAAGAAATCTTTCCAGAATTTAGAGGAAGAGACCTTGAGGGTCACATTCCAGTCTTGTGGTTTGTTCTTTTGCTGCCCTCCTTGCTTCCAAAGCTGCTGCCTCCTGGTCCACACGTAGCACACAATGTGAGCCACTGAATCAACCACCGTGATGGCAATTCTGCCTGGAGAAGGTCCAGATAGTCATAAATTACTGTCATTCTCCATTTCATCGTTTCTGGGATTCTTTAGTATGACCTACATTAGTTAGGAATTTGAAAACAATTTTCTTAACTTTTTTTTTTGTTTGTTTTTTTACCTGAACAAATTACCTTGCCTCGGAAATTCTTGGAAAAAAATTTTTCTTGGTTCCTAGAATTACAATTCCGGTCTCGTCTCCAGGATCGCACCCATATTAATATATGCCTTTTCATGTTCTGATTTATTGTCATGCCTCACATTTCTCTCTGGGTTTCCTAGGGTGTCAGTGGCTTTTAGGGGATTGAAATTTTTTCTTAGGCATCTCTCCTCCTAATAATTTTAGAACTCAAAGCCTTGTTTGTACACATTTCCACTTTTATTTCCTTTCCGATGATGTGTTATTTAAAATTTTTTGGCCTTTGTGACATATATGTCATATACGTAGACTCACATATATGCATATGTATAGACCTACGTGGTTCTGAGGCTCAGTCATACACACTCGTCTTTCTCGGCTTTTTTTTTTTTTTTTTTCTGAGCAGGAATTTAATCCTGGATTTGATTTCTGAGGTTCAGTTTTTTTTAATTGAACTATTCTGGTTTATGAATAACTTTTTGATATTTCTAGTGATTAAGGATGATCATGTGCATTACCCCCCCCAACCCCACCCTGCACCCAGTTCCGCCCATCTCCACCCTGTAGCCAGGCACTGAGTGTCACCGCCTGCCTACCAGTTACCGAGAACCTCCGCGCTGCCTGCCCCCTCCGCTGAGAGATGTCTAATGGCCTTGACTTTTCCACTCCTCAGCATTTATCTATCCAAGTGTTCTAGTCTCTCCGAGCGCTGCCCTTTCTGCTAGGAAACAGCTCATTTGAACCCAGATGCTCCTAAAACAGTGCTAGTATTTCTCTTTAATTGGTGGTGATTTGTTTTTTAAAAATCTTTTTAACGTTTATTTATTTTTGAGACAGAGCATGAACAGGGGAGGGGCAGAGAGAGAGGGAGACACAGAATCAGAATCAGGCTCCAGGCTCTGAGCTGTCCGCACAGAGCCCAATGCGGGGCTCGAACTCACGGACCGTGAGATCATGACCTGAGCCAAAGTCGGATGCTCAACCGACTGAGCCACCCAGGCCCCCCTAATTGGTGGTGATTTGAAAGCAGGAGGCAGGCAGGTATGCAGAGTATTTGTCAGTTCCCCCCCGCCCCCAGTCATGGTAGATACCCGTACCACTATTGCCCAGGATGGATGCTCAATGATCCCATCCTTCAGTAGGATCTCTGGGTACCCCTGCGCCAGTCAGGAAAAACCAGGGGAAGCAGCCCTGTTTCATGAATTGCCCCTTGGACAATGGGAAATACAGTGGTGTCTTGAGAGCTATACTTATGGGAGGAGGGAGATATAGAAGAACAGGCAGAATAATTGATTCAGTGAGCAACTTAGGAGGAGCCGCAATCTACAGCTGAAGACGAACCAGAAATCAAGGGTACCTAAAGCCCCCCATTCTGGCTGGTGTCAAACCAGATGGAAGCAGGGGGAGGGTGGCACTGGAACTGGAGAAGGCCAGATGGTGATTAGGAGTAACTGGGCTGGGGGTGGTGGGTGGGAGGGCGGATCCATGCTGAGAGGAGAGGTCAGAAGGGGTCATGGGCTGGGGCAGGCAATACTTTCTGGTTAAATGCTGTGACTCCTGTGTGTTTCAGTCACTTTTGAAACGTGGCAGGTAATTAATTAAGCTATATTATAAATCTGAATCTAGAACTATTTCATTAGGAGAAACAGATGAGTCCATTATCACTTAGAATGTGAAAAACACTCCTGTTTTCCCCTATGTCTTAGTGATGATCTTTCGAAAGCTATCAGCATCTCACAGACACTTCCAGATTGTTTTTGAGGCCAGAGTTTTTCCCTGCAGAGAGGAGATAAAGTGACATAGAAAGCAATTAGGGGTGATGGATCACGGTGAGGGTACCAAGGATGTGAAGCAGTTTCCCCAGAGAGTCCCAAGCAAGGCAAGATGCCCAAAAGAAAAGATTTTGGAATTTTGGTTTTTTGTTTTTTGTTTTTTGCCAAAATAATATGGATAATTCATACACCTCTTGCTCACTCATAGTGAGTCTTGCATTGCTGACTCAAGAAATTTGTTTCTGTGACTTACTTAATTTATCATGGTCTTTCGGTTTTTATATTTTTATTTTTTAAAGTTTATTTGTTTAAGTAATCTCTACACCCAACATGGGGCTCAAACTCGTGACCCCAAGGTCAAGAGTCCCATGCTTTCCCGACTAAGCCAGCCAGCCACCCCTACAGTGGCCTTTTAACATCTTCTAGGAACCTAACTTTAGCTTCATATTAGTTCAGGCACTAAACATTATTATTATTAACAATCATTTTTAGTCACAATTATTATTATTGGCCATCCTGCTGAAAATGAAGTCAAACCCAAGGCAGTTAGGAGGTGCAGGAGGAGACAGTGAGATTTGGCAGCTAAATACACCTGGCTTCGCCGCTGCTTAACCCTGTTGCTAGGGGCAAGCCCTCCAAGCTTCTGTGTACCTAGTGGTGGAAGAGGACGCCATTACCTTCCCTGTAGGGCTGTCGTCAGGATTGCAAGTAGGGCTGTTGTCAACACACTTCTTAGCTTTAATTGCATCGTTAATGGCCTCACGACAGAGTTTATATTGACTGGGTAAACAAGTTGTAAATTGGGTTTAACAAAAGTCTACCAGAACCTGTCTGAAAACGTTAGTGCTACCAACTTTTCTATGACTTCATGTCTGCTTTGCATTTATCCAGAGTGACCAGTTGTCCATTCTCACTGGTTTTATGTTAACATATTTGAAAGCACACGCTGATCTAAGCTTCATAGCATGGCGTGCAAGGCCCTTTACGTATTGGCTCTGGCCTATCTCACTGGGTTCTCAACTTCCCCTCCTCCTCCCATATTTACCATACCTTCCATGCCTTCATGCATGTCGTTTCTTTTATGTGTGTTCTTCTCTTCCAACCCCTCGTGAATTCCTACTCGTCCTTAAAAATAGTCAGCTGTCCCTGAACATTGATTCGCCCCTTCACTTCCCTCAGCGAGCATTTATCGGCCTATTGTTTGTCAGGAACTCTGTCCCTAACGTAGTTGTGTAAGATAAGAACATGTGGAAAGGCCTTCATGGAATCCCTGAGAAAGAGTTAATCATTTCCTTCTTGTACATACCTCGTATGTATTGCTCTTCCATAGTGTACTACACTGTCATGATTTGTTTACAAGTTTCTCTCCCTAGTTAGCCCCATTTTCCCGGCGGCAGGGCCTAAATCTTACTCATTTTTTCCCTTTGCATAGATTATAACATAGAGTAATTGCCCCAAAAGGTTTGTTTACATAAACTAGACTGGGGACAAAAGATAAAGAAATGGTAAATGACGGTAATGGTAAACTCCAAAGTTTATATGCATTTACAGGGGGAATGCCCAGGATGATTGGCACGGATAACAAGTTGTAAGAAGAAGGGCCATGAATGTGGGTTGGAATTGAGGAAGGTTTCATGAAGGAACTGTGGGTCCTGAGTTAAACCTGAAAGAACAGATAAGTTCGGGAGAGATGATGGGAAAGCAACAGGATGTGAGCAAACCATGTTCAAAGGATAGCAACCCAAAAACTGAAACAGAAGAACTTCTTGGTTGGCCATACAACTAAGTTGTTAGAGAAATGTTAAAATATGCCACAGCAAGGAGTTTCAGACCCAGTAGGTGAGAGAAGAATGAAGAGGATCCCTGCACTTTCTATAAAGGCTTTAGGTTTTCCAAGCACTTTTACTTTTTGCCCTTGAATATTTATCCTAAGAAGTAGGCACAGAAGGTAGACATTGTTATTGCCAATTCACAGGTGGAGAAATTGAGATCTGAGGAGATACCTGACTTTCCCAAGTCTCACAGCTAGTAAGTGACAGAGCCAGGACAAGAAGCCAGGACCTGTGAGTGATTCTCTCAGAAACACACCCCCTGCTGCCATGTTGCCGTGGGGCGCCCAATTGCCCTAACTCCGAAGAGAGACAAGGCCAGAGAACAGAGTTCCAGGTGGGGACCTTGAGCCTAGAGCCCCTCCCCCCATGTCTCTACTCTCAGTATCACATGCACAAAATACGGGCCATTCTCACTTTGTGAACCGTTGTGTGTCTTGGTTGAATACGAGCTATTTAGTAGATACTGATACATTGGTTAATTTATGTACATACTCATTTATTTATCCAGATGGAAGAGGCTAGGTATGTATTTACTCGCTGTAAAAGACTTGTTTCTGAAATCAAATAGTTGTCTCCTAAATTCTCAATAGGGACCATCTTTTTGTGGCTAACTTTCACTACATTGTTTCTCTGAATGACAATTTCACTTGGGAAAAGAGAATTATTTAGTCACATGATTTAATACTTAGTCTCTCACTTGCATATTTAAAGCCTGTTGGGTTACCTTTTCTTGGCATTTTAAAGAAAGAAAGAAATTTTATCTCATTAGGGCTGGTAATCCATAGGATAAGTACCCACGCACAGTTCATTACTCATGGCATATGGCGTTCTACTACTTTCCAGTGACAATTTCCTTCTCTCTCTCTCTCTCTCCCTTTTTTTCTCTCTCTCTCCTACTTGCTTCATTCCCTTTTCTCCTCCCTCTGCTTCCCTTCTTGGACTTTCTGGGGGTGTCTAGCAGATAAATCCCTCACCTCTGGACCAAAGGGTCTTTCTCAACACCTTCTAATAGCTGATTCTATCTCCTACAAAAACCATTCCTAAAAGCTTGCTTGCTTTCTTTCCCAAACTTCATAATAGATGATTTACCTATAAAGTCAGATTTGGGTCTGGAGTTAAAAGAATTATGTGAATAATTAAGGCAAAAACCTCTACTATTGTTGAAAAGGCTATTTAAAGCTTAACAATGCAGACAACGATTTATTTGGTTAAATCAAAGTCTACTCAAATATTTACTTCACAACGCTAGAGCTCTGGGCATACATTTTAAACCTATTGTTAGTGGAATCATTCGTTCCTGCTCATGCAACCCTAACTTCTAAATAGGTTTTGACCAGAAGATATACCATATTCAAGAAATAGCAGACCAGTTGGAGTAAAATGATCGTAAGTTTGGTTCCTACCTGGGACACACTCAGTGAGTCACTTCAGCGACAGCAGAAAATTTCTGAGATAAGTTGTCAGGTTCTCAGAAGTGTCCATCCACTTAGGTCTATAGACTCTGAATGCATCCATATGTATGGAGATGTCTATATGTAGGTTATGTAAGGCAGTGGGGAAATTACCGTTCTGTCAGCTTTAATAATTAACTTTCATTAACTTTTACAACAATGGAAAGACTCCAATGTGGTCTTGACCTTTGAGACTCCGATCAGCAGAAGGGATGGTGACAACAGTTTCCTCAAGTTCCTTGTGAGATTATACCACTCATTGCACTCTGTGTGCATGTGTGTGTGTGTGTGCATGAGAGACTGAGAGAGAGTTTTATTGGTTTGCAGAAATTTACACAGAGAGGTGCACATGTAAGTTAAAAACAAATCTCTGCAAGTGTTACCTCCTTGACATTTGACCTGTCAGTCTAGAAGGGAGGTCCTAGTGACTTTCAAATGTCTAACCCCAGCCCTCCAGACCCACATATTTAACTGCCTACTCATCATCTCCACTTGGATGTCCCGTAGGCATGTCAAACTTGACACATCCAAACCTGAACACTTGATTTTTTTCTCCCCAATCCGCTTCATCTCTAATCTTCCCCCTCCCAGTAAAGACCACCCCCTGAACTCACGTCAGAAACCTGTTGCAAACACTCTTCTCTTGCACTCTCCCCACCCCCAGCCAATCTATCATCATCAAGGCCTGATGAATCGACTTCCAATATGTATCACAGAGCTATCATTTTCCATCTCCACATGTCTCCCTAGCCTGAGCCACCACCCTCTCTTGCTAGAGCCCCACGCTGCCCTTGCTTCCTCTCGGTCCTCTCAAGTCTCTTTGCCACCCATAGTTGTGATCTCTTTCTGCTAGACTCTTCGAGGAGCTAATAATTATCCTTAAGATGAAAGGCCTCCAAAGTCTTGCATGATACCCCCCCTGCTCACCTCTCCAACGTCATCTGGTCCTGCTCTCTCCGTTGTTTTCTCCACTCCAGCCACAGTGGCGTCTTTTAGTCCCCTGAATTTTCCACCTCCTTCTAGACATTGTTTCCTTTGCTTAAAAGCTCTTCTTTCCTGCCTCTCTGGCTTTACTTAGCTTCAGTTTCTCAGAGAGAGCCCATTTGATCCCGGAATCTAAAGCAGCTACTCTAGTGGTATTCTTCCGTAGCTTCCTGTACTTTTCTAACATAGCATCATAATTTTAAGATAAATGTTTTTGCAACTTCTTGTAATGGTTGCCTCCCTCATTAGAAAGAAAGCTCCATACAAGCAGGGACCTTGGACTGTCTTATTCACTACTGTGAATAAGTAGCTAGAATAAACCTATCACAGAAATGGTGGAATGACAAATGGATGAATTATATTCCACACAACACAATTCCAAAATAATTTGGATGAGTCACTAGAGTTTGTTCTAAATTAATGTCACCTGTATTTTTTAAAATCTTTTTAATGTTTATTTTTGAGAGAGAGAATGTGAGCGGGGGTGGGGCAGAGAGAGAGGGACACGCAAAACTTGAGGCAGGCTCCAGGCTCTGAGCTGTCAGCACAGAGCCCAACGCGGGGCTCGAACCCACAAACCGTGCGATCAGGACCTGAGCTGAAGTCGGACGCCCAACTGACTGAGCCATGCAGGCGCCCCAATGTAACCTGTATTTTTTAACTTGGCTCAACCAGATACTAACTATATAATTGAGTTAGATATGGCATCATTTAGAGCATATATAGTACTTTTGAACTATTGTGCATTGATCAAACTGTGTTCTTAGGTTTGGTTGCTAAAAGAATTAGAAAATAGTGCATGTAAAGATAGAATCTCAGAACCCTGAATCATACTAAAAATGATTTATTTTGGAACAAACAATAGTTTGGTGAGGGTGACAGGATACAAGTTGAACAAAGATGAATCAAAAGCATTCCTACATACTAACAAAAACTAAACAGAAAATGTAAAGAAAGAAAGGTGTCATTGGTAACAGCAACAAAAGCTATTAGGACAGGTAGGAATAAATTTTACCCAAAGACACATAAGACTTTTATAGAGAAAATTGCAAAACATTACTAGGGACCAAAGGAAACTTGAGAAAAATGTACAGCCATCTATCTTCATGAATGCAAAGGCTCAATATCAAAGATAAATTAACCTATTACAAATTACTCTGTTACATTAAATGTTACTGCAATACCAGTCTAAAAGTTTTCCCCCCATAGAACTTGAGGAACTTGTCCTGAAACTTGTATGGAAGCAAAAAAGGGCCAAGAGAGTCAAAACTATTCTGGTGAGGAAAAAATGGGAAGACTCGCTCTGTCAGGTATAAAGACGTATTACAAAGCTTTGTTAATTCACTCTCTCGTTGTGCTATGGGACACAAATGGAATAGAATGGAAGGCCAGAAACATATATTAAAACTTAATATACGATGGAGGCTGCATTATAGCAGAAAAGAGGTGAACTGCTCCAGGATGGTTATCTACGTGCAACAAGTACAATTTAGACCCCAATTTCACAACATACACACAAAAAAGTTTTTACATTGATGAAAGACCTAAATGTAAAAAGCAAAATTTTTAAACTTTCAGAAAAAAAAAAAAAGAATACCATCGAAACCTTGGGATAACGTATTTTCTTAAACAAGTCACAAAACTGTGCACATCGTAAAGGAATTTGGTATCAATAAACCCTACTCTGTTTGAATTAAAAATGAAATTCACTGTAACAAAAGTGAAGACAAGCTGTTAGACTGGACAAGATATTTGCCCCAGTTAAGTCTTCAGAAAGATTCATGTCCAGAATATACAAAGAACTTCTACGAGTCAAGAAGACAAAAGGCAAAATCTCCATATGAACTGTCAATTTCCGGGGAACCTGAACTGCCAGTTAATATATGAAAAGATGTTCACCAGTAATCTGGAAAAGTAAATCAAAACCACGGTGAGGTACATTTCACACCTTTCATTCGGAGGGGTGGAACTAGATTTGGTGGAGCCTGAAGTTTATATAATTTGTGGAGTTCATTTTAAGAAAAAGAATACAAAATTACAAATACGAAATGAGCTGTGGGGCTTTAAAGGGCCCCGGAAAAATGAAGGGCTCTGAAAGTTGAGCTCCATTTACTTCGTGGTAAATCTCTTTTGCCTGCAATCCCTGAAAATGCCAAGGGTACCAGGGTGTGGAACTATAGGAACTCTTACACTGCTGTTGTGAGTATAAACTGGGGCAATCACTTCAGAGAGCAGTTTGGCACTGTCTTGTCCAGTTGAGGACACACGTATTCTAAGACTTGGTGGTTTTCTGAAGTACATATCCTTCAGAAATGTTGCCAAGTGTTCGGAAATGTTCATAGCAGCAATGTTTTAATGGTGGTGGGGTGGATATCCTAAGTGTCCAATTATAAGACGATGGATAAAGAAATTATTCTTTGTTCATAAAATGGAATTGCATACAGTGATGAAAATTAATGTATTAGAGCTGCACATAACACGAATTCATCTGGTGAGCAGAAATCGAGTGAAAAATATTATGAAGTAAGTGCAACATGATTCTGTTCATATGAAGCTAAAAAAAACATGAAAAATACATACGATTCAGAGACACATAGCAACTGTCTAAAAGCAAGCAATGAAATGATAAGAAATTAAGGATAGAGGTTACTCTTGTGGCCAGAGGGAGGAAACTTACCGGGGGAAGACCTACTGACAGGGCTTCAACTGCATCTGTAACATTGTTAACATTTCTTTTTCCTACTGCAGATTTCTTTTGTGTTAAAATTTGAGGTATGAGTTTCCTAGGGTGACCATAACAAAGTACCATCAACTAAGTGGCTTGAAACAACAGAAATTTATTCTCCCACGGTTTCGGAGGCCAGAAATCCAAAAGCAAGGTGTCACAGGGCTCGGTCCCCTGAGAGACCCTGGGTGGAATCCTTCCTTGCCTCCTCCTAGCTTCTGGGGGTGGCCACAAGCCTGTGTTCTGTGGCTGGCAGCTGAGCAGTCCTGATTCCTGCCTCTGGCAGTGCTTGGTGCTCTCACTGTGTCTCTGTCTTCCCTTCTTTTTATAAGGAGACTAGTCATTTTAGATTAAGGGCCCATCCTACTTCAGTATGACCTCATTTTCACTAATGACAGTGGCCCTATTTCCAAATAAGGTCATTCTGAAGTACCTAGTTAGGACTTTAACATATCTTTGGGGGGGGGGTGGGGAACAATTCAAGCCACTCAAGGTGTAATTTACATGCAGCGAAATATACAAATCTTAAAGGTATGTTTTGTGAGTTTTGACAAATACCCACTTGTATTAGGTTCTATTGATCCTGTAACAAATAACCACAAATTTAGTAGCTTAAGACAGCACAAATTTATTATCTTATAGTTCTGTAGAACTCACTGGACTAAAATCAAGGTGTTGATTGAGCTGTGTTCCTTTCTGTGGGCTCTAGAGGAGAATCTACCTCCTTGCCTTTTCTAGTTTCTACAGACATTCCACATACTTTGGATCTTAACCCCTTCCTCCGTATTCAAAGCCAGCAGTGTTAACATTTCTTTGCCCTTACTTTTGTTGCCATTTTCTCTTTCTGACTATAGGTGGGAAAGATTCTCTACTTTTAAGGGCTCATATGATTAGATTGAGCCCACTCAAATAGTGTCCTCATCTCAAGGCCCTTAACGTCAATCATATTCCCAAAGTCCTTTGTGCCACTTAAGATAACATATTCACAGGTTTGGAGCATTAGGATATGGATGTCCTTGGGGGCCATATTCTGCCTGCCATCCCATGTAACACCCATGCCATCAAAGTATGGAACATTTCAGTCCCCCAGAAAATGTCTTCATGCCTCTTCTCAGTCAATCTCAGCCACCCCCAGAGGCAACCTCTGTTCTGATTTCTATCGCCTTTGATTAGTTTGGTCTGTTCTAGAACTTCATGTAAATGGGGCATACAGTATGTTCTCTTTTCTGTGTAGCTTTTGTCTCAACCGACCGAGCCACCCAGGTGCCCCTCACTGTGTAATATTTTTGAGGTTCACCTATGTTGCTACATGTATTAGCTGCCCATTTTTAAATTGTTGAATAGTATTCCATTGGACGAATGCACGAAAATTTGTTTGTACATTCTCTTGTTGACGGACATTTGGGTTGTTTCCAATCTGGGGTGATTATAAACTTTCTTGTACAAGTCTTTTTTGGACATGTGTTTTAATTTCTATTGGATAATGACTTAGAAGCATTGCTGGGTCATGACATAGGAATATATTAACTTTATGTGAAACTACCAACTTGTTTTACAAAAGTAGTTTTACCAGTTTAACTTCCCACCGTCCATGTATGACAATTCCAGTTACTCCTCATCTTCACCAACATTTCGTATTATTGATCTGTGCAATTTTAGCCATTAGATGAGTGCCTGTATTCCTTTTTTTTTTTTAAAGCAAAATGTTTTTCTTCAAACAACAAAACAAGAAATATTCCTCAAAAGGTTAGCTCAAGTTTCAAGGGTGTAAAGCTTTGGGAGGATACGTTAGCTAACTATTTTTAATGCCATTGTATGATTATAACTTAGAAGCACTCTTAAAAAATTAGCAGCTATTGAGCCTTAACATAACAAATGTTACTGATTTACACATATCCTAGGAAATAAATCTTTTCTTCAAAATCTTTTCATCATCACAATTGACATGATGCCTTGAATTAAATACTTCTCTTGGATTTTCAACATTTTCCCATTTCCTGAACATGGAATAAACAAATAAATAAGTAAACATGTGTCTTCTTTATTTATCTTTCTATCCCTGGCACAGTGTTGGAAATATCACCGGTGCTCTAAAAGGCTTTTGAGTGACTAACACAAATAAATACGCATATTGATTTAAAGCATGAATATGAAAGACCAGCGTTATCTATCTCTCTTTTAATAGAAAACAGACTTTCAAATTTGCACTAAAATTGTAATTTGATACCAGCTAAAAATTTGGGTTGAGATAAATCCTTTTTATCCCATTCTTCATTTATGGTGGAAGAATCTGCTTAATTGAAGAAGAAAATGAGCACTTATAAAAAAGAGAAGTCGAAGACATTTGATGTTCATGTTCTAAACCACGAAGTTTCCATCCACAAAGTTGTTCCAGATGTGGTATCACGTGACTCATAACACTTTCGAGATGGGTGTTTTTATTTTAGTAGCCTGGTATCACCCTCTTCTACAACATGGCGTGGCCTACGAAATGTACTGAATTCTATTAGAAGAGCCTCCGGATAAAATTTTCATGAATCAAACCCAAGTTGAATGTAACAGAAATGCCTGTCTGGGTTAGAATTCAGAAACCCCATTAGCACTCCGTAAAAACATGTGTGTGAGTGTGCAAGTGTGAATTTTTCAGTGGCCATAGTTCTCATCAGATTCCCAAAAGCCAAGAAATATGAAAATTATAGAGCAGAACTAATAGATTTAATATCGCGGCTACACTGACGTGTCAAACATATCCGTTTGTATATAACGATTAGTGGACTCATTTAAATATTTATTCATTTAAATAACTCATTTAATAACTGTATTAAATAACTATTTAAGCAACCTGATTTTTCTTCAGAGTTGACCATTTAAGTGTTTGGCTGAGTACATGAAAACAAATTTCCTGGCAAAATGAAGGTGCATCCCCAGATGTCATTGACAAAATGGGCAGAAATTACACCAGGAGGCAAATCTCTCAGTCGGGAAGAGAACTAGAAAACTTCAACTCTCCTAGATTAACTGTTAGGTCTTGACTTTCAGTCATTACTGATTTTTCTGATAGAGCCCAGGGTGTTTTTTCACAGATTCAATTTGCCCATGCAGAGCATCTTTCTCTGTTTCCTTCAGGATTTAGGCAATAAGACAGTTATTTGTTTGTTTATTCATAAAGACAGACCCCCAAACGATTCCTATCCATCAAAGAAAATAATTCCCAGTTTAATATGAATCTCTTTTAATCCCTCTTAGTGTCAAAACCAGGCACTGGATGGAAACTCGAATTTCAGAATGGAGAAAAAAGATTCCAACAAACCAGCAATCAGCGATCGGAAGCAAATCAGGAGTGTGCGGGTGGCTAAGTTGGTTAAGCGACTGGATGGATTTAGGCTCAGGTCATGATCTCACGATCTCACAGTTGTGAGATCGGCCTTGAGCTTGGCATGGAGCCTGCTTAAGTTTCTCTCTCTTCCTCTGCACCTGCCCTCATGTGCCCATGTACTCAAAAGAGAGCCCATGCTCTCTCTCAAAAAAAAAAAAAAAAAAAGAAGAAGAGAAAGAAGCAAATTAAACCTTTTGATGTCTTTTATTTTGGTTCAACTTGAGACTTGATTTAGAAAAAAGCACACTGGGAAGAGGCGAAGCAATCCCGTAGAGCACAGTCGGGTGGAAGCCTTTAGATCAGAGTGACCTCGTGGAGGCCAAGTCATCCTGGGTGAATCCAGGGGTGGGCGTGGTGCACAGAGGGAGTGGGAGGTGATGCCGAAACATTTGCAGGAAGTACATTTTGTCCAAACTTGAAGACGGTCACCTGGGGCTCACAACTCTGATTCCAAGCTTAAGTCACATTTCCTTTATTGTTTATTGTCACTCCGGTTTGTTTTATTATGTGTGGTGGTGTGATAAGACTTCTTAATAGCAATATTGGAATGAAGGATTACCTTTTATATGTTTGAAGATAATATTATAACCTTCTGACCTCACCATTCCGGGCTCCCCTCCCATCCCCCATCTTCATTGCAGAGGTGGGACTCCCAGTACAACAATGGGCGTTATTGCCAACATTCCTTAACGGTTTGGAAGGAAGCCAACTTCATCTTGGGAGGGTTGTAAAAGAGTTGGCAGGGTTTCGCACCAGCTTCATCATGGTAGAATTTTCTAGTAAACAGTAAAGGTTTCCAACAAGAAACAGTAAGAGTCACCAAGACTCCGGACATCTGGACACTCATAAGACTGAATGGATCTATTTTTATTTTATGCCAAAACAAAGGGGTCCTTTTTGGTCATTTTCTTAGTTCCTGATGTCACATGTTACACTTTTTGCTTATTTTCTGGAATTCTTATCCTTTTGTCCATGATCGTAAATTCTCTTTATTCTTCTTTTTTTTTTTTTAATTTTTTTTTTAACGTTTATTTATTTTTGAGACAGAGAGAGACAGAGCATGAACGGGGGAGGGTCAGAGAGAGAGGGAGACACAGAATCTGAAACAGGCTCCAGGCTCTGAGCAGTCAGCAGAGCCCGACGCGGGGCTCGAACTCACATTCTCTTTATTCTTCTATCTCTGAGGGCAGTCACCTTCTGGCTTGTTCTTCTATCGGCCATCACCTCTGGTTGCCTGGGCTTTGTTTTGTTCCTCCGCTTTTTTTTTTTTTTAATGTGTATTTATTTTTGAAAGAGAGAGACAGAGAGACAGAGTGTGAGTGAGGGAGGGGCAGAGAGAGACGGAGACACAGAATCCGAAACAGGCTCCGGGCTCTGAGCTGTCAGCACAGAGCCTGATGCGGGGCTCAAACTCACAAACCATGAGATCGTGACCTGAGCCGAAGTCGGATGCTTAACCGACTGAGCCACCCAGGTGCCCCTGTTTGTCTGCTTTTCTAACTCTACATTCACTCTTTTAGAGGAATTCATTCTCTTTACAGTCATGGTTCCAAAATCAGCATCTATCTCTCTCTCTACTCATTCAGGTGTAAATCTCATTCTTCTAGTTGCCTACAAGAATGTTCCCTTTAAGCCACCCTGCAGCTTCTCAAACTAAGAACATCTAAAATTACTGTTACTATGGGTCCATACTAGCACAGTTCAGGGTATTCCTCAAGCAAAGTTTTCCCACAGTCAAGCCCTTTTCCTTCCCACCCCTGAGTCCTTTCTGTAAATTCTCATTATTTGTTGAGTAAAAAACAGCAGGTAAGTGGATGAAGCCCCAAATTTGCTACTCAGTCCTCAAGAATTTGCATCAAGATCTCTCTCTATCAAAGTATTTCATTTTCTTTTCTACTTTTCCTTAATTTGACTCAAATCAATCCATTTGTCTATTGTCCTTTCCATGTTCACTTTCTACTTTTACAAGTTACGCATGCACATTGTAAAAAAAAATAGAGAAAGAGATACAGAAATACACAGAATAAAAATGAATGTCCCCTTCCACCACTTCAACTGTGTTTTTCAACAAACAAAGCTAATCAAGAGAGAGCATAGAATTTTCCATTATATCAATAGATTTAGACAAGAAGAGAAATTATAATAATCTTTTACCTTCCATATCTGTTTAAATAGCACTGACCTTTGAAGATTTTTAAAGGATTTGGTGGGTGCAAGACAAAAATTCTATTTTTCCTCTGGATGTGCTCATAGGACAGGTAGACATTGCTACCTCTGCAAATGCCGAACAGAAGAACTGGAAGCAAATAGTGGCTAAAATAAGCAAAGCAGATAAGCCTTGTATAGGAGTTTCCCAGAAGAACCAACCACGGCTGGGTAAAAGCAGATACCATCCGGTGTAACCAGGTACTTATGCCCTCGGGTTCTGTCTTCTTTCTTCTTCCCCTCCTCCCCCTCTGCTAGTGTGTGAGGCAGAGCGGTGGGCTCACCTCCCCTCATTTGACATAGATCATTTCCCAGGAACCATCTGTCTCTTGAGCCCCAGGCACAACCATTCCTAGGAGTGCTCAACAGTGCCCTCCGAGCCTCACTGATCGTCTTGACAAAATTCCTCATAGGCCCTCTCAAATAAATATCATCTGTACAGTTTGTTTTTTGGACTGCGTTGGCCATTGATTTATGTACACATTGAAAAGTGTATTAAAAAGTGTATTATTGAATAGTACACAGGCATATAATTTAGAATTGATCAGATGTGAATGCTGTGGTCATTTCTAAAAATATATGTATAGATAGATAGCATCAGGCGTTTGGTTACAAACAAACACAACTCTGCTACTGAAGCATTGTTCTTATGAGGAAATCAGATTTGATTGACAATCTTTTGATTTATTAGACCTTTTTGAGGAATGCAACCCGTTGTAATTTTAAGAACTGCTTGTCCTAGTGTTATTACTGTTTATAATCACTGGATATTTGTTGAATTCATTATGAAGAGATTGAATAGGGAAGTATAGCCAGCTTTATCGCATTCTTTACCATGTAATCAAAATTGTAGAAATAGAGGGAAAGAACATATAAATCATGGGCACTTGGGTATGAAAGGGAAGAAAAATTGACTCCCTTTATTGAAAAGGAAGGAGTTTTCTTGACAAATTCACTAATGCTAATTACAGTTAGTGCTGTTTTGCTCTATCTCCAAAAAAATTAAAAACAGGATTCCTATTGACTTTTCTCTTTTGTGCCAGTAAACATTAAAAAATATTTTATCGTGGGGCGCCTGGGTGGTTCAGTCGGTTGAGTGTTTGAGCGTCCAACTCTTGATTTCAGCTCAGGTCATGATCTCATGGTTGGTGGGATCGAGCCCTGCATCTGGGCTCTGTGCAGAGAGTGGAGCCCCCTTGGGATTCTCTCTCTCTCTCCCTCTCTCTCTGCCCCTCCCTTGCTTGTGCTCTCTCTCTTTTTCTCTAAATAAATAAATAAACTAAAAAAGATTTTTTTTACCGCCACACTCTATGATGGAAGCTAACCTAGCAAGGAAAGGCAGCCAAGATCAGAGGACAGGCTATTATCTTTAGAGACATAATCGTTAGCTCAAAGTTCATTACCTTACATTTAATTTAAGTGAGTTATCAGCCCCCAATTGTTATCTTCTACTTCAAACATTTATAGAGCCCTGAAAAATCTTCAAATTGTGTTAAGTCCCATTGGCTTGTCTTTCACTCTTCGAAACAATGTTGTCATAAATAAACTTTTGACCATCTAGTCCCTCTTCTTGATAATTAAGGTATTTGGTGAGACCAGACTCAGCAATTAAGGCTAAGACCCCTTGGTTAACCCTTTCCTGTCTGCAGATATTCATTTTTGTCTTTATCCTTTCTTTCCTGTTAGTTTGAGGTAACTCATTTCCTCATATTCAAGTTCTTAGATATTTCCCCTCTGTGTTTATAAAGGGAAAAGTTTGACACCCAAGAGTATGAATTGGATATTCCCATATCTATTGTGAGTTTCAGGGTGTGCATTGCAAAATCTCCAGTTCATGTAACAAAAATCAGCATCTTCTTGCTCTTGATGTAATTTTCTAACAAGTTTGCTGCGATTTGTCTTTTATCATCCATCCATCCATCCATCCAGCTTATTTTACAGCATTAGGAAAAAATGTTGTTTAAAATTCAAATTAAATTATATAAATGATTGCCTTCCTTCCTCTTCTCCTCTTCCTCCTCTTCTTCTTCCTCCCCTTCTTCCCCTTCTTCTTCTTCTTCTTCTTCTTCTTCTTCCTCTTCTTCATTTTCTTCTTCTCCTTCTCCTTCCTCTTCTAGGAAAATCTAAAGGATTAGTGATACATGAATTTCCTTGATTTTTACCCTGTGGAACCCACCATGCCAGCCTTGAATTACTTATGCCTCAACTGTAAAATAGGGGAGAAAATACTCCTATTTTGTTTAAACAAGTTTGAATCTCTGTAGAACAGCCAAGAAGGACCCTTGGGGTCTCTGAGACCCTTTTAGTAGATCCCTGAGGTCAACTCTATTATTATAATAATACGGTTGTAAGCTGAATAATGGTCCCTTAAAGATATCCACATTCTAATTCTTGGAACCAGTGAACACGTTACTTGAAATGCAAAAGGGACTTTGCAAATGTGATTAAGGATCTTGAGATGGGAGTTTACTTTGGATTATCTGGGTGGCCCAGTGTCATCACAGGGACCTTATAAGGTGGAGACAGGACAGCTGAGTCAGAGAAGCAGCTAATGATGCTGCTTTGCTGTTTTTAAATTTTTATTTAAATGCTAGTTAACATACAGTGCAGTATTGGTTTCAGGAGTAGAATTCAGTGATTCATCACTTACATACAACACCTAGTGCTCGTCACAAGTGCCTCCTTAATACTCATCACGCATCTAGCCCACCCCCCATCCACCCATAACCCTCACTTTGTTCTCCATCTTTAAGCGTCTCTTATGGTTTGTTTTTCTCTCTTTTTTATCCCCCTTCCCATATGTTCATCTGTTTTGTTTGTTAAATTCCACATATGGATGAAAAGATATGGTGTTTTTCTTTCTCTAACTGACGTATTTTGCGTGGCATAATACACTGTAACTCCATCCATGTTGTTGCAAGATTACATTCATTTCAATGATTGAGTAATATTCCATTGTATATATGTCACATCTTCTTTATGGATGGACATTTGGACTCTCTCCATAGTTTGGCTATTATTGTAATGCTGCTATAAACATCAGGGTGCATGTACTCCTTTGAAGCTGTATTTTTGTATCCTTTGGGCAAATACCTAGTAGTGCAGTTGCTGAATCATAGGGTAGTTCTATTTTTAACTTTCTGAGGAACTTCCATACTGTTCTCCAGAGCGGCTGCACCAGTTTGCTTTCCCACCAACAGTGCAAGAGGGTTCCCCTTTCTCCACATCCTCACCAACACCTGTGTCTTCTTGTGTTGTTAATTTTAGTCATTCTGACAGATGTGAGGCAGTATCTCATCATGGTTTTGATTTGTATTTCCCTGATGCTGAGTGATACTGAGCATTTTTTCATGTGTCGGTTGGCCATCTGGATGTCTTCTCTGGAGAAGTGTCTATTCATGTCTTTTGCCCATTTCTTTACTGGATTATTTGTTTTTTGGGTGTTGAGTTTGATTAGTTCTTTATAGATTTTGAATATTAACCATTTATAAGATATGTTATTTGCAACTCTCTTCTCCCATTCCATAGGCTACCTTTTAGTTTTGTTGTTTGTTTCCTTTGCTGTGCAGAAGATTTTTATCTTGATGAAGTCCCAATAGTTCATTTTTGCTTTTGTTTCCCTTGCCTCCAGTGATGTGTCTAGTAAGAAGGTGCTCTGGCTGAGGCCAAAGAAGTTGCTGCCTGCATTCCCCTCTAGGATTTTGATGGTTTCCTGTCTCACGTTTAAGTCTTTCATCCATTTTGAGTTTATTTTTGTGTATGGTGTAAGAAAGTGGTCCCAGTTCATTCTTCGGCATGTTGTTGTCCAGTTTTCCCAACACCGCTTATTAAAGAGACTTTTTCCATTGGATATTCTTTCCTGCTTTGTCAAAGATTAGTTGACCATATAGTTGTGGGTCCATTTCTGCATTTTCTGTTCTCTTCCGTTGATCCATGTGTCTGTTTTTGTGCCAGTACCAGACTGTCTTGATGACTACAGCTTTGTAATATAGATAGAAATCTGGAATTGTGATGCCTCCAGCTTTGGGTTGCTTTGACTATCTGGGGTCTTTTGTGGTTCCATACAGGTTTTAGGATTGTTTGTTCTAGCTCTCTGAATAATGCTGGTGGTGTTTTGATGGAGATTGCATTAAATGTGTAGATTGCTTTGGGTAATATAGATATTTTAACAGTGTTTTTCTTCCAATCCACGAGCATGGAATGTTTTTCCATTTCTTTGTGTCCTCTTCAAGTTCTTTCCAGTTCTTTGTGTCCTCTTCAAGTCCTCTTCAAGTTCTATAGTTTTCAGACTACAGATCTTTCACTTTTCTTTTTAGGTTTATTCCTACATATCTCATTGTGTTTGGTGCATTTACAAGTGGGATTGATTCCTTGATTTCTTTTTCTGTGACTTAATTTTTGGTGTATAGAAATGCAACAGATTTCTGTACATTGATTTTATATTCTGCAACTTTGCTGAATTGATGTATTAGTTCTAGAAATTTTTTGGTGGAGTCTTTGGGGTTTCCTACATGGAGTATCATGTAGTCTGCAAATAGTGAAAGTTTGACTTCTTCCTTGCAGAACTGGATGCCTTTTATCTCTTTTTGTTGTCTGATTGCTGAGGCTAAGACTTCCAGTACTATGTTAAATGTGATGGTGAGAGAGGACAACCCTGTCTTATTCCTAACCATAGAGGAAAAGCTTTTCCCCATTGAGGATGGTATTAGCTGTGGGTCTTTCATATATGGCCTTTCTGGTGTTGAGGTATGTTCCATGTATCCCTACTTTGTTGAGGGTTTTTAATCAAAAATGATGCTCTATTTTGTCAACTGGTTTTTCTGCATCTATTGACAGGATTATATGATTCTTATCCTTTCTTTTATTAACGTGGTGTATCATGGTGATTAGTTTGTGAATATTGAACGGTCCCTGCAGCCCAGGAATAAATCTCACTTGATCGTGGTGAATAATTCTTTTAATGTATGGTTGGATTCAATTTGCTGGTGTCTTATTGAGAATTTTTGCTTCCATGTTCACCAGGGATATTGGCCTATAATTCTCCTTTTTAGTGGGATCTTTGTCTGGTTTTGGAATCAAGGTGACTGGCCTTGTAGAAGGAGTTTGCAGTTGTCCTTCCATTTCTATTTTTTTTGAACAGTTTGAGAAGAATAGGTATTAACTCCTCTTTAAATGTCCGTAGAATTCCCCTGGGAAGCCATCTGGCCCTGGACTTTTGTTTGTTGGGAGATTTAAAACAAGTTTTTTAAAAAATATATTTACTTTTGAGAGACAGCAACAGAACATGAGCGGGGGAAACACAGAGACAGAGAGGGAGACACAGAATCCAAAGCAGGCTCCAGGCTCCGCACTGTCAGCTCAGAGCCCGATGCAGGGCTCGAACCCACAAACCCTGAGATCATGACCTGAGCTGAAGTCGGACACTCACCTGACTGAGCCATCCAGGTGCCCCGTTGGGAGATTTTTGATTACTGATTCCGTTTCTTTGCTGGTTATGTGTCTGTTCAAATTTTCCTATTTGTTCCTGTTTCAGTTTTGGTAGTTTATATGTTTCTAGGAATTTGTCCATTGCTTCCAGCTTGCCCATTTTATTGGCATATAATTGCTCATAATATTCTCTCATTATTGTTTGTATTTCTGCAGTGTTGGCTGTGATCTCTCCTCTTTCATTCGTGATTTTATTTATTTATCACAACAGCTTGAGCACATCAAACATGAGAATCCTGTTGTCTTTTACTAAGCTAGATATTAAGAAGTTTGCAAAAATATAAAAAACAATACCGCTTCTCTCACTAATTTTTGTTTTGTTTGGGAAATTTTAGTTATTTTTCATTTAAAATACTTCTTTATATTAACATATGAGAGGTCTCTTTGTTTTCATTTTAAATGAGTTAATAGTTTTTAAATTCTCAGTTTTAATTTCTAGTACAGTAAATACTGATATATATAACCTGCATAAATGAAAGCTATTTCTGGTTTTCAATAATTTTTAAGGATGCAAAACGATCTTAGATCAGGAAATCTGAGAACTGTTAATACACCCTAAATCACATAGTACCAAAATTGACTGTTGCAATTTCAGGTCACAAATCCACTCCCTACGCCCTACAAAAGAAAGAGAGGGCTTTCCTCCCCAAACATCAAATAGATGCGCCAGCTTTCACTGTGATTGAACCAAACTTAGGATCTCTGCCCACTCTTGTACCAATCACTGGGACAAGGGGAGGGATGACTCCGATTCAGTACTCAGGGCCCAAGCCCGGAGCTGGGGTTGGGCTCGATCCCACTTACACCGTGTGGTTGCTACATCGTCGGAGAAAGGGACATACGGATGCCGGGGCGTCAGCCAACAATAGTTACTGTACAAAATAGTAATAATGATGATTGTAAACACACAGCATTTCTTGTCAGGCTGTTCTAAGTCCTCAGTTAATTCTCACAGCCACTGAATTAGAAAGGTATTATTATTTATTGTAATATGGGGATATACCCTCTGCCACCACGTCAGCTCAGAAATATGCTTGAGGAGGGGCGCCTGGGTGGCTCAGTCGGTTGAGTGGCCAACCTTGGCTCAGGTCATGATTTTGCGGTTCATGGGTTTGAGCCCCGTGTGGGGCTTCTGTGGTGACAGCTCAGAGCCAGGAGCCTGCTTCGGATTCTGTGTCTCCCTCTCTCTCTCTGCCCCTCCCCCCGTTCACACTCCATCTCTCTCTCAAAAATAAACGAACATTAAAAAATAAATAAAAAATGAAAAAAAGAAACATGCTTGAGGAGTGTTCAAACGCTTGACTTTCCTAAGATTTTGACCGAAGCTTAACCGTTAATGAAAGGCCAGGAGTAGAGTGCGAGTTTACGGCAGAGGCTTTGGGATAGGACCGATGTTCTCACACTGTGCTCAGATTTTGACTGAGAAAATACTAGTGTTTTTAATCTAATACCTGTATGATATCCTTTATAACTCCCCTGCCCCATGGTATTTGTTAGTGGGGGAAGAGTTATATTTTACTCTGCTTAAATAGGATAATTGAAGTCAACAATGGGAACAGTCTATTTAGAGTTAAATATTCTGTTTCTTTTGGGACCGTGCTCAAGTTTGTCAGCTTCTGGCCCCCTCTTTCAGAAAGTGCTAAGTGTTTTGGGGAAAGGGTGGGAGGAGTGTGATTGGAGCTAAGTGCTAAGTGCTAAGTGCTGCTCTGTGGTGGAGGACTGTAAGAGCCTCAGAACCACATCCTGGACTGGCCTTGGCTGAGGGTGATTGGACCGGCCCCTAGGTATTCTGTGGGTGTCTGCGGCTGAAGTGGGACGGTGGTCTTCTCATTGGTTTGGTTAAGTCCCCCTTCTCTTCACGAACACCTCACCCCCATCTTGGTCTTTTTGCTTTTTTAATGTTTTAATTTATTTTTGAAGGAGAGAAAGACAGAATTCGAGTTGGGGAGGGGCAGAGAGAGAGGGAGACACAGAATCCGAAGCAGGCTCCAGGCTCTGAGCTGTCAGCACAGAGCCCAACGCGGGGCTCGAACCCACGAACGGCCAGATCATGACCTGAGCCTAAGCTGGATGCTTAACTGACTGAGCCACCCAGTTGCCCCCCACCTTGGTCTGTAGTCGGCCTGAGGACACGATGGACATGATCGCTGTTGGCAAAGTCCTCAACCAGACTCTAAACTCATGTTCCTGTCACACACTCCTGCCCTCCGACCCCAAATATCCCACATGGGAGCAGAAGTCCTTAGGAGAACTGAAGGGAGGCCCTCCTCCTGCCTAACCATGCTACATTCTGAATTTACTCCAACATGGCTGCCTCCACGTTGGTGCAGGGCAGTTCATGAGGTGGTTCCTTCCCAGAGTCCTTGGCAGAAAGCAGAGCAGAAGCCCCTCAAATTTAGGCTTTCTCTTCACCTTACCTTCTACTACTATTCTCTCAAGGACATTAACACACAGAAGGAAGATTGTGACGCATGTGTCTCCCTGCCTCTCTGATTCCACTCTTCTCTCCATAGACCATTGACAGGAGAAAGAGCAGGCTTTTCTCTATAGAGACCTCTCCTTCGTGAAAGTCTGTGATCAAGTCCTCCAGTCATGGTTCTTGATGTGGTGAAGGAGGACCTAGGAGAATTTAGAAAAATCCTTTTCTCTATTGACAAAACCCGACTTTCAAACCTGTTGTCTTGCTAAGGAATTGAAAATCTGATTTTGGATGTTAGAAGCTGAATATTCTCTCCCTCTCTCTCTCTCTCTCTCTGTCTCGTGTGCATGCACGTTCTCGCTCTCTCTCTGCATTCCTGTTATAATAATCCCAAACTCATACTCCTACCACTCCTGGATATGCCTTGGGTGCTCTGGATGGAAGATTGTATACATCTGAGAGAAAAGAATACAACATGAAAATATGTATGTGGGGGGAAAAGGTACAGCCATACACCTGGTAAGTTTACCCCAAGACATGGACAAACCCAGATTGGATCCTGGGTCCGCTACCCATTACTTGTGTACCTCTGGGCAGGTTAACACCTCTAAATTTTGGCTTCTTCGTCTGTTATTCAGAGAAAACAATAGTATCTACTTCATAGATTGGTTGTTAAGGTAAAATGAGGTAAGCTACATAAAGCACTTAGCAGAGTTCCTGCCACCCAGTAGGTGTTCCATAAATGACAATTATATATTTATTGTGAGCACATATGTTTTTTACATGCCTGCCAACCCCATTTACATACTCACTTGGTTTAGCACTTGCCCTGTGAACAGACATGCTCCTGTGGCTCAAGCTACACCTTGTTCTCAAATTAGCCGTGTTAGTCTATGTTCAGGATGAAGTGGACCTCAGTTCGTACTGTGAGAAAATGTTACTCAGTGACCGGTTAAACCACTTTGTTAGCACTTTGCTTTTCGGTCAGTTCTTTCCAATTCTTACAGACAGTGAAAAATGAGACCCCTGAGTCTACAGGGACATCTTTACCAGGTGGAAAAGTGGTCACTCCCCTTCTTGAGTGATGGAAAAGTGAGACTGGAAAGAAAGGAAGGAAGGAAAGGAGAGAGGAAAAGAGGGAGGGAGGGAAGGGGGAAGCAAGAGAGGGAGTCCCAAGCAGCATCATTATAATCTTTTTTTTAACTAAAAAATTTTTTGTCAATGTTTATTCACTTTTGAGAGACAGAGCACAAGTGGGGGAGGGGCAGAGAAGAGAGAGAGGGAGACACAGAATCCAAAGACGGCTCCAGGCTCTGAGCTGTCAGCACAGAGCCCAAGGTAGGGCTCGAACCCACGAACTGCGAGATCATGACCTCAGCTGATGTTGGACGCTTAACCGACTGAGCCACCCAGGCGCCCCTATTATAATCTTTGATACTAATTTGGCTGACCAGTAGAAGACTGCTGTCACCCTTAAGTAGAAACATCCTACACATAATGGGAAGGCAGTCTAGTTATTGTGGGAGTCTTTAATGGACAATTCAGATTTTCACATACTTTATTCAATTAACAGATTCCCTAAGCTTCTGTAAAACAGGCATGAAATTACGATTCTGCGACTAATATGGACCTGTTCTGTAGCTCACAGAAAAGTGTTTTAGATGCACAATGCATACCTATAAAGAGACAATGTAGGCAATCACCTATATCAGCATTTGGCACACTTTTTCTGTAAAAGGATAGATGGTTAATATTTTAGGCTTCGTGGGTGATCTGGACTCTACTGCAAATGCTCAGCCCTGCTGTTGTAGCTGAAAGCATATATAGACGGTACGCAAACGAATGAGCGTGGCTGTGTCCCACTAAAACTATCTATGAATACAAACATTGGAGTTTCATATAATTTTCACTAGTCGTGAAGTACATTTCTCCTCTGATTTTTTTTTCAACTAGTTAAAAATGTGGGCAAAAAGGCAGTGGGCTACATTTAGCCCCAGGTCTGTAGTTTGCTGACCCCTGATATACAATGTCATTTTGGAAACACTGAGGGCTCTTTCTACTTGCTTCCACCAAAACCCTGCAAGTCCACAGTGGGTATTTGAATCCTTTAGCATAGGGTTTCTTATTTTTGTTTTTGTTTTCAGGAGATACAAATTCCCAATTGCCAAGTGCAATGGTTCCACTTAGCAGCCTTTACAGTTGCATTGTAATAAAGTTCTGATTCTTGGTCGACTGTAGTGGGCAGAATATAGGAAGACTGTTACATGTTCTCAGGAGGAAAGAGGAGCTATCAGAGTGTGGGTAAGAGGAAAAGCTGGACTAAGGGGAAGCTTCGGATGGCGTGAAAGCCCCCCCTTGTTCAACATTTGGCCCATAATCATGGCGGCTTGAACAGACTTTAGAGAAGGAATTGATCGAGTGTGGAAGGCCTGAAGGTGATGTCAATAATGATCGTTTGAAGAGAAAATCTAGGCTATCGGCATCAACTTCACAGGGCTTTGAGAAAGCCAGTCTAAAGACATGTTGGACAACACCTGCCAGTGCCTGCTTCCCAATGGACTTTCTCCACGTGGGCATCGTCTTTTGATAGAAGCAGAAAACTCCAGTTAGGAAGCCATGGACAACACCTGCCAGTGCTAACTTCCCAATTGACTTTCTCCACATGGACACTGTATTTTGATAGAAGCAGAAAACTCCAGTTAGGAAGCCATGGATGGGAAAGATAACAGGGTTACCTTCCCCAATTGGTCAGATGAAGGGCTTGCCCTCAGTCACAAAATTCTCTAATGCACCCACCCACGCATTATTTCACTAGACTTGTTCATTCCGGCATGGGAGCTACTAGCCAGGTGAGGCTACTGGGCACTTAAAATGTGTCTAAATTGGTAAGTGCTGTCAGGTATAAAAGACACATTTGATTTTAAAGACTGAAGAGAAAAAAATGTGAGCTATCTCACGGATAATTGTAAAATATGGATTTTATGTTGAAATGACCCCAAATACATTGGGTTAAATAAAATGCATTAAAATTAATTGCACCTTTTTTTTTTTTTTTTTTTACTTTCTAAACTATGGTGATTAGAAAATAAAGTTACACGTGTGGTTTGCATTGGGTTTCTGTTGGAGGGTGCTGAACCAGACTTTGGTAGCAGAGTGCCATGAAAAAGTACTGGAGGGAAGTCAGAGGCCTGGGTCTTACTCTTCCCTTTGTTTCTTACTTGTTTTATGACTTTGGGTGAGCCACCTATTTTAAAAAAAATTTTTTTTAACCCTTATTTTTGAGAGACAGAGCACGAACGGGGGAGGAACAGAGAGAAGGAAACAGAATCTGAAGCAGCTCCAGGCTCTGAGCTGTCAGCACAGAGCCTGACACGGGGCTCAAACTCATGAACCACAAGATCATGACCTGAGCTGAAGTCGGACACTTAACCGACTGAGCCACCCAGGCGCCCAGACTGGTAAGTCACCTATTTTAATCTTCAAAATCTGAGCATGGAACTAGATGATCCCGAAAGCCTCATCTAGATGGAAAAAAAATTATTCGGGCTAAGAGTATTCTTATCATCTCTCTCTAGAGAAGCCTTTGCATCCAAACGAGGAGCAGCAGTAGTAGAATTAACTACAACTAATCTCAAACATCATTATTATTTTTATTATTTCACATAATGGAAAGCTAACATTCTTCTTCTACTTATCTCCTGGGCTTTAAAGATAAAACTATGAACCATTTATAAAATGTATCACTTAATATTCCAAAGAAAATGTAAGAAAATGCCATTTGATAATGACAGTGTCAGTGTAACTATAATTAATCTGTCTGAGGCTCTCTGCACTTTGCTTTGCCACATTCTGTCACCTCTCCTGTCTTCTGGCTCCTGAAATGGGCAGAGACCTGGCTGAGAGGTCAGTAGGAGCTTCACTGTTAGAGCTTTATCCAGCCATAGCTTCTAGCGGGTTCCGGATCTCCCTGAGACCACTGGCTTGAAATTGTCTCTGCTTTTCTTTCACCCGGGCTGAAATCACACCATTCTGTGGATGCATTTAATCACACACCCTGTGTCAGTATTATGAGTCTTCGACGAAATAGATATAAAGAGGAGAGGTCCTTCTCTCAGGGACAGAACTCAGAAACAGTAAATGAAAGGATTCTTTGGGTCTTAAACCCCACAACAATTTTTCTTGTCACTTTGATTCAGTGGACTCCTAAATAGGTCTAAACATTACTGTAACCCATGATTTTTTGTTTATTATGTTAAATCCACATATTACATATTTTTCTATTTATTCATTTTTGTTGGATGCATGATAGCCATAGCCTTTGGAAGATATGTCTGAATTCAAACTATGTTTTGGTTCCTTGGAAAGGGTGGACCTCATTTATATTTTTCAAACTGAGTTTTTTATTTTCAAATAGCTTCAGATTTACAGAAAAATTGCAAAGTTAGTACAGAGAGTTCCCATATACCTGACACCCAGGTCCTCTAGGATTAACGTCTTAGTGTGGTACATTTGTTTTGATTCATAAACAATATTTGTACATTATTAGTTCAAGTCTGTACTCTCTTCAGAGTTCTGTAGTTTTATCTAATGTCCTTCTTCTGTTCCAGTGTCCCACCCAGGATACCACATGACATTTGCTTATCATGTCTCTTTAGATTCTTCTCTTGGATTGTGGTGGTTTCTCAGACTTTCCGCTTATGTATTTGTTTGTTTATTGAATCTTTGTGGGTTTTTTCTCTTTTTTATTTGTATCATTTTTTAAAGATTTTATTTTTATTTATTTATTTAATTTTTTTTTTTTTTAGTGTTTATTTATTTTTGAGAGAGACTGAGAAAGACAGAGTGTGAGTGGGGGAGGGGCAGAGAGAGAGGGAGACACAGAATCTGAAGCAGGCTCCAGGCTCTGAGCTGTCAGGCCGGAGCCTGACACGGGACTCGAACCCACGAACTCAACTGCAAGATCATGACCTGAGCTGAAGTCGGATGCTCCACCACCTGAGCTGGCCGGGCTCCCCGCTTCTGTCTCTTTTTAAATCGAGCTATAATTAACATACAATGTTATATCAGTGACTGTATGAGTTAGGGTGCTTTAGAGAAACTGAACCAATTGAATATATGTACTACATACACACATACACACACACACACACAAAGAGATTTATTTTAAGGAATTGGCTGATGTGACTGGGGGGCTGGCAAGTCTGAAGTCCAAAATCTTCAGCCTGGCAAGCTAAAATAACAGGCAGGAGAGGTGCCTGGTTGGCTCAGTTGAGTGTCTGACTCTTGATTTCGGTTCAGGTCATGATCCCAGGGTCATGGACTCAAGCCCTGCATCAGGTTTTGCGCTGAGCGTGGAGCTTGTTTAAGATTCTCTCTCACTCTCTCTCTCTCCCTTCTCTCTTCTCTCTCATTCCCTCGCAGTCTCTCTCCCTTTGCCCCTCTCCCCTGCTCACACACTCTCTCTAAAAACAAACCAAACCAAACAACCCCCTCCAAAAATCAGATAGGAGTTGATGTTTCAGCTTTGAGGCAGAATTTCTTCTTTTCTGGGAAACCTTTTAAGGCCCTCAACTGATTGGAGGAGGCCCTGTCCACATTATAACCTCCTTTATTAAAGACGAGTCAACTGATCGTGGATGTTGACCATATCTCAATACAGCAACACCCATATTGGTGTTTGATTAAATAACTGAGTATTTCAGTCTAGCCGAATTGATACAGAAAACTAAGCATCACCATGACCCTCACAGTTTTGAGGTGTATTGGTCAGATATTTTGTACAATGTTCCTCAGTTGGGATTTGACTGTGTTTTCTCATGATTAGAGTGGGGTTATATATTTTTGGATGAACTGGATTTTATGGGTCAATGGACCGAGGAGTGACTGTGGCTGGGTTGTTTGGAAATAGGGTCCTTAGAAATACAATCCTGGCCCGGGCCCTGGAATATACATACATTCCTGCTCTGGTCTACCATTTGTATTCTGCTGGATGTTGAATTTGACCTGCTGACTGTTATTATTATTTAAACTTAAAAAAAAAAACTATTATTATCAGCACTATAACAAGTTGCAAAAATAGTACAAGAATTCTTATAGACACTTTACCCAGCTTCCTCTAAAGTTAATGTCTTACATGACCACGTACAATCGCCCAAACTGAGAAACTGACATTAGTACAAGACTGGTAACTAAACCGTAAACCTATTCAGATTTCACTAATGTTTCTACTATTGTCCTTTTACTGTTCCTGGATGCGGTCAGGAAGACACCCATTTTGTTGTCATGTCTCCTCAGTTTTCTTCAATCTGTGAGTTTCTCAGTCTTTCATGACCTTGACGCTTTTGGAGAATTCTGGTTGATTATTTTGTAGAATGCCCCTTGGTTTGGTGTGTCTGATATTTTCTGATGTTTCTGTGATTTTATGCTTAGACTGAAATTAGGTGTTATTGGAAACCATACCACAGAAGTGATGTTCTTTCTTAGTGTATCATATCAGGCCACACGATATAGCTATCTCTGACCAATGATATGTTAACCTTGATCGCTTGGTTAAGATGGTGTCTGCCAGTTTTCACCCCTGTATGGTCACTATTTTTGTCTTTTTTTAGTTAATAATTTCTTTTGCTGGGGAGGAGATAATTTGAGACTATGCAAATATCTTAAATTTTTTAAAATTTTCACCCACTGATTTTAGCATCCACTGGTGGATCTTGCCTACAGCCCTTATTACTCTGGTGTTCAAATGGTGATTTTCTTTTCCCCCTCATTCCTTCTATATTACTAATTGGAATATTCTGTAAGAAAGAGTTGGTCTTTCTCCTCCATTTATTTATTTATCCAATTGTTTATTTATATCACTATAGACTCACCTGCTTTTATTCTTTGGGTTATACACTGATTAAAAAAATTTTTTTTAATGTTTAATTATTTTTGAGAGAGAGAGAGAGAGAGTGTGAGTGGGGGAGAGGCAGAGAGAGAGAGGGAGACAGAATTTGAATCAGGCTCCAGGCTCTGAGCTGTCAGCACAGAGCCCGACATGGGGTTCGAACTGTGAGATCATGACCTGAGCCGAAGCTGGACGCTTAACTGACTGAGCCACCCAGGTGCCTTTACACTGATATATTTTAATTCTAGTACAAATTTGAAATAGAGGATTTTAATGAATCTTTGAGTGAGAAGATTTCCTCATGTGTTATTATGTATCTTAATTTTCCTGAAAGGAACTAATATAAAATCTAAATCTCAGAAATGTAAGGAAGGAGTAGACAGTCTCGTGAAGTGGTTTTCAGAACAAGGCTTCTGGAATCACACTGCTCAGGTAAAGTTACCCTCTCTGGTTTACCTTTCTCACCTATAAAACGAAGATGTAAGCAATATGTACCTAAAAGGATGTTTTAGGGGATAAAATCTGATACTGTATGTAGAATGTTTAGAATAGTATCTGAGTTTACGGCAATTGCTCAATAAATTAGTTTGCATTACCAAGAATACATAACTGGAGGCAGATTAACCCCATTTGTCATGATCGAGCCAGAGATAGTAAAGTAAGGGTTTACTCGAAATCACATCTTAGGCTGGTCCCACATTTTGCTTCTGTTTTCCTTCCTTCCTTTATGTGCTCAGTAAATACCAAACTCAGTATTTGTCCTAAGAATTATTCTTTAAGTTTTCTGAAATAGATCTTGAGCAGTTGGTAAAATCGTGGAATTAGAAACAAGCAAGCATTATCTTCCACGCGCAACCCCCCTCTGTGTCAATCCCTCATCCCTGAGGCTCCCTTAACCCTGTGAGCAAATATACCAACCCTGTGAGCGATATACCAAAACCTGCGTATAGAGCCAGACGTACTACCCTCTCCTGTCACTCCATCCCCTGCCGATTTGGCATATTTCACTGTTACTCCTCTGGCCAGTCAACGAATATTGATATGCACCGGCCTCTATATTCAATCCCTTTATTCTCTTGTGGGATCACTCGCGTGTCATTTTACGATGCCATTGTTCCTCAGCATAACGAGAAATCTGGGGTCTGCACAACAAAACATTTGACGAATATCCTTTCGCTAACCGTAACCCCCAGCTCTTCCTCGCGCTCCAGCCCCTCCCACTTCAGCCTCTTGGACTTCTTGCTGTTCCTTGAACTCAGCAAGCTTTTCGCTGCCTTAGAGCCTGTGCATCTATGGTCTCTTCTGCCTGGAATAATTGTCCCCCCACGCCCCCGGCCCTGCCCCACCAACTCCTCACTTACCAGTTACTCATTCTTCGGATCTCAGCTTATGTTGCTTCCACGAGAGGCTTTTGCTGATCTCCACACCTTTATTCTTTCTCGTTGACCCTTGCTCTTTTCTTGCCTAACCCTTATAACACTGTGTTATTATGTATTTCTTCATATGTGCCTTTTTTTTTTTTTTTTATGCTTGACTCCCTCCCAGAATGTAGGCTCCACGAGGGGCAGAGCCACATTTGTTTTGTGTTGTGGCTGTACTTCTTATGTCTAGTACAACATCTGGCACATAATCACAATCAATAAGTGCTTTGTTGAATACATTAAACAGTCAACATCTGCAAGATGAGAGTGTTTAATTCAATGTATTCCCTGACCTTTCATCAAACATTTGTTGACTGCCTATTATTGCCGGGAATAAGAAATGACTAGGTCACATCCCCTGCCCTTTTGGAGGTCCCAATCTGTTGGGACAGGGTAGTAGGCTGAATGTTGACCCTTAGAATGTTAAATCCAAGTCCCCGGAACCTGTAAATATTACCTTATTTGGAAAAAAAAAAAAAGGTCTTTGCAGATATGATTAAGGATCTTGAGATGGGGAGATTGTCATGGATTATCTGGGGGGGCCCTAAGTGTCATGACATGCGTTCTTATAAAAGGGAAGCAGAGGGAGATTGTACAATTCACAAGGAGGGAACGGTGATGTGAAGGTGGGAGGCAGAGATTGGGGTGATGTGGCTGCAAACCAAGAATGCCTGCAGCCACCAGAAGCTGGAAGAGTCAAGGAACACATACATCCCTATCGCCTCTGGCATGTGTGTGGTTTTGCTGACACCTTGATCTTACCTGGTGATGGACTTTGGATTTCTAGCCCCCAGAACTAATAGAGAATACATTTCTATTGTTGGGCTGGGGCTGAAGTAATTTGTTACAGTGGCCACAGGAAACTAGCACAGAGGTTGATACAAATAAACAAATCCTTGCAAAAACAGTATCACATATTGAGGTAAGAAACAAGGTAGTGTAGAGGCACCTGGGTGGCTCCCTCCAGTTAAGCTGCTGACTTCAGCTCAGGTCATGATCTCACCGTTGGTGGATTTGAGCACCGTGTGGGGCTCTGTGCTGATAGCTGGGAGCCTGGAGCCTGCTTCAGATTCTGTGTCTCCCTCTCTCCCTGTACCTCTCCCACTCATGCTCTGTCTGTCCTCTCTCTCAAAAATAAATAAACATTAAAAAAAAAAAAACCAAGGTGGTGTATGCTTGCAGAGGAAAGAGCTGTCTGCGAAAGTGTTGCAAGGGAAGGGACGTTGATGCAGGATTTAAAAGATAAGCAACTGTTTTCCAGGCAGTGGCCAAGGCTGGTGCATGGGGAGGCCATGTTGGGGGAAGCAGCAGTGTGTGTAAAGACATGGGGCCACATGGAGCATGGCAGGTTCAGGGAACTGGAACATCTGTGTTGAGCTGGTAGATGAAGAATGGGGGGAATTAAGAAGAGAGAGAATCCAACTGTGACCAGGCTTTGAATGGCCTTGCCTGTTCTTACCCCTTATTCTGTAACTGACAGGAAACTGATGAAAATATGGGGATGACTGACTTGTGGCAAATGAGGTTCCACAGCAACATGAATAGCGGACCAGCTCAGAGTCTGCGAGGGAAAACAAACAGGGGAGCAAATAATGGTAGGCTGTGGCAGAATCCTGTGAGAGATGAGAGACTAAGGCAGTAAGAACAGAGATAGAAACATGGGGATATTTGGGAGACAGCGTCTTCGTTTACAAGCTGACAGACCCCGGAGATACCACTGACTGTGGAGCGTAAGAGAGGGAGGACTTATGGGTGCACTGAGGATTTTAGCTGGTGAGGCAGAGAAATATCACTCACAGAATTGCACAGGGGAATGGTCTAGAGAGTTAGTTCTGTTGAATTTCAGGTGCCCGGGGGATGGCCAAATAGAGACTTCAGGAAGGTGGTGAGAAACATGGGTTGAGTCTAGAGGCACAGATCTGGAGGTCATCAACAAGAGATGGGATTTGAAGGCATGAAAGGGAATGAACAGGCAGAGACAAGAGAAAAGGATCAAGGTCAGAGCCCTATACGGTACTAGTTAATTGAATAGGAGAAGAAATACAAACTGTGTGATGTACCGAAAGGGTTGTAGACATGAGTGAGTATTCTGGAGTCCCGGAGGTGTTGATGATTTCTGTAAATTGCCTTTTTTTGAAAGACTTTTGGGCGTCTTAGAAACTCGAGTTGTCCCCAGGCTAACAAACTGGGAACTTGGTCAGCAGCCTGTATGTCTATGCCTGCCGGCTTCCTGGGATCTGGCCTAAGGATAAGGCTGTGTAATTTGGTTAACCTGGACTCCTATAAAAACCGAACTTTTGACCAAATCATTAAACAATTAATCCAGCGAGCACTTCATGATCTGATCAAATTGGTCAATAGGCTGACCATAATGAAAAGAAAAATCCCCCTCTGTCACAACAATTGAACCAATTCATCATGTAGACATTTCTTGAGATAAGCGTTTAATTTTTCAGTCATTAACAGGCTTCCGGTCGTATTGGCAATTGCTCTCAAGCTATACACGTCATGTTTAAATTAATGAGGTCAGGCCTCAGTAACCTCATGCACCTTCGTTGCCTTTTCTGAGTGTTACCGGCAGACCTGAGGCATGAGCAAGGGAGGGGGAAAGAAGGAGGGAAAACAAGGCACGGAAAGAGGTAGGAGAGGAAGAGAAAAGGAGAGAAGAAAGCGAGGAGAGAGGAGAAGAACAGAGAAACAGAAAAGGAAGCGGTTTATCTGAATTTGCTCCTAAAGCGTAGGATGAAATATTTCTAGTGACCACAGGATCAAGGCAGCAGTGAGATGTAGCAGGAAGCATGCAGTGGGGGCCAGGCAAACCGGGGCTGTGAGCCTCGGCTCTGCCATTCTAGTTGTGTGACCTTGAGCCAGGTAATCTCTCTCTCTCTCTCTCTCTCTCTCTCTGAGCTTCATTTCCCTCATCCTGAGAGGTGGTTTGGCACAGAGTTGAAGAGCCAAGTTTCTGGACCTGGGTTTAAGTCCTGATTCTGCCCTGGAGCAGCTGCATGACCTTGGGCAGGTCACTTAACCTCTTAATGACTATGTCCTTCTGTTCTAGAGCATGCATAATAACAGAATCTGCTTTATCTAATTGTTGTGACTCTTAAACGAGTTACTACTTGTAAAGCAAGTGAGGACTGTGCTTGATAATGTTAGCCATTAGCTATAAAATTGTATCAGTTAGATTGTAAAATATTTGTAAAAGCTCCCAGCCCAGGGCTTGACTTACGGAGGCAGGCGCTCAGAAACTATGAATCATTTTCCCTTGTTTCAACTCCTCAGATGCCCCAGATGGGAGAAGAATGGCGACTTCTAACTTCTCTTCTCTATCTCCATCCGGGCACATCCAAATCCACTTGGACCAGGCTCTTTGGATCCTCCATCCATAGCCTGGTCTCACTTGGCCCTGGGCCAAACCTGCGTGCTCCCAGATGGAGCACCGCCTGGGAGGAGGGTTTTAGTGGGTTGCTTTTTTCCCAAAGAAATCTGAAGAGTAGTCTAAGGTCTTCATGGTTAACTTTGCAACAGCATCCAAAGCTCAAAACTTTTGGAATTTAGAGGTGGTATATGCATAGTATGTTGATGAAAATGACAACCCAGAAGAGAGATCTAAGAGGATGGAAATTAAAGTCAATACCAGTAAAGCCCAATAACTGGACGGTCACTGCAGTGTCCACACTTTTGAGTGTGGTTTGGGTGGAGAACATGGAGTGAAAGAGTGAGGCAAGTGTTTTTGCCCCTTTCCCCTTAACTAACAGGGGGCGGGTATATACCAAACATGCTTGCGTGTGTGTGCGCGCGCGCACACACACACACACACACACACACGCACACACGCACACACGCACACACACACTCTTCCTTTTCATACACTTCACTAGCTGCCTGGAACCAAAGCTTGATAATTAAAAAAAGCAAAATTTTAGCACAATTCTTGCAAGCCCAAAGTCAAATATTGGGCAGGCATAAGTCCCGAGTGGAGAGACATCCATGAATGAATACGGAGAGCTCTGGCCGGCGATTTTGCTCCCGCAAAGAGCAGAGCACGAAAGACGCCTCCTTCCACTTCCTGCAGCTTCCAGATCACCTCTACCCTCCTGTGATTTCCCACTTGCCTCTCCTGCCCGGCTCAGGGGATGGTAAGAAGCCAAGACAGATCCCCTCTGGTGCCGGCCAATGTAGATGATGCTATGTAAATAGTTAAAGGAGGGATGAGCCCGTGGTGCGGGTGTCTCACTACCTGACGTGGGTACATTCACACTCAGTAGGGGTATAAGTTGCACAATTTTCACGCCCTTCTCCTTGCCTCATTTTTCTCATGTCGAAAACAGCGATAGCCATAGAACCTACCGTACAGGGTCGCTGGGGGGATGAGACAAGATGGTGAAATGAGACAAAGTGGTGCGTCCAGGCTCTGTCTCCAGTTTAGCAGCCAATATATACAGAGTTGCTATTGTATTCATCTGAAAACTTTGTGTCCACCCTAGAATGGAGGGCCGCGTTTTCCACTGTGCAAGGAGAAATCAAGTTTGGCGTGAATGCAGCAATGTGTGAATCACATTGCTTTTATCAGAATCCGGTTATCTTTTGAAAGGGTGTACCGTGCGTGTGCTGAGTTATCGTTCATGAATTGCTATCAAGGTCACATGTCAAGTGGCTTGAGATTACTGATGAAATGTTACTACTAACCATCTACCTCTTCTACCTTATATGTGGAAGCCTGAGCTTCCCAAAGGGATGTGAAGACTCCTGAAGAGCATTTTCCAGAGATAATCCAGGGAGGAGGGCTGCTGACACCTGCCAAGTCCAGACTCTGGTGTGGGAGATGGTGGGGTGTTATGCAATCACTCCTGTATTTTTACCACCCAGCTGGTCCTGTGACGACTTTCGCCAAGGGAGCATCTCTCCTCTCTTAAAGTTGGCTTCTGCTTCTCTCCAGGTGATATCCCAAGGTCACCTGGGAGAGGGAGGTCAGTGGTGGGGGCGGGGGGAGGGCTGGGAGGAAGCAAAGATAGGCTTGTCTTTTGGGCTTGACCTCAGCAGGGCACATCATCTTCTACACGTGATCCTGACACCACATTTAGAGATAAGATCTAATCGGAGGGTAAATAAAAGAAAAAGATGCTTGCGGGAGGTGTGGGGGAGCAAAGAGGGGAAATTCAGGTGATATGTAGTGGCACCAGGTGTAGATTGCTGCCCATCTGGAGCCAGCAGGTGCATTTTTGATTTGAACAGAGTTCCACTGGGATTGAACTAATGATTCAACGTCAAGCATGCTTCTTGCACATCTCCCATATTTCTGTGCCCTGACTCCTTCTTTGGTCTCATCGAATTGATGAGTCAGCATGGGCACTTCACTTGCAGGGAAGGGATGGGCGTTGCCTTGAAAAATGAAAGTAGGGGACACCTCTGTGTCCCAGCACACTCTCCTAAATTTTTCTTAATGTTTATTTATTTCTGAGAGAGAGACAGAGCCCGAGCAGGGGAGGGGAGGAGACAGAGGAAGTTGCAGGATCAGAAGCAGACCCTGGGCTAGAGCCTGAAGCAGGGCTCGAACTCACAAACAGTGAGATCATGACCTGAGCTGAAGTCCGATGCTTACCTGACTGAACCACCCAGGTACCCCTCCCAGCACACCGTCCTAAAGGCCCCGGGGAGGAAGCTGGTTGTGATGGGGAGGGGGTACTTTGGAGAGCCTCCCCTGACCCTGCTCTACCCTCCGCAGTGACAATCTGCCTCCTGTACTGGGCTCCCTGACCTTCACTCTGTCTTCCTCACTCTTACTCGCAAGTGCATAGGAACACCTCAATTCCTTTTTGTCGAATGAATGAAAGAACTTGGGTTTTGAGGCTCTGTGGATTAAAACTACATGTTGTGTGTGTGTGCTCACCAGAAAGCCTGGGAAGAGTGAGGTTTATAGTTGAAAATATATTTTTCCCCCACAAGGAAAGTCTTAGAAGACCAGAGAGGAGGTAAGGCATTTTTTCCCTCAACCTTTCTCTCAGGGAGGTCGTGGAAGATTTGGCCCTAACTGGTCTTTAGAGGATTAATAAAGGGCAAAGATCCATATCACAGACTCGCATCAGGTACATTCCTTATGAAGCACAGGCTGAACCGGCCAAGAATGCGGTAAGCCCCACCCTGAACCAACACCACAGAGACTCTGAGACTGTAACAGACGTATGGAGAGGGAGTGTGTAATTTATCTCTAAAGCTATTATTCTTAAGTAATCTCTGCATCCAACTCGGGGCTCGAACCTACAACCCTGAGATCAAGAGCTGTATGCTCTGGGGGCACCCCGGTGGCTCAGTCGGTTAAGCGTCTGACTCTTGATTTTGGCTTAGGTCATGGTCTCAAGGTCATGATTTCAAGGTCATGAGATTGAGCCCCGTGTTGGGGGACCTCCCCCTCCCTGTGACGCACTGGGTGTGGAGCCTGCTTAAGATTCTCTCTCTCTCTCTCTCTCTCTCTCTCTGTCTCTCTCTCTCTGCCCCTCCCCCACCTCAGAAAAAAAAAAAAAAGGAGTCATTGCTCTACTGACTGAGCCAGCCGTGTCCCAGACAGCTCCCCTCCACCACCAGCACCAGCACTCCCCTTCCAGCATAAATCAACCACCAACCTAGACTCAAACTTAGGAGCAGGAGGAAAACACCCAGAAGGAAAGGGGAAGGTTCACATGACACAAAGGACAAGAATGTAGAAGCTGGTGACTAAATTTTAATCACCGTACCTTCTGATGTGCGAGGACAGTAGTGATAATGCCCAGGGTTGGAGACAGAACACCTATTATCTAGCGATGACACTCAGAGTTTATTGAGGGCAGGGGAGGCCTCCTCTTTCTAGATGTCCTGAGATCTGCTGCTTTGCAGCCGGAAAATACTGGATTGTAAACCCTAGGACATGACCCGTCACCACGCACGTATGTACCGCGAAGGCAAATACCTTATGTGGGTGAAGCCTCGCGTTGAGGGAGTACCAGGTACGTATGTTGCTCACGTGCTCAGGACATTTCACCAAATTGCAGACTCCAATAAATAATTCTCCCGAGCCTGCAGTTATTGCTTCCTGGGTCATTTTGAAGTCTGATTTAGGGCATGCCAAAGGGAACATTGGCCCTGAAACCATTAACCGCCACCCACAGACTCTAGCTGAAATGCTTCCCTTCTTGGCGTAATCTGAAATTGTTCTTCCTGATTAAAGCAAAGGGCTTTCTAAAGTCTCCATTAAAAAAAGTTTTATACCCATTAACACCCATTAGCTCTGGTTAGTTTATCAGATTTCTGCACCTGACTAGGACCCAGAGGGTAGGGTAAGCAGTGAGGCAAGAGGGAGTGGGGGCCGGGAGTGGGGGAGGGTACGGAGGACGGAGAGGGTTCTCACCGCACCCACACCACGGCTTGATGAGGGAGGCAGGGCAGTGCTGACTCCATTTTACAGTCGGGATCGTTGTGGTTCAGGGAGATAAGCCCCTCGCCTGACGCAGGGCAATGGTCCTTCCATCAGGTTGCCTCCACCTGGGACTTGCTGGGTTTGTGCTGAGAATTTCGGGGACACACCAGGTGGGTGCACATAGTTCAGGGAATGTTAGCTCCCCCTCACGCCACGCGGCTCCTGAGTTCTGACCTCTCCCGTGCCAGTGACACCAGCTGAGAAAACACGCACGTCCTGTCCGGAGGGGAAACAGGGAAGTGGCTGAAACTGTAAATGACATCAAACTATCGAGTATCCATGCAACACGTATTGATCGATCATCTATGATGTTCCAGGCACCGTTCTAGGCCCTGGGGATATAACCGTATGTAAAAGAGTTAAAAAAAAAAAACCCTCTCTTCCCCTTGTGCTTATATTCTAACGAAGAGAAGCCTGCCATGAACCACACAGATAAGGCACATACTCAGTAGGGCAGATGGAAATAAACACGACTGAGGGAAGGGAAAGGCAGAGTCCGGGGGGCGTGCTGATGGACAGATTGCTGCATCGGGTGGTCGGGGATGAACTTCTCGATATGATGAACTTTGAGCAGGTGTCCCGGGCGTTACAGGAGTGAGCCATGAGGCTGTGGGCGAGGACTGTCCCAGGCAGAGAGAATATCGGGTGCGAAGGGTCCAGTGCATGCACCGAATCACGTGTGTGAAGAAAACCCCGAGGGAGAAATGTTATTTGGTGGCTCCTGCAGACACGGTTTTTGATTAATGGAGATAAATACTTAATTAATTAATATATAAACCTACCATTTAAACATTTGGCCTATAATTACCCAAGAAGAAATCAATATTTGAATCTTGGACTATGGTTTAAGTAGGAAATTACCTTTTTAAATCACCTCTTCATTAGGAAAAGCTTTAACTGATTAATTAATAATTCACTGACTGGGAGAAGGTCTTGCATAACGTATTGATCAAACCTGATTCATATTTGAGAAGTGTTTGAGTTCGCGCTTTGGGGTAGCACAGGGCAAAGGTATTGGGGCACACCCCGATGTTCTGGTCACAGTGGACACAACCTGGTTCCACAAACCCCATGGAATCACCCCAGAAGCGTCTCGACACAGAGAAGAAACGTACTTGCAAATACTCTTCACACAACCTGGGTTTCAGTGCAGTTCAACATACGTCCTTGCGTGGCCGAGGGGTGGGGGAGCTTTCTGAGGTCTCTTTTATAAAAGACTGTCCACTCTCATGACCTAATTACCTCCCCGAGGCTCCACGTCTAATTACCATCCCATGGGGATTAGAATTCGACCCATGAACTTTAGGGGACATAAACATGTGGTCTATAGCACCCACTTTGTGCTAGGAACCGAATGAGGTGTTGGGGATACAACGGTGAACAAAGCAACGACAGAACCTGCTTTCGCGGGGCTTCCACCCCCAGGGAAATACAGGTGATAAACAAGTCAATACGCAGAGAGTAAAAAGGGAAAGGTCAGTGAAGCAAACCAGTGGGGGCACGGTGACAGCCTAACAGCAGGCATTCGATGTGGTTCCAGAAAATCAAGGAGAGCTTCTCAGAGGAGGTGACATTTAAGCAGAGATCCGCAGCATCCGAAGGAGGCACTCAGGGAAGCAGCCGCTGAGGGAAGAGCGGGCACAGAGGGGCGGCAGTGGGAAGGCAGCCACGTCCAAGGTTGTGGGAGGCCAGCGTGCTCAGTGTGGCGAGTCTGTGAGGAACAACATGATTGGCCACCAATCAACTGTTTCGTACAGGACACCCAAGTCAGCAGTGTTCCTTTGCTGTATGGACCACATGGATGCAAATTATGTTGCAGGAGCCAAGAATGGGGTTTGCCTCAGGGCGCCCGGGTGGGACAGTTGGTTAAGTGTCCAACTTTGGTTCAGGTCATGATCTCGTGGTTTGTGGGTCTGAGCCCCGCATCAGGCTCCGTGCTGTCAGCATACATTCCCTCTCTCTCTCTGCCCTTCCCCTGCTTGCTCTCTCTCTCTCTGTCTGTCTCTCAAAAAGTAAATAACCATTAAAAAAAAAGAATGGGGTTTGCCTTTACCTTATGAAGAAGGCGTATCACTTATGTAAAACATCTATTTAATGTTTATTTATTTTTGAGAGAGAGACAGAATGTGAGGCGGGGAGGGGCAGAGAGAGAGGGAGACACAGAATCTGAAACGGGCCCCAGGCTCGGAGCTGTCAGCACAGAGCCCGACCCGGGGCTCGAACTCACAAACCATGAGATCATGACCTGAGCCAAAGTCAGACACTTAACCGACTGAGCCACCCAGGCAGCCCAGGTTATTGCTTATTTTTAAAGTCAGCTTAATTGGGATGTAATTTACATACCTTCCCTAGGTCCTAAATTGTGTCTCTGGAGTTGCCATCCAGTATGAGGTGCCCTAAATATCAAATGACTACGATTATGGTCCCCCTCACCTTTCACTTAGTGCTGCACTAAGCTCATTTGGGCAGGGTGGAATTTAATGAATACAGTAGATATCAAACCACCGTAACCCATCTAAGGGACTAAGTGACGCAGCAGTATCTGGGCCATATTTTCTGAATAACGAATAAGGAAATACGATTTGATAAATGGTTTGGTGGGGGGATTCTGTGTATTTTATTATAACATTTACTTACTATTTGAAGAGCAATTAGAATTTCTGGGACATTTTGGTGACTTTTGAGGACAACGAGACAGGATATTTAAAATCAGCAGGATGGTCCTGGAAAATCCATGATGCAAGCTTGCCCAGCGGATCAGTGTTAGAGCCACTCGTCTTGCCACCGTCATAACAAAGGTGGGGCTAGAGGCAGTGGACCTAACTTCAGAGTTACGGTCATGTACTTACAGGCTCTGGAGTCAAAGGAACTTGGGTCCCAACCTTGTTCTGCCTCCTCTAACGGTGTGATATTGAGAACCTTTCTTCACCTTTTGGAGCCTCCGTTTCTTCACCGAGGTTAACGTGGTCATGAAGTGAGGTAGTATTTGTAATGCTTAGTGCAGTATATGATACAAGCAAGACCTCAGTTGATGATAGTGATTATCATTATTGTTTTCTTCTTTTTGTAAATATATAGGGAGAAGGGAAGGTGAAATTTAAGACTGGCTGATTTTTTTTTTTTAACGTTTATTTACTTTTGAGACAGAGAGAGGCAGAGCATGAACAGGGGAGGGGCAGAGAGAGAGGGAGACACAGAATCTGAAACAGGCTCCAGGCTCTGAGCTGTCAGCACAGAGCCCAACGCGGGGCTTGAACTCACGGACCGCGAGATCATGACCTGAGCCGAAGTCAGACGCTTAACCAACCGAGCTATCCAGGCGCCCCAAGACTGGCTGATTTTTGTACCAAAGGTACAGAAGAATTTGGGGCACCTAGGTGGTTCATTCAGTTGACCATCTGACTTCTGCTCAGGTCATGATCTCGCGGTTGGTGAGTTCGAGCCCCGCATCGGGCTCTGTGCTGACAGCTCAGAGCCTGGAGCCTCCTTCGGATTCTGTGTCTCCCTGTCTCTCTGCCCCTCCCCTGCTCATGCTTTGTCTTTCTCTGTCTCTCAAAAAATAAATAAATGTTAAAAAAAAATTACGCACACACACACCAAACAGTTGCAGAGAAATTCTTTTGTACAATGAGAGCTTCCAAATTTTCAACTTTTTTCCCTAACTTGACAGCTAAAGATGTCTGGAAATTGCCCACTATATTGCTTTTCTGTTTTTGCTGTGCAAATTGCCACAAACTTAGTAGCTTAAAACAACATAAATTTATTATCGTACAGTTTCGTAAGTCAAAAGTCCTGGGCAAAAATCAAGATGTTGACAAGGCTCCGTTTGTTTGTTGTTGTTTTCCTGGAGGTTCTAGGGAAGCAACTCCTTTCTTGGCTTTTCCAGCTTCTTAAGCCTGCCCGCTTTCCTTGACTCATGGTTCCCTTCTCCATCTTCAAAGCCAGAAGAGTCCTCTCATATCACGTGTCTCTGACCCACTTTTCTGCCTTCTTCATCCACTTTTAAGGACTCATGCAATTAAACTGGGCCCCTCTGGGGAATCCAGGATCATCGCCTTTCAAGCTCCTTGACCTTAATCACGTCAGTAAAATCCCTCTGCCACGTAAGGTCACATATTCACAGGTTCATTGGATTAAGATGTAAATACAAGGGGCATTATTCTGCCTACCATAGTAGTAAATTCAAAATACAATCCGACAGAGAACTAAATAAGAGAAGAGAGGATATAGAGAGAGAATGTATCTATAGCCTATATATTAACTCCCAAATCAGCAGAATACCCAAGTATCCCTAATTAACTATTTTTAACTCCATTAGTCTTATTACAGAATTTTTCCAACATGAGTAATTTTCTTATATTTACTATCCAAATAACCCAATCATTGAAATACTTAAAAACGTAACCACTTGAAATAATGCTTCAAAGACAAACACATTGGCCACTCAAACTATACCAAATTCAACGATGTGGTTTTTTTTTTTTTTTAATTCCTTGTAATGGCATTACACTCGAGGAGTCTCGGTGGACTGCAGCTAGAGAATGGAATCCCCCAGCTGACAGACGTGGAGAAGGCTCAGTTGGAGTAGTTGATGAGGAATGAGCTGCGCTTGCTTTTATTCCCGGCATATTAGATTGTTTTTCTTTTTTCAATGGCTTTAGCAGAGCTCGGGAGAAGTTCCTAGTTCCTGTGACTGATTCATGGGAAAAACAAAGAGGCAGGGAGGTGGGGGGGGGGCAGTTGTAGAAAGAGGCATATGTGCATAAACTCATGATTAGTTCCGTGCTTTTGGGCAAAATCATCCAGAAACACATACTATTTTTCTCACGTACCATTCTTTACTACTGTAATAAACACATATGGATGTCATTGTCCATTCCTCCTGCCAGTCTGTGCCTCGAATCATCTTTCCCAGAGTGACGCGTTCGAATTCATATTTTTCCCAATATTCCCCATGACAGGAACCTATATTTGCAGCATGACCGGCTGGAGGGGGCGTGCAGTCTGTGGTTAGAGAAGGGAGGAAAGATCACAGGTACCTTAAATGAGGGTAGGTAAAGCCTCTATGGTAGAAAAAGGTTTACTATAAGAAACAAATGTTCTCTTCCACTTACTTCGCCTACTGTTTACCACCAATGGCAGATCAGATCTCTGTCTTTGACCTTGCCCAGGGTCCCTGGGGATTGTGATCGCTTGGATTAATAGCTGGTGGAGATAAACGCAACTGTCTGCCAGTGAAACTTGAAGGCTTAAACATGAGCTCACCGGATAAAAATATTTCCCAATAACACGGGGCTCTTCGAAGCAGTAGCCAGCCCCTAGCTCTCAGGCCATGCTTGGTAAGGCGCTGTTCCAGAGACCCAAGAATGGTAGTGCCGAAGGCACCATTGTGTGAGAACGGAAGCTCAAATGGAGACCAGTTCTGGTGGCTTCTGGTTTTTCTCACCTAATGGCTTCCTTGGCCTATCACAGCTGGCAGTGAGCCTTGCACAAGTGGATGACAGTAATAAAATGAGAACATGGGAGCGAGACTAGCTGCTCTTCATTTCACTCCAGAATCACGCCACAAGGCCCCAGGCACTGGGCTGCTTGATTTTGCCAACTTTCAAATCACTTCCCCAATCCAGAGCTCCAGCCTCTCCAGCGTGGGCAGGGCGGCATGGCGGGTGTGGACCAAATGGACTTTAACATGGGTGGGGTCCATGTCCAGAGGTTTGATATTACTCACTTAAATGATATTAAACTGGAAGTAGGGTTTGGAAAATTGGGAGGGGAGGCTGGGAAGGGAGAGAGAGCATAAGAATGCAGACTCCAGAAAATAGAGGCACAGCCCTGAATCCGTGCACTTGACTTCAAATAGGTTCTGTTTATAAAGAACATGCACTGATGCTTTATGTGCCCGAGTCACAGGCTCAGTCACTCAACAAATATTTACTGAGCACCAATTTAGGGTCGGGCTCTGTTCCAAAGACTAGAGAACAAGACAGATGGAATCTGGGGGGAAGCTTACATTCTAGTAAAGGGAGACAGATCACAAAAAAGTAAAGAAATAACGGGATCAAGTGATAGACTGGAGAAGGAGAAACTTGAGCTGACATCCGAGTGTCAGGAAGGAACCAATTGTGGGAAATGCTGGTAAAGACACCGCAGGAAGGGAGAAGGGTGAGTACAAAGAAAAAGCCAGGTGTAGGGTGCCTGGGTGGCTGTTTAAGCTGTTTAAGCTTGTTAGCGTCTGACTTCAGCTCAGGTCACCATCTCACAGCTTGTGGGTTTGAGCCCCGGGTCGGGCTCTGTGCCGACAGCTCGGAGCCTGGAGCCTGCTTCAGTTTCTGTGTCTCCATTTCTCTCTGTTCCTCCCCCACTCATGTTCTCTCTCTCTCTCTCTCTCTCTCTCTCTCTCTCTCTTTCTCTCTCTCAAAAATAAACATTAAAAAAATTAAAGGAGTGCCTGGGTGACTCAGTCGGTTAAGCGTCCGACTTCGGCTCAGGTATGGTCTCACAGTCCGTGAGTTCAAGCCCTGCATCCGGCCCTGTGCTGACAACTCAGTCTGGAGCCTGCTTCGGATTCTGTGTCTCCCTCTCTCTGCCACTCCCTCGCTTGCACTCTGTCTCTCTCTGTCTCTCAAAAATAAATAAATGTTAAAAAATTGTTTTTTTTTTTTTAAGAAAAAGCCAGGTGGTCTTGAGCAACAACAAAAAAAGGGCCAGTGGGCTGGGAATCTTTTCTCCTGAGACTTGGATTTGTTTAATTTTTTTTTTAATTGTGGTAAAGTATATATAAAAAGATTTAGCACTAACCTTTTTTTTTTAAGTTTATTGATTTATTTTGAGAGAGAGAGAGAATGAGAGCAAGCGGGGGAGGGGCAGAGAGAGAGGGTGAGAGACAGAGAATCCCAAGCAGTCTCCGCGAGTGAGCACAGAGATCATGAACCACAAGATCATGACCTAAACCAAAATCAAGAGTCTGAAACTCAGACTGAGCGACCCAGGCGCCTCTAACCATTTTTACGTATACAATTCAGTGGCATTAAATACATTCCGTCATTGTGTGGCCATTGTCATCATCCAGCTCCAGCATCCTCTCTCTCATCATTTCGAATGGAAACTGCCCATCGAACACTAACTCCCATCCCCTGGTCCCCCAGCCCCTGGCAACCAATGTTCTAGTTTCTGTCTCTATGGATTTGACTTCTCTAGGTACCTCACGTATGTGGAATTATATACATTTGCCTTTTGTGTCTGGCCTGTTTCACTTGGCATCACGTTCTCAGGGTTCATCTATGTTGTAGCACGTGTCAGAACTTGCTTTTTAAGGCTGCATAATATTCCATTGTGTAGTTATACCACATTTTGTCTGTCCACTCATGTGTTGATGGACACTTGGGCCGTTTCCACCTTTTGGCTATTGTGAATTACGCTGTGAACACTGGTATTGAGACTCATTTCTTTGTGGAGCTTTTCCTTTTTATTTTTTAATTTTTGTTACATTATTTATGGTAAGTTTTTTTTTTTTTTTAATTTACATCCAAATTAGTTAGCATATAGTGAAGCAATGATTTCAGGAGTAGATTCCTTAATGCCCCCTACCCATTTAGCCCATCCCGCCTCCCACAACCCCTCCCATAACCCTCAGTTTGTTCTCCATATTTATGAGTCTCTAATGTTTTGTCCCCCTCCCTATTTTTATATTATTTTTGTTTCCCTTCCCTTATGTTCATCTGTTTTGTCTCTTAGAGTCCTCATATGAGTAAAGTCATATGATATTTGTCTTTCTCTGACTGACTCATTTCACTTAGCATAATACCCTCCAGTTCCATCCATGTAGTTGCAAATGGCAGGATTTCATTCTTTTGGATTGGCGAGTAATACTCCATTGTATATATATACCACATCTTCTTTATCCATTCATCCCTCGATGGACATTTGGGCTCTTTCCATACTTTGGCTCTTGTTGATAGTGCTGCTATAAACATGGGGGTGCCTGTGTCCCTTCGAAACAGCACACCTGTATCCCTTGGATAAATGCCTAGTAGTGAGTTGCTGGGTCGTAGGGTAGTTCTATTTTTAATTTTTTGAGGAACCTCCATACTGTTTTCCAGAGTGGCTGCACCAGCTTTCATTCCCATATTTTTAAATTTTAATTGTAATTTTTTTATTTATTATAGACAGGGTGTATAGAGGAGAATCTTAAGCAGACTCCATGCTCAGTGCAGAGGCCAAAATGAGGCACATTCTCACAAGTATGAGCTCATGACCTGAGCAGGAATCAAGGTTCGGATGTTTAACTGCTTAACCAACTGAGCCACCCAGGTGCCCCAAGACTCAGTTTTAAATGAGGGCACCCACAGTCTAATTTAACTCTTGAGATGGATCGATATGTGATTAAAACACATGCAGACAGTGTTGAAAAAAAAACAAAACAAAAACAAAGTGGCAAAATGACTTCACTGATAGTGTATGTTCCCCACCTCTGAGATTTTTATTTACATGGTTATTTTACTTATTTTTATTTATTAATTGACTTCGTGTTATGCGTTTCTAAATATTGATTGGGAGTAATTATGAAGAATATCTATTGAGTCTGGGGACTGCCTTTTAAAATCACTGTATTTATTTTCTTTCCTGAAGTATTCAATGTAAAGTATACAGAAAAAATAATTTTTTTAACTGCATAATGTGAAAAAGAATGCATATATGACGTGGTCTCTGAATTGCCCCGAAATGCCGCCAGAATATTCCAGAGGAGGGGATGCCTTTTACTCTAATAGAACAACAACAAAAACCCAGCTTTCATGTGGCTGTGCCTGTATCCACAATACTGAATGCAAGCTGATTCAATATGCCATCAGACATGTTTCTCTCAAGGTCGTTGCAACTTTTTTCAGATAGTGGGACTGAAATTCCCTTAAATCCCATTTTACCCACAATGATGGGAGCAGTGATTTTGACATTTTGAAATCTTAGCTAGTTTCCTTAGTTAGCCAGATAATTCAATTAGAGCTGAAGACATTCATCCAAGGAAAAGTCTCCCCACTCTTACATAACCCTGGTTTAATTTTTAAAAATTTTTTAAAATTCACAAACCCTCCATCATACAGAAAGATTGAGCCATGTTACTCAAAGCATGTGTGCACTGTAAGCTTTTAGGAGACCACACTAATGAATCACTGAGTTTTCTAGACCCAAAAATCACTTGTATCCCTGGCATCCTTTGCTGTGAAGGACTATGTAAGAATCACCCTCAGGGAGCCTGGGTGGCTCAGTCGGTTGAGTGTCCGACTTCGGCTCAGGTCATGATCTCACTGTTCGTGGGTTCGAGCCCTGTGTCGGGCTCTGTGCTGACAGCTCAGAGCCTGGATCCTACTTCAGATTCTGTGTCTCCCTCTCTCTGCCCCTCCTCCATTCATGCTCCGTCTCTCTCTCAAAAATAAATAAACATTAAAAAAATTAAAAAAAAGAAAGAATCACCCTCAGCTACTGTGATCCTATCACATCTACTCTACCAAGGATTTCCAGACATCAATGAATAGGACTGTCCTCAGTGGTAAAGGACCTGCTGTGTGGGGGGGGGGCGGCGAGGAGGGGAGTGGGGGAGTGGGGAGGAGGGCTTATTGAAAAGGTATCATTTTGCAAAGATTGCTGCCATTGGTTCTGTGGGCAGGCATGATGGGGAATGCAGGGAACAGGTGGTGAACTGGAAAGCATGTTGCACTAATTTTGAATTACTGTTTATTTTTTTAATGTTTATTTATTTTTGAGAGAGAGAGAGAGAGAGAGAGAGAGAGAGAACACCTGCAAGGCAGGGAGGGGCAGAGAGAGGAGGTTAGAGACTCTGAAGCTGACAGCATAGAGCCTGACATGGGGCTCGAGCTCACAAACCATGAGCTCATGACCTGAGCCGAAGCTGGACGCTCACCTGACTGAGCCACCTTGAATTACTGTTTCTTTCTTTCTTTTTTCCATAAGGACAGAAGCAGGTTTTTCCCTTTGCCTTTTCCCACCAGTGCCGCAGACACCAATATCTGTAACAAGAGCAACTCCTGGCACCTCACCAGAGCTTTCCCAACCCTGGACGTCATTCCTTCTCAGGGTTTCTTCCAATTGGAGAGTCAGAGAGCCAAGTTGGTCCAGGTGCCTGGCATTCCTCTCCTGCTCCGAAATTCCCATACCAACCTAAAATGCCATCAGAACACCAGCCTCGAATTAACCAGAATGTCAACACACTTCCAATCAATGCTGTGAAATCTGCAGACATCTTTGTGCCAGGAGACCTGAAGGATGTCTGTTTCTCGTGATTCGCCTCCGTGGTGTTTATACCATTGAGAAGATTAGCTGTAGCCACGTTTAACTGGGCAGGATCTAAACAAATTAATTCCTTGCAACCCTGGTCAGTTTCTTCCTGCCTGTATCTATGTTTCCCTCAAATGTAAAAGGGATTTACAGCCCAGGAAAAATCTCTGTGATAGATGCAATCTGGGAAAGGTGGATATACCCTATGACATAGAAAGACAGAATGGAAGACTGTGGTTCGCAAAATGACCGTAAAAGCTAAATAAATATCCCCGGTCTAACACTATAAAGAAGAGACTCTCTGGCAAGACCCTCAAGTACATAGCTCAGACTTCAGTTTTTTTTTAATGTTTATTTATTTTTGAGAGACAGAGAGAGAGGGAGGCACAGAATTGGAAGCCATCTCCACGCTCCGAGCTGTCAGCACAGAGCCCAATGAGGGGCTCAAACTCACGAACCGGGAGATCACGACCCGAGCTGAAGATGGATGCTTAACTGACTGAGCCACCCAGGCATCCCAACATAGCTCAGACTTCAAAAATCTGATCTTCCCTGCCGGTCCCTTTCCCACCTCTATTACCCTGGCCTCTACCCCCAAACTTAGAACCTTATCATACCCTCATTCCCAGAGTAAAGATCAAACTCCTTAGCAGGCATAAAACATAACAGGCTTTCCCTTGATCTAGATTCTGTGTGCCTTTCCAGCTCTGGCATCGGACATCTCCCTCTCCCACCCCAAGCTCCAGGCACACTGAAGTTCCCAGTCCTTCGAAAGCGCCATGCTGTCCCTCAGCCCAGATCAGGCTTCTGCATATATTGGCTTCTCTGCCTCAGTGCCCTTTCCTGCCTGCTTTTCACCCAGTTGTAGAAAACATTCAGCGCGTTTTGACCCCCAGCCTCTGAACCTTCTTCCCATGTGTGAGGACGTTCCTCATCTTATAAACCCTATTGGGAAATAGCACCTTTAACACCTGTCTTCTTTTACAGAAGTCAGAAAGACTTCTCTGGCACATAAGATGTGGGCGGGGAGCCCAATCTTGGCGCATCAGCTTGCACCTACCTGGGATGTGGATTCTGGAAGCAATGCCACCCAGAGGCGGGGCAGGGAAGACTCCCTCCTGGCCGTGGTGGGGGCGATGGCAGCAGCGTGCAGTTTCCCGGGGCCGTCTCCAATGCCACAGCACCAACAGCCTCATATCACCTCGGCACTGTTTTTCCCAATGGTTCTGTGGCCTTCCTAGAGACTGTGTGGCCAGCTGATGGCTCTGCGGTTTCCGGCTCCGGTCTATTTCTGTTGCTCGCAGTTAAAACTGACAGTTCCCCCGACCAGCGTCAATTTGTTCCTCAAGACCGCGCTTAGTTATGACTCTGTCTAGAAGCAGCACCCATCCCTGGCCACCAGTCTTCTCTGGACTCCCATGGAAGTCTGGTCTACCGTGGCTCAGCACTGGTGAGGCTGTGTCCTGACCTGCCGCTCGACTCCCTGCCCCCTCTTCTAGACTATAATTCCCTGAGGCCAGAGGACAGGTTTTGCCCCTCTCTGTCCCCAGAATGCAGCACAGTGTCTAACATGATATGCGGTAGTAGCAGCAGCTGCACTTCTGGAAGCAATAGCGATAATAACATAACTAACATTCATGGAACATCTGCTCTGTGCCAAGAGATAGGCTATCTTGTCAGGCACAAGACAAAAGATTTTTATTTAATGAATAAATGAATGGATACCAAGCGATGCTCCCGAGATGTTTTTGAAGAGTGTGGCTCAGGCAACCCCAAGGAAACACTGGGACGATGCCTTCCCATCAGTGAATACACCTTCTTGGCCCTCTTCTCTCTTTCTCTGGGTACGTCTCTGGTGTTCCACGTCTCTGGTGTTCCACGCTTGTCCTCAGCTAGAAGCTATTTAACATCTAGAAAGTTGATTAGCCATGGTTACGCTGTTAGTCGCAAGTGCCTTTGTCTTTCAGAGGCTTCTCATATCATGAAAAGGTTTCAGAAGAAAGAGTCTTTATTGTGCAATGCCTCATAGTAGACCACACTTTTTTTTTTAAACTACATATTTGGGGAGAACGCAACTGGGGGAGGGGCAGAGAGAGGGGGACAGAGGATCCAAATCGAGCTCTGTGTTGACAGGCGGACAGCAGAGAGCCCGATGCAGGGCTCCAGCTCATGAGCTGTGAGATCACGACCTGAGCCGAAGTCAGACGCTCCACTGACTGAGCCACCCAGGCGTCCCTGACCACACTTGTTTTTATGGTGTGGGCACAGGAGCTGGGGCTGGAGAGAGAGAATGGCTATGTACCTGTGTGAAGGATCGGGGAAGCCGCTCCCACCCTGGCGAAGAATTTCAATCTGAGATTGAATCAGAGGATATCAAATGGGAAGTCTCATGCATGTGCCCTCAGAAAAACATAACTTAAGGGGCGCTCAGATTGGTCAGCTGGTTAAGCATCTGACTTTGGCTCAGGTCATGATCTCACGGCTCTTGAGTTCAAGCCCCATGTCGGGCTCTGTGCTGACAGCTCAGAGCCTGGAGCCTGCTTTGGATTCTGTGTCTCCCTCTCTCTCTGCTCCAACCTTGCTCATGCCCTCTCTCTCTCTCTCTCTCTCTCTCAAAAAAATAAACATTAAAATTTTTTTAAATAAATAAAAAAAAGAAAAACGTAACTTGACTGAGAGACTGATTTCCTGTAAATGCTTGATTTATACAAAATTGAAAATATTGGAATTTTCTTAAATGATAGGGAGTTAATCAGAGATTGCCTCTTACTGACCTTGGAAAGATTTTGCTTATGGTTTCCAGGACCTGAACAAGAAATGACCCAGCTCGGGCTGGCTTACAAAATGAGCTAAATTGAGTTTTGTTTGTATGACTGGACCGGTTCTACCTGCCTGGGGAATTTTCAAAGCTGGGTCCACTTGTTTTGACTTCAACAGACTCTAACTGAACTCCCTTGCGATTTCCGAGCGTAAATAGAGCCCGCCCCAAACACGCGGCTGACCTGTTTGTAGCTTGCTGCTGTTTGTGTGTCCTGAATGGCAATCCCCCTGCTATTTCTGATTAAACTCATCTCTTTGAACTTGCCTCAATTTACCTCTTTATTTAAGTGGACACACCCCCGTCCATTTTTTCTCAAAGGGTAATCCTCTTCTGGGGTCTTCCTAAGCCCCACAGAGATTTTTTCCAGTGCCTTGGCCATGTCATCTCCCTGGGGGCAGGCTCACGGTGAGAAGGAGGACAGGAACCTGTAGACAGTCCTGTTTATTCTTCTTTTTCCATCCCCCACTCCCCTGCCCCCTGGCTGAGCGAACATAGAAATGACTCGCCGTCTCTGAAAGGCTGCTGGCCGTGTTCTGGACCCCCTTGCTGTCCAGCACTGGAACCATATCTTACCTTAACAGAAAGTCAGGTGAGCAGAGGGCCCTAGGGTCAGATGTGAACCCACCCTAAAAACACAAGCGAACTGGCAACCAGAAAGCAGGACAAGGATGGGGCAGGGCTGTGACAGAGGGTGGCCCAGGTCCGACTGTTCCTCAGGTCCTCAGGTCGGACTTTCTGCCAGGCTGTCCTGTGAGGTCGGGAAGATGTGGTTGGAGGAGGCTGGTGACTTGTTTCAAAACAAACAAGGTCCTCGAAGCCTTCGAACAGCTAAAGGAACAGAATGCTGCATGAAGATGTACTCTTCTCTCTCCTCCGAACTGAGTTGATCACAAGGGAGGCTGGCCTTGGCCGGAAAAATGGTGGTCAGATATGGATCAGTGGCCCGAGTGTCTTCTGCATGGGCCTTCATGTCCCGAGGCCACAGGGAAATATGAATTTTTAAACTAGTTCACTGTGGTAAGTGGCTCACCATGTTTCTGACTCTATGTTTCCTGTCTCTGGGCCAAAAGCTTCACAAGTGTGGCTGTGGGGAGATTTGACCAGGTATTTGACCTCAGCAATGAGTCTCTTCCTAACTCTCTACTTTGGAATCCAATCCACATAGAGAGCCCTTTGAATGTGGGGTCATGTACATACACATGGACCACGGTGCCTGTGAGTCCTTTACCCGTCATTCTCACAACACAAGCAGCTTGGAGCCCCGTGATCTCCTGCAGAGCATCTAAATGAGACTGATTCATCAGGAGGACCTCAATTCACATCCCCCAGTTTGGGATAAATTGACCTCAATTATCAAGACTAGTTTACCTGCACTGTACAGATCAGCCGCTGACCTATTTTATGTTACACGGAGTGTTTCAAACCTTTGTGTGTTTCTCCAGATGTACGCTAAGATTCTTAAGGTCAAAGCCTTTAAAATAAATATTAAAATTTAAGAGCTTTGAGGATTATTATTATTTTTTCTTTTTTTTCTGCCATGCCCCCTAGGTAGAAGATTCCAATTCTTCTCACCATCTGCCCTGCTCCAATCCTAGTTCAAGTCACTGCCAGCTATTTCTCAAACACAGAGAAAGTCCGCAGACACACCTCTCCCACCTCTACTCTTACCCTGCTCCCCTCCCAGCAGTGAGAGGTATGTTTATTTTTTTATTTATTTTTTCTTTTAATGTGAAATTTATTGTCAAATTGGTTTCCAAACAACACCCAGTGCTCATCCCAACAGGTGCCCTCCTCAATGCCCATCACCCACCCACCCCTTCCTCCCACCCCCCATCAGCCCTCAGTTTGTTCTCAGTTTTTAAGAGTCTCTTACGGTTTGGCTCCCTCCCTAACTTTTTTTTTTTTTTCCTTCCCCGCGAGAGGTATGTTTAAAGGTAAATCATGTCACATCCCTCTCTGGTTCAAAACTCTCCCAACCCTTCCCCTTACAACTAGAACAAAACCCACGCTCCAATGGGCCTACCAGATCCACCTGACAGGGGCACCTGGGTGGCTCAGTCGGTTAAGTGTCCAACTCTTGGTCTTGCTCAGGTCATGATCTCACGGTTCATGAGTTCAAGCCCCTCGTTGGGCTCTGAGCTGACAGTGTGGAGCCTGCTTGGGATTCTCTCTCTCTCCTTGTCTCTCTGTTCCTCCCCAACTTGTGCTCTCTCTCTCTCTCTCTCTCTCAAAATAAATAAATAAACTTAAAAAAAAAAAAAGATCCACACCTGACCAGGCTCCTGGACAGCTCTTCCAGCTAACCTACAGCTCCCCCTGACGCCCACCTCTCCAGTCCCTGCAGCCTTCCTTTTGTCCCCAAATACACACCAAGCTTGGTCCCCCTCTGGGCCTTTGCATTTGCTGCCCTTCCTGCCATTTGCAGTTTCCCGAGATCTCTGCCTGGCTGCCCCACCTCATGAGGACCTCAATTCACATCTCTTAGAGGGACTTAAAAGACCATTCTAGGTAAATCGGCACCCCCTGCCCACCTCTGCCACTCTATCCCATACCCCACTGTAGCAGTTGTAGACACTTCAAGTGAAATTATTTCAGAAGTTTTTTAAAAAATATTTTTAATATTTATTTTTGAGAGAGAGAGAGAGACAGAGAGAGAGAGGCAGAGCATGAATAGGGGAGGGGCAGAGAGAAAGGGAGACATGGAATCCGAAGCAGGCTCCAGATTCTGAGCTGTCAGCACAGAGCCCGACTCGGGGCTGAAACTCATGAATCGCGAGATCATGACCTGAGCTGAATTGGAGGCTTAACTGACTGAGCCACCCAGACGCTCCAAAAGTTTTTTTTTTTTAATTTTATTTAAATCCAAGTTAGTTAACATATAGTGAAATAATGGTTTCAGGAGTAGAATTTAGTGATTCATCACTTACATATAACACCCAGTGCTCATCCCAACCCATGTCCTCCTCAATGCCCCCCACCCATTAGCCCATCGCCCACCCACCTCCCCTCCAGCAACCCTCAGTTTGTTCTCTGTTCTCAAGAGGCTCTTACGGTTTGTCTCCCTCTCTGTTTTTATCTTATTTTTCCTTCCCTGGCCCTGTGTTCATCTGTTCTTTTTCTTAAATTCCACATATGAATGAAATCATATATTGGTCTTTCTCTGACTGACTCATTTCACTTAGCATAATACCCTCCAGTTCCATCCATGTAGTTGCAAATGGCAAGATTTCATTCTTTTTGATTGCCGAGTAATACTCCATTGTATACATAGATCACATCTTCTTTATCTATTCATCCATCGAGGGACATTTGGGTTCTTTCCATACTTTGGCTATTGTCGATAGCGCTGCTATAAACATGGGGGTGAATGTGCCCCTTTGAAACAGCACACCTATATCCCTTGGACAAATACCTAGTAGTGCAATTGCTGGGTAGTAGGGTAGCTCTATTTTTAATTTTTTGAGGAAGCTCCACGCTGTTTTCCGGAGGGCCTGCACCGGTTTGCATTCCCACCAGCAGTGCAAGAGGGTTCCTCTTTCTCCACACACTCACCAACATCTGTTGTTTCCGAAGTTGTTCATCTGAGCCACTCTGACAGGTGTGAGGTGGTAGCTCATTGTGGTTTTGATTGGTATTTCCTAAAAGTTTGGTTTATGTGTTTGTTGCTGGCCTGCCTCCCTACCCAACACTAGAGTATCAGCTCCTCAGAGGCAGGGACTCCTCAGACTCAGATTCTCTTAGCCACTGCTCTCCGACCAGTACCCGGAACAGGGCCTAGCCTGCCAAGTATTTATTAACTGTCTGACCGTGTAACAAATTTAATATTTAATAAAATGTATCCAATAAGTGAGCGAACTAATGATCATGAGACAGCATGGATGACTCTCAAATGCGCCGTGTTGAATGAAAAAAGCCAGACTCAAAAGACTACATACTGGGAAAACTATTGGGACAAAAAAAAAAAAAGATCAGTGCTTACCAGCGGTTGGGGTTGGGGTTGGGGTGGTGGGGGTTGTCTACAAAGTCACAAGGGAGCTCTGTATCTTGATTTTGATGGCAGTTACACAGGTGCGTGTTGTTAAAACCATATGAAAATCATTTACCACACAGGATTAATTTTTTATCTGTAAATTACACCTCGGTTAATTTGATTTTATTTAATAGCCTGGCAAAATTCTTCACTCACCCTAAGTAAGCATCCTTTAATTTTATTTTTTAATTTTTAGTTTTTTATTACTTTTTTATTGAGCTCTAATTGACATAGAACTTTATATTAGTTCAGTATACGACACGAGTATTCAATATTTGTACATATTGCAAGAGGATCGGCACAATAAGTATAGTTAACATCTGTCACCACACGTAGTTATAAAGATTCCTATTCTTGTGATAAGAACTTTTAAGATCTGTTCTCTTAGCAACTTTTAAGTATGTAATACGGTTTCAATGTGGTTCACCATTCTATACCTTATATACATGCACATGACTTACTTATCTTATAACTGCAAGTTTGTACCTTTTCACTCCCCTCACCCATTTTGCCCACCCTCATGCTTGGGGGACCACCAGTCATGCTCTGTATCTATGAGCGTGGTTTTTTATTGTTAGATCCCATGCATAAATGAAACCATTTAGTATTTGCCTTTCTCTGTTTGACTTATTTCACTTAGCATGATGCCCTTGAGCTCCATCCATGCTGTTGCCAATGGCAAACTTCCCCTTTTTTACAGCTGAATAGTTTTCTATTTTGTGTGTACGTGTCCATACCATGGCTTCTTTATCCATTCTTCTGTTGACAGACACGTAGGTCGTTTCCACATCTTGGCTATTGTAAGTAATGCTGTGAGGAACATTGGAGGTGCCGATATCGCTTCCAATGAGTGTTTCCATTTTCTTCAGATAAATACCCAAAAGTGGAATTGCTGAATCATAGGGTAGTTCTATTTTTAATTTTTTGAGGAACCTCCGTATTGTTTTCCAGAGTGGCTGCACCAGTTTAGGCGGAACAAGCATTTCACGGTTTGCAGAAAGGCTCTTCTATTGAACGTTCAGTGAACAATCACCGTGTGTATACATCCTGCTCTCAAATACCTTGGGAGCAACATGGTGTCATGGAAAAGCATTAGGTGGATAGTAGATATCCATCAGATGGACTTCAGTTTGAACTGTGGCTTTCCCACAACAGCACAATAATCACTGTGTGTTTTGGTTAGGATTTCTTAGTTGTAAGTTATCAAAACTAGCTCTGGCCTAGCCTGCCCACCCCTGACTACACCAATAGCTGGAAAGAGGAAAGACACAGCTTCTCAACTCATACTGGGAGGCAGATACCTGGAATTATGCACCCACCAAGACTACATGCAGTGGGAGAGATGTGGTTCCCCCAAAGAAGACGAGTCTGCTCTCAGGATTCCAGGCAACAGTAAGCAACGTCCAGTATATTGTGTAACCTTACTAAAACTCTCTGAACCTCAGTCCCCTCATATTTAATACCTACCTCTCAGAATTATAAGAATTAAACAAAATAGGGGCACCTGGGGGACTCAGTCGATGAAGCATCTGACTCTTGGTATTGGCTCAGGTCTTGATCTCATGGTTCGTGAGTTCCGGCCCCGCAAGACCCTCTGAGCTGATGGTGCAGAGCCTGCTTGGGAATGTTTCTCTCCTTCTCTCTGCCCCTCACCTGCTCGTGCTCTCTCTCTCTCTATCAAAATAAGTAAACTTAAAATATTTAAGAATTAAACAAAATAGCTCCTCTAATGAAAATTTAGAGTGCTTAGAGCATAAATATTATTTTATAGAATTTCTCTTTTCCTTTTCCTTTTGCCCTCTAGATCTGAAACTTGTACATCTAGCTTTCCTAAAGTCAGGTAGAAAGCTTAATAATTTACCTAGTTCCTCAAGCCAGAAATCAGGGAGTGAGCTTCAGTCTATTTTGCCGTTGGTTTCACCTCCTAAATACAGGCTATCCATTTCCTCCGGACTATTACATCAGCCTTGTAACTGGCTCGCCCTCCTCCCCCCTCTCCCTCCCTGAGGTGCTATAGCATGATGGTACTATGCCGTGGACTCTGGAGCCAAACTGTCTGGGTCTAAATCTTGGCTTTGTTCTTCAATAGTCATACAACCTCAATTGACTCCCATAATCTCTGTGTGCCTGTTTCCTCATGTGTAAATTGGGGATGATAATAGTTCCTACTTCAAAAAGTTATAATAGGAATTAATTGAGTTACTCTATGTAAGCACTTAGAGCAGTGCTTGGGTTGTGGGAAGTGTTTTACAATGCAGGCTTCTTAAATAAATCTGCCTCCTCACCTCTTCCAGGCTTACCTTCCTAAAATTTGTCAATAGGATCGGAACTTTTATCAAATGCCCATTCTTACTACTCTGGTGCTGGCTGGGCTAAGACAAAGGCTCGTAAGAAGTAGCAATTTTCAGGCACCTGGGTGGTTCAGTCGGTTAGGTGTTCGACTCTTGATTTCGGCTCAGGTTGTGATCCCAGGGTCGTGGAGTTGAGTCCTGTGTCAGGCTCGGCTCTGAGCATGGAGACTGCCTGGATTCTCTCTCTCTCTCTCTCTCTCTCTCTCTCTCTCTCTCCCCCTGCCCCTCCCCTGCTCTCTTTTTCTCAAAAAAAAAAAAAAGTAAAATAATTTTTTTAAAAAAGAATTGCCTTCTACAATTTATAAGACAATAGCTATCAGTTTAAAAAAATTACTCATTTTGTTGAAAAAAACAGTACTATATGGCAGATGGTAAAAAAAAACAACTTAAATAATATGAGAGTGTCTATTCACATGTAGATATTCCTTTCATCTTTCTTCTTCCCCTAGAGACAATTGTTAACAGTGTCTTGAGTATCTTGAAATTTTTTGCACCTATATGTAGATAGATATATACTTTATAGAACGAGGAACAAACTCTATTTCTATAGAAATAAGAACAAACATCTTCTTCATCTTGCTGTTTTTACTTACTAGCTTGTCTTGACAACCTTGACATCAGCAGGCACCTTCAACAAAGATTTACCACCTCGGCTTAGCATGGCATGGTCTGGACGCCCCAGCCCCACTTTGGATGTTTGGACGGTTGAGATTACATACAACACCTCAGAGAAGATCTCTGAATATTCATCTTTGTGCACCTGTAGAAATATATTGAACTGGATACTTTAACCGTTAAAATAGGCAAAGGTATCCAGAGACTTCTCCCAACCCGAAAAGATTCATTGCATGGGGGTGGGGAGGGTTGTAACTTGCTCCTTGCCTGGGAGGAGTTCCCAGGACTACAAAACAGAAGGCAAACATCACAGGGCCATAAAGTTGAAGGACGTAGTTGTCACGGTTGCAAGAGATATTGGTGCTTCCACTGTTCCACTTGATATGGTGAGGGGGCATCTGTGTTCTAGAAACAGCACTGGCTTTAGCTCTGCAGGAAAATCCCTTTACCGAGAGCTTTGTAAAAACAGAACAAAACAAAATTCTAGACTAGGTTCCCTGTAATAAATGCCCAAGGAGCCTCCCCTGAGCTCTGTTTTTCTGCTGGTTTGCTGTGGCTCTGGGAATGCTTACAAGGCAGTACCTCATAATGCCTAGGAAAGACAAAACCAATAGAGGTGTCTTCTTAGTAATAAGGCGTGACCTTCCATTTCTAATTCATTCTCCAGTGCTGCCCGTGCATACTCTTTCCCTGGTCTGCTACATTTTGTTTTAATTCAGCACATATCTACTGGGTATACACCGTGTGCCAGACACAGTACTAGGCTCTGGGGAAAGAAGTCTTGATAACAAGGTAGAGTTGCCACCCTGCTACCCTCCTAGACTTTGCAGTCTCCTGGGAAGGGAGGAGATGCTGAGGAGTAAACAGGCTTTTTATTCACTCATCCATTTATGTAAACTCAATAAGTGATTCCTACGGGCAAGGCGCCACGTTAGGGAGTTAGAGATGAAAAGACGCATAAGATGGTCAAGGTCCCAGACTTCTTGAAACTTACGGTTTAGTAAGACAGAGAGAAAGCAAACGCCGCAAATAAGATGATTATAAGTTGTCACAAATTCTAGAAAGAAAACCGGGTTTTGAGACAGAGTGCAATAGGCGATTGTACTTTAATAAGAGTGGGCCAGAGAAACTGCCTCTGGGAAAGTGTCATTTTAAGCCAAGACTTGAAGAGCCAGCTCTGGGAATAGTGGAGGGAAAGAGACTTCCAGTCAGAGGCCACAGCCTATGCAAAGGCCTTGGGCAGGAATGAGCCGGGCATGGCGAGGAAATGAAAGGAAGCCAGGGTCAGGGAGTGGTGAATGAATGGGAGAGAGGCGTGAATGAAGTGTGGGGAGTTCATGGTGGCGTCATTCAAGGCCATGCTAAACAGCTTGACCCTGATTTTATTCCAAGCACACTGGGAAGCCAGGGCAGGACTTTTATGCCGAGGAATAACCTGATCTAATTTGTGTTTGAAGAAAGTCACTCTTGGAGCTGGTTTGTGAGTGAAGTGAAGAGGGGGCAAGAATGGAGGCAGAGAAAACATTAGGAGGCTTTTACAGTATGCCAGGTAAGAGGTGAGATAGCATGGCTTAAAGTGGGGCTGGCTGGTGGGGGAATTGGAGTTATAGTTGGGGCTAGAGTCATCAAGTCAGAAGGCTGGTATTGCCATTCCCTGAGACAGATGAGATTTACAGGAGGAACAGCAGAGCCAAGAGGGAGGTGAGGGTGGGTAGGGAATAAAAGTGGAAGTTTCTTACGGCGTGTTTTGGGGACATCCCGTAGGAGGTGTTAAATAGGTAGAACATACTTTGATGGGGACAATGGTAGATAGATCATGGTTTGAGAACTGCTGGACACTTTGGTTCCTTAATGTGCTTGTGCAAGTAGAAATGTCCAGCGTATGATAAAGGACCTGATTCTAGAGCTCAGGAGAGAGTCTGGAGCAAGAATTCTAGATAGCAGGTGAAGTCAGACCCGTGAAGAATTCAAGAGAAGGGGACGAGGGGGGCGCCTGGGTGGCGCAGTCGGTTAAGCGTCCGACTTCAACCAGGTCACGATCTCGCGGTCCGGGAGTTTGAGCCCCGCGTCGGGCTCTGGGCTGATGGCTCAGAGCCTGGAGCCTGTTTCCGATTCTGTGTCTCCCTCTCTCTCTGCCCCTCCCCCGTTCATGCTCTGTCTCTCTCTGTCCCAAAAATAAATAAACGTTGAAAAAAAAATTAAAAAAAAAAGAAAAAAAGAGAAGGGGACGAGGGATTTGTCGGCTGCATCCCTGCATTGTCCGTGCTGACCCCAGCCAGCCACCAGTCTCCTATTTTTCTCCTATCATACTACATGTGCCATAGTGTACATATGTTGAGATTTCTCCTAAATCTCTCCAAAAGTCTTCGCTCTCAATGTTAGAGCCAAGCACGGGTATTAATGAGAATCCTGGAATGAAAGAAATGCCTTCAAGTTACTTGGTGGAAAGTGACATGAACTCCTTGAGTGAAATATAGACCTCTTTGGAAACAGAGTCCATTTGCCATTGTAAAGTTTCCTTATGTATGTATTTATTGATTATTAAGGATTTTTCACAATAACGAGACCTAGCCAAGCAGGTACGATGACTGGGTATCACTGCAAATATTTTGCGATTGTGAGATCTAATTTCAATACTGAGTTATCAGTTGCGCCTAACCTGTAATGTTTTTATTACCTTGATAAGCATGAACAGGATTAACCTCGAGAATTACTTTAGAATATTATCAGATTTTTTTCCACTTAATATTTTTGATTCATCCACAGTTTGATTTTTTTGGGGGGGCCAAATAGAACAAGGTTTAAACTCTTGCCTGTACATCTAATTTCTTTGCCTCCAATATATAATAAAATATTTCATTGACACGACTATTATTCATCATGCCAACTTGAATGACTGTCAGCTTAAGAATATATGTATTTCCAACTTAAAAAAATTTTTTTTTCCAGAATGATTTCAGGCAAGTTATTTATATTCAAAATGTTTAGGGGCGCCTGGGTGGCGCAGTCGGTTAAGCGTCCGACTTCAGCCAGGTCACGATCTCGCGGTCCGTGAGTTCGAGCCCCGCGTCAGGCTCTGGGCTGATGGCTCAGAGCCTGGAGCCTGTTTCCGATTCTGTGTCTCCCTCTCTCTCTGCCCCTCCCCCGTTCATGCTCTGTCTCTCTCTGTCCCAAAAATAAATAAACGTTGAAAAAAATTTTTAAAAAAATGTTTAATAATCAGTACTATGCGAGTCCTAACCAGTCAGGAAGGTCATCGGGCATACGTTATGGATACAACCTGCCTCTGTGTCCTGGCTGAATATTCCCCCGACTTCAGCATAGCGTTCCACTAGAACCTGTTGATTTCTATTTTAAGGCAGCAATTTCAAACTTGAAAACTTAGAAGAGCCAAGGAAATGATAGGCATAAAAGAAGGGGGCTGAGTGTAAGGCAAATATAAACTGGAGAGATCTGGTCAGGCTTTAAAGCTCAACAATCATTACCCACAGAGGACAGGAACTCCTCAGCGCCAGCCAATAGTGGCCCTTGGAAAAGCAGATTGGAAAGAATCTCAAAGTTTGGATTTGGGGATTATGGGCTGGGTGTGGGCCAAGGGCTGACAGTTTGCTCATCTGTGTTCTAAGCCCCTTCTTCAGCTTTCACTGGAAAAAGTGCAGAAATTTCTCATTTGTTTTGAGTACCCTTTGGTCAGGATTGACTCAGAAGAAGAAAAAGAAGTTTAGGATTCTTCTTTGAAAAACATTATTGTCTTTTCCATAATAAGCCTTTGTGTATTTAGGTGTATACAAGGAGAATCATAGGCGAATTACGCTGTTGGATGAATGTTTATTGATCCTATTTTAAGGAAATACGAACTTTATAGTAAACATAAAACTACGTTGTGTTACACCTTACGTAACTTATAATCTTTGGCCTTTTCCTCACTCTTGGCTTTTGTTCACTATTTGCAGAACTGGATTTTTTTTCCTAATTAAATAAAATCAAACATAAATGTAAAGGGGGTAGAAGTGATTCTGGATGGCACATCTGTTTCCTCTTACTTCCCAGCTGGAACCACTCCAAATTAATCTTATTTAAAGTTTTTTTTTTTTTTTTTTCTGGAAAGCAGAAGAGGGAGGAATGGGAGAAGGAAAGAAAATAAGTGGAAGCAGTGTGGATAGGTGGAGTCTATAACCCCATAAAAGCTAAAAAGGTAATTCTGAAAAACTAAAGATGCTACATATTTAGCTCTTATCTCGCATCGCTTAATTCAGTAAGTATTTATTGAGTATATATTATATACCAGGCACTGTTCTAGGTTCTGAGGATTGAGCAGACCAGGCCCCTGCCCTCTTACAGTTTCCATCCTAGTGGAATTGATAATGGCAGAGTAAAAAGAAATAAGCGACATGATTGCAGAGAGTGATGAGTGATGGGTGACGTGTCAAAGAGAAGGTGAGGAGGCCCCTTGTCTGTGTCAGCTCAGGCTGCCATAACAAAATACCACAGAACAGGTGGTTTAAACAACAGAAATTTAGGGGCACCTGGGTGGTTCAGTCAGTTGAGCGTCTGACTTTGGCTTGGGTCATGATCTCATGGCTCATGAGTTTGAGCCCCACATTGGGCTTGCTGCCATTAACACAGATCCTGCTTGGGATCTTCTGTCCCCTCCTTCCCCCCACCCCCCCGTCTCTCTGCCCCTTCCCCCTTGCACTCTGTCTCTCACTCAAAAATAAATAAATCTTAAAAAAAATAAATAAACAACCGAAATTTATTTCCTCACAGCTCTCTGGAGGCTAGAGGCCCAACGTTCCCATTTCCAGAGAGACAAATAGGAAAGAAGGAAGGAGTGATGGGTTCCAAGTAAGTCCAAAGCTTAGCAAGTCACATTCCTTAGATCTTAAGGCTCGAGAACAATATTCTTTGGTTCAGTGCTCCACCTTGCAGTCCCACTGGGGTGGCATCATCACTCCCGCGGCTCTGCAGAACCTTCCTATCCCTGCAACCCAGCAGGGATCTCTGCTAGGCTCTCTGCCAGGACCTCACTCTCTGGAAGGAGGAAGCAGCCACGTCCCTGGTCCCTGTGGTGGGAACAGCAGCTCAGATGATCTTGGAATCACCTTCGGTTTTATTCTTCCCTTATCTTGAAGAATAACGTAAGTTTGCAGCCCTCCTTTGCTCCGTCCTATTTTCTCTGTTTTCTTTAGTCACACCTGGCAGAGTTTCTTTTAGAACAATGTCATCTCTATTCCTAGCTTCTGCTGAAATGGATAATTAGACTCATGGTTCCCGTTCATGCTAATCTTATCAAATGGTTGTTCAGCCACATCCTTAGTATTTTCTTTTTTTTAAGAACATGATTTCTCATTTTTTCCAACATGAATAGGCTGAGAATCTTCCAAATCTTCAAGTTCTGTTTCCTTTTTGCTTAACAGTTGCATTATTCAGAATTTAGCTAAACTACTCTGTAATACTGCTCGTTGGCATCCATTCTGTGTGGCCAAACCACATGCAGGGGCTTTAACCGACCCTAGTCCCTCCCTGAGCACAGGTCCTAGGTAACAGCCTGCAGAGTCACACAGCAGTGTAGGTTCCTGATAGGACTCTCCCAGTGACCTTGTGTTCATCACTCTCCTCACACCCTAGGGCCTTCCCCTTATTCACATCTTAGATAAGATCCCCCCAATCCAAGCTTACCAAAACCTACATGTTTTTGGTATGAATCGATCAATCTGGTCTTAGCCCAGGAACTGTAAAGCACTCTACCTGAGGACCCTAATAAAGGCATGTGTCTCAGGTACTGCTGTGGTCTCTACTACCTGTACCCTGCCTTGACCTACCCATGTGGCCCCTCAAGGTGTTCTGTGTACCTCCTTCAGGACCTGTGAGCAATAAACTTACCTATTTTGCTATCCCTTTCAGTATTTACTTGAATTGTGGCTCACCTTCTGACACCCAAGGGCTCTGCTTAACAAATGTTGATTAGGGGTGCCTGGGTGGCTCGGTCGGTTAAGTGTCTGGCTTCAGCTTAGGTCATGATCTCACAGTACATGGGTTCGAGCCCTGCATCGGGCTCTGTGCTGATAGCTCAGAGCCTGGAGTCTGCTTCGGATTCCGTGTCTCCCTTTCTCTCTGCCCCTCCCTCACTCACGCTCTGTCTCTGTCTCTGTCTCTCTCTCTCAAAAATAAATAAACATTAAAAAACCCCAAGTGCTAATTAAAGAAAGTCACAACATCCTTCTTCAATTCATCTTTCTCCTTTTGGATCTCACTATTAGCAGTCAGGAGGCACAAAGCTGCTTCTTCAACATTTCGCTTAGAAATATCCTCATCTAACTGTCCAATTTCACCACTCACAAATGTCACCCTCCATGAAACACTGGAGCACATTTCGGCCAAGTTCTTTGCCATTTGATAATGAAGACTTCCTTTCCTCCAGTTTCCAATAACGTGTTCCTCATTTCTGTCTGAGACCTCTCCAGAAATGTTCTCAATGCCCACATGTCTAGCACGCACCTCAAAACTCTTCCATCCACTACCCATTTCCCAATTCTAAAGCTGCTTGCATATATTTAGGTATTTGTTACAACAGCACCTTACTCTTGGTACCAAAGTCTTTATTGGTCTGCTTGGGCTGCCATAATAAACTACCATAGACTGGGGGCTTAAACAACAGAGATGTATTTTCTCATAGTTCACATCAAGCTTCCAGTGCGGTTGGGTCCTGGTGAAAGCTCTCTTCCTGACTTGTAGCTGGCCACTTTCCCTCTGTGTCCTCCCAAGGTGAGGAGAGAGAGAGAGGGAGAAAAAGAGAGCAAGCTCTCTGGTGTATCTTCTTGTAAGGGCACCAATCCCATCATGATGGCTCTGTCCTCACGACCTCACCCATAGTGTCTCTCTAGAGTGGTGATCAAGGAAGACTTAGCATTTGTACTGAGACCTAATGGATGAAAAAGAACCAGAACCAGGATTTTCTTCTGATCTGTTTGCTCTTGTATTCCCAACGCCTAGAACAGTGCTTGGCAGAGATTTGAATGTATTATGAACGAGCATAAGAATGAATAAACGAATGAAGCCAGCAACCCAAGTGGAGCTGGGGAAAGAGTATTTCAGGCGGACGGATCAGCCTAATGCAAAGATCGCACAGTAGGCAAGGTCTTGGCATGCTTGTGGATCAGAAAGGTCAGTGTGGCTGGAGAATATGGAACTGGGGAATCGTGGAATGAGATTAGCATGGAGAGGGAGGCAGTATTATTGGATGTTGCTTGGTGATCTGTACTTAAATATGCTGTGACATTAAGGGATGGAATCTGGAACAAGAATATCTGGATTCAAATCCCTGCTCCATCACTTACTACCTGTTGGACCTCGGGCAAGTTAGTGAACCTCCCTGAGCCTCAACTTCCTTGTGTATAATATGGGAAAGATGACAATACAAAATGTATTAAATATAAATATTGATATTATTTTATATTTAAATAGAAATACTGTATTAATATAATACAAATATAATTATTATATTAAATATAAAGAATAATAAATAATAACAACATAATCAGCTTGTTTTAAAGATTAAATAAGTTCATTCTGAAATGAGCTTAGGGGCTCCTGGGTGGCTCAGTCAGTTAAGCATCCGACTTTGGCTCAGATCGTGATCTTATAGTTCGTGAGTTCAAGCCCTGGCTTGCGCTGACAGCTCGGAGCCTGGAGCCTGCTTCAGATGCTGTGTTTCCCTCTCTCTCTCTCTCTGCTCCTCCCTCACTCATGCTCTGTCTCTGAAAAATAAATCTACGTTAAAAAAAATTTAAAAAAAATTAAAAAATAAAATGAGCTTAAAAAGTCCCAATCAATAACTTTGGATATGTGGCATGTTTCATGATGTTTATATTTTGGTAGGAGGTTCCTGTGTTTCTGACCATTTGTTTTCTGTCCTTTGTGAGTTGCCTTTTTTGTCACTGTTGTTATTCACCAACTGTTCCGCTGGAATGTTCCGTGTTTTGTTTTCTGACTTTCCTTTGAATATTATGAATATTAAAACTTTGTCATGGGCATTGCAAATATTTTTCCTAGCTTTTAATTTGCCTTTTAATCATGTTTATGGCATTTATCTCATTTAGAAATTCCAAAGGTTCATGTATTCAATCTATTCTTGTATTATTTTAGTTTCTGAATCACACAAAGCGCAAGAATACTTTCACATATTCCACCTATATTTCTTCTAATACTTTTAAAATTTTTATATCTGAATCTTTGTTCTAATGGATTTTTTTAAAAGAGTGACATAGGGGTATTATCACTGTTAGCATTTTGGTGACTACCTTTTAATGCATACATACATACTTCTAGGATATGCATACAATTTTACATCTATTTTATAATATATATTATATATAATATATAGGAGTATGATCAGAGGCAAGCTAAACAGCCCTATTGACGCTGATTACCATCCCTATACTACCCACCCTCTAAATAAGGAAAGGGCTGGAAATAAGGAAAGGGCTTTTTTAAAATGCTTGTTTGTTTGTTTATGAGAGAGAGAGAGTGCAAGCGAGCAGGGGAGGGGTAGACAGAGGGAGAGAGAGAATCCCAAGAAGGCTCCGCACTGTCAGTGCAGAACCCGACAGAGGGCTCGAACTCTCAAACTGTGAGATCGTGACCTGAGCTGAAGTCAGACGCTTAACCGACTGAGCCACCCAGCCGCCCCAAGACCCACCTCTTATCCCCGGCTAGATACTAGCTGGGTAGCCACACATAGTGCCCTCTATGTGGTGCTGCTATGGGTGGAGAGTCAGCTGAACATTTTCAGCTTCCTGAATGTCCTCTGAGGGTAAGGAATTTTCTGCGTCAGAGACTGGTGGCTAATTCTTGTTTAGAGATCTCCGAAGGCAGAGGGCTCTTTGGAGTAGTCCTTTGGGCAGGGCCAGAAAAGATTGTGGTGTAGTGTGGCTGGGAAAAAAAGGTCGGGTGGCATTCTCATCCCCGTATCCTGTGGTTCTTGGAGAGCACTCCGATGAATGCGCATATGTAGCCCCTCACTCCTCCATCATATCTGGTGCTTCTCCTATGCTTCCTGGTAGGTGAAAACGATCACCACAAACCACAAGTCCGGAAACTGAAGGTCATTGCCATCTTCCTCTCTTTTATCCCTTATCTCTAGTCAGCCACTAGCCCTTTGGTTGTGTATTTTTATAATTTCCTCAATCCCTTTTTTTCTCTCCACCTCAAGCATGTGCCAGTTGATGCTTGGGTTACTTCAAGAGGTCTTGTAGGGTGGGGAAAGCCCAGGATATCAATGTCAAATACAAAGGTGTAACTATTAGGAATCTTTCTGTTGCAAGTGATAGAATTTCTAACTCAAACTGGTTTAAGCAAAAAAGGGAGTGTATTAACTCCTATGGCTGAGAAGTCCCTTGAACTAAATACAGGCATGGCTTCATCCAAGACTCAAAAAAAAAAAAAAATCACCAAGATGTCATTTTTCTCCTTTTATTAGCTGTAAGTCCTTAGTGCTTGCTTCATATTAGAGCCTTGCATGGGAGCAAGACAGTTGCAATGTCTCCAGTTCCTCTATTTAGCTGGTTGGACATTTAGAAGGAACAAAAGCATGTTTCCCTTTCTAATTGTGTCCGAAGTCCCTGAACCAATCACTGTGGCCCTGAGAATGTGTTATGCTGATTGGCCAGACTTGAGTTACATGCTCTATTTCTAGCCTTTGGAGCAGAGATGTCCAAAAAATATACAATGGGTGTCACAAATGTAAAACGCAGATGTAAGCCACACACATAACTTTATTTATTAAAATTTTTTTTTAACTTTATTTATTTTGTGAGAGAGAGTAAGAGTGAGCTGGGGAGGGGCAGAGAGGATCCAAGCAGGATCTCTGCCAGAGCAGAACCCGATGCGGGGCTTGAACTCACAAACTGTGGGATCATGACCCGAGTCAAAATCAAGGGTCGGATGCTTAACCAGCTGAGCCACCCAGGTGCCCCCACACATGTAATTTTAAATGTTAGTAGCCACATTTTAAAAGTAAAAAGACAGAAGAAATAAAACTTAATAGTGTATATCCAAACTATTATAATTTAATAAATATAAGATACTACTAATGAATTATTTTACCCACTTTTTTTTATACTAAGTCTTTAAAATTAGCATTTTAGCAAGACTTCGAAGTGATGATAGTGTGTTTTTAGGGGGTTGGGGGGAAAGTATCTCTGAAACAAACTTTGAGAAACACTGTCCTACAGGCTCTTTTCTTTCTCCTATGTTCCCTGAATCACACTGATAGTGGTGGGAGTACTGAGTGATCTGAAATATATTTGAGTAATTTAGAACTGAATGCAGCGTTGTTACTTGTTAGATCAAGGATGACACCGAACACTGGTTGCATATTGCTGCCACCTGTTGGTCATAACATACGTTGCAGCCAATAAACAACAGGACAGGTTTTGGTCATTTGTGAGCCCTTGACATTTCTGGCAACACACCTCTTCATCTGTATCTTGAGATGACTTTCCTTTGGAATTTCCATCCATACCAGAGCCCAGAAAGCCTTAATGGTTTGTATTATGGATTCTCAGACTTACACTTCCCAGGATGATTTTTTTCAATCTATGGCAGCACACAGATTTCTCCCTTAAAACCCTTGTTATCCATGTAGGTCAGTGATTTATTGTAATTATTGCTGCTTTCTGCTTCTGCAGGTTGCTTCTCTCATTCTTCTTGTACACCTCGTGAAGGCAGTGGCCAGAGCAAGTGTCTTAACATCTCTAAGCCTTAGTTCTTTTAGCTGTAAAATGTAGCAGAAGATTAAATTGCACGCTGTTTGTCAAGCATTGGCGTGGTGACTAACATATGTAAAGAACTGTGTAAGGACTACTGTTCACGATACATCTTAAATGGAAATTTGGACAGCGACTGGATATTTGATGTCAGCGAGTTAATTTTTATGTTCTATTCTTTTAATCTTTTTGTTTAAAAAATCCTTATCCTTTAGAGACACATATTGAAATAGCTACAGAATGAAATGATTTGACTCTGGGTTTTGATTTAAAACAAAACAGGAGAAGGGAAGTGGAGGGTGATATATGTGAAAAAATATTGGTGATGAACTTTAAGAATTTTGAAGCTGTTGATGGATAGATGGGATTCGGTATGTGATTTTTGTCTCTTTTGTATGTGTTTGAAATTGTTCATGGAAATTGAATGAAAAGAATAACAAGTTTTTCTGTTGCTCACAGCATTGTATACAGTGTTAGATGTACTGTGGCTACTACTACTTGATTTGGTGATTAATTGCTATCATGGGATAGAATTATGGCATTTTTAGGAGAGAGTTACTGTCTTGTTAAAAGATGGATTTAGGCTAGCAGACACATGAAACGATGGTCAGCATCACTCATCATCAGGGAAATGCAAATCAAAACTACAATGAGATAACACCTCACACCTGGCAGAATGGCTAAAATCAATACAAGAAACAACAGGTGTTGGTGGGGATGTGGAGAAAGGAGAACCTTCTTGTACTGTTGGTGGGAAAGTGAGGGCAGCCGCTCCGGAAAACAGTATGGAGGCTTCTCAAAAAGTTAAAAATAGAAGTACCCTACAATCCAGAAATTGCACTACTAAGTATTCACCCAAAGGATACAAGAATACTGATTCAAAGAGACATATGCACTCTGATATTTATAGAAGCATTATCAACAATGGCGAAACTATGGAAAGAGCCCAAATGTCCATGGACTGATGAATGAATAAAGAAGATGTGATATACCTATCTCTATCACCTGTATCTGTATCTGTATCTGTATCTCTATCAAATCTCTAATGGAATATTACTCAGTCATCAAAAAGAATGAAATCTTGCCATTTGCAATGACATAGATGCAGCTAGAGAGTATTATGCTAAGTGAAATAAGTCAGAGAAAGACAAACACCATATGATGTCACTCATTTGGAATTTAAGAAAGGAAATGGATGAACACAGAGGGGAAAAAAGAGGCAAACCAGAAAACAGACTCTTAACAATAGAGAACAAACTGAGGTTTGCTGGAGGAGAGGTCAGTGGGGGATGGGTTAGATGGATGATGGGCATGAAGGAGGGCACTTGTTACGATGAGCACTGGGTGCTGTATGAAAGTGATGAATCACTGAATTCTACACCTGAAACTAATACTACACTGCCTGTTAACTAACCAGAATTTAAATCAAAGCTTGAAATAAACACAAAATCCCAAAACAAAAAAAGATGAACTTAAAAGAACTGGCAGCCCATGGTTCCAGAAAAATGTTAGGTAGGTGCATGTTTTGACTTAACAATTAATGTATTCAGAAAAATCGTGATATGTTGTAACACCATCAGCACAGGGAAATTTGGCAGTTTTTTAAGAGATGCAGGAAGAATGGATGGCAGAGATGACGCTGAGCATCTTTCTTCTTGATTCTAGTAAGTAAATGAAGAAAATACCTACTTGGCCTGTGGATAGTAATCAAAAAGATGCCTGATTTGTGCAGATGAGAATGATGTTCTTGAGCACAGTGTATCAGAAAACCCGCTTAATCGCAGGGACAAGCTACATTTCCACAGTAGTTGAATTTCCACAGACACTCTCCATTTAATCCCATTACATCAAGTTCATTCATTAACCCGCCCCTCTGTCCCTGTTCACACAGTCATGTCGAGAACAAGGTCCTCCCTGTTCAATACATTTTCTAACATGTCACCACGGTTTTCTCCCACATTATTTCTAGCTCTATTAATCCTTGGATAGAGCAAAAATCCTCTCACCTCACTGTGTATTTATCCTTGTATCCTAAGTGTTTGGCCATTTAGAATCTTTTTCTTTCAATTTCTTAATGGCTAGGATGAACTCACTCCTTAACTGGAAACGTTAAATGAAATATGCTGAATGAGATGATGGGTATTTCCGACTTATCTCCCTTCAAGTACCATTTCCCCTTGAAGGGGTTTAAATTCTGTGAGAACAAAAACTATGAAGAGGAAATCTTTCATAAGCTGGCAGACGATGGCCTTGAGAGATACACTCCAGTTCTCCAATGGCTCTTATCTCAGCCTCAGTGAGAGAGAAACAGGGACAGAGACAGAGAGAGGCACAAAGAGAGGGAGAGAGGGAGAGAGGATGACGTCTAAGCAGCTACAGAGTGGAGAAGCATGAGGAATTTTTCAATTGGTTGAACAGATCAACAATATAATTGTGTGGGTCAAATCCATGATAGTGGTTAGAAGTAGAGAAGTCTTTAATGAAAAGAGTGACGGACTTGGAATCAGGAACCCTGGATATGAGTCCTGCCTTAATCACTTCATAGATCTCTGCGTTTAGACAAGTAGCTTCATCTCTCTAGAGCAGAAAGTTCTTATTTTCAGATATGATGATACCGGGGTGCCTGGGTGGCTCAGTTGGGTGAGCATCTGACTCTTGAATTCGGCTGAGGTCATGATCCCACGGTTGTGGGATCAATCCCCACTGGTTGTGGAGCCGCTTAAGATTTTCTGTCTCCTTCTCCCTCTGCCCCTTCCCCCCACTGTTAAAAAAATAACAAAAAACCCCCGATATGATGATATTAATAATACCCACGTCAGGGGCGCTATGTAGACCAGTGTTAGTATGTGTGTGTGGCAGAATTTTATAAACAGTAAAATGCCAGTCACCTAGCCACTCTTAGACATCCTTAAAGATTCATGCTTTGAATCATGCTTTGAATTCATGGCCACCCACCTTCATCCATTGTATGGAAAACAGACCTGCACAAACGCAAGTCGAGTGACTCAAAATGTATTTTGCACGGGAATTCAACAAATCTTCTTGATAAGTGTCCCAACAAGTTATAGCAGTGTGATAACAATTTCCCTTTCCAAGGACCTCCTATGTGCCAGGTGCATTATTTAAATTTTTAAAAATCCTTTTAACCAGCTTCGATGTAAACATTCTTCTTCTTTTTTTTTTTTAAATATAATTTCTTGTCAAGTTGGCTAACATACAGTGTATACAGTGTGCCCTTGGGTTGGGGGTAGTTTCCCTTGATTCATCGCTGCATCATTCTATTTCACAGATGAGGAAACAATTTAGAGAGATTAGCAAATTTGCCGGAGGGCACAAGCAAAATGAATTACGGAAGGATTCATGACCCTAAAGCCTACGCCATTTTCCCTCCACCATGCTGTAAATTATTGTGATTTTTTTTTTTTGCCCTTTATTCCTATTTGCCCAGTTGTCGCCATGCCTCAGATATCACAGGCTCCTTGGTTTTCCTCTCTGTCGACATCCTGCCCACCTTCAAAGACCTATTGAAGTAATTATATCTTGCCAGAAGACTTCCCTCGGGTGCTCAGCCCATTCTGATCCTTCCACGTCCAAATTCCTGTAGCTCTTACCTTTTCTGCTTACTTCCATGTCGCCATAATGTTTTTGGAGTGTCTATTCCGTGCAAGTCACTATTCTAGGCTTGGGGGTCTATCAGCAAACAACACAGAAATCTCAACGCTCAGGGAGCTTAGATCCCTGTGGCAGCAGAAAACTTTACGAAATAAACGGGAAACGATTATACAGTGTCCTAGAAGATGGTAAGGGCTGTGGGACAAAGTAAAGCCAGAGCGCAGAGAAGGAGTGTGAGGGCAGAAAGAGTGTTGATTAGGGCTGTCAGGACAAGCCTCGCCGAGAAAGTGACTTCCGAGTAAAGACTTTGGAGTAAAGGCATTGCCTGATCTCAACTAGATTGTCAGCTTTCTGAGATCAGGGACGTTTATGACAACACGTCTGTCTTCCTTTCAGTGTCCTGCACAAAATTCTGCACTTTGTTAGGTGCCCAACGAACAACACTTGGTCCTTGCTGACTTACTAATTCTGAGCACCAGTGGCCTAATATCTTCGTATTTAGGAGCATTTTGAAGCAGGAACGGTGGACTATTTTCTGTGTACCTACACACTGTTAACTAGGTGGTAACTCATTATTTCCCACTCAATCAACCATGAAAGCTTAGTTAGCATTTGAATACAATTTTATCGTTGCTGTTTAAGCATCATCTACGTAAATAAAATTAGGAGAAAAAGGAGATGATTAAGAAATGAAGTATAGTTATTTCCTCTATAAAACCACAACATCTCCAAAGGAGAGGGCTGTATAGCAGCAACTCTGAGACCATTTGAGGTGTTTTGTCTCGCAACAGACGGGCGAAAGAAAGTGCCAAGGAACCCTGTTCCTTACCAGTTAGTACCACGATGTAGCAGAGAATTGCCGCTTACTGACTTCATGACCTTAGCGTTGTTATTTAAACGCTCTGTGCTTCCGTTACTGTCTCTAAAAACTGAGATTAATAACACCTGTCTTGCAGTGTCATGCGACTTAAAAGTTCATTTAAAGTGTCTTGTACACAGTAGTTTTTCAATACGTGGTTGTGTACCAGTCATGATTCTGGATGGCAGGCCATCTCAGAAATAATATCCGGCTCGCTTTTGCAAAAAGGAATTTATAGGCGAGCTGATAAGCACGGAACCAATGTAGAGTTTCGAGAGGGAGGCCGGGAGCTAGACAGCCCTACATGAGATTTTCCCTAGGAAGGGCCGGAATAGGACACCGCCATTGCCACTACCGACCGCCAATACTGGAGTCACTGCACCTGCCAGCAGAGTGAATCCCAAATTGTCAGTGTCTTTGAGCCACCCCTCTTAACTCAAGTCCTGGTGGGAGCATTGGATCGGCTTAAGTTCTGTGTCTGCTGCACCTGCTGGAGGCCAGGAGACACAGGGGCGGCCACTAGGGCTTCCTAGTAGGGTCTGGTCTCACCCTGTGGTGGGTCCCTCAAACATAAAAAAGGGATTCCAATAAACAACAGCCCCACAGCAAGAAACATCTACTATAGATAGCTACTGTATTATGTGGGGACTCTGCAACTTAGTGGAATAGCTTTACAGCTGGAGGGCAGCTTGTGGCCCTTCATTTTAAAGTTTGGGAAACCAAGGCCCGAAGACATGACTTCTACTAAATTACACGGAAAGTGAAGAGCACTTAGGTCTAGAACTTAGGTCTCCTAATTGTCAGTCCAGTATACCTCACAATATTCCTTCCAACTTGTCCAAGTCGTTCAGATCCCCTATTAGACCACCGTAGCCCTTCTCAGAATCACACTTCTCAGTTTTATAACGAAAGTATTGCTGCAGGATTTTTTTTTTTTTTTACCTCAATACCTGGGATTCATTGTCTCGCCACTTCGAAGAATGAAGAGGGGGACACAAAATGAGCAGCAGACAAAAGTTTATTAGAGTATAAGATCAGAAAGGAGGAATAGTATGAAAGCCCTCTTTACCGAGAGGGAACATTTGAAAGTGAATGTCCACCTACTATATTATAGGTAAGAGGTCCTTGTTTTATAAGGTCTGGTCATGCCCCACCCCTGTTCCCTTCCCCTCCTTACTTCTCAGGTCCTACGCTCATTGGCTTGATACCTCTAGGTGCTGGGCTGTCTCTTCCTGATTGGATCATTTCCATTATATGAGGGGTGGTCTATGGCCATATCAGTCCTTGTGAGCTATATATTTTATGGTCTACTACTTATTTTTAGTTAGGTCTTTTGTCAAATTCCTGAGGGAAACCTGAGGGGGAGTAGGTGGGGTCTGTTACATTTTTTTTTTTTTAATTTTTAAATTTTTATTTATTTTTAAGAGAGAGACAGTGTGAGCAGGGGAGGGGCAGAAAGAGAGGGAGACACAGAATCTGAAGCAGGCTCCAGGTTCTGAGCTGTTGGCACAGAGCCCGTCGTGGGACTCAAGCTCACAAACCTCGAGGTCATGACCTTAGCTGAAGTCGAAGTCGCTTGCTTAACCGACTGAGCCACCCAGGCGCCCTAGGTCTGTTACATTCTTAAGAGGGACCTTAAGCCTGGGGGGGTTTGCTGTGGTCAGACACTCTTCCCCACCCAGTGACCTTAGGCCCTAATCTTTCCCTCTCCTCCCACTGAATCCTATCTTCTCCTATCATACTGAGTGCTCAGAGCCTGGAACCTGCTTTGGATTCTGTGTCTCTCTCTGTCCTTCCTCCACTCATGCTGTCTCTCTCTCAAAATAAATAAATTAAAAAAAAAAAGTGTGGCCCTTTGAGAATGCATCTATGCTACAAGTGTCCATCACTGTCCATATGCCAGCAAACTTTCAAATCCGTGTCTAGAGTTTTTAAGCTCTAGACATTTGTTTCCAGTAACTATTGAAGATCTCAAATGGATTGTCCAGCTGGCATCTGAAATTCAAAGAAGTTGTCTCATTATCTTCTCCCCAAAGTCATCCTTCTTTCCATGTTGCCTATTTCTGTAATGGTTTCACTACCCATCCAGCCATCTAAGCCAGACATTTTGGAGCCATCTTCAGTGTTTCTCTCACTCTCATTCTCACATTCGGAGTTGATAGAAGTTGGTGATTATTGCCAACCTTACTGGTGGCTCACCTGTATCCTTTTAGCATTCACTTTTCCTCTGTATATTCATCTACAAGCCTTCTTAGAGACTCTGCTAGAGAGACTTCTCTGGCTGCTGGTGCTCACTCGGCTCACCTATGGGGAAACCCAGAAGTGCCAGGGAGTTAAAGTCCCTGGGAGCAATTCTCAACTAATGACTGATGGAAGTTGATGGATGTATTTTGAATAGGAAAACTGAAGCATGTTCTATATTATCTCCCAGAGGTCTCCAGTGAGTCTGAATACCAATTGTTCACACTGGCAATCTACTCGTTAATGTATCTGAAAGCATTCCCATCCCTTTTTCATCCTCTACCAATGCTTGCTTGGATCAGTTCTCAAATAAACTCATTACACTCAACTGCTTATTTCTGGGACTGCTTCTAGGGCTGGTCAACTAAAACAGTGACCCATTAAAGGAGTTGGGAATGGCTACACAATTTTCACTAGGGATGATTGGATATTTGGAAATATTCACTAATCATAAATATAAGGGAGAAAATATGCATGTTTAAATAAGAAATTGGATAGTTGAAACTGAGGTGCTGACAGGATCACCCAGGGGGACATGTTCTGTAGACAACTGAAAATATGGAATTAGAGATTAGAGAAGTACAGACTGGAGATAAGTGTCTAGGAGTTATCAGTGTACGTAGGCAGGTGCTAAAGCCATGAAAATGGCTAAGATGACCAAAATGCTTATTTACAGAGTAAAGGACAGGGAGAATGGATGTTGGAGGACAACTAGCAGCCTGTATAACAAACACTAACTAAATAGCATTCTCTTCTCCCCTAAAGCTGAGTATAGCTAGGTAAGGAATAATTTTTAATTGGTGTTTAAATCCACAGAGCCCAGCACGGTGCTGGGCAGTAAACTTTCAAGAAATGTAGAATTAAGTTTCATTCACACTATATAGTTATCACAAAGCATGAATCAGACCTTAGAGCTCTGTGCTCAATCTTGAAGACAATGTTTTTCATTGTCTCTTATAAAAACCTAAAATCTTATCCCCCACCCAACCCATCCTAATTTGCTCTAACAGAGGAGGAAGATAGTGTTTTCTGTTTTGCCAGTTAGCTTAATTAGAGTAGGCTGCTGGTGATGCCAAAGTCTGTGGTTCCATCCCTTATATAGTATCTGATTTGAGGAGAGAAATTATAAAGCAGTCATCTTTCCTCTGCGCGACCTCGGGGATAGTTAACCTCTCAGGCCTCATCCGAGGAAGTGGTAAAACTCATCATCTTTCATATACTTGCTGTGAAGTGAGACGATGCCTTGGAAAGTGCTGAGATTCCTCAGCTTAGCACAATCAAGGACCCGTCAAGCCTTACGTTCTGCAGCTTGCACCAAGCAAACGATAGCCTTGTTAATTTAGCTCGTCTTCCAAGTATAAGATCACATTACTAACCCCCACGTTTACCTATCACCGGTAAAATGGTACGGCACTCCCTCCCTGCCACAAAGCACTAGGCGCCTTACGACAGTGTGCGACCCCGCGCCTGACAGGAACGCCTAGTCCCATGGGCTCTGACCGCTCCAGCCAATCGCGCTGCTGCCGACCCATGACGTAAGCTGCTCTTGTGCATGCGCAGGGCGGGGAGACCTTGGCGGGGCGGCAGAGGAGCTTAGCGGAGGTGAAAGCATTGGCGGAGAGGAAAGTTGAGCGGTAAAATGCAGAGCTGGAGTCGTGTGTATTGCTCCTTGGCCAAGGTGAGGGCCGGCTGGGTGGGGTCGTGCGGAACCAGAGGCACAGAAGGGCCTGCTGACGGAGTCCGGACGCGGCCTAACTGGTGGGGCGAGAGAGGCCGGCGGTCGGGCCGGGACCACCCGCGGCCCCGCCCCTGAGCAGGCTCTGCCCGGGCCGCGACCGGAGCAAAGACCCGGGCGGCGGAGAGGCCCCGCCTGTTGTGTGACGGCCAGCAGTTACTCACTGTCCACTCCCAAGCCTGGGCCCTGGGCACACAGGCTTCTCCACCTTGGCGGAGGAAGTAGAAATAGCACTTGCCCCGTCTGGTCTGGCTTTTCATACGTTCTACCTTTTATCTCGAATCCTAATCTCAGCCCTAGAGTGGCAGTGGGCAGGTAACCTTGCGGCTGCTCCTTGAAACAGCCAGACGCAGTCAGCCCCGGCAGGTAACCCTAAGAATTCCTCAGAGGCCTCTTCATTGTTTGCAGCTTTAAGGTAGTGTCCATTGCCTTCCCTCCTAGAGGCTTGCAGCAGGTTATCTTTCGTTACGACAGCTCTCCCATTTCATCTCCGTGTCGAATACAGCCAGATTGTACGTATGTGGGATCGTAGCTGAGTACTGTGCTGATGGATACCTTAAAGATCATATGCTGATCAAACTCCTTTGTGTCTAGGATGAGTAATCTGTGTTCCTGAGAGTTAATGTAATATGCTAGGAGTTACATTTTTAGTTAGAGGGGGAGCAGGGATTAAAAGTCAGGACTGACGTTTGGTTGGTCTGCTCCACTTTGGCCTACCGTCCTGACCTCAGGTGCCTTGAGTTACCTTGGAGTAGAGACCATGACTGCATTAGTGTGGGTTTCATCACTGCCTCCCGTTTGCCTGCTGTGATAGGAGCTATTTGCTTTGTTTCTTTGTGCCTCCCTGTTCTTAGCGTAGGAGAGAGTAGACGTCCATAGAGATTTTTATGGAGGTTGTGATGCAGTCCGTGAAACCTGGGTAGCTGTTGAATGGCAGTAACTGCGTTTTCCAAAGTGACATTGTCTAATTTCTGTTCCTAGTTAACTGTTCAGGAGCATCTTCATAGGTTGTACGTGGTAGTTTGAGTTAGGAAACAGCAGTTACAAGTAGGATTGTAATAATACAGATTATTGGGTACTTAAGTTAGAACTCTAAGAACTTTAACTGTGACCTTAAAATGATCCCTGGCGCCAGAAATTAGCCGTGCTTTCTGAAACTTTAAGAAAACTTCACGCCACGGAATAACACTTTTTGTTGGGCTAACTATGACATAGTTTATTGAATATTCATAATGAAAAGATAGTGTGGTGAGCTGAGGTGGAGAGTTTGTTATGAAAGAGGAGAAATTGATGTGTAGTCTCTATGTGGCAATGGAAGATATATTAATAATAATAAGTGCTTGATAAAGTTTGCTCCATTTATTACATTTTCATGGACTTTCAGTAGTTCACTGTTTTGAATTCACATTTCACATCATATGAACAATTTTCTTTTCCAGAGAGGCCATTTCAATCGAATATCTCATGGCTTACAGGGAGTTTCTGCAGTTCCTCTGAGAACTTACGCTGATCAACCAAGTAAGTACTTAGTAAAACAGTTTTTCCTCACATTATTTCATAGTTCTTTTGTGTTTAAATGTAAAAGTAAGTGAATATTAGAGTTACTGGTGATAAAATAGTGGGTCATAGAATTAGAGTAACTGGTAATAAAATAGTGGGTCATAGAATTCGTTTGTTCATCTGTGTATTCACTTAAATGTTTATTGAGCACCTAGTGTCTCCAGGCAGTGAACAAGGCAAAGCCCTATACTTTTGGAACTAATAGTCTGGTGACAAAAGACAAACAATACTGAAGTAATAGGTAAATATTTTGGGTAGTGATTGAAAACTAAAGCGGGCAACGGAGAGGAACAAAGACTATTTTAGATAGGCTGTCAGTACTTTTCTAAGGAAATGATGTCTGAGTGAAGGGAGGGAGTGAGGTTATTTCAGGCAGACAGAAACAACTATGACAAGGGTGTGAGGCGAGAACTAGCTTGTGAGGTTTAAGGCATTGCAGAAAAGGCCGGTGTGGCTGGAGGATGTAAAATCAGAGAGGTAGGCGTGGATCAGTTCATGGTGGGAGGGTTTTGGAAGCCAGGTGAAGGAGTTTGGATTTTATTCCCAAGTGTGGTGGGAAAGCCAATGAAGGGTTTTGAGCAGGGGATGATTTTTGAATGTTTACATTGAAAAAGTTAGGGGCGCCTGGGTGGCTCAGTCAGTTAAGCGTCTGACTTCGGCTCAGGTCATGATCTCATGGCTTGTTAGTTCGAGCTTTATGTGGGGCTCTGTGCTGACAGCTCAGAGCCTGGAGCCTGCTTCGGATTCTGTGTCTCCCTCTCTCTCTGCCCCTTCCCTGCTCACACTCTGTCTCTATCTCTCAAAAATAAATAAACATCAAAGAAAAAAAAGAAAAAGTTAATTCTGTCCACTGGGTGAGGTTAAGTGTGGTGGTTATTTGACATGGTTTAGAATGGTAAGATGACTTTTTGACATCCTGAGCGAAGATTTTGATGGGCTTGTCAGAAACATAGGACTAGAAGGATATACCCTGAGAGGAAGCTATGAAAGCTATGGATTATGGATATTTTCCTCTTTTTTAAAAAATATTTTTGAAGCTTCTGTAAATGACACATATTTTGTTTTTCAGCTATTTAAAACAGGAAGTTAATAGGCTTGGTTTTTTTGGTTTTGGTTTTGGTTTTTTAATTTTTCTATGGTACCATCCAGTATGGTACCTGGTACAAAGTAAGTAACCAGCAACAACAACAGTAATAGTAACTGATTCACTGAGGGCTTACTGTGTCTCAAGCAGTCTTTAATCCTTGTTGCCATCTTGTAAGATATGTGCTTCCATTTTCCCCATTTTATAACTGGAGGAACTGAGTGAAAAGAGGTTCAGCTAAGAGATGACAGAATTGGGAAAATTCTTCTGACCCTAGAGCCTACATTTTTTTTTAACCTTTTTAATGTTTGTTTATTTTTGAGAGAGAGCACGTGCAAGCGGGGGAAGAGCAGAGAAAGAGGGAGACAGAATCCGAAGCAGGCTCTAGGCTCTGTGCTGTGTGCAGCACAGAGCCTGGCACGGAGCTCAAACCCACGAACTGTGAGATATGACCTGGGCCGAAGTGAGACGCTTAACCGACTGAGCCACTCAGGCGCTCCTAGGGCCTACGTTTTTAATTTCTCTTCTGTTTGGTCAGCTTCTGTTGAGTATTTGTTGATGAGAGCAACTGGAGGAGTTCAAAATTTCTTATAATACAGTCCCTGTTACAACATCTGGAAGATGTTTGAATAACTGTATGAACCAAATTCATCGAGATTTGAAGAGTGATGTGTGTTATTGTGGTAGGACCTTCTGTTTCATGACAGGAGTGGACTCACAGCACTTAATCACTCACATTAGCTACATTCATTCCTCAGTTCAACAGCTATGGGATATATACTATGTGCTAGTGACTGGGATGATGCAGTGAACAAGTCAGACAAGATGCAGCTTTTTAAAAAAATTTTTTTATTAAAAAAAAATTTTTTTTAATGTTTATTTATTTTTGAAAGAGATGGAGACAGAGCATGAATGGAGGAGGGGCAGAGAGAGAGGGAGACACAGAATCCGAAGCAGGCTCCAGGCTCTGAGCTGTCAGCACAGCCTGTCACGGGGCTCAAACTCACGAACCACGAGATCATGATCTTAGCCGAAGTTGGACGCTTAGCCGACTGAGCCACCCAGGTGCCCCCAAGATGCAGCTTTTATAGAGTTTATAGTCCATTTGGGCAAGACAAGCATCCATCCAATAATTGTGATAAGCGGAGAGCCTGGATGGCTCAGTCAGTTAGGAGTCCGGCTTCAGCTCAGGTGTGAGGTCGGGCTCTGTGCTGACAGCTCGGAGCCTGAAGCCTGCTTCAGATTTTGTGTGTCTCCATCTCTCTCTGCCTTCCCCTGTTTGCACTCTGTCTCTCTCTCAAAAATAAACAAACATTAAAAAAAAAAAATTGTGGTAAAGACTCCATAGGCTAAATATAAGGGAGCTATGAAATCTGTATCCTGATGGAGAATGGTCACAGAATTCTTTCCTAAGGAAACGATGTTGATATCTGAAAAGGGTTGGGGTGGGAGTGGGTATGGGAGGAGGTGTTCCAGGTAGAAGGAGCAGCATGTGGGAGTATTTTGATGTGAGAAGGAGCACAGTGCCTTTAAGGAGCTTGAAAAAGGCCAGTGTGGCTGAAGTGTGTTGAAGATTGAGAGTTGACCTCTGCAAATAATGAAAGACCCTAACTCTTTATTTTAATGACAGTTGGAAGTCATCAGGAGTGTTTTAAGCAGAGGCCTGATACGATTTTTTTTTTTAAGTTTGTTTATTTATTTATTTATTTATTTATTTTAACGTTTATTTATTTTTGGGACAGAGAGAGACAGAGCATGAACGGGGGAGGGGCAGAGAGAGAGGGAGACACAGAATCGGAAACAGGCTCCAGGCTCTGAGCCATCAGCCCAGAGCCTGACGCGGGGCTCGAACTCACGGACCGCGAGATCGTGACCTGGCTGAAGTCGGACGCTTAACTGACTGCGCCACCCAGGCGCCCCTAAGTTTATTTTTGAGAGACAGCACAGATGCGCATGCCAACAGGGGAAGAGGGCAGAGGGAGAGGGAGAGAGAGAAACCCACGCTGTTAGTGCCACGCCGATTCTGGGCTTGATCTCTTGAATCATGAGATCATAACCTGAGCCGAAATCAGACATTTAACCGACTGAGCCACCCAGTGCCCTGATATGATTTGTTTTTAAAGATCATTCTTGCTGCAGATTGGAGTTTTTATTGTAATGCTTTTTGCTTTTTCTCTCTTATTAGACTAGAAGAACCAGGGCTGTGTCATTATAGGTATCCAGAGACCTTAGAATAGGGTCTAATGCTCAATAAATGTTTGTTGAATGAAAAAGAAAAGACGAATGAAGAAAGAGAGAGTAATGTCTGGGTCGGGTTTTAGTGGGAGAGAACACTGGAGTAGCATTGGTGTTACGGAGATTGGAGGTTGTGAGATTGGGAGGTGGATCTGAGGAGGGAAGAAACATCCGTCGAGTGCCTTGTATGCACCTAGCATCATCCCAGGATGTTGACATGCATTGTTATCTTTGACCTCAAACCCTGGGGTGTAGGTATTACTGTCACTATTATTCCTATGTTACATCAAAACCAGAGAGATTAAATATTTGCCCAAGAATTTATGAAGGGGTAGAGCTCATGTTTGAACACCAGTTTTTCTTTCCTCCCTTTCTTTTTCTTTCTTTCTTTCTTTCTTTCTTTCTTTCTTTCTTTCTTTCTTTCTTTCTTTCTTTCAACTTCAAATCCTTTTTTTCTTTTACTATATTTCTCCTTTATGGATTAGGGAGGTTGTAGGGTAATGATCAGAAAGTAAAGAATTCTTATAGAATTCAGGATTTTAGAGGCTGGGCAGTTTTGGGTGATGACAAGTATAGGATGTTACTATGAAAGGGTCACTAAAATAGACTGGAGATTAAGGCCGTTGATAATTTAAAAAGGGCCCCTCTACCCCCCAAAACAAATAAACCTTGCCAAGTAGCTCTTATACTCATTTAGTGAATTTGGTAATTAATAATTCCTGCCTTATGATATGTTTTTTCTTACCCCTTTTTTTACTTTTAAAAATAATCTTGATTTATGTATATTTTGAAACATGCCTGTTTTCCCTAACTGTAGTGTCAGGTTACTGAAGGTAGTGATTTCCTCTTGGGTAGGTGTTCATAAATATTTGTTGCTTTCGTTATGTTAATGAAGGAGCTTTTTGTCATTTTAGTTGGAGTTCCTGATTGCCCTGGAGATGATGGGGTCATCTGAGTGTTCTGCATGGCATTAGGACAGAAAGGTATAGGAGTGAGTGGAGGCTTATGAATGGAAAGAACCTGCTTTGAACCCTGGCTGCATCACTTACTAGTTGTGCAACCTTACGCAGATTATCTAGTCACTCTCAGCCTTAGTTTCTTCCTGTGAAATGGAGGTCTGATAATTGTGTCATAGAGACATAAGGAGGCTTAAATGAGATGACATGAAATACTCAGCTCACTGCCTGGCACAGAATAAATTACCAAAATGGTAGATGTTATTGCAAACTGACTCCTTAAAATACGTCTTGCACTTTGTTGATGATTATCATTTATTTGTAACTCAACACCTGTATTTCAGTGGTAGCCTTGATGACACGGTGTACTTATTTTCCTCACAGTGATATAATAAGTAACATTTGTAGAACACTTATTCCTGCTTTTTCTCCTTCAGTTCATTTCATGGCATTAACTGCCATGTCTGTTGAAGTCCATCACACCTAATTGTATCCCAGTATTTTTTAAAGCATCAGCCTGATAACTTTCTCCTGATATTTCACTGCCACCTAAAATGCAGATTGCTATGTAGCTGTCTTCTGCCGTACTTCTAACTTAGTCATCTTTCTCCCATGATACTGATTTGTGTATCCTGTTTGGTTTTTCTTTTTCACTCTTAAAGGCTAGAGCCTAATTTTGTAAAATTAACCATCAAGTGTTCCTTAATGTGTTTCATGTAATTATTTGTCTGTATCCTGGTTTTTAAAAGTGTATGTGGGAATCAAATTGAGAAATGCTTTTGGACAAGGAGGTGGTGAGTCAGAATTGTGTGTTGTAAACTTTTCACCTGCGTGCAGCCTTTGTATAGGTGAGAGCCAACTGGTTTGTCTTTGCAACCTTTCGTTACGAAAAATCGCAAATGTTCGGAAAAGTTGTAAGAATTTTCCAGTGAACATTCATAGATACTTCCACTAACATTTTACTGTACTTAAACTGTCATGTATCTGTTCATCCATTTAGCCACACTTCAGTCCACCTTACTTTTTTGACACATTTAAAAGTAAATTGCAGACATCCCCTAAATACTGGCTTGTTTTTGAAGGTTTGTTACTGGATCACACCCTCCTATAGTCTCAGCTGACTGATCTTCAGAGAATTTTCCTTTTTCCCTTCTTTTTTGTTCTCCTTAGCACTTTAGTGGTGTTCTGATGGAACGGTACATTTAATATCTTCAGTGAGGGGTGAATGGTTTTAAATTTTTGGTATTTTGTATAGTTAAAAAAAAATCTAAGAGCACGATGGGAAATGAAACTAAAATTTTTGGCTATTTCATGTTTAAATTTATTTAATTAACATATACGTTAATCAGAAAAGATGTTAAAAATTCAGCAAAGAAACCTGTTTTTTTGTAGCTTGTGTTTCATTACTGTGAATTAAAAATTAGAATCCAAATTAAAGAATATTGTTTAGGCCATCATTTGGTTCAAAACTTGAAAATAGATACACACTTTATTATGTACTTAATTCTGAACATGAATCAGGGAACCAGACAGCGTAGCCAAAGAGCACAAGTGGATCGATGAAACTTGAAACGATCCTTTTTTCATGTATTGGACTAGCTATATATTTTTTTCATATACTGAGTAATCCTAATTATCATTTGATATAACCAAAGAGAATCAGTACTTTTATTTATTCAGTAGGAAGGATTCTTAGGTTTTGTGGGTTGGATAACTTCTTAGTTCAGGGGTTCTGTGTTTCTTTTCAGTCCTGCAGAAGTTTTTTGATGATACTAGCACTCCCATCCCTTGGAGGGGTGGGTGTTTTCTTGAGGAGGGATGATCAGAAATTAAAACTGCCATCTTCAGAGGTCAGAATATAGCTACCATATAGCAAATATTTATTATGTATGCTCCAAGTATTGTGCTAAGCTATTCGCATATTTTGTATCATGCCCCTGTGAAGTAGGTTTTTTTGTAGTCTTTATTTTGCAGTTAGAGAAACTGAAGGTGAAGTGAAACAGGTTAAATTACTCTCCTAAGGTTAGATGTCTAATAATTATAAAGCTTGATTATTGCTCTTAGGATTTTAGTTTATGATAGTTGAAATTGAGGAATAGAATACCATTGAATAATGGGATGACCATTGGAAATAGAGACAAAAAGCTTAAATTTTGTCTCTGCCAGTCACTTGCTATATGACGTTGGGCAAGTTAACTGACCTCTCTGAACCTAGTGTTTCTTATCTGTGAAATGTCAGTTATATGCCATCCTTACCGTCTTCATAAGAAGTTCTGAGAATCAAACAGGATAATAGATGTGAAAATGTGTTATAAACTGCTAAATGCTTGGGGTTCTAAGGGTAGTAGAGGCGGAGGAGAAGGGAGACTGTCTCCTAACTCTTTCAAGCCAGTGTATTTTTATTTGAAGTTGGCTTGAGAACAGTGGGAATAATTGGACTTCTTTTCCATTTGCATTATAATTATTATATTACTAAGGCTGCTGATCAAAGTTAATTTCCTTTTCTGTCTTCATATGGTAAATGTCCAGAGTAGTTCACTTAATGTTCTGGTTAGCCTGTTATTATAAACCTATGAAATTTATCAGTATTCAAATAAAGTCCAGAACGTGTTTGCCATCTATTACAGGGAAGCTGGTTTTTCTCCCTGTATCTCAAGTACAGTACCTGGAATCATATCATTCTTAAATTTATTGACAGCTCTAAGGATATACAAAATTTAATCCTAACGTTAGTCATTTAAGGTAGTGTTATTGTTTCTTTTATGACAGAAAAATTAAGTCACTTGGTTACACAGCTAATAAATGTTAGAGCTGAGATTTGAAGACAAGTATGTCAGATTCCAAAGTTCTCTCCCTCATGCAGATGTGTCTTCTAGTGTCACTAAAAGCCTGTCTTGTTATTAAGTAAAACAGTGTGGAATTTAGCAAGGTCAGTGGATACAGTGGATATAGAACTCTGTTGTATTTCCATATGTCATAATGAACAAATAGAATATGAAATTTAAAAATGCCAGTTTTAGTTAACATCAAAGAATGTTAAGTACCTAGGAGTAAAATAGTACTGGGTAGAAAATTCTGGTTCCTTGTACTTTCTTGGAGGTTTAAAGTATCAGATTTTTTGTTTGTTTTTTTTAATGTACTATTTTTGGTCCATATTAAGCAATTTACTGTTTATATCAATTTGCTTTTATTGTAGTTGATGCTGATGTAACAGTGATAGGATCTGGTCCCGGAGGATATGTTGCCGCTATTAAAGCTGCCCAGTTGGGCTTCAAGGTAAAGTTTAGACTAAACGAGGTGTTGATTTATTTTTATTTGGAAGGAGTTGATCATATTCACAAAATACTTTGCACCTAAATAACAGTGGTAAATAATGTCTTTATTCTATAAGTTCTATTTAGGCCTGAGACGAGTGAAGAGTGTTATTCAGTTGTGGTAGTCTCATGAAATAGCAGAGTCCATTATTCCCAACTCCCCACAGTGCTTTGCACGTTTGGCTACTAACTTCACTTTGGAAGCAACAGTAATAGAACTAAAAGCATGTGTTTGGTAATGTTAAACAAAAATGTCTTAGAATAATTCACATTTGGGTTAGCCTGCATTTAGTATTACTCAGATGATAAATTTTAAAGGACTCTATTTCATTCTCACAAATGCAAACTTATTTTGTACAAGAATTAGGACAGATACATGGGAATTTTAGTGAACTGAAACTCTGCAGGTTATGTGCCGTTAAATAATATTTTCTTTGGTTGTAGACAGTATGCGTTGAGAAAAATGAAACGCTTGGTGGAACGTGCTTGAATGTCGGTTGTATCCCTTCTAAGGTGAGCGTGTGTTTCGTACAGTGCAAAGGCTTCTGTCATTAGCCACCAGCTATATGTTAAGACTAGAATATTAGACTAATACAGTTACTAAAAAATAAACAACCCAAGGTTGATAAAAAACATGTTCTCCTTGGTAAAGCTTAAGCAGTGCTTTCAGCAGTCTGCCATACATTCCTGAAATTGCTTCTTTGTTTTGGAATCCCTAGCCTTTCCATTCAAACAGACTCTCATGTTCCATTTTTCTCTTTAGTTCTCCTTTACCAACGAAACAGATCATAGGCAGTAAATTCTTTTAGGTGCTTTTGGATGTAGACAGGACTGCCCTTTTCACCTGCACCCTGAAGAGGATACCTATTCCTTTGCTTTTAAAGAAAGTAAAGGTGTTTTGTTTTTCAGTCCTGCTGTTGAACATTGTGTCATTATTTGACTTAGATTAATTACATAAGAACAGAAACTGAATTGTTGTAGTCCTTTGTACTATTGCATGCAGGGGATGTCATTTCTTAAGTGCTTTTTTATCGTATATAGTCTTATTAACATTTTATCATTTTGTCTATTTAGGCTTTATTAAATAACTCTCATTATTACCATATGGCCCATGGAAAAGATTTTGCATCTAGGGGAATTGAAAGTAAGTATACCTTTCATATTTAGCAATATTACCAGCCATACTTGACTCTTCCAGTTAAAGACTTCTGTATGTCTAATGAGTAATACATGTTTCATTGAGGAAAGAGTAAAAAAAGATATTAAAAATAGAGATTTACTTAAGGCTTAAATCCAGATTTCTACTATGACATCTTCTGTTCCTTTGAAAACTTTTGTGTGAAGTCTGCTGTGTGTGTGTGTGTGTGTGTGTGTGTGTGTGTGTGTGTGTATGTGTATGAAGAGTCAGTTTCAATTTCCCTGAAACCTGGAGATCTCGAGGTGGGGAGTTGGCACTGGATTCCTGAGTGCTCTAGGCAGATAAGGAAGGAAGGAAGGAAGGATGGACAGACTGCTTAGGTTGTTGGTAGTGTGGCAAGAACAAAGGAGAGAGTGGGGAATGCAACCCAGTGTAAAAGGAGGGCATTTCATTTTAATTTGGTAAATCTTGTCTCCCACCATTCTTTTTGGGCTGTTTTTATTTCATCCTTTTTCACCAATTGTTGACAGATACATCCAGGAGGGTAGTCTGTTCTAGAAAGAGCTTAAACATACCAGTGGGTATGGAGGGGTAATCATTTTTCTTTCATTTGTTTGTTGCAGTAGTTTCTGAAAGAATGGGCTGTAGTAGGCAATCCAGTGGGTATAGAGGTGATATGTACACATTAAAGCAAACATATCAAAGTAGATGAAAGGTAGAATCAAAACCCACTTTCCTGACTCAGGAAAGAAGAAACAGGGTTTAGTCAAGAGACTTGCATCGTAGGCCAAGCTTCCTCTTCTAGTTCTATGACCTAAGTAAATCAGATCTCTCAGGGTCTCTGTTTCCTCATCTCTGAGATACGGGTCGATTGCATGTGCAGATTGCTAAGATCTCCCTCTTTTGAAGTTCTATTGAGTTGAGCTGCTTTGTTTTCTTATGTTGTTGCTTCAGAGTTTGGAGTTAAATGAGGGATTTTTTTTTTTTTTTAAGTTTATTTATTTTGAGAGAGAGAGTATACGCAAGTGGTAGAGAATCAGAGACAGAAAGAGGGAGAGAGAGCATTGCAAGCAGTCTCTGCAGTGTGGAGCCTGATGCAGGGCTCAAACCCACAAACCATGAGATCATGACCTGAGCTGAAGTCGGATGCTTAACCAACTGAGCAACCCAGGCGACCCAAATGAGGGATTAAATCCAGTTGATTAAACTCTTTTATGTTAAGTTTCTATATTTAAAGTTTTCAGATGAGTATTTTTGTTTTTGTTTTGTGAAGTTGTTCCTATTTAAAATTGCAGCTGATGTTTTACTTTGCCATCTCTATTTAATTCTGTCCAGATTTATAATCATCATAATGTGTTCGGAGAATGAGTATGTTGCCACGTGGGATGTAATGTGTATTTTGGACTGCATTTTTCCCAAAGGTGGACTTTTTACTGTGTTTGATAAGTTTTATTGACCATGATGTGTTGCTGTTGGCCTGTTTGCGAGCTACAATTATTCTAGCAGTTACTACATGAGAAGTTTTAACACTGCCTTTTTTACAGTTCTGTAAGCATTAAGCTGAAATTTTCCAGACCTGATTAGTGAAAAATATCACATTGCGTCAAGAATTTAGCTAAGGACTAAAGATTTATTTAACAAATTACAGTGTCTGAAGTTCGCTTGAATTTAGAGAAGATGATGGAGCAGAAGAGTACAGCGGTAAAAGCTTTAACTGGTGGAATTGCCCACTTATTCAAACAGAATAAGGTCAGTGTTTTAATGTTCAGATGCCTACTTTATCTTATGTTCATATGAAACATTCTGCTGATAGAGTGATGCCCTTAGAACTTAATGCTTGGGGGTATTATATATATATATATTTTTTTTTTTTTAATTTTTTTTTTTTCAACGTTTATTTATTTTTGGGACAGAGAGAGACAGAGCATGAACGGGCGAGGGGCAGAGAGAGAGGGAGACACAGAATCGGAAACAGGCTCCAGGCTCTGAGCCATCAGCCCAGAGCCTGACGTGGGGCTCGAACTCACGGACCGCGAGATCGTGACCTGGCTGAAGTCGGACGCTTAACTGACTGCGCCACCCAGGCGCCCCTATATATATATTTTTAATATTTATTTTTGAGAGAGAGTGAGAGACCGAGTATGAGTGGGGGAGGGGCAGAGGGAGAAGGGGGACACAGAATCCGAAGCAGGCTCCAGGCTCTGAGCTGTCAGCACAGAGCCTGACACGGGGCTTGAACCCACAAACCATGAGATCATGACCTGAACAGAAGTTGGCTATTTAACTGACTGAGCCACACAGGCACCCCTATCTTTTTTTTTTTTTTCCTGCTGGGGATATTAATTTAAAACTGTGTGCTAACCTGAAGTAGATTCCCTGACGTATATAACAAATTTTTTGCTGCTCTACGCGTAACCTTATTAAGTAAGGAAGTATTTTGTACTGGGTGTATTGTTTAATAGAGTGCTTTTATTTTCCCCCCCATTAATCATGTTTTTTTATTTTTATTTAAAAAAATTTTTTTTAATGTTTATTTTTGAGAGAGACAGAGACAGAGTGTGAGCAGGGCAGGGGCAGAGAGAAAGGGAGACAGAAACCAGAGCAGGCTCCAGGCTCTCTGAGTAAGCTGTCAGCACAAAGCCTGATGCGGAGCTCGAACTCACAAACCGTGAGATCATGACCGGAGCCGAAGTTGGATCCTCAACCAACTGAGGCACCCAGGCGCCCCATGTTTTTTTAATTGCAAACATCATTTTAAACTTTGTGAATGTATAAATATTATTTTATTAAAGGTTGTTCACGTAAATGGATATGGAAAGATAACGGGCAAAAATCAGGTCACTGCTATGAAAGCCGATGGCAGCACTCAAGTTATTGATACAAAGAACATTCTTATAGCTACAGGGTCAGAAGTTACTCCTTTTCCTGGAATCACGGTATGCTTTTTACAACTGTTATAACCTTCCTTCAGGAAGACCTTTTATAAACTACTTTATTCATGCTATTTATGCACTTTGAATGAAAAATTTCTAACTGAAATACCATATGTTGACACTCAGCTTTGGGAAGCTGTCTCTATTTTGCAGTGATTTTGACCAGAAATAGAACATTTCATATTAAGATAGACTTGGGTTCATTTTGTAGTTAAAATGGACCATTTTGTTTTGAAATATTGAATGATGAAATTCCAAGTGAGTATTTTTAATGGGATTTGTTAAAATGGACTGTAAGGGATGGGGGAGAGGGGAAAATGGGTGATGGGCACTGAGGAGGGCACTTGTTGGGATGAGCGCTGGATGTTGTATGGAAGCCAGTCTGACAATAAATTATATTAAAAAGAATTGAATGTAAGGATAGAAGTCATAGATACCTCAGAACAGATAAATGTCTTAGTATTTTTTGTGAGCTCATTTATAAGGCAGTAGGTTTTTCCAAATCATTTTGATTGTATATATTTTGTTATAGATTGATGAAGATACAATAGTGTCGTCTACAGGTGCTCTATCTTTAAAAAAAGTTCCAGAAAAGATGGTTGTCATTGGTGCAGGAGTAATAGGTGTAGAATTGGTAAGTAATGCCTTTTCTTCTCTTACTGCCTTCATGGAGTTGGAAGGAACTTAATGGTCTCCTGTTTGATTCTTTTTACAACATTGTAGGCAGATCAACATTGAGTTTTGCTTAAACACTTCTAGTATTACTAGAATTACTAATTTTTAAGACAACCAATTTATATAATCGTTAGTCATTAGAATATTCTCTTTTATTTTGAAATCTGCTTCCCTGTATCTTCTACCCTTTCTGTTTCCTAGGATGGATGTTTAAAAAATCTGACAGCCCTTCAGTCCTTCAGAAGACAGTTCTCATCTTGAGCAAATTAGCTTTCAGATATGACTTCTGTGGTCTGGCTCTTCCCCTCTCCATCCTTATCTTGATCCCTCTTAAGTTTTGTCAGACTACTTGCAGTTCTCCTGAGAACCTTGCTGTTTCATGCTTTTCTGCCTTCCTTGTTCTCCCTTCCTGTCCATCTGTTGACTTTTCTGTATTACCAGTAACCTCTTCTCTCCATTTTCAGGTATCCTTTCCCAAGGCTGTTGGATCTTGATAGCACAAAGAACTGCTTCACTTGTGAAATCACAAATTCAGACGTTGTGTTCTCTAACCATAACCTCCTTTCCTCTCTTACTCAGGTTTTCTCAGCACACAGGTGGTTTATCAGGTGCTCTAGTCCTTGGGTCTCTCTGTGTCTTTGCTCTCTGCACGTCCTGTCTTGACTGCTTTCCTGATCCACTTAGATTCCATAGTCCATCACCTTAGCCACTCTTTTGAGTCCCTTGCCTCCTTGTTCCCTCATCCCTGCTGGCAGGTGTACAACTTAGTGACTCCTCAGTTCTGTATATCACGCTGTGCTCACCACAGATGCGGCCCCACCTCACACCGTAAGACTCTATGACAGTACTGCTGTTACTTCCTGTGCTGTACCATTTATCCCCAGGACTTACTCATTCTGTAACTGGAAGCGTGTACCTCCCACTCTGTCACTTTTTGCCCATTCTGCCACTCCCCTCCCCTCCCTTCTGGCAAGCACCAGTTCTCTGTATTTATGGGTCTTTTTCTGTGTTGTTTGTTTTGTTGTGTTTAGTTCTTTTTTTTTCTTTTTTTGATTCCACATACAAGTGAAATCATATGGTATTTGCAATATGTTATGAAAAATGTTGCTAAAGCTTATGTCTGATAGATTGCTACCTGTTTTCTGCTAGGAATTTTATAGTTTCAGGTCTTACATTAGGTCTTTAATCCATTTTGAGTTTATTTTTGTGTATGGTGTAGAAAAGTGGTCCAGTTTCATTCTTTGACGTGTGACTGTTCAGTTTTCCTGACACCATTTATTAAAGAGACTGTCTTTTCCCTATTGCGTAAGTTTTCTTTCTTTATTATAGACCATATAAACATAGGTTTATTTCTGGGCTTCCTAGTTTGTTCATTGGTCTGTGTGTCTCTCTTGTGCCATTAATACACTTTTTCGATTATTGTATTTTTGTAGTATATCTTGAAATCTGGGATTGTGTTACCTCCAGCTTTGTTTTTATTTCTCAAGATTGCTTTGGCTATTATGGGTCTTTTGTGGTTCCGTACAAATTTTAAGATTATTTGTTTTAGTTCTGTGAAAATTACTTTTGGTATTTTGGTAGGATTGCATTGAGCCTTTGGATTGCTTTGGAGAGTATGGACATTTTAACAATCTTAATTCTTCCAGTCTGAGCATGGTATGTCTTTCATCAGTGTTTGAAAGTTTTCAGAGTGTATGTCTTTCACCTGCTCAGTTAAGTTTATTCCTAGGTATTTCATTCTTTTTGGTGCAATTGTAAATGCAATTATTTTCTTAATTTCTTTCTGCCACTTAGTTATTAGTGTATAGAAGTGTAACCAGTTTGTATATGTTGGTTTTGTATATACTGCATCTTCACTGAATCCATTTATTCTGATGGTTTTTGGGTGGAGTCTTGAGGGTTTTCTGTGTATAGTGTTCTGTCATCCTCAGATGTGAGTTTTACTTCTTTCTTACCAGTTTGGATGCCTTTTATTTCTTGTCTGGTTGCTGTGGCTGGGGTGAAGGTGGTGGGAGTGGCCATCTTGTCGTGTTCCTGATCATCATTCATTTTGTTAATGTGGCGTGTCACATTGATTGATTGGAGGATACTGAACCGTCTCCAGAATAGATCTAACTTCATCATGATGAATCCTTTTTTTTTGTTTTTAATTTTTATTATTTTTATTTTTTTCATGTTTATTTTTTGAGAGAGAGCACAAGTTGGGGGGGGAGAGAGAGAGGGGGGCTTGGGGGAGACACAGAATCTGAAGCAGGCTCCAGGCTCTGAGCTGTCAGCACAGAGCCCAACGCGGGGCTCGAACTCACGGACCGTGAGATCATACCTGAGCTGAAGTCGGATGCTTAACCAACTGAGCCACCCAGGTGCCCCTGATTTTAATTTTCAATTTGGTGAGACCTTTTTGGTGGCATATCCTGGAGAATGTTCCACGTGCACTTGAAAAGAATGTGTTTTCTGTTGTTTTTGGATGGAATGTTGTGAATGTTCTGTTAGGTCCATCTAGTCTGATGTCTTGTTCAAAGACACGGTTTCCTTATTGACTTTCTGCTTGATTTTCTCCATTGATGCAAGTTGGGTGTCCCCTGCTGTTACTGTGTTACGTCATTTCCTCTGTGTATGTCTGTTTTTATGTTCATACATTTAGGTGCTCCGATATTGGTTGCATAGATACTTATAATTGTTACGTTCTCTTGTTGGATTGATCCCTTTGTCATTATGCAGTGCCCTTGTCTCTTGTTACAGTCTTTATATTTTATTTATTTTTAATTTTTATTTTATTTTAAAGTCTGTTTTGTATAATGTAAGTATTGATACCCTGGCTTTTTTTGGATACCATTTGCATGGAATATCTTTTTCCATCCCTTCCCTTTTGGTCTGTATTTTCTGAAGCAAGTCTCTTGTAGGCAGCATATAGATGGATCTTGTTTTTTTATCCGTTCCATCAGCCATGTCTTTTGATTGGAGCATTTATTTACATTTAAAGTAATTATTGATGGGTATGTACTTAGTACCTTTTGTTACTTGTGTTCTCATTGTTTTTGTAGTTCTCTTGCTCTTTTTCCTTGTGATTGAGGACTTTCTTTGGTGTTATGCTTGGCTTTCTCTCTCTCAATTTTTGTGTGTCTATTACAGGTTTTTGCTTTGTGGTTACCATGAGGTTCATAGATAACATCCTAAGTATATAGGATTCTAAGTAACATACTTATAATGATACTGTATAACTTATAATGATACTATATAACATAATAAGTATATGTAAGTATTAAGTTGATGGTCACTTAAGTTTGAGCATCTTCTAAAAGGACTGTATTTTTACTGCCCACTTCTATGTTTTATGTGTATGTTATATTTTACATTTTCTGATTGAGTTCCCTTAACTAATATTTTATTTATAAATGTGCTGCTTTTTAGTCTTTTAACTTTCTTTGTAAGTGATTGAACTACTACCTCTACTATGTTTGTTTTTATGAGTGAAATTTTTTTGGGTCATAATTTCTTCTCGGTATGGTCTTTTTGCTTAAAGAAGTCCTTTTACCGTTTCTTGTAAGGCCGGTTCATTGGTGATGAACTGCTTTAACTTTGGTTTGTCTGGGAAACTCTTTGTCTTGCCTTTAGTTCCAAATGGCAACCTTGCTGGGTAGAGTGTACTTGGTTGTAGGTTTCGTCTTTTTAGCACTTTGAATATATCCTGCCACTCCCTTCTGGCCTACAGGGTTTCTTCTGAACAATTAGCTGATAGCCTCATGGGGGTTTCCCTGCTGTGTAACTAGTTGCTTTTCTCTTGCTGCTTTTAAGATTCTCTCTTTATCTTTTAATTTCTGACATTTTAATGATTATGCGTCTTAGTGTGGACTTCTTTGGGTTCATTTTTGTTTATGGCTCTCTTGCTTCCTGGACATGGATGTCTGTTTAGAGAAATTTTCAGCTATTATTTCTTCAAATAAGTTTTCTGCCCTTTGCTCTTTCTTCTCCCGGACCCCTATAATGTAAATTTTTTTTCCGCTTGATGTTGTCCCAGGGGCCCTTTAACCTGTCATTTATTTTTTTGCTGTTCAACTTGGGTGCTTCCTACTATCCGGTCTTCCAGATCACTGAACTGGTCTCCTGCATCCTCTAATCTGCCATTGATTCCCTTTAGTGTATTTTTCACTTCGGTTAATGTGTTCTTCAACTCTGATTGGTTCTTTTTCATATTTTCTATCACTTTGTTGAGGTCCTTACTGAGTTCATCCACTCTTCTTTGTAGTCCTGTGGGCTCCTTTATGACCATTACTTTGAACTCTTTATCAAGTAGATTGCTTGTCTGTTTAGTTTGTTTTCTGCTGTTTCCTTTTGTTCTTTTGATTGGAGCATATTCCTCTGTTTCCTCATTTTATCTGACTTCCTGTGTTTGTTTGTGTGAATTAGGTGAAAGGGCTACCTCTCCCATTCTTGAAGGAGTGGCCTTGTATAGGAATTTCCCCTGTGTAGACTCCATGTTCCTGATGGCTTTGGCTTTCTGGCTGGAGCTGGAGCGGGCACAGGCTGGGGCATCTTGGGCTGCTTTGTGCCAGGGCCACCCTAATAGGACAGCTGGAGCTGAATCAGATGTGGTCTGGCAGGTCCTGGGGTTCTCTGTGTTGGGCTACCCTGGTGGGATGGCTGGAGCTGGGGTGGGTGCCAGCTGCAGCACTCCACAGGGGGCTCCCTGGCTGCATCGGTGAGGGTACCTGGGGTGCTTTGCACCCAAGTTGCCTTGGCAGGACAGCTGGAGATGGAGTTGTAGTGGGCACAGGCTGGGGGTTTTCTTGTGTGTGTTGTGCTGGGGCAGCCCTAGTTGGACAGCTGGAGCTATGGTAGGTGTGGGCCAGGAGCCCAGGGCCACTGAGTCAGCAGTCCGTTTAGAGCGCCTGGACCCTGCTCCTGTCTGCACTACCAAGGTGAAGGGAGAGCATAAACAGCGGTGCCTCTTAGCGTCTCCATCTCTGGGGGGCTTTCCAGCAGTCCCCACCATCTGGCCCGTGCTGTATGGTTAGTAAATGAGTTTTCTCCACTTGTATAGTCTTTCTGCTCTTTAAAAGATTGTTTTGTTTTTTGTTGTGACCCTGGGTGGGTGAATTTGCACGTGGCTCCTCAGTCCTGTCTCTTCCTACTGCAGTTTGTAATGTTGGGGTCAGTTTCCTGTCATTACTGTGTCTCAGTCTTTGTTGTACGGAAGCTGTTCAGTCTATTCTCAGCTCTTTAGGAGGGATTGCCGTATGTGCAGGTGTGGATTTCTTGTGTCTGTGGGAGGTAAATTCAAGGTCTTCCTCTGCTGCCATCTTGGACATTTCAGGACTTTTATATCTAAGTGCCAACTAGCACCTCTACTTGTAGGTCCCACAGACACTCATTTCAGTACGTTTATAACTTAACTCTTCCCTCCCCCTTTTCCCTCTTTTCACCCTCCAAAAAACCAAACAAAACCTGTTTCTTTGTTAGTATTTCTCATCTTAGTGAGTCATACCACCGCACATCTAGAGGCTTGAGCAGGAAGTTTGGGAATGACACGACTTCTCTGATGCCATCGTGCCTCATACTGAGTCACTGGGTCCTAATGTGATACTGTGAGACCTAGATGTCATGGATATAGCCGCCTTTTCACACATCTGCTTATCATTGTTGAGGCCAGTGTCGTTTCTAATCTAATCTCCCATAGGGGCTGAAGTCCTTTATAACACAAATGTAATCCTGTCCCTTCCCTGCTAAAAATCCTTCACTAACTGTAGTCATTAGGATAAATCCAAAATCTTTACTGTTATTGAAAGGCTAGCATGATGTGGCACTGGCTCACGTCTCCAGCCTCATTTCTGGGCACTCTGTCTCTCAAACTATGTTCCATGTAGAGTGAAATACCAGTTTCTGAACCAGCTGCACTCTTTGTTTTATCTGTTGGCCTTCTGTTCAGAACATGTATTCCTTCTCCTGGTTCCTGCACTCTCAGAGCCTTCCTCCACTGCCCTACATGCCCTTAAGTGCTCTCGCTGAGTGTTCCCTTGCACCCTGTGCTTGTTACAGAATTGATCTCAGTTCACTGATACTACTGGTTCACTTGTGTCTCTTTTGTTAAGTCATAAACTGCATGAAGGCGGAGGTTGTGGCTGCACTTCTGTGCATCTTCACGCAGCACAGTGGCTGGTATGAAATAAGTCGTCATATATTAGCTTTTATTATTGCTGAGTAAACATTTGCTAATATAATAAATACTTTTCAAAAGTCACCTTACAAGTTACTTTTTTAGCAAAGACTTCCTTTTTTCTGAGAAAGTGCAAGTCTTTCTGTCTTTGAGTCTTAGTATGGTATGTCTGCGTTTGTATCGCCTACTAATTGACAGTATTTTGCGTTTATTTGTTTATGTCTGTCTTTACTACGAGACTGTAAGCTCCTTGAAGGCAAAGACTGAGTGTCATTCATATTTGAATCTCTGTTGCTTTCCTTAATGCTTTTTACCTAGGTCTTGTAGGTACCGGATCCATTATTTTGTTGTCATCCTTCTGATCCACTTTGGTCTGTCAGGGTCACTTGTAAATGGTGTTTAGAACTAAGCATAATAGGGGCATCTGTGTGGTTCAGTTGGTTAACCGTCTGTCCGACTCTTTATTTCAGCTCAGGTCATGATCTCACATGGGATCAAGCCCCTTGTCGGGCTCTGCACTGAGAGTGGAGTCTGCTTGGGATTCTCTCTGTCCATCTTTCTTTATCAAAATAAACTTAAAAAATCAAAACTAAGCATTATATTCTGGATAATGGAGAGAACTTCTTTTGATATGTAATGTACTTTTAATGTAATGTACTTCTTTTCTTCGTCCTTTAAGATCAGTTGAGTTATTTTTCTTTTTTAAAGACTATCGAGTTTGTAGTCAGTTGAAAACTTCACATCTTTTGCTTGAGGAATTCTGATTTTTAAACCAAAATAAATAAATAAACCTCAATAAAGGATTATGAACCTTTATCTTTGCTTTAATCTAATGTTCACTTGTACCCTTATTCCAGTCTTTTCCTCTTTCTTGATTCTTGCATCCTTACACTTACCTGCTTTTTCTTGCCATGGGTAAATAGATCTGGGAAGACTGTTGACTGAGGCATGCGGTCTATCATCTGGTTTGTCTAAATTGGTTAATGAATCCATCTCTGGTGTCATTCATGTCAGTATGAAGTATAGAGAGCCATCTGACTGTACACTTTTTAAGCTGCTTATAAATGGATTTGAATCTCCATTGATCTGTCACATCTATAGGATATGAGATTTTTTGTTTCTTTTTTGACAACTTTGCTGCTGATGAAAATATCCTGCATTATTATCCAGTCCAGAAAAGCCTTCAGAAAATTGTTGACATGACCTGTTTGGAACACTTGGGGTAGTATCTAATGATTTTCAAACCAGCTGTTCAATAAGGTCTTCTAGTATTTAGTGGGGATTGACCTCTGAAATAAATTTCAGAATCTATTTTCCAGAATATTTTCTTTTCACTTTGCAAAATTTTAGGCAAGGTATTGCCTGTCTGGCACCCTTTGTGACATTTCCCTTATGCCGATTAAGTTCCCAGAGTTTACTGACAGTGTCTCTGTTATCCAGTTATAATCTGATTTGACTGGAGAGTTAACTTAAAAAAATTGACTAGTTTCTTAGTATTTCCTCTATTCACTCCACTTTGAAAATTGTTCTCATGGGTGGATAAAACGAGCAAGAAGAAAATAATATAGATTTACTTTCTTTTGTTGGTAAGTATAATAATATCTGAAGCAATACTTCTGTCTTTCATTTCAGTACTTTGGGGTATTTTTACAAGTCTTGGGTCATTTCAAACATCTTCATGTTTTAGGTGTCACTATATTGAATGTTTTCACAGATGTCTTTTTTTTTAATTTAAACTTATTAGAAGTAACTTACTGTGTGGTCTTATTTACCTTTTTATCATAAAGATTACTCACGTGACTATATATGTTTTACTATATACGTATAGTATATAGACGTTTACATATGTCTATATGTATATAATATGTAGACTATATTACCTTTTCCTGTTCCAGTTTAATATAAAGTTTTAGAATCAGATACAAATTTGAATTTCAGCTCTGCTTGTTAGTGACTGTATGTCCTTGTTCAGTTAGCCTCTGAACTAGTTGATTCATCATGTAAATCCCCATTTTAATAAGAATAACTGCCTTACGGGATTATTGTTGGGACTTAGTAAAGTAGTAACCTGTAATACACTTAATCCAGTACCAAACATCCAATAAGCTCTAATGTCTAATAACTGGTAGATACTATTGGAGTTTTCCCATCTCTAAGGATTTTGAAATTCTTAGATTTTCCTGAAGAGTAAGGCATTTGTCTAGCTAGCTATGGTCACTGTCCCCTACTTTGAATTATAGACTTCAAGATGATGTGTATTATTTCCCATGGTTCTTCCTATTTCTTTTTGCTGTTTTGGGAAATGTCAGGATTTTGTTCATTTTTTTGTGGCTGAATAATATTCTTTTATGGATATATATCACATGTGTTCTTACTTTAATTTTCTTTTTGTTGAAGTATAATTGACATAATATTAGTTTCAGGTGTACAGCATTGATTTGACATACTCTTACTGTTTCTTACTTTCTGATTTAGGTTCAGAGAAGTGTTTTTTTTTAACACCTTTATTGCGATATAGTCTTGTGTATCCTTTACCCACTGAAAGTGTACGATTCAGTGGTTTTTTAGGATGTTCACATAGTTGTGCACTTGTCACCACTGTCTTAATTCCAGAGCATTTTCGTCACCTCAGAAAGAAACCTTGTGTCCATTGGCAGTGACTCTGCATTCCTCCCTTCTCCCTGGCGCTGGAAACCGCTAACCTACTTTCTCTGACCCTGAAATTGCCTATTTGGGACTTTCCGTATAAATGGGATTCATGGCATTTAAATCTGTGGCTTCTTCACTTAGCATAATGTTCTCAAGGTTTATATATACTTGATAACTCTTTTTTTGTTTTAATGCTTATTTTAGAGAGAGACACACAGAGTGCAAGTTGGGGAGGGACAGAGAGAGGGAGAGAGAGAGGGAGGGGCACAGCATCCAAAGCAGGCTCCAGGCTCTAGGCTCTGAGCTGTCAGCACAGAGCACAGTGCAGGACTCGAACCCACGAACTGCAAGATCATGACTTGAGCTGAAGTCGGGATGCTCAACTGACTGAGCCACCTGGGCGCCCCATACTTGGTAACTCTTTATAGCCAAGTATTCCATCCTGTGGCCCTAGCACGTTTTGTTTATCCATTCATCAGTTGATGAACATAGGGCTTGTTTCCACTTTGACGCTACGTGTTTCACTGCCGTGACCGTCTGTGTACAGGTTCTTGTCTGGACGCGTGTTTTCACGTCTCTTGCACATGTACCTGGTGGTGGAGTTGTTGGGTCAAGCGGTAATTCAGTGTTTAGCCTTCCAAGGAGCTGTGCTGTGGAGCGCGGCTGCCCTGTCGTGCGGTCGCTGGCAGCGTGAGCTGCTCTGCCTCCTTATCGCTATTTCGGCACTGCTTTCTTGACTCGAGCCACTCTAACAGGTGTGCTCTGGGGTCTCGGGTTTTCATTTGCATTTCCCTAGTGGCTTGTAACATCGAGCATCTTTTTATGTGCTTACTTGCCATCTCTGTATTGTCTTTCCTGGCATTTAAATGTTTTCTCTTTTTTTCAATTTGTTTTATTGAATTTTGAGACATCTTTGTGCAAAGAATATAAATTCTTTATCATATAGCTGTCTTACAAATATTTTTTCTCAGTCTGCCTTTTCTGTATTCTTAATATTAGCTTTTAGAGAGAAGTTTTAAATTTTGACGTCTCTTTTATCTTTCATCTTTTTTTTCTTTCATGGATTGTGCTTGTGGTGGTGTATGAGCCTCACTCAGGGTCACAAAGATTCTTTCCTGTGTTTTCTTCCATAAGTTTATTTATTTATTATTATTTTTTAATATGAAATTTATTGTCAAATTGGTTTCCATACAACGCCCAAAGCTCATCCCAACAGGTGCCCTCCTCAATACCCATCGCCCACCTTCCCCTCCCTCCCACCCCCCATCAACCCTCAGTTCTCAGTTTTTAAGAGTCTCTTATGGTTTGGCTCCCTCCCTCTCTAACCTCTTTTTTTTTTTTCTTCCCCTACCCCATGGGTTTCTGTTAAGTTTCTCAGGATCCACATAAGAGTGAAAACATATGGTATCTGTCTTTCTCTGTATGGCTTATTTCACTTTTAGCATAACACTCTCCAGTTCCATCCACGTTGCTACAAAGGGCCATATTTCATTCTTTCTCATTGCCACATAGTATTCCATTGTGTATATAAACCACAATTTCTTTATCCATTCATCAGTTGATGGACATTTAGGCTCTTTCCCTAATTTGGCTATTGTTGAAAGTGCTGCTATAAACATTGGGGTACAAGTGCCCCTATGCGTCAGCACTCCTGTATCCCTTGGGTAAATTCCTAGCAGTGCTATTGCTGGGTCATAGGGTAGATCTATTTTTAATTTTTTGGGGAACCTCCACACTGTTTTCCAGAGCGGCTGCACCAGTTTGCATTCCCACCAACAGTGCAAGAGGGTTCCCGTTTCCACATCCTCGCCAGCATCTAGAGTCTCCTGATTTGTTCATTTTGGCCACTCTGACTGGCGTGAGGTGATATCTGAGTGTGGTTTTGATTTGTATTTCCCTGATGAGGAGCGATGTTGAGCATCTTTTCATGTGCCTGTTGGCCATCTGGTGTCTTCTTTAGAGAAGTGTCTATTCATGTTTTCTGCCCATTTCTTCACTGGATCATTTGTTTTTCGGGTGTGGAGTTTGGTGAGCTCTTTACACATTTTGGATACTAGCCCTTTGTCCGATATGTCATTTGCAAATGTCTTTTCCCATTCCGTTGGTTGCCTTTTAGTTTTGTTGATTGTTTCCTTTGCTGTGCAGAAGCTTTTTATCTTGATGAGGTCCTAATAGTTCATTTTTGCTTTTAATTCCCTTGCCTTTGGAGATGTGTCAAATAAATTGCTGCGGCTGAGGTCAGAGAGGTCTTTTCCTGCTTTCTCCTCTAGGGTTTTGATGGTTTCCTGTCTCACATTCAGGTCCTTTATCCATTTTGAGTTCATTTTTGTGAATGGTATAAGAAAGGGGTCTAGTTTCATTCTTCTGCATGTTGCTGTCCAGTTCTCCCAGCACCATTTGTTAAAGAGACTGTCTTTTTTCCATTGGATGTTCTTTTCTGCTTTGTTAAAGATTAGTTGGCCATACTTTTGTGCGTCCAATTCTGGAGTCTCTATTCCATTGGTCTATGTGTCTGTTTTTGTGCCAATACCATGCTGTCTTGATGATTACAGATTTGTAGTAGAGGCTAAAGCCTGGGATTGTGATGCCTCCCGCTCTGGTCTTCTTCAAAATTACTTTGGCTATTCGGGGTCTTTTGTGGTTCCATATAAATTTTAGGATTGCTTGTCCTAGCCTCGAGAAGAATGCTGGTGCCATTTTGATTGGGATTGCAATGAATGTATAGATAGCTTTGGGTAGTATTGACATTTTAACAATATTTATTCTTCCAATCCGTGAGCATGGATTGTTTTTCCATTTCTTTATATCTTCTTCAATTTCCTTCATAAGCTTTTTATAGTTTTCAGCATACAGATCTTTTACATCCCTGGTTAGGTTTATTCCTAGGTATTTTATGATTCTTGGTGCAGTTGTGAATGGGATCAGTTTCTTTATTTGTCTTTCTGTTGCTTCATTGTTAGTGTATAAGAATGCAACTGATTTCTGTACCTTGATTTTGTGTCCTGCGACTTTGCTGAATTCATGTATCAGTTCTAGCAGACTTTTGGTGGAGTCTGTTGGGTTTTCCATGTATAATATCATGTCATCTGCAAAAAGTGAAAGCTTGACTTCATCTTTGCCAATTTTGATGCCTTTGATTTCCTTTTGTTGTCTGATTGCTGATGCTAGAACTTCCAACACTATGTTAAACAACAGTGGTGAGAGTGGACATCCCTGTCGTGTTCCTGATCTCAGGGAGAAAGCTTTCAGTTTTTCCCCATTGAGGATGATATTAGCTGTGGGCTTTTCATAAATGGCTTTTATGATATTTAAGTATGTTCCTTCTATCCCGGCTTTCTCGAAGGTTTTTATTAAGAAAGGATGCTGAATTTTGTCAAATGCTTTTTCTGCATCGATTGACAGGATCATATGGTTCTTTTCTTTCATTAATGTGATGTATCACATTGATTGATTTGCGAATATTGAACCAGCCCTGCAGCCCAGGAATGAATCCCACTTGATCATGGTGAATAATTCTCTTTATATGCTATTGAATTCAATTTGCTAGTATCTTGTTGAGAATTTTTGCATCCATATTCATCAGGGATATTGGCCTGTAGTTCTCTTTTTTTGCTGGGTCTCTGTCTGGTTTAGGAATCAAAGTAATGCTGGCTTCATAGAATGAGTCTTGAAGTTTTCCTTCCCTTTCAATTTTTTGGAAAAGCTTGAGAAGGATAGGTATTATCTCTGCTTTAAATGTCTGATAGAACTTCCCAGGGAAGCCATCTGGTCCTGGACTCTTATTTGTTGGGAGATTTTTGATAACTGATTTCAATTTGTTTGCTGGTTATGGGTCTGTTCAAGTTTTCTGTTTCTTCCTGTTTGAGTTTTGGAAGCGTGTGGGTGTTTAGGAATTTGTCCATTTCTTCCAGGTTGTCCAGTTTGTTGGCATATAACTTTTCATAGTATTCCCTGATGATTGCTTGTATTTCTGAGGGATTGGTTGTAATAATTCCATTTTCATTCATGATTTTATCTATTTGGGTCATCTCCCTTTTCTTTTTGAGAAGCCTGGCTAGAGGTTTATCAATTTTGTTTAGTTTTTCAAGAAACCAACTCTTGGTTTCATTGATCTGCCCCACAGTTGTTTTAGAGTCTATATTGTTTATTTCTGCTCTGATCTTTATTATTTCTCTTCTTCTGCTGGGTTTGGAGTGTCTTTGCTGTTCTGCTTCTATTTCCTTTAGGTGTGCTGTTAGATTTTGTATTTGGGATTTTTCTTGTTTCTTGAGATAGGCCTGGATTGCAATGTTTTTTCCTCTGAGGACTGCCTTTTCTGCATCCCAAAGCGTTTGGATTGTTGTATTTTCATTTTCATTTGTTTCCATATATTTTTAAATTTCTTCTCTAATTGCCTAGTTGACCCATTCATGGGTTGACCCATGCTTTTGGAGGTTTTCCAGACTCTTTCCTGTAGTTGATTTCAAGTTTCATAGCATTGTGGTCTGAAAGTGTGCATGGTATGATCTCAGTTCTTTTATACTTATGAAGGGCTGTTTTGTGACCCAGTATGTGATCTATCTTGGAGAATGTTCCATGTGCACTCTAGAAGAAAGTATATTCTGTTGCTTTGGGATGCAGAATTCTAAATAGATCTGTCAAGTCCATCTGATCCAATATATCATTCAGGGCCCTTGTTTCTTTATTGATCCTGTGTCTAGATGATCTATCCATTGCTCTAAGTGGAGTGTTAAAGTCCCCTGCAATTACCACAGTCTTATCCATAAGGTTGCTTATGTTTGTGATTAATCATTTTATGTATTTGGGGGCTCCCATATTCAGCACATAGACATTTATAATTGTTAGCTCTTCCTGATGGATAGACACTCTAATTATTATATAATGCCCTTCCTCATCTCTTGTTTCAGCCTTTAATTTAAAATCTAGTTTGATATAAGTATGGCTACTCCAGCTTTCTTTTGACTTCCAGTAGCATGATAGATAGTTCTCCATCCCCTCACTTTCAATCTGAAGGTGTCCTCAGGTCTAAAATGAGTCTCTTGTAGACAGCAAATAGATGTGTCTTGTTTTTTTTATCCATTCTAATACCCTGTGTCTTCTGGTAGGAGCATTTAGTCTGTTTACATTCAGTGTTGTTATTGAAAGATAGGAGTTTAGAGTCATTGTGATGTCTGTAGGTTTCATGCTTGTAGTTATGTCTCTGGTACTTTGTGGTCCTTGCAACATTTTACTCACAGAATCCCCCTTAGGATTTTGTAGGGCTGGTTTAGTGGTGATGAATTCCTTCAGTTTTTGTTTGGGAATACCTTTATCTCTCCTTCTGTTCTGAATGACAGACTTGCTGGATAAAGGATTCTTGGCTGCCTATTTTTTCTGTTCATCACATTGAAGATTTCCTGCCATTCCTTTCTGGCCTGCCAAGTTTCAGTAGATAGGTCTGCCACTAGTTTTATGGGTCTCCCTTTATAAGTTAGAGCCTGTTTATCCCTAGCTGCTTTCAGAATTTTCTCTTTATCCTTGTATTTTGTCAGTTTCACTATGATATGTCGTGCAGAAGATTGATTCAAGTTATGTCTGAAGGGAGTTCTCTGTGCCTCTTGGATTTCAAAGCCTTTTTCCTTCCTTGACTCAGGGAAGTTCTCTGCTATGACTTGTTCACGTACACCTTCAACCCCTTTCTCTCTCTTTTCCTCTTCTGGAATTTCTATTATACGGATATTGTTTCGTTTGATGCATCACTTAGTTTTCTTTTTTTTTTTTTTTTTTCAACGTTTATTTATTTTTGGGACAGCGAGAGACAGAGCATGAACGGGGGAGGGGCAGAGAGAGAGGGAGACACAGAATCGGAAACAGGCTCCAGGCTCTGAGCCATCAGCCCGGAGCCTGACGCGGGGCTCGAACTCACGGACCGCGAGATCGTGACCTGGCTGAAGTCGGACGCTTAACCGACTGCGCCACCCAGGCGCCCCCGCATCACTTAGTTTTCTAATTCTCCCCTCATACTCCTGGATTTTTTTTATCTTTTTCTCAGCTTCCTCTTTTTCCATAATTTTATTTTCTAATTCACCTATTATCTTCTCTGCCTCTTCAATCCATGCTGTGGTCACCTCCATTTTACTTTGCACCTAATTTATAGCATTTTTTTTAGCTCCTCATGACGGTTTCTTAGTCCCCTGATCTCTGTAGCAATAGGTTCTCTGCTGTCCTCTGCTTTTTTCAAGCCCAGCGATTAGTTTTATGACTATTATTCTAAATTCTTGTTCCGTTATATTGCTTAAATCGTTTTTGATCAATTTGTTAGCTGTCGCAACTTCCTGGAGTTTCTTTTGAGGAGAGTTCTTCCGTTTCATCATTTTGGGTAGTCCCTAGGGTGGCTTCAAATTGCAGGGCACTTCCCCTGTGCTGTCTGGAGTAACTTGTGTTGGTCGCGGGGCCGCAGTCAGACCCGATATCTGCCCAGTCCACCGCTGGGACCACAGTCAGACTGGTGTGTACCTTCTCTTCCCCTCTCCCAGGGGCAGGACTCACTGTAGAGTGGTGTGGCCCCTGTCTGGGCTACTTGCACACTGTCAGGCTTGTGGTGCTCCTTCAGTGGGATCTGGCGTATTAGCCAGGGTGGATCCGCAAGGTGCACAGGGGTGGGAGGGGCAGGCTTAGCTCGCTTTGCTGTCAGTGGTCCCCTGTGGGAGGGGCCCTGCATCACCTGCAGGGAGGCAGACCCATTGGAGGGATAGATCCACAGAAGCACAGCGTTGGGTGTTTGTGAGGTGCAAGCAAGTTCGGTGATGGTAACTGGTTCCCTTTGGGATTTCAGGTGGGGGATGGGAGAGAGAGATGGCGCTTCCCAGCGCCTTTGTTCCCTGCTGAGCTGAGCTCTGCCTTCCAGGGCTCAACACCTCTCCCTCCCATTGTCCTTTCGCCCTCCCGCTCCCTGCTCTCCAAGAGCAGAGCTGTTCACTTTTAACATTCCAGATGTTAAGTCCTGCTGGCTGTCAGAACTCACGCAGTCCAGCCCCTCTGCTTTTGCAAGCCAGACTTCGGGGGCCCTGCCTTGCTGGGCGGGCTGCCCCTCCACCGCCCCGGCTCCCTCCCACCAGTCCAGTAGCACGCATCACCTTTCTGCCCTTCCTAACCTCCTTCCGTGGGCCTCTTGTCTACACTTGAGAGGTCTGGAGAGTCCATTCTGCTCGTCTTCTGGCGGTTTTCTGGGATTTTTAGGCCGATGTGGGTGGAGTATAAGCTATCAGCAGGAGGAGGTGAGCCCAGCGTCCTCCTATGCTGCCATCTTCCGTTTCGATCTTCCATCAGTTTTATAATCTTGGCCTTTACCTTAAGGTCCATGATTCATTTTGGCTTAATTTTTGTATATGCTTGTGGTTGAATTTTTAGTGTTACTGTATTGGCTTTAGTTAACTCAGCTTTCCAAAAACTCCTGAAACTTTTAAAAATGAATGCATAAACCTAATTGGAAAGGTAAAACCTCTTAATGGTGAATTTTAAATTACCAGGTGATTTTGATACAAATTCTTGCAGAGGATATGTTCATAGTTTTTCATATTTTATTTAATGTTGTAAAATTATATTCATCTTGCCTATTTCACAAATAGGTATTCAAAGTGATAATTGCTAAAATAAAACCAGCGTTCTGTTTAAATTATAATTTGAATAAAAAAGTAAACATGTCTCTATTGAGAAAATAAAATATGAAACCAGTTTAATAGTTTACAAACATCAGTAATTAATATCAACAAGAGGCTTTTTCTTCTCCCTCAGGACCTCCTTTCCCACTTGTTCCCCTCCTTCTGGACCAACCAGTTCCGGTATAGCTCTTTCCCTCTCTTCTTCAAGTCTTTGTGCACACGTCACTCCCAGTGAAGCTTTCCCCAATGACCCCATGGTTTAAAATTGCAGGCTTACTCCTCCAGTAGTCCTGGTTTTGTTTCCTCATTTATTTCTCTCAGGGCACATTATTATCCTCTGAATTTTACTTCATATGCCTCCCCTACCAGAGTATAAGATCCCTAGGGGCAACGTGTTGCTCGCTGATGTGTGCCTAGATTATAGTAGGTGCTCAATTAATGTTGAAGGAATGAATAGATTAGTATATGAAATATGTTTGCCACAGGTTAATTTGAGGTTAATTTTAAACCTCAGAGCTTCTAATAGGAACGTATTAATAAAAGAAAATATCTGACAATAAGTTAAAATGCTTTGGTTAATATCTACTATAGAAACTTTAATTTTTTTTTTTTATGACTTTTAAAAACTATTCTCTACAGGGTTCAGTTTGGCAAAGACTTGGTGCCGATGTGACTGCAGTTGAGTTTTTAGGTCATGTTGGTGGAGTTGGAATTGATATGGAGATATCTAAAAACTTTCAACGCATCCTTCAAAAACAAGGATTTAAATTTAAATTGAATACAAAAGTTACTGGTGCTACCAAGAAGTCAGATGGAAAAATTGATGTTTCGTAAGTATGCTACATTTGGTTTTGATATGATATCCTTAAGAAAAACACTCCTTTTGCAGAATCAGATTTGGTTAGAACTTAGGGCCATCTTACTGCTTAGTATAACTCCATATTGCTTATTAAATCAGTCCATTGAAATTCATGGTTAAGTTGATGCTAGGAAAATTAACCCAGTGTTCTCACTGTAATGTGATTTCTCATAGTATACATTCAGAAATATTTAAACTCTCAATGGTCAGTGAAACTCAGTATTTTTAGATCTATGTGGAAATCCATAATATTAGATTGCTTACTATTGATAGACCTCCAGGGGATATGTACAGTTTTTCATTGCCTGACTCCTGTTAGAATTGTTGGCAACACTTGAGAAATGTCTGGTCTTAATTTCTAAGTCTGTGAGTTTTTTATGTTGATGTGTATTTAATAGTCGTACACTGTTCATTGTCTAGTATTGAAGGCGCTTCTGGTGGTAAAGCTGAAGTCATCACGTGTGATGTGCTCTTGGTTTGCATTGGCCGACGACCCTTTACTCAGAATTTGGGACTAGAAGAGCTTGGAATTGAACTAGATCCTAGAGGTAGAATTCCAGTCAATACCAGATTCCAAACTAAAATTCCAAAGTAAGTTGGATAGTTAATTGCATTTTCAAAAATTTTTTAATTTATTTCAAACACTGTTTTGAAAATCTGACTTTTGCCACACTTAAAACATGCCATTGGCTTTGGGGAAGAATGGTAAACTTCTATGTGAAAACAAAACTAACGGAAGTTGTTCATTACCCAAAGACTAGAACCTGAACTCACAGATCTATGAAGAGCTGTATTTTATATACTTATCGGTTATTTAATAACTAGAGACTTTTATTTTTATTACCACGGCATGACTGAAGATGAGTATCTGTGGTGGCCGAAGTTCACCATGTTTCTTTTCATCTGTGCGGTAGCATCTATGCTATTGGTGATGTGGTTGCTGGTCCGATGCTGGCTCACAAAGCGGAGGATGAAGGCATTATCTGTGTTGAAGGAATGGCTGGTGGCGCTGTGCACATTGACTACAACTGTGTCCCATCGGTGATTTACACGCACCCTGAAGTTGCTTGGGTTGGCAAATCAGAAGAGCAGTTGAAGGAAGAGGTAATTATCTTTTTTTTTTTTTTTTAAGTTTGTTTATTCTGAGAGAGATTGCAAAGCGAGTGGGAGAGGGGCAGAGAGAGGGGGTGAGAGAGAGAGAATCCCAAGCAGCCTCTGCACTATCAGCAAGAAGCCCGATGCGGGGCTTGAACTCACACCATGAGATCATGACCTGAGCCAAAGTTGGACACTTAACCAACTGAGCCACCCAGGAGCCCCAAAAGAAGAGGTTATTCTGAATGCGAGGGTAGTTGTACTGTATAGCGTATGAACTGTGTTAATGACCCTGGTGGCTGAGAATCATTTTATTACTGCATTAATGCATTTTGAAATTATGTAGAAGTTATAGCTTCTATACTTTTCCCTTTGTTAGTAGCATAGAGGAGATCATTCACTTGCCTGTATTCAAATAGTAATTCCAGAGCTTTTTAATTTCCCTTGAAATATCCCCAGGTAGACTGGCATTTGCATTTGCTTATGTTTGTACCCAAACTGTGTCTCATTAGCAAGAGGCTTTGGTCTTGCCTTCAACACACTGAAGAATTGCCTTCTCGGGGCTTATTTTCTGAACAAATGACGGATGATTTCACCAATGGGAATGCGTTGTTTCAGAGTTGACATAGGTTTTCCTTTTCTGTCTCTCCCAGGGCATCGAGTACAAAGTCGGCAAGTTCCCCTTTGCTGCCAACAGCAGGGCGAAGACCAATGCTGACACAGATGGCCTGGTGAAGATTCTGGGACAGAAATCCACAGACAGGGTACTGGGAGCACATATTCTCGGGCCAGTGAGTATTCTAAGACCCCACATCCCATCGTGATTTCTGGAAAGCGTTGCTGTGTAGATGAATTTAAAACCACCTGCTGTTTACATCCTGAGTTTTTTATTTACCGGCAAACATTTGTGTGTGGTTTCTGATAAGGCAGCACTCAGTCTTGGCCGTCACATCATCAGTTTTCCATACCGCAACTAAGGTTATCCTTTTAAAACCTACACCAGGCCCTGGGCCTGCCTAACACTCTCCAGTGGCCCTTTTCAGCTTTGGGCTGTTATATCCAAGGCCCCACTAAATCTGGTCCTGTCTGCCTTTGACCTCATGTCTTCTCACTGTTGCCTTTTGCTCATTGATTCCCTGTCTTGTGGGCCTTCTCTCAGGTTGTTAACAGGCCAGTGTTGCCAGGTTAGAGCCCTTGGGCTTGGAGAACCTGTTTTCTGGAGAGCTGGGCCTCCCGGGCTTTGCATGAGTGGCTCCTACAAGGTCTCAGCTCACGTGGCGCCTCTAAGAGAAGCCTTTCCTACCACTGAATCTGAAGTATGGCCTCCCCCAAGGTATCCAATGTAATCATGATGATAGGCCACTCGAGCGCTTACTCTGGAATACGTTTTTCTGAATACATTCAGTTACTTTAGTTTTCCCAATTCTGGGAGGTAGGAGTCACTGTTCCCATTTCTGAAGTGAATAAATGGGATGAGGCACACAGCATGAGCACTTAAGGTAGTAAGTGGTAGGATTTGAATCCAGGCCAGCCGGCTCCAGAGCCCAGGCCCTTAACTTCCGTGCCACCTTTTCTGTGAAGCTTTTCCTGACTGAGGCTTTGGTTAACTGCTGTAACAGCAAACCTTGTTAGCTTGTAGTTTTTGCCTTGGGACATAAACGACTTCTTGGTTTATTATTTTCAAGGGTGCTGGTGAGATGATAAATGAAGCTGCTCTTGCGCTGGAGTATGGAGCATCCTGTGAAGATATAGCTAGAGTCTGCCACGCGCACCCGGTAATTACCAACAGTGTACGGACTAATGCCTACCTAGATTTTCGTCTCACCTGCAAATAATTTGCTTTGTAATTTGAAATTTCTTCCTTTACAGACCTTATCAGAAGCATTTAGAGAAGCAAACCTGGCTGCATCATTTGGCAAATCAATCAACTTTTAAAATAGAAGATTCTATTTTTCTGAAATCTCCTGGGAGCTTTTGTAGAGGTCACATTTCTGAACAGGAAATGCTCACAGCTCCAAGAATTTCTAGGACTGAATTATGAAACTTTTGGAAGGTTTTAGTAAGTTTGGACGGAATGGAATAATCTCATCTATTTTAAATAAATCTAATATTTTGTTTCAGCACATTAATATTGGAGGAAGAAGCTACTTATAGTAGCTTCCTGGAACATTTTCTTCAACCCATATTTTCATGCTGTTTCTGAAAAATTCACCTTCACTAAATTTATGTTATGTAGCTTTTAATCTCTGCTATTGTAAAGTTGGATTTACTTACATGGATGGAGCTGGAGGTAGGGTATGTGAACCAGCCGTGTTTGATGCAAGGTGATCAAGTTATTTTAAACTTGGTTTTCATATTGGAAACAGAGTTAGTCATTAGAATAAGGTTAAAATATGTATAAACCAAACCAATGTAAATAAATGGTCTCTCACTTGTTTTATTTAATCCCCAAATTCTTACGGTTTAGAGGTAGAATGTTTAAATTTTTAAGGACCCATTGAGGTCTACAGTCTGTAGTTAGTTATCCAAATTAAGGAGATACATCTGTGAAATTCAAATATTAAATGAGGACTCATGTATTACAGCAGGGAATGAAAATCCAGAAATAAACAGTCTTAAATATTCATTTACTGGTTGTTTTGAATGGATATCAAGATGGTCCTAGTTCTTCTCTGACTACCGCTAGTATATTCTTATTTCTCTTTATTGTTCCTTTTAGAGGCCTGGATGTATCTTTTTACCACACTGGGGGACAACTGTAAGGTCATTACCTTTACGTCTGTGTTAGTGATTCCAGCTCTATGTGGAACATAGACTTTTGGAGACATAGCATATTTAGTCTGCTGTCTTCTATGGATTTCCAGTGTGTCCGTGGCTGGGTAAATGACTATTTCTTTGTGTTTGTTGACTTAATGTTTAAAATGGCCATTGCTTGGGGCGCCTGGCTGGCTTAGTCCATAGAGCATGTGACTCTCGACCTCATGGTTGTGAATTCGAGCCCCACACCGGGTGTAGAGGTTACTTAAAATCTTTGAAGGAAAAAGTGAAATGGCCATTTCTCAAATAAATGTTAAATGGGCTTTTGCATATTTTAACTAAATTTAAGTATTATTTCAGATTAAGTACTTCTTAAATTTAGGTAAGTGTATTCTGAAAAGGAAAAGAAACTATCTTGAAGTAGAAGAAACATGTAAACTAGATACTTGATTGCAATTTAAAGATCACAGTCTAAGGAAAATTTAGAATGTAATCTATCAGCAGAAAGCTGTGTGGAATAAGATACCATCAGTATCTTGTTACTGAAAATGCTCAGTAGTCTCCAGGTTTTACTGGCATCACACACATAATGGGTCCCATCTCCCTTTGTCTTCCTACGTCCAGTAGTCGTAGATTGTGGTGCGGTCATTATGAATGTGACATTGTAAAGGCCCTGGGTTGTTACCTACCTCTGAAAACTAGGGAATTTTTCCTCAGTAGTCAGTTAACTTGGCTAAACTCCCGACTCCCAAGTTTGTTGTCTTTGCTGGGGGCAGAGGCCAACCAGAGGTCGGGCAGATTATATGTGCAGTTGGGTGGCCCTCCCCACTGTGCCACGCTCTTCCGGGGTTCCTTCCTCCTATTTCAGTTCTCCTCATTGCCCCAAACTCAGTCCTTCCGATCTTGTAACCAGAAAAACTTGGCTTCTGCCCAAGTTGCCACTTCCTGGGACCTACCCTGAAGTGAAAAGCTGTTAAAAATGGGAATTACACCCAGTGCTGTTCTTGGTCACCTCCCTTGTACCTTCTGCCTGCTTCTGGTTGTTCTCCCGGACCTGTACTTTTTAAAAAAATGTACATATTTTGTCCAGAGTTTGCATTTGATATTAGGAGGGTTGGCCTGATATGTGCTACTTTGCCATTATTGGAAATGACCTCTTGTGTCTTAAAATCTGAAATCCCAATCTTATGTGAAGTGCCAGTTTATTTAAACTTCAAAACCTAGGGAAAAAGTTTCTAATTAGGGAATAAGTTTCTAATTAGGGAATAGTGAAATAGAATTTAATTTGAAGTCCTAGCTGTAGAAACAAAATGGTTACATATATCTAGGTGGGAACAAAGTTGTGGGTGTAAAACGAATTTTAAATATTCACTTATTAAGTTCTCAATATTTTCTTGGCTTGTGAAGGGTGTGACTCAGTTGTCCAGTTCATTGAGCTGATTAAAATGAGTGATTTCAAAGTGAGTCTTTAAACTGAAAAGGAATGAATAGTAAACAAAGTACTTAAAATTAAGGAAAGAGAACAGTTGCTCTAGTAGATGATGAGGTGAAACTACTTTGCTAGGTATTGGGATCTCTACCTAAAGAAAAATGACATCATTGCCTTGAGGGAGGAAGTTGCCTTATTGTTTGAATTAGGTCCGTTTAGCTTCTGTTCGGGCCTAGCTTCAAACGCAGCTGTGTTGTGTGTGGGGGTGGCTGGTAGTGGTACACGGCCGTGGCCTTGCTGTAACGAGAATGTGTGAGAAAACCACTTGGGGCCTGTTGTTACCCAGCTAGCTCAGCTGTGAAGTTGATGCAGGTCTGGCGGTACTCCGGCTATTTTCTTTAGTGTGTGGAATGGTCGTCCTGTGATTGTTTTGGCCTCACCTGCAGATTGCTGTGGAGAATCTTTAGTCTGTGAAATCTAATAAAGAACAATATAAAGGTGAGCAGTTCCAGCACCCCTTTGTACTGTGCCCTGCTCAGCTGGCGGGAACAATGTTTATATCCGGCTGCATACAGTTTAAACCCTCCCCTCACTGTCTACAGTAGGGCCGGGATTGCTAACCCTTAAAAGCCACAATTTACCCTCCTCATTCTCTAAAAATTGCCTTCTGTTCTCTTTCCCAGACCGAGGAGTATTTAGAGGAGTTTCGGAGATTGGATTTCCTGAGCAGCCATTGAAATGGTGAAGGTGGTTCAGGCTGTAGCCTTTCTCCTCCCCTCCACTTGGGGGTCCCACGGGGAGGTGATTTCAGGGGCAGATTTGTGGAGGATATTGACGTAGCAGACAGATTACAGCCTGTTTACAGACAAAACAGAAATCGGGGTCCCAGAGGCAAGTGGCTTGTTTATAAATCCATCTGTACATTGAAAATGTTTTTGGTTAAAGGGATTCCTGAACACTAAATCAGTAAAACAATGTAAGAAGAATACTCAGTATAGATTTATACAAAAGCACTGTACTTTATTTAACTCCATACAAAATGTGGTGATTAAAAACATTAAATAGGTAATCAGTTTTAGTTTTGAAGATCATTGTCAGTTTTTAAAATGTAGCTATTTTACTTTGGTCACCTCAGCCACCTTGCAGCCCTTTGTTACAAGCAGGTGCTGTAAACAGCAACTTTCTGGCTTATATCCTTGAGGAGCGAACGGACTTCTCCTTCCAGTCTTACTAATTCTTGAGCTTTATCTTCTAAGTATTTTTGATTGTCCTCATATTTTCTTTCTAAATCTGTGGGAGAGAAAAAGAAAAAAGTCTGAGCAACTTATTCTAGGTTGACCTCAATCTAACAGTGGTCGTTTGATTTCCACCTTTTACATAGAAGAAACTTTACGGGTGTCCTTATTGTTAAATACGTCCCGAAGGCACGAGCCTAAGCCCTACCTTTCAGGAGCTGCAGCTTGCTGTTTGCTTGAGCCAAAAGTGTTTTTGCTTCATTTTGTAGCATTTCAGCTTTTCTTCTGGCATCAGCTGACTCTTCAGTTTTTTGGGCAATTAATTTTTCTACTTTCTTATACTTTTCATCAACTTCACCGTCCAGAGCCTGTAGTTCCATCGAGACACAAAGAGGTGATAAATGTAATCTCGGACATTAAGAGTCTAGTGTAATTGGAGCAAGCTTGGAACCGTACTCGGGCGTTGAGCTATTTAGTGTAAATATGTTGAAAATATTGTGCAACAGTGAAATTAAATATAACACCAACATGAGTTTTTAAACTCACGTTTGGAGTTGTAAGCAGGTCTCTAGGGCTAAGCCTTTAGGTTAGCACTTTTCTGGAGATGTTATAGGACAGTTATATGGAGGTAGAGAAGTATATTTTTCTCTAAAGTAGATTTGCTGAGATCTAATCATTTAGATCTCAGACAAGGGCCATCTGGATCTGGACGCGTAGAGAGTTAAGGAAGGAGAGGGGAGACTAGCATGCACACAGGGCACAGGGGTGGGCGAGGAGCTGTGAAACTGAAAAGGCACCGCAAGTGCTGCTTTTGGGGAACACGGTTCCAACAACAGCCATTTGATGGATTTCATTTCAGGGTTTTGTTCTTACTGTAATCAAGTGCTATATTTTTGCAAAAATGCTCTGTAAAGACTGCTTGAGAGATTTATGCTTTCAGAGCTGCAAGAAAGTACAAACCATGACAGAAAAATGAACATGACAGAACACTTTTCTCACTGTTTTGTTCTCTTCCCTAACCAGATGTCAAGGGTTGAATGCTCCCCTCAGAAGTTTAAAAGGTTCCTTTGGAGAGAGACATTTGCCCACTAAACATGTGTCAGTGATAACTTGGCTTCTCATGACAAATGGGAATCCTAGGAGACCTTCTCTGCAAAATACAGCACCTTCCAGCGAGAAGAAGGGGTGAGGTTTAGTTCCCTGCCAGCTGTTCTGGTGTGAACCCCTTAAGCTTTTTCTACCCTGCTTTTAAAGGCCAGGTAATTATGCCATAAAGTACAAGCTCAGTACACCGGTTTTAAGACTTCTGCCCCTGGGGTGCCTCCTGCATGGCTCAGTCGGTTGATTTCAGCTCAGGTCATGATCTCACACAGTTTGTGATACTGAGTCCTGTGTCAGGCCCTGCACTCATGGCGTGGAGCTTGCTTGGGATTCTCTCTCTCTAAATCAAACAGTTAAATAAATAAAAGACTCCCCCCCCGCCCCCAAGTTACTTTCATTTTTCTGCACCCTTATCCAAGTTTGGATATGAGGGCTTAGGTCATGCTTACTGGACACTTCCATATCCACTCCCACCCTTTCCATCTGTGTCTCTAAAGACTGTTGTTTCAAAACCGGTCACTTGGGATGTTTCTGATAAGTAACTCTTAGGTCCACATCCCTTACTAATCCCAGGGAAGGCGGTTGAGGAGGCTCATTGCTCCTTTACAAAACACAGCTGTGAAGTCATAAGGATTTACTTACCTTCTTAACATCATCCGCACTTTGTTTCACGGTGTATACTACTTTCTCAATATATTCTGCCTCCCCAGAGTTCTGGGCAGCCTTCCGTTTCAGTTCTTCCACATTCCTCTCAAGCTCGCTGATGCGCTGGGAGGCGTTGAGCAAGTTCTCCTCCGAAGCCGCTGTTTCCGACTCAATCTACAAGTACAATGTCAGTCACCCAGCAAGCCATCAGTAAGCGGTAGGACATTGCTATGAATACGAGTTTACAGGAAGATTAAAAGGCCACTCTGCCTTTCACTTTAGACCAAAAGGAAAATATAATTTCAGGAAAGCTTATATAAAGTGCCCATCTTTATTCTTAATTCTGATGATCTAGGCTGAAATTAATGTAAAATTCTTCACTGAACCACCCCCAGACAGCTTGATGGGTTGAGAAAGCATTTTAAGGACACCTGCAAACTTTGACAAAACAATGTTCAAAAATAAGCAGATGTGAGGAAAAGGATTGCCACATAAATTTCCAAATTACTGTGGGTGGGAAAATGAGTACTCCCAAGTCACCTTTAGTTTTTCCTGTCAGCCCTAAATATTAAACTCCAAGGGGCACCCAGGTGGCTCAGTCAGTTAAGCGTCTGACTCCGCTTAGGTCATGATCTCACAGTTCATGAGTTTGAGCCTCCCCCCCCCCCGAACTCTGCTGTCAGTACAGAGCCTGCTTTGGATCCTCTGTTCCCCTCTTTCTGCCCCTCCCCTGCTCCCACATGTACTCTCACAAAATAAACATTAAAATATATTAAACTCTAGTGGAGGTCATGGGTCTTCAGCAACTACCTGGAAAGTTGAGTGTTTTCAGGTAAGGCAGACCAGGAATGTTTCTGAAAACTGAAAAGTTACTATAGGACCATGAAAGGTCATGTAGTCTGGGGAAGTGACAGCTGGAACCTGTAAATAGTCATTTAGGAAAATCTATTTGGGTAACTGGTGAGGGTCCACATGTGATCGCTTTTCAAAGAATAATCAATGAACATCAATTTTTAACAGCCCAAGTAAGTAGTCTGACCCATGACTGAAGAACCAATTTCACGGAGCACCATAGAATTAGGTCTGAATAATAACAGTGTCATAACTAAAGTAAGGAGTCACTGTGGATACATGGTAAAATTTGTAGGTATTTCATGCCAAATGATTCTTAACCTAAAAGCTCACCTATTAATTAACATAAAAGTATTCTTAGAGTATAGTTCTTAGAGGGTAAGCTCTATAGTTTTAAAGGAGTGAATAGTTTTTGACAACCTTTCATTAATAGCATAGTTTAGAGTTGCTTTTTCTTTCTTTTTTTAATTTTTTTTTCGACGTTTATTTATTTTTGGGACAGAGAGAGACAGAGCATGAACGGGGGAGGGGCAGAGAGAGAGGGAGACACAGAATCGGAAACAGGCTCCAGGCTCTGAGCCATCAGCCCAGAGCCTGACGCGGGGCTCGAACTCCCAGACCGCGAGATCGTGACCTGGCTGAAGTCGGACGCTTAACCGACTGCGCCACCCAGGCGCCCCGGTTTTTCTTTCTTATTCTTAACCTAAAGTGCTTCCTGTCCCCCAGGGACCCCAGAAAAACAGAACCAGTTTTCACTTACATCATCAAGCCAAATATCCCACGTATGATTTGATTAAATCCTATATTTCCCATTTGGCTTTTCCAAACTTAGTAATTTTTTTTTTTATCAAGTCACCTAAATTAAAGTTCATTAAAATGATAACAGCACAGTGAGAAATTTGAAAAACCCTAGAGATAGAAAAGTCAGAATAATCAAAGAGAACATAGCCTGGTGGGAAAGTGTCCTAATTTTTTTCTACATTTGAACAAGTGGCCTGAAGAAAGGGCCTTTTGTTTACTCAAAATTAAGAAGGAAATGTGGCTGAAGGAACTGTCGAGTCTCAAGAACAATAGAGTAGGGGAAGACAGGTTTGTATCAACCAATGGTAAGAAAAGCAGGTTGAAAAACCACCTCCTAGGTTTTAAACATTATGGGTTGTTGGCTTGAGAAGGGCTGACTAATAGCATCTAATTTCAAAATATATTCTGAAAAGATGTGTAAGGATCACCTGAGTCCACTTTTTCCTCCATCCATTAAAAATTTTTTTTTAATGTTTATTTAGAGGGAGAGAAAGTGTGAGTCGGGGAGAGAAAGAGTGTGAGATAGGGAGAGACAAAATCCGAAGCAGGCTCCAGGCTCTGAGCTGTCAGCACAGAGCTTGATGTGGGGCTCGAACCCACGGATTGTGAGATCATGACCTGAGCTGATATCAGATGCTTAACTGACTAAGCCATTCAGATGCCCACCCCCCCATCAATTTTGAGATCCTGGTCTTAAGTATGTAGGTTACTTTTGGGCTGCTTTATAGCAGAGTGAGTTTTCTAAAACTAAATTTGGAAATTAGTACTATCCTTCATACTACTAAATAGAGTCCTTGAACAGGAGACAAAAATACACACTATCTTCCTTAGGCTTTTTGTAGGGGTGAACGTAAAGGGGGCCCTTGTGTTCCAGTGTCTTCAGGGTCTTTTTTTCCCCTCTGAAAACACTTTTAGCATCTGTGCTGAGGGAGTAGTTCAGATTTATGTAAATTAGAGGAATCCTTTAGTGTTTAGTTGTAATGGTTTTCATGTAACTGTCAAATGCACTTTGATAGGGTTTATGTGCCTGTTTTCTCCCACGTACAGCAAGGATCTTACCGAAGTCAGCAGGTTCTGGGTTCCCTGGATGTCTTCATCTGCTTGTTTAATTGCTTTCTCTGCTGCAATCTGGGCCTTTTCTGCTTCCTCCAGAGCCTCCTTGACCATGTCTGCAGTGACTTTAACATCAGTTGCACTTTTGCTGAGGAAAAGAATGAGACAATCTATGTGAAAAAGTACTTCCTCTCGGGGCATTTAAAAATACCTTTCTTTCCAAGAACAGCCTTTTTGGAATCAATCAGAGGGACTCATACAGGTCACACTTAGAAATTTCACTGGTTGAAGAAATCCCTTTTACTCCCTGCTAGATACACAAAATAAACCCCCTAAATGCCACAACGTCTTCAGATACCTGGCTCTTTTAGCTTCTTCTAGCAACATCTCTGCTCTGGCAATGTCAGCAGCGCTTTGCTGTAGAATAACCTCTACTTGAGAAAGGCTTTCAACTCGCTCCCGAATGTCTTCTGTCAAGTTCTGTAACTGCTCTGGGGTGCTGGGCATTTCCATTTTCAGCACTTCGTTAGCAACTGCTTCAATGCTGTCCAAATCAGCACTATCCTCTGTCAAAAGCAAAGATGTCCCCATAAAGAGGTGAAAGTCACAGATGGTTAACTTAGTCACACTTCTGGTCACCCACCAGGTGAAGAGCATTCTGGGGCGACATCAAGACATACACATAGTCTGTTTAAGAACTTATAGTCTCGTTGAGTAGTTACACATGGAAAAGTTAACTACTAGAATTTGCCCGTAGGCTGAGAAAGGAAAGTCTTTGTGGGGGATGAGGAACTGATCAAGTTTTGAAGGATAATAGGATTTGGAAGGAGAGAGAGGGACATCTTTGGATGGAGAGACTGTATGGGCTGAGCATGTCATGTGAAAGTCAAACAGAGTGAATGGTCCTGATTACAGAAAAGAGGACCCCAGGATGTACATCTGGGACTTGATTCTAAAAGGCAATGAAAACTTTTAGTTGGGGTTGGAAGAATAGCTAGGAGACTATTATAAATGCAGATGTAAGGAACTCATATTCCTTGTACAAATGATCTGGATTTTGGAAATTACCAAAAAGGGGAAAATCCAGTCAGAGAAGCAAGAGAATCAGATTGTGTATTATCAAAGAAGCCAAAGGATTTCAAATGTCAAATGTGAAAGGTGGTCGAAAAAATGCTCAAGAGGTTAAGCTTTAAATAGGTCACTGATTGAAGGTTTTTTGATTTTCCCTGCTTCAGGTCCTCTGTCCCCACCTCTCTCTCTGCCCCTCCCCTGCTTGTGCACCCGCATTCTTTCTCTCTCTCAAAAATAAACATTTTTTAAAAATGGCTTATAGAAGCCTGGCAAAAGTTAAAAAAAGTAAATAAAACCAGTTTTTATATTACAAGATAGTAAGAAATATCTAAAAGTAAAATGAAAATAACTCCTTACGGGTCAAAAAGTTTCGGATTTGCTTGATCAGATTTCTCAGGTCCTCATTGCTCTTGTCCACTTTTTCTTTGGTGGCATTGGTTTTCTGCAGAACATCCTGAGCATTTTGTTTTGCCTCGTCTGCCCTCAGTTTCGCTTCAGAGACCTAAATAGGAGGAATAAATTACCCAGGGAACAGCTTCACTCTTTCTAAAGCAGACCAGAATACTATAAATGGTCCAGAAAATAATGCTGAGAAACTATGCATTTGGAATCCGGGCTTTTAGAAACAAATGTGTTTTCATTCAACCGCAGTGTATCCCTATAGAGGCTGGAAGTACTCAGTATACAGATTGCTACACGATAGTCTTCTACAGACAGGGCTAGGGTATAAACATTTGTTCTAATGTGTTTAACTCCTCCAGAACATCTGGTGGCCTATAAAATATTTTTTGGGGGGTACCAATATAAATATTTCAGTTAACTTTGTCACTTTGGAAAAATCAATGCTCAGTTCATTGCTCGGGATGAGATTTTTACAGCACACCTGAATGTATTCAGAAGCCTGGCCCCCTGGTCAGTAACAGAATTATCTCAGATTACAGTCAGGAGGAGAAAGCACGTTCCTAAATCATCTCTGAACAAAACCGCCTTGTGTATTTCCCTGACCTCACAAAAACTTGAACTTTCCTATTTGATGGTGACACTCGCTTTTCATTTTACCATTTAGAACCGATTTCTCCCCTCCCGATCCTCCTCCAGTCGGTCACTGCGAGCAAACGCCAGGGCCGTCGGCCTAATTACCATCTTGGAGAGCTGCTCCACCTCGGCCAGGGCGCTCAGGACATCGCGGTCAAAGTCCATGGCTTTCTGCCAGGCACTGTGGGCGACCGTGACCAGGCCGCCGCAGCCGGGTCCCCCACACTTCTTCTCTCCTTCGTCAGTCCTGCAGTTCGGGCCGCCACACTCGGTCTCGGAACAAGAGGCCCCCGGAGGCGTCCCACAGGTCTGCAACGAGCCAAGAGGCAGGCACGGGCCTTCAGAGAGGGAGTCTGCAACAGCTGTGCAGGGCCTGGGTGGCCCGGGGGGCCCCAGAGAGCATGTAGGTGGTCCTCAGCAAGGGTGCTGGAGAACACAATGTTCAGGATGGAGAGAGGAGCTGAGAGCTCAGGAATCATGGCCAGGGAAGCCATGAAAACTTAGGACGCTTCATCAATACCTCCTGCCCTGATGAACTGGAATAGCATATGGGTGCTGTGTGGGGTGCAAATGTTATCTGCTGGGTCAAGTTGAAATCTGCCCAACATGGGAGCCAAAGAATGCTTCCCCTTGATCCTAGACCATTGGATTAACACAAACAAGCAAGAGGTATTGACAAACTTTTTTAGACCTGGCATCTGGTCTGTTTTGGTCAATAGGGTGACACAAAAGGCCCATTATCTGGCCTTTTAGTACCTTCAAATCTTGGGAAGACAGGCTCACTGTGCATAAAACAGCCAAGAATAGGTCAGGTACTGTCAGGAAGAAGGAAAGCAGACAGAGGAGAGACTACTGACGGCTGCAGCTGTAGTTGGGGAAGGATGTCCTTGCTGTCTGGTGGGGTTTGAGCAGGGCAAGTGGGGGAACATTCCAGACATGAGAGCAAAACAGAAAACAGTAGGGGCAGAGGTGGATTTCACTTTTACAAAAAGCAACCCCCCATAATCCTCTGTCCCCAGACTTCTCCTCTTCCTTACCTACCAGAAACTTCCAAGGATCAGGGCCTGGCCACTGCATGCACATGCACACTGATAAATTACAAGTCTGCTGTGTGATGGGAAAGGCTGAGCAGGGAGCAAACTGCAGAACCGTCCTCTCATACTGAAAAGAGGCAGTGAGAAGCAGGTAATGCTCCCAAACAAGGAAGGTATTCTTTTTAAGAAATAAAGTAGGTTTTGAATAAATAGTCAACTCCTTAGACTAATAATTTTCTGGTATTTATAATCCCATTAGATCTCAAATTAACAAATAGTTTTGGGGCACCTGGCTGGTTCCGTCAGTTAAGCGTCCTACCTACTTCAGCTCAGGTCATGATCTCACGGTCTGTGGGTTCGAGCCCCGCATCGGGGAGCCTGCTTCAGATTCTGTATTTCTCTCTCTCTCTGCAACTCCCCCCCGCCTGTGCTCTCTCTCTCTCAAAAATAAATACTTAAAAAAAATAGTCTTTCATGTAGCTGGCTTACAGAACATAAAAAGCTTCAGAAAACAGTTTATTCTGCATTGCCGTAGGAGAACATGAGCCGTAATCAAGAAGAGAAGCAGAAGGCCTCAGGGAGGCCTTCTAAAAACAACCTGACGACACCCTAGGAGATCTGTTCTATTTCAACCCTGCAAGCAGGAAAAAAACCAGATGCAAAAACAAAGAACTGAAGGTACTCAACACAAAGGGACAAAAACCTCTCTACCCAAGAAATACCAGTATGGAACCTGTAAAGGGAGATCTCATAGGAGAATTAAATACCTGCAGTGAGCGAACAGAAGCCAGCTCATCCTTGGGCAGTTCACCCAATGGAAAAGCAGGTACCAGGAAGGGCCCCCATTCGTATGGCCTGATCAGGCAAGGGACCCTTCACGCCCTCCCTTCCTAGACACCTGTTGCAACAAGCAAACCTCCTTTAGCATGATAGCTGCTTTCATTTTAGTTTGCGGAGATTTTTATCTGTGATTACTGGTTTTTACTAGAATTTGTAATGTAGGACTCAATCCTGGAAGGAAAGAGAATTGGCATTTCACGCCTATATGTAGTGACTTTGTCCCCTGTGAAGTTTACACGTTGCTCTGGGCCTCGATTTTTCTAATAAGCCACGACAGGAGTGATCCGCCTTACTCCCTCTTTCCACTAAATGCTATGACGCTTAATAATCTATCACCTTGTAGGCATCCATTACGTTGGGCACAATACAGTCATGACAGAGTGTTTTTGCCAATTTCAGAGACAGCGAGATGGGAAGGTGAGGAGGCCAGGAGGGAAGGGACTTGCACTAACACCAAATCGTAAGGAAGCCTGAACCGTTCGCGGTCTTCTGTGCACCACCTGCCTCCTGCTTTCTACTGTTCCTAAGCTAAGAGAGCACAAGCCTGAGTCTATAAACAATATGCTCCAAATTCTCCCAATAGGTATCCTTCCACGAAAAATGGTAAAGAAGCAAGAGGAAGAAAACAGGCAGAGTTTGGCTTTTTTTTGGCCCTCTGCCAGATTTTCATTAAACTCACTCCTCAATTTCATTTGGCTCTGGAGTTACTTTTTAAAAGCTTCTGGGAAATGAATCTACTTTCGAGGTTGGTCTCAAGGTTAATCTTCACCAGGTAAAGTTACTGGAACAAAGGAACATTTTTAATTTACACCCAGGGAAAAAATTCTTTTGCTCCTTTAATTTTTTTGAAGAAGCCCCACCACCCCCCCCCCGCCCCCAAATATTCTTGAATGGCTCCACTGTGAAGGAGTTTGCATTTAGAATCAGAACTACGTGAAAAAGGGAGTGCCTGGGTGGCTCAGTTGGTTAAATGTCCGACCTCGGCTCAGGTCATGATCTCGCAGCTCGTGAGTTCGAGCCCCATGTCGGGTTCTGTGCTGACAGCTCAGAGCCTGGAGCCTGCTTCGGATTCCATGTCTCCCTCCCTCTCTGCCCCTCCCCCGCTGTCTCTTGAAAATGAATAAACCTTCAAAAAAAATAATAAAAAACTATGTGAAAAAAAAATGTCTACAGTTTAAAAAAGGTTAAAATCTGAATAAGAAGTCACCGATTCAATTTAACAGTCTGGTCTCCTATCCAAGTACTAACCAGGCCCGACCCTGCTTAGCTTCCGAGATCAGACGAGATCGGGCGGGTTCAGGGTGGTATGGCCGTAGATTCAATTTAACAGTCTGGGAAAGGAGTCTTGATTCTTGGTATCACAGAGGAACCGGCTAGCTGGATGTGGGGGAAGGTTGGAAAGGCACCCACTCTTGTTTTTATCTGGCTTGAAGGTGGATACCCATAGGGGGTCCAGAGACCTGAGGCCAGGTTCACTCCCACTGGTTCATTTGCAAAATGAACAGTACGACTGACAACACAGGGTGGGTTTCCTTCCTAATTTGCATCAGAGCCTGGAGACCAGACCCTCAAAACCTTACCATCTCGGCAACGGCTGAAAGGTCTAGACTCTGTAGTTTGCCTGCCAGTTCATCCAGAAGGCGGGCCTGTTCCTCTTGTTTTTCCCTGAACTGGGATTCTCGTTCCAACAACAACTCTTCTACTCTGTCCCGAGTGAGAGTCGACTGGTCCACAGTGCTGTTGGAATCTGTGGTGGAGGCGTTCACCCTCTCCTCTGCCTCTAGAGACATCTGGAAATACTTGGTGATGCTATCCAAGGCGCCTAGGGCATCAAATGAAATGGCCCGCGGTTAAATCTCTCGTCCTCGTGCCCGTAAGGGATGCCCGTATTTGGTGTCTTCCAGCCCTCAGTTCACTGTACGGTTTTGTTTTAAAACTCAAGGACCAAAATCTTTACGAAGACCTGGAACTTTCCTCTCCTGAGCAATGGCTACACTTTGTCCTATTAACAGCTATTTCTGGGCAAACATCTGGATGACAAATCAAGTCAATCATGCAGATGTCTGCATACAGGCAACTTTCCAGTTCTTTCTCAATAGCTAGTGGTGTCAGGCAGCCTGCAGATCACACGTCCAGATATATTTTAATCTTTTCTTAGTCATTTGACTATTTAGATCCACTCAAATGACTAGTATTACATATGTAAAACAGCATGGCATGTTTTGGCTTTAAGGACCTAGCCAGAAAAATAAATGATCGTGCGTACAATAGGATGGTCAGTGCTATCTAACACTGCAGAAACTGTTCCCTGAACAGGCAACATTCTTGAATATAAAAGAATTTGCTGAAGTACCAATTTAATTTCCTAACTATTCAGAAGAGCCCATTTCCAAGAAAAGCCAAGGAGGTTAAACCATTCACTGAAAAAAGCCTGGAAAGGGACACCATTCTCACACACGATGACTGCTGCTCACTCCATGGCGTCTCCCTTTGTCTCTCTGTGCCCCGGCTCCCACATTTGTAAATGGGGACTGTAATCCTTACTTGTGCCAGAGACTCAATGAGAAAAAGCTTTAAAATTACTAGAAAGCATTAACTTTTACTCTCAAAGTACTGTAGTAAAAGGTTAGACAGAGGGGGTTAAATCCTGTTGTCCAGGATTGCACATTGGCACAAAAAATGCTCACCCCGAATATCTGAGTTTTTGATAAATTCCAACTGCTCAGCAAGCTCTTTCACTGTGTTGTCTAGGCTTTCTGCTTCTGTCTGTAGAGAATCTAGTTCTCTGGCCGTGCTGTTGCTTTGGGAAGCTGTGTCAGACAATTTCACTTCTACTTGAGCCATCTTGTCTGTAACATCTTTCGTTAATTTCCTGTAAAGAGAAGGGTAAGTTTCCGGAAGTAAAAGCAACCAAAGGGGAATTCTGAAGTCTCATTTTTTTTTTTTTTAACATTTTCTACAAATACTGTCCCCATTACTCTGTAAATTCAAACCAACTCAGTACTTTGTTAACTATTTACTTCCAAGTACTAGTTTTATTCTCTTCAACATTAGAAAGCTGTATCAAATCCACCAATTTTCCTTTCTTCGAAGACCTGGAAGAAAAGCCTAGAAGCGCCAATCAGCGGCGTTGTGGTGGATGCATCGGAAGAGGGATTCCGAACACCTGCTGTCTTCTGAGCAAAGGTCCAGAGCATGGAGTTCCTGCCCTGTATGTGGGCAGGCTGCAAGCCCACACAACCCCACAGCTCAAAAGACCTAACTGACGCCAGTGTAGAATTGTGCCTCCCAGCCACCTGCCAAAAAGGCTCTTCTCCAAACCTCAGGGATCCCCTTCAAGATGAGACATGCAGAGAGGAAGCCCCACAGCCACCAGGAAGACAAAGAGCCACCCACATGAGCTCTCCGTACATTCCACCTGAGCAAGGTCCCATCAAAGGAGCCTCCTCGTCCACCGACAAGCAACCCTTTTATCTTCCGTAAGAAAGAAGGTAGTTATCTCCCAGAATGGACTTGGAAACACATTTAGCTTTCACAATATTTCATTTGGAATCTAAACCCAACTGCATTCTCTTCCATTTGTCACATCTCCAAAGCTGTATCTGAGGCATCTATTTGGATATTACTTATATATACAGTGTGTGTGTGTGTGTGTGTGTACATAGATAATCACAAAGAACATAATGTTTGAGAAGACCTTAGCTCTGGGCTTTACTGGGTCACCTAATTGAATATAACTGTCTCCTCAGGGAGGTAAGAGTCAGTATAAAACATGGGGAAGATGTACAAAGGCCAAAAGGCTGGGGGCCGTTAGAAAAATGCTATTTAAAGTGGAGATAAAAATCATGACCCGACTCAAAGGAAAAGTGCTTAAAAGGATTTGTAGGCTAAGTTGCATTTTATAAACTCAACCTTCTTTTCCTGAGGCAATTATAATATAGTTTCTTTTCTCAGTGCTCTTTTATTCATGTGTTGGTTCTCAGCAGGCTTTCATTTCTTCCCAGGTCTCCTACAATGTTACAATTTTTAAAGGAATCGAATCTAACATTGTATATTTTTTAATAACAGCCACTTTGGATCCTAAGACCTGTGTCCTTGGATGTTGTGTTGACACAAGATTAATCAAACCAGTTTCCCTGAGCGATTACAATCTACCCGATTAGATGAATAGTGAGGGTAGAAACAGAGCCATTTCAGGAACGTAACCTCTCTTCTGGCAGGCTCTCAAAGGACACCCAGATTGTTTTGTTCTCCCTTAGGTGCAGGAGACTGAGGCCAAGAATCAGGTCCTAAGTGGCCTGCACTCGGACGACAGCCTTCTCAAGCTTGTCGCTACGTGTTAGGAGGCTGAGGGCACCACCGTCTCTTTAATGAGGTAAAATCCCTCACTGAATGCATTATCGCCCTGCAGCAGACATTTCCGAACGTTCTGTGTCCCAGACACAAGACCTCCAGCCTGGAATCAAGGACCCGTTACTTGAAACCTAGGAGGTCGAGGAAGGACCCCCCACAAGGTGCCTAAGCGCATGTCTGCTGTTCCCTTGCTGCTGTTTACAGCGCAGAGGTGAAAAGTCCATCTGTCTTCTCAGGCTGATTCAAGTCCCATGACACAGAAAATCTTACTATGGTTCTGTCATAACTTACAGTCACCTCAGTGTACAAGGATTTAGCTACGAAAGAGTTCCCCTTGGGGCGCCTGGGGAGCTCAGCTGGTTGAGTGTCCAGCCAGCTCAGGTCATGATCTCACAGTTCGTGGGTTTGAGCCCCGCATCGGGCTCTGTGATAGATCAGAGCCTGGAGCCTGGTTCAGATTCTGTGTCTCCCTCTCTCTCTGCCCCTCCCCCACTGGTGCGCTGTCTCTCGCTCTCTCAAAAATAAGAAAGAAAGAAAGAAAGAAAGAAAGAAAGAAAGAAAGAAAGAAAGAAAGAAAGAAAGAAAAAGAAAGAAAGGAGAGAAAGGAGAGAAAGAAGAGAAAGAAGAGAAAGAAAAGAAAGAAAAGAAAGAAAAGAAAGAAAGAAAAAAAAGAAAGAAAGAAAGAAAGAAAGAAAGAAAGAAAGAAAGAAAGAAAGAAAAAGAAAGAAAGAGAAAGGAAGAAAGAGTGAGTTCCCCTGTTTGGGGGGCCCGTTGTGGAAGAGTAGTTGCAATGTCTGGGAGCAGGAAACATGCAGAAAAACGATCCCCCAGAAGTTCAGCACGACTCAGTTCTCTCTGCTCTCACTGGCAAAATCAACACTATGCAGAGAGCGTTACCCAGAGACAGGCTAAGAAGAGAATTTTTCACTGTAGAGAATTTGTTACAATTAAATGAAGGAAGCACTGCTCTAGTGAAGCTGCGGAGATCGCTTGGGAATCGGGGGTAACCCATCTCCTCGGGAGGAGAAAACCTCCCCTTGTATGCATTGTGCGTTTGGCGATGCCACGGTCACTTCACAGATCAGTCTTCTGCTGCAAGGTACAGACAAGGTACTGTCCTCCCCTGGTCCACAGGAGAGGAGAGAGACGCAGGCGTAAGTGAGTCATGCAAGTTCTCAAGCCAGCGAGCAACCAAACCACGGCTCCGTTACGGATCCTTGGTTTCCGAACTCAAAGCTCCTGCCATTCTACTCCCTTGGAGCGCTGGCTACAAAGGGGGGCAGTGGCTCTAACACGCTTTGTCAATGTTCACTCGCCCCATGCCCGGAGTAAAGGCTGCCGGGAAGCCAGTGCCCAGCATCTGTTTTCACTCATGGGACTAACCACACCTTCCGATGGAGGCACCCAGCGGGCATGTCTGCCCTTTATTCCCCAAGTGGAAACATTACCGTGGGCGCCTTCTCTGGCTCAGGAACTACTTACTCTGCTTCCTCAAAGAGATCCCCGATGTTCTTCAGTGGCTCCGTGGCTGGGCTCTGGGCCAGGATGTCTCTGATCTCATTGACTTTCTTCTCCACCGAGTCCACAGTCTCCCGGTAAGGCCCAATCACGCCGCTGATCTTCAGGGCCTTGGCTTTCTCCAGGAACTTCTGGGTCCGATTGGTCAACTCGGCGACGATCACATCCCACACGGCAAAGCACTGGTGGCAGGGAGTGCAGTCGGGGAAGACCCCCGAGTACCCGCGTGTGCATTTATCACAGCGTGGGCCCTCGACACCCTCCACGCAGACGCACCGGCCGGTGGACTGGTCACACTGTGGTGTCTCGATGCCCCTGGGGTCACAGTCACAGGCTGGGAGGGAAAGAGCAGTGCTGTATGATCCCCTAGATCACGAACCTCAGCGACAAGACCTGGCATTCAGAATCCTCAGTCATGTTACAACGGGAAGGCGTCAACCGGGCAGTTTACCAACGGCTCTGGTGGAGACTAGACCAGCCTCCTGGAGCACGTGTTATCCTGACACCTGCTAACCCCTTTACAGCGACAGTATTGATTTTTCTCCAGTCGACACTCATGGTACCCAGCAGCGCAGAAATGGTTTACGTGCCTGTCACAGAACTCTCACGATAACCCGACAGGACGGGGGACCTGCCCCAAGTCTCACACCAAGGAAACGGCCGGGCCCGGATTCCAGTTGAGCACATTACAACTCCCGTCTGCTCTTAACCTCTGGCCTGCCTCTGCCTCCCTCTTACTCTGACTCCCTCCCACACCCCCCACCCCGGATGCCAGCAGCACAGGCAATTCCGGTGGCATCCTGACGACATGAACACCTGCTAACACACCTCGCCCTACCTGGTCACAGAACTGGTGACTACGCGATGAAATGCAATGAACCTGATAACAAGAAAACTCAATTGAGAAAAAAGTCCTAGGAATCCCAAGTATCTAGTTTAAAGGCTTTCCACTAAGTGTAATGTGTGGATATCTGCTGTTGTGACGACCAGCCCACCCCAGCACTGAGACCGCAGGCTCGTGAAATGTCAGAAGTCAGAGAAGGGACCTGGGAACCAGTCAGCCCCAACTGCTCACTGGCCCAGTAGGGCTGGCATCTCAGCCAGAACCAAATGGGAAAGGGTAACTAACGTTGGTGGTCTTGGCTAATGGAGCTTGGCCGACATTACTTATCACGGTGCGTGTGCTACTGACCCTGGCTTAGAGCCCCAAATCTCAGGGGGCCAACTTATTTCTGTATCAACACCTAATGCTTGCAGTATTTGTATACTGTCTAAAAAAACACAAGGCCTGGGGGCGCCTGGGTGGCGCAGTCGGTTAAGCGTCCGACTTCAGCCAGGTCACGATCTCGCGGTCCGTGGGTTCGAGCCCCGCGTCGGGCTCTGGGCTGATGGCTCAGAGCCTGGAGCCTGTTTCCGATTCTGTGTCTCCCTCTCTCTCTGCCCCTCCCCCGTTCATGCTCTGTCTCTCTCTGTCCCAAAAATAAAAATAAAAAAAAAAAAAGTTGAAAAAAACAAAAACAAAAAAAAAAAAAAACACAAGGCCTGTACAAACATCTCTGGCCTTAAATCCTTTCTGGGAAAAGGTAAGGGAGTAAGAAAAAAAGAAAAAAAAACACCCCCCAAAAGTCCCCCAAAAGAAATATATTATTTCCCTAAATAGACTGAAGACTCCAAGAGCAGGAGTACATCTTAATTTTTTTTTTCTTTTAACAATGTTTTTAATGTTTATTTTATTTTTGAGAGAGAGTGAGTTGGGAAGAGGCAGAGAGAGAGAGGAAGACACAGAATCCAAAGCAGGCTCCAGGCTCTGAGCTGTCAGCACAGAGCCTGATGTGGGACTTGAACCCACGAACCATGAGATCATGACCTGAGCCAAAGTCAGACGCTTAACCCACTGAGCCACCAGGTGCCCCCAATTTTTTTTCATGTTTATTTTTGAGAGAGACCAAGCACGAGTGGGGGAGGAGCAGAGAGAAAGGGAGACACAGAATCCGAAGCGGGCTCCAGGCTCCGAGCTGTCAGCACCGAGCCCAATGTGGGGCTCAAACTCACGGACCACGAGATCATGACCTGAACCGAAGTTGGACGCTTAACCGACTGAGCCACCCAGGCGTCCCAGGCAGGAGTACATCTTAGACCACTTTTTCCATCCTCCGCACCAAGCCCAGGATTAACCTGCAACTGGAGTTCAACAGTCTCTGCCAACCGAGGCTCTAACCTCATTTTCCCTACAGGCACGCAGGGGACATTTACACCCTCACCCCCACGAAAACAAAATCATCCTACTAAAAATGCCAATGCCAACTGTGGCAAAACACAACACATTCATACTCTCAGATACTGTGATCTATTTGTGTCCGTAGCTGCAATTGGTCCCTGCAAGACTTTCTTATCAAACATCGTCCACAACCAGTTTCACGGATGGTCCTGAGATTTGCTCGCTGACCTCCATCCTCTAAACCCAGAGAGATGCGTTTGTGGCCCATTTTTCTGATCTCCACCCCCCGCTCCGCCTTCTGCCTTTTATCATCATTTATCTTTCACGGCCTTTGTTGGCCAACGCCACTCCACGTCCTTGAGCGGCAAGCCTGAGCGGTGCAGCGGTCAGCGTGCCTGGCTGCGAGTCCTGCCTTCTCCACACCACAGCTATGCAACTCCGGGTGCTGAGGAAACGGAGTCACGGCCTCCACATGGGTACGATGGATCCCACCTACCACACAGGATCGCTTTCAGGCTTTCATTAACAGCTTAATTCCAAAGCGCTTAGAGGAATATCTAGCTCATTGTGAGCACTCAAACATTTTTATCATCATCATTTTCTGTGTTCCGTGCAAGTGTCTGGGCGTTTCCTGCCCAGAGTGTTGCCTGACCGCATTTCCACTGTGGGCGGGGGAGGAAAAGAAAACCTGTCACGGCCTTGTGTTTATCTTTGTATATTTGCCAATAACATGAGTTTTTCAAAGATTTAAACTATGGAATATTCTAGTCCTCAACCTTTGGGATTTAAAACATAGCATTCCATTAGTGCCTTGGGTTCTCAAAACTAAACTTTTTTTTTTTTTTCCATTAAGTATATTGTTTCTTTCCAGGCATTTCAGGCATGTTTCATTTTTCCTGTTTTTTCGGGGGAACATGCCCATGAGTCAGGGAGCAGCCTGAATGAGCTATGAATAACTTTACATGTGTTCCCTACACCATTATTTCCAGGAGATGTTCCCGGAGAGAAGGGTTCCATGATCAGTAAATTCACGAAAAATCATCCTGTTGAAGATTCCAAACAAACAGCAGCGTATTGAAGATTCAGAGTAATTCTACAGGAGAAGCCTTGTTTCATGTTTTTACCCAGTTGTATCCCAAACACATTTGACCATCGAATCTTCTAGTGGAATACCAGGTGACACCCCAGAGAAACAACGGGGAAGGTGTGGGAAACCACAGCCTTCACCAGTTTCGGAGATCAGAAGAATGGAAAGAAATTGAATAATGAAGAGTTTACATTCTTTAAGTTTTAGGAATGGATTTCCATGTCATTTTGGTAAAATTCAGCCATCTTTCAGAAAGCTGAAAGTTACGTGGGTCATCTAAGTCCTAGCCTGTCAAACTTGGCTGTACATCAGAATCACCTGGAGGGTTCACAAAAACGCAGACTGCTCCCCCAACTCCCCAGACCCAGATTCAGAATCAGTGGGTCCGGGATGGGACCTGAGAATTTGTGTTTCTAACGGATGTCAGGTGCTGCTGACACTGAGGGTCACTGGATCCCATTTTGAGGAGGACGGATGGTGTTACTTTGCTACCTGTTCTAGCTTTCTTTTTGTATGTGAATGTGTGCTTGTAGGGGTGAGAGGAAGACAGAGGGAGGGAGGGAGAAGAAAGAGAGAGAGAGAGGGGGTGGGGGGTGGGGGGTGACAAAGGGGGAGAGAATGGGGAAGGGAGGGGCAGGGAGGAAGGAGGCGGGAGAGAGCAAGAGCGTGTGTGTGTGTGTGTGTGTGTGTGTGTGTGTGTGTGTGTGTTCATCCTTCAAAGGGCGGAGCCGGGGCAGAGTCATGACCTTGGAAGCTGACCGATGTAGGCTGATGCACAAACCTAGCGACCTGTGTAAGAAGAGGAATACATGACACCATCTGTAAAAATGGGATTGCTCCTGCCCCGCTCATCCCAATGGGCAGACCCATGGGGGCCCTAGGTGGCCCAGTAGACCTGTGCCTGCTTGGTCATCTCTCCCAGGCGTGGGACACCTGAGGCAGATGGCGCTTATGCTTTCACTTTGCTTCGAAAATTCCTTCTTTCCCATAGATAGTGCAAAGGCACACATTCATTCAGTCCTAAAGAGGTTTTTACTGGTTTCATGCTTGGGGCAAGGGATGGGTGCACATGTTGCATTTATTTTTTAGTGTCTCTAATAATTTTTTATTTACTTCAGTGATAAAGGCACTTCTTGCTCTCATTCTGTCGTGGGCATCTTTGAGGGACAGACCCTGGCCCCAAACTGTAGGATTTAAAACGCAAGTGCAGGGGTGCTTGGGTGGCTCAGCTGGTGAAGCGTCAGACTTCGGCTCAGGCCACGATCTCACGGCTCGTGAGCTAGAGCCCTGTGTCGGGCTCTGTGCTGACACCTCGGAGCCTGGAGCCTGCTTCTGATGCTGTGTCTCCCTCTCTCTCTCTGCCCCTCCCCCTCTCGCGCTTTGTCTCCCTCTCAAAAATAAACAAACGTTAAAAAAAATTAAATAAAAATAAATAAATAAAAGGCAAGTGCAGGGGTGCCTGGGTGGCTCAGTCAGTTACGCATCTGACTCTTGATCTTAGCTTGGGTCTTGATCTCAGGGTTGTGGGTTCAAGCCCCCTAGCAATGAGGGCACCATGCCCAGCGTGCAGCCTACTTAAAAATAAATAAATAAATAAATAAAATAAAAATAAAAGGCAAATGCACTCCCCTGAGGGCTTTCCTCTTTCTCTGGGGATAGGGCCATAGTCCAGGCCAGCCCTCTAAGGAGTAGAGTGACAGGACCAGTTTAGCTGAACTGACCAATATTCCTTTCCTCTGATTGGAAAGAGTCAAGTTTCACAGATGGAGTTCACAGACTGCAGTTTCATTACTGAGAACTTCAACCCCAGAAAGGCACCTGAAGACTACATGCATCAGGTTTTCATTTCAAACCGAAGCAGGGAAACCACTAAGCTCCTGTGGACGCGTGCTTCCCTCCCTGACTCCTGGGGACGCCTGCGAGGCAAGCACTACAAAGCCCACATTTACAACCTCGTAAAAGGACCTACCCTAAGAGCACGTCCCGCTGAAGCAGCAAGGTTGGTTCTCACCTGTCCACTGACAACTTCACGGACACCGAAATTGCGAAGGAGACCCTCCAATCCTGGCTCACGTACGCTGGGGTCTAAGACTCCCACACTAACCAGGCAGGCGATCTCTGACAAGGGCCAAGGGTTGGGTCCTCTCTTCAGAGGAAGGGCTCGGGGCGTGGGTGGACCTATAGCTCAGCACTGCTCTAACAAATGGGATTCTCTGGCAGAGGACCAAAAACTTTCTCTTGGAAAGAAGAAGAAAGTGGTTAGCAGAAGTTGTGGCCTCACCTTTAAGGTGAACAAATCACAGAGATGAAGACTAGCATTTTAAAAACGAGATTGGGGGGCGCCTGGGTGGCTCAGTCAGTTAAGCGTCCAACTTCGGCTCAGGTCATGATCTTGCGGTCTTTGAGTTCGAGCCCTGCGTCGGGCTCTGTGCTGACAGCTCAGAGCCTGGAGCCTGTTCAGGATTCTGTGTCTCCCTCTCTCTCTGCCCCTCCCCTGTTCATGCTCTGTCTCTCTCTGTCTCAAAAATAAATAAACGTTAAAAAAAAAAAACACAAAAAACGAGATGGTCATCAGGGTGCCTGGGTGGCTCAGGCAGTTGAGGGTCCAACTCCTGGTTTTGGCTCAGGTCATGATCTCACAGTTTGTGAGTTCAAGTCCCGAGCTGGGCTCTGTGCTGACAATGTAGCACCTGTTTGGGATTCTCCTTATCCCTCTCTCTCTGCCCCTCCCCTGCCTGCTCTCTCTCTCTCAAAATAAATAAATAAACATTAAAAATAAAATAAAAACGAGACTGTCATCAATTTTGATGAGCCATAAGAATTCCACCTTCCTCTGTAAATACATTCTCGGTTATGTGGTCAGTAGGTCTCCTCTGTTTTTCCCAAGTTTTCTCCTCATTTAAAAATGTCATCTCTAAGAGATAGGTAAATGACCTCTAATGCACCCATTTTATAGATCTTGAGGCCTGGAGGAACACACTGGCAGGTCAATGTCAGAACAGGAAACCTCAGCCTCTTTATCAGTAGGTATAACTTCCTTCTCCAGGGCCCTCCAGCAACTGAGCAAAGTCTGTCCCCAGTGGCCTAGCGTTCAAGGCTTCCACAGTCTGGTAAAACCGAATCTCCCCATGGGTCCCCATGGATGGTTTCCTGAGGGCACCCCCGCCCCCCACAGCCTTGCTGCTACATTCTTGTCCTTGAACCAGGACATGAACTCCTCTCTCTAAATATCTTTCATCGGGAATGACAGGCCCAGGCAAAGAACAGGGACACTGGGTCACGTGGACCTGACTTCAGAGCCCAGATCTGCCCTCACCTGTGCTTTGTCTCTGGGCAAGTCACTTAACCTCTCTGCACCTAAGATTTCTCAGCTGTGAAGTGGAGGTTACATGTGTCCTCACAGATTCTCTGCTGTCAGGATAGAACCAAGAGTAGGCACAGAATGTCCCCGCAAGCACTCCGCACACCGCAGATTCTCTGTGGATGGCCACCAGCGCGAACCTTCTCCCCGGCCCCTTGCTGAAGGGCTCCAGATCCTGCAGCTCTTGCCTCCTCTGACAGGTGGGAAGGTCCGTACCGCTTTCCTCCTGCCTCTTGCATCAGGTTACTCTACGTGCGCCATTTCCTCAGGCGGCCTGCCAGCGCCTGGCGCTTCTCTGCTGGGTCCACTCCCCACCGGACGGCCATGCTCAGTACTGTGTTCATATCCAGCCTTCTTCCTAAAACTTAAATCTGCCTTGGGACACAGAAAGTGCGACATCCTGGGGTGCCCGGGGGCTCAGGCGGTTGAGCGTCCGACTCGGGCTCAGATCATCGTCTCGCAGTTCATGAGTTCGAGCCCCACACTGGGCTCGCTGCCGTCAGCACAGAGCCTGCTTCAGATCCCGTCCCCCTCTCTGCGCCTTCCCACTTGCGCTTTCTCAAAAATAATCATTAAAAAAAAAAAAAAAGCAAAGAAAAGCAAAGAAAATGCTCTATCCTAAATTCAGGCAACGGGGTTATTTTCTTCTGTCTCACACCCTGCCTCAAAGTAACACGGGGCTCCAGGATTTGCTATAATGCCGGAAGGTTTGCTGATTCTTTACCCAGGAACTTCCATTTCACCACAAGGGACATGTAAACATTTTAGTCTCTTAAATGTGATTTCGCTTTAAATTCTCCGCCTCCTCGGCCCCACCTGTTTTTCGGTCTTGCTAACGTAACTTCAGTTTGGGGATGAAAATTGGGCAATGGCGACTTTACCTGCAGAAAGGAGCTGGCTGGCTGGTCAAAGGGTTGGCAGGCTTTCTGTCTCAAGGCCCGGATAGTAAATATTTAGGCTTTGCAGGCCGTATGGTCTGTCACGACTACGCAACTCTGGCTCTGTAGCACGAAGGCGGCTGCAAACAGTACATAAACAATCGTGCCCAGGCAGGGGGCTGGGTTCGCCCGCCTGTGGGCTGGCCCACCCTCCAGGAGACACAGGCTGTGCTAAGGATCATGGAAGACGAGGCTTCCCTCTACTAACAAGAGTATTTGTGGTTCTCTAAAGAATCAAATTAAGTCTGATTTCCCAAGTCACACAGCAAATAAAGTACAAGGTGGGTAACTGTAAGTGAATCCCAGCCTAAGAGCACAAGTGTTCTAAAAACTCATGCCTGAGCAAAGGAATGCACTTAATTTTTCTATTAAAGACACTTTGAAATGAGAAGCAAGCATGATGGGAACATGACCACTACCCAGAACCTCTCACCTATGCCGCACATTTCCAATTTGCTCTGGTTTAAGAGACACTGGCCTTTTCCAACAGCCAGAAGCCCTCCCTTCGCGATCTATGAATCAACAGAATGATTCCACATGTGACCCTTTGACTCCTGAGGGGGCACAATGTGGCGCTCCAAGCTGAGGCTTTCTCCGGCACATTCACTGGTGGGTGGACGAGATTCTCTCCGTCCCCAGCACAGTGGTGGGCTTGTTCAGACTCGGACGACTGGCCAAGAGCCCCAACCCGCCTGGACAATAGGAACATTCAACAAGTTATAAGTTTGAGGCTCAACTCATTTGTCTTTTACACAACCACATTTTTTTCCATAAGGGGAAAACTTAGCTATGACCTGGGTCTTCCTATAAGCATGCTGTTTACAAAGTGGCACCAGAAAGTCAAAATGTGTGCCCTGCTCCAACCGAAAGATTTGAAATTGAAGACTCTTTGGCAGTTAATTACCTAATTTGAGAAAAGCGGTCACATTTTTCCCCCCACGGTTCCATCTAATTTCAGCCAATACCTATTCCTGTCCCTACTCATTGTTGGACCCCGTCCCTTCTAGAACTTGTCCACCCCCTATTTCTATTTGTGAGGATAGTCCAGTCCATCCAAAGCCCAAACTCCAGGTGCTGCTAAATTTTTGCCCCTGTCTCATCCGATCACACTAGTCCTGCCGCACTGCCATCTTGGACACACGAGGCCCTGTGATGCGGTGACCAGCCCCCTCCCCGCCCCCAGCCACTGTTAAGTAACGTCTTTCTTTCTCTCTCTGGAAGCTTTGCAGATTAGGAGCTGTTTGGGTCCCAACACTTTCGAGATTGACCTCTCTGCTGGATAAAGCAAAGTAGCTGGTGGCTGCGGATGTCATGGACTTCACTCTTTGCAAAATTTCTAAAACAGGATCTAACCTTTGACCTGAATAAGAGAACACTGTTCCTATAAGCCACGATTCCTCTGGCGGATGGAGAGCTAAAAGTTTGAAGATGAAAGGGTGAGGGGTAACGTTCCGTGCACCAAGTGAACAATTCCCTGATTGACTCTAGCTCCGGGTAACAGGCTTTTCGTGGGCACGAAGCTTAGACAGAGCCAAAGGTCAGCAAGCTTCGGCGGCCAACGCTATTTTGCCCACGACACACGCCGGGAGAATCAGGCTCTAAGCCATGATAAAACCATTACCTGGAGAAAATCAAGCCCTGGGGGCATTACGAGATTGAGGGATCTGAGAGAAGAGTGATTATGGCCCTGGAGAAACCGTATTTTAAACAGGATTTCACTTGAGGGAGACAACCTAGAGCAAGTAGCTCACTGAATGTCACGGACCTTCTAAAGGCAGTGAGAAAATCAGATCCCATGAGGAACCGACATCTGGACTGAAGAACGATTTGTGGAGAAGCCCTTGTCCATCCACACTGCAAGGAGCATCTCTTCTGTGGAACAGACCTTAACCTATGATGTTGGTACAAACCCTTCTGACCAAGCCTCAGTTGAAAAACAAATCATCTGGTATTTGTTCGGGTCGGTTCTCCCCCCTTGTTAAGGAACAGATGGGCAGACTCTGAAGGAACACTTAGTATCTCGGTTCTGACCTTGGCTAGGAGATACTCAGGGAACCGCTAACTTGAACATCTGTATCATTTCTTGTGATAGTCGCATCCAAAAAACAAAAAGGTCACTTTTTATTTAGAGTCCGATAGGGACCTAGAATTTCAGACGTGTAACAAGGAAAATATATCCAAGACCAGTGAAGAAACTGCGGAGATAGTTTCCATACTTATAAGTGTGGAACACGGGAAAGAAAACCCAAGTAGGAAAGAAAAAAATAGGAAAACAGAATAGAAACAGCCCATTAAAATCCTTTCCACAAATGCTCTCCCTTTAAGATCTGAAAACATTTGAAAATATCTGGCAGGTCCAAACCGAAATTGCAACAGCATGAAAATTAAGCAACCCTTACGATTCACATGATTTCAACAAATTTTTGTTCTCAAGAAAATGTCAAGTCTTCCCTCGTACTCAGTTTTATCATAAGCCTACGTGAAAATCTGGCTTTTGTTCACACGTAACAGACCTAGAGTGCCTGTCACCTATTCTTTTGTTGTGCGTAAAGATGTGAGGACGTTGCCCTCTGCTTCCCACTGGTGGGGACATCACACGGGGGCACACGCACCGATGGCTTTTGCTGTCAGCAGAGTGCACTTGACGCATTGGAATTGGACGAATTTACCAGAGCAGGCATTTAACTCCCTGTGTGCTGGTAAGGAAGCTGGCCATAGATACTGTTCAGAGGGGGGGAAAGTCAGTCTGTGGAAATACATGGTTAATATGAGCCTGTTTTGGTTAAAAGCATCTAAAAAAGCCATTCTGTGTGTCTTCATAGTGTGTACACGGCTTTGTGCAGAGACAAAGGTTACCCCCTGGGGAATGCAGGCCTGCTTTTACTACCTACGCTCTCAATAGGGCTACGTTCATTAGATTTTTATTTTTATTCTTATTTTTTAAAATAGTCATTTATTTTTTGGGAGAGGGCAAGTGGGGGAGAGGAGACAGAGGGGGATCTGAAGTGGGGTCTGTGCTGACAGGCTGAAAGCAGCGAGCCTGATGCGGGGCTCGAACTCACGAACCCTGAGATCGTGACCCGAGCCGACGTCGGACGCTCAACCGACTGAGCCACCCAGGCGCCCCAGTCATTTCTCAAACAACGAGCGCGAGTTTCTTTTGTAATGAAGCACAGCAATAAATGCACTGGTATTCCGCTTTAGAGTTGACAAAAAGCTCGGGGAGACACCTGTCTGCTCCCTCCGCCCTGATCCAATGCCAACCGAGAATGCCCGCGGCCTCACCTCGGCACTCCACGTTGGGGTCTCCCCAGAAGAGCTCCTGGCACTCGCTGCAGGTGCGGCCTCCGAACCCAGGCATGCACTGGCACTGCCCCGTGAACTGCGGCCAGAAAACACACCTCAGTCACACGGGCTGCCGGGCGGGAGGCAGCGTGTGTTTTCTTCTTCGGCTGCCGGTTAGGGCAGGTGGGACTGGACTGTTAGCCTGAAAAGACCCCTACGTCCTGACGGGAGAAGCGAATCTCACTTCTCTCCTGGGTGCTCGGGCCCCCATGCCAGCGTCTCCTCCCTGCTGTTCTGTACCACGGGCTGGAAAGGCCCAGAGCACGTTAGGCTTTATTTACAGGTTTCTTCACAAACCGCTAAAGACCTAGGCCACCCTGAGAGAGTCACCTGCCGCGGGGAGCCCTTCATTCTCAGGGTGCGTCAGGAAACAACAGCACCTTTTGCAGTGCCGGAAACGGCCGCTGGCTTCCTTTCAGGCTGGACAGCTAAGAAAAGGGTCTGATTCAGCAGCCTGGTATGGAGGAGATATAGCACACCCTTGTCCGTGCTCACGGGGGTCCACACCACAGCGGGGGCCCTGGACTGAAAGGTCATCCCCGACAAGCCACCAAGTGAGAGCTGATATTCAGTCTGCGCTGTGTTTGCCAAGCCGTGTGCTCCGAGGTGAGGCTGCGAGCGTGAGGAGGGGGTGCCCTTCTCTAACTGGGGCCAAGCCACCCGACGGGCAGGACTCCTACAGGTGAGACCCTTTCCTTCTGCCATGACAGCCTCACCCCCGGCCACAGCGCCTCACCTCATTGCAAGATGGCCCAAAGGAATGAGCGGGATCACAGCTGCACGGGTCACACCCGGTCCCGCTGGCCAGCTGCCAGGTGTTGGGCGCACAGCGGTCACAGTTCTGCCCGACCACATTAGGAAGACACGAGCACTGACCGGTGGTTTTGTCACACTGGCAGTCAGAGCCGTTGCAGTGGTCCTGCACGGTGCCCAGGTAATTGCAAACACATTCTGTAAAGGAACAGCGGGATCGGATTTACTCACATGCATCAAGTTCCTACAATTCACAAAACACCCAGTGCGATGCAAAAGTTCGCTACCTTCTCATGGCTAAGATTTTCCCTCTCCAGATTTTGGCCTGGAGATGCAAACAAGTAAGGAAAGGAATGGAGGGATTAAAAACAAAAAACAAAACCAAAAAAACCCCCCAAAACACTAAAAGTGCTGTTCTTTTGCAGTTCTTATGAGGCAGACCTTTCCGACATATCCCAGGTGAATGGGCAGCATGACACATTTTGCCTAACAGCATTTCTGAAATACTCAGACTTAACAAGCTGCTGGCAAATCATTTGAAAATTGAGGATTTAACTGGAAATAACAAAAAGTCTGCTGTGGGACTTGAGATATCTAGTGATTTCAAATTCTTGGCAGGGAGCAGCGGTAATTAACATTGTCAGACAAAGCAGGTAGAAGCCCTCTAAGCTGGTGGGGGAATCCAGTCCCGGTGGCCCTCGACATTCCACGCATGGTGGCGTCTACACTATGGGGCCCCGGGCTGTGCAGCAGCAGCAGAGGAAGAAATGCTGGCTGATTCCTGATAAGAGAGGAAGGAGATGTTCGGGAGACACTTCAGAGAAGTCCCTTCCTTCCCCTTAAGCGGGAAGGCTCTCCCCATCAATGACACAAGGAAAGGTACAGACCCCAGTAGGTATTTAGGACCTAGGAGCCCCAGCCCATCGGCAAGTTCACGGGCAGAACATAAAATCAATACACTCTACTGGGTGGCACTTATCGTGGTGACACAGCTACATAGTTTTCTTTTCGGTTCCCTCCCTCAGGCACTGAGTTACATCTTGGGACTTCAGTCTTGCCAGAAAATGAGGATGTTAAAAAAAAAAAAAAAAGTCAGTCTCATCTTTCTTTTGTCAGAGGAAGAACTCTAAAAGGGTTTTCCCAAACGAAACAAACACCTCAAGATGTCATTATCCCCCGATGACGAAGAAGGAGGCAGAAGTCCTTCTAAGCGGGCAAGATGAATCCATATCTTACTTCGACAGTCCTGGCGGAGCGCATCCCCATAGTACCCGAGTCGGCAGAGCTGGCACTGGTCCCCTTCCGTGTGGTACAGGCACTTAAGGCACCTTCCGGTCTCCCTGTCACAGGCTTCCGGGTCTGTTGTGTCAATGTTGCCGTGACACTCGCAAGGCTGACAGGAGCCCCCCACGTCCGAGGGATTGCCAAAGAAGCCTGAGGCACAGTCGTCACATCTGGAGCCTGGTGACCAAGCACAACCCCTTCAGCTTGCTGACTGAAAAGTCCAGCCACCCCCCACCCCGCCGACATTCCTGCACCCCCCCAGGCAGTGCTGTGTTCCTCACAGAGCCCGGGACGACCCCGTCTTTAGGAGGGACAAAATGCCAGGGGCAAGAAGAATTTTGTAGTCTGCAACATGGCAGCACCCTGGCTCAGAGGCCACAGCGGGGACATGGCCAGTTACAAGAGTTGTAACAGGACATTTCAGCTTCTCATTCCACAGGTGGAGCCGATTCGGAGCTAAATCGCCACCTAACAGCGTAAAGCTTCACTGATCTTAACTCCTAATGCAAACATTACGTTAACGGAAAAAAATCACCGCTCCTGCGTGAGCAACCTGCAAAATGGGGTGCCTCATGATGACCGATTTCCCTAAGGAATCCTGAAATCCTGACACGTGTGCCAATATTTCTCCGCTAAGAATAAGCCTAACTAGTATCTCAAACTGTGGCATCAAGGGTGAAATGAAAGGGAGCTTATTTTCACAAGGAACTGTCCTCCTTGAGTGTTGACAGATCATGGTGAGTATAATAAACCACAAAGAACACATCTAGCTTTGACCAATTCCATTATCTGGGGGCCATCTGGGGATGGCAGTTGTCTTCCTTCCGCCCACTGTTTGGCCACTTCACCACTACCTTGAGACCCTTCTGCCAGGAGCTGGATAAGGGAGAGGAGAAGTAAAATGTAAGATAATCTTCCTACTGCATAGTAAGGGAAAACTATTCCTAGGGATTCACTCATGGATTTAAGTGAACTTGCTATCCTGTTTTGTATTATAACATCATCACGGAGACTCGAGAATTCTCTTCTCCACATGCCCAACAGGAAAAGAGCATCTTTTGTGTTTCACCTTCCCTTCAGGTGTAACTAAGGACCGTAAAAATGAAACTCAATGGGCTCCCTCTTCATCTTTTTTCTTTGCCAACAGCCACACTCATAAATGACACATCCTTTCCTCCAAAAGTCTGTACCTTACTTACCAACGTATCCGGGATTACAGACACAGGCAAGCTGTAAAGTAACAGGATCTTGATAGCAGCTATTGGCGAACTGGCGTCCGCTGTCGGGACCATCTGGGCAAGGACAAGGGCGGCAGTGATCTCCTGACCCAATGATGGGATCGCCATAGTAACCGGCCAAGCACCTGCATCAGTCGCAGAGGAGAGAGGGCCATGAATCACAGTTGTAAGAAACCTGTTACAAGAAGGAGTCTTAGAAACTGTGTTCTCTGCTTGGGGAACATTCACTCCCCATTCCTCATGTTTTGACTTGGAGAACTTTCCATTAGGGCGCTGGTTCTCCAACGGTAACACCAATCAGAATCCCTTGGAGGGCTTGCTAAAACGGTTTGCTAGCTCATCCCTTCATTTCTAACTCAGTAAGTTCCACGTGATGCTGATGCTGCTGGTCTGGGGATAACACCTGCAGGGTCACTGCAGTAGGACCCTAACTCACTTCCCCCTCCCCCCCACCCCCAGAAGAAGAGATACATCTCCTCACGTGACCCTATTGTCCTACCAGCTGCCTGCCTTCCAGAGCATTCTGCCTTGCATTAAAGGGTATGGAGAAGGGGGTGGGTGCAGGGTGGGAAGACAGCATGCAATCGTCTGTCGATGCCCCGGAGGTGTGATGAATCAGTTAGCAAGCCCATGGTGGAATGTTCTTCAATCCAGCCTTTACCAGTAACAAAGCTGATAAGGATGTGCTCCAGCAGCAGGACTCTTGTCTCTTCCAGGTGGTTTCTTTTTTTTTTTTTTTAGTTTAAAAAAAAAATTTTTTTTTAACATTTATTCATTTTTGAGAGCACAAGTGGGGGAGTGGGAGAGGGACAGGGAGACACAGAATCCAAAGCAGGCTCCAGGCTTTGAGCTGTCAGCACAGAGCCCGATGCGGGGCTCAAGCTCACAAACTGCAAGATCATCACCTGAGCTGAAGTCGGACGCTTAACTGACTGAGCCACCCAGGCGCCCGTCAGGTGGTTTCAAACAAGAGACGCACAAGGGATGTCATTTATCAACTCCCAACTCCTCTCCTTACAGATCAGGAATCCATGGAGCTTAAATGACTTGCAAGGCCTACACAGCCAGTTACTGATAAGCCAGGATCTGAATTCAGCCTCCTGACTTGTCTGAAGCAAGAATTCTTCTATGTGATGCTGCTTCTCTACGTGAGTGATTAATTGGGTTACTTTTTCACTTCCTGTAACGTAAAAGGTTGAAGGGACTTTGGAGATCATCTAACCCAACCTGGTTACGGTACTCATTGATGGCGGGACACTCAGAGAGGTGAGCTAACTCCCCCAGGGTCATGGAGCAGGTTAGAAGCAGAGCTGAGCCTGGAACTCAGGTCTAAACATTGCCAATTCATTTTGTTTTCCATGGCTTGTTTTTGTTTTGCTCTTTTCATTTTGGGACAGAAGTTTGTTTTTGTTTTTTTTGTTTTTTTTTTTTTTTTTAATGGGGCAGAGGGAGGGAGATGAGGAAATACAAGGGAAAGCTGTTTAGTGGAAATTAACCTTCTATTTAATTAGACACAGACACAATACAAGAACATGTTCCCGGATTATGTACTGGGAAAGTCAGCAGAGGTGAAGCAATTTTGCACAACGGGTTCTGAAAAAGTTTTCTATGAGGCTTTTCTAGGTGAAATACATCCAACTACCTCATGATAGAAACTGAGTGTTCATTTCCTGCCTCTCCCACCACTTCCCCCCTTGGGAGTGAGCTGAACCAAGGGCTACTTCTTAAATTCACAGGATTGAAACTCTGATCTTCTTGGAATGAAGAAAAGAGAAAAGAGAAAAGCAAAGAAAAAAGAAAGATGAGAAGTTGGTTTACAGAATCCCAGATATTTTAATAAAGCTTTGTCATCCAAACGCAGGGCTAAAAATTTTCCCCCTCCCACACCCTTTCTCATTTTCCTAAAAGAAACAAAACGCTTTACAAATAAAACCCAAAACAGTCCCAAATATCAAGTAGGCTCTTCTCACAGATGCTTGTCCCACTACATTGCCCAGAATGCTGGATTTAACACCCACAGGGCGGGTAACCACCTGTGTTCCCCACCCCACTCTCTTGTCCTTTTTAAAGTTTTTTTTTTTTTTTTTAATTTTTAAAAATGTTTTTTTACTTTTGAGACAGAGAGAGACAGAGCATGAGCAGGGGAGGAGCAGAGAGAGAGGGAGACACAGAATGTGAAGCAGGCTCCAGGCTCTGAGCCGTCAGCACAGAGCCTGACGCGGGGCTCGTACTCACGGACTGTGAGATCATGACCTGAGCCGAAGTCAGACGCTTAACCAACTGAGCCACCCAGGCTCCCCTTTAAAGTTTATTTTTGAGTGAGAAAGAGAGAGAGAGAGAGAGAGAGAGAGAGAGAGAGAGAGCGTGCGCAGAGAGGGCAGAGAGAAGGGGAGAGAGAATCCTAAGCAGGCTCCGCACTGTCAGCATAGAGCCTAAGGAGGGGCTTGATCCCACAAACCCCAAGATCATTACCTGAGCTGAAATCAAGTCAGACACTTAGCTGACTTATCCACCCAGGCCCCCCCTTGTCCTTTTGAATCTAAGTTTCTCATCTGTCGGTCTTTCTCAAACTTATTCTCCATCTTCCAAAGAACAAGAATGAAAAACTTAATGCAAAAAACCGACACCATCAATATGTTAATTTCTTCCTTTCAAGACTTGTATAACTGTCTCCTTGTTATCTTCTTACAAGGCACTTTTGTACTTGGAAGGAGTAACTTTTATTTGAAGGAGTAGTTTACTGGAACCTCCAAATTCTTGACTACCAACTACTCTAGCACAGAGCCGGGAACCGTGTATTTGCTTCCAGGCACGTCTTTCCACCATGAGTGAATCACGTATTCACTTTCCATGGACAATTTCTCTCTCATCCGATGAGCAATTTTCCCACTGACTGAAGCATTTGTTGCTATTTTAAAAACAAAAGTTCCAGATAGTGTGGATGGACGTCAAAAGACAGAAAATCTATTAGGGTAAAAGGTGAAGACTATTTACTCCAGAAAAATCAGGTTCTCATAGCACATCTGCCTTTATTTAGTGATGAACAGTGTAAACCAGCATGTGATTTTTCCACGTGGATTATTTCTCATCTACCGAGCTTGGCTGTACTGTTGGTAGGGGTACGTTCTAGGTAGGTCCTCTTTTACTATACCCAGTGGGGTATGCTTTAGAGTCATAAAAATTACTCAATTCATTTGCTACCTGGAGAACAGGTATACCGATGCACATTTTCTACGGTCTCCCAGAACCTGTAGCTGCATAATGTGTTTCAAACCAAAAAGCCGTCTAAAATTTGATTAATCCTATCCGGATTTGGTTTCTACCTTGACCCAATTTAGGCATTAACATTTCAGAATTTGAGCCCTGGGCAAGAATCTGCTGAGACAGGATTTCCGTCCAGGTCTGTGCTGACCTCTAGGATGGCACCCCAGGAGGGCAGCTCACGTTGGTTTTGTTCTCTGCTGCCTCTGCAGTGCCAGCACAATGCCCAGTGCATAGAAGGAATCAACTACGGGCTAGCTAAAGGACTGAGTTCCTAGGAAGTACTGAGGTGGTCAGAAATGAAACCTTCTGGAGTCTGCTGGAGCTTTTGCCTGGTGTTGATCTAAATGAGATCAAAAATGATCTCATTCTCTTCGCTTTCAAGAGGCCGGGAACCCTACGCTCCAGCAATTGCACTACTAGGTATTTATCCAAAGGGTGCAAAAATGCTGATTTGAAGGGGCACATGCACCCCAATGTTTATAGCAGCGTATGGACAATAGCCAAAGTATGGAAACGGCGCAAATGTCCATCAACTGACGAATGGATAAAGATGTGGTACTTATATACAACGGAATACTAGCTGGCCATCAAAAAGAATGAAATCTTGCCATTCGCAATAATGTGGATGGATCTACAGTGTCGAAATAAGTTAGTCAGAGAAAAATAAACATGTGCTTTCACTCATATGTGGAATTTAAGAAACACAACAGGTGAACGTATGGGAAGTGAAGCAAAACTAAGATAAAAACAGAGGGAGACAAACCATACGAGACTCTTGAATACAGAGAACAAAGTGGAGGCTGCTGGAGGGGAGGTCGGTAGGGGTATGGGCTAAATAGGTGATGTCCATTGAGGAAGGCACTTGTTGGGATGAGCACAGGGTGTTATATGTCAGTGATGAACCACTAAATTTCATTCCTGAAATCATTATTATACTACGTTAACTAACTTGGTTAAAAAAAAAACTGGATTTGGGGTGCCTGGGTTCCAGCCCTGTGTCGGGCTCTGTGCTCACAGCTCAGAGCCTGGAGCCTGTTTCGGAATCTGTGTCTCCCTCTCTCTCTACCCCTCCACCACTTGCTCTCTCTCTCAAAAATGAACATTAAAAAAGTTTTTTTAATAAAAATAAAAAAGGGGATCTTGTGAAGTTTTGGATTACTAAAAATCCGCTGAGTTGATCACTCCAAAAATGCTCATGAAGCAATAATCTTATATGTACATCCAGCAGTGGTTATAATTTCTGATGATGACACAATAAAAACTTGATGTGATTTGCATCATAAGATAATGTGAAATGTTAGACCTTCACGTTTACTCTTTTCTGGTTATACGTGTTCTAGACATCTATACTCCTCTAGAGATATTAAAAATTTAAATTAAAAAAAAAAAAGGGGCGCCTGGGTGGCTCAGTCGGTTAAGCGTCTGACTTCAGCTCAGGTCACGATCTCGCGGTCCATGAGTTCGAGCCCTGCATCAGGCTCTGTGCTGGCGGCTCAGAGCCTGGAGCCTGTTTCGGATTCTGTGTCTCCCTCTCTCTCTGCCCCTCCCCCGTTCATGCTCTGTCTCTCCCTGTCTCAAAAATAAACATTAAAAAAAAAAACCTAAAAAAAGAGGCAGTGAGCACGTACCTTTCACAGTTGTGCCCCGTGGTGTAGTCCTGGCAGCCCGAGCACGCCCCGGTGGCAGAGTCACAGTCGTCGGCGTGGCCGTTACACTGGCAGGGCTGGCAGCTGGGGAAGCCCCAGTAGCCGGGCAAGCACCGGTCACACTGCCGAGCATATACCCCCTGGAAGCAGTGGCACTGGCCAGTGATGGGGTCGCAGAAGGCGTTGACGGACCCTTGCAGGTGGCACTCACAAGCTGAAGGAACAGGCGAGGGTGGAACCGCCTTGAGAAACTCCCTAAATGCAAACACACCCCCAAACAGAAGCACCCCCGTGCCCGGTTCAGAATGCTCGTGACTCAGGCGATGGGTTTTGCGGAGGGAAGCCCTGCCTTCCAAAGCCACAAAGCCCAGCTCGGTATTTCCCAGGTCATCTCAACGGATACATGACAATTCTGATTAACGTACGTTTGCAGCCACTGGGGCCAAAGCCGAAGGTGCCCGGGGCACATCTGTCGCAGGTTCTTCCAACCACGTTGGGCCGGCACTGGCACTGGCCTCCATTGGGATCGCAGACGGAACTTAAGGAGCCCTGGGGGTCACATTCACAAGCTGCAGGGGAGAGAGAGGTCAGAACCTGAGACACGGAGCAGCTGACCCCAGGAGAGAGAGAGGAGCGTGGCATGGGGCGCCTGTGTGGCTCAGTCGGTTGAGCGTCCGACTTCGGCTCAGGTCATGATCTCGCGTTATGTGAGTTCGAGCCCGATGTCGGGCTCTGTGCTGATGGCTCAGAGCCTGGCGCCTGCTTTGGGTTCTGTGTCTCCCTCTCTCTCTGCCCCCCCCCCAACACTCTCTCTCTCTCAAAAATGAATAAACATTTTAAAACATTATATATATTAAAAAAAAAGCAATGCATGTAGCCAGTCAAACTGGCTGTGAACCGGACCACCCCTTTCCTTGGGCTTGCCCTGATCCTTCCCCTTCACCACCTTGGCTTATTCAGAATTCCCATTTCAAACAATGCCATCCCTATGATGAGCAGGCGGGAACCAACAGGAGACAGAGTTGGCAGATAAAAGCAGTTTTTCTCGGAAGGAGGTCATTAAGGTTTTTCTCCCCTTGCCTTCAAAGGTCAAATAAGCACAGGACCGTAGACAAAAGCCAGTGACCTTTGGGAGCAGTATGACCTTTCAGGGAGAAAAGCAAACTTCAGTAGTATGATGCTCCCTGATTCCATCCCAAGTCCCCACCTGCCTACGGAAATGCAGTGTCCTCATGGCTTTGCCCCTCATCACCGTGTGTATTTCTTGAATATCGATTGCATCTATCACTAAAATAGTGGTGCTCTATCACTGAAATATTCCTTTCGTTTTTTTTCTTTAAAGTTTGTTTATTTATTTTGAGAGAGAGAGAGAGAGAGACACGGGAGGGGCACAGAGAGCAGGAGAGAGAAAGAATCCCAAGCAGGCTCCACACCATCAGCACAGAACCCGACGTGGGGCTCGAACTCACAAACCGGGAGACCCTGACCTGTGCCGAAACCAAGGGTCGGATGCTCAACCAACTGAGCCACCCAGGTGCCCCATCACTAAAATATTCTTAAAAAAAAAAAAAAAAAAAGAAAGAAAAAGAAAAGACAAATCACAGTTGAGACACTGTTTCCTTTGTGCTTGCCACCTGCCTGCCACAGAACTGGAGGGCATGCCTTCCAACACACCTCGTGGTGCCAAATACTCCTACCTGTCAAGAAAGAGGGGTCGGGGATACCTACCCAGGCCTGTCTGGTGTAACAGGGCAGAAATGCTGAAGATTATGTTTCTGCACACGTCGGTCATTGGTGTTTTCACAACGCTTCTGCTGTTCTCCAGGCATCTGTATCTCTGAAAGGTTTCCCAGGCGCTGTTGGTGACCAACCCGTCCCCTGATCCTCCCACGGTGAAGATATCCAGTGATTTACAAAACGGCATGAGAACAAGCTGCGGAGAAAGAGGAACAGCAGAGCGTTCTTACGGTGGTGTCTGTGTCGTCAACTGAAACGAGCCAACACATGAAAGCCCCAGATGCTTTTTTGACTCCGGCAACGAAAACACTCGGACTCATTCAATACAGTAAATACCTCTTCGCTCGTAAATAGTCCTGCCAGAAAAAAATTTAGAGATACCTTACAGAGCCTGATGGCTTTTGCAACGCCATTTTTAAGATACTTTTTATTTTCATCAACAATCAGCTTGAGTAAATCCTTTCCAGGCAGCAGAGTTTTTATTAAAATCAACAGGCAGGGGCGCCTGGGTGGCTCAGTTGGTTGAGCATCAGACTCTTGATTTCAGCTCAGGTCATGATCCCAGGATCATGGGATCAAGACGGGAGCTGGACTCTGTGCTGGGCGTGGAGCCTAGTTAAGATTCATTCATTCTCTCTCACTCTCTCTCTCTCCCCGCACCCCCACTCCTCCTCCCCTGCTCATGTGTGATCTTTCTCTCTCTCAAAAAAAACAAACATAAAATAAAATAAAATAAGCAAAGTGGCATTGGAGGCAAGAAAGAATGACTGTACCTAAGCTCTCCATGTTACCCCTCCATCAAATCCTCTGGGGGAGCAGATGAACCCTCTCTGCCCCCAGCCTTTCCCCCATGACCTTCACGTCAGAAATGACCTTCCACTTACGGAGTCGATAAGCGTGTAGGGACTCTCCAGGTCGCTGTCGGAGGACGTGTACTGAGGCAGCTCTAACCTCACCGTGTAATTCACACCCTTCTCAAAGCACACGGGGCGCGGAAGGACGACATACCTGCCCCAAAACGAGAGGGAAAAATAACAGCAGAAAGTCAGCTTTTAAGTGTCCAATCCATCAGTCCATCAGTTGAAGATCTACATAGATCCTTGCCAAGGAAGAAAGGCAATTGCCCATGTTTGGCTGTGGCTCGGAAATGCTAAATGGACAACGCACAAGGCAAGATACCAGGGACAAAAAAACAATTTGCATATTCATTCTCCTGAGCTGCAAACCAGTGTCACACTGACCTTGAGCCAGGCGATAAGGACACCACCTGGTTGTCATCATCGGGAATGGTATTACCGCATCGGCTGCTGGTTGGGATCTTTCCAGGTCGCTGCACCATGATGACAGCTTTTTCCCAGCGGTCGGGGAGCTAGAAGAAGCAGCAAGCCATCAAAGGAGCATCCACACTGGCCGCTGCTGCCTGTCTGTTTACAAAGACCTCTCCCAATCGGTCATTTGCCAAGTTTAAATGAAAAACACTTGCTTGCATTTCCTTTCCCTCTTTACCATTTCCTCTGCTCTTGTCTCAGCTCCAGCCCTAATCTCGTCTCACCAGGACGAGACACAGCCTCCCGACTCTCCCCGCCTTTCCCAATCCTCTTTCCAGCTGTGTCTGGAAACACAGCTCAGATCAGGACAATCCCCTGCTCAAACCCCTATTAATATAGTGTCCAAGCCCATTTGCTGATCCCAGCAGCCTTGCCAATCCTATGCCCTTATCTAGCTGCGTTTCCACACTCTCAAAGCTCTCCCCCTGGCCACACCGTTCCTCACTTCCTTTTATGTCCAAATTCCATCTCTGTTTTAAGGCCTAGAACCGATTCTTTATGGGACGTGTTGGCACCTGCTGGCACAGCTGGGCCGCTGTGAGCCTCTCTGTCTTCCAGGACTGTCTGCCTCTCTGCTCTTGCACCTTCCACTTTCAGCCTTTTGTTAAAGGTGGGGTATGCATCCAAGCCTGGGCTACGCAGGCTGTAACGTCAAGGAGGGGGTCTCAAACATCACCACCTCAGGTGTCAGCAAGGCTGAACGCCTAACGACGAATCACTAAAAGTTTGCAAAGCTTAATTCGAGAAAAATGTACATTCACACTTCCTCAGGGGTATGAAGTCAGAGGGGTTCCTGTACGCTAATGCAACCTCCACATTTCACAAAAACCGTGTCCATTAGAAGAAGAGATTTCTACCACCCCCGATAGTCCATGGAAGGTTTACCTGTGGCTCATAGCGAATTAAGATGTCATACTCCATGGAATATGGTATGTTGTCAATGAAAAACTCCAAATAAGCCCCTTCAGGCACTCGGACGAAGCCGGCTCCCGTCCAGGAAGGAATCCGGTCTTGAACGTACTGCCGCTCCACGATGCTGACCCCCTGCGGACAAGGCGGGCAGTAGTTATGCTTTACATGAAATGGAATTCAAATAAATATGACAGTTAAAGAAATCTGAAGTCACCCAAAGGTCCAAACCATAGGCATTACACCTATCTCTTGCAGTCACGTTTTTCGGTAGAGTGTGTAAGTTTTTGACATGTAAAGAGGAATCGGTTTCCCTTTGGTTTTGTGGTTGAGGTAGTCTTGGAACACTGGAGATGAGGCTCCAAGGGCCTGGAAGACACCTTCTATGATATAACCAGGAATGAGCCTAAAGGAAGGAGGGGGAACGTCCCAAATGCTTTCATAAGCAAGCCGAGGAGTGACGAGCCATTTCCCAGATTTTCTACAAGGCTCATCCAGTATCCAGTGGATGTATTTGCCTTTTTCACTGGCATTCGTTTCAAGCTCCAAGTACAAGCGAAGAAACTTCATACCATCACAAGGGCTCACCACAGAGGAGTTCATTCTGATGGTCACTGAGACTAAAAATCGATCAGTTTCTGTTACCCCAAGCACCCATCTGAGTTTGTTCACAGGATCACGTAGAACCACTGTGATCAGTTGCCTCCAAAGTCCTTCATTTTCTCTATGCAGAGGCGTTCAGCTCTCCCTCCAACAGTTGGAACCTGTGTTACCCCGCCCTCGGATCTGCTCTGGGCTTGTGACTTCTGACCAAGAGAATTTGAGAAAGGGACCTCTGAAACTTCTAAGCCCAGCCTTTGAGAGACCTGGCAGTGTCTCTTTCCTCCTCTTTGACGCCAGACCCCATGTAATAAGTCTCATGGTCTTGAATCCACCATGCTGTGAGGAAGCTCAAGGCAGCTTCTTGGGGGTGGGGTCATGTGGAAAAAAAGGCCCAGCTAGCCTACAGCTGTTCTGGCCACCCCAGCTGAAGTGCCAGACGTACATTGTAAGCCACTGAATTTTGGGATGGCTAATGACAGCAACAGAAAGCAATGTCTTCTCTGAGTATTTGCTATACTAGATCAACAAGAACTTTGGAGCATAAGTAGAGGAGTGGACCAATGAAAAACAACTACTCAGCCATCCCCACCAAAAAACCTACCAGAAGCATTATTAACGATGTTCCAAAGTCTCTGTGAGTTACAGATTTACTTGGCTTGAAATAGGACTGTGCTTGGAGTTCCTGGGTGGCTCAGTCAGTTAAGCGTCTGACTCTTGGTTTTGGCTCAGGTCATGATCTCATGGTTCGTGGATTCAAGCCCCGCCTTGGGCTCTATGCTGACAGTGTGGAGCATGTTTTGGATTCTCTTTCTCTCTGCCCCTCCCCTGCTCGTGCCCGTCCCCCACCCCCAAAATAAATCAATAAGCTTAAAAATAAATAGAACTGCTCCCAAGAAGGCATGGTCCTGATCCCACCACTGACAAGAGCTGTAAAAATACTTTTTATACGGACTCCTTATGAAATTGCATATGCCATTACTGCTCCCCAAACATGGCTTTTCCCATCTGCCCAGCACCCTCCTACTTACGGGCCCAAAGTTGGCTTCTTCTGCTTCGTAGATGTAGTGATCCAAGGTGGTGAAGTAGTAACCAGACTCCACTTCGTTGCACTGACGCCCGATCACGTGCGGTCGGCACGCGCACTGGCCCGATTCAGGGGAACAGCTGCAAAGGGGGGCAAAGCTAAGTCAGCTGTGCCACCCCATCTGCAGATGAACCCACCAGACACGCGTCTACATTTCCCACTAACATCAAATGGGTGAAATGTTCAGGTAGCGTTTACTTATTTCCTTCAGAAAGTAAGTACGTGCAAAAAAAAAAATCACTGCCTATGAATTAATTGCAAACTCTGGAGCTCAGGCTCCCCCTGAGCTGGTTCTTTTGGTTTTTCATCTTGCTCACCTTTCTTCACTGTGCTCCATTCACACCTTATTGAGGTTTTCTGTAGGTATCACCAATGTGTTTGCTTGGTATCTTGTATCTTATGCCTGATTTCTCTTTCCTGGGCCTCAGACACAAATATCCGACTCCCAGAAGGATGGTTCCAACTTAGCTGTCCCAGCGGCTAATGACAGATCACAAAGGGCAACACTCCATTCCTCCCCTGTCCTCTACTGGGGAGAGGACACCACCAGCCACGAGGTCAACCAAGTCAGAAACCTAGAAGCTCTTCTCTCAAGTCTTTCATAACTAAGGAGGAGCCCAATTATGTGATTTCTTGGTCTAGGATCTTGCGCTTTGTCTCGCTCTTCGCACCGGCTGGGCTATGCTCTCTCACTCATGGTAAAATCGGTCTTCCCATCAGTGTTCTTGTTGCCAGTCTTCCAACTTCCCAAGCTAAACCACCACCACCCGCAAAGCTGCCCAAATGACCTTCCTAAGATGCACTGACCACATCACTTCCTGCTGGCCCTTCCATAGCCTGGCCCTGGTCTTTCCAGCCCCACCGCTCCCCTTGCTTCTCCAACCATATGAAAGATTTCTGCAACACACAGGGTGATTCATGACCTCTTCTCTTGGCTTATGTTGTTCCGGTAGCCGAGAATACCCTCGTGTCTTATCCACCCAGCAGAGAGCCACCTATTTTTCAAAGATTCAGCTCACAAAGGACTCCTGCTGTCACATCTCCTGACCATCACTCTCCACCCCAGAGAATGAACCACCTTCTCCTTCCTGCCACCACCTCCCTGCGGGAGAAACGATGTAGTCACAACACGTACAGCAAAGCGTGTCACGTAGTAACTGGTCATTAAAGCAAGAACCGGTCTTCAAATCCTACCGCCTTTCCAAGCCCAGTTCGTCTCTGTCATGGCGTCTGCTTTGGTCCCCCCCCATTCTCACATGGTGCTTTCTCCACCTGCACCATCAAGACAGTTATCACTTTCTCTCTTGACACTTTCTCTCTAGATCCGTCTGAGCCTCTACCAGATGGCAGATTGCTTGAAAGGCGGAACCATGCCTCCTTCACCTCGGTCACGCCCCTGTCCCCCTCCTGGGACCTGGCGCAGCCCTCTGCACACCGATCACACTCAAACACTGGTTGAACAAACAGAATGCGTAGGGATAGGCATTCTGAATACAAAATATGAACAAATAAAATAGATTTAATGTAAATGATAGAACTTTTTTTTTTTTTTTTGAGAGAGAGAAATAAAGTGCAAGCCGGGGAGAGGGCCAAAGAGAGAGGGAGAGAGAAAGAATCCCAAGCAGGCTCCACACTCAGCGTGGAGCACGACACGGGCTTACTCCCCTGACCCTGGGAAATCAGGAGTCAGACACTCAACTGACCGAGCCACACAGGCACCCCAAACTTTTTTTTTTTAATTTGACATGTTGTTTCAAATAAAGCCCTCTGGATAGACTAGAACATATTCGGTTTGTTCTCAGGCTATGTCTCTTTTCTCTTGTGCACAAGGTAAAACCAAATCATAGGTGGCCATTTTTCACTTTGTTGAAGTCAAGATGGGGTTTGGAATTGTTACTTTAAACCCACACCCAGAGTTCAAATTTTTTCCTCATCCCAAAGTTCATTTTATTTAATTAATTTTTTAAATGATTATTTTTGAGAGAAAGTGCATGTGTGCAAGTGGGGGAGGGGAAGAGAGAGCGACAGACAGCCAGCCAGAATCCTAAGCAGGTTCCGCACTGTCATCACAGAGCCGGATGCAGGACCTGATGCCACCAACCATGAGATCGTGACCTGGGTTGCTATCAAGTCGAATGCTCAACCGACTGAGCCACCTAGGTGCCTCCCAAAGTGCATTTTAAACCAAGTACCTAAGGCAAGTTACAACTCATGGGAAGACGGAACGCTTCCAGGCTTATTACCAATGTCCCCAACGGCCCTGCCATGGTCCCCCCCCCCAAAGTCTTCTTCCTGCAGATCACGTGAATGGCTTCTAACCCAGAGGCATGAGTACTTAACCTCCTGTAGCCAATTCCCAGAGGAGGAATGCTTGCTATAGTTGGGACCTAGCCATCTTCTGGCACAGTCCACCAACAGAGTCATTTTCAAAAACTTAGGCATCGGGCATTACATCATACGGACAAGAGAAAATCCTTCCTTCCTGAGGGAACGAATGTGTCAAACAGGAACCGCCAAAGAAGAAAACAACTCGATTCCTCACCTGCCATCACCAGAGAACAAGCAAATGACGGTGAAGGATAAAGACAAGCAGACGCAAGATTCCTAATTCTGAAGACGAAACCACTCACGAGAACCCGGTCACATGGAAGGAGTTCCCGTAACATCTGCCCTGGCGATCACGTGCCTCTGTGCCCACAGACGTGAAGCGTGGTCTCCGACAGGCCTGGCTCCACTTGGACACTTACTCCTCTAGTGAATGCGTTCCTGTGGCTCCACCTGCCTCTATGCACCTAAGTTCTGGCCCTCACTCAGCTCTGCTCGACTTGTCCGTTTCCAGCCACGAAGGGGATGCTCCCACGGCCATCCCGCTGTCATCTCTAACTCACCTCATCACCTCTCATGCTGACTTACCCTCAGCTCTGCTCTTACTGCCACATTTAAAATTCTTCTGACTTGGGGCGAGACATGACCTTCCTTGTCCTTCATCCTCGATATCCAAGTCTTATTTCGAGAGGTCTTTCAGCTCAGAAGTGTCATCTTGCTGTCACTGCCACAACCACCGTCCAGCGTGTCATCATGCCATACCTGTCCCTCTAGCAGCCTCCCACAACTCCTGATGCCTCTGCCTGTCTTCCAGCAGCCTCCACAACCATCCTCTGAAGACCACTGCTACTCCTTCTGGTGGCCACCCTTTGTTTTCCGGTGAGCCACACCCCTTACCTTCTTTCACAAGTACTTATGGAGCCAATACTGGCCCTGGTGTCAACACCCTCACATTTTCGCCTGCTGTCACTTTTCCTCTGAATCCATCTATACCTCCTTGGTGAGTCTATTATTTCTGAAGGATATGGAGAAGGAAAAATGGGAGGAAAATAGTTCTTGCCCTGAAGAACTACCAGTCGAACTGGGGGGTGGGGATAAACTGTAAAGCAAGGGACCACTGCAGCAAAGCAAAATGCACTCAGTACCTACACAGAGCTACAGTGAAGATACAGGCTGCAGAGGAAGCCACCCTTCACCTGGTTGGGGGACTGAGGAACGTCATGGAAGCCATGCTCTGAAGGTGGCAGGGGATCCTGACAGGCAAACAGAGGACAGGAATGACAGGCTGAAAGAGGGGGAATGTGAGCGGAGACGGTCACGGTCAGACCAGGTCTTGCGCATATGTTACACTCACTCTCTCTTCGGACCTTTGCCTGTCTTCCCCCTCCCAGCTGGAAGGTCCTCCTGCCCACCCATCACACCTTCCAAACCTCTCTCAGCTTTCCAAAATGAAGCTCAAATCCTACCTCCTCCATAGTGAGACAAAAGATTACATGTAATCATCCTTCTTGTGTTCAAGTAAAAACCCTATCAGGCAGAAATGGTACACTTGACCCCCGTACCACCAAATTTCCCTATAACTAGATACAGATTCCATTTGCTGGATCAGTAAGGTAGAATAATGATGGACGACAAAATAAGTCAGCCCCCGTGGCAGGCAGAAATAACGCCCTCCCCCCCAAGAATAATAACTGATCATTATCCCCCCAATCCGCTGATAGATGATTTCATATGGCACCAGGGGGGTTGCCGATGTGACTGAGGTTAAGGATCTTGAGATGGGGAGATTATCCAGAGTTGCTGAATCTAATCACATGATTTCTTAAAAGTGGAAAAGGCAGGCAGAGAAGTGGGTCAGAGAGATGGGACTTGAGGAGGATCTCACCCACCGTTGTTGGCTTTGAAGATGGGAGTTGTGAGTCAAGGGATGTGGACAGCCTCGAGGAGCTGGGAATGGCCCCTCGCTGACAGCCAGCAGGGTATCAGGAATCTCCTCCTATAGCTGAAACAAACTGAATTCTGCCAACAACTCCAATGAGCAGGAAACAGATTCTCCCCTAGGGCCTTCAGACATAAACACAGCCCTACCAACATCTTGATTTTATTCCAGAAAGGCTGGCCGTGTCTGACATACAGAACTGTAAGATAATAAACTTATGTTGTCTTAGGCCACGAAGTTGCAGTAATTTACGATGCCAGCAAAAGAAAACTAATACAAGACCAATTTTTTTTTGCCAGTGGCTAGAGGCCTAGATTATTAAAAACAGATTTCCCATAAATGCAGAAATTAGCCACTTGTTTACAAAAATTCTACTGGAAGGGAAATTCTATTTCATTTAAATAGCGATGAGCAGAGACAATACTGTTCAGTTTCAACTTTTCTCTATTACTAAGAAATTAGGCACAAAAAAGGGGAAAACATCATCATTCATAAGAACCACCACTCTATTCAACCCTGGTATCTCCTCCATCATTCTGATTCCACTCTGATCAGCAGTCAGCAGTCCAGGGTCCAGCAGTCCAGGCCTTCTCTCCCAGCCTCCTAACCAATGAGGATAGTTTCTTAAATGTGTTCTATAATCTCTTTACATCCAGCCACCACAGTAATTAACAACTGGTGAGATACCATTATCACTCAATACACGGCCGAAAACACGGATTAACTTCTGCTCTGATTTCAAAGTGTAATGAATTTCAGCTTCTCACTTATTGGGCATCTACAAGGCCCCCGATGCTGAGTATGGAGAAGGATGAGAAAACAAACAAGACACAATCCTTTGTGTGGTGCCTGGGTGCCTCAGTTGGTTAAGCGTCCAACTCTTGATTTTGGCTCAGGTCATGATCTCATGGTTCCGGAGATTGAGCCCACGGGGCTCGGCACTGAGCGTGGAGCCTGCTTGAGATCCTCACTCTCCCTCTCTCTCTGCCCCTCCCCCACTCGCACATGCACACTCTCACTCTATCTCTCAAAAAAAAAAAAAAAAGACCCAATCTCTGTCTAGAGACCTTTAAAATACAAATAGCGATAACACGGAGCAGAACCACTAAGTGCTAAAAGCAATACAGAAGTAATGTGTTGTTGAAACATCCAAGGAAGGTTGGGGTCGTCAGTTCAGGAAGCAGAAATCTTCAAAAGAGTGGTGGGCTTCAAGCCAGACACCAAAGCTCTAAATTTAACTGAGGCAATACATTTTAAAGGATGCTATAAAATCGTTTCTATTTTTCAATGTTTTCCAACACTTGCAAGTAGCATTTACCTAGCAACCATTCCTATTTATTAAAGCAGGTTATTTACTAGGCAAAGCTTCGTTAGCCTGGCTTAAGCCGCATTGCTTAAAATGGGTCTTCTCTAAAATATTCCACAATTCAGATTACCTGTCAACGTGATCGACCTGGATTGCTAAAATTTTATTCCACACAAACAAAACCATTTGACTCATTACACAAAACATTTTTCCACTTGACATGGTTTTCACGTTTAATTCTGCTCGTGGCCAAAGTACCTGAGGAACGTTTGGGGTCACAACCAGAGACTGCCTGTCCAAAAGAGTGCATAATTTGTTTTTATCTCATAAATATCTTCTGTTTCTCAAAATTTTTTTCTTGATCAACGTTTATTCCACTACCTACCATGTACCTATGGCAGAGCAAAGGAATATTACCAGGTAGAAGATATTTATGCATGGTTGCAATAAAACAATCACCCAGCAAGTATCTCTCCTCAGTGCCCACTATGCACCAAGCATTCTTCTAGCAGAATTGGTGTTTCACAAGACTTAATTGGACCTTCTATCACCGTATGGGGCTCCTAGAGAAAGTCCTCATGGGGGCAAACTTCGAAAAGGATCGCTACGAAACACTGCAGAGTCACAGAGGTAGAGAAATATTTAAAGGTTCTTATTTTTGGGGTGCCTGGGTGGCTCAGTCAGTGAAACATCCGACTTTGGCTCAGGTCATGATCTCAAAGTTCGTGAGTTCGAGCCCTGCATTGGGCTCTGTGCTGACAGCTCAGAGCCTGGAGCCTGCTTTAGATTCTGTGTCTCCCTCTCTCTTTCTGCCCCTCCCCCACTCACACTCAGTCTCTCTCGCTCCCTCTCACTCTCTCAAAAATAAAACATTAAAAAAAAAAGGCTTTTTCATCAGTGATGCCAAAAAAATAGTGTATCTCATCAATCATGCTAGGAAGATCAAATTACCTGCTTTAAAATCTTCCCTAAAATTTTTTACCTCATAAACTCTCTTGATTAGAGTGTCTGAGTTCTATAAATTCTTGCAGGAGAGACAAGGAACAGGCCAGGGGCCATGTGTGGGCAGTTTAAAGACAGGAAATGTGTGTGCAATAGAGAAACAGAGGAAGGGAGTGTAAGTAACAGAAACCATTTAGGGTAAAGGCACATAGGACACTCTTGAATTCATGACATCATTTGGAGAACAATGTAGGCCACTTTCATCTAATCAAGAAGGATTTTAGGAATGATGACAGCTTTGAATTGAGCAATCAATTACTAAAGGAATCAGCAGGTGTTCTGGGAGTCACAAAGGAGAGTCGGAGACGTGATTCCAGAAGCAGACTAGCAGTTTTTCTTCCCTGCTTTTATGGAACTGTCCTTGCTTCCTCCCCTCTGGAGGTTTTCTAAGAACAGAAATTCACACTGGAGTCCCAGAGGCTACATGCTGTACTGAGTTTACTGCAGCGTCTGTAATGGAACCAACCCAAATGCAGAGGCCAAACAGAACATGTTCTTGCTGCCTAAAATCCCATTCCTTCCCAGCAGACTACGACGGTGTTGGGAAACAGTCTTGTAAGACAGTCAGTTTGGGGAGTACACGGAGCTTGCTTGATGACTTCAGCTTTTGCTCTCTCAGGGGAGATTCAGGCCACAAGGAAACATCTGCCTATCCCCTTAGACGCCACTTAACACCGTCTCTACCAGATGTTCTTAGTCCGACCCACTTACAGAGGCCAAAATTCTCTTTGACTCAAAGGTGGTTCATTTAACTCCTACAAATCTACATCTTGCCAAATGTGTACAGGGATTAATTTTTGGTAGAGCTTGCACCTCATCTGTTCAAGGGATACCAACGTTGTCTTGATAACTAAAAATGATTGCATGCAATTTTCGTTAATAGACTTAGAGGTTGGAAAAAAAACTAAAACCAGAAAGAAGAAGAAAATGAAAAGATTCTTAACACAAATCAAAATGGGAGTTCTTTGGGGCCTCTGGGTGGCTCAGTCAGTTAAGCATCTGACTTCCGCTCAGGTCAGGATCTCATGATCCATGAGTTCGAGCCCCACATTGGGCTCTGTACTGACAGCTCGGGGCCTGGAGCCTGCTTCGGATTCTGTGTCTCCCCCTCTCTCTGCCCTTCCCCTGCTCGTGCTCTGTCTCTCGCTTCCAAAAATAAACATTAAAAAAAATTTTTAATGGGAGTTCATTTTCTGTGTTTTTTTTTTTTTTAATTAGTTAATTTTTTACAGTAGGCTCCATACCCAACATGGGGCTCAAATTCACGACCCTGAGATCAGGAGTCACACATTCTACCAACAGAGCCAGCCAAGTGCCCCTCACTTTCCATCTTTTAGGTTGGTGAAAAAGGAGTATACCAACTGCTGGTGGGGCTGGGGAAAAAATTTGCTTTTGTAACCAGGTGGCTGGAAAAATATTAGCACAATCTGGAGAATAATCTAACAATCTCTATAAAAATAAAAAATGCACATATGCTTGACTTAGCCGTTCCATTGCTGGGAACCTCATCTATACAAAACAAAAACAAAAACAAAAACAAAAACAAAAACAGGAAATAAGTTGTGGCAATTTCCCATGACAGAATACCAAGAAAAAAAGAAGAGGTAGATGAATACATGCTGTTAAAAAGAAAGAGGCACATGAATACATGTTGAAATGTATTTTTTTTTAATCTAACATGTTATTTAAAAAGAAATGAGAGGTGCACCAAAAACCAACCGATACTTAGGAATAAACTTAACCAAAGAGGTGAAAAATCTATACACTGAAAACTATAGAAAGCATATGAAAGAAATTGAAGAAAACACACACACACAAAATGGAAAACTATTCCATGCTCCTGGATTGGAAGAACAAACGTTGTGAAAATGTCGATACTATGCAAAGCAATCTACATATTCAACGCAACACCTATCAAAGTAACACCAGCTTTCTTCACAGAGCTAGAACAACCAATCCTAAAATTTGTAGGGAACTAAGAAGAAACGAAAGGATGACAAGATATTGTCATTTGTAATAGGTATTCTGAGCTCTATTATTAGTTTCTCGACTATGAGAAACTCCTAACAGTGGCACTTGCAGCCGCGGATGGGGGGTGGGGGAGGGGAAGGGCAGGATATCTGCCTTAGCTGTTGGAATGTTTTTCTTTTAAACGATGGGCATACATTGTTTCCAAAATTTTAAAAACAGTGTAAAGTACAAAACTAACCACAACATTATTAAAAGCCAAGAAACAGAAACGTACTTGAGGGCTTCAAAGCTAACTTGGGACAACCGATCTTTGCAAACACTAAGACCCCAGGTGAAAGCGATGGCCGGCCCCTCACAGTCAAGGGGAACGCACTTCACCTCCTTCAGAGACACCGAGCATCCCACGGCTCCTAGAGGTCAGGAGGGCTTACTGAGGGGACTGAGCACCAGAGCGAAAGTGTAGCTTCACTCACCTGTTGTTTAAAGCCCCTCCAAGGTCACAGTCACAAGGTCGACATCCATCCAAATCATTGCTCAAGCCCCAGTGCTCCGGCTGCAGAATAAAAGATTTAACATCGAAAGGTGGGTTCCCATAATTACACAATAGACTCAACAAGGAACAAGTTATGGCCTGTCTGGGTTGATCCACCAAATGCACTTTTGTACCGTGAAAGCACAAAGTCTACAAGGGGAAGGAGTATAAACATTCTGAATTCAAGAAACCCAAGCTGCAGGTTGCTGGGGCCATCATCATGTAACGCCAGATCAGAACAGCTGCTTTTCCAAGCCAACAGCCTTTGTCCAGTTATTAATATGAGCAAGCAGCCAAGAGGCCAATCTTGTTCATTAGAAGTACTCTGGCAGTAAGAGACTTTTGGCAACTACTTGGCAGGCCTTTAAATTTTCCATAAGTTCAGCCTGTCAAAAACCTCATAGGCAAAGCTCTTCAAGGATTTATCTGCGTCCAATTGGCATAAAGCAAGTATTTTCACATCTGAAAGGGGAGGAAATCACTGAATCCTGAGAGCACTGGAGATGGAAATAAAAAGAAATGGAACAGAATCCATGTAGGGGAGAAGAGCTCTCTGCACCTTACTAAATATCTATTTCCTAATGAACACATAAAAACCAGGTCCACTGATTTAAATCAGACTTCCAGAAATTTACTTTAAGCATCTGGATATAGGCGAATGTACCTATAGGTCATAAACATAATTTGGGATCAGTGGAACCCCTCTCACAAATTATAAAGGGATTCATAACAATGTTATAAAACACGGAATAATTTAAAAAATTACTCTCGGAATTACTCTACCCAGAATCACCACAGTGAACTTTTTAGGGTATTTCCTTCCAGATTTTGTTTTTCTTGATGAATTTTTTTCCTACACAGTCAAGGTACTACTCACATCCTATATATGTATTTTTTAATACCAGCATAAGCATTTCCTCACGTTACTGTCATTTTCAATGGCAGCTGACTATCATACTGTATACAAACCCCCAAATTTAGTTTACTATTTTCCCCACCGTTGCTTCCGTGGTTTTTGGCTATGATTAGTACAAGAGGCAATGAGTCTTCTGGCGAATACATTTCTGTCCAATTTTCTGCTCATTTCATTAGGAAAGATTCCCAGAAGGGGGATTACCGGGTCAAAGGGTACGTGCATTTCTACAGGCTACTGATAACATATTTCTAAAATGCTTTCTTTGCCAAGTATGAACCACTGTGCATTTCCATCAGCAGCTTAGAGGACCAGCCCCTCATTATGTCCTAATAGTTAGCATCCCCATTTGTAAAAACTTGTTAGTTCTGTCTATAAAAATGGGATGTCGCTGTGGTTTTTATAATTCTAACAGCGACAGTGAATATCTTGTTAAAATCAATTCATTGGCAATTCTTCTTCTGTGAATGGCTTGTGTCTTTTAACATTTATATATAAGGGTGATTGATGGTAGGGTCTGCAGTAGCGAAAGGCATTCTCCACTAAAACCTGTCACCTTCACGAACTCCTCATCCCATGTAATCAGGATTTACCTACCAGACACTGGTCACAATGCTGTCCTGTCACCAGACGCTTACAGTAGCAGTAACCAGTCTCAGAATCACAAGGATTGCCGCCAGGAATCGTTCCCAGAGGATTGCAGGCACAAGCTTAATTAAAGATAAAATAAAGCAAAGAAACACAAACCAAGTGAGCGCCCAGAGGTGGTCTGGATTTAGAACTGCAAAGTCCAACGGGAACAGCGTCCACGAGAACACCCCAACTTTTTCACAAATGCGCTTACATTTACAACCAAATGGATCCTCAGCACTTAAGCCGTAGAAGCCCTCTTTGCAAAGTTCACAATGTTCTCCTTCCACGTGTAATTTACACCGACACTGGCCGGCAATGAGGCCAGCAGAAAAATCGGTGTAACTGTCACAGATTCCCCCATTCTGAGATCCAGCTGGGTCACAGGTACATCCTAAGAAGAACAAAAAGCACCAGGTAACAATGTAAGTGTTTGTATAAACACACGCTCCCGTCGGCCCCTCGGAAGGTCACAGAAATAGACTAAAGAAGACAGGGCGCCAGGCAGCTTCTGCTGCCAGCATCCTATGTAGCAGTTAAAATAAAGCGGAGTCTCATGCTCACACCAGGAGTCCCGAGAGGATGGTGGTCCCCAGCCTATTCAAACTGAAAGGTGACTGGGGCGTCTGGGTGGCTCAGCTGATTACGTGTCCGACTTCAGCTCAGGTTATGATTTGACAGCTCGTGAGTTCAAGCCCCGCACTGGGCTCTGCGCAGACAGCTCAGAGCCTGGAGCCTGCTTCAGATTCTGTGTCTCCCTCTCTCTCTCTGCCCCTCCCCTGCTCACGCTCTGTCCCTCTCTCTCAAAAATGAATAAACATTAAAAAAAAAAATCAAATTGAAAGAGGACGGAAAACGTCATGAAATTCCCCCACGTACGTTCACAGAGGTGAGGGTCTCGGACGTCTCTCTCCGGGTGCTGGAAGTAAAACGGCTTGCACTGTTCACAGTTGCGTCCCATGGTGTTGTGCTGACAGTCATCACACACCCCTCCGCTGACATTGCCGGTGGCCAAGTACACGGCCATGTCAAAGTGGCACGAGCTCGAATGTTCATTGCAGTTACACTCTGTGTGACAAGGCCAATGTCAAGAAAAGCCTTTTTTAGATCTACTTACCAATGGACGAGGGAGTGCCAGGAAGAAACTCATTTTGGAAAGCAGGGATGAAGTTCAGGCAGCTAACACTTAGGGGACCGTGGAAAAGGACATGTCCGCCTGACATCATGCTGGAAGCCTTCCAAGGGTAAACTTTATGAAATAACTGAACAATCTGCCCGTTTTGGAAGAGAACGGGCTACGAAGCAAAGAGTGGAAAACTTGGGGGAAAGGATTGCCCCTGGTAGCCACGATATGGAGGGTGCCACTCAGGGTGGGAACACACCCCTCCAGAGGACCTTCTAGGCGATACTTCTGGGAAAGCCTGTCTGGGCCGCCAGCTCTGGGGAGTGTGGTGTCAAGGTGATGCTCTTCCTTCCCATTCCCACCAGCTCACGTGACCAGGCTCTTCAGTGAGAATTAAGGTCTGTGCAACAGCCATCTGGCCGGCCTTCTGACCCTCTGCTGGCCCACTGGGCAGCCCCCTTGGTCCAACCCGGCTGTCACATCATCTCACTCTCTGCTCTGTGACCCACATGGACTCCTCTGTCTTCTCACAACGAAGCCTAACTTGGCTTGGCCCTCACAGGGCTCTACACTCTGGCCTCATCCTCTCCCTCCTGCAACACAACCTCCCGTACAGAGGGGCTGTGAGGTATCCACTGACAGACACTGGGTGCCTAGCAGGGACCTGCCCTTGACACACCTGTTGAATGAAACGTCAGAATCATCTCCCAGGGCAGACTTGGTGTTGGTCCTAAGAAGAACGTTCTTGGGGCTTTAGGCTTTGTGCGGTTCTCCTTATCTGAACTCCTTCCCGCCTCCCCCTCCCTCTCTCCCTCCCCCCTCCCCCCACCTCCCTTTCTTCTTCTTACCTCAACAATCTCAGCTATCATCAAAGGGTTGTACTTAATAACAATCCTTGACCACTCCAGCCCTCACTGGTTTCTGAACTTCTAGAACAGGCCTCAGTGGGGGAAGGGGCAGGCATTGGAATCACCGTGGGGGGCGGGAGGTGTTTCAAACTACACGTCTGCCCAGAGAATGCCACCGGGCTGGCCAGCTGGCCGGACGTATGCCATGGGCTGCAGCCAGAGTGGAACAGAGACAGGGCCAACAACTCTTACACCTTAGTGATCTACCGTGCCGTATTTTTCTCTCGCGCTCCTCTTGCCTTTGAGACAGGTACAGAGTCAGGGACAACATCTCCAACTTCTAAGTCTGCCAAGCCCCTGGCTACTGCTCTGAATGCTAATGTATTGATTGAACTGAGTGGATATTGGTTTCCTAAGAGTATCTGGGTGACGCTGGCAAAAGGGTACTAACTTTTCTTCCTTTTGCAAAAATCACGTACTCTTATAGTAGCTCTAATCAGAAAATGGGTCCTGGAGTCTGGACGTCCCTCTGACAGAGACTTACTTTTACAGGCATTGCTGTTTCGACCTTCAGCGGGTCTCCAAGGTAAATCGTGGTAGAAATCCATGCACAGTTCACAGTTTAAGCCCTTGGTATTATGCCTGCACATGCAGTGCCCATGAACCTTGAAAGTTACACAAACAGGAAAGAGCAAAGTTAGACATGCAACCTGATGGCCAGGTTTTCTCCACCATCAGTGGAAGCGATAAACCCCTTTCCTACTAATCCGCATCTCTAGCTCAGTGCAATGAAGATTTGTTTTAATTCTATCCCTCCCTGAAGGGAGTTCTGTCTTTTTGGTGGCTTGAACTCCCATCTCTAGGAACAGTTCCTATTATATAATGGATACTCAATAAATATGTGACTGAAGTAGGGATCAAAGAACCCAGATGAACAGTTCCTATTATATAATGGATACTCAATAAATATGTGACTGAAGTAGGGATCAAAGAACCCAGATGAATAAAATCGGTCACTTAAAAATTAGAAAAAAAACAAAAAACAAAAAACAAAAAAAGCCCCACAAAACACAAAAACTAGGTACTTAAGAGTTAAAAAAAAAAACTATGTCAAAAAGAAACTTATTGTAAGAGAAATCAACAAAAGTTATAATGCAGAACTAAATGTATGCATACCACTGGAAACCAACTCACATTACTGCAAATTTTGCCACTAAATCACAGAACAGAATGGGTTTTTCTGCTTCTTTTGTTTTGTTTTTGACTTCAGGCAAAGCACTTCATTTTTTTTCCCAACCGAAATGAGATTCAAAATATTAATCATTTGCCACATTCACATTTGCTTTTTTTCTCTAAGAAAGGAAATCTAAAATCTTGGGGGGAAAAATATAAATTATTTTGCTTTGTGAAGGGCCTAGGATGCACTCTTTTGCACCGTGTCTCTGGCAAGATATGCCTAAGCCCCTGAGGCACGTAAATGATAAATTCTTTCAGTCTACCAAATATGCATGTACTTAGGCACCTCACCTTAACACTAGTTTCTAACAGAATGGAATTCAGGAACAGGACAGACAGGTCCGCCCTGGACTCACCTTGACAAGAGTGCAGAGAGCAAAAGACTAAAATCATCTCATTACAAGCTAGTTTTCTGCAGACTGAAAAACAGACCCAAAGCACATGCCACAGGACCCTACAGTGTCTGAATTAACAGCATAATGTACTGAGACCCGTGACAGTGACGGGCCTGTAGGACTTAGCTACACGCCAGGCTTGTTATCCTGCAAAGTAAACATTATCTACCTAGCATTCCCTGAAAGATGTAGCAAGAGATTACAAGGACAGGTCCTCCCTTGAGGCCCCATTGAAAATGCCACTTTAGGGGGCGCCTGGGTGGCGCAGTCGGTTAAGCGTCCGACTTCGGCCAGGTCACGATCTCGTGGTCCGTGAGTTCGAGCCCCGCGTCAGGCTCTGGGCTGATGGCTCAGAGCCTGGAGCCTGTTTCCCATTCTGTGTCTCCCTCTCTCTCTGCCCCTCCCCCGTTCATGCTCTGTCTCTCTCTGTCCCAAAAATAAATAAACGTTGAAAAAAAAAAATGAAAATGCCACTTTATCTACGTAGCAAATGTTCTAACTGGAGCGAATGAAGGCGGAAGTTTCAGGTAGTTGAATACACTCAATCCTGGACCTTCTTTGATGAGGACTAATGATCTTTGAAAAAGCAAACGGCAAGTAAGGAAGCCTTACACTCTTCAACGAGGGAGGCCCAATGTCTAATGGAAGGAATCCTGGGGCAGAGTCCAGGAGGGTAAGATTTGAATTTCCATCTGCCATTTACTTAGGGCCCTTTGGTGAACTATTTAATCCCTGCTCTCTTCTTACAAGGATAATTGGCTGAATAAATCCTGTTTAGCTCTAAAATCCTGTGGGTCTATAAGAATTAGCAGTTCACTTAGAGACTGGTAAAATAACCCCGACTTTCTCCATTTGGCAAATCATCCAAACCCCCAATTTTTAGAAGTACGTAATTTGACAACACGTATATTTGGCATAAAAGTGGGAAAAGAATGAAACTAGAAGAAATATATAAAGAAACAAAGCCCATTGGATTCCGAAATCATATTTCGTGGTTCCAGGTTCAAATGTCCAGGTTTTCTGGACTGGGATCACTTTATGCCTTGTAGCATAAAGATGGGGATGTTTGTGGTGTCTAATCTTCCCTAAAGGAAAAGATGCACTGGCTATGTAGAAAGCTTTTTCCTCCTTTTTGACTACAAAAAAATATCTATTATAGTAGCAGCTTGCTGCAACAATTTCCCAAAATTAGTTCTTCACCCATGAAATGAAAAGCTTTTATATTCTCACAGTCTAAGAACGTTAACAAAGAGAAAACCATCAACCACCAGTAATGGCGGAAAGAGCTCCAAGTCAGTCTGGAAAACTAAAACCCCTAGAAATTGTGCAAGGTTTAAGGTAAGACGAGATTCAAACTGCTTTCCGGAATCATCTGTATGAAGGAGAAAGCCCCCCCACAGCACTCACTCACCATTCCTTCTACTTCTTCATTGATTCCATCCACAGGGGCGCATTCGCTGGCATGACCGTAGCAGAAGCAATTTCCTCGAACCACCATATCATAAACTGCATAGTAATACTTTTCCCTGATTTCCATCCGGGAATCCAAAAGGTTATCTCCCAAAGTGTGGAGCTTCACAAACTTGATTCTCAAGTTGGTGATTTTTAAGAGATCTACAAAGGTCACCAAGAAGATGAAAAGTCTGATCACACCAGCAAGACTTGTTTTGCAATTATACAACACCTCTTCTCTTTATAGAAAGGCACGGCAGATAAAAATGCCAAAGTAAAGGAAAGGTTACCCCCTTGTATGATCTAGATGACCACGCTAGTAAAGTTTAATAAGTATATTAAGACTGTGAGTCTCTGGAAGAAAGAAGGTTTGCTGCCTCCTTACTAGTTTAGTAAGAACATCTATTCTGTGACGGATGTGCTTACAGACTGTTTCAGGAAAAAGCGCAAAAGCAGAGAAATTTAAGAACACGGCTGCAGGACTGCAAGAACCCACTGGCACAGAGTAATCTGAACCATCGCAATTCCATGCGGTGCCCACAGCAACTAGCGTCGGTCTCAAAATCAGAGAGTTCTATTCAGGTAGGAGGGGGTTGAGCGGCACACTCCAATTGTCTTCATTATTGTAAGATGGAACGAAACATTTTCGTGTTTATTTTTGGAGAGGAAAATACTCTCTGAAATTTCCCACGACAAAGATGAAATCCAAGTTGCTAAAATAGATTTAACACTATGGAATAACTACTATCCAGGGACAGAAGGTCTCCATCAAATTTCTACACAACGTCACAGTCTCCCACTTTTTTGTCCTAGTTTGCCATCCACAGCGAGGCATAGGGATAAAGGAGCTCAGAATCAGGAGGTTGGGCAAGTTTTTGTTTTTTCCCCCCTAAATGTAAGTTACTTGTAGATCAATTTCTCAGATCTTTTCTTCTCTCTCCTGGGTCTATAGATGAATGCTTACTACAGAAGCTGGCTAGCAATTACATTCTATTAGTAACCTGATAAGCCAGAAGCCATTCAACCTTCTCTACCAATGCTTTTATCAATTACTAAGTGGACCCCAAAACACCGATGAGTCCATCAGCCCTCCTATGCCCTGTGTAGCCTGGGGTTTCTCCCAAGCTTTACTTTCATTTGGGCTGATACATTCTCATCAGTTACAACAGGGAACAACGGAACGACGGGGCGTTGGCCCCACGCGTCAGATACATTCAAAGCCCTGATACAATTTTAACTACTGAAAATCTATGCAGAGCTTACAATGAAGACTATAGAAATAGCTGTGGGTTGAAAGAGAAAGTCCATGAGTCCATGCATTAAACTTAGGCTCTTTGTAAAAATCAAACACAAAACAGAGAAACCGTGGTACGACTTAGCTGAATGGAATTTATGAATGCCAACATTTCCTCCTGCACAGAACGAGCACAAGCGCCTATTGACAAGAGGCCAGACAACAAAGCTGGAGAGCAGCTGGAGTATTTAGAAGCCCTTGAACTGATCTTTGTGGAAGGCCTCAGAAGAGCAAATATGCTCCTTCCACTCTCTCCTACCACAGTTAACAACAACTAAGCCTTGTATATTGACCGCTGTTGTATACTGAGGCAAAACCACTTGTGAAGAGAGTCTCTGAGCTCTCCACAATAGGGACGATGAAAGAGACGTTGTTCCCGCGAGGACAAGGTCAATCGAAAACGTGATCAGTTAAAATGGACGCCTCTTGAATTTTTCTGAGGCCATTTAACAATGAAAAACAAGGAACTATAACGGCAGCCATTTTTCCAAGTCCCACAAATTTCACCCAACGAGGAGCAGACCACGAGTCCCTCTAGGGCCCCATGAGGTGTTTGTCCTGGAGACCATGTGGACGTTTCTCACAACTGGATTTGGAGAGCAGGGAGGGCAGGCCTCACAGAGCTCACTCCGAAATGCCAGAACTGGATGTGCCATTAAATATTTGTTTTACAATACAATGAATGAGTGAATTACAATCCAGAGACAGTCTGGGCCACACGTAAAATTAATTTAAGTGGGGAAATAGCACTTTTCTGGCAATATTTCCTGGATGCTTTCCCTTCTACTCTTTCATGCTTCGTGCTGGGAGGTTCCATGGCACCGTGGTTCCAAACAAGGCCATCCTCAGTGAGGAAGGAGCACCAAGAATCGG